>NC_071473.1:40044086-41406586 GCF_028500815.1 Rissa tridactyla
AAGCCAGTCACTGCCCAGCCTATATCAGTGCTTGGGATTGCCCTGACCCAGATGGAGGACCTTGCACCTGGTCTTGTTGAACTTCATGAGGTTGGCATGGGCCCACTTCTCCAGTCCCTCTGGATGGCATCCCTTCCCTCCAGTGTGTCAGCTTGGTGTCATCGGCAAACTTGCTGAGGGTGCGCTCAATGCCACTGTCCATGTCGCTGGCGAAGATGTTAAACAAGACCGGTCCCAATACTGATCCTTGAGGGACTCCACTTGTCACTGGCCTCCGCTTGGACATGGACCCATGGACAGCCACTCTTCGGGTGCGGCCGTCAAGCCAGTTCTTTATCCACTGAATTGTCAGTCCATCAAACCCATATTTTATCAGCTTGGAGACCAGGATATCATGCGGGACAGTGTCAAAGGCTTTGCTCAGGTCCAGGTAAATGACGTCAGTTGCTCTCCCCTTGTCTATTGATGTTGTGACCTTCTCATAGAAGGCCACCAGGTTTGTCAGGCACGATTTGCCCTTGGTGAAGCCGTGTTGATTGTACCCAATTACCTCTTTGTTATTCTTCTGCCTCAGCAGTGCCTCCAGGAGGACCTGCTCCATAATCTTACCAGGCACAGAGGTGAGACTGACTGGAGTATATAATACCTTGTGGCTGACCCAGAAGCCCCAAGAGCATGGCCATGTTACCCTTGACAATATAAAAATCCCAGGTGATTCTAAAAGTAAGATAAGCAAAGACAGATGTTTTCGTTCTGGGGCAATATTGTAGAGAAGACGCTGAAATGCAAATCCAAAACCTTGATTAATATCACTGGAATATTTTGTTTTCCTTTAGAACTTTTTTTTTTTGCATTTTAAAACTTGTTACCAGTAATTAATTTTTAATGCAAAAATATTTACTTCTAAACATGAAATTCTCCCGAACTGAAAAAAAACCCAACCTTTCATTGTGAAAATGTTGAAATGGGACAGCTCGTCCAAAGAATTTTTATAGTAGTAAATGTCTTAAAATTAACTGTATATGCTTTCAGGTTCAATTAATTGATATTCCATGATGGGACACCCCCCCACACTCCCCCCCCAACATTTAATTAGAAAATTCCAAGCCAACTCAGTTGTAAAGTTTGTTGAATAACAGGGTTCTTACCAAAGGCTTATTTGCCAGTGATTTCTTCACCAAATTCAATTTCCTCTATGCCGTTTTTATGCTTTTACCTTCTGTGGGCTTTCATAGAGTGAAGTCAGAAATGCTACTGTAGTACTAACCTTGAGCTGTTTTTTCTATCTAAGTAATAAAGGGTCCTTACCTCCTGGTTCCTTTTGTTCTTCACTCTATGTATGAAATATCTGTAAGTAGAACATTTTATTAACACCAAGGTCACTGCCTATTTTAACTCGTAAAAGGATAAAATAGAACTATTGAGAAATCTTTGCACTGATGTCTTCTCACTATCAATCTGTAGAAAGACATATTTTTCTCAGAAAACTAAAAAACTGGTTTTGCATCTACCATTTTGCTTTGATATTTAATAAAAAAGAATTTTTCTTCACATTGAAGTGTTACAGATTTCTTTTTTTTAATTAAGAGGAAGTAAGGAACATACAAATCTGAGAACCATTGTTAAGGAAGATGCGTTCGATTGAGGGAAGTCTTCTCCCTGCCTTGAAAGCTATTCATTATATTAGTTATATGTTTTTTCTGTTCTAGAGTTAAGTTGCATTACCTTAATAACCAGTAATACAGCAGGAGGTCCTAATAGATAGAGGTCACTTGAAGCTGACCTCTAGCTGCAGTGGCAGAAGACCACTGATGGCCTGTGGACTGTAATTAGACTATTGTAAAACTAGAAGGTAAAGGGTGACAGAATGTATTAGCAGTAAAATGCTAACTTGTAAGTAGTAAGTCTGGATTCTACAGGAGTGTCACTCATTCAGGAACAAGTGAAATGTTTCGTTAAAGAAAAAAATTACATATAGAATCCTGAAAGCTTAAGGAGTGGTGAAGGTTAGCATGGTGATGGAAAAACAAGTGCATACAAACTGCACAGCTTTTAAAATACCTTTTTTTTCCCCTCACCCTCCTCTTTTTTTCCATTCAACCTTTCCCCAGTCTGCCTTTAGAGAAAAATTTAAGAGAAGGTAAACACGGGAAACTAATATAAAAAACCTTTCATGCAAAGAAACAGTGTATCTGTCTTTACATTTTTTCTATTCGTGGCTGGCTAGTTTTACATTTTCTGATCAGCAACTGGCACTGCGACCAGTAAACCAGTTACTTCTAAGATCAGCAGTGGTCTGTCTGGAGGTCCTGCATTATTGATTTTCTGCTTGTACATTCTAGTTGCTCTGTCAATCAGTGGGCTGAAATGCAAGATGACAGTCAATAGGCAAAAGGACTGAGCTCCCACAGATGCAACAAAATAACTCAGAGGCTTCAGATGCATGCAGAAAACACCAAAATCCTTAAGAAGCATCAAATCTGGTAAGCTTTCTGAAAGAACAATACAAACTTATGTTCTCAACCCGTCTTTTTTTACCATTCATTGAGTCTACTGATTACAAGATGCATATGAAAATCTGCCAAATCCTATATGGAAATGGAAATCATATGGGGTGAAACTTGAGAAATATTTGGAAAAAAGTTCTCCAGGGGTGAGGCGTTGGGGTGCATTGTCAAAAACAGGTTCCATACCAAGCAGTTATGTGCCCGAATTTTTCCCTAGCACCTCCCTTCACCGCAAACTTTCATTCAAGTGGATCATTACTGAAGTTAGCCTACTGCAAGATATTTCTTTTTCTGTTGTATCATCTTCTTCCACAGGTAACAAGATACACGGGTAAGGATATCTGCTACCTATGGATTACTTTAATGCAGACCACAATTAATTCCTAGTGTTACAAAATGAAGTTAAAAAACTGTGACTATTATTAATTAGGTTACTGAGAACCTGTGATGTAAAAGTTAAATCTCTCATTACGCTGATAACAGTTGAACTATATTATCTGTTCATCGTGCTACACAGCACAATTTAGTACAGAGATACCCAAGTTAATTTTAAACAAGCCAGGCTGGATACCAGAAGCAGTCCATCTGTGACAGCACTCAGTTTAGTATAGTCTAATCGATTTTTCTAAGAAATAGAATATATTAGCTTATATGGAACTTACACTGTCATGTTTAGACTACTTCTGATGCCCAGGCTAATTCCCACAGGTATCTGATAGCAGGTCAGGTGTCCTTCTATTACACTGAAGTGTATCGTGCGTGTAGCCCTGTTGGTTAATCTCATTCCTGCAGGGTTAGAATATAGATGAGGATTGCTCAGAGAAAATTGAGATGAAACAGTAGTGATTTTAGGAATTCGGTAGCTTCTACTCTTTTCTCTTAGTCAGTAAGTAATCCTGTGCTTGGTTAAAAGCTGCTTGCAGAGCGTATGGAGTTTGCCTTTGATATTTGTTAATGAAAATCCCCACTTGATGTGCTTAAGGGCATTCTCAACAAACTCCCAATTCATTTTTAAAAATTTGTGAAAAACAGCAGGGAATCTTCACTAGGAGGGGCTCGAGCTGACTGTTGGTACAGACAGAGGAGCTGCCCTAAGGGTAGAAATGACAGTTGCTATCACATAACTTCATGACCAGTAGTAATATTTATAGTTTGCATGATAAATGCAGGGACAATCAGGTAACTGGCTTTAGACTGTGTGCTGATCACCACAGCGACTAAGAGAAAATCTTTCCCCGCAGTGTAAACGCTACTTCTTTGAGGTCTCTTTCTCCTTTGAAGCATCAGCTCTCGTACTCAGGGGAGTGGGGTCTAGGATACACTGGGTAATGGAAGAGTCCAGAGAGTACCAGCACTGGAAAATAAATCCAAAGAGGCTTCATATGAACCAAGTCTCCTTCTGGCATGCCTGTCACTGATGTGGCCTGGTAGCTGCAGAGCCATTCAGGAACTTTTTCAAAAAGTTTTGTTAACTGGACTGGAGCTGAATCTGAGCTGAATCAAGGCATTTGGGCTGGCACTTGCCCCCAAAGACAACTGCAGGTCTCTGGGCAGCTCTACTTGTGTCACACTGAGTTGGGGCTATTTAACTGCAACACAGTTCTGGTTCCAGTTCTTGTTCTTCACAGTACTGCTGACTCGGTTCAGTTTGGGTATACAATGTAATTTCTGAACAGACTTGGTGGCAAGAAGACAATGGTTGATCTATGTATGAAAAACAGTGTTTGCAGTCTGACATAGATGTATATATGGAGTGTCCCTGTTATTCTAAGCAGAGATTTTAAGATTTTTATGGACAGATTCTCTAAATCTGTGACATGATTATATCTGTTAATTAGCAGGGATTTTCAACTATGGATTGCAACACCTATATGAAACAGGGAGGCTCTAACAGAAACAAAATTCTAATATCGACCTTGTCTTGCCTTTTTATTTGCAACTATTTTTCACTACTTATTTAAAATTTGTAGAGAGAATTAAACTGTATGTGGAGTACCTGAAGATTAGGAGGCTAAGAGTGTTTCAGTTCAGTCCATTGCTGAAGAGAGAATCTACAGGTTTTTGTAGATCTAATCTACAGAATCTACAGAATCTACAAAACCTTGGATTTTTTCTTCAGTTCAGTTCTTTTCTAGTCACAGTAGAGATTTCCTTTATATTGTTGAAACATAACTCAGTGTTGAGGTTTGAATAGCTTGCCAAGAGCATGACACGTATTTTCTTTGGGTTAGAATAATTTTCCTGTTAAAAACATAGAAACTGAATCTCAGTTGGTTCATTGTCTTTGCTTTGAGTCCCCACAAGTAAGATGAGCATGTTTGGAGCTGGAGTATCAGTGTTAAATCTAGTATGTGATAAATCTTGCTTTTCAGCAACTTTTCTGTGGTCACAGAAGGTGCACCATAGTTTGTGGACTTCTACTGTTACATACACCATTGCTTCTAAATCTCTTACAGTAAAGCTTAGCATCTGTTTTGTGATTTGATGAATGGCTTTGATCTGTTATTTTAATTGCTTCCTAGTAAGATGCTAATGACCTTTTTTTGTTCCAATAAACACTGTTTTGCTTAGTTGTAAATTAAATTTAACTAAACACTTGGAGCTTTATTCCTTGTTTCTATTTGATGACTCGTCAGGCAATGTGTTAACTCCATATGCAAAGACTTCGGTAATCATCATATCTTTGGTTGCATTAGGGAAAAAAACTCCTGATAATATCCGAAATAAATAATATAAAATATGGATAGACTTCACTTTCACATAATTACCAGTTACATAACTGGGGTCCAGATAAATCCATATTCTATCATTTATTAATTTCTTTAAAAATAGGCAATGCGAACATTTCTTATAAATTTAAAGACGAATTTAGGGAAGACCTAATCCAAACACTTTCACATTACCTTTGTCTGACTAGATCCCAAATAGCAAATAGGCTGAAGCTTTTTTACTTCGTTGACTTTATTTCATGCTAAAATAAGAAAAAAAATTGATATGGAGCTAAAAGAAGAGGGCATGTCCAAATGAATAAAGAAACCTACAAAACATATTCTGAACAGATGAACTTTTGAGAGCCATTTGTTGTGATTTGTAGCTTGATTGTGTACTTGGGCAGAGATTCTCTCGGGGCTGTCATGGAAGAGAGATTCTTAAAACATTTTGCATAATGACCTAAAAAGCATATAAGGAAAGCCAGTTCTGCATTATCAGCTCGTAATACTACCGTTTTGCTCAAAGCTGCTATGAAATCGTTAAGGATCCTTTGGGGATGAAGGCACACAGATTTTACTGTTTATAATATGTTTTGTTCCATCTCATATTAATAATCCACCCAGATGTCCAGTATAGGTTGCTGTTTGATGGGAAGTTCAAGCAGATCCAAGACTGGGCTGCATGTGCCGACCTTATTGCCAGCTGTATGTTTCTGCCTCTTCTCTAGTGCCATTCTGTTTGTTGTCATGCCATGGCTTGGACTGGGAAATGATCTGACTAAAAACTATGTCAGCAAACAGGAGATGCTCGGTTATACTAACTCATTGCACAGCCTGATAGGCACAGTTATAAGATTGTATGTCTGGCAGTGGTCCACGGTTAGATCAATTTAAATTGATCATCAAACCACACCCTTGGAGCCTGAAAGGCCAAAAGTAACGTGAGCTACTCGGGGAGAGGGTCTGCTATTTGAGATTTCAAGCTGATAATAGGTCTCTTGAAAGAGTGCATTAACAGAGTTTGTTGCCCCTGAGGTACGAGTGCTGACTGCAGTTTTGCTCAAAGAAGATTGATCAGAGGTTCAGAAGGCATTAGCAGCAGCTAAGAAATTCAGTTCATCTAAGAACAGTATTGAAGCTTTGGCTTCGGCCTACCACGGTCTTGTAGAGTGAAACAGGGTCCCTACCAATGTGTCTGGGAGCATAAAAGCCTACTCTGCTTACAGAGAAAAATGGAGCAAGCTGCAAGACTATAAAAGGTGCTATGTTAGCAGACATGAGGATATCCTGTGGTTTCCTTGGTGATGGTGGGGAAAAAGAGATCTTGAGCAATAACTTTAGCATTCACCTGCTGTGGCTGCTTTTCATCGTCAATCTTGTGTGAAACTGCCCAGTTTTGCCATTTTCATTAGTCTCAAGGAGAGGAGACTTTTTCAGTAGATTAACTGCTGTTGCAGTATTCCTCTGACAGGGCTGGCTGTACGGTAGCTTTCTTACTTTAACACTTCTCATTTGTTATAATCTCTGGTACCAGTTTGTTGCCACTCTTGAATATTTGACTATTTATATACCTCCTTGCCTCCTCAAAATGACAGGAACTCATTTTGCTGAAGAAAAAATGGTTAACATTTTTCTTGCAAAATGAGTCATGTTTATTCTTCTCTTGGTCTTCTGATGCAGAATATGTACAATCATTCCTAATGTCTGTCTGTGATATCTTCTAAAATACTCATAGAGAACTATGAAAATTGCCATTCTCAACTCAGCTGAATTCTCCTATCTTATTCTTCAGCTGTATTAAACAAACAAGCTAAATTGTGTATCTCTGTAGTAACTCAAAAAAATGTCTTTTCCTCTGGGCTGCTTATTTTGGACTTCATAAGAGTTTTCCTGTGGGCTGAAAGGTGAGTGGCCAGGTTTTCTCTGGGACTTACAGGTCCATGATTTCAGTGACTTCTCCAACATACCTAATTAGGAACCTCAGGAAGTCGTTCACAGAGCATATTTCTGAATCAGCATTCTCCAGAGAACTCCAGTGTTTCTTTTGCCAAGGAGGAAAAATAGGTTAATGCTGCAGTGTTGCAGAAGGCACAGTGTGAGCTGTTGCCTGAGAAGGAGGTGCTGAGAATTTAGGAGTGGGCTGGGTGGGAAATGGAGACAATCTTAATGTTGCTTCAGGGAGAAAGTAAGAGCAAAGTACAAATCTATACAAGCTGAAAGTGAGAAAACATTCAAGTCCATTCATCAGCAAGGAGAATACATGCACATGATAGACATTCTGACTACGTTACACTTTAGGGGAAGAATTTTTTTAAAAAAAGTACAAAAAGGGAGGGTTAAAGAAAAACATGGCTAAATATTTATTTCGGCTATAATGATCTGTTTCAAGATCTCTCCCAGCTTGTAATGATGAGCAGGAAGAGTAAAGGCCTGAAACACAGTAGAGATCTATTGATATTCTTGCAGTTTATTATTATGTGGCTGGTAAAGTTTAAAGAGCAAGTTACTTGGTGACACTATGAATCCATTTTAATTAAAAAGAAAATTTATCTCTCTCTTTTTGCTGTTTTTCAGATTTACTGTCCCTTTGCCTATTGTTACCTTCATTGCCATTTAATTATAGTTGACAAAATGCATACTTTTTTTAATATTCTAGCTGTAACTAGTCTGTGTATTTTACATTGATGGCAGATGTGAAACATTTCTGCAGTGGTCTTTCTTCCACCTTACTGCTAATTTGGAGATTTCTCTGTTTTTAATTTATTCATTCATTTGTAATTCCTGTTCCAGCCATAGATTGCATTCAGGCTTACCTCTGAGCTCTCTTGCCTCAGTCTTGCTCAATCTTCTTGCTTTATTTTGTATTATTCTCTGCCATAAAGTAGGCACAGCCTGCTCTCTTGCATTCATTAAGTAAAACCACTTCTACCTTCCCAATTATCCTGCTGTTTCTCTCTTATGTTACACATCCAAACTCATAGAGCATGGTGTTCAGAACTATTGCCACAAGCTCCTCTCTGGTAATGCTACCTCGATCTGTTCCGGGTCACCTCCAGCTTGGTGGCCTGCCATTTTGCTTGACTGAAATTGCTTCTGCTAAAATCTCAATTGAGTTTTCCTAGTGGTATCTTGGGGTTTTTGCTCTCACCTTGGTCTTACAGCTGCTAAAGCCATTTAGAATCATTCATCTTAAAATCTTGTATTGGGTTTGCTTTCAGACATTCTCCTCCCTGGACACTCCTTTGGTGTAACTGTAGGTGGGCGATCTCTTTTCCCTGAATCCGTGGGCTTTTCATCAGTTGAAAGTTTTTGACAATTGAAGTTTTGCACTAATTGTGGAATGGGAACAGTCTCAGGATCTGCTGTGACGTGCAGTATACAGTTACTCACTAAATACTGCCCTGATACACCTCGCTCCTTTTCTTCCAGATCTAATGGATCTGATCTGTCATTTTGGCATCAATGACTTATAGAGTTAATACCCTGTTGCTGGTGCATGCCCTGCCATGGCCTGCCAGACTGTCAGTTCCTCTTATTTCGCAGACATTCTCACAGTCCTGTGTGTGGTGCAGGTTTTCTGAAACAGTATGTGTGACAGTCAAAATAGGATGTACATCGCTGGTGTGGGAGAAGCAGAATTGGAGCCTAGTTAGAGCACATGAGGACTCCTGCAATGCAAAAGTGAGATAATTACCACCAAAAAAAAGGAGTGGAGCATACCCAGATGTGGCTGACTCGCGACTAGCTCTGGTGCCTCATTATTTCAAGCAGCTTTTGTCTCGCCCCTGCCCTCCTGTTCAGAGGGAGGTGCCTGTGCCGCTGGCAGCTGGACACGCAGCAGCTGAGGTAAATCCCGTTCTTCTTCCCACGGAGGAGCTTTCTCAAGTAGGTACGCAGCTAGGCACAGCTCCCCGGGGCTGCTGGTGCTCCTCCAAGGACAGATTTTCCTCAGCTTTTCCTAGCTTTTTCTTTTCTGGTCAGGGAGTCTAAAACCCCAAGTTAAAAGCTGATCTTTCTCTCATGTTTGTGTGGAGAGAAGGATTCATAATTGTGCTAATTGATACTGACTCCTGCTCATGCTGAGTGCTGCCGGGCTCGTGGGTTGGTTGCAGCAGGGGCCAGGCTGGTCCTCTGGTGGTGGGTAGGCCCCTGCCCAGCCTGGGGCTGTTTCTGAGCTGCCTGAGGGACGTGGGGCCCGGAGCGACGGGGGCTCCCCAGGGCCAGGCCTGGCAGCTGGCACCAGTCCCACCAGGGCAGGCCGGGGGCAGCCCAGAGTCCATGAAGTAAGTTCATGGTGACGAGGCAGGTCTGAAGGCAAGCTGTGAAGCCATTCCGCAGGCCAGGGTCAGGGCTTGGCCTCAGCCAGGTAACCAGAGTCAGGCACAGCCCCGTGATCATAGGGCAGGTCCATGGTGACAGGACAGGCCCAAGGTGAAGGTGGGACACCAGCCCACGAGTAAGGGTCAGCAGGGTCCGAGGACAGGCAGGGGCACTGCTGCATCTGAAGGCTGAGACAAAATGGGTCCCCAGATCATGGCGGGGAGGCCCAGTCTGCTTGGTCAGGGCCATTTAGGCCTATAAGTGCCCCAGGGCCCTGAATGCAAAGACAGAGAAACCCAGAGGCTATTGGTGTGGGAAGAGGGGCTCTCCAGGGCCCCTGTCTTTTGGTGGCACTGTTCAGGTGAGCTGGAGGAAGAATAGCACCCAAGTACAGGAAACGGATTAATGTGCTCCCCTCTGCTTGTTCTTAAGCAGATGGGAAACATGCTGGCCAATAAAATTAATTAATTCGATCAGAAGTTGGCACATATGGATGCATAGAGAGTAATGGTTTGGGGAATTTTTTCCAGTCTTTGAAAAAAATTTGTCATGTCTTTGTTTAGAAAATCAGACTCTGTGCCCCTCGTTCCCACCTCTAGTACTTTAGCCTTAATTATGTGATGTAACAAGTACTACTTTCTGTCCTGCTACGAATTGCATGAGTTTCATTTCTAAGCCCACATATTTACTTAACGTTTGAGGAAAGGAAATGTCTTTGATCACGTATTTCACATATGACAAAAGGATTTAAAAAAACCCTCCAGCTTAAAACTTCTTAATGAACATTAATTTTTGAAAGTTTTACTTGCAATTTGTCAGCTTTTGCTATGAATATATTTAGCTATTTTGTAAATAAAGCAAGGTGAAGCCTCTCCTAAGTACTGGGCTACAAGGGTTTTTATTTTCTTGTTTTTCTCTTGCCTCTATGTTACTATAGAGGATTACAAAGTTTATCACCCTCCTCCCACTGTTTTTCTCAAATCCTGTGCAATGAATGGAGAACACAAGGTCACTGGAGGTTTGACTTCTGAGAGGCTGTATTTTGTTATTTTTTTAATGCAAATAATGTGGTTTCTTCTATTTCTTGATTAAAAGTTCTTTTCTCATCTTCATTTTGTGATGGAGGAAAATTTCCTTCTTATCACTCTCAATGCCTTTATTTCTGACATGCATGTTACATTACCTGGAAGAAAAGTAAATTCTTTGCTAAATTGCTCTAGTACTGAAGGGCATTAAAGAAGTACTTAAAGCAAGAATGGTGGAAATCCATAGCTGTTGAAAAGTTTCCATTGAAACCTTCAGTTTCTTAGGGTACCATGTAGATGCCTTAACGGTGCCTTTCTGACCACTGGGCCATTTAAAGAGGTAGTGGAACCTATTTGCAACAGTTGCAAATTGGACAGCTGAATGCCAATATGTTTCTCAGATACCTTCATGCTATTCTTTGTAATAGTCTCAAAGAAGGTCTCCAAATGGATGGGAATGTAGGCCGTGTACCCCACAAATTATGCTCTAGACATGGGATAAATCATGGTAAAACAACATCAAAACGAACACTGCATTCTCTATATTTTTCTTGTCCTGTTTTTGTCCCGAGTTCAAGTTACCTGAAGCATACAAAATAGTGTTTACTTTCAGTATCAGCCCGACTGACTTCAATGCAATTAGCTATGTGAACTTCTCTTGCGGGATAAGGGGAAGTGTCTCAAGAACAGAGCTGAATGAAATTGTTTTCAATATTGTACAGCGTAAGAAAAATCCTGGCATTGTCCTTCTGAGTCACTGTATGTTGAATGTGACTTTCTCTTGAATTATCCTCAGGTTAATTGGTCAATTGTGAAATCATCTGTACTGTAATGGCCCAGTGTTACGGAATCCCATGATTTTAAAGAAAAGGATAACTGAGTTTTCACGCCTTTTAGCATCTGTGGTGCTTTGATGATCAGAACACTAGTGAGAACACTGAGGTCATGAGCATCCTAGAAGGGCCAAGAAAACTAAAATTTTAAGTTCCAGGATTATAGATTTTGATTTTTTGTTGTTGGTGGTGTTAAATGTAAAAAAGTTAGACAGGGATCTGGATTACAGGGTTAGAGGGGAATAATGTTAACTATGTTTAAAGACAGCGTTGATCAGTTGTCAAATGAAATCCTCATTTCTTGGTATGGATCTTATTACACTATGGTTATTACATTGACATGGTACTGATTCCTCAAGAAGAACAAAAGAACTACAGAAACCACCAAAAATCTGTTTTTGTTTGTCTTCCTTAGCCAAACCCTCTGACTGTCCAAAAAGACAGCTGAACCGATTTTTCTCTAATTAAAATATAAAGCCCTTTTGGAATGAGTTTGTTTGCTACATTTGTGCCAAGAAGACATTTTTATAATGGAGTTTTAATCGCAACCTCTGAAAACAGGACTCTATAATAAGGTTGCTGCCAGTACTCTCACAACAGAGAGTAGCCAGTGTCATACTGTGATAGATGCTGTGTGATTCAGTCTGCTCTCCCCTTTCCTTGTTTCCCCCAAGTCTGGCAGGCCAAAACAGAAATAGCTCTTCATTGCATTTTGCTGTAGGGCTGACTATATTAAGAAAACTGCCTTATGCAAAGCCTTGAGACTTTGCAGACCTATTGGACTATAGCATGGAATATTGTTTGAAATAAATGGGTTTACTGTGTCTGGATACTAAGCTAATCAATCCAGTATGGCTGCTTCATATGGTTAAGCCTATTACAACTTTCTTTGACCTCTTTCATCTTTCTTGAGGATATAGGGTATCATTAATGTTACCAGCTGCATTGTTTTCTGCTAATATCAACAACTGGGGGGGGACACGGAGAAAAAAAGGTTCTCTTGTTTTCCACTTAGATAGTTCTAGTATTGCCAAACAAATGTGAAACAGGCTTTTACAATAATAGTATTTTCCCAAATGCCCTGTTAATTTTCAGTAAACCAAAATAAAATGTGTTATTGTTTATTAAGACAGTGTGACCCATATGGATTCCAGATGATAAAAGTTTCAATAAAATGCTGCAATTAGATGCAAGTAACTTGAGTTTTCTTTCAGTTCACATGTTTATATGTAGCTCAGGACAAGAATGATCATTTAAGTTGTGTCGGCGATTGGATTTTGCTTACAATGATGATAGTTCTTTTCACTTGCATGCCACTTTTCACTTGAAACTACGCAAAGAGTCTTGAGCCATCTGGGAATAACTTTAATGCAAGAGTGTTGTAGGAACATTGATCTAACTGTATGTTGCAACCTACATATTCTGGCTCTGAATAAAGATTTAGGGTCTTTGCAGGCTATGACTTCTGGGGAGGTTGCATGTGTAAGGTGGCTCCTAATGTCCATTTTGTATTGGCTATACCACAATATATTGATGATTTGGACCTCAATAATGAGATTTTTCTGGTAAAATGGGTATGAAGAATCCACGTGACTTTCTGGTAATCAACATTTAAATAAAAAGTTCCTCTCACAATATTTTCTATGTTTTATCACAATGTTGTTGTTGGGATTTTTTTCAAGAATTCTCATTCAAATGGTGAAAGTGATTCAGATGTTTTATGTTTAGAAGGAGGACATCTCAGAGTCATAGCTGAACTTTAAGTACGTGTTTTCATACAACAATATACTATAATCATAACATGATCTGTAGTCTATCTTTGTATTAACTCTCAGAAACAACCATAGATTCTTAACGTTGCGAAAAAGTTGCATCTCAGGGACAAAACAGGAGCTGAAGAAGTGTCATCTTTTTCCCTGACAATATTAAGTTACTAATAGTTGGGAATACCCGTAACATTTTTTTCAATTCACATGTATTGCAGGATAGTTATTCCTGAATATTTATACATCTGCACAGTAATTGCAAATAAATAATTCACTTACAGTGTCATGAAAGAATATGCATTTGAACCGAACTATATGGTCTCTATAATGCAAATCTGGTAGAATGTACATCATCTGATGGTCTTTCAGTGAAACTAATGAATAATAATGCTCTGCTGGACAGCATACATCTGAAGATATTATTCAAAGAAAAAAATCTGTTTTACCAATGGCAGTTTGAGGAATTTTAACACCAGATCTTATTACATACCATACAAACTTGCAAATACCAGCTACTGCAGTTAAAAAACTCAATTGCATGCTGGAAGTATTAGAGTGCAATATTTGCACTGACTGTTGTGCTCTGCACAAATCTTTAATAACGATTTTGTGATCTCTTTGCTTTCTCCTTTCTTTTAGTACAGTGATAATTTGAGTAATTTTGAAATTGATAACTCGTTTGTAAGTTGCCACACTGCACTCATTCTTAGATGTTTTCCTTTTTCATGTCACCAAGGCCACTAAGGCATTTCAATACCTAGTATTATGTTCTCTGCATAGTCAAAGAAGAATTGTATGGTCAATATCTAGCTTGAATTTATGAAGAACTTTTTTGTCATTTATATTGCAGTATGTCTCCTGGGTATTATTTCATGCTGTCTGATATTCATAAATGATACCTTTCATACTCAGTGACTTCGAGAAATTAACTATCTTATCCTTTGCACCTTTCTTTAGCAGTGCTTTCCTGTAGTTCTTTAAAACATCTGAGTGAGATATTCGATGGAACATAACTAAATTTGATGAAAACATAACTAAAACACCAAGAGACAAAAGTCTGTTGACAGTAGATCATTCTTTGGATAAAGGTGAACATTGTAATAAAGAAAATAATGTTTTACTGAATTCTTTGCATCAAAAGATGATTTGGCATGATTGAGGTATTGTACCTAAGAGGCAGTTAATCAACTGTGCTATGTCACAAGTTACCTGTGCTGATTTCTTGTAATGCTGACCCACTGTAGTTAATAAAGTTGCCTGGTATTTATACTTTTCTACCATTGAAGCTTGGTTTGTCCTAGGAATGACACAACTTGTGTTGTGATCCTTGTGTTGCTTACTCTATACATGGCATTTTAGACTCGTATTCTGCAACACAGGTATTGTGTAGGCTGCTTACAATAAGAATTAATAAAATTAGCCCTGTAAACTTGAGCAAGATATGGTTTGCATGTGTTGACAATGTGACAAGATTATGCTTGAAATGTTTTGGTTGCATCAGAGACAGTTTCATGCTGGATTTCCAAGCTAGGAATTTTATAGCAAGATCTGAAATGCATGAGCTTGCTTTTCTTTGCACCACTTTGTTCACTTTTTGCTAAGGTAACTACCACTTCCACCATTAGCATTAAAAATGAAAACAAATGAAGTTTTGTTCAAAGAAGGTAGAGCAGCTAAGGTTCAGATATATCATGCACCCTGTTAGAATTTCTGCATTTTACTTATGCATTTGTAGGCTTCCTCACAGACCTGCTGAGATCCTACATTTGCATAACACACACTTACTAATTCTCTGCTTTGGTTCCCTAATCTATTTGTTCATCCATTTCTGATGCTGTTTGGCAAGTTACTGTTCAGAGGCTAGTGGAATCTGGGGAAGGTTGTTTTCAAAGGGTGATCTTTATGCAGTTCTTGCATATTTCATGATTTTCTGTCTAAATTTCGGTATGTTTTGTGACAACCAGGTGATTTAAATTAGTCAGGGGTAGTTTTACTGCAGAAAGGACACGTGTCACCTTTGGATTGGTGAAGGTGTTGTGACTGGTTTGCATCGATTAGTGCAATCTAGATTTTTTTTTCTTGGAAGACTGCTGGGTAGAATGGAGTATTGATGCTTATGCTTATTTGTAAAGTTTAGGGGAAACACAGGCATCTGAAAGTGATGTTTTGGATTAAGGTAAAGTGTATGGTTTCGATAATGCATTGAGGTTAGAAGTCAGTATTGGCTTTATTCTTGTAGGTACTTAAGGCTGGCTGTCGTGTGGGATGACACTGTGCAGAATGGTGTCCATGGAGACAGGGACAGTGCTGTTCGAAGGTGGATTATGTTGTTTAGTTTGTAAAGTGAGTACATCTTTCTTCATATCTTACTTATACAGTGCATTGCTTGGAGGGAATACTTCATGGTGGAATGTATTAGTTCTTATAGCCTCTTTCATTTGGAGTCCACAAAGGGGTTTAAAGAAAATTAATCTTTCTTCTTGAAACTCACCTGCATTTTTGTTATGCAGGAGATAGCTTTGCTGTTCCCTTTAAAAAAACAGATCATTTTTTATTTCCTTACAAATGCAGTGTCACAGTAAGCTTAAGCTTGCCTATTGACCTGGGACTGCACTGCCAAGGGGTGATCACTCATTTTCCAAGCTAGATGCTCCTGCTGCTCCCCTGCATTTGCTGTACTGGTCATGTTACTGCTGAGTGGGCTAGATCACAACCCACTGATCTGTCAGAGAAATTACTGTGCCAGAAAGAAGGAAAAATCAGTTTCAGCAGATTTCACTGATGTCATGGCCATATGCAGTGGAGCTTATACAAGGCAAGGGGCAGAAAAGGTAAAGGTGGCAGATTGTCCAATTGGGAGCCCGTATATAGATTGACTCATGCACCTGGTGAAATTGCAAGGTTGATCTGCACTATTTCTAGCCATTGAACAATATATTTTGAATTAATTTTTGTGTTAAAAACCACACATTTTTCATAAATCTAAGTGGCATAAATTCCTGCGTCTCATTATTTGCTCTTTATTTAAATGAGAGTTTTAGAATGACAGTAGCCTTGACATCCCCCAATTTTTCTTTTAATTTTACTCCACCTACCTCAGAAAGGAATTTCACAATGAAGTTATTGTTACAGGTTAATTAGTTGCATATTGTCTTTCAAACACTTACTTTAAATAAACAAATTATCTGCATATAACAGAAACTCAGGACATGAAGAGAAATGTTGCTGTTCTTCTCATATGTGGTCAGATAACTTTACTGATGAAAATTTCTGTTTCAGTCAAGCAAAAACTGCTTTTTCTGCTTTATTTATAAAAGCAGAACCTAGAGAAGGAAGTGATTATTACATGCTCAGAAGCACGTGTGAAACAAATACACTGTCAAAATGAGCAATGTATACCAGATACTGCCGGAAAGGCCTAGCGGACTCCCAAATTAAACAATTTTATTAATGTGACTGTGCATGAGAGCCACAAAACTAATAGGTGGTTGTGTTCCTCACCTGGTAATCACAAGTAAAAAATGAGAGGTCATAGCAGCAAGTACTTTATTTCCAATCTTAATGACTAATTTCATATGACTTTACTAAGATTTAACTAGCAAAAGCATGTTAGTAAGCATATAGATAGGTTTTCATATATATTATTTGGGCATTCTCACAGTGGTGGAATAACTGACAAAATCACAAGCCATGTCTGTATCTCAGTGCTATAACTGCTGATGAAATACATGATGGCAAAAAGACTGACAAATTGGAAAATAAGCATGACAAGAGTTGTCTGTATCATTTGCTGGTGTAATCCTCTAAAACAAAATGTGTATTTATCCCAACTGATGCTGTTCATATCCAGGAACGAGGTGAGAGAATGGAGAACAGTGATGGGAAATCTGGGGCTTCTGGTGGAGGAGATTGTTACTGTGGACAAGCATGTGATTGTGAGTCCCCAGATCAAAGAGGCTACTATCATCTATGGAAATAGAAGCTGGAAATATTGTTTTTTAATCTCTCTAAGATAGCATTACTAGACTACTGTATACATTTTTGATATCACTTATATGATGCATAAAGGTAGGAGATGATACAGAGGAAAACTACCAAGATTATACCAGCAGTGAACAAAATGCCTATGGTGAGAGCTGTAGAAAGCCTAATGTGTTTCATTTTTTTTAAAAAAGGGGATTTGGACGTAATTGACTCTGCAGAGAAGTAGAACATTGTAAAGGTGTAGCTAGGATGATGGACTGGAAGCTGAAGTGAGACAAATATTAAATAATGCTTACTGTACCATGAAACAATTTACTAAGTGGGGCGGTATCTCTGTGTGCTTCATGTGCTCAAATCATGGTCAGATACTTTCTTGGGAAAATGTTGTCTATCAAATCATAAATTATTCTACTTAACATAAAAGTTACTGGGCAAAATTGAAATCCCTATTCTAATTATACAACTCAAAGTGTTGTAATAGAAAATAGTTCACTAGATGCCCTTTCTGGATGTTTACTCTGTGCCTTTCAGGTCCTGGATCACATACTCCTTTGCTTTGCATCACACAGAGTTATTTTCACCACTGTGAAGTGGAACGAATTCACTATTCTCATTTCCTCTCTGAGTAACCCGTAGACCCTTCCTGCCAGTGGCCAGCTGATGCATTAACTGGGTGGCAGAGATGACATCCCGCTGATGGATCCCAGTCTCAAAGATACATGAAGATTAAATTTAGTTAAACTTCACCAGGTGTCCTATAATGTGTCTGGCAAGAGTGAGAATGTTTAGAAATAGTAACCTGTCTTGGGAAGGAAGAGGGTTATCTCCATAGAGACTATGAACAGTGATTTCACAGGATGTTCTGACCTCCTTTTCAGTCTGACAGGGTAGATGGATAGCGTTTCCAGGGGAGGGCACAAGACTGAAGATTTCCTTCGCATCTGTGTTATTTGGTCAGTCGTGTACGGATCTGTTTCTCTGTATGGGATGAATTTTTCTTTGCATTTCACTTCTGTTCATTGTGGTTCATTTTATATTCCTAGAGACCATGGGTTCCCAAAGATTGTATTAATGCATCTTGCAAATAGATATTTTTAACAATATTAATAATACAGAATTTACTGCTCATTGGTTTATATCTATACACTGAAAAGTGATACATAGACAGAACAAATATATTGCGGAAAACACTTCACTTTGTAATTTCAGCAAATCAACATTCGAAAGTCTGGTAGCATTTCAAATGGAAGTCCCTTGAGTGTTTTCAGGTATTCTACTAGTGATCTGAAGAATCACTTAGACTTAATAAGAGCAACCTTTGCAAACAACGTATGAAACTTGGAAATTTATTTGTTTGACTTCTTTAGTACTTGTGAGTTTTCAGAATGAAATAAAAATAAAACAAAGTTCCCTTTCATCCTGCATCTTTCCAAGAGTTTGGGGGTTTTATTTTTAAAGATTTGTAGTTTTTAAGCTCTTAAATGTGTGACTGGCCGATATTGTTATTTAACCAAATTTCGTGAGAAGAACAGGATCAACCAACATGCAATGGATATTTATTTGCTTAGTAAGACAGTTTTTCTACAGTTATAGCAGTTAAGCTTGAATTTGTTTTTTAAATATAAGACCATACTGATTTAAATAGAAAACTGATAAATAATACTGCTGACTTTTTGATACACAGGTCTTTTGAAATTCAGTGGACGTCTTTACAGTTAACAAGTTATTCTTCTATTTAGAAAATTCTTTAGATAGATTTTGACAAAATAGATAGACATTGAGTTGTCTGGTCGAGTGTCATGTTTAAGAGTGAAGGAGCTATTACATTTTATTGTCTTATTGGTTGTAAAGCCTAAGAGCTTGTGTAGTAGAGTATGTGTTGCTGTGCTAACTGTTTGGATAAGTCTATAACAATTGCTTTAGTTACGTTTCCTAACAGTGGGCCTGATTATGCACCGTTCTAGTATTTGGAATGGCTTTGGGAAGTAGATGCATGATGTGAAACCTCTTGAAAGTATTTCTAGTCTTTCAGTGGGTTTCAGATTTCAGGTGCCCACAACCTCCTTTGCATACTCAAATTTCTTCAACTTCTGGGTTTTTTTGTTTATTTTTGTTTTTCAGAGAATAATAGAAATATAGTCGTCAACTACTCTCAGTGCACCTGAGTTTTGCGCACCAGGGATAAGCACACTCAGGAGCAATGGATGAGCCTCACCCTGGAAAAACTATCCTTCAGATGAGGGTATCTCTCCGCCACATGCAGCTTAAAAGGTAACTCTTTATCTGAAAACTTCAACTGAAATTTACAGTTCTATCTATCCCTCTTTGATCGTTACTGCCTACCATATGACGTCCACCTATTTATTTTTTTTAGTGGTGTTGTGTCATGCTTGACTCATTCATGATATACAGCCCAGATTCTGCTTTCCCTGGAGTTACTGTGTTGTTAAAACTTCAGTACATTAAACTTTTAATCAAATTTGGCATAAAAGAAAATATTTTCCAAGATTAAAACTATTCTCCAAGTATGGATATAGCATGTATGTAAAAGTTTACACTACACATACCAGTTGACTTGCTTGTTTTAGTTGTACAAATTCAATGTCAAAGCTTTGCTAATTTGCTAAAGTCTTTGAATGAAATCTCCTTGTTATTGCTTAAATGCATTGCTAGTATAAAGCTATGCATTTCATAGAATTCTTTTTCAAATACCTGTATTTTTTTTAACCAAAAATTATCTTCAAGGTCATCTTCTTTTATGAAGTATTCAGTCCACTGAGTGAGGTTCTTGCACAGTCCCCTGAGAGATGTTCTGATCTGCTTTTGTATCCAGATGTAGCTTAATTATTTAAACATAAAGACATATGCTGAGATTTAGGAAGGACTCTTCAGAACTCAGTATTATCATTATATGCTAATTTAAAAGTATCACTGATCAACCGGAGATCTTTGTTGCCCTTCAATTAAAACATGCAAACATGTGGGATACAGTAAACCAGATGTAATAATTAAAATAGTTCAACTGTTCATACTGCATGCTATTTCCTACTACAGGACCATTGAAAAAAAAATAAAGCCAACTAGGATTGCATAGTCTCATAAAAATTCTAGTTGGCTTGAAAATACAGTGTCATTCCCATCAATGTTAAACACTTCAATGAGAAAATTACATAGGCATGGATAAACTGCGTCAACAATTAAGCAGAGGAAACAGATTCAAACAATTTAATAGAGGAAATGGAACATGGTCAAAGAAAAGATTTTTCACCCTAATGACAAAGGAAAGGAAAGGGAAAGGAAAGGGAAGGAAAGGGAAAGGAAAGGAAAGGAAAGGAAAGGAAAGGAAAGGAAAGGAAAGGAAAGGAAAGGAAAGGAAAGGAAAGGAAAGGAAAGGAAAGGAAAGGAAAGGAAAGGAAAGGAAAGGAAAGGAAAGGAAAGGGAAAGGAAAGGGAAAGGAAAGGGAAAGGAAAGGGAAAGGAAAGGGAAAGGTGCACCCTCCGCCCTGAATAATTTTGTTTGGAATCTCTAATTAATAGGAGTTACAATAAAGTTGAGAAGAAAAAGGTGTTTAATAATTATAATATATAATGGCAAGAAAAAAATCTTTGAAAGATAAATATTTGATGTATTGACTGGTTTAGTGGTAAAGTACAATCAGTTTAAATATTTTATCATATTCTCAGATACCACACGATGGACTTTCATCTTCTTAGGAAACCAATGTGAGATTTTTCCTGAAAAGGGGAAAAGTGTCCTTCTTCACACTCAACTAAATCCTAATGATATTACAAAGTTCTAGGTATATCGTGCTTGTATGCAGAGCACACAGAGTGGCTGTAGTTCAAGTCAGTGTTGCTGCTGTTGTGCTGAGTTGCTATGCGTTAAGGTGCCTACCATTCTCTAAGATTTCTTTAGCCTGGTTTAGCTACAGCACGTGGGGATCCACAAGTGCATATGGTTGTTTCTGCTTATGTTTAGCAAAACTTTTACAGAACATTGTCTTGCTCTGCTCTGGTTCTGAATTAGGAAGAAAAGTATGACTGCAAAGCTCAGAGGCTTTTGCCTCTGAACCCCCAGGTCAGCCTGGCACTGAGGAATACAGTTGTTTATTTCCTGCCCTTGTGCATGACATTTAGAGGGTAGCCATGTTGGGCAGTGAATGAATGAAGCTCCTCTGGAAGAGTGTGGTTGGAGAGTGGTCAGATTCATTCTTGACTGGATTAGAGTCAACCATGACATCATGGCCCATCTTTATACTACGGTGCTTAGCTTCAGAATATGTGATTAGCAACAGTAGACATACCTGTGAAATTATTGTACTTGCTATCCTTTCTTTGCATCTAAACACCTTTCCCTTTTCTTTCTACAGTTATCTATCTGCTTTGTGTTTCTTTCCTGTGGTCTAACTGTACAACATGACTGTCACGTGGACAGATTTGAAATCCAGTCCTTCGTTTTATGTTCACATTGATGTATGCCCATCTGTGCAAGCGACCTTAGTTGTAATAATGAGCAATTGGTCAGAAATTGTGTGCTTAGAACTTCACAAGTAGACATTTACCAAAGTTATTTACAAGTACTAAATGGAAGCTTGAGTTGAGGTCACACAAGCATGGCATGGCAATTAATCCTCTAGTCTTAGATGGCTTTTGCATGAGTTTTGAGAATAAAGTCACAGGTTCCCCAGGAAATAATTATCTGATCACTTCTGTACTGGATCAGAACTCCATAACAATTACTGAAGGTGTTAGTGACTCTTACACTGTGGTTCATGAATTGTTTGGTGGTGGTCTCTCAGAAGCTTAATGTTGATGGGATGTTGCTGTGTTCTAAGTGCTAATTCAAAACAAAAGAAAATGATTTGTGTTTTAAATATGACTTCTCTCAATACATATTTCATTTAAAGATATCATAGAAGAAGAGGAGAATGGAGGGGGAAGTAGGGGAGCACAAAAAAGTCCTTTGTAAATGGTAAATAGTATGCAGAAGTTTGAGTATACTTTTCAGGGTATAGAAAAGACAGGTGGGTGACCAAAAAGCTATGGGTGGCCTTAAAGGTTGGAAAAGTTGGTAGTTTAGTGCACTGCTAATTCTAGATGAGTTTTCTCAGCTTCCAAGCTTTTTCAGCTTGGAGTCAGCTTCCAAGTAGGTGATAACTGGGAAGCTTTTCTTCTCCAGGTTATCTGATTCTTCCCAGGGATCTTTGTAAAGTATTCCTTCATGACAGGTGGCCTCTATTCTCTTATTGGATCCATTAAGAGGTCTTCTAAAATAGGCCTGTCTGGTCTTTTGAAAGTGATTATGGCAAAAAAAGGGAAGTATTAAAGTTTGTTACAGTAAGGCCTGTTTTCATAAACTCTGGATAGAGGAATTTTGGCCTCCGTCAATTGGTTATTAATTGTTGTCTTTGTTAATGATGCAGATAATTTATTTTCATTCAAGTTTTTGTTCCAGTAGAACTCATTATCAAAAATAACATAAATATCAAATGGTTAATCAAAGACATCTGTTCTAGCAGAGCAAATTGTGTGTACTTATGCACACACATACGCATGCATACTCATGCCCTGTGTAGGTAGAGGGCAGGTCAGGTGATGGGGAGAGATTCTGTCCTCAAGCAGTGGACTCTACCTCTGGATGCAGACAAATATCTGGAAAAGAAACTTTGTGTAAAAGTAGAACTTGTAGTCAGTCTCCTGTACTTTTTGTTGTTTCTTTTCATCCTGCTCTAAAGCTGCAGATATATTGTTTCCTGACTTTCTGCCAGAGCCCAGCATAAAGTCTCTGGCTACAAAGTGTGAGAGATTAAAAAGAGAATGACTTTTGAATGAGGAGGCTGCTTTAAATTATTCAGAGATCCTCCCTCTTCCTCTGTTCCTTTTCTTGATGTTTTGGATCAGCAGCACATTTCTAGCTGTAAATGTCTTTAGAAAATATGTTTTAAAGGAACAACTTCAGTGTGGAAGAGACTTTGAAACTAAAGCATAAAGAAGTAATTTTGCTTCATTGCATGTTGTATAATATACAACTGTCTCTGTCTCATTTGGAAATATGAAGAATCACAAAATATGCAAGTACTGCGTAATCTCTTAAAATCCTTTTTAAGGAAAAAGTCCTTTTTAAGGAACAAACGTGAGAGTGAGACTTGCCACAGTAACTGGTTTAACTTCAAGCTTTTTGCATCAGGGTCCATTTGCTGATCCTTTTGTCAGTGAAAAAATATGCTTTTCTAAGAGCTCCCTAGGAAGAGAATACTCCCTGAGGGTGCTCAGGCATTTTGAAGAAAATAAAAACTGAGTTAAATCTTCACGCAAAACTTGAACTGGACCCAATCTTAACATTTCTTGAGGCTTGACGAGTTTGGAATGTTTCCTTCCTCCCCACCCTCATTACTTTTCATTTTCATGCTCCTCTGCATTTCCAGGATCTGGCCAAGATATGAGCTATGTGTTGCTGAAATTTTGTACGAAAATGGGGCAATATTTGTGTGGTATATTCTGGCCTGATTATAAGAAAAAAATTCCCACAGAACTTTAGAGGGAACTTGTCTTTGTCAGAATGCTGCACAACTTTTTGCAAAAGTCTAAAGGTTTTGGTAATACTTTACTAATAATAGCAATTGTTTATAATTTAAGAAAATGGTTTATAACAATTTTCCCTCCTTTCCTGTGTCAGCTCTAATGCCTAATTACCTAAATATAATAGTAACATTATTGTGTATATTTAGAATTCATGTAAATAACTTCAGTGGACTGTAACAAGAAATGAAGATTTAAAAGAAAACAGGATGAGAACAAAAACCCATGCTGAAAAAGAAAAAAAGTTACTTTTGCAAACCTTTTACATTTGGTCATTCCTAATACTAGTCTGAATTGAAAGTCAAGAATTCTGCATACCTGACTGAGATCTTTAAGTACTGTTCTTGTAACCTTAAATGAACTAAGAATCTGACAACACACTCTCCACTTGCCTTGTACACGTTTTTCTCAGTATGTGCTCTGCCAGTTTCTGAATGCAATAAAATCTTCAACATGTCAGACACTGAGTGTAAACCTAAATAGCTCTGGCTTACAGATATCAAACCAGTGAACTAAGCTCTTGAGAAATTCGCCCTATAAAACTTGCCTTGATACCTAGAATTTTTTACTTCTGAGATTCAGTAATATGCGTTATTACTGCTAAGGACTTACGCAATTATGTTGTGATGATACATTGCCGTTCTAATGAAAGATAAAAAATAATAATAAAAAGGGTTTTCTTTCTCAAATTTAAATAATTTTGGAAACATGACTTCCTTAGGGACCAGCAATCTTGACAGCCAGAAGGTACATTTACTTTCTGACAGCCTGTCTGACTCTTCTTGACAGCAGCTACCCTGAAATTGCTGTGGGCCTTTGGAAAAATTAACTGGGTTTGTTTTATTTGTTTTTAAATAGCATTTCAAAGAGCTAACTCATTTTTCCCCTTCTGATTAGATATGTTTGGCAACATTTTTGTTGCTTATCTGGAATATACCTCCAGAAATTGTTTTTCATTAGGAATGGAAATATAGTTCCAAAAGGCAAGAATTTAACTAAAAAAAAAAAAAGAGAGAGAGAGATGGAAATTAGAGGTGGAAAATAACTGTCTAGGTTACTTAGTTTGATTCTATGCCATTGCATTGTTGTGGGGAGGATTTGAGAGAGGAAAGTAAGTCCTTTGTGTTAGGTAATGATACCTGACTAATAGCTTTTACTTATTGAGATTTTTTTTGTTCTCTGATGAAATTTGCTTGGGCTATCCAGTACAGGAACTTTGTGTCTTTGCACAGTTAGGTATGGTGCTTACACAAGGTCTGCAAAAATAAAGGTATGGATGCGTTCCCATTTTGCTCATTTTCTGGTTCTGATCCTTTGCTGTGAGTGGGATTGAGCCCTTAAGAAAATTTTCTTCTGCAGCCTTATTTGCTTAGGTGTAGATGCAGAATGACAGCCTATGAAGCCCAACAGCCAAATGCCATACTTGCGACTGAACACGCTCATTGAACGTATCTAGAAAAGTGACATGGAAGGACAGTACCAAAACCACTGCCTGGTCCTCAGCGCTAGAAATGCTGAATTCATCTTAAAGATAAACAATTTAGAATTTACCTTAAGTGGATCTGCCTTCTCTACAGGCACTTCCTCTTCCAGATAGCTATTTTCCCAGATTAACTGTTAGTCATAGTTTTTCCTAGCTGTGTGTATAGCCAGATTCTTAGCTTTCACAAGTCTGCAGAGCTTTGTGAAAGAGTAAGCACTATGTTGATTTAGATGAGCTGACAATTTTGCCTGCAGCGTCAAAGTCGCTTTTCCCAGGCCATTGCCAATAACCATTTTTCTTGCCTTCCTCCTGATCTCTAAAATACAGGCAGCTCCTCTTTAAATGAAATTCTACACATTTTTGTATGTAGAGGGGAAATTCACACAACGCAATGTGAGCCATCTGATTAATCTGGCTAACCTGTGCCTTAGGTTTCTTTTGCCATCAGCTGAGAGTGATGGACGGTCTCCAAGGGGCAGGCCAGAGTCTTTACATTGACTGTACAGGAATCAAGGAGTCTGTTTTGCTAAAGCAGGTGCCTAATCATTAATGAAGTGCAGTAACTCTGATTGTCACCATTCTGGTTTATGATATAATGCTTCTGTCACTTGCATTTAACAAATTTCACTTGATTTGAGGGTTTATATTGGATCATCTCGGAGCCCTTAAATGAAGCCCCAAAGCTCTTTGGAATTCTGTCGGTTTGACTAGAGAACCCTTGAAGGAACGTCCTGGTCCACTTTTTTAATGAAAAACAACTTGGACTTGCTGGTTTATGAATAGGTGACCAGAGGGTTTTTTTCATTTGTTGTTTTTGCAGTGTATAGTAGGCTTTGGCATGTTGATTTTGTAGCCTTTGGCTGTTTGGATCTTTACCATATCAAGACTCATTATTCTTGGGCCAGGTCCTGGCCTGTGAGAAGTGACGAGCTCTGAAAGGGGGAAGTGACACAGAGCAGAGCTGGTGGAGAATTCTTGTGCATATCATGCATTGAAGACAGATACAGTATTTGCTTTATGTTGAAACATTTTAGAACTGGAAATCAAAATTAATATATTGTCAGTTACAAAACTTAATGAGGAATTAAGGTTGCATAATACACTTCATTTTTAACAATTCACAGATGCAGTTTCTGTGGGTGACTCTAATGACTGTTGTACCTGTGCAATTTGCTGAAGCAGGGTAGATATAATGCCTGCTTGCTGTAAATATGAACCAGACTGGATATATGTTCTATATCCTTTAATAAATGATAATAAAGTATTTATAAATAGAAGAACAATAAAAAATGTTACCATATGCTCAAAGTAATGATCAGGCATTTACCCTCACTCATGAGACAATGTTTTGGATCCAAGCTTGTTGTACCATATGGATACAGATGAGAAAAGAAAACAATTATGTGTGTTTCATGGGAATGTGGAACTTTCACTTCATTATGGACAAGAAGAAAGGAAAAATTAATCAAATAATAAAGTTTCTTAAAAATCTTTCTCAAACTGAAAAGCCTCATTACATTTATTACAATGCAAATTCTTCACCTCTGATGTCAATACCTTGCCAGTAATGTATCTCAGGTGCAGTTACTGGTAAATAAGTATACTTTATCACAAGCTTTTAAACATATTTAGATAGAAGACTTTTGTTTTCTTTGAGGCTGCATTATTTAGGGAGAGAGGATTTGCAATTTATTTCTTTCTAATTTTATGATATACGTTTAAGGTCCAAACTCTAAGCCAACGTGGAAATTGGCAGAACTCCACTGGAGTCAGAAGAGCTCTGCCAGTTCACACCATCTGAGGTGTCACCACGTATTTTATTTTTTGCTAATGATGTTGTATGAAAATGTCGTGATTGAATGCAGATAAATTATTTGTAATATAATCCCAAAGTTTGCCGCAGAAAGTGTTTCTTTTATATCACACAAAGTCTGTCTTAAATTGCTCAAGTTAAGCTGAAAATGAAAAAACATGAAATGGAAAACCCTAGAAATAGAATTATTCTGTTTTATTATCTGAGTGCTTAGCACTTTGCCTGAATGATAATGTTTTTCTTAATATATAAGGCATAGTTTCTGCATGATTTCAGTTGTCTTTTTCTTCTTAAAAGAGAAATGAATATTTGGATAAGTTAGTGAAGCGATAAGGGGAACAAAAGAGGTATTTTTTTCCTCTTCAGAGATAATGAGGGAAAGCAAGTGCCCAGAACCAAGTGTCTCTGTCAAGCAGTCAGTCTTTTAGGGTCCCAGGAAATAATAAAGGGGAAAAACAAACAAAACAATTCAATGAAACAGAGCAAACCCCCAAACCTTGTCTGCCTAAAATAATAACATAAACTTAAATCCCAGACTATATTATAGTGCTCACAACTTTCCAATCAGAATGAGATGTGAAGTTTTATATTGCTATAACAATTCAAATATATGATTTTTGGAAGATGTATGGAAGTAGCATGGGCCAATTAAGAAATTCCATTTGGTATTTATGCAACAACATGCCTTTTCCAAGGATGAATTAATGGACATTTTTGGGAATTTCTCTATGCCTGTCTTTTGTCTCACTGATAAAGACTAAGTTCAAGTCCTAAGCAAGACCTGTACACTGGTTTACTGGGAAACCAGAAAGTACTTATGGCATTAGCATTGGTCCCACAGAACATAACATAAGGCTATCAACTCTCTTTTTTACATAAATAAGTTAGTTGAGCAGGGGCATCTTTACAGATTAATTTGAAGTTTAAATTTAACCAAATCTTATAGCAACCAGGGATTTTCTTATGGATTCAACAGATCTTACAATAGCCACTCCTTAAACTGCAAATTGCTTAGTACTGTGAATGCACATATTCTTTTATACATGCAGGCATGCATTCTTCACACTTTGCCATGTGTTGACACATCATATATATTTTCTCTGCACTGAATAGTGCAGCTACCATTCATTTCCCCTCACACCTGCCTGTAAATTCTATGCTTTTTCCATGTGTATTTTTCATGTGGCAGGAAAAAAAGTAGCCTTACCCTTAAACATCAAGGTTTTTCCTTCACTGAGAAGCATGGTGTATTCTTGATTTAGCCATCCTAACTTAAGTAGCAAGAGACAGAAATCCAGTCAAGACAAAGTGGTTTGTTGTTTTCTTATCAGTTAGCTGGTCAAATCAGTGTTAGCATTTAATGGTTATGCAGTCAGCTAAATTGCATCCAGGAAGCTGGTAGTTAACTGGATGGTCAGTTAGTGGTAGCATAGCTATATTGCTAGCAATTCCTGAGCTAGGTAGTTTAAGGCTAGTTTAAATACACTTAGACTATGCTACAGAATCATGAGGTATTCACGGACATGACTTATGTTTTTAAATATAACTCAAAAAAAGGCACGCCTGTAGTAAAGAAGTTTCCTAGTGAATTTCTGTGTCTGTGCAGGCTTCCAGCGTTAGCATGTGAAATCTGAAAGCTCTAACAGCAGTGAATTCAGCTGAGGCTCTTGGGGCCACACTGTATTTTGCTTCAGGTACAGGAGCTATGTTGGTGCTGGGGCCGGCATGTCATACTGTCTGGGCTCCTGGCTCCACAATATTGAATGTGGAATCTCGGAGAGCTTCAGGTTAGCTCCAGTTCAAGGTTTTGGCACTTTCCTGTGGGCAGCAGTCTTGTGACACAGGGCTCTGAAGACTTTCGGTCCCCTGGGTCTTAGAAATCCCCACGTAGTACGGCTGGCCAGAGCTGCGGGAACCTGGGTCCCAGCCAGGAACCCGCCAGGCCCTGGTGGGTGCTCAGCCAGTGCACTGATGAAAGTTTGTTGAATCAGTGACATTTCTGCAAAACATTTCAACTTTGACAAATTGTCATTTTCAGTTTAGTCAGAAAAGTCCTCAACAGTTCTATTTATGAATGTCTTGTGAGTAGTATATTTAGGTTTCTTTTGGTATATAATTCAAAGTAAGGTTTTGTTGAATAATTTTACTTACCGAAAGGAAAGATGAGTTAAATGCTTTCGACTTTTGCTTCATTACCATAGTCCTGAATGTGCACATCTGCTGAAGGAATGCCTAACATTATATTTTCAGCTACCCTTATTAACACCAACTTGGATCAATTTCTGTCTTAACAGGAATGTTTACTTAATACATCAGAGGAAATCAAATTGCTGATTCTTTCTGATTGAAATAACCTTATTTGCTTTTTTTTTTAATCCTTCTTTTAGAGACTCACTAAAAAAATGAATATATACAAAAGAAACAGCAGGAACACTAGGGATGTTTTTAACTCAAGAGATATCAAGCCTATAACTTTTGATTACTCAGAAATACACAAAAAATAAATCCAGATAAGATTAAAGAAGACCCAGAGGAAGAGAGAGAATATTGTCTGCACTAATATGTTGGCTGAGTAATGAATAACATTAGCTTTGAATCACAATAAACATATTTTTAAACTTAGATCTAAAATCTTACTTTCTGTAGTCTCTCTTCCACTGTGTGCTTTGCAAACACATTCATGAGAGTAGCTCACTGTGAATGTGTGTGATCTGTAAATCACTCTCAAGTACCCTCTGTGCAAGTTTGTACTCTTTTATCTTCGTTTCTAAATGGAAGCACTTTAAATTATTTGAACATTCATATCTCAGTACGGTTTTTAAAATATAAATTACTTCAAAATTCTTTAGTCTGATGTCTATATCATACTTCAAGGTTGATCAGAGGTAATTGTATTTACATTTTACTCTTAACAGCAATTTCCTAGGTTTGATGCACCTCATTAGTACTTCCTTGGGTACTTGCAGTTGTCCAGATTCTGCTCAGTGGTCACTGTTTTAGCTTTCTAATATAGTTTATTCTAAATAGATCTCTTCAGGATATTTTTTCCTCTTTGGGCCTTGCTTATTTTCTTCTTGAATACTGTTAAAAGAATAATTGTATATTCCAACAGTTTAATAGGTTATTGCAGACAAAGTTCCCAAAATTCAGATATTTCATGTAAGTTCAGCTGAACTGCTGGTGTGAATGTGTTTTTGTCTGATACCAGCAAATGGCCCATGTTTTATCAGGCGAATCTCTTACTTTAGCTTTATAATGACCTTCTATTCTCTTCATATCCTGTTATCATACATGTTCAGGTAACACAGTCATTTGGGATCAAAAAGCACGATGAGTTCAGCGTTACTTTGCTATATGTGTATGCTACCTTCCTCTTGTCCATCCCTGTTGCATTTATATCTGTTTCTGGAAAGCAGACATGATACAAATCAGCTTCTTTACTGAAAGAACCATTGGGAAAGTAAACGGTACCTGCATCTGTCCTTCCTGTGGCTGCAGGGAGCTCTGGTGTTTCAGAGAAACACATTGTGCAAGTCACCACTGCCTTTTACCATTGTAGATTACTGTGACAAAATTAATTTTCATATGGTTTTATCCCATTGATGTTTCTTTTGTTAGGTTTGAATTTGGTCTCACATCTTAATCTTTCTGGGCTATATCTATGTATTTCATATTCTGTGTTCTTCTATAAAGATTTTTTTCTGCACAAAGAATCCTGGGTATTTTGTGATTCATTGCTTCATAATACTGTAATTTATAGATGCCCTAATGCTAGTTACTCTTACACTACCTCATTTATAATTATGGTGAAAGGCAGAGTAGTGTAATTTTGTTCCAGTTTAAATAATTTCCATGCTGTTTTCTGGCTCTAAATCTTTAGCTAGGTGAACCCCCCAAGACAGAGGAAAGATTCAGAATTCTGTTTCATTTAAAGAATCTCTGAATAGTTAAGATTTCATTTTTTTTAAGAAACTCAGTATCTGTATAGTTCTGGTATGACCTTTGCTTTTTAAGACTAACACAAGAGCACGCTATGCAAACACAGGCAGACATACACATACCAAATGGTAAAGGATTTGTGTTTTATACTATACCACAAAGGTTTGTTCCAGGTTCTTTGAGGGGAATACAACATGCTTGTTTCCATGGAAGTTATGGAAGGGTTCACATATTTTATTAAATTTTACTTTGTACATTCAGTTGAAAAAGAATACTCACAGTTTTGCTTTTTGCCCACAGTTATGCCTCTTTCAATAGCACCATTCTTTGCATGTACATGCGTGTAACAAAAAGGTGTATGGCCTCATGGCTAGAATGTTACACAAGTCATCAAAGAAGTTTCCTTGGGAGAACTTAGGACTTCCCTAAAAGAAAAAAATTACCCTACTTTCATCAGTTTCTCCACTGGTAACTCTGTTGTTGGTTTATACTGGCCTGATAAACTGCACTTTTTTCAAGCCTTTCCTGGTCCTTATATATAAACTTAAGTTATTTTATGTCTCTAAGCTGCTGTTTCTTCTGTCTTTTTTGTGTCATCCTTTCCAATTAACTATGATCTAATGGAACAGTGGTAGATATCAAGCACTTAGATCTGCACCTATCTAGATTCCTTTGTACAAAACCAGCTTGGTGACCATCCAAACTACGTAGGTTTTGTCCCTGAAAATAGCATTTAAGATCCATGATCTCAATTTATTCTTTACAGGGTCAGAAATCATGATAGATCAGCAAAATATCTGTCGAACTTGGAAGGTATGGGTGGATCATGCATAGCCTATGTCCTGGTTTCATCTGGGACAGAGTTAATTTTCTTTTGAGTAGCTGTTGTGTTTTGAACTTAGTATGAGAATAATACTGATAACACATGTTGTTTTAGTTGTTGCTAAGTGATATTTACATTAGTCAAGGCCTTTTTCAGCTTCCCATAGAATCTGAGAGGGAGTGTAGACAGGACAAGCTGGCCAAAGGAATATTCCATACCATAGACGTTATGCTCAGTATATAAATGGGGGGTGGCTGGGGGGCAGGAATCTGCAGTGGCTGCTCAAAAATGTCTGGGCAACCAATTAATATAATTGAATATAATGGTATATTAATGGAATCTGAAATAGACTAACCTTGTGGTAAGCAGTTTTAAGGTCTACATCATAATAACTTAAATGTATCAATTTCTTTTATAAGCTTGTGTTCATTTATTTCTTGCTTTATGATATTGAAACTTCTTGGAAGGCTATTTCATATTTGATCATTAGCAAAATATTGAGCTTGTTTGGGATCTTCTTAGTTCTTGATCAGCTTACAGGTAGACTTTTCCAGCTTAGTCTGCCAGAACATGACCAACGTTATCCTCCTGAACGGATTAGTCCCTGAGGAGAGTTTATTTAGCTAAGAGTAGTTCTGATTCTTTCAAATACTGTGGTACTGTGGTACCTATGATTTGTTGGTTTCGTTCTTGTTTTTGGAGTCCTCTGACACTTGAGCCTTTGCATTGTGGAGGAACTGAGGAAAAGTTCCTGCTTCTTCCTATTGTATGTTCTTGTTTGGGAACACTAGGAAGTATAAGACAAAAGGCGTGATCTTAGAGAGGAGTCTTACTGAAAATAAGCTGGCTTTACGTGTATCTGGAGGTACATCTGGATTTACAGTACAAGTCATAGTGAAGGCTGAACAACATTTTGGGGGTTTTGTGGGTATTTTTTTGTTTTTGTTGTTTTGGTTTTGGTTGGTTTTTTTGAAAGTAATGGCTGGTATGTTAAAAACAGATTATGAATACTGACAGCGAATTTTAATTTGTCCAAGAAACAAGCTAGTACCATTTTGAAGAAATTATATCTGCTTGAAAATAAAACTATGGTAAAATGTTATTCATTTTATGGTTATCCTGTTTGAAAATAAGTACATTTTGATGCTGATACCAATTCAGAAAATGAATGCAAATCCTTTATTGTGATGAATGGCTCTACTGACTGCTTGCCTGAGAGAGGTAAGTAACATTTTGTTTGTGTGTAAGTAATGAGCTGTTGGAGCCAAGTTCTGGGACTTGTTGGGAGTGACAGATGTACTGTAAATATACTACAGGTTTTAGGATTTTGTTTGAAGTCTCAAAATACGCTTTAAGACCATGATAACAATAGCATTGTTATGGCAATGTATGTGTAGCAATATATGCAAGAAGATGTGCTGTATATTTGGGAAAGAAAGCTAGGTCATCATACCATTAATAGTTACTATAATGAAAACTGTACGGAAACCAAGCATTCGTATTTGTACACAGAATGTACAAATTCTGTGTTCTGATTCAGACATCTCAAAACTTTTGGGTTCAGATCTTAGGAGTGGGCATGTGGACAACGTTATGTTTGTGTTTACTTTCCTAGAAACTAAATTGTGGACTTGTGGCCAAGACTTGTCTAATTACAGAAGAAACTTCACATTTCTTTAGTTTCAAGTTTTAACAATGCTCCTTTAATTTGTCCTAGCATGTTTTAGCATGGAAGCAGTCATAAATAGAGATATTACCATTTTACTTTTAAGTAAATCCTATTTCCTTTAGGTACGTCTGTGCAGATGTCAGAAGGTGAATTCTGTGGGTGTTGATAGTTGTGAAGAGATTATTACTATGATTCTGAAAATCCTTCCTTATGGTAGATATATTATCCTGGCAACCGGAGCTGTCAGATTTGCTAGCAGAAGTAGAAAGGGTCACTTCTAGCACAGAAACAATTTGGACTGTTTTGAAGAGATTTGGTCCTCTTTTTGAAATTGTGATTCGTTTATATCCTTCTTGACATATATTTACAGCATGCATTTCAGTGTGTTTCTTTTCTGGTATAGATTGCTTGTCACCATTAGTTTTGTGTTATGACAGCAGAGATTATACATCTTCTGACCAAGCTCTCTGTCTGGTTTTCAGTTCTGATAGAAACATCTTTTTTTGTCTTACTGTATATATTTTAACTGCAAATTCTGTGAGCTATATGCTCTTTTTGTTTTTAAAAATATATTCAAACAACGATATTAAGTTTAGTATTTCTTAATGCGTACCATTGTGTTTTTGCCTGTAATTTCCATTTCGTATTTGGTAGTAATGTGCATTCCATGATAGTGCCACATATACAGTAAGTCAAAGTAGGAAGGAATTTAAATCCACTAAAATTCTTTCATATTTTAAATACAGCACTTAAAGATCCTTATCCGTAATCCTTATTTTACTATACTATAAGTATCAGTCCCATAGGTGTGCTTGCTGACGTTTTAAACCCATCAACACCGCTGAGGTCAAAGTAAAAGTGTCTTGTATTTCCTTCCCATTATATGAGATTTAGATTTCAGTTTCCTCTTTTATTATAGTTAACAAGCACCCAGGAGGCAGAGTAGTCTACAGGGCCAGAGTCGGTGTGTTCTGTGTGTTCCGCTTGGTGCATTGTCTACAGAGGCTTTGCACTATGTATTTATTTACAGCCGCAGATTGCAGAGCTGCGTCTTTAGTCGAGCTTCAGAGTCAGCTGCTTTTAGCACTCGGTAAGGTTCTATCTAGATCCGTGACATGTCTCTAAAGACGTAATGTTTACTAACTTCCTGATTTGCCAGCTCATGAGACTTTTGTGGTCATGGAAAGTACAGAGCACACGGAGCTCGGAGACTTGAAATAATTGTTAAAACAGTCATTTTTGTATCAGCCCCATGTCATTAGCATGGACATTCCCTTTTGTAACAGACTTCTTAAAACTGCTGCTGCCAAAAGCTGCTGCATTATCTAAGAGTGACTAAAGAAAGATCCATTCTCTTGAGACCTATCAGCAATTCAAGAAGCCAGAAGACTGAAGATGCCATTTCACATTTGTCATTCCCAAAGCTCAAAGAGAAAGTACCCTTCTGACATCCATAGGTTGTTAACACATTTAAGAAAACCAGTTACGTTTTTTTGAGGGCTTGAAAACTTTTGTTAAGTAACGGATAAATAAGACTAATCAACAGGGAAATGTTAAATTTTTCATACACTGCAGGTGATTGTTTCTGAAAGTCCCCATGAAACTGAAGAATGTTCATTAATAGTACTTTTGGCCAGCTTCCACATGTAGGCTGAAGGATTTTAAACAAGATTAGTTTCTCCTTGCAAGATTATGGATTCTTATCAAACACTGTTGCTTTGCCATTGTTTGAGCTTCTAAATTTAAAAACTGTGTAAGCAAGAGGGGGCGAGCCCTACCTGTCAAGTAAGAGCAACTCTCAGAGCTGGGATGTGGTGCTCAGTATGCAAGCATGAAAACCGACGATGGTGGTGATCTGGAGAGACTCTCTGAGTAGCTGTGGGTACCTCTATGCCTCTGGTAGCATAGAGGCTGACAGTCAATTTTTAAAAAATAATTTGGTGGACAGATTGTGGAAATATCCAATGTATGAGACGATCTGTTTCCTGCCAAGCCATTTCTAGTTCCTCAGAAAATGCCTCCAGCTTCTCTGAGTGTGCTAATCTCACACAGAAAGAAAAATGAGAAGAAAAAACTTGCCATTTGTGAAAGATTGTTCCACTTATGAAAATGAATATAAAAGTATTCTAAATGTACTGTTCTTTGTAGAGCAGAAAATAAAAAGGCAAAATACTAATGTTCAGCAAAGAATGAAATGGTGGGGTGGTATTGTTATGGTTGTGTTAGGGATGGGGAGAAACATTGGTGCAGCTGCTAAACGTAACAGCCACCTCTTCAAGCTGAATGAGGGAACAGTTAAATGCATCTGTGTTTAGAGACAGTTGAAAATATTGAAACAACCACTAAAAATTCAATTCATGTATAATGCTGTTCATTATTCTGTTGGAGCGGTTTCTTGGTGGGCTGGAAGTCAAATGCAGAGGTAGGGGAAGGGCTTTGGCTGCAGCTGGGTGTCAGTACATGTGAGGAAAAGGGCAGGAGCTTTTCCTGCTACAGGGACACACAGGAGAGGAACAGGGAAGCTCCAGGTGCAACCAAAGAAGCAGTTACATTATAAGCTAAGAGAGTTTTACATAAAGTACTCGCTTAAAAGAGGCATGAAGCTGTGAGCAAGGAAGCTATCTCCTGCTGCTTGATTCCTGTTGTGTTCACGAAAATTGGGCTTTAACATACAATTTGCTGTAGATTGCACTGAAGAAATGCTGTGACTCCATCATCAGTTCCTCCTCTTGAGAGAAACAGGGATTTAGAGCTTGAATTTTGGATAGATGCTTAGACCAAAAGGGTGACGCCATTTTGTTTTAAAAAGTGAAGTTTGGTTATTGGATATTGATAAAGGAATATGCAGGCCACTAACCTTTATTGGTCACTCTAACTATCAAGAGATGGGCCCTGTTCCAAAACACTGTTTTATGTGGGGAAGACAAACAGAAGGTATAAGGAGTTATATGGTATATAAGCAGAGTGAGCGTTGCACCTTTTGCAGCATTTGTGACTCTCCAGGGTCTCTGCCGCCCTTCTTTTTCCTCACAGCCTCTTCTCCTTCCACCTTTTTTTTTTTTTCTCAGAGACCGTTTGTTGACTGAGGCATCACTACCTGCCTCCAGATGTCCAGAAAACAGTCATAACTGTGCTTGCTGTGTTTCAAGTCTGAATTTTTGAAAATAATTGAACTGATTACATTACTATACTGCTGTATCTTACTACTCATACTGTACTTTTAATTATTTAATATTTTCCAAACTGATTTATTAGCTATTAGCTATATTCTCAACATAATTAAAAATGAAACAAAAGCCCTTTTTAATAGCAATATGTTTTAGATACTGGGAAAATTGTATACATCCAGGTTCAAGTGGTTCAGCCCTTCCTTATAGCTGATTTCAAATGCAGAAAAATGTGAAGCTTGCTTGTTGCTAATGTGGGAAGTGAATATAATTATGACTTTGCAGCTGCTTCTCCTAAAGAAAACAAACAAATAATAAGAATCACACTTTTTATTGCAACTAAAAAGGAATATGCTCAAAGGGAATATATTTATGCCAGAAAGAAGAAGCCATAACCAAGGTAATGCTGTCCTATCAAACTCATGCCAAGCACATTCACAACTATGGTATGAAACCATGAGAAGAAAAAACACTTCCTTAGCATCCATTGCCAGTATAGATTAAGCAGGGGAAAAAAACAGTGGAAAGATGGCTGTGTCAAGTCTGTGTAGGTATTTAGGTATCTGGGTACATGTAATAGTGGCCTTTGTACTATACTAGGCCAGAGGTAGGATGCTTACATCAAAACACCCAACCCCAAAATTCCCAAACAAACCTTTCCACTCATTAAAAAGAGCTCAGCATTTTCTTTCTTTCTCTCTTTCTCTCTTTCTCTCTTCCTCTCATCCACTCTTCCTCTCTCTTTCTCTCTCTTTCTCTCTCTCTCTCCCTTTCTCTCTCTCTCTCTTTCTCTCTTTCATCTGTCCATCCTCTTCTGTCCTCTACTGTTATTTGTTTTTATTGCTTAACTTTTGGATCATTAAGAACATGTATTCACTTGATTATTTCTCAAAGAAAATTTCTTGGAGGAGACATTAATACCTTGCTGATACAAAACTATCAGTATGTCATTTTTTGATGTGCCTATGTGAAGTATGGCAGTAAAATATTAATATCACAGGTAGAAATAATTGGGACAAATACTAAGCCACAATGTAGTTTGCTGAATGTCATGGAGAGGCTCCTCTGATGAATAAAGGCTTGCCAGATTGGTTTCAGATGACCTGGGTTAATCTTTAGATCAGAATCACCATCTTGATTTGAAGTATGCAATCTACATGAATTCCTTATTCTTCCTTCTTTATATGCTTGTTTTTCGGCATAACTGCAGTCAAAATACCTGGTCAGCCTGTAAATAATTTAATGTCAAGAGGTACATAGAAGTCAGAAAAAATTATGAAGAATATTAATTTGCATGACTCATTCATAAAGTATATATTTTGTTATGCTTTTAATGAAGCATTTACCAGAGAAGTAATAGGAACAAATATTTATGTCTCCTGATGAAGATCTTTTTTCCCCATATTAGTCACCTGCAGTTCATACATTGTTATCATTAAGTACCCAGAAACAAAACATGTACAGTACAACAACAATGCATTCTTTATTTGTAAAATGAGTCACATTTCTTCTATCCTGCTTCCCACAGATCAGAGCTTTAATAGGGATATAAATAAGAAACTTAACATATGTGACCTTCTGACCACAGAGTGTTAAATTCCAGGGACTATATTGTTCCACCACTTTTCTCTTTTATTTCAATGTGTATTCATCATAGTTCTGTCGGAAACTGCATGATTTACAATTGATATTAGGTTATGATATGAATTACATTCAGATAGACAGAGAGGAAAATTGGAGAGGAGCAATTCTTGCTAAGGATGTTGAAAACAGTTTCCACTTAACCTTCAAATGTAGTGGAAATGACACAATTGTATTTAGGTAAAGTTTTATCTTTGGGAAACATCTGCTTCTGTACAAAAACTTCATCTGTTTCTGTCCAATGCAGTCGTTTGTGTTAACACTTGGATCTTGAAATATACAATTCCACAAATGTATGACCATTGTGACTTGATTAATGAAGTCTGACAATGCAAATATTGTTTATTCTGGTCAAAAGGACTTGAAATAAACCCACTGAAGGTTCTGCTGTGATGCAGATCCAAATGGGTTTTTGTGGCTTGGAAATGTTCAGATATTTATTATAAAATTTTAATATTAGCTTGATAATATCTGCATTTGAAACACGGGCAAACTCTGTCAAGAGTATAGTTTGCTCTCCTTCGCTATTTATAAAATAGTGATTTTATCTCATTTATATTAAAACATTTCAAAGAAAATGAACAAATAGAATGCATTTCTGTTGCAAGCCTACAATCAAGATGTACTAAGAATCCTTTAAGAGAAAAAAATCATTTGAGGCCTCCAGTTCAATCCTGCAATGCTGTGAGTCCCAGCTATTCAAAGAAGTTTATTGTGTTTTACGAGCTGCTTCTTGATCCTATAGATTTTTGGTATTTCATCCAGAGTTTCTGCAGACACAAAAAACCCTTACCAATTTCACAAGGCTTTTTCTATTTTGACGCAAATACAGTGGTCATGACAAAACACACTGGCCATAAGACTCTAGTACATTGTTCAACAACTCTATTCAATACTTACTATTAAATAAGCCTAGGATCCACATAAAAACTGATTTAGTGTAGGAGATGTCTTTCAATCTGTTTACTTTCTATTCTTAGATGGTCATGAGATCATATTTGGGATGCACTTGTTTGCACAATTTATAATACATTTTCTTTTGAGAACTGTTGTGTTTTCTGAGGTCCATTCACGACAGTGTGTTAAACCCTGCTTCAAAAAAGACTAATGACATGAACCAGAACCATGAACTTTAGGACTATGTTCTGTCTGTGTGTGAAAGAAGATGTAAGGAAAGGTAACAAAGTGATATAAATTGACTGAAAAGGGAGCATAAGGTACTACTGTCAGTGAGGAGAGATTCAAATGCAGAGAATGAAGGATTTGCTATTATGTCTACTTGCAAAATCAAAGCTTACGTTAGGTTCTATGTTTTGGAATCAAAATCATGACGTTCAAAGGCTGTTTACCAGATGACTTTTAATTCTTCTAATAATTGTGCCGGCAATATATAACACGTGTTGAGGAAGGCAAAATTAGAAGAACAGCTAGCATTAGGTAAAATGTCTTATCAACAAATATTTTAAGTGTTTAGAGAACTGTTGGGAAAGGGGGTAGTGAAATTTTATTTTAATTTCTGAAAAACCTATTGGACAAACTATATGACGATGCTCTCTGTGAAAAAGCACAGCAACAGACAGCAATTTTTATAACATTGAGTGTACTGTTGGGGAAGAAATCCTCATTGGGAGTAAGTTAACCTGGAGAGGTTGGGAATGAATGCTTCAAAATGTGTATTTACCAGTCAAATTTTATCTATATCATTGTGTAAGCATATCACTTTTTCTGCCTTATGAAGAAAGGATAGGATTCTTGTTTGTTTGTTTGTTTGTTTTTAATGTTTCCTGGTGGCATTGACTGAATTTTGTCATGTATATATACACGCGGAGAACTCTCTTGCCTTTATCATACTTAGTATTTAAAAGAGGGGTGAAGCACTCAGAGGATTTTCCTTGTGCCAAAATTTACTTTTCTGTGAAACTAAATGTACAGTGTTCTGCTGTTGCATAGTGAGCTGCTTCAGGAACACCCTTGGTTTCTGGTGTGTTGAAGGAGCAGTACTTCTGAAAAGTGGACTCAATTTGTGCCGATCTCTGGTCTCCTATAAAGCAGAATGATGGCACGGGTCTTTGTGATATACCACGGTCATTAGAAAGTGGCATCTGGGGAGAGAGGTAGAAATATGTATTTGTCAATGCACTTTGGGCTTCAGCTTTTGGAGTCAGAGCAACTAGCTCAGTCTTACTCAGGCTCCCTTCCTAACATATCCATAATATTTCTGTCCTGTGAGGATCCCAAAGGTTTATTGTGTATTCTGTGGTTCAATCCATAATCTTAAAACTGCCTTTTGCTCCTGACCTATCCTGACATCAATTTGAAGAACAAAGAAGTAACCTCAATGACATTGCTTAAAACAGTGTAATAATGCTTTCATTTAATCAGAGAAAGGTCTTTGACATTATTCAGGAGTATTGTTCTCTGGGACATTGTGTATGTACATCTTTCTGTGCAGTAACAATATTTTTTTAACTCCCTTTGTCTAAATATGCAAATTAATAACTCAAAGGGGTCTGATTTTGCTTTTCCCAAAGACCAAGAACTTGTCCTTCAATGTTGCCACAAATATTTGCGCATGCACTTTCTATTCATTGGAGGCTGGGTGCGTATTCCTTTTGCATGGGTTGCTATTCCTAGGTTGGCATTCCCACTTTTTTTTGGATGCAGTCTGTCCAGTTAAGGTGAGCAGTTCAGAGTTAGTTCCTCCTCTAGCTCCCAGCTTAAGGCAGCAAACTCTGCTATCCCCATGCAGAGCAAACGTTTCACGTTGCTGCAGTGTATTCTTCAGTCAGTTTTAAGATGTATGACTAGCCTAACATCGTCAAGATGATACCCTAATACAAGCTCTTCTCTAGGTATTGGCGTGGCATTGAAGTTTAAATCACCACTTGTCACCATTTGTATCTTGTTGAGATTGATATTTCCTAATGAAATTTCACTGCTATTAGTTCTTCTGAGTCTGTCCTACCACATAAAAAGTCTGCAGGCGTAGGAGTTGCTTTCCCTTACTCTAACTGACCAGTTTTTGGGAGGCGGAGAAGATGGGAAGAGTGACTAAAGTTCACCTTGAAGTTTAGCTTAGTTAAAATACAAAAGAAATGGAAGGAAAAGGTATTTTTTAAAAATTGGCCAAATGATGAATTTTTAAAAAGAATATTCATGCTACCTAGTATTGCTAAACTCAACAGATGAAAAAATACTCATTTAAAATTGTTTGATTTCATTACTTTCTTCCTGAGCTTCCCTTGCTCATCTGCAGTGTACATATCTGGCAGTTAATGCTGCGCAACCCACCTGTTTTGAGAAAGGTGACTTTAACTCTTGTCTGCTGAAGTTGTTGTCGCTGATCGTTCTCTTGACTGTCTTTACCCCTTTGCTATCTGTGCTTGCCTCCAGTTATTCCCATTTTCTTAAATTCTTTGCCAATTTTTCTTATCTATTGAACAGCTGCTATATAAATAATTTATGAAAGCTTTCAGATCTTTGAGGATACATCCAATTATATATGAATAAACTATGTTACTATATTCAATTAATGATTAATGGTTTCATATAGTTATATATTTCTATAGGTATACCAGTATTTTCTGGATGTTATCACTTTTCATCAGAGTTGAAAAGACCTTTAAAATGGAAAATTATTTTTTTCTGAATAAGTATAGAAATTCTTCCAATGATTTATCAGACTGTTTTACAGATGCTTTGGCTATTACTGGCTATGTGATATTATTCATGAGCAGTTGACATTAGAAAAAAAAGGGTAGAAGTACACTTGAGCAATTTTTAATCCTCCCCTTTTGAGAGATTATAAGAGATCATTAAAAGTGATTGCTTGTTTACCTTAAAGATTCTCCAGTGGAGGATTTTGAAAATTCCTAACCTGTTGTCTCTATTTGGAGGAGGAAAAAATGTAACTAAGCTTCTGGGTATACAAGTAATAGCATTGGTAGCTATTACCCCGTGCAGCCTCTCCTCTTAGTAGTGTTTGTATCATTTTTGTTAGGATTTCACTTTCCTAATAAACACCTGCATTTTTGTGATCTGAAAGCTGGACATAACACATAACGTCTGAATACTGATTAAGAATTTAAATTAATATTCAGTTGGAGAGATTAGTTTTCTCCAACCAAGTGCATGCGATCCAGTGCAGTCACATGCACGGAGCAGCGTGGGCAGGCTGGGCTAAGGAGAGGGCATCTGCTCCCCATTTCTTGATCTGCGTCAATGTAGAAATTGTGTGGTTATTGGTGCTACTTGGCACTGATGCATTACATCTATACTCAATGGTTTGTATTGGTTCCTTGTATTGGAATAAATAACAGGTGTTAATTTTGGCACAGAAACTCTAATCGATTTTTGGTCAACCTTCTTTTGTTCCACCAAAATGCTCAGGCAGAGAGCCTTCTAGCTTAGAGATGTAGGAACTGAGGACAAAGAGGACTTTAGCAGGAGCTGCTGACTTGAGAATACATAGTTTGTCAGAACCCTAAGACAGTGTATTTCCAGACTTGCTGTGGAGCTCAACATGGTAGTTAGAAGGAAGCTAAGGATTCAGAACTGATGGTGGAAATTACTAGCTTTGACAGCCTATGGTGAGGGAGAATTGTAATTAATATATAGCTATTAAATGTCGCTCTTCAAAAATTTTACGTATGTGTGGTGGACAACTCCAAACAGGCAGAACTGTAAAAAAAAAAAATCAGGAATTTAAATGATAGTGGACCATTATCCTTAGAAATTTAAAGACAGCAAACTGTTCTTGAAAAACAAAAATGATACATTTAAATGGCATCTAGCTCAGATCCAAGAAGCAGCAGAATTATGCCTTGAAGGTAATTGAAGGCACCCTTTGAAATGGGCAGAGAGGAGATGGTTCTTGACCCTGGATCGTTTGGAACTCACAGCAATGCACAGGGACTTTGCTGTCATGATAAATGATTTGAGTTTTCACTGAGTGAGTGTCTGAGTATCGTTTATGCTGACTTCCTGATATTTTACTGCCAAGAGGTCAGCTGCTCTATTTGAGCACAGATGAGAGTCACTTGAAGATGAATCCAGGTCTGGACACCTTGCAGAGAGCAGCACTTAAGGACTGTGTTAGTAGCAGAACTGGGTGTTTTTTGCTGGATATTAGATGGATGCCTGTGATTGAAACTGCCACAGAATTGGACATCGCTGATGTGTGAGTAGAACCAATCCTGCCTGAAAATCAGAGCATGAATCAGTGATTTCTTGGCTCTTGACAAAGGATGTGATAATGACCAGACTGGATAACAACCATCAGCTTCTGACTCATTAGGATTCCAATCCGCAAATGTTACCTGAGGACTGATGATTGAATAAAAAAAATACTTTGATGACTAAGAGAGTCTGGAATTCAGCAGTGCCTAGTGCTGTGAAGGCAAAGCATCTTGAAAACCCAACAAATTGTTTGGTCAGCAGAGAACAAAATCATGATCTTCTGTAATGCAGAGGGTATTATAATTGACTATGAACAACTTTAGATGTCTAGTACTGGGGATTACTGCAACAAATTAATGCACTGCAAAAGACTGCTTGTGAGGAGAACCTTGGCATTTTTGTGAGCTGCTGCTTAACCCAGAATGATGTAAAGTGTATGCGTGCCAAGTATTCCCAGAATCTGTGCTCTTCTTGTTTTAATTAGTTGCCACTTAATTGTTTATTGAAATTAGAGATTAAACCAAACCCCTATGTTTCATTGCAAAGTAAGATCATGTTCCCGGTGGTTCAAGTATGTTTTGGCCGTGCATACAAGCCTGGGCCAAATTTAAATGTGAGTATAAATTTAAGATAAATCAATACACAAGGATTTAGAGTTCAGCTCTGTTTCTGTGCATTTGCATCGTTACTGAGATCCCCCAAACTTTCTGCCCCAGTTTCTCAACTGAAAAATGGACATGATAATGATTCTTTCTTTTCCCCACCTTTTGGTTGTTGGTTTTTTTTTTAATATTTATTTTACTCAAAACAGATCTAAGTAACACAAGACAGTAAATAGTAAGGTACTTGCTGTCAAAAACTGAAAAGCTTGCATGAACTGTGAACTGAAACTGCTAAAATTTTCTTTTGACTTCTCCTTTTTGTTTCTATCACAAGGGATTTCATAGGGAGGTATCAGTTTCCTACACATGATAATTAAGATTCATATGACTAACTTGACTTAAAATTCAGTAGAACGCTCACATAACCCTCTAGCGGTCCCCAAATCCTGGGTTCTTAGTCTGAAACTGGCAAATACAGAATAGTAGAGAGAAAACTGGGACAGATATGTTCAATATTAATGCAAAAAGATACAGAAGAACTATAGTGAAAAATGAAAATAAACTTTATTTTCCTATGCAGTGGAAGTACCTCAGGCAAAAAAAGTTATTATAATACACATTGAACTTAACTGAAATATAGATCTAAACCTTTAAACATATTCCCCTGTTTTTAATGGTATAAAATATTCACTGTACTCAGTAAATTAGGCAATGATTGAAGAAGTAGTGGGCTATGAAATTTATTTTATATTATTTCTATATAAGTACAGGAAAAGAGCTCTCTGTCTTTATCTCTCTTCTACTAGGTTAAAATATTTAATAAGTGTCCATCAGGAATAATTTGTATTTACAATTGAAAGATGAGACAGATGCCTTCAACAAATGAACTTTTAATATAAGTAATTCTAATGTTTTAATAATCATGCATTTTTGTGTTACTTCTGAACAGAAAAATGTAAGAAAAATATTTCAATGCTTCCGTTCCAAAATCAGCTACAACTTTGAGCATTATATCCACCTTAATTCCTTGCTTACAGATATTACGGCAAAATAATACATCTATTTACCTAGATTTTATTTACATTCGAAGGCAATTGTTGACATTAGTAAAACTTGCATCCTTTTCCTGTCTTTCTGCTTTTACTCACAACATTCAGACCTTTGTGAGCATTTTTATTGTTACTAACCATTCCACTAATTTATGGATACACGTAAAGTCAGTTCCTGAATCTCTTATTTTTTTTGGCTTATTATTTTGCACTTTTGAGTTATTTGTGCATAAAAATATAATTCAGAAACTTTGTGAAAATAAATACCTTCATCAGAAAAAGATTTTCAGTGCTTTTACCAGTGAACTAGGTTGTTTGTTTGTTTGTTTGTTTGTTTGTTTTTGCTGGTTTCTTTTTCTGCTCTTAGATGTCCTGTCTTTTTGAAAATTTTTCCACTTAGCATATGGTCCCTGTAAGAAACACAGCCTCCAGCATTTTAAAAATTTGGGCTGCATAGTGATTACAAAATCCTTCAAAAGAGGAAAATATTTCTGAATAAGAAGAGGAAATGCTTGGTGAAAGCCAAACAGTATTTTCATTTTTAGTTCAAATTATTCTCCAAATTTAATTTATGATTTTCAAGTTTATAAGTTGTGATATAAATGACTTTGAGGAAATCTGGAATAGAATTATCTCTGCTTTTACTTTTAATGTGCCTGAATGTTGCCCACAGAATTTTTCTTCGTAGTATTTTTAAATCCTGCCTTGGGTATTTTTTTGGTTTTGTGTTCTCTCCCCTCATCCACCTTCTGAGTTGTATATAGATCAAAGATGGTTGAAAAATTCAGTTAAACACTTAATGTGTGTTTTGATGATCAAGACTCTGAACCTTTCGGTAGGACACTGGGGAGTGGTTCCATGTTCTTTGAACTTCGGTTATACAACGTTTTCTCTGTGATTACAACTACTCATTGCATAATAACCAGTTCTCCTCTTTTTTTAATCTGAAATATCCAAGATAGTCTGCCTTAGGATCTCCCAAAAAAAAAAAAAAAAAAAAAGAAAAAAAAAGAAAGAAGGAATTCTAAGCATGAGTCTCTCTCTAATAAACACAAGTTAGAGGACAGTGTGTTCTTTGCTGAATAGATGCATATGGCAAGTGCTTTGAATCAAGTCAGGACTAAGAGGAAATGATCTGCAGTCCTCTGCTTGAGCACATGTTTAGATGAGTTTAAAAAAAAAAAAAAGGAAAAGCAGATTTAAAGGCTTTATTAGACCTCAAAGTGGGAAGCAGATGTAGATTTTAAGGGTAGTAATGCTTAAATTCTCATGTAACTGCTCAGAAACAGACATGCAATATAAGACAAACAGTCATCTTTGAAATTAAAAGCCATTATGATTTCAGTGTTGTCACAAAATCAATATCCTAGCCTAATTCACCAAAGCCACAGTAAAGAAAATAAAAAGAAATAACTAAAATCTCTTCATGAGGTCAACCTGTCAAAGAAACTTATACTACAATACGATTTTACGTTGTACAGTGGCTTACTGAACAATAGGTTTCTTTTACGTTTTGAAGTCTTCAGTAGGTCCCAAGAGAAACGAAGTACTGAAAGCATGAAGCCCCTGTATCAGCACATGTCACCAACGAAAAGTAAAATGAACTCTTAACAATGGATGAAAATTTTTTTCTTCAGTAAATTCTCTCTTCTTAATTTAAAAAGAAGAAACTTTGGTAACTTCTTAAATTCTGTCCCTTTTTGAGAAGGGAGAAATTTTGATTTGAAGTGTGTCAATATCTTGTCTCCTTTTAGAAAAAAGGCATTTCGAAAAGGAGCCATCATCTTCGTTTTGTCTTCTACGCATCATGGGCAGAGAAAGAGCGTTCTTTAGGAAAGATGGAGTTAAGAGCATATACGCATACTGTGTGTGTCATTTGCCAGAGAGTCATGGTGATGTGGCTACAAAAGATGGTCCTTCATGCTATTAGAAATGTAAAAATTTTATTTAGAAGGATGATGGTCTGCCTGGGTCAATGCGCTTGTGCTGGGTCATAGAAAATCCATAGTGTTCTCTTAGGTACAAGGCTTTACATAGCATCCTCAGTAAAAATGGTTTTATAGTAGTTAATTCAGAAGAAATCTGAATTGTAATTTTAGGAATAATTTAACTATCAAGGACTGATTGCACTTAATTACTTAGTGACTTAACATAGGCTCCCAGAGATTTGGGAAGCAGCTATTACAGTATTGCTATTGTGTACCGTTCTAAAAGTGTGGGATTTGATTACTAAATTCTGCTTTCGGTTGCACTAAAGAAATAGTTTGAGTAAAAACTCTGAAACCAAAACTCTGAAACCAAAACTCGTTTCTCACTCTCAGCAGATTAGAAGTTGTCCCTCAAAATATGTCTATACCGAGCAGTGCAATGTTATGATAGCAGCTATTGTCTCTTTTTCAGTTGACTAAATTAGCTTCAGTGGAACACCGCGCTAATCTAGCTGTACTACTTATAAAAAAGCTAGTTTGAGCATCTTTACATGGCAGTGCATTGTGCTTCCAGTTGTCTGTTGTCAGTATTTCAATTTGTCAAACACTTTCAGCCACCTGATGCTGCTTTTACTTCTTGGCAATTCTGTGCTGGGTATAGAGCTTGATAATGAATGCTGATAAATAATTCTTTATTATCCTTGCAAGAATGCCATCAGCAATTGCCTAGAAGTGCAATAGACTATGGTTGATTAAAAGGTGTAGGGCATTTTCTTCTGTTACATATTCATAAATAAAAGGGAAATGTACAGCCCTTTCTATTTAAAGGCCTCACCTAAATACTGCTAACATCAGTAAGAATTATTCTGTTGATTTCAGTGGTAGGTGAGTTACTGGATTGTATTTCACAGGTAGTTCTGGCTGAAGAAAGAAATTGCAAGATTTAGCAAGCATTAGAAAAATGCAATCTGATTAGAAATTAGACCTTCCTAGCTAGTACTACAGGATGAAATAGGGAAAAAAGTTAATTTTGGGGTAAACATGAAGATAGCTTTCCCAAATCAAGATAGGGAACATTGTGAAAAAGGTTGTCCGTAAATACATCCAACTGACAGGGAGACATTTCTGAGTGATTTGTGGCATCCAGTGCATTAGTACAATAAGTGGATGAGTAGAAAAGAGCTCTACTTCAGAAAAAGAACAGAAATTCCCATGTGCTACCACTTCTTGGAAACACCTATTTTCTGAGTAAATGTAAGGTAAGAAAGAGTATATCTTGTATTATTTATTTCTGCTTGGGAATATGTCTCAGGGTGGAGAAATATTTTGTGTTAGCTGGCGTACATGATTAAGTCTGACTCAGATACAGATATTCCATTGGTTTCTTCTTCTGAAGCAAATGAATGGCAGAGGGTACAGGCACTAGGAAGTTACAGAAGCATTCATAAAATCCCTGACTAAAGGGACAAACATACCCAGTCACTTTTCAAGATCTAAGAAGGAACAGAAAGAACTTTAAAAATTCAACAGTAATGGAGAGGTGATTTGACAAGTCACAGTTAGAACCACAAAGATCATTCCTCTAACATTTGAGAAAATGAAACCTACTTGGTACTCCTTCATCACCATGCATGCACCCTCAATTAAAGCGGTGCCCCTGATAGCAGGCAGTATAATCTGCATTTTATTTCACTCATGAGCAAAATAACAAGTTACTCAGGCCTGCGGCACTCATGAGTGATATGGGCCGTGTAATATCCTCTCCATTGCGTTTCCTATTATTAAGCTTGAAATAAAGAGTTCAAAATTAACTGTGACAATGATTTTATCTAGCATTGGCATCACCATTAGCTTCTGCAGTTTACTGCTAATAAAACTTTAAATTTGCTATTACTTGTAATAACCTTTTTGCCACCTTAGCTGTAGAAATTAGACAAAGAACCCTGCCAAAACATGGCTAATGACTTTTTCTAGTTGCGTGGAAGAACTGACTAGAAATAGTGGCTGTTATTTATAAAGTGTTAATACAATAAAGTACAATATTTGGGATTGCAGCTGATTAATTTGAAGCACATGCTTCTTTTAACAGGCATCAGTGTTTCAGGGTTCACATATTTAGCTGATCAACTCTACATGCAGTGTGTCAAATGGATAAGTGTTCCTCTGCAGCTCTCAGGCTGTTTAGAAAAACAGACACACAAGTGAATACAGGTAATTTCATATTTCTGGAAGCCCTGCTAAGGTCTTCTGTTTAGAATGGATGTTACTGAGGCGAAATCCTGAAAAACTTTCAGATCCTAAAAGCATCACCCCAAAAGAATTTTATAAGGTGCTGTCCTGATCTTTCTTATACTGGTATAAATCAAGAACTGCACTCAAGTATTTGAATTTGTACCGTAGTGTAAGTTGTGGAACTGAAATCTGCAGCTCAAAATCCACTTTATTATCCTTACAATCTTTGTTTATCCTTTTGACATCTTTTCTAAGCTATTGGTTTTCAAGCTTCCTAGGTGCAATTTGCAATGATTTATTGAGGCAAGGATTTCAGCATCTTTCATCTTATAGAGTGCCATCCAGAAGTATAGATTGTTAAATATCAGTAAAAATCACAAAAGAATTAGGGATGGGCATACCAATGAAGAGGAAAAAGCAAAACACTCAAGCTGAAATGCAAAATATCATTTAGATCCCCTTAAGTAGAATCTCCTCAGTAGATACACAAATTCTTTATGACTGTGGAGTCAGACAAGTCCTAATAGGATACAAAGGGAACAAGAAGCCATGTAAAGTAACCAGTAGGAGAATTGATTGATGGTGAATATATACCAAATACCTCTTTTCACATAGTTTTCAAAGCTTGGAATACTGACTTTAAGATATATATCCCTATGCTTTTCTTTTAAGATGTATTATTCCTTTTTAGAAGTGGATGGTCACTTATTCCCCTTTAAATGATATGTCATTTGTTAGAGCATTCATGCAGGATGTGAAATTGAGTTCAAATCCAAACCTTTTTACATGCCTGGAACTTGACCTGGCTTTTAGACTGTACACTGTTCTAGAGACAGATATCTAGTAATGCTGTTACAGTAAGTAAAAGAAAACCAAAAAGGGTTAAAAGATTGATTGAATAGAAGGGAGCCTAGGAGATCATAGCTCCGTAACCTAGGGATTTGAACGTTGCCAGGAAAAGGGAAGCTCTTGGTTTCAGTCGCTGCTCCATGGCAGTGACATTTCTATGTGGCAGTCGTTAAATATATATAAATTCTGGAGCATAGACTGCTAGATAGTGTCTCAGCTCCTGGAGTTGAGAGTAATAAATGAATATTCTAAACACAAGAGGGCCATGCTCTTTCTTGTGGCCTTGCTCTGGCATAAGCGATCTTCAATTCTTCATTTTGCTTGTGGAACAACTCTCACAGAGGTAGAGATTGTTCTTTCCCTTTCCTCTCCCCATTTCTTCCCTTTGTCACAATGTGATGGTTGGGAAACTCTGCAGGGAGATAGATTAAATGAATATGAATTCCATGAAGGACTGAAATGAACATAGCCAGGGTTTTCCAGGACTACAGTTCCCTGAGTACTAGCTAGATGTGTGTCTTCTTGATCATCCAGTGGAATCAGAGCATGAGAAAGTAACAGAGAGTTGTCAGGAGAGCAAGAGGAAGAAGAGAGATCTTGTTGATGCTCACCATGTGCCAGCAGTTCTAATTTTGATTGCTTATTTTCTTTCTCCCCACTGCCTCATCATTACTTCATAGGAACCAGGCAGGAAGTAATGAACCATGGGAATAGCAAAAAGAAGTCAATTTAATGGAAGCTAAGACTTAAGCATGATCACGAGTCATGAAAGCTAGTAGAGAGAGAGGAGTGAAAGGACTGAAGAAGGTATAGGCAGTACAGGGCTGAGATATTGTTTCTCTGCTAATTTTTTCTATTATCCTTTAGTCTAGACATTGGCTACCAGGGCAGTTCAAGCAAGAAAAATTATAGCTATGTGATCAAATCAGTTTTATTTCAAAGAAAAAAATAAAGATTTTTTGGGTAGTATTTTTTTCCTCTTTTATTTTTCTCCATTTCTCTTTGTCTGTCTCTGTTTCCTGCCTCCGCCACCTTAGGTTCCCAGTTTGGATTTTGTATATCATGTAAACCTTCTTTCATTAATAGCAGGTCAAATTACCCTGATTATAGTACCACCTCTTTAGAGTGCTCAGCCAGCAAAGAAATTATTTTAATAATGATGCACTACACATCATACAAATATGCAGTTTCACTTCTTTGAGGAGCATTTGTAGTTCTTAGTATGTTTCTCTTTCCTACATTTTAAATTTGTTTTTTATTTTAAATAATTTAACTAACTTGCTTGAAAACATGGCTGTGTGGAGACATAGGCTCATTACCTTGCTACATCATCTGAGAGAAATCCCAGCAGTGAGGATGATGATGGAGGGTGTAATATATTATCTTACAAAAGGTCATTCTGATGTTGCTCTTCTCAGTGCTGCAGTCAAGAAGTCAGTGCTCCCAGCAATATGCTGATAGCGTGTGGGTGTAGCTGTTGATAGATAGGCTTGGATGCTTCTTGAGTCTTTTGGAGCAGTGAAGAAATATTTTTCATTGGAGGGGCACCAGCTCTAGCCTTGAAGCTCTGTTGACACTAATTCTCATAGTAATAACATGTTGTATGTTGAAGATATTGTGAATAATTTCTAACTGGTGCTAGGTACTGCACTTCACAAACTTCTAAGTTCAACAAACTGTTCTGAATTTCCATTTGAAAATGCTGTAGGTATACTTGCATGTGATGTCTGAGAAAGTACCAAACAGAGGATAAAATGCTCTGTCCCTAAGTAGCTTGAACATGCAAAATGTTTTATTCTGTGTCCTCTGCTTCCTCCCTAGAGGTGAAGAATGCTGGGAGGAAGAGGGAAGGACATTAAAAATATTTTATCACCAAAATGACGGATTTCAAATAGCTTGCTTTTGTGCATATCTTGCTACTTTAGGAGTTTTAGGGGTATCAAAATTAAGCAATCTTTTAGACCCTGTTCCTGAGAAGATTGTTCTTAGCTCTGTTTATATGATGAACTCTCAAGTCAGTGGTACCTCTGTCATGAATGAAATGCTAAAAATTAAATGTTTGTGTAATTATTCACAGAAGTAGGGGTAGGCAACACCAACAATTTCCTGAGTTGTTCTGCAACCACAGTGAAGCCAGTACATATATCAGGTAGATATTTTCTTTTAAGGGAGAGATATTTTTTTAGACCTGGTGAGAGAAGCAATGAAAATTATGTCTATGCCACTTTTGATCTTTCAGGGTATATTAGATGTTTTCCAGCAATTTTTGCAAAATACATCTTGACCTTTCCAAGCTTTATCTGAACGACACAGATCAGGTAGTGTTCCTGCCTATGTGATTAAATACAGATGTTGCTAATATATTATGATCTGATATGCTTTCGCCGTGGTTTCATCGCCTTTAGGGCCATGCGTTCAGAAGTGATACTTTCAACCAATCACCTTTTAATTAAAAATGTAATTTAAACTTTCTTCTTTCCTTGCACAAGTGAAATTCCTATCCTAAAATCACACTCGCTTCCCCTTTTTTCTCCTGCCCTGTGCTTTGCATTTTGGGTGTATGTTTCAAACAGGTTAGCAGGTGTTATCTTAGGGGTAATGAGCGTATTTGAAAACTATACATAATCATCTAATGATGCAGCTGTTAAAAAAAGGATTCTGGGTTTTAAGTTGAAAGACCATGGCCATCTTAGCTTGATGGCAAACATTAGGACATTTTTTGACTGAGATGCACTGTAGAGAGAGAGAATTGGATACAGAGCAGCTTGAAGTTCAAATTAAGTGGATATACAAAGTAAACTTTAATCAAAATTTATGGAAGTCTCTTTTATAGAGAAGGTATTGGTTAAAGTATCCAAGTCTATCAAACAGTCCTTCTCAGTGGGTACTTGTGTCACTTATTTCTGAGTTAGCACAGTGGGGAAAGCCGCAGAGGAGGGCAGCGTGGGTTGTGGATGTCCTCAGCATAGAAAGTGGCTGCTGTCAGGTGGAGCGACATTGTGCCGCGGTGGTCACCGATTCTCTTGCTTTGGACTTCATTTCCTTTCCCTGGCTTAGGGTGCTCTCTAGCTGGCCCGGCCAGCTCTCTGGTTTCCACATGTCTTTCTCAGGCCAGACGGGGCTATTGTGAACTGTCTCATCTTCTCATGTAGCTTTTATCCAGAGCAATTAAATTTTGTGGTGTAAGTCGAAAGAGAAGAAATTGAGGAGGAGGAGGAGAAAAAAATATGAAAAAACTCCTTTCAGTGCAGCATTCATTTTGGCTAAGTTAAAGTAGCCATGGAAGTATGGTTGTAGTAGTAGTAAACTTGCAGCTAGTGACAGAAACAATTGTTTTTAGTGTAACTTAATTATGTTAATTGATTTGACAACTTGAGGGAAAGGGTTTTTTGTATGGATGAGTGTTAGCTGGAGAGAATTCCTGTGGAGTGGAGACAGAAACTGCAATTTAGCACCAGTGAGTGGAGAGAGATCAGTAGGATGTACAGTAAGAAGACTGTAATGGGCCATAAAACTAATGTCTTTATCGAGTCCGTGATTTTTAGTATGCATTAGTTATTGAGTTCCTGGATTAGCTCTGGAAGGTACTCTGTAAATCTTGCATGGGGGTGAAGGCTGAAAGGTCATTGGGGAGGGGTCGTTTTGTGAAAATGTTTTCCTGATAATAGCTGTATTCTTTCTTTTTATTGATCATATGAATTTAGTTGGGCACAAAATATGTGAATTGTTTTTTAAATGGTTGCTATGAGAGCATTGTCCTCCTCAATCCAGAGTTCACTAGATGGTAAAGTAACATCCTGTACCATCACAGCTTGCCTTAAAAATGTATAAACCCAAAAATGACTCCAAGAGGCTTTTGGCGTGGGCTTACACTTCCTCATCCTGCTCTCAGATGCTGAATTTGCTCTAATAGCCAAAGTCTCCAGGATATCCAACAATTACATGCTATTAGAGAAGGAAAAGGCTTTTGGAGTACTCCAGAGAAATAAAAGTTCTAAGGAAAGTTAATGGGTTTTATTTGGACCTTTTATCAAGTCTGAAAGAGAAGAAATAAACTCCCCAGTGAAGTGTCATTAGACACAACTGTTGGCAGAGTCAGTGTAACGGCTCTGGCACTGATAGGTCCCGCTCTCCCCCGCTGGTTTGTGGCCTTACCTCTTCCCTTGTCCCAGCTCCTATGAATCCCCTAGTGAGCTGAGGCAGCTTACTATAGTGACAGAAATCTATTTAGATAGTTTACTGGATTAGTTTTCTTCTGACTCGTTGAGACAATTTGGCTCCCTGCATGGTCGGGTGAACGCTGCAGGCAGTGAGAGGAAGGGGAAGGAGGACAGGAGGGGGTGGTGAGGCAGGAGCAGGGCACCAGCAGAGCAGGGCACCTACAGCAGCGGCCAGACATTGGATCATCTCAGGCATGTCATCTGGCTCTGTGACTGGGTGGGGTAGCCTGTGGCATCAACACCTTGATATGTGGGTCAGCTGGACAGCTTGGGAGAGAAGGGAAATAGGCAGCTGAGGAACAGGGGAGTGAGCGGTTGTTAGCAGGAGGAGGTGTGTGAGAGGAAGACTATGGTGGGCCATAACCAGTGTCTCAGCTGGATCTGTGATTATTTTTTCCAGTTCGGTAGGGTTATGAGTTTCAATTTCTGTGAACATCTTTTGAAGGTATTTTGTAGATCTCTGTGGTGAGCAGATGTGAAGGTAATGGGTTTGAATGTTTATGAATGCTGAAAGGTGATTAGGCCATCAGAAAAAGAAGAGTTGTAAGAACGTTAGCTGGCAAAGGCTACATGGAGCGTAACATATAGTTCTCTGCCATTGCTAGCAGGAACTGAGGGAAAACCCCGCACTTTTATATCTTAAACCACAATTTGTCGTGAACACTATTCCTTAGGAGCTTCAAGAGAAATTGCACTTTCACTTTTCTGGAGCTTTTAGTTCTTTAAGGTCCACAAGGCAAAAACTGCTGGCAGACCAAGCACACTGAACAATCCTTCAAGAACTACTAGGAGAAATTGTCCTCAAACATTTCATCTTCTGAAAAGCCAGCTTTCCTCTCAGAGAGGACAGACAGTCTATTAACTATAAAATATAACCGTCTCCATTACTGCAACAAATCAGGCATGGGGTGGTAGGCACAGGAAGCACAAGCTTGTATATAGAGTCTCAGCTCTTCGAGTAATTCTTGTTCTTGTAAGCGTTTAAGGGAGGCTGGAGTGCTGTCACAGCATGAGATGTTACTCTGCTGGCTGGTGACATCCACAGTATGTTTTATCTTTTTATTTAAAATAACACCCCCCCACCCCACACCCCCCCAAGTAGAATTAAATACAAATACAGTGTCATAAGAATGAAAGAACGCTTGCAACCGTAAAGCAACTGTAACAAATTAGATTATATGTGCCTGACTCTTGAGATAGTCTGAAATAGTAATCCTGAATAGCAGTGTTTTTACCGGGCAGCTCCGATTTAATTCCCAAGTCCCATTACTTGAGTGCCCCTGTCCAACATAGAGCTTCAGAGCCTTCGTTGCAGAGAGGCAGAGGCAGACGGGACCTTTTGACACATGTGGGCATTTCACAGTGAATAACTGCTGTGCCCCTTCCTTTATCGTAATTTCAATTTTTAAAGAGAGAAGGAAAACTAAGTGTTCAAAACAGATGTATGGTCCTGGAAGCATAGTGCTGCAGAAGGGTGTTTGCATTTATATCACTTAAGCAAGACCTTTGGTTATAACCCTGGAAAATTTTAAAATAATGATTTTATTATGCACAGGAAAACCATTTTATGTAGGCTTTAGGAGCTTGTTGGTTACTGGGAGCATAGACCATAAGAAGCCATTGTTATCATGTTTGTAATAAGAGGATCTTCATAACATATTTTCCTCTTTGTATGGCTGCTAGATTTACAATATTATAAGCTACCAGGACAACTAGTGTGTCTGTGTTTAAAATACAAACTTTGTTGTGTAACGACTTACCACTAAATCCTAATGCATTTTTGTTTTGTTTCATTTCATTTTGTGGCTCATTGCTTGCTCTGCACTCCCAAAGATCTTCAACTCTGCTTTCTTTCTGAGTCACGAATGAATTTTTAAAATAAGCACTTGTACTGTGAACCATAAAGCAAAATACAGAGATGGAATCAAAAGAAGAAGGTAATTTACTTTTAGTGTTCTGCAAAGAAACTTTCACTTGGCTTTTCCTGTTGTTCTGAAACTGTGAAAATCAATATAGAAACATATATTCTGAAGGCAGGTCATCTGTGCACCGGGTGTTTGTAACAGTGAGCTTTGAAGGGGATACTTATGCCCCGTCTGACATGAATCTACAGTTCTTTGCACTAAGTGTCCTGATGAAACTACATTTTAGCTATCCATCTCAATGGCTATTACTTTTCACTGCTTCAGACTGCTATCTTTTATTATGGATTCACTGATTGATCAATATTACACAAGCAAGATAAAAGTCAGTTAGCTGTACATGTCTATTATAAGCTTGAGACGTCAGAAAGCATCTTTTTGGGATAGAAAGGATAAGCCATCCACCAGAAGCCTCAAAAATGCTACTTTCCTGTTAAGTAAACTCAAGTTTCCTTTTAGTTTCCCTCCGATCAATCCATGTCTGAACATCTTTATTTTGAGATCATCTTGGCCATTCAACATCAGTGAATTGAGGAAAACAGATTTGAAAAGTGAGAATAGAAGTTGTTTGCCATGAGAAAGAGGCAGTAGAAGGGAGTGCTGACATATCCATGTCGTAACAAGGGAAAATCGCAGTATGTGTGCTCTGTTATAAACTTTATTATAAGCCAGGGTGAAACTTGCCAGTTTTAAACTGACAGCATGAAAATAAAGAAGAGAAGTATGGGTTCTGTGAGGAGACTTCAAAACTTCTGAGAATGGGTGGAAATTGCCTTAATAAAATCTCTGTTATGAAGCTGTCCAGCAGAATAAGAAATACCCCGGGGCTGCTTTCTGATCTGGACAGGAGAGAGAGGAAGCGGGTGTGTGAGAGCCGGTGCTGGCAGGAACAGATTGCTGGGTGCACCACGGACTGCACCTGCCTGGGGCTGCCAGCGCAGCCCATGAAGCCCGCTCTCCTAGAGCCTTTTGATCGTCTTCAGGGTCAAAAAATTGGAGGACCAATTTTGAAGCTTTTCCTGGAATTAGAATGTATATGAAGATTTCCTTTAATATCGGTTCCTTCACAGGACTTATTTTTCCTTGCTTAACAACCTGGCTTCATGAAATATTTAGAAAATCTCTTGGAGACTCTTTGTCAATTTCTTGAAATGGTAACTGTTAGAAAAATGATTAACAGGGAACACAGTTACACACCTATTACGATGAAATTCTTGTGCTAATATGTATAATATTGGCCCTTATCAAGTTTCCAGTTTTTCACAGGTTTGTCACCAATTTTTAACTTGGACTTTCCCCCCTATATTTTACCTCTTAATTTTTGATGAACCCTATTAAACTGTTTGTGGACTCACAGCTGAAGAAAGGTTGAGGAACTGGATGTTTATGTATTTTCTTTTCATTTATAGCTGTGCTTTCCTGGAACTGCAACCATAAAAAAAGGCATCAGTAATAGGGCAATAAATGTATGCTGAATATTCTTGCTGAAAATACTTTGCTCTGGAAAAAAAATGTACTTGGTGGTTTGTTGGATAATACAGCACAGTTTTCATTTTGAGCAAGTTCAAAGAAGGATTGTGCATGAAAACGGTTTCAAATATTTTTTGTTTTTTTTCTGAGGTGTCCTCCTTTCATGAGATTTTTTCTTAAATACCTGTCATCAAATGCATTCTGATATATTCACAAAGCAAAGCAACCGTCTTTTTAAAGGTCAAACTGTAACTTTTCTGATTTGAGGAGCATCTCAGAAGGGACCAAACTTTATCAGCAAGGAAGTACCCCAATCTTCTGTCACCTAATTGATTTCTTAAAAAATGGTGTTCTACAGAATCATCTTTGCCTCCGAAGGCAGCTATGCAGAGGTATGCCTACCTTCTTGCTTCATCAATACTTCCAATGTGCTTTTCTGGAGGCGGTAATGCTTTTGCAAGAAGAATGTATAAAAGGAAGGGCCTATTCTGTTTGTTCATGTAACAGAAGGGAGTCCGTACAGGTACCCTGAAATAACGTGGGAGAGATTCCTTCGTCTGTATTAAACCTTTTTTCGATTACTGATACTATAAGAGCAACAGTTGCGGTAATAGCAATGCAGAAATCTTATCCCAAAAGTACTTGCAGAAGTGTTTAAAATGTCAGTTCTTATAGGTGCTGTTAATTGCTCTGTCCCAGGAGATTATCTGCAGCTGAAATGTAAGTTAAATTTGTGTACATATTATGTAGTTTGGAGTGACTCTTCCAAGGAGAAGAGCTCACAGAGCCTGCTCTCCCAGAATACAACATATTTCAGTTGATGTTTAGTTGATGTAGTTGCTTTATAAAATGTCTCAGGTTTTTTTGTGTGTGTTGTTTTGTTTAAGTCAAGTGGCGTATCTTCCAATTTGTCTTTGAGCAAAGTCATATTTCTGAAATGAGCCTTAGTGCAGAATTTTGTTGGAGGGGCAAATTCCTGTACTGGAACTGTGCGTGCATTGGGTGGACTGGAAAGGTGGTGTTAATTTCAAACTGTGAGTTCAGCCTGAGCTTGATATTTCTGAATTGCATGCCAGCATGTATGCAGAAGTGTACAATAGTATAGGCAAATATGTACATGAGGGCAAACAAGTAGTAATTACTTGAATAAAAAGGGTGAGAACTTGAACTGATACAGCATTAGATTCTTCTTCAGTGACTCACAGTACCAATGCCGAACATGTTCCCAAGGGTTAGCAACACTCTGAGTGGAATTATCAACATCTTTTTTTATATTCAGTCCCTCATATTAATGGTAATTGCTGCTGCATCTTTTTTTTTTTTTTTAAGAAAAATAAAATATCTTTTGTCCAAGTATTTTTAAGATGGCAAAAGAAAAGTGGCATTGTTTGAAAATCCCAGTGGTGTCGTAATGAGACTTCACATAAACATTAGATCAAGCAACCACAAGCAGCCTGTGAATTATTCTGGGAAGTTTTTAAACGTTGGATATATGACATTATTTAAGTATTTATAAATGTCATCTCATCTGTTATAAGGAAAGCTAATAGACTGTTTTGCAGACATTTCAGCTCCAAAAAGCAATTGCTTCTGTAATCTATTTCTATAAAATCGGCAAAAGTGGAAGCAGACGTTCTATGGGTCAATACCAGTGAAAGGCCTCTCTGCAGACAAAAGATTCACAGTCCATTAAGTTTCAGGTCTGCCCTGATATGGATTCCTCTGATGTATTACTATTATACCCTATTTTCGTTGACTCAGTTACTATGTCAGCAAAACCAAACATTTTGGCTTGTGTCCCAGCATCAAGCTGTCTATGGAGGATATGTGTTTGTCTCCACCACCATGACAGTAATGAGAAACTGGCATTAGTTTGATTTGCATAATTGTACGCTTCTAACTTAGACTCTGTGTCAGTAGGAGACAACTTATTGTGATGATACTCACTGTACATTATTCGTTTTGTGCAATCAGCATTTATTTATGCAAATTTCATCATTACAAGAGGTCATTTTCCAACCTTCTACCGTGAAATCGCTTTCTCTGACAATGAACAGTAAGAAAACACCATAGGAGAGTAGCCAGGTATATTTGTCATTCACACTCATTGGCCAAGACACTGCAAAGGGTTTATTGTGTGTGTGCATATGGTTTTAAAATTATGTTTTATGAAAGAGTGATAGCTCTGATGACAAAACTAAAACTTGATAGACCGCATGTGATTATTTTAGACAAATGCTGTCAAAAAAGGCACACACAAAACCCAAAACAAAACCAACCCACTGTCTCACTAGTTCTGAGAGTTTCTTTAAGAATAATTTATAGACTGAAAAAAATATTTTGTGTTCCCCAGATGATCAGTGGAATGTTTTCTGTGATAAGAAGCAGAACCCTGTAATTTATTCATGTGAAAGATAAAAAGACAGAATAACAAACTAGGATGTCCCACTTGTAACAGCAACCTGAAATAGCAATAAATGTTGAAAAAGCTTATCAGAATCATTTGGATCTTAAGGATTCATGAACTAACCTTCAAGACGCTATTGACAAAAATGTTTCCAAGGTCACATTGTTTATCTTATCATTAGTGGTAGAGAAGCCTCTTAAGGTTTAGTTTGCAAGTAGCTGAAGCGACACCAGAAATTGCACTTTTCCCTAGACAATCACTTCTAAGTTTAAAAAGAGTTAGAATACGTCAGTGCTTAAAACGTAGGAGGAAATTACACAGAACAGGTAATTTGGGGGCTACTTGACTCTGACAGAGCGATGAGTACTTAACAGATTGTATCTTCACAAGAGGCAGGGAAAGTTCACTGGACTTGCTAGCATGGAAACTGTTGCTGAAAGGAAAAGAATGAGAGCCCAAATATGGCTTTACCTTTTATCTTCCCTGAAATAAGCAGTAGGAATCCTGGAATTCTGAGCAAAAAAAAATTACTGTACTATATCGGTGGTTAGACTAAAATCGTATTATAAGTATTGTAACTATATACAAAACAAAACCCACAGGTGGACTACATTTACAAGGAATGGTTGAGTTTTTAATGGTCCTTTGAATGCCAAAAAAAAATCTATAAGTCAGATGTTGTACCACACAGGGAAAAAAAAGTACATTTTGAAAGAATGAATGTAGTTTAAATCTGTTTATATGCTCACTAAGAAAGAAGCATTCTAATAGACAAGCACATGTATCTGGGAGAGAAATTTCTATCCACAGGTGTGCATCAGATGATTAGTTTCTGCAAAATGTTTTTGCAGTCCTTGCCTCGTGTGGGAATATAATCCTGTGTCCCGACATAGGCTGTTGCGTATTTCGAGTGAAAAGGTTCTTAAAGAAAACTCAGCTGGGCACCCAATGCTATATGAGCCCCAAGTGGTAAATGAAGCTATGTGAGCTCAGAGTTTAATAACAATATATTGGTCTTTGTATCATTTACTCGCAGTGAGATGACATGCTGGATTAAGATTAGAAACTGTATAGTTAGGACTTCCTTTCCCTTTTCCCTTTCCCTTTCCCTTTTCCCTTTCCCTTTCCCTTTCCCTTTCCCTTTTCCTTTTCCTTTTCCTTTTCCTTTTCCTTTTCCTTTTCCTTTTCCTTTTCCTTTTCCTTTTCCTTTTCCTTTTCCTTTTCCTTTTCCTTTTCCTTTTCCTTTTCCTTTCTATGAGCTAATTGGGAAAGAATTAAGGGGAGATAAATTGAAAGAACTGTAATAAGACTATATTTGAGAACAGAATGAGAAGAAGGAACCCTAAAACAAACAAACAAAAAATCTATAGAAGAAAAGCGAAGAAAAAGGCTAGAAAATAGTCCTGTAAAATATAAAAGTCTCAGTGAGGTGTAAAAATAAAAAATGAGTCTTAGAATAAAAGCTAGTGTCCTTAGAAGAAAGGACCAAAATCCCAAACTGCCCAGAGTAGAGGACCAAATGAGATGAACCTACTGGACACAGACGCAGATAAGACGTGAAAATACTCAAAGTGGAAGTAAAGCAAGTACTCATCTACAGCATTTACAGAATCTTTGTGCTAGCCAAAACACAGGTTATGTACCCTTGAACTAGCAACAAGGTGAACTTCAAGTACCATGAACAGATTATTAAGAAGGGACAACATAGAAGTATGATAATGGAAAGACAACTATTTGGAGACTGAAAAAGGTAGTGTATTGAATATTTTTGAGAAAGTATTAGAAGAACCTGACACATGGAATTAAATACTCCAAGAGGCATATTTGCAGGACTTGAGAGACCCCAACTGGGTCTCTCAAACCCCTCTGAAAGGCAGAGACGGGAAAAATTGACAATAGCAGCCCGAGGAGCAAACAGTTGCATCTGGAAGGAATAAAGGGCAGATTTTTCTCTAAAACTTGACTTTGAAAATTGCTTTCAAACTGAAAAAAACTCCTAACAACAGTATTCTTTCTAATTTCACTTTTATGTTACAGAACTGGTTTAAGTAACAAACAGGAATTTCCTCCCTTTGTTAATCAGATTGCTATATCATATGCAAAAGCATTCCTTATGGACACTTTGATTTCATTAGGTCTTCACTTACGAGCTGCCCCAGGCATAGCAGTGATCACTAATGAATGCTTTTTCTACATTCCCTCTGAATGGTTATTTTGTCTGTTCACCTTTCCTGGACAGAGGGAACCATGATGGAGTGAACTGGAGAAACTCAGGTGTGTCCTTTGCTAGTAGCTGACGAAGAGAATTCTTGCCATTTACTCTGAAACAAATAGATACTCCTTAACTCTCAGATTTTAATCGCATGTCACGCTACAGCTAATACAGGTAGAAGGTGAATTATATAACCTGCCTTCCGACTGTCACATCTCCAGCCCAATTAAAATAGTCAGTCTGGGTTTTCAGCATGGTTCTCATCTGTCAGGTGTGGCACCAGACTTTCTAGTCAGAATACAAGAGAAGCATTTGTGTAAAAGACATGACATATCTGAGTTAAAAATTCCAAAGGTTAGTCTGTCTAATTCCAGCTCTTTTCGTTTCATTCCATTGTACCTGAATTTGTGGAGTTTTACTGACTCACAGAACGAGTCCTCGTATATCCTCTAATACTGCCTGGCTGCGGTTAATCCAAAATAAAGTAAAAATAGGTTGTCTAGAAATTAGAGATTAAGAACTGGGTAAATCAGAGAAAAGAGATTTGTTCAGATTTGCTGTTCACTGATATGAACGAAAACATATATCAAAACCTGAAGCTGTATTGACGTCGTAAGTTCTTGCAGTCACTGCTTAGATTCTCTGATAACTGAGTAGGAACTGTCAGGGCAAATATACATAGAACTGGAGAAGACTGTGGGGTCTTGAAGTTGGGGGTTGATGTCTGAAGTTGTGTGAACTCTGATTATAGTCTAGTGTTTCAGCCCCAGTCTGTCTCTAATTCTATACCTGCTCTGTGTATACTATGGACTGCTCTTACTATTAAAAGGCATCATGTGAGGTACATATTGCTTAGCAGTCATCCAAACTGTGCCAGTGGGTTTCTTTTATCTAAATCAACAGCATGTGTGGATGCTTGTTGCAGATTTCAAGTACACTATGCCAATGATTCACACAAGGCAAAGGCCTGTTTGTTGAAAAGAAATCTATGGCCATGGCAATTACGATGTAGCTGAACTGTTCTAATGGTGAAGTGTCTTTGATTCTATGTAATAAAAACCATGCAGCCTTGAAAATATTTATTAAAATGTTTTAAAATGTATTATAACTATTGATTTGTGGATGGGCAGAATGAAAAAAGCAGAAACATTGTACAAGTTTCGGGAGAATGCCAACCGCGTTGAAGTTGAATTGTAACTTCTGCAGTTACCTTTCCCAACTCCACTGCCATCCTGAGTGGATTTGATTCAGATGCTCAGGGTTGGATTCACCTTACCTGGCTTTAGCCATCAAAAGGGAGCACTTAATCAAAGTTTGTCACCGAGGCACCTTTTGTGGTCAATGGAGAGAGGAAGACGTGTTCAGAGGGTCATTCTGCTGATCTTTTGTTATCGCCTACCTGCTCCTCCAAAGATGCTTGCTTTTTCCATTTCTTCACAGAGGAGACACAGATGGCTTGCTTAGAGTAGGTGCTTCACTTCCGTACAGCTGGCATTAGCCTTGGTAAGGCTGTGCCAAAGTGGACAGTACCACGCAAGGTGTATGTCATACTTTTCACTTCTGCATTAAAAATATCTTGATAGGTTTAAAAATGCAAAGACTGCACCTCAAGTTTACGCAGATGGTTGGTTGAGCTAATGTAAAAGCCACGTGCTGTGTGCTTTCGTCATTTGTAACAATTCTAAAAAATATATATATAAAAAAGAAACATATAGATTTAATATTAATATATAAAATACACAATAATAATATATATAAAAATAATATATAATAAATAAACATTGTGAATAATTATAGACCTTTGCACGGGGGAGTGAACTCGGATTAAAAAAAGTTCATCTGGAAAATCCCTAATGAAGACTGCAATTAGAACTTGAAAAATTAATTTTGATTTTTTGTTTTCTCTCAATTCGATTGACTCTGATAGAATACAATTAGATAATCGAAATTGTAACTTGACAAAGGTCCTGCACTAAATTATGGAACCGTATGGGAATTAAAAAATAGTTTAAATCAGTGAATAAGCTTCCCAGCTATAATAGTACAAATGGTTAATTTTTTGTTTTATAGGTGAATTAAAAACTTGAAAATAATTTTGCTTTTGATCACCTTAAAAGTAATTCTATTTTTTCATTAATACAGAAAACCCAGAATTTCACTTTTATTCAAATGAATTGTTGAATTTATTTTTGCCTCTTCCAGCTTCTTTATACATGTATACTCAGATTTAGTTCAAATTAAGTAAATGTAAACAATCTTAATCTTAAAAATAACAAAAACAAGTGTCTTTCTATTTCTTGAATTATTTTTTTCTTTAATAAAAAATATTTGCCAAATTCAGCCTTGGTCACAAGCAATTTTAATCACAGATTAAATTCTGGGGGGAAAATACTTCTTAGAAACCACAATTCAGATCTATTGAAATATTACAATGGCTGGGAATTATCATCCTTTAAAATGGAAATGGAAGTTAAAAAAAAATTCAAATGATTTTATGAAGAATTTACAGGAAGTTCGAAGTGAAGTATAACCCCGAATTTGCAAGGATTATATCCTTGCCCAAATTAATTTAATGAGAACTTCCAGCAACAAACATAAAAAACAAACGTTTGTCCTTTGCCAGAGGAATGTCTGAAAAAAAAGTTTTTCAGTGTCTCTACAGAATTAAATTAGTGCACCTCTAAATTTTAGAAGATGGTATTTTTAAAATGTGGTTTAATTGTTCTGTATGGTGAAATGGACTCACCTTTAATACACAGTTTTAATGAGTGTGGCATAAAAGATCTGTAATGCTTATTTTTGCTTTATTTTTTTAGTAATTGTAATTATTCAAAATAATTTTACAATGATTTTAAGTAGATTTTTTATTTTTATAGTGTTACTTGAAAGGAATACTCTATATTGGTTAATCCTAGCTGGATCCCTTAGACTATAACCACTATATTTACAATTTAATTTCACAGTGCATAAGATTTTATAGGTCTAGGATTCTGAAATTCACATTCATTTAATATCATTAAATATTTCTTACGTCGCCTCCAAATCCTGATTTCCTGTTATACTTGGTAGATATTCTTTTTTACACCTTCTAGTGGCTTGTAGAACAGAATTAAGCATTATACCAAATATAGTTTGAATGGAAACAATTTTTCTGCACCTTCTTTCAAAGAGTGTACTTTATTGCTTATAAATCCAAATACTGTGAGTTGTTTCATATTTCAGCAGGGTTCATGATAAAAAACTACGTGTGTTTCAGAGCAGAACAGTTCAGAGCACAGTTTTAAAGTAAAACAGTAGTAAAAAGAGTGTCACTGGATACACTGTAACCTAACATTATTTTACATTTCCATGATGTATATGCTTATTCTGGCTATTAATTTTCTTTTTTTTAAACTGAAACGGATGGGCTTGACAAAACTCTGGTTAATGGGGTAGAAGGAGATGAAAATCAAGGGGGCTTTAATGTTTCAACATTGTGCCCTCATACCACCGAGTTTATACGTGAAGGATACCTGGAGCATTTGTCAGTTGCAAGCTTGCATAGAATGTTACAAAAATAAATCCAGAAATGACTATTTTTAAAGAATCTGTATTGCTTACAGTGATTAAATGTTAGTCTAATCTGATCCCTGTAATGGTCACATATACCCACATGACTAAGGAATTAATTCACATTAATTCTTTTAACCACATTTAACTTCTGTTATTGAATACTTATGGGCAGCAAAACGTGGTGATCCTCGCTCTAGAATGCATCACCACAAGCTCTGACAGATTAAGTGGCCACATTATAACTGGTATGTTCACTAGATCATGACAGATCACTGTGCTTTGGAAGCACTTGTTTAATGACATGATTTACAGCTCACTGAGGGGAGCAGAGGAAGAGAGAAAGGGCTGTTATGGAGCATGCTGCTGCAAGTGAGTAATGCCGTGTAAATGTGGGTTGGTATGAAACTACCTCATCATGAGCATTTGTAAAATTGTCAATATCCATCAGTTAACAAACCAACGTTTCTGGTTTGCGGAGCACTGGTAAATGAGACACCTTACGAGTCAATTCTGTATCTTCCGAGCAAGTTATGTTTGTGTTGTTCAGTGTCACTGGACAGAGTATCTGTATGTTTGCTGACCTTTTAACTAATAAAAAAAAATTGTTGTGTTAGTGTAGGAAAAAAAGAGTTTTATACAGACCAAATTCAGGTGAAGCACTCAAGCTTTATTTCTGGGCGGTGGCGTGCTTTGTTTGCTCCAAGGCCATTCCTTGTGATCTTCAACTCTTTTGTTCTGCCTTCAACATGAAGTCCCCAGGGAAAAGCCCGTGTTTAAAGGGGAGGCAGCTGATAGAATTAATGGAAAAAATGGAATATTGTGCAACACTTCACACTAGGCTGCAGCATGACTTTTTCCCTTTGTTTTTACTGACTTGAATTTTCCTTCAAGCCCCAGAAGCACTGGCAGAAGGTTTCTTCGTTCATTGGCCCTTGGCTGTGTTACATGCTAATATCAATTCCTCCAATTTCCAGGTTGAGGAGAAAGACGAGACAAGATGTTGCCAATGTTATCATGATAGCTTCTGCCTGAACAAAACCGTTTCAAGTAGCAGGGCTTAATGTTCTTAATAATTTACCTTCCAAGACCATGACTGCTACTGGATATCCTAGGACAAGGTGATCATCTTACATCCAAAGGCAGCTTTCCTTCATCTCATATTCCAGATGGATATCAGAAGAGATCATATTCTTCGAATGTTCAGACATTGGTGCTGATAAAAAACCTGCATTGCTAGGTGGAAAAGATTGTAACTTCGTAAGAGCAACATCAATTCCATCCTATTACTGCAGAGGTAATTGGTTTTGTTGGTCTGTTCTCTCTTTTTTAAGTAGTTGGTACTTTCTTTAGATCTGTAACAGTGCTTTACATTCCTCACAAAGAGTAATTGATATCTACTTAACTCTCTGGCCTTCAAAAGGTTTTACAAGAATTTTTCCACCACTACTACAGCTGTTTCCCCATTCTCATTTGCTTCTTGCCATACTGAACCATCTGAGCCGCTAGTAATGCGTTCGTTGTTGTGTACTCACATGACACCTCATTAGGTAGCAGTTCTAAAACCTACTGGAATTGAGGAGATGCTCATCACAGAATCTTCCTCTCAAGTGATTTGAAAGGAGTGTCTTAGGCCATAACTTAAGCCCTTAAACCTGTATAATTTCCTATTCTACTTTAAGTAAGTAATCCATTTCTAGAATTTTACCTTGTTGATTTCTAACCACAATTTTCTTGAAATGGGCTGTATTGTTGCCTTGAATGTTGAAAAGTCATCGATGTGAAGACTATCTAGTCCGATAGCAGGCTGTGTTAAAAGTTTGTAATAATGTAGTGATTTAGGATTCCCGTGTGTTATGTTCATTGTAATTAAAGTCGAGTCTTCTCTAGCACATCCTGCTATTTCTGTTTTCTTTCTACTTATGTTAGCACATACAAGGAAGTTACTTGGTATGATCAGATCATACTTTATCATTATGCTCTTTAAACATTGATGGTTAGGGTTTTATTCAGCACAGGTGCAAAACAAGTTTTCTTGGATTAGACTGCCACACACTGTGCAATGGCCACTATATCACCTGGGAATCATAGTGTCCCTAGTTATTTTGTCACCTGCTCCAGTTCCTGGCATTGTGGAGTTCTAATAGATGTGATTTTGTGGAGCAAAGAACACAAGTGACATTTCTCCTCTGCCTTTTTGCCTATAAAATAGGACCATACAGTTACATCTCTAAAATATGTAGATAGCCTGTTCGAAGACTGGGGTAATTACTTGGCCCTTTTCAGGCTTATGGAGTTTTGCCCCAAAGGCAAAACTTTCCTTTAGGCATTAACTTAGTTTTGGTAGAGAGCATATATACTGAATTTCCTCATTCCCATTAGCAGTACATTCGTCCACATGTTCTTGCTGCTGCTTACTTCTTAGGTCACATTGGGGCTTAGTTATTCTAAGGTGTAAGCATGAAAAGCAACACTCCCTTCCACCCCCATGTGGAGGAAAATAAGTTCCATAATCAAAGAGTCTGCTTAGAAGTCAGTAGTTTGTTTTTAATGTGCTGTGGTTTGGGTTTTTTAAATACACATTTAGTGTTTTTATGGTTAATAAACTTGGTTTAGAAGGACTCTTGTCAAGCTGAAGCTTGTGATTGTTCTTACTTTTCCTGATAACCTTTCCATCCTCCCTTGAGCCATTGCTGGTAATAAGCCGTGGTTTGAAAAACTGCTGTGGTGGATTCCATGATCTATGAGAACTAGTATCCAGAATTGCTCTCATTCAATGAGGAAGAAATTCATACGTCATTAATAGGACAATCTATGAATAAAAAAACTATCCTCCAGAAAAGTTGCATTTCTCTTTGATGATCGAAGTATACAATACACAGAGTTTAATGCCAATCCTGTGAATAATAGAGAATTTCTTTTCTTTAAACGTTGTGAAGACATCTAGCATTTTTGCAGGAGGCACTCAGTATCTCACAGAATTACACCATAGGAGGGAATGTGGACTCTTAAAAGAGCATGACTGACATTGCATAGGAATTCCATACAGTACTTACTGAAATACCAATATGAAATTCTAAATGACTGGTTTTCATTGAAATGTAGAAGTTAAACAAGTCCTGGTCTTTGTTGAGGAATGTAGGCTCTTGAACCAGTGGTGGGGAAGGTGATGGACAGAAATGATGACAGAAAAATGGACATAAGTAATGGAAATCTGAGTCCCAGAGTCAGCAGGATGTTTAAGCTATCTGAAATTGAAGGTCTGAAGGGAAGCATGCACTAAGAACAAAATCACAGAGCAAAGCCTCCAAAAGGACTCTTGCATCTGTAAGGACATTAAATAATACTAATATCATAGCTGGTCAAATACATAGTTGATTAAGGTGTTTGACCCCGTGTTCGTCTCTTAAGGCCCACCTTTGACCACAACAGAAAAATGAGTTCTCTGTGAAATGTAAAGTGTTAGTATTTAATTCTTGCATCCTACTAAACCTATAACAAAGCTGAAGATCAAATGAAGTAGAAGTATAGCTTGACCAAGAAGTCTGGTACTTCTAGCAGCCTTCCAGTACCTAAAGGGGGCCTACAGGAAAGATGGGGGAGGGACTCGTTATCAGGGAGTGTAATGATAGGACGAGGGGTAACGGTTTTAAACTGAAAGAGGGCAGATTTAGATTAGATATTAGGAAGAAATTCTTTACTGTGAGGGTGGTGAGGCACTGGAGCAGGTTGCCCAGGGAAGCTGTCAATGCCCCATCCCTAGAAGTGTTCCAGGCCAGGCTGGATGGGGCTTTGAGCAGCCTGGTCTAGTGGTTGGTGTCCCTGCCCAGGGCAGGGGGTTGGAACTGGATGATCTTTAAGGTCCCTTCCAACCCAAACCATTCTGTGATTCTACACCTGCACACTGAGCATCCTGGGGAAATGTGCCTCTCCCTGAAGATGCTTCAGGCTCAGTACTCCTGCACCCTCCTGATGCCTGTGAAGTGTTTAGAACACATTTTGTTGAAATTAATTGAATACACAAAATCAAAAAGAGCTGAAAAAATGTTAAAAGATTTATGAATACTGGTGAATGATCAGAGCACACAAAACCTTAGAAGCCTTCCATCTTATATTACATATGAGCCTCCTTTGATCTTCTTCCTCTCAGTCTTTTACATGGCTTTCTTGTACTATTATAATTGTTCTGCTAATATTGTAGCAGAATGAAAGAATTGGTCAAAATCCAGGCAGGAGGTGGCAACTTGCAAAAATTTGAACATCTATTCATTTTATATAGAACTGTAATTTTTTATGTCTGTGTAACAATTCACTTAAGTTAAGCAATTTGTAGAGTTTAAGAGAATCAAACCTTACACAGGGTTTTGGGAAAGAACAGTTTGCATCACTATATCTCCTCAGGTATCTATTTTTATGAGTAAATGGAAATATCCAAAATATCAAATTTAAGAGAGAGATTACTATCCAGTTCAGGAAAGTAGCTTGTAAATTTAATGTCATTTATAATTTTGGTTAGTTAAAAAAATACACTGAAAACTACTACTTTCTAAAATATTGAAAATGAATGTGGTAATTTTATCACTGCTGCATAAAAATGTAGGACTGAAACTTATTCGTATAGAGCAAAAGAGTGCATATAAGAATTAAAAGAACTAGCATCCCTTGCCCCATACTTTCTTGTATTTCAACTTAAGACAAAGTAATTTCATCTTCTTTTAGGATTTTTGAAGACATACTGGGCTATAGGTATTAATTTTAGAAAACATTACCTTAATATGAAAAAAAAAAAAAAAGAAAAATCATGGGCTTGTATGAGAAGCGTGTGGCTAATCCTGATCCTAGTAATCCATTTAACACACTCAGGAAGCGTGGCTCGTTAGTATCAGACCTAATTCCTTATGGAACATTTAGATTGACACTAAGGGAATATGAGATGATAGCTTTCAAAGTCAATAGTGTTTCCTTTTCACCAAGAGCATTAGAAACTTCTCCGAATAAGATTGTATGACAGTTTCCATTCTATGTCCCTCTTCATTTGTGTAGAAAATGTTAGAATTTTCACTTTTAAATTTTTGGTGTGTTGGTAAACACAATACCTGTACATTAGATCATGATCAGTACCGAGGGAAAAAATCTTATAGGAAGTCTTCCTAGAGTAGAAGTTGAAGTCTGCAATTTGGAATAAACTATATTCTTTACTGATTGGGAAGCAGTGCCTGCCTTTTAAACCCATTTTGGTCTCTGTTCCTCTTACTAATATTTTACTACTTGTAGCGTGGTACTCATGAAGAAGTACACCAAAGGCTATGTAGGCATAGGACCTCAAACTGACCCCAGACAGTTTAGCATCTAAATGGATGCACCTACATCAGCATTTCAGCTTGGATAAGAGGCGTTCTTTCAAAGGAAATTTACTGATTATCCCCACTTATTGTGCTTTTGTTCCCATCCCAGAGCAAATTTCAGAGACACCTCAGGACTGTGAAAATTCTAGTGGACTTCACAATGATATATACAAGTTGACCGTACTGCTCCTTTGGTGAGCCATGGAGTTGGTACATCGTAGAAGTGGTCTTCTGAATGTTTAGGAGATCAGTGGCCCTGATCCTGGGGGAGGTTCGTAGGGAACCACATGCACAGGTTGATGAAGTGGGATCGACATTCCTTAGTGTTTGACTGATACTAACCTGTTCCTTAGCACCTAAAGGTCTTCATAGTAAGAGGTGAGAAAAGTTCCCTGAGGGCTTGGATGTCCAACAGACAGGCTGGGCAAAGTCTTCTTATTATACTTTGGAAACTCAGCATCTGGGAAACAAGCTGAAGAATTTTTATTTTTGAAGAGAGGATTTTAATTAATTGCATGATTACAGTACTGTCATGAAACAGCTGAACAGTCCTCTTGAGCCTTGCCAGGTTTCCAAAGAACGAGTCTCAGAAGCAGTTTCTGTTACATACCCTAGGAAATGCTGCAATGATAGAAAGTTTAGCTTTCACATTAAAATACACAGGAGATGTCCCGATCTGCAAGTTTAACTCTACATACTTGTATGCATGCACTGCAAAAAGTAGTCTTTAGCTCTGTGGTCCTCTGCTATTTCTATCGTGTGTTGGGGGGCACGCACATACCTAACACATAAAGGCAGCAGCCATTTTTTTCTACAACTTTAGACATTTACTTAGCATCTTGTAAAGGACCAATGTATAATGTGACTTTGCAGTCTCCTATATTGCTATGTAATTATAGTTCATTTTGAATGTGCCATATAATAGTGCTTCAGAATCTAAGCTTTCATTGCGACAGTAATTAAGCCTCTAGCCCTTATGGTTACAAAGATAACCTTCAAAATGTCAAATGAACCTGCGCAGCTGCGATGTCTGTCTGCATCTGCAGACAGCTTGAAACAGTAGCTTCAAGAAAATGATCCCGTGTGCTGCCCCCTTCACCGCAATGGGTGCTGCCTCTGAAGGAAGCTTAATGCAGGCACTGTTGCTAACTATTTCACAGCTGACAGATTTAGCAGAAACAGCCAACCAAAGAGCTTCTCTGTTTCCCATCCAACTGCCAAAACTCCTTCCTTCTCATCAGCATCTTCCGTCATGAAGTTGATGTAATTGATTTCAGCTTCTTCGGAATAAATGCCCTTCTGTCTCCTTTTTCCATCCAATTGAGTTATGCATCTGGTAATAAAACATGTAAAATAGGTGGATGTAAAATAAAAAAGTGGTAAAAATACATATGTTAAAGAAGAAGGCATATATCCAGGAAGAGAGTGTAAATCCAAAAAAGTTATTTTGGGAATTGTCACAGTGTAGCTAGAGTAAACTTACTGTAATACAATATGTCTGGATATTGTTTGTTAAGCAGATTTGTATTTTTAAGTGTACTATACCTTTAAGTGAAAAATACTGTATTGTTTCTTGTCCATGATGCATGGAGAAAAGGTCCAGGTTAAAATTCTGCTTGCAGCCTGCACATTGGTTTTTACAGGATGCTGGCTGATAACAGGACAAGAAGGATGCACTGCTGGGTCGTGTTTTCTGGTAAACTGAGCAGAAGCACTGAAGATATGAAAGCTTCTGCTTGACACTGCTGCTTTGGAAGCCTAGTGAGGACTCATGAGAACTATTCATCTGTTTCATGACAATACTTTAATCTTGCAATTAATTAAAACCTTTTCCCAGTATACAAGCCTTCCTTCATCAGCCTGTCATGCCATGCATGGAGAAGAACAAGAATTGGCAAAGAATTGTACAGATTTGTGACAGAATTCCAAACAATGCAACATCGATTATTTAGATCAGCATAGGGCTAAGCTTTCAGGTAATGCAGTGCTTAAATGAGAAGGGGGATTCACCCTTGAGAAATCCCCAGGTCAGAATTCTAAGTCTGCATTTTTATGCTGACTGGTTTAGGACAGAATATTTTATTAGTTGCATGAGACTTTATAGGAGGAATACAAAGACCACTATAGTAATAGAAACATTCCCACTGATTTTTACATGTGATTGTATGTGTTTTGAGCTATGCAATGTATTATTTTCCATGCAGTATACCCAGTTCAGTTGAGCTAAATTTGAAATTTCCCTTCAATAAAAAGAAATAGCTGATATGATAAGCTACTTTATACTCTAATCTTTTTCTCATTTTAATTTAAGGAAAAGTAACTTCCTAATAATTTCCTATGTTTATGTAGATGCTTTGAGTGAAAATAAGGCTGCTCAAACTTTTAAAAGCTCACTTCTCCTGCCTGTCAAGAGTGCAGTTCTTTTTTATTTCACTTTTAGCATCACTGCTACTGGTACTTCTAATGTCAGGAAGAGATGTATTCCCTAGTTCTATGTGTTTCATGCGAATGAACTTCACTATGGAAAAAACTACTGAGAGATGTAACAGAGATAAAATCCCAAAGCACTAGATTACAACATGATAAATCATATTATATTATAATTTCAGGAGTTTCTTTTAGTGCTGGTAAAACTTGATTTTCAAATAGAGGTGCGATCAAAGAAAGAGAGGCGTGTCTCCTTTTGCTATATTACATTTCCATGACATGATATCATTTCACTCAATTGAAACCTCAAGTGAGCAAATAATTTTTAGTCAGTGTGTGTTGGGGAATAGTTATATTTCCCATAGGAGCTCTGTGAACATGAAAACACTTTGACAAATATTATCAGTATTAGTCAGACACTAAGTGTGATTAACACTGGTTTGGGGCATTTTCTTTTTTGAAGCTTAAGACAAGGCCAGATGCAGTTGAGTCTAGGTGGATGCTGTGGAATGGCACAGTTGCTCATGTCACATCATGGGAGGCGGGCATGACATCTGCTTGTCTCAGTAGGGGGAATGTTGCAAAGCAGGTCTGTACCTCCTTAATAATATATGAATTTTCCTCAGGTGAGCTCCCCTTTTGCTATCTACAATGTTGAAATGAGACCGTATAAGTGATTAAGAGGAGTCCTATGGATGTCACTGTCTTAGGTTACACAGTGCTGTCACTCTGTTATTGATAGTGAAATTGGCTTGCTGTGTGGCTTTTACTTGATCAGTTAACCTCCGCCTGCTTCATTTCCCCCCCTCTGCATGATCAGAACACTAATAATACTTGTTTTCCTTTCTAAAGTGCTTTGACATCTGTGACCATAAAGCACTTCACAAACGTTTTCTCGAAAGACACACCTCATTTGTGTAACAAACATATATTTGGACGGCATGTAGGGAATGCTGTGAGGGCAATCTAGAGAGATGAAAGAAGTGCAGAGAAAAAGAAAACAAAGAATGAGATGGGTAGAACTGGTGAGTTGCTGTGGTGTTCACTGGTGACTGAATTGTTCCATCTCTAAACCAATGTTATATTGCTGAAATACAATTTCATTCGATTATCTTTGGCCCCCACAAAGCATTCAATATTTTGTAGTTTGCTAGATTAGACTTCCCCGTGTAATGTGTTTTTCAGGTACTTCGGTATGTTTTGTTTCATTGAGTCAACTCCAGCAGTTCTCACTTCTTCCCTCTTATCTCTCTCTGAAGTATAATAAATATTGCTTTCCAGCAATAAAAAGTAAACATTAGGGGGATAAAAAATATGTAAAATAAATCCTGCCATGCCAGATAAATATAATTTCATTAATCACTTGTGCTGTATCTTAGAACATATTATACTGTTACTGAAAGAACAGGTGAAAACCAGTACTTTACAGACTGGAAGATTGGGTGGGGTTAAGTGATTTGTTGAAGATCTCTGTTCTTCACTCTGTTTTTCTATATATCAGTAAGTTTATATCTTTCTCTTTTCTTCAGCAGTCCATCTGAATGTTTTTTATGGTCCACATCACCAAAGCATCAAATTGTTCCTCTGTTTCAGTGAATGAACATTGAGGTCTGTGATGGCTAGTGATTATGTAGAAAAGTATAGAATTTGAATTGTTATAGCAGTTATTGAGGTTTCTTCATTTGTGAAAAAGCAGGAGTTAGAAAAAATTCACAAAGACCATCAGCCTCTGGATTAGCAGTGTTTTCCGTAGTTTCAGTTCAAACATGAAATAAGTCTTGGTCTTTTTCGCAACAACAACCTAGTTCTTTGAGTAAATAATTTTTCCTTTGGACATTTATCTCAAAAGTAACATTTTTCTTAGTCATTTCAACAATGGAAGCATAGGGAGAGTATAAAACCTCTGATTGTAGAAGAGCATTTACCAATAAATTCTTGAGTATTGTATTGTAAACATATGTGCTTTGCTTCAAGGGTATAAAATAACTAAGCTTTGTAATTTAAAAGCATGTTAATGACGGTATATACTGTGGGTATTATCCATTTTTCCAACAAACAACCTTCTACTTTCTGTTGCTCATTATCATCTGTTTGTGAACTTAATTCCTTCACATAAGTCTTATTTTCATGTAAATAGCCAAAAAGACTTGCATGATGTGGGTTTTTTCAGTAACTGATAAAAATGCCTTAGAGTCATCCTTGAAAATTTCTTGCTGCGTTAATGGACATTGCCATGATTTGTATTTGATAGGAGATTATGCTGTAAGAGAGAAAAAACAAGAAATCACTGGCATAAAACAACTGCTTACCCATACTCATCCAGGGAAAGCTTAGAAAACAGAGGAAAAAAACACAATAAACCCGATGATAGAAATCTGTTTTACAGATTCATCCTGTATTACTTGCATGGCAGATCACTAAAAATCTTACTGACTTTCCAGCAATACTGACAAATCGGTATGAAGAAAAAAAAATTATACTAAATTTTCACTGAAGGTGAAAGTACAAGCGTAATGTTAATTCCTGTGTATCCCTTTACTTCCTGGAACAGGGTAAGGATTTTATATACTCTGCATCCAGCTTGAGGACGCAGTACACAGAAGAGAGTTTTTAGATGAACGCAACAAAGGTGGAGCAGAGCAGCTTCATTGTTGTAGACAGACAGAGGTTAATTAATGTGAATTTTGTATTCCATCACGATTGTGTATCTTCTTGGAAAGCAAGGGTATCTACAAGTAGTACGCAGACAAGGAAGACAGAGTTAATGTTGGAAAGCATAACTTCACTGCCCATTCATAAGTACAGTTAAGTGAATTTTCTTCCTCAGCAGGTATTAAATTGTAGAAAGGAAGATGAAAATGGAGTCTTAGGGAAATAAACCTAGTATTAAATCTGACCCAAATTCATGTATAGTTTCAGGAAATTACAAATGGGGGAAATTATAAAAGCTTTGTATTATTTTTCAAATTAATGTATAGATTTTTATTTTCAAAAGTAACACCTTTTCAAGATTGACCTACATTTAAGAGGAAAAAGACCTGCCATTTGCACTATCTGATAAGCAACATCAATCTAATCTCCAATTGTTTCAAGTTAAATAGATAGTCAGACTGATTCAAAACCTTTTGTTTGGCAAAAGGTGCAATTTCACATTGACCCAAAACAGCAGTTCTGTCATCTCTATCTCTTCTTCTATTTGCATATTATCCAAAATACAAAAATTATATTATTCGCGTAGATCCACTCGCACCTATAAAGAGAGCTAAGATCGTCACTATTGTAAAAAATTTTGTGTCAGAATGGAGTTGTACCTACTAAATATTTCTCATTGTTAATCGTTATTTCTTTTCAGTGTGTTTTCACATACTTCCCACTTCCATGCCCTGCTTTGTTAAGAAGGGTCCTTAAGCCCTGCTTAAGGGTAAAATTTTGCCCAGAATTATTGGTGTGAATTTTTTATACCTACCCTTACAGTACTGCAAGATTTTACTTTTGTGGATCAATAGGGTTGAACCATTACAGCTTATTCTGACCAGAAAAACCCCAAATTTAATCCTAACTGGCTTCTGTGGAATCACTTTGGTAGGTAACCTCGGGTTCAAGATGCTCTCCCATCCCATGGGCCTCGATAGGCATTGCGTATGCGGGTATTATGGTATTTCCCAAAGGTCCCAATTGGAGAGAGACGGTGGCAGGACAGTGTACAGATGTCCTGGAGACTTGAGTTTTTACCTCAAGATCACACAGTCTGTGTTTTAGAGTGACAACTCAACTGGCAGTGAGCAAGTAGACTTAAAAATTCAGTTGTAGGGTCGAGGCTAACAATACAAATATAACAAATGGGTGCAACAAACAGTAAGTAACAAAGTAAGAGGAAATCAGGAAAGTGAGAATGAGGCCATAACTTACAGGAGCATGGGCCTGTACAGACAACGTATTGTACAATGTGAGGGTTATGAGAGCACGTTATCAAAAGGCAGCTTGCTTTTACTGCTTTCAAAGGTAAATTTCTTTCAACTACTCATAAGTGAAAAAAGAACCACTTATTTTTTGTTCATAATGTTTTTCCTAATTTCTTCCCCCATCTGCATAGTAACTTCCTTCATCTCACTTTTCTTTGTTTTGACATTTTCTATTATTTATCTCTTTGATGACGGTGCATGTGGGGGATTATGACATTATTACGGTACTTACCCTTGTTTATTATCATCATACTGCTTTGTGTAACTTGGAGCTGGGACGCTTTCGGTAAATTTGATTATTTCTTAGTGATTTATGGAGGCTGTAGACTGAGCTCTACATGAACAAAGTATAGCCCATAAGTACTGGCTTTCAGGTGCACTATTTGTTGTGATTTTTTTCCTTCCTTTTAAAAGAAGCAGAAAGAAGGTCAGAGCAGAAGCCATCTCTGTTCCCCTGCTTTTTTCCCCTACCTCAAAAAAACCCCTAACCAAGTGAGCTGCCCAACTATAATTAAATTAACGATCCAGAAAGCTACATTGAATTATTGTCTGTAGTAACAGTACACTGCAATAAAATGGCAGTGTTGCAAAGAAATGACAAAACATCATACCGTGATATTGCAGGTTATTATTATTGAGGAATCTCAAAAACTCGGTTTATTTCATTTTCCATGCGACAGATCCAGTCATTTTCCTGTTGGACCCAAACTTTCCTTCTGAAATCAATAGAAAGTTTTGCTTAAAAAACACAAAAAGATTTCTCCCTGTATAGGTGTCAGAGTCTAAGGCAGCATAAAGATGGCATTTTACTTCTGTCTCTGAATTTCCTGGCTTCTTTCATTTATCAGAAGATCTTTAAAATAATGGATTGTAGCTCTTTGCGTCAGGAAGCTTCTTCCATTTCCATGAGCTTCTACTGCAAATGTGTATTCTGGTAATCCATAAACGGTAAGTATCCACTTGTGGGCCATTATATTGTTTGCTCTTCCTCACAAATGTCATAAATGGGCGTATACTTTGATAGGTTTAAGTGACAAAAAAATATTTTCGTAGGGTACAGCACAGCGACATCATTGTAATTAAACTTGCCTAAGATTAGGCCAAAGGCTTCAGAGGATTTATGTCTTGTGTTTTGCATTCTCTTTCCAAGTTATTTTATTAACATAGGGTGTCTTTAATTGTGCAGAACTGCAAGCCGCATTATTGATATTCTGTAAACATTAACTACTAGTGTCTCTAATGAAGCAGGAAGAAAACATGCTTTCTTGTTATTTTTCGGGACTATCAAAGCACTAAGTATTTCAGATGCCATCATTGCACTGCATAAAATACAAGGGTTGTGAGACATGTGACCCGCCTGCTCAGTATTTATGCTTGGCAATATATGTGTACACACACACACACGCACACATATATACGTACATATCTACCTTTCCTTCCCTCTCTCCACACAAATACACGTGCGTACACACATATTTATGTATGTGTGTATATATATACATACACATATGCATATAGTGATTTCTAAAGTTGATTTCATTCCCAGCAGTGGATGCTACATGTTTTAACCTTCAAAATCTTTAACTTGTGCTTGTTTTCATTTATATTGCCATAATATACAGAGACCAGAAGGATAAGAACCCAGATTATAGAGGGTACTGTGAAATACTTACTAATGGAAATAGAAACATATTTCAGAGAGAAACCAATGATTTACCCAAATGAATTCACAATTCCAAGCCATTTTCTCTGAGATGCATTCAAATATATTCAGAGTCCCTGCATTCAAAAGTTCAGACCTAACTTTTATGATAGCATAGTCATAGTCTGTATAGGAAAGAGTTGGAGGAACCATATAAGAGACTCTTATATCTTCCAAAATACACAAAAACAGATGTTCTATCCTAGCTGAATGAATCCTAATTGGATGGTTTGCTTAATTAAATTGACAACATTGTAAGAAGACACATTGAGCCCCAAACTTCTGGCAGAAGGAATGAGTATTGTCAAGACTGTAAATAGGTTCAAAACTATCCTACTTGTCATTTTTCTCTCCTGTTTATTACTTTAAACTCTGTTAAGCAGTTTAGAACTTAGGTAAGAAGTTAAGTCCAAAAGAGAGTTCTAAATATTTCTGTAGTAAGATACGGTTCCACTTCCAACCTCATTCAGTACTCAAGGTTTGGATGAGCTCAGAATTGTCCAAGGGCGCAGTGTTGGGAATCAGTTTTGAATTGCTCTGACACTTGGAGCTAACTTAGTAGTAATGTATTTTGGAAGTTATCTACAGATTTTTATCTTTGAAACAAATACACTTTGGGCCTTTTGGGGATTGGCTTAGTATTGGGCCAATGAACAGATAAAAATATTGCAGAACACAGGAGGAGGTAGATATTTATAAGGAGTTTTACTAATGAGAAGCAAATTATCCTACATGAATTCATCTTTATTTGTTTCCCGCTGATGCTGAAGGACAAGTAAGATTTTTATGTTGGGATAAAAATGTATCACTGGTACAAATGGATCCTAACTCTGTGGGTGAGTTCTGGTGCTGTGAATGAAATAACTTTCTTTTTCTGGCTCTGTTGTAACTTTTTGACTTCACTGTTACAGTCCTCAGTGTAATTGATGAGTGACTAATTGATGGAACTTACTGACAGTGTAACAGCTAGTTGCCAGCATAAGCTGCATGTTGATTATTGCTTAGCAGTAGAGGTGAAGATAAGAAATGTGTTTAAATGGGAAGCTATGGACAGAAAAAAGATTTTTAAGAGGAATTATGATATTAGCAGAAGAATGAACATACATAAACAAACCATGAGCAGGTGTAAAGTAAGAGGTTTTTAACAATCAGATGTGTTAGAAATAGGCTAAAGTACAGCAGTGAGGGTAAGAAATTTAACTGCTTTCAAGAAGGAGCAAGAGAGGAATTTTATGGAAGGGATTAGATGATGTGACTACAGGGAGACAGACCTAGGCATTTCCTTTGCCATACTACATATGTTACTGCAACTTTTTTCTATTGTTTTTTTTTTATAAATGTTGTTGAACTCAAGGATAATGAAAATGGAAAGTGTCATTAAGAGAAGAGCAAGCAGAACATGTTGGTTGCACAAGGATACTAAAGATGCTGGTGAAAGAGGACAAATATCCCATTTCTATAAAAAATACTGTTAAGAACTGAGATTTAAGTAGGCCTTTGGTTCATTGAGAGTGGCAGTCATAAAATAGCTGAATGTCATCTTGTAGCTGAATGAAAGCTTTTCATTGGAATAGACAGAGATTATAAGGCTTATTCTAAAAATTTCTTCACGGTGATTAACTTAGTTTAGTTATGGTGTCTAATCACAAGTGCTTTTTCTTCATTTATAAAGTTAACTTTATCCAGGACACTGTTTGGTTACTAACACAAAATACTGTAGGCCTCAAATTGATATTACACATAATGATAACTATTAGGATTTTAAAAAAGGGAAATACAGAATGTAACAAAAATAAGCTGAAAGTACCTTGCTTGACTACATTGCATTTAGAAGGACAAGGAAACTAATGCATTTTAAAAGAATTTTTTTAAATTTAAGCTTAATTTTGACAAAATTATTTTTAAAAAGTCAGGTGGCTATAGTAACAGACGTAAACCAATATCCTGTTGTGTAAGTGTAAATGCTAACGTTAGCGTGATAATATTGCTTAGCTAAAGCAGCACAAATTAAGGCCATATAGCAGGGGCTTTCATATTCTTAGATTCTGATTAAAACTCAGGCACAGTAGGAAAACTGAAAGTACCTTTGAAGAAAAATCTCCCTAGGAACTGTTACTAATCAATACAGGAAATCTAGATTAGGATCCCACACTCATTTAATGGCCTCAAAATCTAAGGAAAAGCTAGAGAAGTTTGACCTCTTTGTTCCTGCATATTGTGACAGAAAAATCTTTGGGTGGTATACAGCTCATTTTCCTATGGAAATGAGCTTGAAAATAATCTAGATGTAGTTACATTGGTAGTACTCCCTAGAAAAAAAGAAACATAGGGAAGGTATCAGTCCTTAATTTGTATTGAACAACCTCTGAGACATTAGCTTGGGGGAAACTGTTTTAAAATGGTAATATGTTTGCGTTTAGGGCATGGCTAAAATAGTCTATAAACGTGCCTGGCCCATGCAACATTTTGACTCTATGTCCTGAGTATGTTGAAATTAATTTTGAAATCTAGATGTGTTGCTTTTATTTCATATAACTCAAATGGGACAGGGTAAGAGAATCTGCATGATCACGGTTCATTAAGGGTGATGACTCCTAGGCAGAGATCAGTGTGGATGTTTAGATGATCCCTACTGGCTTCATAGGAAGGCATCTGAAAATTAATTGCCAGTAAACTGACTGCAACTTCAAAAGTATTTCAAATAGGCTACACAGGCATATTGAAGGGTTGATTTCAGTAGATACCACTTAAAGCCTGAATGAGAGTAAGCTTTAAATAGAATTGAAAATCCTTACCTAAAGGAGCTTCTTATACTACCGGTTTAATTGAGATGTGGGGGTTCACCCTCAACATTTCGTGTCAGACTTTGTGTATTGAGAATTGATGTAACCAAATACTGGCGGAACTGAATAGTGTACATATTGTGTGGCACCGATGGGCTGGTTCTTCATGTCCTGTATCTTCCACAAAACAGGATCCAAGAGTCAGTTAAATAGTGAAGGGCTTATTCACATGAAAATAAATGCTGTCAGTTGTTTGGCCCCGGAGCTTTCAAAGAGAAACTTAGAAAGAAGCACGAAAACTGTATCAAGAGCCTGCAGTCTGTCAATGAACTGCTGAGGGATGCAACACGACAACATAATCAAATCTGATGTGTCTTTGCAATGACATACCAAGCCTGCAGAATTTGAAACGGCTTAGCTTGCTGAAAGCCATGGCCAAAACATGTTTTCTCTTAGCTGCAAATATTTGGAAGATTTTAAAACTAATTTTTTTAATGAAATTCTTTGCTATCCAGAAAAAAGATTTCTGTGACCCAAATATTTTCAGTGGTACAGCGCTTGAACTGAAAAAAATCCAACTCAACCAGATGTCATATTGCATTTCCTAGCAGTGCCTGAATCTGTGGGAAAGATGTGACACCTATGCTATATTAATTAAAATCCAAGTTCCCTGTTTCTGATTTTATAAGAAACTTCCATGAAGTTCATTAAAAGGATTTGCAATATTGCATACTTCCAGTGTAGTGTCGCATACTGAATGGGTTAGAGAAAAGACAGTCTGGCTAGCAAATTAGAGGTAATAACAGCACATCTCAAATACACTAGTTATTATGTTTATTATATAGTCAGATTACACATACTAGTTCCTGGTTTTCTTCTTCTTGGTCTGTTCAGTATGCTGTCTTAAGCAAACAGTGTTTGATTATATACTTCTGGTGTATATTTTGCTCTCCGTAGGTGTACATATTAAAATGTTTTTCTCATACTTTCTAGCACTGTGTTTTCATTTGGTTTTATCCCTCTTACATTCCTTGTCGTAAGTACTTCTTCTGTAATTGCCATATCACAGTGTACGCTTTTATGTAGACTGACTAATTGGTAAATGCTGGCTTTTTATGCTACTATTTGTTCTCTGTAGTGTCATTTATGCCATTCAGTATTCGGCTATATACGGTATTAACAGTACTTTCTGGAGGTTTAAAAGTAATGACTTGATGATTGTCCTTCAGAAAACAGTCTCCAAAGCAATATTTTTTCTTCCACAGGCTTCTGTTACTGCATTAATTCAGAAATGAGATTTTTCTTTTGTATCAAAAGTGTGCGTATTTATTGAGCTTTCGCAAGTATTTTGTTACATTCATTTAATGCAGAACAAAACTATATCTAAAGGACCATAATAGCACATTTTTTAGTTAAGAAAGATGTTCTGTCTGTGTATAATCTTATGCAGATGTGCCCATGGTAAATACTCATGCTGACATTCTTTGAAAATGGCCAGAACTGTATATTTAGACCCACACCAGACAGATTTAAATTACAGAATGGTATTTTTTCAAAACTTCTTCTACTTGCATCTTCGTCTTCTTCTGAATATACTAAGTAAAGTTTTCATTTTTGAGACAGGAATGTCTGATTTCTGCGAATCCCACAACTTTACCATATTCCAAGCCTGCAGCAGAACCACAAACAGGGAATCATTTGCTCATAGCTTGGAGGAGAGGCCCCAAGTGAATTTACTCTCTTTTTCAGTTTTCCCTTTGCATTCCCAGGGAAATGTCATACAAGCTGTCTGGAATTGGTTACTGAGGGAGATGGTCTTTTAAGCAATTTCTCATCAGCCTTTCTGTTCTATAGGGAAATAAAATGGAATTTTGCTAAATAGTGAGTCATAATTCAAGGCAGATATTGATATGATTCTTAATAACAAACAAATATCAAATGATCATGAAAATCATTACTGGCTCTATGTGCTTGCATCTTCAACAAGAAGGATTTTTTCCTTCCAATTCTTGTATGTAAAATATAAATACATTTGTAAGTGTTTACAGGATCAAGACTGAGTACGTTTGCACTGTTTCAACATGTTGGTGTTTCTGCCCAGTGGGGTATTAGAGGGGTGCTTGGGTGCATGATTTGAGGTGCCTGTATGTGTTTGGGTTTTCTGTCATTTGTCAGCTAGTTTTTGTGGTTTTTTTATCTTAATAAAGTGTTTAGTTTATTGAGATTGCATTGATATTGTAAAATTACCATATTTAGGCCTTGCTTACATACAGTAGTTGTATGGCTAAAACAGCCCAGCTCTGTGAGTAAACATCACACTCCCATGAAGAGGTTTATGCAGCTGCGGTTCATTTTTATTTAGAAAGGTTAAAAAGGCATACCATAAAATGGACAGATATAAGCATTTAACTGCAAGGGAGAATTCAAGTGCCAGTTGTGTCCAAACTATAGGTTGTATGTTGAAAGGGAGCAGCACAGGCCAGGGGCTGTGTGTCCAGGTAAGCGAGAAAGAGTGTGTAAGTGACAGGTAGGTGGTAATGGCAATGAAGCTGACCCCAAAATGTTGAGAGGCTGTTCTCTGTGCTGGACTGCTCTGTTACAGGTATTTGAAGGAAGAGATGAGACATTGGAGTTTACACTGAGAGCGATAGTAAATAATACAGGCGAGTGCAGTGGTAGAGGATGTAAAGGACACAGGTGAGGAAGTAAATAGTGGATGACGTACCAAGGAGAAGCAGCTGGGGGTAGGCAAAGGTAGAGGGTGACAGTGGCTTAGACCCTGGCCCAGAAACAGTTAACTGTGCCTCAGGTGATGAGCGTGTGCCTTTTCTATGATGCTGAAAATGGAGGAAGGAATGACCAGGCTAGTGATTCCTGATATATCCAAGCTGGTTTTGTGCATGCCCACTTGGATTTGCCCTGTGGACAGTGCTGGCCTTGGGCTGGCTCCCTGCATCCTGCTGTGCTGAGTCCTCGTCTACCTGTGACCCTGAGGAGGACAGTTCAGAGACCCTTGAGTTAATCCACATGGACCTGCTCAGCCTTTAGAAGTCAAACATGTCCTGATGTTGTATTGATTCAACTACCAAACTCCTCTCTGGAAGGGAAGAGAATGGCACCTGTGCCTGTAGAAGTCGGCTATCCTTAATCCAGAACTTCATCAGGATCAAGATCAGTAGTCTATAACCTCACATTTATAGAAATATCTTATTTTTGAGATTTTATAATGAAAAAAATAAAATAAAGGTTATGTATTTGTTAAGTTTTGAAACACAGAATCAGTGCATTTACCTAGGCATTGAGCCTCGGCACACGTATCTCTTATTTCAGTTATTTGTTTTGTTCAGTCCCTTGTGAGAAGGGACTTAATCTGTGACCAAACATACTGCAGAATGTTTATGTCCTTCAGCTTTCTCTCCATGTAGCAGTCAGTCATTTTGTCTTGGGCAGTGTGTGCCTGTTGAAGGCAGCTGAATTCTCTGTCTTAACATGAATGCAAACATCCTTTCGCAGAGCTCCCTCTGGGAATGCGCACAGTAATATCACAATGCGAACTTGCCTGAAGTCACAGACATTTACAGTCACTGCCTGTGGGGATAGAGGAGGTGGCGAGGGTATCATGACAAATACTGTACTAGCCTTTTGTCGTTATCCTTTTGCAGGACAAGTGCGGCACAAGGGATTACAGAGTCAATGGCTAGTTCCTCTTTAAATACCAAATGTATTTAGAGTGAGTCCCACGATGATGGGAATCAATCACCTGCTAATGCTTTAACTGGCTCAGCCAGCACTTAGAAATATGTACTGTCATAGAAGTAGTGTTTAAAATAAAAATAATGTTTAAAATAAAAATAATGTTTAAAATAAAATGCAAGTAACATGTTAAGGAAATATCACATAGACGTGAGAGGTAGTGCAGACAAATACTGAAAGATTTTAATAGCTACAGTGCAACGTAGACAATTTTTTTTTTTTAATAATCAAAAGATTTAAAGAGTAAGATATTGTCCTTTTTTTACAGACTATGCATTTTCTGTTATGAATTGGAAGGCATTATTCATAACGAGTTAGTGTAGTGTTTTTGTGATTAGTCGGTATGACAGCTCAGGTTCGTAAAGCTACTTCAGGCTGTTGTCTTCACATCAAGTGATTTGCCAGAGAGAAGCTGGCAGCTGATGCTGTTTCATTTTTATGGGATTTGATCAAATACTCATACATTCATTAAATTTTTTTTGTGATTATGTTTTAATTATATTCTTGGTCCCATTCAAATTGCTTTTTGCTCATACAAACAGCAATGCCATAAAGTTCTTCATGGTCTCTGCAGCCTCCCAGTCTCACTGAAGTGCTTTTCCTCAGGGACTGAAGTGTGTCTTCTGCTGCCGCTCCCTTTTACCTCATTTCTCATTACCACACATCTGGGCTTTTCAGGATCTGTCCTCATTTCCTATTTCAATAATCTGCCCAGGTAGACTGGAATAACAAAGGGGCAAGTATTGAGGCAAATGTTCATCAGTATAGTCTGAGATCTGGTTTTTTTATTCAGCAAATGTTTGTAAATAATTAATATTTTCTTTGAAACAAGAAGCTGCTCGCTGATGTTCTGCAAAAACAGAGGAAACCAAACCATGCTACCTGTTTACAATAAATAGTGCTTATAAACACCTAGGGTGGTCCTTTCCAGAAGTAAGTTCAAGTATTCCCTAAATCTCTCAGGATCTAGCATACAGGCATAAAATTTAAACAATTGTGTTCTGAGAAAAGCATCTTAATTTATAAAAAAAACCAGCTTACAAATTTACTATGCAAAAAACGATGTGTGATGAATTTTATTTTTCCTCAGGCATATTTTGAAATTTACAGGGTTTGGAAGCTTAAGAAAATACTTGACATATGTTTCAAAATGGGCTGGTTTTGTGCCTGTATATAGTTCTGTTTATTTGTCTCATGGCAAGAAAAATCTTTTACTCAACAGTGTTAGAATTAGGCCATATTGTATTTTAGATCCAGTATATCTCTTTATCAGGAGTCTGTTCTTAGATCTATATTTTACGCTTTCCCATGCTCCAGTCACTGCAACCGTAATGAGTAAATGCTGTAGCTTTCAGTTCTTACCTCTGGGACGAATAATAAGAAAACTCTCAAACCGATGGAGTGGGCTTTCTCATACATGTTATCCATTAATGTCAAACAACAAGCTATAGAAAATGTTTCTATTACACAGGTGAAAAGAAGATAATAACGTCACCTGTTTTCAATAGTGTCTACATTCACAAAGTTTAAATTTCACTTTGTCCCTGTGCCTTACATTACATATTGGCTCTTATCTAGACCTTAAAAGGTGGTGTGCCCATGGGAAATTGTAGACACAATGACTTAAAAGAAATTTAGGCCATGTGAGTATGGGCCTATCTATGTTCTATACATACCAGAGACCCAATATTCTCCTTCACTGCGATTCTGAGGAGGCAGTATTTCTTGTTTTGTGAGATGGAATTACCATTTTACAGTATTAAGGGCTTGATACTACATAGCCGCTGGCATAACTTCAATGATGTCACACAATTTAGGGCAGCCAAAGGTTTTCAGTTCAACTTGGCCATTGTTGAACAAAGCAATAGTATATCGAGTTATTCAATACCACTTTTTGTACTTTTGACACCTATGCATGTAGTTTGCAGCCTAGTTGATTTTGTTGTTCAATCAGTAGCTGGAAAATTTTATTTTAGCATTTATGAGTATGGATTCAAAATATCACTGTTACAGTACCTCTGTAGAAATTAATAACAGACACTTTTACTAAGCAGTTCACCCCTGCATATCTGAGTGTTCTTTCATTGTGTTTATTTTAGACTTGCAAATTTGGAAAGATGAAAATATTTTAACTGCCCTGTAGTTAAATTAATGGTCAAATATACTGCCCTTTGACAAGCTTTCTGACTTAGATGAAACATTACCTAGGTTCATTACCACAAGACTTCTTAACATTATCAAATGTGTTGAGATTCAGTAATTCTGGTGATGATTAGATAAAGTAGGAATAGCAATTAAAGTGTATATTAAAAGCACTTTAGAAGAAATCCACTTGCAGTGGCACTTCTCATTTTGTACTTTGGAACACTTTGCAATATAAAGGAACCTCTTAATCTAAAGGAATTGTGATCCAGTTTTAAACATATCATCATTTTGATGGATAGTCTTTAACCGCACTATATATTACTGCAATGGGTAAATTCGCAAGAGCCAGGGTTAATGAAACTGCACGGGTTTCAAATCTGTCAAAACGGGCTGCCTGAGAGACTGGCTTATGCCTTTGTTCTTAATGAATGCCACAACAAAAAGCATTCCTGTGGGCTTTTTCTTTTTTTTTTTTTGACTAAACATGCTTAACAGTTAGCTAACATGAAAAGACCTTCCTGCTTTCTTGTGGTATTTCCTGGTAGGGGTCTTTTTCATAGTGTGTGCTTATTCATGGAACTTTGCACTGAAAATGCTGAAGAAAAAGATACTGGGGGAAAAAAAAAGAAGGCATTTTCTTATGGTAGCTACAGATGTAAATAATATATGTCTGTCTTTTGGAAATTCCATGAGACAGAACTTTCTTGTGTTACAAAATGGAGTGTGAGACTCAGAGACAGAATACTTTAGAGTAAGAAGACAAAGAAACTGAGAAGCTCAGAGCTTGAGAACCAAAAAAACCACTTTGCCTAAAGTTCAGAACAGTCTCTCTGTATAAGATTACCATGGTGGTTATTATTATTAAATATTAATAGAATAGCAAAAAAAATAGTGAAAAATGCTGAAAAAAAAAAGTGGGTTTCTTTCATTCTCCTTTTTATTTTCAGTCTATTTCTCCCTTCTGCTGATTTTAACGATCAGGTAGATTTTTAGTCATGCCCCGCTAATTCTCTCTTCTAAACCTCAAAACTTGTTGGGTTTTTTTTTTGGTTGGTTAGTTTTTTTGCCATTAGATAACTTTTGATCATATATATATTCTTAGGAAACTCTTGTGTATGGCACTACCTATCACAGTACCCCCAAAAGAATTCTGTTCTTGTAGGGTAGGATTCCGAAGCTTCTGAGGAAATTATTTCCGAACCTGCAAAACTCATAAACTACAGAGCTGTTCTGCCCCATAGAAGATAAACTGGGTTCTCTGGAGGACTGTTGCCAACATTTCTACTTTTCAACTGATATTGGTTTCTAATAGTTTGGGGTGTTTATTTTTAAAGATGCAATAAAAAGATAAAACCTCGGAAAAGTGCAAGTGAAGCCTTATCACTGGGAAAATGTTGACTGTCTGAGATAAAATTATCATTGCTAAGTTCCCAGAACATCTCAGTAAAGGAGGAGACTGGAAGAAGTTATTAGAATAATGAAATACTCTCCTCGTAATGAAAGTACTGAATAGAAGTTGATGCAAGTCGTTGGACTGATTGCAAAGGTGTTGCAGTTCTTTTTATTATAATTGCTTCTTCATAATATCATCTTGAATTAAGACAAGCCCTTCAGGACACGTTAAGGGAAGATACATTGGACTTCAGAAAAGGGTATGTTAATCCCATTTCACTCTAAAAATAATATTGAAAAAAACCCTGAAAGACAAAAACTACCCATACATTCCATAGATCTAAAGAAAATATTTCACAGTTGTCATAACTGAACTTCTTAAAATACTGTGTTATGTAAAAGCGAAATAAAAGACATGATCAGGAGTTCACGTGAGCATGAAAGGCCCATGTTTCAGAGTCACGGTAGTGTCAAACAGGAATGCATTCCATCACCTCTGCTATGTTGCATGGCCCTCAATTTTATTACAAGAGAAAGAGCAAATAGATAAATTACAACCAGACGCAGCAAGTCTCAGCAAAACTACAATGAAAGATCTAGATTTTGTTGATAGTTGGCAGTTCATGTGAGATCACGACACACGTGCCACTGGGCAGCTGGAGGAACTTTTGAAAACAGACGCGTGGAGGAGTTCCTGCATCTAGCAGTGCTTGGTGTGAAACTTGGTACAGAACTTTAATGTAGTTGATGTTCAAGGAAGAACAAGATAAAAAACATGACAAAGCTTTTTTGTATCCTGCCCAACTTTTCATTGAAGACGCCGCCCTCGGTTTGTTTCTACACCGGGAATTAGTCACTTAGCTGACCTGTTGCTAGTCACTAGGAGTTAAAAGCTCTCAAAGCAAAATTCTGTCAGAGATAGCAAGGACTAGAAGCTGTTCAGAAGCAATGAAGGAATGCTGTGGCTGAATACCACGTCTCTAACACAGCAAAGGAGAGTGGGGTGTATTCTGTTGTTTGGTTAAGCCCAGTTGATTGCACTCATTTCAGTGCCAAAAATTTATTTCCCTCCATTTTTTTTCTTCCACGCATTTACTGTTTTTGATTCAGAGCTCATCCTGTTTAAGTACAAGTGTTACTTTCATGATCCAAATTAATTTCCTGAAATCAGAAAGCATTGTGCACTTAAGACTGTGCTTTCATCAACTTCATGACAAAACTGCTTTTTACACCAGTTACCTTAGTCACCCTCCAGACCGTGTTCCTCTTCATGTTCAGAGCTTCTCAGCAAATGCAGGAAATACTTGCTACGTGCTGCTAGCAACACCAGGAGCTGCAGTCCCACAGTCTCTTTGAAGCAGCAGCAGCATGCAGAATGTCAATTACTTTACAATTTCAGGCTTCAAATTGGTTCCTTGGTAAGCAAAAACTTGCCCTGCTGCACTGACAGTGTAAGTAGGTAATCTGAATAACTGAGAGAGGTGATCGGAGTTTTCACTTAAAAAAATTTGCAGTCTTTTCCCCACTCTTGCTTGTGTTTTACACACAAGTTACCAAGACCTTCCCGATCTGCTGGTGAAATTCTTCAAGCGTAAATGTTGAATTTCATCTCTCAGCTTTAGAAAATCCACAGCAATTTTATTATCCCTTTGATTGGACATTGGTTTGGAGAAAATCCAGCTGTGTGTCAGTAATGTAATGCTGTCAGATACCTCCTTATCCCAGAAAGTCAGCTTTGCATGACAGCGATTCCTATTACCTGTACTTCTGGAAGGACCATGGCAGTTTAGCAGTAGCAATTCCAAAACCAAGTCAAATGAGGGGGCCAAGACTACAAGGAGAACACTGTGGCACTGGACTTCCCATGCTGTCATCACACTTGGTACATAAAACATTCAGCAGTATCTAGCAAAGAGGTAGTTGTTGTGATGATTTTCGGCGCTAGGGAGAAGATAGCTGGAAAGCTTTAACTGACATCAGACTGGTTTTCCAAAAAAAATTTCTACATTTCTCTAAAAGCTGTAAAAAGTCTGAAACCTTTCCAGTAAGTTGTAGATTTGGTTAGTGAAGCAGAGTAAATCCTGGGGATTCTCCCTACTGGTCATCCAGTAAAAGTCCAAGTAATCCATGTAATAAGTTAGTAGGAGAGAGAGTAGATTTTAAGACTTTCTTCTGCCTGTGTATTTGCTGTCACAACGTTGCTACAGCCCATGTGGAGGACTCAAACCGAGGATCCGGTTGAGGCAATTGCTGAGACTGGGTCACTGAAAACTCTCCCACAAAATCTGGTGTTGGAAACTAGCACTCTGATTTCTCTGACTATTGTGAGTGCTACTGAGTATGTATGTAGGTTTCCTCCCGCTATACGTGCCTTTTCTAAATGTCTGAAAGAATAGCATTCCACCAAGTTCACATTTCTTCTTTTAATTTATGCATGTGTACGTACATTGCTTTTCTCCTGCAGTTCTCTAAGAGTTTTATGGCCCATTACTGCGTGAGTAAAATGTGTGCAGATTTTGCAAGCTTCTGCCAGAAGATGTTTATTACTCTCATCATTCTTACAAAAATCATGTTCCAGCAGGTTCAGGCAATGTGGAAAACATGGCACATGTGTGAATTGGCCATTTCACACTACACTTAGGCTATTAGCAGCAATAATAATGCCAGGGAAGGGGCCTTAGGGAAGGGGATAGGCCTTACGTTAATGTGGTCATGAAGCTCTGATATGTGATCTTTGTTAAACCGCGAGGTGAAAAGAACAGTTAGCTTATTTTCAAAAGTTACTATCAGTTGCTGAGGGAGGTGACAAGCCAAAATATTAATACAGAAAACAACTTGCCAGTTTGTCCATATTTTGCCAATTTGGGGAGTATGGTCTTAGTCTGTCTCAAGGCTTGGCTTATTGAGTGTGAGACAGTACTTTAAAGAAATGTTTGATGTTGCATAGACACATAGACAGAGAAGCAAAATATACTCCTGACTGTTTTAAACTTCTCTTGTACGGCAGTGAGTATTGCTGGTAAGTGCACAACGGTCATATGGCTGGTGTGAATGTTTCAGGCATGCTGATTGAATAGTTTCATGTAGTAAAGGATCCGAGATACATCTTCTCCTCTTTGCTGCATTAATGGTAACAGTACTGGAGGCACCCCTATCGTTTATCTCCTTCATTCGGTTCACAGTTACTGCTGCTTGCTCTGGTTTACTTTTCATTTCCTTTTGCAGTTGCTGTACGGCTCTCCTCTTCCCATGCTCTTTCTTTACCGTGAGTACCTTTTCTGTATGCTCTGCTTGAGACACAGAAGACCACAGAGTTTAGGATGACTTCCTGGATTTTTTTAATCTTTTAGGAAGATTAAGTTTTTATTGTTTATGCAAATGAATTGATAGATGGTAAAGCTGAGGGATGGGAGTGATCAATTATCATAAATGGACTAATATATTATCAGAGACCATAGTACTGGCACGTGGCTGTTTGTCACTCCATTCTTCTGGTCAATACTTAAAAATGGGGATGCTTTCAACAGCAAGGAGAAAGAGTTTCTATTTCTGCTCTTTCCTCATAAAAGTATTCATTACTTTCTTTTTCACAAAGCCCTTTGGCCAATATACGTGTAAACAGACACCTAGGGCAATCTGAAAAACTAAAAACCATCAGATTAGCAAAATAGTCTACAAAAAAGAAAATTTCGGACAAACTCTGATGTCTCTAGCATTGCTTTTACCTAGGCATTTATCTTCCCCCTAATGTTCAGGACTTAGAATCAACCTGGAAACTCCTTTTCTAATGTTCATTGGGTTCACGATTGGCAGTACTTCTCACACTTTCCATCTGTCCCTTACTTTTAAGAGGTTTCATCACTGTATTTCCAAACAGAGGAAGGTGACTTTCAGAGCTAGAGGAGATTTCTCCTTGCCAGAACAAAAATTCAGTAACTATAAAATCTTAGGTTAGGTATCTAAATTTCACTTATGTGAGTGTATGGAAATTCCAGTCAAGAGGGAGGTCTTTTTAGTTGGATGCTTTAGAAGAATATTCCTAATTTGAAGACTTTACAAGATAAATTAAGAAAAACACAAACAGAATAACCAGTAGGTTACGATCTCATCTAGTCATCAGATTGAAAATGGTTCCTTTATTTATATTTTCCTGTCTTCAAGTCAGTATCTAATCTATGACATTGTTTGACTTCAAGATCTAGTTTCTTTTGTCAAAAGCTTTAGAAGCCCATATAAATATTTGCTGTTTCTTCCTCATTCAGTTTTGTTTACAATCCCCAAAGTGCTAAATAGATGTCAGTGACACATCTTCCTTTGTAGGAGCTGTGCTTGTTCGTCCCTAACATGTGTAATTTATTCTTGTTGCAGTTGTTTCAGCACTTTTTTTAAAAAAACCTTTCTAGTGCCTGGCTTTCAGAATCACCCAAATACCTTTCTGAAGGATAAACACAAATTAACAATGCCCCCAAGTCCCCTGCAGTAGTAGATAATTTTAGGTTGATAACTTTTTTTGTATTCAGCTCAGCCATTTCATTCTGAAGTTCCCTTAGGATATCTGCATGAAGATTAGCTTGTCTCCATGTGCTATTGCACTTAATATGTACTTCCTCCTGTAGCCAACCCCAGTCTATGGATATGGCTATTTCTGAGAGGTTGTTCTCATTCCCAGATGCAGAACCTTAGCTCTGTGGGTCCTGGCTACATCTCTGAAGCAGACAAGCACCATCCCAAGTCCTATAGGTAGGAAACAGGTGAGGAACATGAGGAGCAGAACTGTGGGACTTGTTGCAGAATGCATTGGCCCTGCACTCCAGAAATACCCGTTATGAACGTCACGTATACCAAGTGAAATAAGTCATGAACCAAACAAAGTATGTATCACCAATCTCATGATATTTGACATGAGTGAATCATTAACCAATACCTAACGAACAGATCAGACTGAGGACAAACAGCCAGTTGGCAGGTATAAAGAGGGAATAACTCTTTAACACCCCAAAATGATCAGGAAGAAGCCACTAATAGGTTTTTGAGAGCCCATATATGTTTTGACTGATAGGCGTAGCAGGATGGAGATGATACCCAAAACAGCCAGTCAGCAGAGCCAGCAAGAACATTTATATTTGCATCCCAGACTAGAATTCAAAATGAACATACTCTTGGGTCAGGTAAGATAAAATTACTGATCACTGGCAGTGGCATTCAGGAGACAGGTTATATTTGTTAACCTTAACCTTTGTCTCCAGTGTGTCAAATACATCTGGAAATCCCATGTAACAAGAGTAAGCGATTAGAAAAGTATTCCATTGGTAAATAGAAAACTTTAATTGAAGCAAGATTAGACTAAAATTGGGTTTTACTTGTGACCTTTTGTGTCTGGTGCTATAGCTAACAGTCTGATCTTGAGACTAGGTAATAAATTTCTTCTTTGTTTTACAACAAATACTACCTTATTTTTTGATAACTTTAATCAAAGCGTAAGTTCCAAACTTGGAGTACTCTCGTCTCCAGGGAGGGAGGAAATCCAAAATGGTTCATGAAGCCGCTGGGGTATCTTTCCTGTCAAGGCGCTAAGGAGCACCACATGGGTTTGCGTTGCCAAATGCCTGCTCTTGCAGGAGAAGAAAAGGAGACAGCTCACAGCCTCAGATATACCTCTTTGACATTCACATATTAGGTGCACCCTGCTTCAGTTACTCCAGAGTGAGGTAGTTGGACCAGTTATTGCCTCGGTGTAGCATCTCCTGCCAAAAGTAATTCAGTTGTTCTGAATTTAGCTTCTCTCCCTTTCTGGTGCACTTTATTTTCTATTATTTTAATGCATCACCCTCCCAGTTTCGTGGATTCTTAGGACTAAATTTTTATTTTATTTTATTTTATTTTATTTTATTTTATTTTATTTTATTTATTTTATTTTATTTTACTTTACATCTTCTGCTTTCAATATTCAAATTTGATCTTAGTTTTCTTTGGGTCCATCTTTCTGTATCAGCTATTTTTTTTTGCTCTTTTTGCTGGCCAAGAATAAAGACAGTAATGTCCCCACAGCAGTCAGTTCAAAACCCCTCTTCTAAACTTTCCTAGCTCCTCAGAACATTCAGTTAAAGTTGTCCAAATTTGGTAGCCACAGGGGTTGCATCCCAGTTTTTAGATCTTCCTGGTAAGCTACGCTGAAGTCGCAGTGGGAGCTCTCAGCTGTCCGCCCTGCTGCAGGAAAGCAGAAAATGATGGCTCAGGTGTTAAGCACCTGGTCACACAAAAATGCAGAAAGCTGTGCACAGATGGAGTTCTCCTCATCTTCAGGCTGTAACAGTATTAAGCGATCTAATTTGTACACAAAGGGCTGAAGTTGCCTGTTAGTGCTGTTTTATTAGACTTGGTTTTCTCAGTGGGGTCCTGCCCCGTGACTGGGGATTGTAGATGCTAGAACAATGCTCAGAATAAATTATGTGTAGGAAAAATATTCAGACTACGGCAATGCACAACAGCCTTATTTGCAGACCATGCTGTCGTTGTACCAGTCACTGTTTAAACACACGAGGAAGAAGACCTTAGATACAATACCTTGTGCAGTAAGAGTTCATGCCCTGATCAAGAGATGAGTAACACAATGAGGCTTCTAACATCTTTGTTTTGTATCATTTGGGCTTATATCATTATGGATATAATCGATTTAAGTAGACTTTACAGTGTAGTCTTCTCTGTCTCTGGTATATTCTATACGTTTAAAGTAGTGACCTTCCCCCCAACTCCCCGTGTATGCGCTGTGTTCCCTGCTGCATGGTATACGGGTAGCCAGCTCTGATGTAGGACTGCTTTGCTGTTTCTGTAGAGACATTCATATTTCCCTGCTCCTTCAGTTCATCAACTCTGGCCTCAAGGTGCTATACTAGTGCTTTGAGGGCCATTAACTACTTGCACCACATTTGGATCAGACACATATATCTAACCTTATCTTTGAAAGGTCTGGAGAAAATAACATCGGAGAAGAGTTCTTCTGTTCAAGTTCATGCCCTCTTGACTAGTTTGAATTAACACCCACTTAGAGGGGGTAAGAAGTCAAAAATATGCCTGGAAGGTTAAACATTAAGTATGTAAAGCTAGACTTCCAAACTTCCATAATGCATGAAAATGTGTATGTAAAAAATGTCTGAACAAAACCAAAGTTTAACAGTTAATACATTTTAAAATATATGGAATTTAAAGCCTTTTTTTGAGGTTCCCTTTTGCTGGTTGCCTTCAGGGGAGGTGAGACAAGTTTCTAACCTTTTCAGCCAGCTCAATGGAAGAGAGGAAAGGAAGAACACAGAGGCAGAAAGAAACCTCAAATTTCAACTTGTTGTGTGATCTTTGAAGGGATTCAAGAATAAAAATCTTTAAAGAGAACCCCATAGGTGCTACATGATCTGCATTTTGTCAGTCAGGCTTACAATCGTCACAGGAGACAGAAGTCACAGATTTACTGCCAACACAGTCACCCCTCTTTTCAGCTGCCGTGCCTTTCCCTTCCCCTTCCCGGCTCTTAGGTTTGTAATTGACAGCTCTTCCAAACAGTTGTTTGTGGTGTTTGGGTACTGACCCTGGATGCTTCTAATGACAGAAAGGGCCCCAGCCGCCTTGCCCTAAATTAATCTTGTGCAGGGCCTCACGTTTCATCTTGTCCTTCCCTCTGTTTAGGGAGAACTTGCCTGGCTTACCAAAAATACTCCTTTCCCTTTTTTCCTTTTTTTAGACAGCTTGTTAAAGTCAGGTCAGTTGCCCAATTCAGTTCACAGCACGGCTGTGTTTCAGTTGCCTTGGTAAAATAAAGGAAACTGTGAGCTGTGGGATGACAACAAATAGGGGGTGTGGGGTTAGCAGGAACTCCATAATCTGCAAAAGTCTGTATGTCGTTAAATCATAGCCTCGGTCCCAACAGTTAACTCAAATATCTCTGATGTACCAGCAGTCCTGTGCAGGAATGCAAATTGTTTTTCACTTCTGCTGAGATACAGATGTATTTCTATATCTCTGTACCATAGGATGGAGAGAGTCTTTGTCTCTGGCTTTGGCCAAAGGTGTTCAAAGAGCCCTCATGGTTGCAGTACACCCTGATAAACATGGCACAGGTCCAGCATATATTAAATAGTGTCTACAAATAGTTCCAAAGTGGTAAAACCATTTGTTGTTTAATAGTTTTTCCAGCTGTCCAGCCCTTCTTGGTGTCACTTTGTGAATTTCTAAAGTTCAGAGCATTAGTGAGACAGAGGCAATTGAATGTTAGTCATTTGAGTAAATAAAAAAACCCTAACAACTGAAGTTGGTTTAGGATCTTTGTATTTTTTTTCTGAATTTATCATGCCGGCTATCACTTAGTCATTTGGTCCTGAATAAGATTGAAAAAAGATATATGCAACTTGCTGCCCAGTGTCAGCACTGGCAAGCTTGTGTGATTGCATTTGAGCTGAGTAGTTCAGCAAATAGCATAGCCCAGCAGCAATTGCTGAGCCCTGTCTATAGTCTCTCTTTGCAGTGAGCAGGGATTTTTCATTTCATACATCATTTACAGCTTGCCACACTGATTCCAGTCAGCCAGGATGTATTTTCAACACAAAGAGAAGAAAGAGAAATATATATCATTTGTTGCAGAAGTTGGGCACATTGAGTTCAAATTTAATTACACTATAACATCAAAAGCTACGCTAATAGACAAAAAGTCAACTATCCTTAACTCAGAGTAAAATCAGATCAGTTTTCTTGGTGCTCGAGAGTCCTGCCTGGGCTTATTGGGCAGTAATTTTGCTGCTTTGATACATTACATCCGTAAGAATCAGTGAACACACTTAAACAGGTACAGTGCATATATCATCCATCGAAGTATTTTACAAAATAACAGATGCCTTCAACCCTCTTGGCAGAGTTGCCTTGTTAACGACACTTATTACTGCTAAAAAGTGCAGCTCCCATTCTTTTTGCTCCTGGAGAGTCTGCAGCTTCCTGCTGAGCAAGACAATCAATTAGGAAGGGGGGTCTCAGCAGGGATCCACCCACCGAAGGATCCCTGTGACCTTAGAGGAAGGCATGCTCACTTCCATTTTTCTCTTTTCCCCCCACCCACTGTCTCTACCAACATGTCTGGATCCTGATCGGCAGTAGCAAATTAGACAGGACTGGTTTTATTAGTCAGCTGAGTTGATTTAAAAACAAAAAAACCAAACAGCTTTTTCCTGCAAAATGCTGGAAACCTTCACTGTTTCTGTGAATCTGAGGAGATCCCGAGCATTGCCCCTTGACATCAGATCCACACATAAGGGATCTGTAGAAACACATGTAAGAAACACAGGCCTTATGCTGTGATACCTTCTTTTGCTTTCTCATTGGAGCTTCAGAAGAATTTCTCATTAGAAACCAGAATGATTCTTGCCGTTTCTAAAGGCCTCAGAATCACAGAGATCTCTCAGCAAGCATCTCTTAATTTCTGAGACATTTGTAAAGCTTCATTTATTGAACTGTCATAATTGCTGAAGACTGCATAACAAATATGAATGTTGTCAGCTAAAATGCATTAGAAGTTGAGTTTGTGAAAAGTAGGATGTATGAAAAATACAAAAAATCTGGAAAAACATTGATGTTAAATGGTATTGTGAACCAGGATGCGCGATACCAATTAACGCAGTGTCCGGGGTAGTAAACAGGGCACTAATCCATCACAGTCATGAGAGTCTGGGGATGCTGGGATGCCCAATGGCAATTTTGGGATTGAGGAGTTAACTTCAAATGGGAGAAGTCTTTGATATTTTCTCCTCCCTGAATTCCCTGTGCTTTCCCTCATGATGCACTCCTTAGCTTTTTAGGGGTGGATCAATTTGCCATTATGTCCTTACCATTGCTGAAGTGGGTTTGGAGTGGCTACTTCTGCAGTACAGAGGTAAGAGAGATTACTGCAAGTAAACCTCATTGTTTAAGGAAAAAAATCCAGTGTAAAAAGATGGTGGTATTAGAGTATGGAAGTAGTTCACCTGCTTCCAAGGTACTGCAGAAGGAGAGCCCTGGGGCAGCAATGGAGCGAGCAATGCACTTTCCATTAGCAAATAGTCAATGGAGTCCTGGTGGGGCAGTGCGTGGCACACCAGAATTTTATTTCCATTCTTCAAATGACAATAAGAAGAAAGATAAAGTGGCAAAGCCTTTGCTGGGATCATCTGTGATTGTCAGACTTCGTCAATGTGCTTTTGACACCTTCTTTAAAGATAGAAAAGCAGGGAAAACTGTATGCCTATAGCCTTGACCTTGTTTCCTTGTTGGGGAAACTGATCTGATGAGCTGTGTTTGTTCTTTCAAGTTTCATTTGTCAAAATATATAAGGTCATCACAGTTGTATGTATTTGACTTTAGGAGATGAACTGCTATAATTAGTAAGAATACACTATTGCTGGCTTTGATAGAAGCCGAGGGTGATTAAAAAAAAAAATCTTAATTTCAGAGTGAATTATATTAGTTTTTTGTTGTTGCCTCCTTGTGTTAAGCAATTTTTTTGGTGTAATTAGCAAGCAGTAAATTACTTTATTTCTCTTTTGTTTAATTGAGTTAATGATGTCTGCAAAGTAACATGATACCAAAGGGTTTTTTTTTGCTGATCTCAAGGGCCTCTCAAGAGTTTTAGGTTTTGCCAGACTCAAAGCTGTGTGGAGTGCATCAAGACCTGTCCCGACATCTTTTAAAAAATCTTTCACTTCTTTGCTGCATAAGGTTGAGCCTAAATAGTACAGCAGACAGCTTGAACAGAAGCAGCCAGACTCGAGCTAGCAGAGGGAGCGTGCCTTGCAGGCTGACCCCTCTGTGTAAGTAAGTGTGTGTTTTTTCCTTGCTGAGAGGGCAAGACTGGTACATTAATGAGCCATCTGCCTTGCTGGGCCACAGTTTTAAGAACAACATGCCTTTCTGTCCTTTTCATACTCTGCCCTCTAGAAAACGTAGCTCTGTCATTACTTATGACAGGAGACTGCGTCATATCAAAGGATAAAGAAATCGATGATGAAGAGAGAATTAGGGAAATGAGAGGAGTTACAGGACAGAGAGCTTCATTAGAGGGATAAAAAAAAACAGGGAAGAGGAAGATTTAATGAGGCTCTTGTTTATTACTTTTGCTAATTTAGGAAGTCTTGCTGCTGGCTGTGGCACTGGAAGGTTAAATTGTACAGATACTTTCAAAATGAATATTGCAGTGAGCCAGAATACAGGACTTAAGTATTCACTTGCGTTTAATGGGTAAATCTCAGCCTCAGAGTGTGGGCATCTTGAGTTTCAAAAGCCAAGGCTCCTTCAGGGATAAAACTGTGCTTGGCCCTTTATACCACAGATTGGTCTAGGCTAAGGCTATTCTGTTCTCAGTACCCTCATTTGCAGGTTGTTACAGGCCATTTTTCCTCTTTTTTTCCCATTTCCTATGAGTCCTGTTTCTACTTGGGCAGTTGCTAGTTACTGAACCTTGCCACCATTTTTGGGGCAGAAAGTGCTAATACCAGTCACCTTCTAAAAGAACCACCTGAACTGCACTTACTGGGTACTTTTGAATTCTTACTAGTAGCCATACAGTGTTGCCTGTAACTGCTGTGAATGCAGGCAGCGCTGGACATAGGGTGCCTGTATCAGCCACCCTGGCAATTCAGAGTCAGCAGAGCGTATTGTGGGCTGTAGACGCAGGATGGATGGATTATCTGATGACTGATGTCTGAGGTGCTGTGAGAGTGGTTCTGTCTTGAAATTATACTGCACTTTTTTCTTCACCTCATGTAGCTTCATTTTTTTCTGACTTTTCATTCATTGAATTGGTCCATCCATACATTAACATTTTTAGTGCTATATTTCCCAGCTAAGATTATAATATTGCATTTTTACCATGTGCTGCTTACTTTTTTTGTCACAGGCAGTTTATGAAGAGTCCTCCATGGCTACACTAGTTGTTATTGCATTTTTCTTCCTTGTATTCCTATTTTTAACGTCTCCATTATTCCAGTTGGAAGATGGCAATTGCATACCTTTCCTTCTCAGTGATATATAAAGATCAATCAGTTAATATTTATCCACAGATTGGAGTTGAGAAGTGTTATACATGCACTGAGCGTTTGGGAGACAATATTAGATACATGTCTATTAACAGATGCAGCTTTTTTAAAGAAGTTCTTTCGGTTACTGGTGAGTAGCTCCACCAGTTTTACGGATTATTAACAGTAATCTTTATTTGGGGATATATGATGGGATTTAACTTCTAGAGGAAGTCAAGATTTAGGCTTTTAGGCAGTGAGTATAGTTATTGTACTCAGGGTAGCTATTTTTAAGCTGAATTTTTTGTGGCACAACCCCTAAAGTAGATGCTGTTTTACTGACATTAAGGTGGTTTATCACAAAATATGACATTTATTTTATTTTCCATAAGAACTTTATGCTGATGACACCAGAGCAGTCAAAGCCTATTCATCATGTGTGAGATACTGTGTGGCCCAGTGGTGGAGTTGCCTCCATGTGATCTCTTGACCAGTTTTATGTACCAAATGGGATTTCAGTTTCGGGGGAGACTGCCATGCTGTGCAGCAGCTGGCAAGTGCGTGCTCCTCGTCTGCAGCCTAGCGCCAGACACTCTCCATTACTGTGGGACCCAGCCCTCAGGAAAGCCTGTCTTCCCTGACATGGTCCAAGTGAAGATGAGGTCTTTTCCTGATCGGCTGGGTCATGAAAAGTTGAAAGGTTAATAAAATGCTTCTCCCCAGTGGAGACGGATGTGCTATACTGGCTGTATTGATAGAGTTCAAGGCAGGCAATTTCAGTTATTAGACGCTAACTGAAAGCTAAGGTTTTCTTTCTCAATATAGACTGTCCTTGCTCCTATTTGCTGTTATTGATACAGTAGATAGTGTTTTGTGATAACAATATCATCAGGGAGAACCATGGCAAGTCAAGGAAAATTTTTTAATATGGTCTATCACAAGAGCAATAACAGAAGCGCAAAAATGTGGAAGCAGCTGTGTCATTTCAACAGAAAGTTAACTTCTGCAGTTACAGCTCTGGAAGAAGACTCGGCCTTTGAAATTCTTACGTCCGGTGAAAGCTCTTCCCCCAGCTTTCCAGTCAAGTAGCCAGGAGTTTGACATCATGCTTCTCAGCAGACATTATTAACTCAATTAAACTAAAGAGACATAAAGTAAATTACTGCATCCTAATTATACAAAAAAATCAATAAACAGGCAACAAAAACAATTATATAATTCACTCTGAAATTAAGATGTTTAAACCACTAACAATTTAAATCAAAGCAACAGTAATAAAACAAGTGTAATGTTACTAATTGCATCTTTTCATCTTCTGAAGTCAAATACATAAATTTCTGTTGACTTGGTGTATTTTGGCATTTATAAGTGTAGAAATGGAACCTGAATGGGTTTGACTTACACAGCATGCAGAGAAGTACATCTTCTGTAGAGTGAGAAGCTGAACCTGCTGTGATAGGGAAAAACATGCTTATAAGGAAGCTTTACTAGGCTGGCAGGCTGTGCAGAGTAGGAAACTGCCACTCGGCATCCGTTACCTGCAACCTGTTTCTCCTTCCTAAACTCTCTTGCAGTGGATTGATTAAAACTCCTGGCTGATATACTCAGACTGCGTTTGATAATTGCTAGTGCTTTCTACATCAACAAGACTGACAACAGCAGAATTGAAGCTCAGTGATGTTAAAACTTCTCTGTGACAGCTGTGATTTCAAACAGAACACAATATTCTTTTAGACAAATAGTAGAGGAAGGTTTGGGTGTTTTTTCCCTTTCGTTCTTCCTCCCTACCCTCCTCTTTTTTTGTTGAAGCACCTAAGATTGTGCGATCCAGGGTGGTTTTTGGGCATTACTTTGATTAGTGAGAGCCATATGTCCCTCAAACAAATGAGAACAATTCTGATACCGATGACGAAAAGCAGCCAAAAAATACAATAAGTTGCTGCCTGCAGAGTAAGATTGGGGTTTTTTGGAGTTTTTGACCTGACCTTTTTGACACATGGGAGCTTCTGTGAGAAAGCAGCATTCAAAGAGCATTGTCAGGCTCACTCTTACTCCTGTGGGATCGTCCCATCGGCTTCAGTGATGGCTGGGTTTGGCCCAGGCAGGGTAATATGATCAAAAATTAAAACAGTAGATGTCTCATTTTTGTGCACCTAATGTACTGTTTCAGAGTGATATGAAGCAAAGTTATGTACAAAGAAAGACCAGTTATAATGTCTTATATGAAAGTACCTCTATATAGACCTTAGAAAGAAAATTACTTGTGTCTTTTGTAGAGTGAGAAGCTGAGCTTGCAGTGATGGAAAAAATGCAAGGGTGCGTAATAATCAGTGCCCACAATGACCCCAGGTTTTCTAACAAAATCAGCTGTCAAAAGATCTGACCCATCCAAATACAAGCTGTGGAAATGCACCCTTCTACACCATTGCCTCGTACCAATCAATAACAATTCAATCCTGGCAGAATTCAGGCAGACCCTATTATAGGCCATCCAAAACTGAATTGCTGTCAAAGAATTAGACATGAAGGGGATTGCTGTACTAGTATCTGATGGGAAAAAATACTGCCACAGTTTAGCACAGTGGGACGGTTTCAGATACTGCTCAGTGCAAACTGCTTAAAAAATCCAGAATGATACGGAAAATATTTTAAATATCTAAACACAAATGAAGATTGACGGTCTTGACTTTGATCCTAGCAGGACCTGGGGCAAGTGAAAATATGGTTGTAGTTATTATTTCCTGTTAGTCAGAAATTTGCTTGACCCATGCCTTGATTGAGAATAGAAGATAGATTTCACTCCCGAGCATTTAATTTGTATAAAGCTCCAGCTACTCCTTCTGTACGAAAAAGAACTGCATTTTCTTTTTGGAGGAACAGAGAAGAGGAAGGTGTTGCAGTATCAGAGGAATGTTTTTATCTTTTTTTTTTTTCCTCCACTGCAACTCAGAAGGTTCTTACTCTTGGATGCCCGTATTAAAAAGTTTTCCACCAAATTGTTATTTTATCTTTTTCTTCTAGTCTGAGTGCAAGCATAGGGATTATCAAGTGTTTTGCCACTAATTGGCTATATCCTGTGACATAATATGGAAGAGGAAAGAATGAAGTTCTCATTTGCCTCTGGTTCCCTTTTATAACAGTGTTATCGTGAGTAGACATTTTATTATTAGCTGTCTGCCAACAAAAAAAGGGTGAAATACTTCTTATTGGCTGAACAGCAAAAATTTAATTTTATATACTGTACAAGAAGCACCCTAACAATAAGAATACTCCTTTTCTACATAGAAATTTGGTTACATGAAGGTACCTTGGAAATATTGCTCCTTGAGCTTACTGATGCTTTCAGGACAGGGTTGGGAGGACGGTACAGATGGGCTCATTATTCAGTACCCCTGCTGACTGGTTAAGTGCACCGTTACAGATTGCTTGCATGGATGTGCTGTGAAGCAGCTCTTAATACCCAGGGAGATGAAACGGGGTCCATTAGGGAAAGAGAAAATGTGAGGTAATGACTGGTTAATACCCTTGGGTGTGAGGGTATAAGGTGTTTGCTCTTGAACCATGCCTGTCAGTGAGTGAAGAGGTAATTTGAGTGTTCTCTTGGATTGGTGTCCAAGGAAACCATTTTGGATTGATAGGGGTAATCAAATGTTATATTAATTTGTAAGCCATTGGCCATCTTACCCATGTTGTCTTACTCCCAAGGCACTCCTGTCCACAGAGTGGCTCACTAGTTTCTCCTCCTGCCTGCATTTTTCTTTACCTCCTGCGGTTGACATCTTTCCTGCCAGCTGTGTCTTTTCCGCAAGGTAATTCTCTTCACTGCTGACTGTGATCCTGGGGGATTCTAGGGCTGTCAGCCACACTTCTACCTTCTGCAGTTCTGTCTCCTTTCTTTGCACGTTTTTCTTCCTTTGCTTCTCTCCTGCCACCACCACCTTCTGTTTCTCTCCTAATCTGGACTTCACTGTGCCCTGTAAAAAGGGGGAAGGCTCAGCCCCAGTTAAGAGATGTAGAAAGGGATTGTAACAGTTAAATATCATTCTATGAATAATATCTTCTGAACTAGAAAGCCAGAGATTAAGGTTTTAACTTCTCAAAGAGGACGAAATTGCATTTGTGGTTATAAATAGCCTTCAAAAGGAAATATTAAATGTGTTTTTGATGGAGAATAAAATACTTGGCTCTGCGATGTATTGAAAAGCTACATATTTCTTGGTTCTTGAGCTTACAATTTTTGCTTAGTGGTGATAGTACCTAGCAGTTTACAGATACCTTTGCCAGATAGTGTAGTATGAACCAATTCACCCCATACGTGTCTGTATTTAACATATAGAGATAAGAACAACTAAAAATATCACAAATAATTAGACATTGTTACAGGCTTGCAGAGACATAAGATACCCTCTTCTGTACTGTCAGTTCTCTTTTCTTGAGGTTCCCTTCTTGCTGCTACCTTGGCATATAACCCAGGTACATATCTTGACTGTATACTACATCCCCACTTACTGTGGTTTTTCATATGATAGACCCTGCAAAGAAAGGTATTTAAATGCCCCATTGAGAGCACATGGAATGAGACCACAGTGAAGTAAGAAACTTTCTAGTGTTTCTTTAATTATGTCTATGTAGTTGTGTAAATATCAATTCAAAGTCCCCTGAAGATAATAAACAGCTGTGCCATATATAGTGGTGGTTCACTGTACGCTTCTGTGATCAGCCCATCAAACAACTTCATTCCAAACACATTGGGTACATCATGGATGCAGCATGGCTTTTACATTTTGCTTTTAATTTACCCTTCTACTAACTGCATTATCTTCCCAATAGAGCTATTTATCAGAGTGGCGATTAAGTGGAGTCTACTTTACATTATGTCTTTTGAAACATATCTAAATTAGGATGATATAAAACTCCAACAAATTATGAAATTATGGGTACTTCAGTTGCTTATATTTGCGCTTCATGGGCCGCAATTTACCCAGTGTTTTTCCAATTCAAGTAAATGGGAGGCAGCTGGGGGTTAGCAAGACTCATCTTACCAAATCACAGATATTTTAAACAGCTGGTAATAAACTGTAATTTATATCTATAAAGTAAAATATTTATCCAGAAGAAGTACCTTTAGAATATGCTTGAAAGCTGCATCTGAGCTGACATGAAGGAGAGCTTTGTATCTTATTGCCATGGGCTAGGGCTTCAGTTTATAGTTAATTTATATACTGTTCCTCTGAAATGCTGTAACTTTTATTATTAATCAATTTAAATTGAAAGAAGTAGTAGTTCTAAGAATTAAAAACAGACTTCCTTCAGTAATTGAATTCATCAGACCAGTTTCATAAGTAGTAAATGCAACTGAACTCTGTACGATGAGAGCATCAGTGGAGCTAAATTCGTGCACATCATGAGCTTCACAAAGTCTGTATTTCACTCACAGTCTTTTCTAAACTGTTGTCGGTGATGCTCTGAAGAGGGCTGAGCAAATGAGTTGTCCAGTGCACTGAGAGTTATGATATTTCTTGAAAACCTTGACTTAGCATTTTCCACACCGGGTTCTGATTGTTTAAAGTTTTAAATATATTGCCTTTTAAAATCTCTTTCCTGTCACTCTCCAAAACCTGGAGATACACGCTCTCTTAAAACACACACAGTGTTACAAGACTTGCAAACCACTCTGTTTCTGCTCTTGCACTAATTCTTGAAACGTATTGTTACATCTCCATTAAACTCGGTGGGCCAACATAGTTTTGTTCCCTAATTTAATGATTTGGCCATGGGGTCCATGAGATATGCGTATCACTTTTGTCAAGTGATTAGAACATCTGTGGCGTCATTGTGGTTCAATTACATTGAATAAAATCAAGATGATTCTGGTTTTTTGAAATAAAGGCAGTGCATGTAGGGAGATGAATGGGATGCACTGAAGAGCTGGGACATTTGAGTAGCCTGCAGGTAAATAGAGATTAATGTACTCAGAGTAACCCAAAGCAGCAAATGTGACCTCAAGAGGCAAGATCATTATTTGTCTTCACATATGTAGGTAAAAGCATATTTTCCTAATGCTCCTAGCAGTTACAGCTAGCTTCGTAATATTACAATGTTTGTTCTGATGCAATAACATTTGGTCAGGTGGGATGGAATACTGTTGGTGGAGTTTGCCACTTCATGTAATGCCTGAAGAAATAAAGCAATAGAAGCAGACTTTAAGTGGAATTTGCATTCTTTCCTTCTTTACTCTCTGATGAGACAATAAGTAACTGCTATTAGCTGCTATCCTCAAACACCTGCTCAGTAAAGTTCTATTCTTGTAACAGCAGTGTCATACTCACCAAAGAGCTGAGCTACTGTGGTAGCTCAAGTGCATGGCGGTTCATTTCTAAAGTCTCATCTGCCTGTGACTACATCAACAATGACTTAATATCTGCACTATGGCAATAGTGTGGCAGAGACTAGAAATTAGTAAATTTAAGCGTTTGGTGTGTTGTTTTGTGCACTTGGCCTTCAGTCTAATGTTCTGGAGCTCTAATACAGTCTCAGCCATCTGCTAAGGAGTAGTAAAGACACTACTGAAGATCAGTGCTTTTGAGCTAGCCCGGTCTTCAAATTAGCTAAATTGCTCTTTTTCACTTTGGAATTACTTTGAATAATTATTTTGCCCTGTGACATATTTCACTATTAAATTTCATTTAAAATTTTAGCTTCCTCTTTTGTTCGGTAATTCCTACTGTAAATTTAGAGTATGGTGTTAGATGGTACATTATGCACATATGCTGTTTAAGATGGATTTTAAGCTCTCATGACCATTGTTTTTGTTATACTGCAAGCCTTTTAGTGTGGGGAGCCTTCTCATCATTATACAAGTACACATTGTTTCCAGAGTGTAGATCCGGCATATGTACATTTCTAAAATGCTAAAATAATCAATGTGTTCTATTTCTTTTGATTTAAGTTTGTAGATACCTAGATACAGTGAACTCTGGCTCATATTCAGCAATTACCTAGGTACGAGTTAGCAGGAATATCAAGTTTAGCGTAGATGAATAAGGCAATCTACTGAAAATAGTCCAGGACAACACCTTAATACTTTTATGATAAATTTAAATATTTTTCTTGTAATAGAAATGATACAAAAGACATAAATAATAATAATGCCTTTTATATTGTCTTTCCCCTGGTTCACTGTCTAAAATACTGATGTGTTTAAAAAAACAGATATAACTAGACTAAAGTGAGAGCTTTCTGATGAAACATTTTTTCCTGAAAATACTGGTTCATCAAAACCATAACTTTTAATTTTAACATATCCTTGTTTACCTAAAGTTTCCCCTGGGAGAGTTTCTCTGGTCGAGAAATAAGAAAGATGAAACAGCAGCACAGGGATTACCTGCCTAATTGCATCCAGTAAAATGTTGCGCGACCCAGCTAATGAGCTATTTGGCTGTCTTCAGTTATCCTTCTCTACCTCTGGTTTCTGGTTTTTGTTGTCTGTTTGCTCCCAAATGTGGCAAAGGTTTGCTCTCAAATGTTCCAAAGCCTTCACTTTTTTTTTTTTTTTTTTTTTACTAGAAGCAGAGATCTTAGGTTTTGGCAAGCCCTAGTTATGTTAAACCTCTCTGGCACATATTTGACTATGAAGTCTAGAAACACTTCATTGAAACTGTGCAAGATCTGAAGTGTGTAGTCCCAAATGAGAAACAAGCATGTGATAACACAAATACTGGTTTTATTAGAAGGTGATACATGACTCAGTGATGTTTGGGAGCTTCTGTATTCATCTGGTTGTGCATCCAAGGATTGCATTTGCCGTGCATTAGCTAAAGCGTTTTTGCATTCTGTTGCTTATTTGCCATCACCCCAAAGCCTCTTCTCTGGGCCCCTGCTTTTCAAGACCTAGTATCTCACTCTATAAGCATGACGTAATCTTGTGGTTCCTTTTTCCTCTCTCTGTATATTCTTTAGCATTGCTGTCTAGGAAAGTGCACATTGACAGCATAAAATAAAACAGTCAGCCCTGTCAGTTGTTAGGACTGAAAAGAATATCCCGGTTATGCTCTCTTCTGTTAAGTGGCTACAATGGTTTTAGCACTGGGACAGCAATGATAACTGCAGTGCAAGATTTACTTGTGATGTATTTGCAAAATTCTCCTACTTTAGACATAAATGCATATGTAAATATATCATCTTACAGTCTCCAAACATTTCCATTGTGATTTGGTTTTCGTAAAGTGTAAGCTAAAGAGAGCAGGTATATCCAAATGGATGAATCAGTAAATGTCGCACAGTAAAATTCTTAGAAAACTGGTGCCTGTTACCAGTGTATTCCAGTGTGTGCAGCCTTGTCACCACGACAGGACGTGATCTTTTGGGTTTAAACTTTCTGTGATACTTTAACAGTGACATCTTTGGTTTTATTCTGTGCATACAGAACTCAAAAGTAATACACCTTGTAATCAATACTGGAGTTGAATTTAGAACTCTAATACCATAAAATATTTACTTTAAGAAGCAGAGACGCACCAGGTTTTTCACAGGGAGAGTGATATGAATAAGCTAATGAAAGAAGGGAGTACACTATAGCTGCTGTTTATGTGGTAACAACTGCAGGCTTTAAAAGCAAATGCTAATAGCATCTTCTGTATTAGTTATGCAAGAAAACAGTACTTTAAAATGCACCTTTAAAGTTTAATTTACCAGTATGCTAAATTTGGCAAGCTTCTAATCTTTGTTTTATTTATAAATTTCAACAAAAATGACTAACCATGGCATTGTGAATTGTAGATAATGAAGAAAAGGCCAAATGTGGTATAATCCATCAGTGTCCATATTAGAAGCATATAAATTAGACCTATGCAAAATGTCGCCAAGCTATTTCTGCTTCCAACAGGTGGTTTCTGTAGAAACAGAGGTCTCCTCATTGTATTTATCTTCACTTTTTTATCCTTGTTGAATCACATATTGCACATTTTCCTTTGCCCTTCTGTCTATAACTGTGTTGCTGCCTCTTTGGGTGATTTAATCCTATGAAGAGATGGAGTTGAAAGACTCTGTCCACATTGTAAAGCCAAGAAAAAGGGAAAAGTGAATAAAATCTTCAAGTGAAAAACAGGAAAGAGAGGTGATATCTGAAAGTTCCCTAACTAGACTTTCCTGTGCTAAAATTTAAGCACGCTTTCCCGTCAGCCAGCAAGGAAATAAGTGAAGTTTATTCAGTGTCTTTTTATTTTTCTTGGAGTGGCACTTTTACAATTTCAGTATAAAGCATCTCCATTAGACCTGGTTAAAATGCTAATCAGAGGCTACTTCCATAAGCAACTGAGGAGTGAGTTCATTTTGTAGAACAATGCTAACACAGACAGTGAAAAGGTAATATCTCAACTGCCTCTAAGCTGTTTGACCATTTTGTCCCCAAACTGCAATATTTCGGTATGTTCTTAACTTGTTCCAGAAAAAGAGAAATAAAATCATAGTTTTACTTTCTCTGGGTTTTTTTGCTTTTAGATATAAATTTTTTCTCCTTATTTCACAATCTGTAAGTGCTATTCCCTGAACATACCCAAGAGACAATATTTCTAGAACTATAGGTCTAACCCAACTACTGGAATATCATCTACAAAGTGCTGCTGATACAGCCATGAAGCGCCATCATAAGGAAGACTATTTTCTTTCTGCTCTGATTACTTGGGCTGATCATTGGAAATACTGTATGTCCCTGATGGCTGAGCACACAGGTTTTATATTAGAAAAACACTGGTTGCTCATTCTTTTTGAAGAATTTCTTCCGCTCCACTGATTTTCAAAATAAAATAAAATCACTGGTCCAAGCATTTTGTAAAATTTTTCCAAAATAAAAATGTCTAGAAAGCATTTTGTTTCTGATGTTTTCTTATATTAACAACATGTTGTTAAGTTTCTGATTTCTGCCATAGCAACTTTTGCAGTCCTTTGATTCACAGAAAGAAGCAGCAGCACTTATTAAATGTATCTCCTATTAATGATGTTTGTGTGGTCTTATGGAACACATTGTCCTTTCGGTCTTTACATCTTATTATCTGATGTTCATGCCTCCAAGCTAATATGAAAGTTGGACCTTTGCCTAAACAATTCCCTTTAACTATGGGTTTCTAGAGAAAGACACCTTAGCTCACAGCAGCTTTACCATTTCCGTTATGAATCAAGGTGTGAAAAGAAACATTTGTTTTGTGTTCTGCTGAAAAACTATGTGGCTTTAGGAATGAAGGGGTTAATTGGGCAATTTAATTTAAATTTGTAACAGTTGTTATATTTAAACCTCTTAGTTATTATTGGAAATAGTGTCTTGGCTGTTAGTTGTCTCTTCTGTTTTCAGGAGTTATCCATTTCTCAGAGCTGTCTGAGGGTATCTGTTCTCGACTCCTGTCTCATGGTGCTACTTTTCTCTCTGTCTTGTGTTTCTGTATGCTTTAGTAACAAAATTTGCCTTGGTTTCTTGAAGCTCCTGTGTTTGCACAAATAATGGCTGCCATTTCTTTCAGATTTTATCTCTGAAAATGAAGGAGTGGGTGTTATACACATAACTTCTGAAGTTTTAACAGTCTTTTTCTTACTGGAAGCAAAATGCTGTCAGATAATACAACATTAATTATCATACTTATGGTATGTGGGTGCAAAAAAATTCCCCAGTTTCAGTTGTTCTTCCAATTTTGGGTGCTTATTATAGAAAGTTTTTATTTAAAAACATTCTATTTTGTCACTTGAAAAGATCCCTAATCTTGGTTTGACGCAATATCAGCTCAAATTTTATTGCTATAATAGTGGTTTTGGTTGTTCTGAATTGTTTCACAGGGTTGCCTTCATAAACATTGCCATCATTTCCAGCCACTTACAGCAGATTGCTCTGTATGCCCTGCAAATGCTTACCATGCAAATTGCAAACAAGTGATAGCCCAATACAGCACCCCAGAAAAAGATGCTCAAACCATGGAAAAAGTATCAAACTGCTATTCACTAATAGTTGTTCTCATATGAACTGCAAGAACTCACTTATGTCAAAACAAACAACAAAAAAAACACAGCTGGGTGACAGATTTGAACATCAGTTTTTAGTGTTACTTCTCAAATTGTCGTAACAAAAAAAAAAGACATTTCTGCATCTTTCTACCCGCAGTTGTTTTACATTAGCTCTTTGTTTTCTTTGTTCCTTCCTGCCCTTCTGCTGTGGACAGAGTCAGATCGGTGGTGGGAGCCAAACAGCTGAGAGTGGTGCTGTGCGTGGGCTGCTCCGGGGAGGAGGGAATGGGGGAGGTTGGGGGACCGTGCTCCAGCTCCCCTGTGACCTAAAGTGGTGACCTAGACAGCCCAAACAGGGTGGTGTGTAGTCCCTCATAGCTCATCTCTACCAGCAAGCTGCCCCGGCCTAAGTTGAAGTAGACTTACAGATGTTGTAAATCACTGGATTCTCCCAGGGACATAATAAGAGGGGGAAAAAATCCTGTGCCTGTTTCCCCACTGGTGCCAGGCCAGGGCCTCGGCTCTGTGGGAGCAGCACTATGTGAATGAGGGTGTTTGTATTTAGCTTTGAAGGCTCTTCCTCTTGCACACCGAAGGGAGAATTGTGCAGTTATGTGTCGACAAGTATTTAAAATTTTTGTTGGCTTAATGTAAACATGTGTCGGAGATACTCTGATGTTAACAAGGAATTTCTACACCGATGTTCAGCTTTACAACTGGCCATGGAAGCCCGGAGGCCTAATGTGTCTTAAGCTGCAGAAGTACTGTAACAATCATTATTCTGTGTCAGGACAAAATTACCTTGTAGGAGCATTACATAATGTCTGGTATATTAATCATTGGAGATATTTTTGCAGCACTCAATTATATTACGAAGGCTGGGTTATGTTCTGATCTTTCTAATGGTCACATGTAAAGTACTGAAGCCTCTATTATTTTATAATAAGTAATGCATCTCCGACAGAATAATGCATTATGCACATCCTTTCCTATATGACTCTAAAGGTCAGCTAGTAACTTGAACATTTTTGTCCTCCAGAACATTTCACTTTAAGGGTTCATTAGAAAGAACGTCTTTCTCTTTTGAATATGTTCTAACAGCAGGCTATCACTTACAGTACCAAGTTTTGACTATTTTATTTTATACAAAGTAAAATTGCATGAGCATGGCCATTGCACACATTCACTTACAGTTACCAATTTAAAAGCATTTCAGGATCAAACTACACCAGCTTTTACTGGAAGATAGCACAAAGGAAGCAGCCCAAATGCTGCAATTTACTTTGAGTAGATGTTTCAAATTCAAATGTAATAACAGACACCAACAGATACTGCCCTAATTTGTAGATTCTGTCATTGCCAACAGGTGCGCAGTTCTTAGTCTGATTGCTGTTTCTTCCAAAAAATGTACATGTAGACCTTTATTTTTAAAGTCTATAACCCTGCAGTAAGCTTTAGTGATTGTCAAAAGCTGTATCTCATTTCAAATACATCAAACTCCTATGTTTAGCAGTGAAAAACATTCTTTCCAAAGGTATTTGTTTAAAGTTCATGTATCTTATCCTACTTGAGTTCTGTTGAAGGTTTGCTCATTTTCACAAATACAAACTTACAGTTTAATTTCTGCTTAATTACTATCCTACTCAGAAAAACACATTCAGAAATAAAGAAAAGAAGCACGTTTTGCTTGTGTAAGTGACAGCATGTGCGTTGCCTTCGTGAGGCACAGAAGACGTGTCCAAAACTGGTTTGCCTGCAAACAGCTGATGGGAACTATGCACGTGATGCCCAGCTATGCTTAAAGGATCGGCTTAACTTTGAACATACAGATGCTACCCATATACGTAAAAGATAAGCTCGCTGTTAAAACTTTGCTCTAGAAGGGTTTTACTGGCAAATTGAAGGAGAAAATAAAACATCTATCTTAACAGGCCAGCCTAGTAAGATGAATAAAAAAGTAGGATTGGATCCAATACAGTTTTTCTTGGTAAGAGGTAGGACTCTGACCTTTGCTTTCTCAAATGTTTAGTGTTTAGATCTGAAGTGGCTGTTTCAAATGCTGTACACTTTCTCTGTCGTTGTTGGGAAGCTCCTATTTGATAGAGCTGAATTATTGTGATGGGTTAGTCTGGCAGAAAGCCGGCTGGAGGATTTTGTGATAGCTTTGGGGCCAGACCCCAATCAACAGGCCATATGTTTAGATCCTTCTCCATAACAGATGACTCTGCGTACACGCTCCCAGGTGCGATGTCATTGGGATTGTATTTGCAAACATAAACTAGTGGCATTCAATTATGTTCATAGGCGATGTTGTAAAAGCCACAGAGGAAGTAATTTACAACACTAGCACAGTATGCAATTCTTTGCTTATAATCAATTTTTCATTATATAGGAATATGGTATACCATGTTCATATTTGTTTTTCTAATTTGTTGAAAGAGCCGGTAATGTGTAAAGTTTGTCTCTTTCAAGTAACTGACATTTGAGAAAATAGTGGGATGAAAGAAGTTGCTAATAAAGCAATATCAATATATTTTTATGAAGTTTTAATTAGAAACAAAAGCCTGAACCACCAGTGTTTGGGCCAGTTCCTGAAATGCATCTTACTCTTTTTTTCTGCTGGAGCATGAGTAGCGTTGTTGCCCAAGTGAAGCGGAGCCTGCATTCCCCAGACAGCACATTGCAGGTTTGCTCCCTTCTGACTGGCAGTGCCTGGGTGAAGCATTTAGTGATCAGTTCCTGAAATAAAGCATTCATTGCTAATTTCCTCATACCACTTTTTGAGACATCAAGAGTTGTTTTGAACTATTGATATAAAAGAGCTGAATTTGTATCTCATGAGGACAAATGTTTTCTTGAGTAATAACTACTTTGTCATCAAAATGTCTCTATATATCACGTGTGATGCGTGTTTTATTATTGATAGTGAAATTACTGTCAGTGACTTGATAATACCACAGCCCAAGTGCTTAGAAAGGTAAAAGGCACTTTGCTGGCTAGAGTTTGCAAAGTTTGTTTTCAGCTGGTTCTCTTTCTGTCCCAAGATAAAAAGATAGGTACTAGTGCCAATTTGTGGAGATGATTTTTCTATTGAAACTAGCAAATAGTTTTTTGGGGGCTTAGTGAACAATCATCAGGTGGGATTATTTCTGTGAGTATTCAGGTTAGGACTAATTTCTAGAGATTAATGGCTCAGTGGCCTCTTCAGTCCCATTTTAGTTTGCCCTGGTACTAACGTGCAATTTCTCCTTTAAACTTACAAGAAAGTCTTAGGTACTGACCTTCTGTCATGGTGGGTGTCTGGTGATGGAATTAATACATTTGTCAAATCAAAAATATTTTTTCAGCAATATTTTCTGCAATCGTGCAGTTCTTATAACAGAAATTAATAAAAGAATGATATTACTAATAAAATGATGAATTTAGTGGGTAGTAAATTTATTCTGCTATCCTGACTTTATTTAACAAGTGGATTTTCTCTCTTTCCTCTTTTAACTTGGACGACTCATGAGGCCCCTTAGAAGATAATGCTGTTCAAGCATGCATTATGTGTCTTTAAAGAATTAGTTGCTAGGAGAGTCCATTTGTAGGCACTGAGGTTGCATTAGAGACCATATTCTGAAAATTACTTTAGCTGTAAGTGTGGAAGTGAAACCATAAGAGACAAGGAGATGTTCTAAGGGAGAAACATTGCACATTGTGTTCCAGCTTGAGGGTAACAAATGGCTAGCATGATCTTGAAATGGCAGCATGCTCATTCAGACAGTAGAGTACGCTCACTATCACATTTCTGCTACTACATGGTGACTATTAAGCCCAACTAAATATAAAAGGTATGAAGAATAATTAATCAATTAATTACTCACAACTAATAAGACATTTCATATTCCGGTGACAAACTTGTATTACATGTTCTCTCTCTTCCTTGCACTCCTACGTTTTTCAGAAACTTGTATATTAAAACTGGTACATTTTTACTAGGTGTTATATCTAATCATACTAGATAAATTATCTAATTTCATTCCTCCAAATTTTATCTTTTCCTGTCTGATGTATCAACATTTAAGCTAATTTTCAGTAGCACCGAAATATATTGTGATCCTTCTCTGTCTTTTTTGTGATGGAATGACAGAATTCAGGATTAAATAGGTAGAATAAATAGCTAAATAGGTAGAATTCCCAGGCCTGCTTCAATACATTATGAATATCGGGAAAGTGTAATATAAAGTAATGCTATAATGTAAAAGAAGAGGATAATACATTAATATAAAATAATAGGAAATGATATTTGGCCCTTTATTTATGGACTGTGAATATTGCTAGTTAGTTATATTTTGGCTTTAGTTCTCTATACATTCTTTTCATCTTTCAGATTATTTGAGAGTGAAATTTGTTTTGCAAGAAACAGCGTATGATTTATACAAGAATTTGTAGATCCAACAACAAAACATTTTGAGAGGATGATAATTTCTATATATTCATGTTGGAAAGCTCTACTGAACTTTCTGTTTCCATTGGAATAATCTTCTTATATCAAATGATATGTACCTTTTTCTTCTTGGGAAAAAAAAAAGTTATTTCACGTATTGTGAAATCATACATTGCTTGCGTGATTTCAAAGACTCCACTTGAAAATAATGGACATAAATAAATTTTTGCCCTCAGAAGACCAAGCTTAATGTACCAGTATGGATTCAATTGTGGTGTGTTGATCCTGTGAGGTGTGTTCAGCCTCATGGTTGAAATTGCTTCCAACTGGGACTCGAACATGTAACAGCAACTGGACAATAGTGACTGAATCAAACATTAGACATGAAACAGACAAAAGATCTCAAAGCTTTATTTCTCTCATGTTTGTTTTTAAACACAAACACACTAGTTCTCATCAAAAAAAGAACGATTACAAACAAAACAGCAGGTATATTTTCTGGGATGCACACAAATATATATTAACTGTACCTTCCCTGTATTTATAAGGTAGAATAAATTCTCTGTCAGTTTTAAGACAATGGTCGTAGAGCTCTGAGTTACCAGAATAAAGCATCATGTCTTGATAAAACATTTTTCTACCTTGTAGCTTCCCAGTGAACAGACAACAACTCTATTTAGTGGAGCTGAGTCTTTATTCCCCAGTTTTAGTCAAGAAATTGGACAAGGCCAGGGAAACACAGGTTGAAAGCTGAGAGTAATTTAGTCCTTACCTTCGCTACTGAAATCTTGCTAGTCTTTGATTGCCATCTTATAGTATTTGAACTGCTCACTTAGGAAATTAGATGTAGTAAAGCAAATTGAAGGCAGGTGCAGCTACTTATCATGTACAGGCATAGGCACCCGCTTGCTGAAAACATGCAAATCAAATTTGGAAGTAATAGTAGTGGCTCTGCAGACCATGGGATCAGTTAGATACTTGACAGGGAAGAATGTATGTTCGCAACACTACTTGACCCATGTTCCAAGGGCAGCATTGAAACCATAATTCTACTCAGTGGAGCCATAGATCATCGAGAAGATGGTCTCATAAAGAAATTGTGTCAGGCAAGGTCATCTTCCTCTTGCCCAACTTCCTGGCCAAATAAAATGCAACTCCTAAAGCGTTTGCTGCACACGCTCTTTAAATGTCTCTTTGTGCAAAAGACACTGATGACTGAAAAATTATTAACAGCAGTTTACTCAATGAATTTACTCAATGAATGGACGCTGAATAAATCTTCCTGCTTATAGAATGACCGTGAACAAATAGCAAAGTCTTTAAAGTTAGTCTTCATTTGATATTTTCTGAATAATTTTAAGAATAGCAAATCTATTCCGTTCTTGCTGCTTCATATTCCATATTGAAGCTGTGCTGAAGATTAGTTGCAAGCGAAACGTCTGTTATTGATTCCCCTTCAGATGAAGTATAACATTTCAAGTCAGGTGGGATTATTGTACCTTAGTGTTGTGATAGATCTGCTGTTTACAGTATCCCTCATGCTACTACGGTAGCTAAAACCAGCTGCTCAGGAGTGCTTCACCAGCAGAAAAAGTGCAGCGTAGGTGTCAGGGTACGCCACTGCCTTCTGCCCCGATGACGGCAGCGCTACCGGGGCTGCCCGCTCCGGGCTCTGTGTGCGAGGCGACTGCTGCTGCTGCTCTTGGGACTCACCGGCCAGACCTGGCCTGGGGCTGGGGGAGCAGCGCAGCTGGGGAAAGAGCAGAGGAATAAGACTGTTTCACATGGGTCTTTTGGCCTATGTAACTTGGAGACTCCATCATAGGAAATGTGTTCAGGCCATACATTTATAAGGCCACACAGAAAAGTTTAAACTTATTGTCTTTGTGCTGCACGCTTAAGAGCCTGTGGCCCGGTCCCATTTGATTTTCCTTTACGTCAGCTCTGGCCAGAGGGTTTGGAAATTCTGTTGTACTCTAGTCCCTCTAAAATATACTGCTATTTCATTGGACTGTTAAGTATGCAGGTTTTAAATCAATTTTAATTCCACATATTTTGATATTTTAGCACCAAGAGTTGTCTAGGTGATGCAGCATAACTGAGTGCCTTCTGTTTCAGTCTGTGAGAGCACGGCCAGGCAGGATAGAGAGTCATACCGTAGCAGGGTGTTGAGGAGGGACAATTTTTTCTTTCCTTTCTGTTCTTCAGGCTTCAGTTCAGAAGTACTTAACTCAGTCTGGTGTGACTGAAAAAAAATTAAATCTAATTGAATAAATAACATAGTCATGCCATCAAATATTTTCTTTGCTAATATAATCACCAACACATTTTCTATCTGTTAAGATATCATAAACTGAAAACCCCTCCTTCAGGTATTCTCAAAGGGTTAGAAGGGCTACTTCAGCACCCATCTTTACATTTTTTGTTATAGAGCAGGTCTCAGAGTCTCCAATAGGTAAATAATACATGATAAAATCTACTGAAGTTATGGAACCCTTGACTAGTACTTTTCTTTAAATATTAAACATTATTTTTGAAGTTGTTTGAACTATGTACAGTTTCACACAACAATTTTCATGTTAGAAGGGAAATATGCCGTCCTCAGCCAGTTTTTTGTTTGATGTCTATGAATACTAATATTATGTAGAATCTCTTATTAACCGTAGTAGTTCAGAATAAACTATATGCAAGTTCTGTAATTATTTAACTCTGAATGAAGGTAAAGGAAAAACTTTTGAGTCAGAGTTGCAAACTTCATGCTTGTTACTTGCTAATGCAACTCTCAAAATCATCTGCTTATTTTTTTCATTGCACGATAACTTAAGCACCCCCGAAGTTAGGCGTTTTAAACATAAGCAGACAAATAAGCCTTCTGCAAGTAGTTTTTCAGCTGCCCTTTTTCATTAAATTTTGAAAAATATTCCCAACTACAAAGTTTCATTTGATATTGGTAAAGGGACATGTAGGGCTTTCTCTGTTCCCCTACCTAGTAGTCTCTCTCGGCCTCTGAAATTTGAGCATATGTTCTGGAAAACAGAGTTAGGACAAAGAAAAAATAAGTGCTATAAAGAAACTTTCCTTAAGATATGTGGCTTAATAAAAGCTGCATTTCAGCAGAGCGCTACAGCAAACACATGCTGGGCCTCCAACCATGCCCTGTCTCCGAGTGCTTCAGTGACACAGTCGTTTAACTCAGGGATTTTATATGCACCCAGCAGAGGCTATCTATTATATTGATTTTAGGAGTTTCCTATTACAATATTAATTTTCTGTTGTGTCAGATCAAAATGGTTGTTTCTTCAACCATTTCTCAGACAAAATTCTGATTCTTTGAAACTCTGGAAAAACTCCAGAGCATAGTTTATTCATAGTTTGGAGCTGGATTCATTATTAATTATATTTATAATGAACTTTATTTATGCACAAAGATTTATGGAAAACAGATTAATGAATGAATGGGTGCGGGGGAGAGTTGCCATTCCAAATATAGCCCAAAGGCTTGGTTGAATGCAGTACATAGTGAAAATTAAGTTATTTTGTCTGTCAGATTTACATAAAATTAGGCTGAGTGCCAACTATGGGGAAGATGGAGTACTTTGTTTCAGAAAAGAAAGAGGGATTGATTTAACTGATAGTAAGAAAGATAGGTATTTAATAAGACTGTAGATACACCATAATGGGATATTTGTGTACATACTGATAGATTTAACAACTATTAATGTGTTCTCTCTGGGATGGGCTTTACAGTTATGCTTCAGAATGCATTTATTTTTCTGTGCTGATTGCTGATCTCATATTTTACAAAAGATTTATTCCATATGCCAGTTGTGTGGTGCTCAGATGCTGCACTGCTTGTGCAGTGTAAGTACTTAGAGTGTGCAGGAAAAGCAAGTAAGTGGAGTCCATCAGGGGATCCAGTACTAATGAAATTTGGTTTGATATACTAAAATCCCAAAGAGAAATGGAATGTAAGTCCCAGCTTGCTCCAGTGTGTGTTCCTATATATCCTGTACGCCACCAATAAAGTTTTCATGACAGATTCTAGGATGCAGATAAGCAAAAGGAAAAATCATTATAGATGGGCAGTAATTATAATTGGGCATGGACTTATTCCCTCACACTGTTTGCCAGGTAGAGTTGATTCAAAAATGCTTCTGAGATTGGTGACTTAGCCTGCTGCAAGTGTCCTCATTGCTAAGCAGAGCGTGTGCAGTAGATGTTGTGTGTGGACTCACTAGGAATAGAATTAAATCCTAGGAAAGAACATGTTTTGGGATTTTTATTATAGAAAATAATGACTTGATTAATGTGCTCTTGCTTTTTAAGCCAACCACGCAGAATAGCAAATAGGTGATGCAAAGGAAAATGCAAACTATTACCCAGAAGAAAATACTCAGCTAGGATGGAGTAGGAGGGCTGAGCGAGAAAGATGGCTGCTCTGCAGCAGAGTTACTCCAGGCTGAGCCAAGCAGCTTGGCAGAATTACATGTGCACCACCCAGCTTTAGATATCTCTATGAAATTGATCCAGGAAAAGAGAGGATATTTTGATTTCCAACACAATAATTAATGATAACAAGGTTAAGGGAGCACAGAGACACCAAATACATGTTGTGTTTTAATAAACGATCCTACCGGATCCCAAGCTGTTGAAACAACTTCTAGAATGCTCTGTCAGTAAAGCCAGCTAGGGAGGAGGCCTGTATCATTTGAATTATGAACAGGACGTGAAATCTGTGTGACAGGAGTGTCGTCATCTGCCTCTGCTGTGTACATTGCTCTACTTTTGCTCTATTTGGTCTAATCTTATTTTTATTTTTTCAACAGGCACAGTATGGGTAAAAAGATTTTCATCATTCCTCTTCCTCCACTGCCCTCTTCCCTGAATAATCACAGAGGACACAGTGAGTTACATGGGAGCAAAGGGAAGTAAAACTTCTGTGACTAGAAGGAATGGACACAGGTAAGAAGACCTGATATGAATCTGCATTAAGATAAATTTATTAAAATAACCCCACAAACTTTATAAGAAAGCATGTGATCTCAAATTTAAGTATGATTAATTTGCGTTATTTTAAGACAATGACTGAACTGAAGTATTTGTGTAACTTTATTATAAACATTTGAAATTAATCTTTTGGTAAAGCACTTTTAATTCTCTTCTGTTCTCATTATTTGGCCTGCTATCCCCCTCTGTGCCTCGTTGGCCTAGAAATGGCTTACAGTGTCTATTCCTCTTGCTGCTGCTGTTCTGTTGAGTAGTACATTCGCTGCCTCACTTGTACGGTCTCTTCACAGCTCTTTTCATAACCAGTTCAATTATAGCATGCAGTGATTTTTTTTTTTTCTTCCTTGAGTAGCTTTTCTAATTTTGGAACTTTCAATCCCCAGCCAGTAGAGTAATGAAGACTCCTTGGTCTTGTAACTGATATTCAAAGTAAAAGAGTTTGCTAGTTATTTTATGTATTCACTCTGGGCAAAAAACTTATCCCAAGCCAAAAGGCCTGCAAAAGGCCCCATCATTCCTAAAGCCCTCAGGGCCTAATTCGCCACTTCATTTTATGTCAGCGTAACTCACACTGGAGAAATACAACTGTGGAGCAGTGAATTTAATTCAAATACTAAATCTTTACTGAGAGGGCTTTATGTGGGTCAAGCACAAGAAAAATGGGGAAACAAATTCTACCCTGTGAACCTAGGTCCAAAGAGTGGTACTTCTGCATTACTTGCTAGTCTGGACTAATGGGGACTGTTACACTGTGCCACTTGTATAGAAATTTGGGTCAGTACATATTTAAAGGAGAATCTTTGACCTATTTCTAGCCTTTAGCACTGGGCTGTGCCGGTCTGCCTTCAAGACCTGAGGATGAAAAACATCCTCTGTGGTGCACAAAGGTGGAGAAACCCCTTTCATGCTGTTATTTGCCCTCCATTTAAGTGCATCGTATATTAGGGTGAATAGTAAACTTAAAGAATATCTTATGTGTACCCTTAATCGATAGCAATGTGCAAACCGGCTCTCAAAGTGAGAGGTGACTTTTTTCTAAGTGAACGCCTGGACCGCTGTAGCTGTTGATAATATTATTTTTAAATTTCTTCGCACAGAGCACAGTAGACAAAAATTTGGTCACATGAAAAGTTGCAGTATTGCTATAGCAACACCATTTACTGAATGTTCTGATTAAGGGAAATGAATAGCAGAATAATATAACAGAGTTGTGGATGAGCACTTTAAATGAATCTAAATAAAATAATAATCAGCAACAGCAAAATGATGCAGATAATAAACATTTTCAGTACCTCTAAGGTAATTCAGAGTGGACTGGCTTTGCAAAGATCAAAATCCCTTCAGTTAGGCTCGTGACATATGGACAGGAATGCACTATCAAAATTCGTTCCTGTCAAGGCTTTACAAATAGTCTATTGCACTTCTGAGTAGGGCTTGCAATGTTTTATAAGCTGAACAGAAAGATGTTACTTTTCTTTTTCCTAAATATTTTTCATAAATGTTGCAGAATATCTTGATAATTTGCATTAAATCATCTGCTGCAGCGGAGAGTGAACTTCCTAGTGTAGCTTTAGTTTACGAAGCTGCTTATGAAAAATCAGGACTGAACAATCTGCAGAACACAGAGCTCCATGAATAAGCAAACAGCGTGTCCTCACAGGATGCTTTTTACAGCAGCTTGGGGCTGTAAGTCAACACAAGTTATCAGGCAGGTACCAGTTAATGCTCTAAAGGGGTATATGGAGAGAATTAATAAACTATATCTAAAAAAATAACAACTGAAAGAGAAAATCTAGAAATGGGAAAAGCCGTATCTGTATAATAAAAAAAAATTATATTAAGGGTTTTAAATCTTCCAACCTAATGGACACAAGAGATCGCTGACAGCCCTATTAATAAGTTGGTCTTGAGGTAAGGACTGTCACAGAAACCATTGGAAACATGTGGTTACAAGTGATCACTCATGACGTTCCCGTGAACTGAGTGAACTAGAATTTAGCAGCCACACAGGATGTTAGCATCCCATTTACTGTCCATATGGGGGACCTGCATTGTCTGTTGAAAAGAGAAAGTAGGGAACTTAGAAAACAGGAGCTGCCAAAATGACATCAGGCAGTTTGGATTTCCCAAGAGTCAAGACGAGTCAGACTCTGTGGGGTAGTTTGGAAAATGCATCCCAGCTGAGCCTTCAAATTACACTCTCTCTCCTCTAATTAAGAAAGCTAAGTGTAACACAAAGATAGATAAATTTAGGGCAGATGTTAAAAGGTAGGGAAAAAACTATCATTAATTTGGTGTGGAAATAAATGACCATCTGTACACTAGGAAGAACATATATCATTCATTTCAAGACTGGCAAAGTAAACACAGCGTGCAGAACTTATTTGCCGCTTCCTTATAAACTTGAAAATATGCTGCATGATACTTATATTTAATATAAAAATCAGGGACTATTTTGCCAATTAACACCCTCCTACTTAATCTAAGACAAACGTCTGAACATTCTTTATCTAAAGCTGTCCTGCCTAACACTGTGCTAAGAATGCATCAAATAGATAAAAGACTAATTGAAAAATCCCATTTGGGTGAGACTTAACAATTAAAATCACCAAATAATGCAAAATGTGTGTACACAATCTGCAATATCCACTAATTGCTGTGAATTTTCATGAAAAATAACTTCTCACAAGTACAGTCACCACTGCCTTTCAGGGCTTAATACTTTTTGAAATGGTTGAGGTGATGCCACCTGTGGAGAATTAAGGTAAGCCAAACATTTTAGATCTTTAGCCTGTTTACAAAGTATCAAACCTCTGCCTGACGTCTTGGTAGAAATTGCAAGTTGTTCATGTGAGAAGTTTGTCTCTATTGAAAGCTACACCTTCCAATTTACTTTCAGCAATCTGTCTGTATTCTTGTCTCTTAGAACTGCCTTTTATTGAGTAGTGTCTCAAGTACCTTGTGCTAAGAAGATGGAATAATTTCTGTGTACTTATCCATGAACTGGTCAGTCTAAAGGGTTAGCAAACCTTACCTGGAATAACAAAATAGAACTGTAACCTTGACATCTGTAGGGGAAAAATCTTCATGGATAGGAGCACCGTAGAAAAGAAAATCTCTCCACAGGTGGACAGGATATCGATGTTGTGCTTAAAACCACAGGTACTGAGGAAATGAGAAAAGGTGGGAGAATTCACAAAGATGAGGAGGCAGCTATTGACAGAAAAGGGTGGAGCATGGTTTTGTAACAGGGAGGCCCAGCCATGGCTAGTGGAAGCCTGTCTGGGTAGAGAAAAAGGGGAAATCTGGTGATTAGTGAAGTTGTGAGCTACAGAAAGAATATTGGATTCCTTATAGGACCCTGAATTAAGACCAGAGATCTTTTCAAGATAAGTGGCGAAAATAGGCTGGAATATGGTACGGATGAATTCTTTTGATTTGAGTGGGTCTGTGCACTCTCGCTTGGTATCTAAGAAAGCTATATTGGAATGAAGAACCTTTGGAAGGCACACGTGTGTCTGGATGTGGTTCAGCTCTGAGAGGTATACAAAAGCAGTAACTTTTTGATACTGATTTTCTCAGAAAGGGTTTGTGTAAGCTCATGCAACATCTTGGAGATCAGTACTGATCCTCTGAATTTAGAATAGATAGGGATCTCTTCTGCTGGAGAGACTGGGGCCAGTCGCAGTGGCTAGAGGCAAGAGGACTTCAAAGCGCAGAGGACTATAGTGCCAGGTCCCAACCCTAGACACCTGGAGCGTGTTTAGGCAGGCAGAGGCTCTGCAAGTCCAACCATGATAATTCTTCCTGTGCCTGTGAAGGCCCTGCTTTCGTGGTCTCATTAAGCAGCACATCAGAGAAATCTTGCATCGTTTTTGCAAATCCCTAATCCTGAAGCCATGTAGGTAGTATTTCACCTCTGGAAGCAATAACCTAATGGGCTCCTTCCATCATCTGAATGCCTTTATTAACCAAGTGGTGCTCCAGTCTTACTAGTCTCCTGGTTATGAAAGCATCAGGTAATTTATGCTGTGGCCACTGCATCTTTGTTGGCAGGTGAATTCACCTGCCCGTATTTAAAGTAGGGTCCTGCACAGCCCTGTATTTACATGGTGTAATGTAATGGGGGATGAACTGACTGAAATTCCCTTAAATCCACATTGCTCCAGTCAATCCATGCCTATTCAAGTAGCTGGAGGTGTGACATAAAGCTGATTTTGCAGCACTTAAGGGCTGTTGTTCCTGGGGCAAAGAAAAAAAATGCTAAAAGAGTGATTAACAGTGCAAAAGAACCGGGGCATGACCATGGACGGTAGTCTCCAGTGTGGCTCTAGGCGAGGGGAAGGATTATGTGTAGAATTTGAGATTTGCTATGCGAGATTTGCTCGTGTTTCTTTGCTTTGTGGGTCTTTTAATATTTTAACCACTGTGTTTGCTGGGATGATAAAAGACTGCTCACCTTTCCTCTTGTCATTCTTGGTTATCCTGTTCAGGAAAAGCCTTCGTTATTTATCGGAAAGAGAGCAATTGCCAATATGGTAAGAATTATCCTAAATCCCAGATTTTAGCAGTTCTCTGGTTTTGGCTTTCTAGCACGTTTTTCTATGTCCACATAAATGATGAAGTGGAACTGCTATTTAAAACCGAGAATAAAAATCTTATTTCTTAGAACAGTTAAAGGCTTAGTCTCAATGAATCAAAAAAGTAGAGATCTTATCTTTCATTCTATTCTCTCACTTGCTTTTCCTGCTGTGCCTCATTACCCAGATTGCTGAACTCTTATTTGATGATAGAAAGATCCGTGACCTCACCGAAACAATTTTTGTTAACTCAAATCATTATCTTGTGACACAAAGACTGAGACACATCTGTCATTGCTCATATTCTGGGTCACCCTGCAAACATCTGATTATGATTTGATAAACAAAACCATTCCTCCGGTGAATTTTTGACAAAGAGGCTATGAAGAAAGCTGGACAAAACCGTGGAATTTAACTGCTTTTTAACCCTCTTTTTGTGGTGTATTATGGTACTAAAGAAGGGCCAATCACTTAAAAACTGAGTAAGAAATAAACAACTTATAGAGCGATTCTCTATTTTATTAGTAAAAGTAATCTGTTAGAATGTCTGCAAAGATATTGTTTGATTGGTTTTCACTCTGGCAAAGGAGCAATTTAATACGCTGACTGCTTTCTTCATGTGAGTTAATAGGATGATGGGGATATTTCCTGATCCTCTTTAAAATAAACGTGCTTTCTTTCATGTAAATACAATTCATATCTGCCTTAATGTTTTTTTTAAAAATTTCAGTATAACCTGTGTATGTATTTCTAGAAAGTTACCGTATTCTGAAGTAGAATTTTACTGTGTGTATTATTTCTAACATTCAGTCTGCTGAGACATCTTTATATTGCTTGTTTATTTACTTTTTGATGCTTCTTTATTTCCTTCCTAAACGTGCACCTTCTTGAGGATTTTGTCTCTTCACTTATCTATTTCCTTCATTTACTTTTGTATTAGCATTTTTGTTCCCAGGATTGGGAATGGTAGTAGATAGGCGGGGGTTGTGTCTCGTATTTCTTGTGCATGATTCTCATTTATAAGCAGAGCATCTAAAGCATACATTCCATGGAATGAATTTGTACGTTGTGAACTACAAGTACGGATTTATGTGTTACATGTTCTTTATTCTGAAAGCTTCAGTCCTCCCTTTATTGTGGCTTTCAGTATTTTTGCAGAGGAAATCCACAGTCAGGTGTGTTGTTGATAATTTACCGAGCGGGGCAAATACATAGTGCACCCAAAAAACACATAAAAGTTTTTCTGTTCATTGAGAAGAGTGTATGTTTACTCACTATGAACTACTTGGTTTCTTAAACAAGTGCTTTGTGACTTGGGTGACTATGTTCCTCAGCATATTAATGTGTCCAATAGATGCAGCCCGACAGATGAAAGCATAGCAGAATTCTCCGTGCTTTTCGTGTGGGAGCTGCAGAAGTGTTTTGTTGTTTGTTTGTAGTGTCCTCATTCTCTCCTGTTATGGTAGGGTCGTGTCTGCAAGCAGTTAGTACTTGCAAAATGACTCAAATGGCAGTTTTTCCATATGACGTGCTACCTCTTTGCAGCTCTGTAGAATACTTTACACCAGCCAGCAGGCCCGTGCTATAGCTGAGAGTGTAAGCAGTTTTACAGGTTTTCTGTAGACTTTTATTACAGCTGTGACACTGGATTGATGGACTGTTTCCATCTTGTTCTCTGTCAATTGTACACTGAAAGGAGAAGTGACAATGTGATGGATGCATGATAGTGCCACAGTAGGGAGAGAGCTACTGCAATAACAGAGGTTTAAACCCTAAAGTGCCTTTAACCTCATGCAGTTGCCTTTAATTTATTTTAATCTAAAACCTAACAAAATCTAACACCACAGAAAAGAGAGATGGGGAGGATAGTGGGTTTGTAAAGCAGTGTGAAAAAAGATGACAGTCATTCTTGGAGGTCCAATTAGGGCAATTCTGTGCTTTAAAGGAAGAAGTCCTCCAGGAAGCTTTCAAAGGAGAGAATATTGTTATGCTCTAGACAAAGTCAAAGGTTAGCCTGGCTAGAAAGAAGATGTACTTTCCACTGAGGGAGAAGGGGAAGAAGGGCTTGCTCTTTCACAGCAGGGAATACCCAGGTCTTGCTTGAGGAACAGGATGAACTTGCCAGGGAGCAGGCTTTTGGAGGCTGTGTCAAAAGGAATGCTCTCTGAGACAAGCCAGCGTTTCCTTTGAACACGTAAAGGTTTAAGGTTTATTTACTGTTTCAAAGAACTAGTGATGTCTTCTCTAGAGAGATGAGAGAAAGTAAGAGGGAATACTTGCAGTGCTGTTTTAACCTTTGAAATGCCATCAATGATTTCATTAAGTCGATGGCTTATTTCTCGGCACAAAGGGAGAGGTGCAGGGTCCAGGACAGATGCCAAGACTGTGTAAACAGTCTTGTATGTGCTTCATCTGTATTGTGGTCCCGACGGCGACAAAGTGAAGAGGCTGTTGTGGGAGTGAGCAGGGAGGGGCTGGCTGCAAAAGATCTCTAGTGCCGATGTTCTGATCTCAGCCTCACATCTTCAGTTACCCCAGCATCGAGATGGGATAGACCAAGACTGGGTTGACAGCAAATGAAACCTATTAAATTAACAACAGCCCGTTAGGAAGATTCGAGGGGCTCATTACTATCTAACCAGATGCGTTTTTAAGTTCCTCTGTTTGTTATAGTTTCAGAGCACGTTGTTCTCGGGTGCGATTCTACGAGTCTGTTGCCAGAACTGAGCAAATGCTACAAGACAGTGCTACTTGAATTTTTAAACTGATTTTGTTCTACTTTTTTATTGTTATTTTGACACACTTGCTGCTTTGGGGCATAATTTACCTTCTGCTGAAAGACAGTGTAACAGCAAAAGTAATCTCTAACAAGACGAGCAAAGGAAGTGGCCAGTTTCAAGTGAATGCCGGGGATGATGTTACAGTTGGAAATGTGAGCATATGCTGCAAATTTTACTCTGAGAAAACTAAAATCTTGTGTAAGCGGTCAAATTAGTCAAAATCCTCTTGGGTGTTTCTTATTTTGTATATTAAACAAACATGTTATATGCATTCAGTTAACACCAATAAGGATTTGAAACTGCTGAATAATACAGGTTGGTAGATATTTTTGATGTATTTGTGGTCAGCTTGTAAATAGAGAAGACCGTGAATTAATTGCATTTGCCAATCATTATTGATTATTAACTTAAATTCTTAAGGTGTTAAAAGATTACACTGTCTAATTATTAGTAGCACAAACAGATTTTTCTAATAAAAATACACTTCATGACCCATTATTTGGAGATGGCAATAGAACAAACATGGATTTTACCCATAGGAGTGGATTTTGATTTGAATGCCAATTGACAAAGTTCAGTTCTAGTTTCAGTAGATTCAGCTCAGCTGAAGTTAGTAGAACTGTACCTGCTTTTATCAGACCTATCCTTACCTTGGTATGACTAAGTACATAGATGCCTTAAATAAAAGATGAGATGCACATCCAGAGTCTTTGAATAATATTGACAAAAAGTGGAATCAATCTTGAACCAAGTTGATGCTGAAGTGAGATCTTGAAGTCATGCAGGGATCATAAGCCTTTGATAGCACAGTTAATAAAGGAACAGAGGGTAATGAATCTTAGTCTCTCAGAGCTGGTGACATGGAAAACAAAGCTAAGGTGTACAGCTATTAAAGTAGTGCGAATCCTGAAATCCTTGAAGTCTTTTTTCTTTCTGGATCATACTCCTATGACAGAAATTGGCCAAGGGGCCTTTTTTGACCCAGAGGACTACCAGAAATCATTTCAGTTGTGGATTACTAGAAGAGGCCTTGTTGCAGGGTCTGGGATTTTACTTGATAATGAAGATTTTCATATATATAGTTTCAGGATTAGAATAAAGCTATTCCCCTGAGCAAGTATTTTCATTCGTCTGGATGGTTTCCCTTATTTCTGCTTCTTTAATTTAAGTGTAATGCCTTTGATATTGTAACAGGATACAAAGGATGCTGTGATCCATTTTAAATGAGATTCCATAAAGGAGTCATAGACTTTTACTTTTCCAAAAGTTATTTGTACTGTTTTTTTTCTGTATGGTAGGGTATTTGTCGAACAATTATAAACATGTTATGTGTCAATATTCACAACAATAAAACGTTAATGGGAAGGGAATGAAAGAGGTGCTGAGCCATTAGCTAGAGAGAGAAACAGATAGTAAAAATTATCTCAGTTAACAGATGAAAAAGGAATATGGGGAAACCTCTAGACTAACAATGTATTAAAACCAACAGAGTTTTAATACTTATTTAGCCAGCCTAAACTAAAGTGAGCTGGTGTAGCACCACTGAAGTCAGTAGCAATATTACAGTGTACACTAACCAAGAAACTGAACCAGTGTTCATAAAGTAAGGAAGGATTTAATATAATCCTAGTTCGCCATAATCTGAGTTTGGTGGGAATGAGTTTTAATGGATAGGATAAAAGCAACCTTACAGGAAAAACTCTGTCACTGAGAAACTACATATTCTTTCCGTCCACTCTTCTTATGCTCCTGAGGACTGCTGTGCAGCCTGCAACTGCTGTAATAGCGCCAGTAATAAGGAATGTAACTCACCTGTTGATATCACTCTGTTTGGATTTATCTTCTGGAAAATGCTTCGCATTCTAAGATTTGTCTTTAGCATTTTAATTTCAAGCACATGACAATGATAAACAGTGCTCAGGTGATAGAAATACTGATAGAGGTTAAGATTAACTCTGCAGAGTTAAAAAACCTGCAAGATGATTTTATTCTCTTTGGTTTCCATTGTTCCTTAAGCACTTTTATCTTTAAATTACTGATAAACAACCTTGACTTATCACAGCATTCCTTTCTGCTTTGTACCTGCATCATACTGACTTTTCGCTTGTATAAAATCCTGGGTGTCCTTGCACATCATGGATATGTGGCATTCAGGATAAAGAGTGTAAATCCCTGCATAATTAGGTTGAAAAAGTTTGCAAATCATCCAGTCAACCTGGAAATGACGTACCTGAAAAGTCTAGTTACCTCTAGGCACCAAAATTGAAAAAGCAGCCAACAGGGGGTCGGGGTGACTGTTTAAAAAGAAGAGCCAAGGCATTACCTTCACCTTTGCCACAGAGATTTGACTAGTTAGGAGGACTCTATGGGTGTTGGGAGAGAGAGAGGAGTCACCAAACAGTATTTTACTTTCAATGTGTGTTTAAGGATTCTAGACACAGAACTCTGCTAAGCAACATGTTACTAAGATGAGTTTTTAACAGAAATTGATTGGGTTGCTTTTTGTGTTGTGAGAGTCCAAGCAATAAAAATTGAAAATTACATTGAGACTACTGAAGAGATACTTAAGTTCTTAAAAGGACAGAGTTTTTTGTACCAAAAAGATAGACTTTAGAGAATAACCTCTTTTTTTGTATGGAAAATGGAGAGCCTTGTGTGTACTAAGGAGTTTAGTGCAGTCTAGGACAGACTGAGTCAAATCTGTTTGCTAAGGGAAGAGATGTTTACTATATATGTAAATGGAGTACTTTAGCTTTGTTCAAATAGTAAGCAGATCATTAATGATAGATAAGGTGTAGCTATCAAGGACAGATCTAGAGTCATTTACAGTGTAAATTCAGTTGGCACTATTTTTCTTGTTCTTATGCCAAATGAGGTAGTGTGCTGCCCTAGTGATCTGCTGTCCCAACATAGAGTCTTGATTAATTTTCTTGCAGTTTTCAGTCATCAAAGTTGCAGGGTGAAAAAACATGAGTCAAAACTTTGTTTCCTTTATGTAAGTACAATTTGACTCTGTTTAAAAAGCTTCTGTCCAAGAAGGTTACAGTAAAAAAAAGTTTGGTAATGAAGTATTTTCTGCTTTAGCACTGAGGAATCAGACATGGTTGGAAAAGCATGGGGCAACCTGAAAGCAAAGGCGAAGACGCTGTGAAATGAAAATCCCGTGATGCTGTGGAATCCCCCTTATCTGTTTTTTGGCTTATGTCTTCAAGACCCCTCTGTCTAATCCAGAAATCAATAGCAGAAGAAACTTCCTTTATTTGCCTAAAAGCTGTCCCAAAAAAATCCCTAAAATTAGTAGCTGCATCACTTAGTATCTTCAAAGTTTGGTGGTTTTTCACTCCACAGATCGCAGTGCAAATGATTGTGTTTGCCTAGTCAAGAATACAGATAGTCTCTATTTTTTAAATAGATTTTTAAGATATAGAGTAGATGCTAGTCTTTATCTTGTATCATCAAGAAATTATTGATGGATTGTACATCTCTTGAGCGACAGTGTCATCCCAATTAATAAATTGCAACAAAATGTAGAACATTGAAATCCTGTAGAAATTTTAGCAATGGGAGCCTCTTGACTTTTTGGAACGAGGATCAATTTGCAGATCTAACACTCAGAAAGGAAGTAATCTTTTTAACTTTGAACTGGAGCACATTTGATCCCAAAATCTCTAAGAAACAATAAACATCAAACAATCCTATCTTTTGAAGTCACTTTTCAGAGTAGTGGCATTTTAAGAGAACACTGTAGAACCTCCAACATTCAAATATACTTTAGAGTAAGCAAATACACAGGAAATGTCACCCAAATACTAAAGGCATAGAGCATCTCCAGACCATACAGACACTTAGTGTTCACATTATTTATTTTTGAATTGAAAGGATTTTTTGAAAGTGAACTATATTTTTTCCTTGTAAATACAAGGTTCCCACAGTCATAACAAACTTGCTTTATAGGTAAGAATTTGCAAGATGAACTTCCTCAACAAATGTTTGTCATATATCCTGCAAGGCTAAAAATCCTGTTTGGTGTTCGTAGGTGAAATCCTTTCGGAAATGTGAGAAGTCAAATGTTATGATTCTAATTTTAAACCTCGTCACTTAAATACACTTTTACTTGACTTTGCTTAAAGTTTTAGAGAAAGGTTCTGGCATAAGCTGCAATGTGTTAAATTTCCTATGTGCTGATTTCGTTTTGCAGGAAAGTGTGAAAATTGGAATTAGCATTAGGAATTATTCAAAAGTTAGCAATGAAGAGACACAATTAAAGTGCTGATCATCAACTCCCACTGGCCTTAAGATGAAAATATTGAATTTTCTGCCACATGCTAACTATACAGCAAGCTAATCACCGTATTATAGATACCTTATTATACTGTGGTGATCAAGAATATTTGTGTGGTAGTTATGAGACTTGCTCTTTTGGGATGAGAGAAGACAAAGATTGTACAATTTAATTTATAGCATCTGAAAACACTGCAGTTGTGATATAATTTTTCTCTAGCAGAAACATAACACGCTGCTATGATATTCCTTAAATTCCACTGATGTTCAAAATAACCAAATAAGGTAAATGGTTTGCTATCACTGACATAAATGTTTATATCTCGTGGTGACAAATGTGTGAGGAGTGCAGAGTGAGTGTGTAATTTTAGTTGCTATCCCCAAGCATGTCAGTACTTCTCTTATCTCTTGAAGGCCCCTAATGAATCATTCCTGCTGGCTGGGGGGAACCCACACTTAAGCTGTTTACTTTGCTCTAACTGCCCATTTCTAAGACATTCCTCACTGAAGGGGTCTGGCCCAAATCCTACATCTCTGTAAAGGAACCTTTTTCTGGTTTAGGCTCTATTCGTAGGATATATGAGAATGTATTAAATTGTCTTTTAATCCACATGATATTATGGGATAAATTTAAGGGAATGGCGCTTCCCCTGCATGTAGGCAAGCGTTAACATTTGTTTCCTGCATTCTCTTTGATGCCATGAGCAGAGCCTCCATGAATGCCTGCTGCTAATAGGCATCAAGTGAATATTTGGTAGAAGGCTCTTAAAAGGAAAGGGCAGTTGTTTATTCAGCCAGTCGATTAGCCATATGCTATTTTTTTCTTTTAACATTTCTGTTGCTGTAATTCATGTGCTAGGCAAAAAAAAATAAGATCTCTGATCAAAATTATATCATAATCTCAGTTCTGAATACTGTCAGCAAATAAAGCATGCTGCTTCAGTTCAAATGTGTAACAGCGTGATAAGGATCATTAATCCAAATGGGTCAGTTCTCTAAAGCCATCAATTCTAACACGTTGTATTACGAAAATGTGGTACTATCAATCTGGTCTATTCTAGGGAAAAGACAGGCAGTTTGTTTCATACATGCATCACAAATATCATCAGATTTGTACCATCTATACATTTACTGCAGTCTAATCTTTTGACTTTTCCAAAACCGTTGTGTGTTGCTAGTCTACTTCATCCATCAGCAGACATGTCTGCTTTGAAACCGCTTTTCCCCTTATACTAGCATCAGAGAGGGACAAAATTTTTCCACTATTGTATTTCCAATAAGAAATACAGTTTTGGCTGCACCCAAATATTTAATAAAAACATGTTTATTTTCATAAAGTAACTAATTTGAAATTTATTTTAAAAGCTTATATAGTATTTTTATTTAAAATATTTTTACTTCTGTTTGAAAAAAACTTTTCAACTTTTAATTTTGTTTCATAAAGTAGTAACATGTTCTGAACACTTAAATAAAACACTACTCACCTTGAAACAATTTTTGATTTTTCAGAATTTTCAGTGGTCTCTACATTTTCTTATTTTTGTCACCATTCTAATACAGATAATGGGACTTTCATTCGTGGCAGAACTGAGGAATTAATTTTGTTATGGGCATGAGCCTATAATGACACTGGGAGAATAGAGTCTGGGGGGGTCTCGTTCTTCTGATAACCACTTTCTCTCTTTTTTTAAGCATCTGCTTCAGAAGGGAGATTTTTTTTTTGTCCTAAAACTATATAAATTCCTGCCTCTTCTACTTAGTTACTGTTCAAAAATCAGTTTATGGTTGAGGATTCAACCAAATGGTTAAACATATCCCCCACTCCTAAAACTCCCAATGAATTATCAGTAGAATTCCTCCAAAAAATTTCAGTGACAGAAAAAAATGCTCATTGTAATGTCTTCTTTTTTGCCTAAAACACTTCATTATTCATAGTGGTATATGGACTGCATATAGAACTTGGTTTAGGCATGCTCCTTCCACACTTGAGTCTCTAGTGAGCTGTTAAAATGGTCTTAGCACATTCACAAGGCTTTTCATTACAGTCTAGTCCAGTAATAGAAATGATCAATCTATATCACGATCAAATGACAGGGCACGTAGAGCCTGCCTCTCTTTAACCAGTCGGTGTCATGTGCAGGGTTTTATCTGCTAGCTACATCTTGAATAAGTTTGTGTTGGGGCACGCCGCATTCTTCTTGGACGTTTTTCAGAAGTTCTTTTACAAGGCTGTGGAAATAGGAACAGATTATTTTTTTTCCTCCCTTATGAAATGATGTTGGATTTTGCTTTTTTCCTATTGGAACTTTAGCACATGGAGACTAAATGTGTATCCAATGCTGGAGATATTTACAAAGCTATCATTTGCCATATTAAGTTGATTGTCTAGGTCAGTCATGCCTATACCCTGCTTGTTGACATGCACTTAACTATTTGTATTGACATTTATGGTCTGCATTATATTAATGGCTTATGATTACTTTCTAAGATTGTTACATGTAAGTGAGTTTGTCCTCCAAAGGTACTTCTTCTATGACTATGTTGGGTTTGAAAATCCAGTACTTGCTGAGAAAGACATGACTAATGATTCAGAATTATATATAACCTGATAAGCTGTCAGTGACAGATATACATTACATGCGCTAGCAGTAGTCCAGATGTCAGTGTTATAGGATACCATTCTCCCTTCAGCAGTCCTTAATTGAGATTCAGCTTTGTTTTCTAGATTTTATGAAAGCCTTCAAAATTACTGGAACAGAGTTATTTGAGACTGGAGGCTGGATTTTTGATGTTGCACATTCTCTTCTAAACCCATTTTATTTATATAGGAGTTCTGTAAAATAACAGAAGTGACTTCTAATTCTTCACCCTCTGGATAGCTGTAATTTGGTGAAAGGGGTCCAGCTTCCCAAGGCTGTCATCATGATAATATTTTTTTTAATTTCATAAAATTTACTCTGGGAAAGTATGAAGTCTGTGAAGAGAGAATTAAACGAACATTCATTCAAAATTGGCTTACTTAATATTTTGACTAATGCATGACCTCTTTTTTTAGCTTTGTTTATTCTTTTTCCTCCCTGCCCTTCTCATCTAAAAAATTACAAAGGTGCTTAAAGTTAGGAAAGGTGCTCTGCCTTCTGGTGAAGGCACAGGAGCCTGGAGTTCAGGAAGACTGGCTTTCCTACCCTTTTCTTCCAGAGGCGTTGAGGATGTTTGGGGAATAACAGTTAATTTGGTGTTTCCATCTCTGTATCCAAAAAACCAGACACTCTCTCAAGAATCATATTGTACATAAGCAGCCAATAAGTACTAGCTGACTTTCATATCCAGTGATGAAATTTATGAAACAAATGGAAAAAATTATCCCCTTTTACAAATCATGGCCAAATACAAAGTATCGTTTGCTAACAAGAAGGCTTTGTCTGAGTTAAAAGAACTCAATAGTAATCTTATAATGTGATTTCTGTGTTACAATGCTGAACATGTGTAGCTGGTTCTACCATTTCCTATGAAGTGATTCTCTTCTGACAGTAAAAGTAACAAGAGGCTTTACAGTCATGGAGAAAGTGAATTGGTTCTGATTTATGAGACTTCATTGCCTTTTCACTGTAAAAGCCTATCATAATGATGAGATTCCAAAATAATACACCCATATACCCACTGTTCAGTACAATAGTAGTTTATTCTGTACTCAAGAAGAGTTTGTGTAATTTATTTGCATTTATTTAATTTTTCTGTTTTTTTATTACTCGCTCGTGGTCAAGTTGAGTTGTGGTCATCTTTGAAAACCGGGATGCCTTTCGGTACCTAAGCGGAATTTAAATTGAAGGACAAAAGTTTGAAAATTATTTAGTTATCAAAATAGTATGTTGTAACTCTAAATGTGTAGAATACAGCTTTGAGTTGTATAAAGGCATAATTTCTTATGGCAGTAATGCATCAAAGTGTACTGGATCTGCTATAAGATTCATTAAAGAAGAAATTGTAGGATTAAAGTTGACACCTGTTTTCTGCTGTCAAGGGAATTCGCTCAGATTTGAGTAGAAAGGTGACTGTTGATCCTCAGCATGTGAAACCAACTGATTATTTGAGATTTGGTCTCCTTCTGCTTTTCATAGAAATGAAACTCTCAAAGGAGTTTAGAGCTGCCCTGGAGAGACCACAGCGACAGGCATCCTACAGGCAACCAGCTTTTCTTCCTCAGCTGACATTCCTCTGGAAAGGCAAAGCTCACTTGGTGTTTTAGATCACTAAAGCTAATATTAAATAGCTTCCAGAGATGTTTTTTTCTCATCTGATTATTTTCCTTACAGGATATTGTTGGTGGGTTTTTTGTTTTGTGTGGGGTTTTTGTGGTGGGTTTTTTTTTTCTTGTTTTAAGCAATGTAATGCAAACCTGGTTATGCCAAAAATAAGTTTATGTACTACCTGTGCAGTACTGATGAGCTATGTAGGGAAAAAAAAAGAAGTAAATACTGACATTATTCAACTGCAAAGTTGATTCAAAAAGATTCAAATCAAGTAACTTCTTCCACCCTTTGGTGAAGCATTTGAGACACGGGCAAGTAGGCAATGGAGAGGTAAAAACTTCTTCAGAGCAGAAGAAACTGCGAAGACAACATACTCGTCGTACTCTCCATAGATCTTGGAAGTTTCCCATTGAACAATAAAGAGGAGCACTGGGACTAAATGTGGAAAAAAAGAAGAAATGCTCGAGGGGATAGACCTGCCTCACCGTGATTCATTGATTTAGACACAGCTATATGTGTCAGGTAACGATGAAATGTTGAGACAGCTGAGATTGTTCACTTAGTGAAGTCAATCCCTTCGTAAGTGTTAGTGGTATTGAAATGAAGTGTTAAAGAATTAGTTAGCTGACTGTGAAAAAAAATGAATAGGTCTTTCAAATTACCTAATGGAAAGCTAAAGGCATTAGCTCCCAACCAGGGAGTATTAAAGGCCTTGTGCTGCATTCATTGACACGAATGGAATGACTATGAATCAAGCTCTACTACAGAAGATAAACAGCTTTCTGGTAAATACATTTGGAAAGAATCCATTGTCGTGCATTTCAGGCTTCCCTAAAGCAGAAAGAGTTGGTGTGCGCTTAGACTGCCAGGCGCATTGCTACTTTTATTAATCACTGCACTATAGTAATTAAAGATCATCAGTAGTGTGTGTAGAATTTTAAGAGTAAAATGAGTTAGATGGTCTTAAAAAGCTTAGAGCTTAATTGAATATTACATTTCTCCAACACATTGTAGCAATTAGACTTCTGATGTGGTCATACTTCTGAAGGATTTACTTACTAGAAAGTGGGGGAGGCTCTAGCTAGAGTTCTTAAGTTGCAGATTTACTTCACACAGAAAAACTTTTTTTTTCTCTTCCTCTTTCTGTGAAAGAGGTTGTCAGCTGTTGGCTGAAAGGCAAGCGTTGCTCTTGAGTCACAGAACAGGTAGATTAGAGACTTTTATTAATGAATGGTTTCAGTGCATTCAATTGATAAATTTAGGAACTTGGCTCTGCCGGCTGAAAACTGAGGGAGAATGAAATATTGTCTGGAGTCATGGAAACTAATAAATCCTCCCATGACAATATTTAACAGGTTGGCAAAGGGGATAAAATTACCTTTCATAAAAATGCCGTGCAGATGGTAAAGCTATGGGAATTAAGACTGGATCAAAATTCTCTGAAAACATCAAATCATGGAAATCATAGTGGGGATTGATTAAGTTGGTGTGGAAATTGCTTCTGCCTTAAGATTCTCTAAGGACTTGTTCAGATATTTTGGTTAGTTGATAAATCATCTAGTGATTTTCAACATGTGCTGTGTTTTGATACTTTGACTTAAGACCACACATTTTAAGAGTTAGCTCTTCATAACGTACATTGCCTGATTTTGTAGGTGTTATGTATCCTGAATTCAACAACTGGGTGATTTCTTGGATTGTACCCTTTTAAGAAATTAGACACACATTCTGACCCCTGCATTGGTATCAGGTCCACTTGCATAGAAGTACTCTTGAGCCAGAGGCCTTGGCCTTTACCAGTAGTCGCTTAGGAGATGGCATGCAGCATCTTCCTAGTTTCTATACCAAGAGGGTAAGGGGCATGGACAAAGGCTTTGCAAAGGATACTTGTGCCACCAAACAATAAATCCTTGACAAACGTCAATCCTAAATTATGCTATTTTCACGCGTAGTCAGCTTAACTGTAATTGCATGCATAGAATTCTTATTTGAACATAAATAAGATCCCTGGATTCCTAGCACATTCGGAGACTTCGACACTCCTTGTGACAGTAGTGCAAAGGAAAATGATTTAAGGAAATAAGGGGCTTTACATTAAAATTGTATCAGAGGGGACCTCGCTGATACTGTGATAGGTGCCCTAAAATTTTATCAGCCGCTTCCTCAGTGTCACCTTTACACCTTATGCTCATTCAATTTTGTTTTGAGTTGCAAAAATATGGGAATAGCTGAGGGAATTCAGTGTCAACTTGACTTTACAAGACAAATTAGGTACAACTGTAGACTAAATCCATATTCTTTTGATTCTGTACTCTTATTCTTCTCTTTCTTCAATACTTCTCTGAACATACTTCAAAAAGAATGTTGTGCCTTTTTAAAAGACCAAATATATATTGACATTTGATTTGGGATGGAGTCAGTTTGGAATATAAACTATTTGGAACTGTTAAGATGCTTGGAGGCATTTTCATTACATTGCTCTAAAATTTGGGCCACATAAAGGTCAGCAGAGAAAAATAATAGTTGGAAAACAAGAGAAAAAGTTTATTTCAAGGAAAGTGAAAGAAAATGAATAATTTTCTGTAAAATACAGATTTGCAGAGAGACTTATTAAATGTATTTTTTAAAAAAACATTGCCTATCCTACCAAAATGTTCTATATTATTATCATGAAATACTTGTACAAAGCAAAGTTTTCGTGATTTATGGTGTTTACTTTTTGTGTATCTCAGCTCAACAATGAAAGGAGTCTGTGCAGTTGCTCTTGGGCTTAAAGTCAGCTCTTATTTAGTATCAACAGTCTATCAACTAATAAAAGCTACAATATTTGATTTACAAACCCTCCAGGAGAAAGATTTTGTTTGTTAAAAAGGACCTTTTCTAGTGACGTTAAAAGAATCACAGAAATATTTGCTGTTTGTTTTAGGTTTATACATCTGGCCTCAGTTTCCTATCAAATATTTGCACTTTTGAGATAAAAATTGCCGGTTTCTGTCAGCAGTGCGCATATCAACAAAGGAAAACAAGAACAGTAGTGGGAGTGGAAGGCTTTGATCTTTCACATTTTTCTCTCCAACTGCTGATGGTGATTTTTGACCCCCATGTGTTAAAAAGGTCAAGGAATCCGCCGCTAAGTTCATTCCAGGTGTCCTCAGATTGACAACAGATTTGTTTTATGGGGCACTGAAAAAAGAGAGACAAAAGACGTTTCGTCTGAGGTAGCGCAGGAGTGGGAGAGTGAAGGAAAAAGGCTTGTGTGGGCAGCACGCTTAAACCAGCCGTAAAGCACCACAGAAATCTCGTAATAGCAGCAATGATGGCCAGGGCTAGAGTCCTTGTCAACTAGGAAGTCAGTTTTGTGAATAGATGTTATTTCATAAATACTACATATGGTTCTCCATGATATTGCAGTTTGCTTACAAGCTAAGCTAAATATTGAACATACCACATGTTCATTTTTTGTTAGTCTGAAAAAAGTCCTTCGTGTGAACACCTTTTCTGCTGCTGCAGGAGCTGAATGATTCCTACAATGTATTGTTTTTAACACATTAAATTAGTCGTATCAATAAAATGAAGTAACAGTATTTTAACTACTTAAAATCTTACATTATAGGAAGTCTTTTTTTTCTATAAAAAGGTGATTTCACACAATGTTAACAGTATACCAAATGTAAACCTTTTAGGTTTTGCTTTGCAAGGTGCAGTTGTTGGTGCAAGACATTTTAGACCTGTTGAATTAATGATTCTTTGGTCACTTTCTAAGATATTTAATATTTATAGGCCTATTGATGCCTTGCTCCTACATACTTAGAGCCCATGTAACTTTGCTACGGTATGTGAAACGACTGAAACTAAGCTTAAGAGTACTTTTAAAATATCACAGTTCTCAATTGTAATTCTAGACTCCTTTTTATAATATAGAAATATCACTGGCATAAATATTTTAATAAGTTCTTTATAAAAATCAGTACATGATAACCATGAGAGGTAATGATAAGCGGGTGTTATTTATACATATCACAGTATTTTTGAAGCTTTGTTGTGGTGGGTGCTTTTCCCAGTGCAGCAGGTTGCCTTAAATGTGTGCAACAGTAAGTACATGGGTAATTCTGTTGAAGGGTGTGCACTTTAGCAGGACTGAAGTCAAAGTGAAAAACATGCCTTGCTGGAGAACACCCAAAGGCAAGGCACACAAAAAATAAAGGAAAAAATGTTATTATACTCATTTTAGTCATAGCAAGTAGATACACAGAGGTTAAACTACTTGCCTCAGGCGATAATGAAAGGCCGTGAAATAGTCAGGAACTCAACCCGATTTCTTTTATCAGTCCAGTCTTAAGCATGAGATATCCTTCCTTTCCGAGCAGAATTGTCTTATGTAATTTTTGACAATGTCAGAGTAGGATATTTCCCTGCTGTAAGGACTCATGAGTTACGTTCTGTTCTGGTGGAAACCGGTAGGAAATCGCTGCTACTCAGAAATTCTGGAAAAGTTGATGGTTTAGTGTGTAACTAAAATAATTCGGCTAGGGCAATTACTAAGAAGTAATGACAAAGCCATCAAGAAACTGTAGGCGTGTAGAAGTATGCGTGTATGTCTGCATAGAAGAGGGAGGCAGCTTTCCAGTTGTGCTTTGTATGTTTTCCTTATTTCTTTAGGGTTGTTTATTTGAGGTGCTTAAATGTAAATCTGGCTTGTGTAATGTGATTGTATAAGAATGTAAATCATACTGCTCACTGTCTTATTTATGTATTTGTTTACCTAATTTTTGTTGATAAGACTTAAATTTACCTAATACTTAGTAAAAAGAAGAAAAAGGCAAAACACGCTAAAATCAGAAATCCCTTCAAATGTAAGATAAATGGGACAAGAAGGAAGAGAAAGAGGAATGTTTCTGCTTGTTGGTAAAAGTGCTGTACCAACTTGAATCCATTTTGGAGCCCGGTGCTCATGTGCCAGCTCTCCATTCCTTCTTGTTCCCTGTGGAATGCTTGGCTTCACTTAGGCAGGTTCAGTCTCTGTCACTACTGTGATAGTTCTCGTTTGCTCTGCAGTGGTGTTTTGAAGGATAAAATGGCTTTTTCTTGCTCACGACTGTCTACTCCTATAATTATTGGGCACTCCTTTCTGGAGGAACCAGAGAAACTCTTCTTCTGGTGTGCTGGGCAGTTAATTACATCTCCTTCAAATTCTGCCTGTGTACTTAATGTTATGAATGTTTTATTAGCAGTGTAGAGAGAAAGAAAACGGAAGATAGTGATGTGTCCTGAAAAGTAATGTTAAATTGTCATTAAAGTCTTTACAAGTTTGAATTCCTTAAATATAATTACCTGTCTTCTTAATATGGTACAAAATTGTTTCTCTTTTTTAATCTCTGCGCTCAGCCCGGTGTTTTGGCATAATACATATATGCTCTCTGCCTACCTAATTTTGAAAACTAAAGATGAAATCAGCTTCATTAAAAGATACTCACCAATCTAGTTATTTAAAACAAAGGACTTGCTTTGTCCACTCTAATGACATCTAAAATTAAGTCTCTCATTGAAAAATCTGGCTTAGAATGTAAAGAAAAAATATCCGTCCGTACTTACCTTGACATTTGGTCAATAGACACATTCCATGGATTTTCCTTTAAAGAAAACAAATCCAGCATGTTGGACAAAGCTTCTCCTTCAATATAAGTAAGTGAAAGGCCTTTGAAGTCAATGACACTGTGTGTAGTTTCTGCTCAGCTATTAAAAACTTTTGCTAAGTATTCTCGGACACGTGAGCAAAGGCGTTTTGCCTCTTGACAAATCTTCAAAATAAATTTTGTTGCCCAGCTGGCTCGAGCTGCAATATTTAATTGTGCCTTTTGTCCTGAAATAAACATAAACTAGTTATATTTGTGAGACTTAACAATTCCTATTGAATGTATTAATGAAGTGGTCTTTGGCAGTGTCCCCAGGCTTTTGACAGTCAAAGGTTGTTTAGATAAAGAGAGTATTGGCGAGAAAAAATCAATATGAATTTAATATGGAATTATGAATTAAGCCTGTTAAATCTGCCTGGCATGTTAACTTTTCACTTTTAAAGTGCTTCAGATCTTTTCTCTTTTTCTCCATTAAAAAACAGTAGTCTATCTTAATAGCTTTATCAAACTGCACTCATGGTTTGTTTTCTTAACTTTCCATTGTCTTCCAGATATTAGCACTGATAGAGCTTTTAGGGCACAGGAGACCCTAAAATACATCACTGTCTCTCTCAGAAAACAAAGTACTTGAGAGAAATATTGAGATCAATTTTAACTGCCTGTAAATAATGGAACATGGAGCTTCGATCTTTGTTCTTTCCCTTAATTTCTTGTCCCCAAATGGTGTTTGTTTAAAATACGGTTTCCTGCATGATACCCCACACTAAATAGGAAGGTTTTTTACTCCTACTGAGAAAAAAGCCAAACAACTTGCTGTCTCAGCTGAGGTTTCTGTTCAGGTCATGTTTCAGATCATTTCCAGAAATACTCTTATTTGGTTAAAATTGAAGGTCTGGCTGGAGGAACTGGGGTCCTCTTGTGCCTATTGTGTCTTTGCCTTAACCTGAAGTGGAAATACTCCAGTTGACTTTAATGGAAGTGACTTTAATTAGATCAGACCATACTAAATGTGCAGATGCATTCAGAAAGGAGAATGTTTTCCCGTAATTGCTCTATACTCGGCAGTTATAAATATGTTCATAAAGTAGCTTAGACTGATGGGAGCTGATGAGATTCTGAGCGATGTAATTATATACTTTTGCCATCTAGTACAACCAAAAAAATGTTTATCTGGGTTTTTTCTTGTCTATATTAATATACTGTAGAAGTAAATAAAAATCCCTGCAGCAGTGGAAAGCATAATCATCCTGATTGTTTATTCCAAAAACCTCATTCACTTAAAGGGCAGGCAGTCTTGTCTTGAGTAGCAACACTGAACAGATGCTTTTGTTGTAATAGCCAGAGAGGAATTTGGACTGTAAAAATTGTATTTTTAATAGCAATGCAGCAATTTTGGCATAACAAACTTCACAGTGCTTTCCATGCCTGTGTATTCTTGGACAGCTCATGGTGCAATCATTAAAGGTACTATTTTACAATGATCTAGGTGATATCTGGACATAATAACACTTCTGAGCCTTATGTGCAACCATATGCCCCTGCCCCCATTTTAGAACCACCAGTGTAATTGCTGCGACTGCTCCTATCAAGCATAACACATACTGATACTAATCATTCTTTTGCCTGTCTCCCTCTGGGGTTACTCCTCTGCATCTCAGCCTGCTACCTCCTTAATTGTATCTGGAGGTCCCAGATTTTCCTTGCATTTCTCAGGTTTAGTCATTAGATCGTTACCGCTCTGCAGACAGACTCAGCCTGTGTTACCTTTGTTGGCTTTTTGCCAGACATCTACTATTATTGTGTAGGTAATGTTCAGGTAACCTGTACTAAACACTGTATTGCCAGAGCTTGGTCTAAAAGCAATTTTACAAGCTCACTCAAGATCTCTGGCAAGCTAAACAGAAAAAAATTCAGTAAACCCTCACCTTCTATAAATAATTATAAACTGTCTTTTGAAATTCACTGACAAACGTGGCAACAGATAGAAATAATATAAAACCAGAAAAACTCCCTAAATGACAGTCAGGTGTTGTATAATGCGGCGATCAGAATAAACTTACTAACCTGGAAGTTTCTAGTAACTCCATCCACAAGACTACTTGTTGGGCAAGATGGGTAGAAGAGAGGAAAAGGATGACTTAAAGAAACATTTTTCCCCTAAACTTTGTGAGTGAGCCAAAAGATTTTTTGCATTCTGGCTGCTGAGAAGTGTCTTTCCTTTCTTACAGTCCATAGGGAAAAAGAGCTGTGTTCCTTATGACAGATTATAAACAGTCTTCGAAAAAGAAGTTTGCCCAGGCAGCCCTGTTGAGGTGCCCACAGGGATAGGGGGCAGTCCCTGCCTGAGAGAGAGGATGGCTAGAAGCACTCATTGCTATCTTCTACCATCGCAGGCTACTGCTTTCCCAGAGAGTGATGAAAATAGACTTCTCTGCATCCCAGCATCCATGGATCATGTCAGATAATAGAAATGGTTTATGCGTGGATTACTTATTGACCAGTTGCCAAATTGTTGCTGATGCACTTGATTTTCTCATGCTAACTTAATTTATAGTGAACAACTGTAACGTAAGAAGGCTTTCATGAAGCCAAACTAATAACCAACCATTTTGCAAGTATAGAAATTGTACCTCAGGTAAACTGCACAGAGCCAGCCACGGGGAGGCCACGGAGGGAGTGCGAGCAGCTTATAGAGTAACAGAGGTTTTTTAGAAGATAGGGAGAAACTTCCTCTTGTGTAATCCACACTTGCATACAACCTGCCTTTGGAGCGTACTGGGATTTGGCATGTAATAGTGTCCTTGTGCCTGTTGTTCATGCCTGAGCTTTGAATAACCACCTTCTGCGATGACTCTTCCACCAGTTCTGCTCTGTGTCTTCCGGGACACTGCTTGCTCACCACTGCCAGGCAGGGATTCTCTGTAGATTATTAAGATTATTGGCTGAAAACAAAAATAATAAACGGAGGTGATTTTAAAACTCGACCATTTCCCCCTACTTTAAAAGGATAAATGAGGAGACTTTTCATTGTAATCTGATCAAGCCTCCTCCTTATCCCTTGGTTTTTATCTCATGAAAGAGCCAAGCCCCAGATATTCAGATCTAGCTTCGTGAAGCTCAGCTCCTCAATTCATGTATAACTAAAAGTGAACTGATTTTCAGTTCGGTGTTGGGCACCTGTAGCTCCCACTGGCTTCGCTGGGAGCCCTTTGTACACATCATTTGGGGTGACTGCGCCCTCGGAGATTCTGGCATTGCATCAGGGCATCTTTTCTTCCAAATGGAAGGCACAGTAAAATGGTATTTACAGGCATGGCCAGGAAGTGTCCCCATCTGTGGCACAGTGGTCTCAGCCTGCGATTTCAAGAGTTCTTACTGAGCCCAGCAAACTCTAATCATGATGAATCAAAGGAGGAAAATTTTACCCCAGAGATTTCGGTTGTGGCTTTTTTTGGTCTTTTTTTTTTCTTTTGTTTTCCAGTCAGGCACACATTTTTATGTAGTCCTTTTCTCAAAGCATCTTCCTGCTGAAGATCCTGTAGACGAGCTTCCAAACGTTCTGTGGTGGAGAAAGGAAAACCTGCAATCCTGCAGATTCGCAGCAGTTTCAGGCTGCTTCATTCTATCACAACCAAATCACATTGCCTGCCTTTCTCACTCTCCTCTCACTTAATGCAGAATTTTTAGGCATTTTCCCAGCGCAAGCCCTTAGCTGTCTGTTTCATATTATTATGTTGATATCTGTGGTTCACTTTTAATTTGCAGATACTATTCTTTCCATTTTGTGGACTCTACTCTCTGAATTCGGGAAATTAAACAAACTTTCAAATGCAGCTTGATTGATTGTCAGTAAACTTGGACATACAAGTTAAGAGGAAATTATTAAATTAACAATAACTAATAGTTATTATCACACCTGGGAGAGATTTTAAGTCTTTTAGAGGGACTCTTCAGTAGCATGGTGTTGTCTGTTCTCAGCTGTCAAGGTATTTAACAGAAGATTTACCAGTATGACTTTAAATTATTGTAATGTTAGTGAAACAAGATTACCACACAGAGAAGTCTATTCACATGCAGGAGGCTATGAAAAATGTACTGCTGTATTTAAGAGAGGAATAAAAGGCTGCAAGCAGAGAGAAAAGAGGATATTTAATGTCACAGCTAAACAGCCATCAAAAGACAATGGGTACATGGACTCTCCTGTGTGCCAAAAAGCAGAAAACACATACACTGTGAAAAGTGTCATCCTGAGCTCTCAGAATTAGGCCTCACTTCAAATACCTGTTAAATACGATTCTGAACAACAGGGATATTGAGTTTAACTTATTTTGTCAGGAGAAGGTTAAAAGCGAGAATTCTCACAGTCTGTGTATTCTCCTATTTTGTGTTACCATGACAGAGGATTTTGAGGATTGAGCTGCATTACCCATTTTTTTTTTCTCGTGTGCAGGTCTCAGACTTAAAAATCAGGATGCTGCCTGTGAATTAACTGCATGTGATTTTAGGGGAGGACAAGGGACAATTTCTGTTGGATAAGAGAAGGAGCAAACACTAAGTGTGTTACAAGAATTGATCAATGAAATCCCTGCTTTGAATGGGATTGCAGTCAAAGGCTGTGGCTCCGTGAGCTGCTCCAGTCCTGTGAACCAGTGTATCTTGATTAGGATCCACTGAGGTCCATGGAGAGACCAACCTGATCAGACTCTTGACAGAATTTCAGAAAAGGGAGAATGTGTGTTACCCCTCCTCTTTCCTTACAGGGAGTTAGATTTTTCTTGCTGTACATTTTGGAAAAGGTATGTTTTCAGACAGGCTGGTGTGGTAGTTTTGTACTGCGCAGGATCAATTGTTAGAAACGGTGTGTTGATTTTCTGGAGAATCCAGAGCACTGGCTGACATGAAAGGATCAATATCAGATGGTTGGATGATGAGGTTTTGACAATTGTTTTTATATCAACGCTTTCCCTAAAGCAAGGGAGGGAAATTCTTTCTTCCTTGCCAAGGTCTGAATAAGCCACCAGACACTTGTGGCAGATTGCATATTGATCCGTGCTTTAACATTATCCATTGTTGATTCTCTGAGGTGAGGGAAGGCCCATCTACATATTTCCATCTCTTCCTCTTCTGCTACAGTGCAAACACCTCTCAGCATGTCAGCACAGCACCACAGTTTCTTTTCTACTTTGCAACAAAACGTATGGGCTGTAAATAGCAGGATAGAAGTTGCAAGGCAGGGAAGTTGGCGCAGGGGGCTGGAATATCACAGCCACTTCCCGGAAGCTCTCACGCAAGCTACCATGGGAAGGGTGCAAGGGGGCACAGACCCACATCAGGGGACTGCATCCGACTCCTGGTGACACTTGGTAATTTCAGAACAATTCACATTGCTCTTGGCCTTAGGAAATGGAGTCACAGGCTCACTCTTCCAACATCACAGACAATTATACACAAAATGAATATACAATAGTAAGCAATGACTGACAGTCACTACTACCGTACTTCAGGTTCTGCTCGAGTAATTAGGTTTACTGTTTTTTTTAATAGGGAAAAGACTGGTAGTAGTTTCATCTAGGTGGTAGGAAGTGGCAACAGACTGACAATTGACTGAAGGCAGGGTGAGGACCGTCAAGATGGAAGAGGTGCTGGATTGGTGATAGGCCTTACTTTCACAAAAGCAGCAGAAAGCAGTCTAATACCTAGGAGAATTTAAGGAGGTTTTGCAGGGTCCTTCACAGTGCTAAGCTGAGGCAGGAAGTTTAGAGACTGAATAGCAAATAGCTTGAATAAAAATGAGCTACTGCTGCCAAGTAGGAAGATGGTGCCCACTCCCCAGGAAATCTCACAAAAGACATAAAACTATGAAAATTGACTTTGGAATATGTAAGACACATAGAAATAGCTGGAAAATGTGGCTGTTCTAAAATTGCTATGTCATCTTAACCAGAAAAAGAATTAGATCAGGAATGAACTAACTGTTAATTTGAAAGCTAGTGACGTTGAATAGTTTTGGGGGGATTTAAGTCTAAAATTATATTTTCCCTGTAATTTCAACAGTTTATTTAGGATTGATAAGCAAATAAATCAAAGAGAAAAGAATATGAAATATTAGTGTGATCAGTGATGTTCAAGATTTGAACTTCAATTAAGTTGAAGAATAGTTGTATTAAATGAAGTTAAAGTTTTGAAGGTAATGAGGCAAGAAAGGCAGTTTCTGATCACTAGGAGGCAGCCTAAGGGATGAAAAAACAAACCAATAACCATAGAAAAATATACATTTACCTTTTTTTTCATAAAAGCTTTGTGTTAGAGACCTTCTGAAAGGGGAAAAGAAAAATGCAGAAATCCCTCAGACCCAGACAAGCTGCAACAGCTGGTGAAGATCAATGTATCTTCCATCTTCTACAAGCAAATGTTTTCTAGTAACTTCTGTCACGAATGTTGTGGCATGGCTGAAAACAAGAATTCCATGCATCAAAAAATATAGAATGAACACCGTGACATTGAAACCAGAACTGGACTTTAATAATGTCTTGTCTAACAGCGTGATAGGAATCTAAAAAATGTTTCCAAATGATTTCTTTTTTTTTACGTAAGATAAAAATGTCTTAGAGGTTGAAAGGAAAGTGAAAATGTTTGGAGTAATTTATTGGTGTTTATACAGTTGTTACCTACTTGACTAAATATTGCATAAATGTAGGTGTAAAGTATAAAGTCTAGAAACTTCTCTATTTTTTCTGTAAGTAAAATCTTAGTGAAGTAAAGCTTAGAAGTTTGACATGATGCTAAGAGTTTTGTGGGACTTCTCCAATGCACAAAATATATTTTATGTGTAAACTGTTGTATAGTGCATCTAAATCCTTTTATCTGAATCAAAATATGCACTGAAAAAGAGATTCTAAAGTTTTTAACAAAAAAAAAAAAATCACTATCTAAGCTTTACTTAAATAGTGCTGTGACTGTAATGATGATGATGGTTAGAATAATAAATCTGACTGATTTTCAAAATTTTTCCAAGATGCGATATCCTCATAATAAGGGGAGAATTTGACAGAGAGAAAAAAGTTTGTAATACAGAGCTAGTTTCAGCTGAAGCTATGAAGAAACCACCAACACTCCATTATTAACTACCATTAGTCACATAACTTTTGAAAAAATGCAGCTACTTGTAATTATGTGAGAATCCATAAACTGCAGTTTATAGATCTGTGTGCGTAGCATATTTTTCAGTTTAGCAGCCAAACCAAAAAATGGCAAAAACCCCAAACAAAACAGACATAGATTATTGAGGTGATGAACTTTTCTACTGATATTTCAGTAACACCTCAGCATGAGGTGAGAGGCATAGACTTACCCTCTCTTTCCCTTCCCCTGGGAACAGAAGAGGGAATTGAATTTCCTTTGTCCTAGAGAAGGAGGCTAAGCCTGGATAATAGATGAGAAGGGATGATGCGGAGCTCTGGATTTCCCAGAAAAACTCATCTCAAACCCATCATCTTCACTGCAACTGAAATCTCACTTTTAGTTAAATAATTTTGGGGGGCAGTTACCATCTCCACGTAAGAAGGACCGATGCCTGCCCTCCTTCCTTAAAAAGGACAAGGACAAAGATGAAACTAGTCACAGTTCTAGCATTTTCTAGAGCTCTGAACTATTTTTAGGCACATGGTAGCCAGTTGCTGTCAGGGTTACCCTGACAGGCCAGGATTTGTAATGTTGTGCACAGTGTCTGTTCGTCATATATAATTTGGGAGGATTTCGGTAGAAAGAGGAAACAGCAACTATTTTTAAGAGCTGCTCTTTATCATGTTTTTGCCAGGCAGAACGTTCTCAGAGTTGACATGATCCTGAGCTCCCACACCATTTGATTTCACATTGTTCATTTTTCATGCTCTCCAAGACAACTGTGGAAATGCATTGATCATCCTTCTGGAACATCTGCACCAGCCAATATTCCTAAAAAATGCATGGCTTCCTCAGAGGTGGGACACACGGATGTATGGCTGAGGAAGCTGGTATATTCCAGTTTTCGTAGCACATAGGTGTTAAGGAGCTATTTCACTCTACTCTTCATATATACAGAATCAGCAAAGAATGGCCAATCAGAGAAGTGAAGGACTGGAAAGGAAACGCAGGAATCATCTATTCAATCGCACCCTCCTGCTCTAATGCAAGAATCACTTGGGAGATGGTTGTCATACTGCTTCTTAAAAACCTGCCAGTTGCAGGGGTTTCAGAGCTTTCATAGATAAGCTGTTCCAGTGCTTAAACATCCTGTGCTTGACTATTGAGAAAGGTTTCCTAATATATTAAGTTCCCATTGCTGTCAGTGTGTATTCATAATTCCTCAGGGAAGCAGGGAGAAAATCAGTCATTATACTCTTCATTGCAATATTTTATGTAATTGAAAAATTTACTGTGTACTCTTTGGATTTTTTACTCTCTAAATGGAAAAATTCACTTCTTTTAGCCTTTCTGCAAAGCCTACTATTTCCAAACCTCTTAGCATTTTTGTTGTTCTACTTTGGATTCTCACTAATTCCTCTAGCTCTTTCCTAATGAAGCACTTCAGCCGTGACATCGTCAGAGGAGAGCAGAATTACTGCTTGTACTTATAGGTCACCTCCCAGAAAATTTTCCTTTTCTTGCAGCACCTGCATATTATTAATGAGAGTTATTTTGGTGCTGTGTTGTAACTTCCAAACCTCTCTTCAGTGCTGCTGCCAACACAGTTATTCCACAGTTTATATTAGTACATTTACTATTTTTCCTTTCTAAATGAAGTACTTTGTACTTGTTCGATGCTGTTAATATACAAACATCTAGACTTACTAGAGTTATGTCTTGCTCATGCAAGCTTCCCATAAAACATAACCTGATTCTTAGGTTTAAAGATCATTAAAGTTTATTTACCAATACCTTGTTATTTTATTTATTAAATTTGTCACTATGCTCTGCTTTGCATACGCTTATGCTTGCTCATGCATACTTTATGAATATAGAAATTAGTATCTCATTAACTTGGTAATTAGGCCAATGATAAACAGCTGTTTATTTATCATGCAGGGCAAGTTTTCTACTGAAGTTCCTTGCCTTTCATGCACAGTTGTTGTTTGGAGTCTCTATCGTGATAAAAAAAAATATAGTTATCTGTAATATCTACTCTTAATTGTTATTGCCAGCTCAGTGAAATCTCTTTTTTTAAGACAGAAGTAAAAGAGAATTGCAGCATGCTTTAGATATCCAAGAAGCCATATTATGATGTCTATTAGTAAAACTCTACTTAGATGTTCCTGCCATAGACCAGGATCTCAAGAGTGCTCTGTGCTGCACAAACATGCAGAAAGAACATCCAAAAGACAGCAGGAGCACACAGACAGAGGGATACTAAGCAATGATGGAACTATATTATTTACAAAGAGGTTTCATGCTTTGAAAGTAGAGCTTTATATTACATGTCCTTTCTGCAACTTGAGTTAGGTTGAATTTTAATAGCATTTAGAAATGTGTAATAATTGAGGTTTTCAGAGCTTCTACTTGCTCTTAGATTTCAAGCCACTTTTGACTTGGCCCCCTGCTTCCCCCATACACACGCATTCCCAGGCCAGGGCCAGGGGGGTGTTGCCTGTGGATTAGTGATGAATCAGTCCCTATCAGAGAGGAATTATTCAGAATGATTTTTTTTTATGCCTATGAAAGGGACAAGATAAAAGGTATTTTTTCTAGATCAGAATGCTGCTTGTACCCCAAGGTTACAACACCTGTTGAAATGAAGGCAGCAGATCTGTGCTGATATCCACAGTTCTCTGAAAAGTCCTCCAACTGGTGGCAATATTCCTATGTATCTGAGTTCATGGATCAGACTGGGGCACTGGGACCTGCAAAAGGAAAAGCTTACCCTTACTCTCATCTCTCTGGGACAGCGTGTGTTGCTTGAATTAACTTCCTCTTCATTCTATCGTATTTGGTGATTATCAAATTAGGAGGGAAGCCTTGGATGTGAAAGTGAATTCCTGTGTGAAAAAGTGGGGGTTACAGAGAGATCCTTTCCTTTCCGGCCTCCCAGGAGGGTTCCAGGCAGGAGAGCGGGAAATTTAGGAAATCCTTGCAGAAAAGACTATGTAAATTAAATTACCTTCTAATGTAAGGCAATACAGGGAAAAGAACAACCTGTTCCCAGACAAACCCCTTCTTTCAATTTCCTTATCCAGCGATAATCCACTTAGCTAGTTGAGTCTTCAGGTGGTTAACAGCATAGAACCAAAATCTCGCTGAGGTTGGGAGGGATTTTATCATATGTTATCTGTTATGCTTTTTCATCATGAAAAATGGCAGTGTTAGAAAGGAAGTAAGCATTATCCATAAGATTATTATTTGGTAAAGAAGTTTATCAGAATCAGGTAATTAGCTGGCTCTCTCATTAGTCACATCACCAAAATGTAATTGGTATTCTGTGTTTTGTGCTGTCTTAGCAGTGATTTTTTTTTCATTGATTTCTCTGGCCTTTTAGTTTATTTTTAGAAATAGAAAATGTGTCATTCTGGCTGCTTTTTTCATTCCTGAGAAAACAGAATGTCCCACAGTGGGAGAGTTTTCAGGTATTCATCAGCTATTCTTGAAAAAACATATGATCACACCATGGCTGCTCTGAATCTCAGTAGATGAAAGTGGGGAAATAAATTGCAGAATGCTTTAGGATGTGAGGAGTTGAGAAGAATACATATATTTGGGTCCATTTTTTATAAATGGTAGTTGTCTTTTCTGAAAAACTTTTATCAATAGTGCAGGAGAAATCTTTGCTGACTGATGTAGGATATTTTTATTCAAAATAAAAATTGACTGAAAACTGTAGTTTTTCTAAATCTCAAAATGCTCCTGAGTATTCTCAAATATAAACAGAATAGAATACATTTTCAGTATTGATATTTTTATTTAAATCTTGGAACAAGTCAAATACTTAGTAAGGCGGACTGTGATTGCAAGACTTTACATTTCTAAAGTGTTTGTGCTCTGTCAGAATTGGCTGCTGTGTATTTGACTTTTCCTTTGAAATCAGTAAAAGTCTTAGGTATTATAGTCTCTTTCTCTCCTTCATTTTTCCCATCTGCAAGTCTAATGGATACATTTCTGGGAAGTGTATTCATCTGCCCGTACCTCAGATTCTGAAGTCCAAGTTTGGGGACGGGAGAGGCATCGAGCAAGAGGAGAAGACACAGGGGACGGAGACGTGCACATTCTCTGCGGAATGAGGTCTGCTAGGAAATGTCACGCAACATAAGGCTTTAACGGTTTTCCAAGCCGTGCCTGACAGTACTTCTGTGGTTTCAGTATGATTAAACAGCAGCGTTCAATTCAGTTACAAAATCTGTAGTGTGAATTGCTTGGGAATATGTTGTCAATTAGCAAATGATGGTGACCAAGAGCTGGCCCAGAGATAAGGGGCTTCTCTGCTGTTGCCTCTGGCTTCCTGGCGATCTCTAGGATTCCCTGGAAGGACTTCAGAGTCGGTGAAAGACCTCGTAAACAGTAAAATAATTGAGAAATGCTATTTTGCAGGTATTTCCTTCCTTTGACAGTTTAATTTTTATTCATCAGAATATGGCTGGAATTGGTACTATTAAATGCAATCAAAATTTTCTCAGAATGTTCCACAGCATTTTAGTGTATTGGTTTTAGTCATATCATTCTGTTCTCTGTGCATTTTCCCCAATTACTCAAAATATGTGTGTGCAGATGTTCACAGAATGTTCATTTTCATGTTGAAAGCTCCTGTTCTCCCAATAAACTCATTTAAAACTTGTATTCTATGGGAGTTGTTTGTAACATTCAAAGCAAAATTAAAAGAGAAGATTTCTTAAATGATCTCTGTGACAAACCACAATTAATTAAGTAACAATTCCAACACTAGTTAGCTGGCAAGAAAGTATCTATTCTGTGAAATAATGAAAAATTATAAATTTAAGAGAGCAGTGACATTTGCAAAATATGTGGAACTCCTCAAATGAATTCTTTGTTACGAGCTGCTTCCTCAACTCTAATTAATATTGATATTGGCTGGCTATGTTGTAGTAGAGAGTTGCTACATACCTAACAGTTGATTACATGCAGCAGGAGATGGAGGGCTCATTTTCCTGAAAGCATGATTGTGTGGTAACTATCATTGATTTTTCTGTATTAGAATCTCTCATCTGTTATTTTCAGGCTATGCGCCTATTTCCAAAGTAATATTTAATTCCAAACTCACAGACTTAAATTTGTAAGTAGCTTGGGAGGAAGTCTAACTAGTGTTCATGACTGTGTGTAAATTAGGTAAGTCCCTTAGCTTTCCCTGTCTATGATATATGTCTCATAATTGCAAATGATGTAGTCCAGGATAATGAGATTGGACAGGCTCCCTCCTTTTGTGGTACTGACTTGTATATGTTGGCCCAGCAGTAGATGATGCACTGAGAAAGCTCCAGTGGAGTTGCTGTAGGTAATATGGAAGCAGACATCCACCTGCACTGGAGGAGGAAATTCTGGGAAATGCTAAGCTGGAGCTGGCAGAGCTTGCTTAGTGCTGGCAACAGGCTGGGAGAAGGATCTCTGAATTTAAGCTTGGAGAGAAAAAGTGGAGTTGCTCTCTGCCTGCTGCTTCACCTAAGAAACCATGTTGGAAACAACTCAGTGAAAAATCAGTTGTGCCACCAATTCTTGATTCAAAAAGCAATCAGCAGTCAAAAAAGAAGGACATACCGACAGCACTCTGTTTTATGTCAAAAGCAAAGTCAAATTAAATAGAAGTTTATTATGAAATGGTACTTGCTGCAACTGATTGTAGCAAGACTTCAGTCCTTACGGTCTTTGCACCATGAGCTCCTGCATGTGGGTATAACTTCAATAGAATTTATTTAGATTTCTGCTTTCTTGTATCTTTAAGAGACAGGCATGTGAAGTCAGGATTCCTGCTATTACTTGGCTGTTGATGATAGATTCTGGGTACTACACTATGACCGCTTGCCGTTAATTCAGGATAATTAATGAAGAGGAAATCTCCTCGTAGGGAACAGAGATTGCATCAAACAGAAAGAAATCCAAGAAAGGAGCATTGTGTAGTCATCACATTAGGAGGTGAATGTTGGTCCAGAGAAGAGCACAGCAGGTGAAAGAAAAGAAGATGCATGAGCTGTTAATGTGGTCTTTTGGACAGCTTGTCTTTGAAAGAAGTACATAATTTATGTGCAATTATGAGGAAAGCTGTGAAAAGCCTCTGCTGGAAAGAAAGGGAAACTGGGATATCTTCATTGCTGGTCTCTCTTCTACTTAAAGAGTGGTAGGTCACATTCCAGTGGGAGCATTGTGGTTTCTGCTACATGATCTATAAACACTCCAAAATGTTTATGGCCAAATGAAAGAACTTTGAAATTTTCTTCTATTCTCTCATTCCAAACTTATAACGTGAGAAATTATCCTATATAGTGCTGTGGGCGAGATGAATATTAGCGATGTTTTGCAAGGGAGAAAGGTTTCAGTTGTTCCTCTGGATTGTGATTCTTTTACGTAATGATCCTCCATCTGAGTATGACCCTAAAAAACCAAAGCTATGGAAGATTTATCTTTTGTTCTTTGCTTGTTTGTCTAATGATTCTGTGTATTTTATATCCTGCACTAACAGCCTGTTGATAAGGCTCCCCAATGACAGAGTAGGAGGTGAGAGATCATGCGTGATGCTCTTTCTTCACATCATTCCTTTTTTCATTGGTCTGCATTTGGCTGGTAATGAAATGCCTCTTGGTGTGTTGGCTTCATGGGCTGTGCATGGTTAAAATACTAGGAAAGGAAAAGTGTCCTTGGATGTAAGTTTGAAAAAGAGAAAATGATTAATTTCTACTTGTGAAGCAAATTCAGTTTCAGAAAGAGTTAGGTGGCTTTGGAGAAAATCCAGGTTACTGTCTTTGGCAGGCTCTGCTTTTACAAAGGCACCCTGAAAAAATGGAGAAAGTCCCTAAAAAAATTAATTAGCTAGTACGTATTCCTAGCAGGGATTGCCTCTTTATTTGCTGAGAGGGCATAATGGGAACCTGATTCTTCACTGAGATTTGAAGGCAGTACGAGAATATAAATAAAATATTAATAGTTTTGTGTGAAAGGAATGTCAGTATAATTGTAGACCTTAGACAAAATAATTTATTCAGCAAATTAACCCTTTTTCTTTTTGACAAAGGACTGAACGGCAGGATTGTATTATGTATGAAGAAATATCTTGATATGCTCTAATGTTACATATAAATAAACTTTAGCTAGGTGTTAATTTATTATTAATTCAGTGGGTTTGTACTTGTTAGGTTTGCATTATGTCTGATGCCACGCTGGAATGAGCTGGTTCAAATGCCCAGATGGGAAATCAGTCCTGCCCTGAAAAGCTGGCGAGTTAGACCTTGCTAGTAAAAACACCTGTAGACTGCACGCTCCAAATTGCTGGGGGAATCAGCTGCTGTAGGTGGCCTCCATGGAGGACGAGGGGAGGTTCCAGGTGAGAGGTGATGTGGCTGTATGGCAGAAGTTATTTCAGCACCATGATGTTAATGTGCACAGGAAGGAAAAAGGGATTTTAATTTTTGCATTAACTGTTTTGAATGGTCAAATACTTGTAAAGAACGTTGAAAGGTCTTGAAAGTGGATTTAAAGAATGGGATAGCAGCCTTGAAATATGCTTCACAAAAGGTGTTTGTATGGGGTATGCATTGTGGAGGGAGAAAGGAAGGCTGCAGTGGAAGAAAACAGCAAGTCCTTTCTTCTCTTGCAGCTAGCTCTGCTCCTTCTCAGGTACCACTCCTTTTCAGCAGCTGGCAAAGCTACTCCTGTATACGTAATTTTGAAAGAGCTTTAGAAAGTTTCAAGGTGAAAGGTGTTAAAAATGAAAGAAGATTATTACTACTATTATTGCTTTCCCATGTTCTTTGTTAGGAATTATCTTCTAGACTTTTTTCTTCTTTTTCACAGTAATTTTCAGGCCCAAACAACCCCCTACTTTTTCTGCTTAGACTGAGACAGGACTGAGGGCTATTCTGGCTTGGAAAATGTTTACAAGCTCACTGTGACAATTACTATAGCACTGGAATGTGCTATAATCAGTGGGGAAAAACAACAAATTAAGGACTACTTGATTTCCCTTGTGAATTCTACTATCATTTATGTGAGATGTAATTAATTCATTGTTGAAAATCTATGCAGTGGAACAAGTAAAACTTGTATTACACTGTGCTTTCCATAGGATAAGGGAATCTCAGCGTCATGCGGGGTTTTGTTTTGTTTTTCTGAGAATCAAAGTGTACTCCTGAGTTTATTAAGTATTCTTCATACAGGGAAACTAACCTTCCTAGCAGCAACAACAATCAATAGTTTATTTTGTGTATGAATATATTTATCACCATTCTTCCTAGAATAACCATAAGGACTTGATACATTTATATCCTGTGTTCCAAGGCAGAGCTGATCTTCACCTGAGACTTGTCACTATGTTTTGCTCTATAGATGGACAAAAGTACCAGCTACCTGACAGAGACAGCAGAGGAAAGATACTTGCAAGTGACTGGCCGAGCTTGCATCCCTGCTTATCGTTTATTTGCCCTGTGGTTGTCTTACTGCTTGAGATACAGAGTAGTCCTGCTGTGCAATGACAAAGGGGTAGGAAGGCTGCACCACCGGATTTTGTCTGCAGAGCGATAACAGAATTTTCTGCCCTCCCTGTACTGGGAACCTTCTCTTGCCTGCTGGGAGGCTGAGCAGGTACCAGCACTTACCTCTACAAGGGAAGAGGAGTTTTCTGTCTGTGTGAAAGTGAGAGGCAGAAGAGTATTTCTAATACTGGTGGAAAGGTGAGTTAAGAGGGTATCTGTGTCCACATGCACACATATGGGTATGGCTGTGATACCCAGTTGCCTGGGAAATTCTTATTCACGTTGCTTCTTAAAAGCTTGGAGGCACTGAAGGAAACTCTCCTATAACGTTATATACAGCTATCAATTAAGTGATACTATGAATCCCAGTTATTTAGAAACTGTTCTTCAGGTGATTATATGATAGAATTGTAGTTGTAGTTCTTATAACTTGCTTTTTCTTCAAGCTTTCTCTCTAACCACAAAAACTAAGAAGTTATACACACACAAAAAAAATACCAATAATAAAGTTCCTAAGGTTTCTTTTCTGAGAAGAAAGTAGACAGTACTCAAGCACAGTGAATTTTTCTGGATAGCAGCTGGTCCATCGGTTAGTACTTGTGTATCGAAACTAGTCTCAGTACTGGTGTCTCTTCCCTATTCGTGTTTTCAGGCTTAAAGGGGAACCTGTAATTATTGTAGGTTTTTGGGGGTAGGAATTAGAGAAAGGTACAAAACTGTAGGAAATCAGTTTTATTTATAGTAAGTGGCAACTGAGATCATCCAGTGGTCACTCAATTCTAGGTGCTGGAGCTTTAATTAAGATAAATTATTATATTCAAAACATAGTATCAGTGAAAGGCAGAAAGAAGATGGATAGGAGAAACAAAAAGAGGCAAAATAATATAGACAAAGGAAGAAAAGAGGAGAGGAGAAGGAATGTAATCCCATAAAGAAAATTCTGTGCTATAAAATCCAATTTTAAAAAATATAACTGACACTTTTCAATCAAATATATGTAAATAAAAACTTGTTTCAGTAGTATCATAATTACACAGTGTAGGTGGAGCAGAAAGGAATTTTTTTGCATCTGTTTCAATTTATCCGCTCCTCTGGATACAGCAGAGAAATCCCTTCAAAGGATCACTTAGTTCATAGACAGCACATATGTATTTTGTTGCTGTATGCTCCAGACTGTATCAATAACCGTGTACTTCAATAAAAATATGTCTTCAGAGAATTGCTCGGTCCCCTCCATCTCCTTCCTCAGAGGGCTTTATTTCCTTCTTAACTCTTCTCCTATTTTACTTGGTAGTTTATGGACTGCTAGAAAGATGATGCCTAAGCTGTTTCCTTCTTGTTGTTCAGCCGTTCTGATTGAAAGTGCATGGAAGAATGTAGGTGAACAGAACAGTCATCTGCTCGTATACTCGCTGACATGCCAAAACAGACTTCATACTGCTCCAGTGAAGAGCAGTGGAAGTTTTGATACTGAAATTCACAGGGGAAATATCGAGTCCTTTGCTATAGCTTAGACATCCTGTCAGAGAGCTGATGTTTCCAATAGCACGCTGCACCAAACTCAAGTCTGGCATATAATTTTCTTCCAGTAATTCCTAAAGTAAAGTCAGTTGGGATTTTCTGTACAAGTCTATGTGTTAATTTTCATGGGCCAAATGAGCCTGAACAGTCAAAGCCAAGAATATTATACATTGGGCATTAAAACAAGATTGAAGGAGTCTAGTGCAGAAATCTTTACCAACTTAGTTCCATGGTAACTAACCATCACTAAAGGCCTTTCCACCTCCTTAAAAAAGACTATTAAATTGTTTAAAAACCTGTTTCAGGCACAGGTGCTAGACAGCCTAGAGTCAACCACTAAATTAAGACAGGTAAGTTTAATTAAGAACAGCTGTTCCTAATATGGATATTAGCTTGAAGTTCACTACTAATATTTCAAGTCTGAAGAGTTTCTTCTATTTTTCTCCTCAATTACATCCATGGGATGCTGCCGTTTCTCTCTATAAAACTTTGTGTTACTTCTATCCTTAGCCCACCACGGTAACCACATTCCTACACTTGAAGTGTAAGTAGTAAATAAAATTGAATCTTTTTTTCTCTTCTTCCTCCTGCAGCAAAGAGTCTGCTAAATGATGTTAAGAATAACAGTGCTTTGGTTTTGAGGTAAAACATAAGCAGAAGCTTTTTTTGATGCCCGTGTTAATGTCTAATTCTCTTTCCTTGAGGACAAGAAAGTACAAACAGGCAAAAATGTAAACAAAGGAGCAGCGTGGATAGAAAATAGGGAATGCATGTTTCAGCTTTACGTGCACTCTTGAAAAGGGGCAGCAGTGCACATAGTCTCTTGCCTATTGGAAATGTGACAAGCCATGCTAGCATGCAGTTTAGCTGCCTCTCTGCTCACAGTACTGTTTTGCATCAGTGATAACGCAGACAAGCAATCAGTGTGATATGAAGATCTTTGTCAGCTAAGTGAGGCTCTCTTATTAATAGAAGACAATGGAAGCCAGTGGTGAACAGCAATAAAGAATGGAAAAGAGAGGCTGGATGCAGAAAGCTAGGCTGAAACTGGTAAAGTTGCTGTGCTTGCTCCGTTCTCTCTGCCTCAGTTGCGAACATCTCGCGGGGCAGGTCAGTAACAGCCCGGTATTACTGCTGTGGACCTTGGCTTGTCAGGAAGGGATGGATGGGTGGATAGACTGCAGAAAATTGTGATAAAGCTGAAGACAAATGAAAGAGAAATGTGCCTTTCAAATGTATTTGGTGGAAAATGATATGATAGTATGTGTGTGGAAGATTATTTCCAATAAATGAAGCAGTGAAATGAAAACCCTTGGATATGGGTAGCTGTGAGAAATGAACGGAGACAGGGATGCTGTGTGTGTAAACAGGATGCAGGCAGAAAGTGGAAAACTGTGATAGAGACCAGCAGGAACTCAAAGAGTCTTGGAATTTGATGTCAGTGCAGTTACTGGTGATCCAGTCTTCTGAAATTGGGGAGCTGGGGCTGATTGCAGTTAGTGAGGATTATCTGTAAACTTTCCTGCTGAATTTTCTGTGTATGTTAAATACTGGTGAAACTAGGTGGAACAGGTCAATGGAGCCGTAGCAGTGTCATGAGGCAGTGATGCCTCAGTTTTTTCTGGTCTATGTTCCAGAAATCTGAGTCATTGCGAACTTGAAGTTGAGGAAGGAAGAAGATACCAGCAAGCAAGCTTACTGTTAATGAACAGCTAAGCCGCATCACTTTTTTTTTCCTTTTTGTTTTTACATGAATGCCTGTTCCTGTATATCGCTTATGTAATCTTAATTATCACGTAAGATACCTTTGTGGTGCTAGGTATTTGGTGTTTTGTTCCTAAGATTAACCCAAATTGACACAAGCTCCTGCAAGCTCCCATGTTTTTCCTCCTAGTTGATGAGAAAACTAGATGACTGGAAATCATTTTAACTATTCCGTCTGTAGAGATGTGGCATTAATGCATTTGTACTAGTGTTGCAGCAAGAGATCTTTACTCTTTGGGGAACAGTTCTCCACCATTTTAGAAATATTTAGGGATACTTCTCCACGGGAAACTTTTCTTTTTTAGGGAGGCATATGTGAATATATTTTGAGATCTTCCCAGTTGCCAACCCTGTTTTCAGTTCTGATGGTTACATCACCTTTTAGAGCTGTGGATTTTGGAGCAAGTTGATGGCTGATCTTTAAAGAGAATGAGTTCTGAAGGTTAACTGTATTAGAGCAGTAACTGTACAGAATGTTTTATTTTTTATTTTATTTTTCATCCATATTTTTTGCCTCATATCTTCTGAAAAATAGATTTTGAGCACACTTAGGCTGACTTTTCTGTCAGGAAGGGCTGTCCTTTAGAAACTAATGGGCTTTCTACTAAGGGGTGTGGTAAAGCTGGTGAGGTTTTTCTCTACCTACAAAAATATGGCCAAAATCTGTTTTTGGAGATGTAACAATTTTTGGCGAAAGTACCGATATTAAAGCTTTTCTGTCTCATGTAATTACCAATTCCAAAAACATTCACACAGATGTGGTTAGGTCGAGGGCCCAGAGTTTCTTGTCTCTGTGTGAGAGATCACTCTGTAACAGATCAAATGAATAGTGCAGTTTTTCTTGGTGGCACTGGTACGAGGCATGGGAATTTCCTGCTAATGTGACAAGAAAGCTAAGGGGTATAATAAAAATGAATGGGGGAAGAATTATGTCAGGGTGGATTTAAGGAATTAGACAAAGTAAAAAAAAAAAAAAGCTCCTTACACAGCTTCTCCTTAGCTCCCTGAGGTCTTGCTGCAGCTCTGGTGTCAAGTCTTTTTCATCCCTTTGGTTGAAAACAAATCAAAGTCCAAAGTTTGAGCTGAGTTTCATAAAACATCTTTAAATCTATGCAGATTTAAAAACAAAATTGTGTGAAAGAGGGATGAAAGCGCATTATTTAAGACAAAAAAAAAAAAAAGAGAGAAGAAGTAGTAATTTTCGGAAGAGCTGGAAGGTCAGAAGCTGTGTAGGCTCGCAGAGCTCTCCAGGCAGTGTGCTGTTCCTAAAACTGTATTCGGTGAGCAGTGCGTGCTCAGCTCCTTGCAAAATGGGCATAAGTGTCAGGTACTTTCTGGGTCTTGTGCCCGGACATGACTTTTTTTAGGTGGTAGGGCTGTGTATGAACAAGCATGGTAACACCTTCCTCTTTATAAGATACCAGCTTCTCACCCATTCTCCCCAGAGCCTTTCTCCTTCACGTAGGTTGCTGCACTCTGTGCAGGCTGGGATTCTATTAGACATCAGTGGGGTCTCTCATGATGCTACACAATTAGAGGAGCAATTATCATTTATGGAAAAGTACAGACTTCCTTGAGAAAGTAACTTATTCGAGAGCAGAGAGAACTTTTGTTTGTCATTCAGTGCCACAGCTGTGAAAAAAGCAAATACTGAAAATCAGCAAAATACAATGGAAAAGACAGACAAAGACAAATGACAAAGCTTCGTTCAATTACAAACAGAAAAAAAGCAAATAGCCTTCTGAAACAAAGGCCCAAAATGGGCCCTTCTGCAATACCAAAGACAGGTCTCAGCTTCCAAATGAATGTAGCAGTAGATGGGTTGTACCTAAATATCCCTGGCAGTGTAGATGAGAGCAGCATAAGCAACATTTAGGAAAGAAAACAAACTGGCAACATCAAGTGCAAGGGTTTTTTCCCCTTTTCTTTTTTTTTTTTTTTTTTCATAAAAGATTCCTATTGCAAAATATTTGGTGACTATATTGGTGTTTGTCGGTAACTGTGTAGGCATTCATTTTCTTCAGAGAGGATAGCGGACTGGCGGGACGTGCCAGCCTCTCTCCCTCATGTGCTTGTTGAGCACCTGCGGGCACTGTGATGCAGGGGAGGCAGCTGCCAGGCCCACGCTCCCTGGAGCCTTTTGGGCTCTGGTGGTTACCTGGAACATGTCTTAAAGGAAAGATGATAAAGTAGAGCTGGCAGACCTGTGGATACACTTTGTCTTGCTAGATTTAATAGCTGCAATTAATAAATTTCCAGCTTAGCCCAAAGTGAGCCAACCGAGGACTGGTTATCCTCCATCAGTCTGTTCTTTTGTACAAGGCAAGCAGGCATAGTGTGTCTCTGCCAGCCAGGGTTTGGTGCCAGGGGGTCTTGTGCAGCTTCTTCAGCACGTTGGCACAACATTGCGCCAAGGGCGTGCAGGGCAGTGCAAGGGGTTTTTGCTTCAGTCCTGCTAATACCATGTGATTACACCACGCAACACATTTCTTCCTGATCTCTGGGCCTGTCCCTTCCTGAAGGAGGTCTGTCCTGTCCCTGTTCCAGACTGGCCAGCTCGCTTCTAGCAGCTGCTCCAGGCTTGTTTGGCCTCCCCCAAATAATCTGTCTCCTGATGATGTATGATCCCTTGTAGAAGCAGCAGCTTCATTCCTCACGCTGTCCCTGATGACCTGTGACTGCTCTGCTGATTCATCACAATATATTATATGAGACAATTGTTTCTATGTTTAAGCTGGTAATTAGTGTTTTTTTGCCATAAATCTGAGTTTGATTTCATTTTCAACTTCACCATGCAGCCAAGACATTTCTCATGTGCTCTCCTTTACCACAGGAGAACTTGTATTTATTTTTTTTAAGAGAAGACAGTGAGAGAAATGAGTTGGACAAGGTGTTTATGAGACATGCCAGTCTAAAAAATGCAGTGTTTTACATTGTTTGATTTACTACTTTATTTACAACATAGCAGTTGAAAAACAACCTGACCCAGCAACCCTTGGATTGTTTTTCATATAGCAAAAGGAAGGGTGCCTTTTGCTATATCTGGAAAGACTATCAGGCTGTTCTCAGAGTTTTTTAGTGTGAAGTTTATAACCAGAAGATAGTTGTGCAGAGAAAGCCATCTACTGTCACTGGGACTTGGAATAAAGCAGAGATTTGTATGACAGGATAAAGAAGGGAGGGAACAAATGCCGTATTTTCATAGTCTGTATTTAAAAGTTCCTCGGAAGTACCAGCTAGGTGGTTATCTCATTATAGCAGCTGCCAGTTTTATCCACTTACCGCTATACCAGGAGTAAAACTCTTACTAATGTTTTATATATGTATATATTATCAGCCAAATACAAGGGTTCAGGGTTTGTCATTGTTTTATGTAGCTAATCATCTCATTAAAAAGATCTCGTATGAACCAGTTAAGCCAACTCTGATAAACCTCCAAAGTCTTAGATGACATTTCAGATAATATGGTGTAATTTGGCGATGAGCTGTGGGAATGTTATTGGGGGGGAAGCCTTCAAACTAGCAATTTACCTACGGCTAGTAGTAATTGCAATTACAGATTTTCAGGCTGAGCTACGTGAATCATCTCAGAAAGGTACAGGGCAGAGCTGGGATTCTGCTTCCAGCTTCTAGCAACCCACGTGCAGGAGAAGTCAGAAATTAGGAGCTGCCTCTGTTTTTCTGCAAGTGGTGACAAGACCTGGCTTGAAGGCTTGTCACCGTGTCAGCCTGCAGACAGTGATAGGACCTGGAAACTGGCTTGTGACCACTTGCAGACAGGCAATGCTATGGGTATCAAGGTGTTTGGCTACAGCTATGGATATAAGAGGAAAGAGGGACAGATAGAGGCATGCTTTCTCTGGTGGGCACAGTGTTGGGTGGAGCTGGGACCTGAAAAAATTATCTGTGCCATAGAAACTGGTCAATGAGCAAACTGTCTTTGGGAATGACTGGACTGGGCTGCATGCTCTAAGGAGGACGGCCTGAGGTAGAATTACCTCTCATTTCTTTTCAGCAACATCTAGAATCAGTGATGTCCAGAGATCTGGAGGCAGGTACGGCCAAACCCCCTTGGTTTTTCCTTTAGCCAAAAGACGTGTAGATGTGGCACTTAGGGACATGGTCTAGTGGTGGACTTGGCAGTAGTACGTTTACGGTTGGACTCAATGATCTCAGAGGTCTTTTCCAACCTAAATGATTCTATGATTCTCTATCTTATCAGGCTGGGGACATGATTCTTTTTTTTCTGCAAAAAGCAAAAGGAAGGAAAAGAGGTGACTTTAGGCCATCATGATGATCATCACTTAAAGGATTTGACTAGCAGACATCATCTTGAGAACCAATTTATGTTGATAATAATAGAACCTCTGTCGGATCCATATTCCTTTGTTATAGAGGGAAGAAGGGAGGGAGGGAGAGAGAGGGAGAAAGCCATATTGGCATTTCTGCAAGAAAATGTAGAGTATGAAGCAGAAAATATTTGGCTGCAAAAACTGTTGCAAAGCACACCATGGCGCTCCATATCATACGTGCAGATTTGCTGTTGATTTTTGTAGAGAAGGTGATGACACTTGCTCTTTGAATGGAAACCAGATATTTTTCAGGCTGGTGAAAGAATAAGGAAAGCCTGAGAAAAGGCATGAATACCAGTAGCTGTGAATGCCATGTTTTGGATGATATTTAAATCTTTCTTTCCATTTGCTGTGTTCACGGTGCTCGAGACACACGAGTTAAGCCATCACAGATTGTGCTGCATTTTTTTCATTATCTTTTTCTAGCATAAGTAGTGTTGGTGGGCTACAATGTAAGGCGTATAGACTATCATATGGTGCTTCTGATTGCAGCTTACCTTGTTACACCCTGGTCACATGGGTAATTTTATTGGTTTTAGCTTCACGTGGTTAATGGCCAGCATAGGTTGTAGCCCATTCGCTCCCTAGCATCCTTCTGTTTTTCAAGGCAGGACAGAAAATAGCTTGCAGGGTTTTTCCCAACTGATCTTTTTAATCAGCAGTTTCCATCTCTTGCAATTGTTTCAGCTTTTGATCTCAAAACCCAGGTTTTCTTACGACCCTTTCTTCTCTGCTTGAGTTTCTGTTAGGGTTGCTACCTTTTGTTTGAGAATCTCCTCAGTTATCTGCAAAACAGAGGATTTTCCAGTGGATAATTCTGCCATGTCAAGCTTATCCCACCTTTCTGCAGCCAGAACTGGGTTCAAATGAGCTTGCCAATGATGCAAGTTAACTATTTATTTTTTGTTTCATGGTCTTCAGTAAATTGTTACTTTGTTGCCTTGTCATGCAAATTTGGTAAAATGAATCCTTAAAATAGCTTTTGCCTAATGCCCTTTTTTTTTTTTTTAAATTAATGTGAAAGCTCTTGATTGTGAGGGTACTAGCACCAAATTGAGCATTAAGTAAACTAATGTAGTTCATACTTTACAGCCTTCCTGCTGGTAATGCAGATATACTTCTGGCGTGCGAACTCATGTGTGTTGGATGTGCTGTTGTATGCAGGCTATTTCTGTTTGAAAATGGCAAGTCTTGTCAACCAGCTTGGTTCTCTGAAACATGTAAGCAGTTGTCCCAGGCTGGGAGCTCACAACCTATAGCCAGAAATCCAAGTTAATTTTGGCTCCTCAAGGGCAGGCAGAAGAATAGAATGAGACATTTCTAATCGTAAAATGCTTCTGCATGACCACAATCTGACTTCTGCATTTGCCAAATGTTTCCTTTGCTGCAACATTTCATTTTTGGGTAACATTTCAGTTCAGTTAACTGTGCTGATCGGTATCTCAGCTCTCTTATTTCATGTAATAAAACTTAGCACAAGTAACAGCTACTTAAAAGGGGGAGAGGAAGGAGAATAACTTCTGCTCACATGAATTGGACAATTATCTCTTTAACAAAAAGAGGAATTTAGTGTTCAGTTTTACAAATATGGTAACAATTATTTATAATCATGAAACTGATTTGAAATGCTTACTGAGTGGTAGACGGCTTCATATTCATTGCCATTATTGTGCTGTCTCGCCCATGAATCAAAGCAGACTTTCAGTGCTGTCTTTTCTGCCTGGTTCATTATCTACAGACTGTGGCATATCAAGAGAATGTGCTTACTTTCATGTAAAATATAAAGAAATCAAACTTCAAGCTGTTTCCATTTTGAGGATTTAAAAACAGGACCCAATTCTTAATTTTTCTCTCTTTTTTTTTTTTTTGCAATGTATTTAACAACAGTTAATAAGGGTTTCTGATAAGCAGCATTGCTACTGATATTGCCAGAAACTGATGAAAAATATAACTAAATTCTTCATTAGATTTACTTCAGATTATTTCTGTGGAAGAATGGATTTATGGAAGGACCAGCTTTCCACAAAAGAGAAAATACTCCACTTGTCAGGGAGTATTTAGCATCTGGACACGATCAGGTCTTTCTGCACAGAGGCTGTGGTGGTGAGCCATCAAGGAAAGAGTTAATCCTCATCTGAAACAGAGCATATGCTTTCTTTAATAGAGATAAAGGTTTATATTGGTGGTGCCTATTGCATTCCCTGACTACCGTGGCAGAAATCTCCTCAAAGAATCCCAGCAAGTTAGCGAGCCATGAACCCTGATCTCCCTCCTCTCTCTACTCTTATTCTGTCAATCCTTAATCAAGCTGTGCTTCTTCAAGTGTTTTCCCATTTGATATTCTAGGAGTTTCTCCCCACTTTATATCAAGCTAACTGGTCTATGGTTTCCTGTTATGTCTCCAGGCACTTTTAAAATAACTTTGTTATGTTAGCCACTTTCCAGTCCCCAGGGGTCTCTTCTAAACTAAATGAACTTGTGAATGTGCCTGCTAATTCCTTAGTTTCTCTCCCCACTTCCTTAGCACATTTGGATATTTGTCTGGCCATGGTTTTTAAGACTGTCTAACCATTTTAATAATGCTACTAGCATTACAGACTTAAAAGAAAAAAAAAATATTCCTCCTTCAAAAGCAAACTCCTGACCTCTTCATAGCAAAGACAAGCACAGTACATGCTTCACTTTTATTTTGTTTATACCTCGTACTATTAAAAAGGATTTGCACTCCCATACCATCAGTCCTTGCCCCCTGCACAGTAAACCTGTTGTGTGCGAGGAAGAACTAGCTATAATAGGGTAGCGTTCACAGCATTCACTGTGCCTTGTGGTGGTTAAATTTTGTTTTCCTCATTGTGGATGGGAAATGCGGTGAGGCGGGAGTGATTAGTGACATCCTCAGTCACCCCAACCACATCCCTGCTGCTGAGCTCCTGCACCACCTGCTTGACAACACCAGTCACTCCAAGGCTCGTCCCTGCCCTTGGGAGGAAACCTGCCCAGGAAGGGCAAGGCGGCCCCAGCCCTTCTCAGTGATGAGCTGGGACAAGGCCAGGCTCCTTCTGGGAGATCCAGCTGATGAGCACGCCATGGGGTGGCCTGTCTCATTCATTGATCCAGGCTTTCTTCTTAAGTTCTGTCTATTATTTTTTTTTAATTTAAGCTCATGAATATTTTCTGTTGGATTTTCTGTTGTCACTTGGATCTTATTTAGATGTTCTGTCTTTTTACGAACACCTTTTTCCTCTTTGTATTCCATGAAGAGTACATCTTGACCAATGTAAATGTCAAAATTATAGTGTAAAAACCAAAGTTACAGTTGCCTGAGAGAAGTGTACTGGCATAAGTCACTGTCACAGGTTCTTGTGATAAACAGCTGGGTTTTTTTTGGATTAAAATGTGGGAGAAGCAACATGTTGGTGAGAAACAACATAACTGGTGAGAAGGAGTAAATACAATCTGTCTGTAATTCAGGAGAAATCTGTTTTCTTTCACTGAATACCACTTAGATGCAAGGGAAATATATATGCTGTCATGTGGCTATGGTCAAGATATTCTTAATTATGGTTTGTTTTCTGTAAGCTATTTCTCATAGCCATTAAAAGCTGTTAATTCTTAAGTGTTCTTTTTACTGATACTTGTATGATTATACTTTTGTAATATGAAGACACTCATTCTTGCAACATATTCAATGTCTGTGTTCATCAAAGAGATGAGGGAATAAATCTACATTTTCTTATTCAGTTTGAGGAGGATGCTAAAATGGAAAGAAGAAACAAATACCAGAAAGACAAGGAAATAACGAAATAGCATCTACAGAGAATCAAACCATGCCCTGTAAATACCAACATGAGTTTCAGCTTGGAAGTATGCAAGCAATATGTTTGCATAAAGTATTTTGAAATGCAGAAGCTTTCCTACAATACATGAAGGGGGGGGGGGCAGGGAAAAGGGTGCAATAATGAACAGAAGATCTTGTGTAAGTGTTCAGTGAGCACCAGAAACAGAGTGTCCTTTGAGTGCTGGTAAGCATATCTAAAAACGCTCCATCACAGAAGGAGCAAGTCATTCCTGTCTGTGGTGCAGCTACATCTGGAAAAGTGGTCTAGGCTCTGAGAAATGTGATGTATGAAAAATACTGAAGGATTAGACATTGTGTGTGCCTCTCATGTTAAACCCTCCTATGTAAGTGGAGACTTTTGGGAGCATCTAAGAACTGAACCTGAATCTGCTTAGCATCATTTTCTGGGCCATGAAAAACTCATGAATATGTTCTAATTGACTTTCTTGTAAAACAACCTGAAGATCTTTGACCTGAACAGGACTGAGACTATTGTAAATTTTCAGATATGTTTTTTTTTCCCCAAAAATGGGCAAATGGGACACCAGTGTCTTATTCTGTACATTTTTATGCATGGAATCTTGCTCCTCTGTCCCATTTCCAGTGCAGGAAACAAGGCAGCTAAGTTAACAGGACACCTAGCCCCAAAGTTACACCTCATCCTGCATTGCCGACTGCTTCCCAAAGCCCTGTGCTCCTGTGCTGTGCTCGATGCTGGAGGCCCCTGCGCAGGCTGGCTCCTCTCCACCCGCTGCCGCAGGCAGGGCCTGGGACGCCTTTTTAGGGTGCCTGATTACAGGACACTTTGTCCTCCCCCTCACCTTCACCCTGCCATGAGATGTCCCACGCTACCATCACGTGAGTGTCTTCGCAATGGCAGGCAGTAGCTCTCAGCCCTTGTGCAGGCAGGGTGCCTCTCTAGCCCTGGCAGTGAGCCCAGGCTGGGCTCCAGCTGGGTTAATTTTATAATTTCTCTGACTGTCCGTGCATTACTCGACTGTCCTTTGCAGCAGGGATACGGCCCCTGAGCTGCCAAGTGAAAAGCCCTGACAGCCCCATTTAAGCACACGTTACAGGATTTCAGGCAAAGGGAGATTGAGTCCTGGTTGCTGTAAATTACAAGACAAGATTTTTCTCGTAACTGCAAATGTATCACCACAGCCCATGAGAACAAAATTTATCACTTCACTTTACCAAAACAAGTAGGGAATTGGCCTTGAAGTTTGAAAGGAAAACGACGCTTAAAAAATAAACCAGTTAAATTGTTTCATATCAATGCAGACTTGACCCTCTTTATTTTACTACTTAAAACTGGATTTTTTTCTTTACTTCTTACACCTGGATTCCTTGGTTTCCCAGCTTGGGATTTCTTTTGCTTTCCTGATTAAAAAAAACTGAACAGGTGTGTAAGCCTGCAGATGCTGCAGCACTCTCCCTGTAATAGCCAGGCATTCATTTGAACCTAAAATGAAACTCAGTACCTTAGCTGATGGCCTTGGATCAGTTTATGAAGTGAAGAACTTTGCCAGAGGTGAAGAACCTGTGCATCAGCCAGAGAAAATGTTATTTAGGTCTTGATTATTTTTTTTTCTCATTTCTGCTTGTCTTTTCCCCCTTGATGGGTTTGCTAGTCTTTGCCAGCTCACCTAATAAGCAGCCAAACACCACAACAAAAGGATTGTCTTGTGATGAAGGTTTGGAAGAGAGAAATGCATAGAGTTTATCTAAGCAGGGAATAAGAGACATAAATTAGTATTTACTCAATCTGAAGTTAAATTTAAAATATGAACATTCAAAATCCTATTTGAGGCAATAGGATGAAGAGGGGAAAGGAGTAGCTGAGATTGATAATTAGGGAAGACTTGCCAATTGGGATCAGCATTTGTTTTCAGCAGAAGTATTGCATGCTTGATTTGTGTCCAAATGTAGTATAATTCTGGAAAGTTTATGCAAGACTGATTTATCCAGGGTGGAAATAGGACAAAGAAAAGGTGTGTGTAGGGCAGGAGACTGAGTGAAGAGTGTATGAAGTGTATGGATGTGTGAAAGTCTGGGGGAAGAAGGAAGAAAGAGAATGTAATTTGAATCTCTTGGAACTGTTGAACTGAGGTTTAGAAGTATCTGCAAGGTGTAGATGGAGTTGTGAATCTTAACTGGAAGAGCTGAAAGAAATTACTGGTCTTTCCTTGCAATTTAGCACCCCTCAACTTGGGTACTGCATTGCATGAATGCTCCTAATTCCCTTAGCGTGAGGTCAGCTAATTCAGTTTATATCGTGACCTTCAGCTAAGATGCTAATGATATTATAAAGGTTAGTGCTCTCAGGAGCCTCTTGGAAATGTATACCTGCATGAAGTTACACAGTCTCTGAAGTGCTTAGACGTTAGAGCAACAGCATCTTCCATTAATTTATTTTAGCATTGAAAGACTGGTAGCACAGCTTTAATGTTGCTGAAGAGTACAAGGGGTTCACAGGGTTTTCAACAGCAATGTGTTGTTTTGCATTTAAGCAAAATACTGTATTGGGAATGAGCACAAATGAAAGCAAAGTACAAGTTATAAACTATCTTGTAACTGAAGTGCACCCAGTTTCACTGATCTTGAAAGTAAACTTGAGCTATGGATTGTTTTAAACTACTTAATCTGCACAAGTTTTTCCTGTATTTTTTTATCCGTTAAAATTTTACTACATATTCTCTGTTTTGTTTGAGGAGTTTTTAGCCACGTACATTTGAAACTTTGTTCTCAACGCTAAACTAGATGCTTGCACATTTTCTTTGGTTTAATTCCTTAAACTAACTCCAGAATGGCTTTTGAAACCTGTTGACTCTGTCCCAACTCCAGGAAAATGAATGCTTTCTTTGTAATCCCGCTGTTGTGCCGATTGGAAAAGTAATTGAATCCTCTCATGGGCAATAGACCAGCCATTTTACATACCTCCCTTATCTATGTAAACATTTCCTGATCTGCTTTCTTCTCCATCCCTTGGGGTCAATAACAGTTTCTTATGATGTCTTTATTTTAAAATGGTCTGCTCCCTTCCTCCCTTCCAAAATTGTGAGTAGAATTAATGAATATTTTCTTTACTGTTCATTTTTCACTCCCTTCCTTTTTCTTACATTGTACCTTGCTCTCCCACTCGTAGGAACACTTATGTGTTTGTTTCTTCTTTCTGTTGGAATTGGACAGCCCCTACCTTTGATTTGTGTAACCTGCAAATATTCCTTTTAATTTCATAATGAATTTTTCATTGTTTTTTCTCTTGTCATTTCTTTCCCTTTGCACGTTTCAGAGAATTAATGTAAAGAAAATGGGAGGCCTTCACAGAAACCATCAAGTTAATTTGTTCTCAATAGGCATTTGCAAAGGGTTGAGACCTAAGTTCTTCCATGCTAAGGATGGGCAGGTGCCATGTGACTTTGACCTTAGAATGTTGAATGCACAGTTGCTTATAGGCAAGCTATAGGTGACGGCAGCCTGACAGCAGCGATGAATAAAACAATTACCGCACCGAGCCGTGTGCAAAAATTTCTGAATCAACAGAGATAAATATTTTGACAAAGATAAATTTATGAGTTATTGGCTCAGCCTGCGGTTTGTTTAGGATTTGTCGTTCTTCTTGAAGGTATCATCAATTTAAGTTGGGATGGTTTGCATGGCTCTGAGCAGAGCGCTTCTCTGCTTGCACACAACTCCACACCTCCAGCTCCCGACGGTGAAACTCGCAGGGTTTTCAGTGAGTTTTGCTAGTTTGCTACTCCTTGCTCCTCTCTTCTTGCTTTCATGTGTGGGTGTAACTTGGGATGCCGAGGAGGTGCAGGAAAGCATGAAATCTCATGGCCAGCCTTCAACTTCATCCAGTCCTGGTGACGGCAGGAGCACGTCGGTAGCTCTGCCTTACAGCCTCAGCCCGGCAGAGCAGCCGCAGGAAGAGCACCCAGGAAGGATAACTCCTGGGACCCTGCCAGTCTTTCTAGCGCTGCTGTTGCCAGTCTCATGCATCATTCAGACTATTAGTGCACTAATTAAAATAGATCAGAGTTTGCCTGTTTTATTGGGGCTGTAGAGATTATTTGTAAACCCTGTTACTGGTTAAAATGATGAAATAGCTCTCCTCTTTCAGAATTTTCTGTTGGAAACTATAGTGAGGCCATGTGTTACTAATACTTTTATCAACCTCAGATACTTTCTGCAAGAATAAAATGGACAAGTCATTTACGTATATTGATCAGGTCATTTTTTTATCTAAAACATCAAAACATTTATGATCCTCATTTAGTTAATTATAGATTTGATTAGAACAGTTAGAAAGATATTAAAGTATATTCGGTACTTCTTATGGACATTGAGTTTTAAGGCAGTAGAGTTGATGGCTTTTGCAGCTTTACAGTCTTAAAGTAGCATGTTGAACTGAAAGATGAGCTGGGATGAGACAGTGCTTTGAGCTGATTTCTGTCAACACTCACAGCTGTGCTGCACGGATGTAAACACTGCCAGATCTGAACAGCGGCTTTACACCTGCCTTGTGCAGGTGTGAATAACAGCAAAAGCTATGGAGGGGCTGAGAATCAGGCTCCAAGAGCTTCAGCCTGCAGGCGTTTGTCAGATGCCTAGTGCAGATTGCATTAACCACCTCAAGAGGTTTTTTTTACATTCTCTGAGTTTAACCAAATACACAAATGCTTCTACTAGTCCTTGTGTATACATGGATCATTTTTCTTGGATGCAACATTTAATTGGAAGTTCAGTTGACAGCAACAATACTGAATCATAGATATCAGGCATTTTATTTTCAACATGTTTATGCAGGTAGGAAATAATACCGGGGTGTTACGAGTACTAGAAGAGATTCATCAGCCATGAGCTTTAAATTTGATTTTATATCTGTGTGTGGTGCTGGTGTGGTGTTTTGATGAAGTGTTTTTTATGCCCAATTCTTTAAAAACCTGTTAGGGCTATTGCTGGTGGGAGAGGCACTGTATTAAGATTTGTTCCAAATTCATAGTGAGCAGGAAAAGACGTTGCATTTCTCCTAGAGAAAGATTATGGGAAGCTGTCTGGGTTAAAAAGACCTAAAATAAACCTAATGGCTCAAGCATACAGAGCTGAGACTGCCTGCTTCAGGGCAGGAGGGGAAGGGAAGACCTTAAATGTGCATTTAGGCCCAAAATGATACTTAATAACTCCCATGCCAAAAGCTGTAAAATTAATTTTGTAACTTTTTATTTTTATTTGGTAAAATTTACCCTTATTTCACCATAATAAAACTGAGAGTTGTTTCATCATAAACTGTTTAAGTTACAGTATATCTAACACTTCTCCAATTATTCACTATTTTAAATTTTTCAAAGAATTCTAATGTATTAGTCAAAGTTCACACTTACAGAAAGCTATGCTGATTTGTGCCTCAGGTACTTTATAATGACACCTGTAATGACTTCCTCAACAATTTTCTTAGGTACTTACATGAGGGTCATGAGTTTATAATTCCCTGGATCGCCCTTATCATCTTTCCCACCTCAACAAGAAGAACATTGGATATCTTCCGGATTCTTCTTGTGACTGTAATGATTAATTAAATTACATTTATTTTGGGGTTGATTTTTTTCTTGGAAGATAATTCAGCTAATATGAATGGAATAGTTGGAAAAATAATGGAAAAATAGAATTTTAGTTGGAAGGCACTTACAATGATCATCTAGTCCAACTGCCTGACCAATTCAAATTTGCAGACTCTCCATGTTATTGTGAAGTGAGTTATTTCTTCAGCTGCCTTACAGTTTTGCATCAAACTAGGAGAAAATGTTGTGAATATAAAGCTGAAATTCTGATTTATTCAGTCATTAACAAAAAAGGCCCCATGCCATTTCAATGATAATAGAATGAAAATCCAACTGGTGTTTTCTTTCTCAAACTTGTTTTCCGTAGAGATTGCCGCTCTTAGGCAAACACCTATTTAAACCTTTGAAATGTATAATCTTAACTTCATGCAGCTCTAGTAGCCTAGATTTGCTAATGTTTCATCCCTACTTGCAACAGCATTACAATTTAAGTTTCTGTAATATAAAAAGCATTTGTGGAGCAAACACTAGGAAAATATCTTTCTGGGAATAATGTTACAGGTATGAAATAAGGTTTAGGGTTTTTTTATTGTTATCATCAAAGCTTTTCTTTGCGGCTTTTTAGCCTGTTAATAAAAGTACTGGATATAAATCTTATGAGATATAGCAGTAGGTGGTCAAAAATCATTCCAATGTGTTACTTCTACATGCAATTAAGAAAAAAGGAAATCAAACATTCAAGCTGCAGCCATGGATTAGTTAACCTCGAGAAAGAGCCCTGATTATTGAAAGCAAAAACAATCAACACTCTAAGCTTAGTGTAATAATGAATGCTGATATACTTGTGAAATATTACTACTCCAAGAATGGTATATAGCGTGGCTGCTTGAAGATAGCCTAGCTAGGATTGACCTGGATACAGTGTGGCGTGCGAAGGCTCATTTTCTCTCTTTCCTGTTTCACATAGGACAAGCCTGCAATAGTTGTTTGTGTTTTCCCCTAAGATTTCACTTAGGCCTGGTGGTTTTACTGAAGCTTTTATGCATTTAATTAGGCTCATATGTTCCAACAGTGGCTCATAAAAAGTGTCAGAAGAGATGGAGAAAACCTTCCCCACGGATTATAGAGCAAATGTGCAAGAACTTTTCTAGGGCAATAGTGTGAGCTGGTGTCACTTGCAAGGTGGAGGATGGACAGGCCACTGCACAAATGACTCCTTGCTTCTGCATGTCAGGGTAATGCCTGCTGCTTTCTGTCCTGCTGCGTGCTGCCACATGCAGCTCTTGCCAGCAGCCGAATTATTTGCTCCAGGATAAGCAGGCTGCTGAAAAATTCCATTTTGCGTAGGCTGTGTTTTATGCAGGTCTCTTGCTCTGTTAGCTTTGCTACAGTTCATGATCACATTCCTCACCCCTTAGCAAGGAGCACCCCAACTTTTTCCCCATGGTAGTAGCCCCTTGCACAACCTATAGTTAGTTGACCAGCCTGTCAACTAGCTGCATCTGGCATGAACAGTCAACTAGCTGCATCTGGCATCATCACGCATCTGCTGAAGAGGAGGGAGCCACCATGCTACACACAAGCTGGCAAGGGCTGAGAAACCTCCCTAGCTGGCAAAGTCCCCCTGCCCGCACGCCCTCTGAGCTGTGACCCACGGGCATACAACTTGTGAGCCCTTCAGAAGGCTACCTTGATGCTAAAAAAAAAAAAATTGGAGAGGACTACTTGTTTGTTAAGACTGAGGCAAATGAGAAGGTAGTCAGCATCATGAGCCACAGCTGAAATTATAAGTGACTGTGCCTCCTCTTTAGGATGGAATTAATATAACTGTCTACTAAAAAAAAAAAAAAAAAAAAATCCAACCCCTGACCCTTACGTAGACAGGCTTAGCTATGGATGGGGTTTATTTTATTTGGGGTTTTTTTATGACTATGTTTGTACTGTGATGTTTTGACACTAGCAGTATATTATTATAAAAGTCCCATATTCTGAATAAACCTTGGCCTAAAATAACACTAGAATTTTGATTTATTTCTGTGTGATTCTTTTTCAAGTGCTGTAAATCTTGTTTTGGTGTTCATTTACCTTTGCATTCTTTTTTGAGCCACTGGCACTGAGGCTGACGGATGGGAATCAAATGAAGTGTGCTAAGTGTTGCTGCTGTAGGCTTTCATCTCCCTACATTTTGTGGTATGATTTATCCTAGTAATACATCATGTGCCTCATTTTCTTTTGCTTATTTTATTTAGTGTTGTCACAAATAATATCATTTGACCATCTACCATGAGCACTAAGCAGTTGTAAATTAATGAAATAAACTGAATCTATGGAACTCATCTGTCCCAAATTTGATTAGAGACGCCAGTGTTGTACCAAGCCATTTACTACAGATGAACCTCATTTATTAAGGACACAGCCTTGCAGGGTCCTAGCTAACTACAGTAAATTGTTATGCACAGTATTTGCAATGATTTTAATGAAACAGTTAAAAGTGACGTTTTTATATCTCAATCATGATTGGTGTTTCATGCTTCATGTTCACCTGACATTTTTAGTTACTCTGTTGCTTTGTCCTGAGTCACTGGCATAGGTCTGCGTAAGTGCCTCTCCTCCCTCTGTCCCCAAAACGGGGTGCCTTGTGAGTAGGAGATGTTGAAAGATAATTTTAAACTGGCTTAATAACTAGGATTCAATGTCCCCATCACATTTTTGGAGATTCCTTTAGTTTTTATTTACTACTAACTGTAGTGCATAATGTTTTCCATTATTATTTTTCCCTCTCTTGTTATGGCACCTGCATTGCAGTGTAATGCGATAATATAATATTGAAGTGCATGCTTGAGCCAAATCCCAAGATGCAATTATTCTGAGACAGTGGGGGAAATTCTTACTTGTAGAGTTAGTGAGAAGACAGCAAAAATTACCATTCATGTGGAATGTAGTTTGACAAACTGGTGCACTCAGATAAAGAAAGTTAATAGGATAGTATGGTATTTTAATGGTACATAAACCATCTGATACATATTGAGACTTATGTCCTGGCAGTAAAAGCTGAACAAAGGTTAAAAACGACTCAGAGAAATTCTGAAATGTGTATGCCGGGAAGTGTCTGAGTTAGATATAAAACACCCAAATGTTTTGGAGTAGCAATCCCACTTAAAAAGAGTAGTTGAAAGAATGTGTTGTTGGAACATACAAGACAAAGCAGGGAAAGTCTGGGGAAACAATGATAATTGAGAGGAGGAAAATAAAGTAGATGAAGAGAGAAGATTAGGTAGGTAGAAATACTGTTCCTTAGAAATGTGAATTATGTGAACACAAGAAGAATTAACATCTAAACCAAACTCTTTTTGTGGTATGGATTGGCAAAGGATGGTGACGACTATCCAGTATTCTGTATCAGTGGTTCATAAGCCCACTTTGTTATTTTCATTATGATCAGACTGTTAGGGTAATGGTAATGCATGATGGGAATCATTGTATCAAAGGCAAAATGAAAATACAATACTTCAGCTGAACAAATACATCATTGATGTTCTCCCCGCACCCGCCACCCCTCTCGAGTCTTTTTTCCTTCTGTTAAGTTCTCAGCTTAAACGATTTTGGGGTAGACTTCTACATTTGCTCTGAGTAGGCTGGATATGTTCTCCAAATACACTGTCTTGTTGTAGTTGTAATGTTTTTTTCTCCTATCTAAATGCGTGTTAAATGAACTGGAGAGAACATTGGTACATGTAGGTTGTAAATAGCACATGCAAATAAAACTGCGTTCAGCACAGCTGCCTAATGGAATATTAAGAGGAATTATATGTGCAACTCATTTTAATAATGTTTCATCTAAAAAAAGAAAAGCGTGAACCTTTATGAATGGCAGAAAGCTCTAATTTTTGCTTCCCGAAGAAACAGAAAAGGAGTATTCTTTATTTCTTTTCTTGAACTAGCTTAATGTTACAGTCTTCAGTTCAAGAACAAAAACAAAATTGTTTTTCTCATAGCTGGGTAAGATCAAGATTATCCTAAGCAAACGGAGTTATTTTTGGTTTGCATTTCACCATTGAAGATTTGGGAATCAAAAGTAACTAAAAAATTTATGAATGCCATAGCAAGCAGAGTAGAGGTGCTTGCTTTTTGACAGAGCATTAAGAGCTCTACTGTATGGATGGTATGCGTGAAGTTTTTAACTTTCATCAGTATATATTAACAGCTAAGGACTGAAAGACACAAATAGACACTAAACTGTAATTCAGGAAAGGTCTCTTAGCAAATTTGACATCCTACTGATGATGGTTCACAGTGAATCATGATTTTGGATTGCTGTTCAGTGGAATTCCTGCTCATGGGTTCACTTGGCCTGGTATGTATATGTGCATATATAGACACGTTTGTGTGTATATCTATATATACACAGAAAGACCATGTGACTGGAGACTGTATATGTATAAGTAGATAGATCTAGAAAGCATCTGTATTATGTATCAGAATGTCATAAAATATCTCAACCTTGGTTCCATGGTTCCGAGCTCAGTACTGGTACATCCCCAGACATAATCTCTACCCCAAAGACCTCATGTTTTGTTTTGATGAGATATAATGACAGACTGATGTCAAATAACTGGAAGGAAAGGGCTGGCCTTTTCCCCCCGTGTAAGACTGAAAGAAGGATTTATGATGAGGTAGCATTGGGCATGATGAGTCTTGCAAGACAAGTTTCAGCTTTCAATAAGGGTTTCTCTTTTATGCAGAGTAACTCCAGGCCCACAGTCTGTTAGGTCTTTGATTGCTGTATAAGGGTCTTGAGCAATATCACCAGACAGATCTTGAGTAAAACAGAAATGGTTTTAGCAGATTTTACTGGTTTTATGCAGTCTGTGTGTTTATAAGAGGCAGTTTTTTCCTCTGTGGTATATTTTTCCTAGCATATTTATACTGAATTGCACTGTTCAGACAATCCCTTAAAAAAAAAAAAAAAAAAAGAAGAATTTAGTTTCAGGGTCTGAGATTTAGATTTTCTGTCAGCCACTTGGCATACTTCTGTATAAAGTACAAGCAAAATTTTAAATTTAACATGTAAACTTAGCTAATGAACCTTACATGAAAAATTTAATGCCACCTGCTATCAAATATATGGCATCTGAAAGCACTGTATCCCATAAAACACCTTGCTGAAAACAGTTATAGAATTATAATGCATACTCAGCAGGCTAGCACTACAGCACAATTTTCTTTACTATATAAGCGCTGAAGTCTTTTGCATAACACCCCAGAGACAGCTCTAATACAGTCTCTGCCACCTATGGTTCACATCAAGATGGAGGTCAAGGTGTAGAACCATTTAACTTAAATCCCTATTCCAGGTTATTAGCTAGGAAGAGAAAAGGAGGAAGCGTGCAATGGAGATGTGTTCTACATGACCAGCATAAAATAACTTTTTACTTGTAAGTGGTGATAGGTAAAACAGAAAACGACAGCATCTTACAAGCCATTAGAATGTTTTAGCAGAGCTTCAGCTCTTTTCCTTATAGCCTGGATGAAAAAAAAAGTTAAAGATACTGTAAAAGGGGATGTGTGTGTAAAAACAATCTACTACCAACTGCAGATGAGGGTCTGCTAAGGTTTTTACATTAGACTTTTAATTTCATAGGTTTCTTTGTGTGAATATTAAATTCACATCTGTGAGTTTAGTATAGTGTAGTGGTGCCATACCTGCCCCCTAAATTGCTCACATTTCGTAACTACCTTACTTACTGTATTGTTATTGTGCTGGATAACCTTTCTTTACTTCTCTCTATAACTAATAATAAGTAGAAAATTAAAAGGGTAGTATGGATAATGGAGGATGATGGGGTAGTGAAGGGAAACAGGAGCAATTGTCCTTTTCTTGCACACTTATAAATCAAGCAATTGTAAGGTACGTATTCCAAATTAGAAAAATAAATAATTTACTTGCAGAGGTGAAGCATCAAGAATTTTGTCACCCTCTCTGCCTCCACCCCCCCCAACTGCCCAAATAATCTTCCCCAGCAAATTGTAATGAGTGAAACCAGAACTTCTAGATGAAACTCTATATGTGACCATAATGATAGCGCTGCCTACCATGAAAGCTAGAAAAATGCTTCCAATTTAACCACATTGCTGTATACCAGTATGGCACTGGACATGATAAGCAGCCAAGTTGCAACTTAAGTACCACTGCTAGGCAATTTCCATTTCAAAGCTGGCATGTTTTTGAAAAGTTCAGTGCTTCTAAAGAATCAATTAAAAAGATCTTGTATACATCAGTCTGCTTGCATGTTCACCTTCAGTGAAATGTTTGATTAGTAACGTATTCTCTTATATGTGGCTATGATTTCATATTTGAGTTCTCTGAACGGCAGCCTCATTTACGAAACAGAGTTTCCAGGCAGAAGTCAGCTGCTGGTTTGGGAAAACTCTCAGGTTTCCTTAGGAGAAAGTTTCACCAGAATTTCTTCCCATTTCCTCCAAAGTACCTAGTATTGGCATAGAGGCTACTGGGCCTTCTGCCTTATGCCTCTTCAGGCATAAGAAGCTCCTAAAACCTAGGGATGAAATTCCATTTCGTTGCAGAAGGATGGAGTAAGTTGCCTTCGTGGGAAGGCATGGGGATGTGCGTGGTGCTTGTGCAGATGTGCTATGTGTATGCAAGGAAAGGCCTAGGCAGAAGCTCAGCAGTGAGAATCCATGTGATTGGCAGGATGATCTGATGTTATTTGAAATGTGAGCGCTTTTCTGAGTCTGTGGAAGTGTCATAAGCATTAGGGCCATAAGCAATGTACTGCAGTTTCTTACTTGTCTCAATAAATGTTTTGACATACAGGATTCTCCCCTTGCTCTCCATGCATGGGAGCCTTCTAGGTACTTGCCATTGAATCTTTTGCCTAAAGGAAAAGGAAGGAGAATAGGTGACTGGGGATGTAAAGCCCATTTGGGGTAAGGGAGAACTCTTAAAGAGATGCTTTTGCAATAGCCCCTGAGGGATACAGGAGGGGGCTGACATGGTTGTTACTTCAGGCTCACAAATGTTACTTCTTCTCCTGGTGGCACAGCAGCAGCAGGGCTCTGGCACAGACAAAATAAGAGAAGTATTGCCAGTTTGCTGCCCTGATAACCTCCTATCCTAAAAATCTGCTGTTTTGCTTGAAAGATGGACTATTTTGCCTTATTACTGGAGCACTCTCATCCACCAAATTGGGCTAGGAATAATTATGTCCTACATGACTTAAAATTGTGTGTCCCTTTATGTAGCCTACTTCTCTGCTCCGTCTGTCATTCCATGCAGGTTTAACAGATTGGTTCTTCTGTGTCCATCACTGCATACTCTTCCATGGCAGCTCCAGTGTGAGCTTCTGATAACAGCTGATCGTATCAAACCTCAATGCCAATAAATACAGTGTACTAGGCCTTTCTCTGGCCATCTGTGCCAATGTGAATATTACTCTATTGATCTGTCTTTTGAGTGGTATGAAAACTGTCATTCTGGACTAGAAATATTGCTGGGCCAAGAACAGTGAGAGGTTCATAGCATTAGTCTCAGCCAGGGGTGACAATAATTTTTCATTTTTACTGGACTGATAAAATTTGATCAAAATTGGCAAGTTTGCACAGTTAAATGGCTGAAATAAAATTCCAACCTGCACCCCAGTCCAGCAAGGGCTTATGCATGTATTTGCGGACACAGGGAGCAGTGTTTTCATGGAGATGAATGGGTTTCTTACAGCGCGGAAAGCTAAGCACACATCTAAGTCTTTGCAGAATCTGGGCTTCAGTGTCTTTCCACTCCTGAGACGTAATTACAACCTTGCACTGCAGTCACTGTTGAAAGCTCACTTACTGAAATCAAACTAAATGAAGACATGCTGCTAGTGCCTAAAGGAACCCAGTTGTCTAGTTAGAGATGCTTTTGTCTGTCCTTAGGCAGCAACAACCATAGGTATGAACTGTGCACACCACTGACTTCTGTGCTGTATAATTTTGTAAGCAGATGTGCAAAGGGGTCAACTGTTTGCGGTCTTATGCTGGACACCACAAAGGTCCCTGCACTTTGCGTGTTCATGCTATATATATGGATATGTATATATGAGGCATCTTGCATAAAGAGCATGCAAAAATTGACTAAAATCATATTAAATGGCTGAAAATGTTAATTTGCTAGGATTTCTTTTTTTTTTTTAAATAGCTGTGATTTACTGAACATGATGGGTTTCCTTTAAAATATTTGGAATGATGCATCGGGTCAGTTGCCTTGATCATATCATGACTCATGATTGATACTCTGATATGATCTGTCAGTGTTATAAATTTGCTGATTATATCACTGTTTAACTTATTAAATTTTAACCTCCTCCTATATTTTGCCTTGCTTTGAAAGAATAGTGTGGAGAAACATCATCAAAAGATTTTAATTTTTTTTTGTTCAAATCTTTTTTTTTATTTTGCCTTCAATCTGTGACAGAACTCTGCCTGCATCAGTAGTGTGCCAGGCAAAAACTGTCTCAATGATCCAAATGAATACGGAGTTTCTTTAAATTTGGAGAAAGTAGCTTTCCAAAAGACAAGATGCTTCGTGTTGCATGTAGAAGTGTCTCTTCAGTTAAGAAAAGAGTGGACCACTCCCATCATACACTCAGTAGTTGACTGCAAACTCAGAAAACAATAGAAGCGTACAGGAGAGGCAAAAATGAATGAGCTGCATCCCATCTGTTTGTCCTTTTGCTACATGTGGTAATGGTCACTTATCTGACTACCTGTGGATATGAAAATGCATTTGAAATGATGAAGAACTCTCTGTTCCATGGTAATGACAACAACCCGTGACATTTCGAACCTTACCAGCAGGTTAGAAACTATTTGTGTTCTCTTCCATTAAGAATTTTACCCCTTCTGACACATCTATTTGGTTCTGTTTGAAAGAGAAAATCACATTAGTATGACCTAAAACCACAAATAAAGACTATCTTCTCCCAACTAATCTGCATATGTTTAAGTATTTATGAGCCACCTGCTGGGGATATGAGTTGGTTATCAATCTAATAACACCCAATGTTCCTTGGAACCCTCTTTGTAAGCACCAAAGCATATATGCACTAACACTAAATGAAACCAAGCAGCTGATAATAAAATATTGAATACTTGATGTTTGTCTCCCTCTCGATTCCCTCCCTCCTTCCCCGCTTTTAATTTGAGTTCTCTAAAGTATCTGAACAACACAAAGGTAAACATTCTTTTTGGTTCTCCAACCTGGAACAAGTGTGTAATATATTTCACTCAGCATGTTCTGATATTTTACATCAGAAATATCGTTCTTCCTTTATACGTAAGGCTACAGCCTAGCTGTATTTTTAAGGCTTGCGATGTTTTTCATTTAAGCACTTCAATAGACTCACAAACACTTATCCATATCCTCTGGATTTGCAGAGTTAATTTTGGGCATGTTGTTCTTTCTTTACTTTTATTTTGTGCTATTGTTTTCAATTTCAAAGACTAAGGGGTATTGCTTGATAACAAAGGCAGAAGTTAATACTTTTGTATTTAATATCCCTTCAGTGCCTACAATGTAAAGACTGCAATCTAGATGAAATTACTGTTGATGCTAGTGAATAAGTTATTCATAGTTTTCAAGAAGGAGTTGTGCTTCCAACTTCAATGCCTCATGAGTTGTTTATTTTACATCTTTGGATGTAAATTACCAGCTATTCTAATCTAGGAATATATCAGAAACAGAGCAGTAGAGCAGTCTGTTTTACTGCAGTTTTGTCAAACTTACCGGTGTTCAGCCTATTTTCTGAAATTACATGGGTCAAATAGCAAGAAGATTGTTTAGAATATATACAGAAAAATACATTGGGAGATCTAATTTAGTTTCTGACCACTAATGACAAGTGGGGTCTGTAGTTCACCAAAATACTGTTACAGTTGTCCTTAGTAATCAGCCTTTACTTTTCTGTAGGAAGAGTATAATGGATTTAGGGCTTTATTTCAGAATCCTATAAATTCTCTTATATCCAGAAAGACACTGATTGTGGTAACAGTAAGACATTTTTCAGTGCATCATTAAAGTTGAATTTACATTACTGTGCATCAGATTTCTTGCACTCTGTATTTAGTAATAAACAACCTAGGATTGAAATAGGAGGAGAAAGGGGAAAATAGCCATTTCAGACTGTTTTGTTCACGTTCTTATTGTTGGATTTTTATATATTTTTTTCCACATTTTTCATTGCTGTAGCCCCAACATGACATTGCCCAAGTAAGTTATCTCATAAGCTATCCATGGACTAGATTCTAGTCTCCCCTGCTCCTAGCTTTGAATGCAAATAACTGCAGATGGCAAATAACTGCAGATGGCAAATAACTGAGAAGCTTATATTGGAGTAACTGCTTAGTTTTTGCTACTTGACCCATTGTCCTCTAACAGATAAAAATGTCCTGGGAAAAAACACGGATGATCACAGATTCTAAACCCTTATGGAACAGATTTACATGCATAGTACTGTTTCATGTAACAGCTTTGCAAATCTTGCTGATACAATGATGTTATCTAATTTCTGAAAGAAATACTTGTCTTAAAAACTGCAAAAGTATGACTTAAAAATAACGCAAATTTTCATTTCTTCTATATTTAGCACAGATCTGGCAAAATTCAACCAGAAATAATAATAGAAATACAGATAGATCATAGAATTTCTTTACAATTTAAAACTGGTAGTACCCTGGTAGAACTTGCCATCTGATGCAGAAGCATATGGAAAGTCTCTGGGGGGTTTGATATCCAACATTGCTCTAAAGCCTGAATTGGATTTACAGTCCTTAAAATATCCTACTTAAGAGGTTGAAGAAGTAGTAATAAATAAAATGCTTTTTCATAGTGTATATCTTTGTTAATTTTTAGATTTTTTTCTATATCCTCGAAAAATTGTATTAAAATAAAAATAGTTGAGCAAGTGAGAAAACAAACACTATATGTTTTGTTTTGTGTCACTGTTAATTCTTAAATATTATATCTTTCTGTGTGTATTTATATATTTATATACATTTATTTACATATATATGAAGATAAGTAAAAATATTGATCATCCACTGGAGTCGGACGTACATGAGATTTATTTTGGCCTTTCAGAAAACTACTGTGCTTTTGGAGACAAAATGGAAATTTAGCTTTTTAGAATTCATGATATTTAGTTATGCCTTAGTTCAGCAAAGCATTTACACAAGTACTTTACTTCACTGATTGCAGCAGAACCAAATTTAAGTAGTTAAGTGCTTTGCAGAGTAGAACCGCAGTTTCTTTAAATGCCAACATACCAGACAAATGTCACAAAAAATGCTATTAGGGGAAGGAAGCTACCAGTAACAACAAACAATGAACAGTAGATAAATCAATATTTTTCTTTGTGAAAAATAGCATGGAGTATTACATGAGAAAAGAGAAGAATAATAAGTAGTGTAATACTTCAGTAGGAAAGGATACAAAGAAGGTTAAGGTGCTATTTAGGTGTCAAATTAGGTATGTTCACAATTGTGGGTCCTATAAAATGAAATTTTCTTCTTGTCTTGTACTAGCTCCCTGTAGAAAGAACCAACCTTAATTGTAAGTAACCACCCTGTGTTAGGAGCCAGTGCCTGTTGTTAATAAGTGGAGAGGCTTTCTGGTGCCTCGAGCTGCTTACGCTTCAGAGGCCAGAACGCAAACACATTGCTGCGTTACTGTGGGGTAACTTTGTGAGTAATTAGCAGCCTGCCAGCTGCTCTGACCTCAGTGCATAAGCTGCGCATAATTCTGCCCACCTGTACTTGCAGGGTAACTCACTTCCTTTCATCAGCGGGTAAGCGAGCTCACATCAAGTTTACTGGGGAGCAATATCACGTACGTGGGCAAATCAGCTCTTTGAGTTGCTTGTTCAGACTGTAATTTGCCTCATGTTGACATTTTTGTGTACTCATCATCTGGAGTCACTCACTGTTTTGTTTTCTTTTATGACAAGTGATAAATCGGTTCACATTTTGTTCTATTTAATTTTAAAAAATCATCATAAATGCATGTATTTAGGTGTTTAGAGGTGGTTTTATACAGTAGAAGGTGCATATAGCTAGCGAAAACTTTGAGTACTTTCCTACCACGCTTGTTTGTAGAGCATGGAGCTGGCTATGAAGACAAAAATAAAATGAATATTCGTAAGCAATAAATATTAATTACACAAGGCTTATGTTCCAATGTGCTGTTGCTCCTAACAGGTCCCACCTGCATGGCAGAGTGCACTTGTTAAATGAGCATTGCTATCAGAAAAACACCTAGTGGGATTTCACTGGAGAAAATGCTTTCATCTGCAGTAGATGTGTACAGCTTTTTGGCTTCAACTTGAACCAAACAGAATTTTTAAGTCTGAGTTTCTTCCTCAAAGTCTGGTACAACTTAACTGATTTCTTCGATTCAAAGTATTCAGCATGCAAGTGCATGAGCAAATTACCTGCTGGTTAGTATTTAAACCACACTCATAAAAGAAAGTTAATATGAGAAAAGGTCATCCCCAAGTATTTCTTCTAATGTGTGCTCATGTCCTCCCACATCTCTGTAGCCAGGTCTTTCATTTTGCCGCTGTGGCTCTAACAGCACATGTGCTACGGGCTAGCTGGGACTGGATGCGGGCTTTGGCTTTATGGGGAGTGGTGAGGGGGCTACAAGGGCTGTAGTGCCCCATTAGCGTGTGCCTGGTCGTCATGGCTAGACCTAGATTGTATGTGGGTATACTCCATCATATATCTGTTTGTCTCAGAGCTTCTCTTATGTTACAGAAAATAGTCCTTTAGCAATTAAAAAAAAAAAAAAAGAAAAAGATAATTATTAAAAGTAATTGCTTCAAATTTCCAGAGCTGTAGTGTACTAAGGGATTCAAACTGTAATACACACTTTGGGTTTACCAGATTACCTGCGAGCTCACAGATCCTCCTAGGCAGGGGACAAATTCCAGATGCGTGCAGGATTACTTCTGTGTCCCATCTCCAACCCGCAGTGCAAAGAATGGGACTCTGCTCTGAGAAAGACTGGCGTTGATTTTGTTCTTCGGCCAAAACAAATTACAAAAGCATGAAGTTATGATGACAAAAAGCCAGTGAGACCACAAGAAGAGGCAAAAAGGTTTTTCTAAAAAAACCCCAAACCTCAAAACCAATAAAGGGTCCAAGAACAACCATATATAATTGAAAAGGTTTAGTGAACTAACTAAAATTAAAGCAAAAATAAAAATGAAATCTAAAAAATTATGCTTTCACACAGGAAAACAGCCATGTCAGGCACGTAGACATGGCACAGAACAAAAGACAGAATACTCTGAAAATTTATAGGCAGTCTGAAGGATGCCTCATCCAACCCTGCTTGGTATCTGGCAAGTTTTCTAACTCCTGTAATGTTCCTTTATTTTGATTTTTGTCAAAAATGAGAGCGTGCCTGCCAAGCTGTTTTCTTCCCAAAGCTCTCACAGCTCTACCTTTTTCAAACCTTTGTACTTTGATTAATACTTGCTTATTTCTGGTAAAGTACTAAGGATCATAATTCAATAAAGATGGCATTTACTGCCATCTGTCTTGACAGTCTTTGAATAGAAAATGTGAAAGGTGAAAGGTTTACTGGTAGGGCTTATTGCCTCAAGCATACAGATGGAATAAGAAGCGTTGGATATGGTACATAGTAATCCTAAGAAAAAATGATCTTCTATTCTCCATCTTCTCCATTACAGCCGAACCTTCTCTAGGCAGTTCTCTTACCAAAACAGCTTTCTCTAAAGAGCAAAACACAGCAGCATCAGGCTGTAGTCACTGCTTGTCAAAACAAGTGCCGTAACCAGGACTTGCAGAGCGCTTGAAGACTCCACCATGATTCCAGACTGTTTGAGCACTGTTACTCATTAGAAGGAAAACAAGGAAATACTGCATATTGCTTTAATGCTTGTTCTGAAAGGTAGGCAGTTTTAATTGAATCTCTCACTGTAATACAAAATTGTCTTTTTCTGGCGATTCACTGGATGTATTTTATTTTTTTTAAACCAATAACATTTCTGGTTTTATTGAAAGTATACTTAACACAGCTTCTTTGATTATTGGTAAAATTAATCGGAACTGAATCTTAGGATTCTTACTGTAACTGAGTAGGCTTGTAGATGCATGATAGATTAGCCTAATAATTCTTATGCTATAGCGTATATGGAAATAGCATTAGAGTTTAAAACAGACAGGGGAGATTTCTGGTAGATTTAAAACAAAAATAAAAATACAACTGAGGCTTAATTTTTGCTCACTTGATTTGTTTCTGTCCAACACCACCTGTTGTACTTATTGGTCTGGTATGAGGCAAGTTTGGTTTTCAACTGCCTGGAGTTTGGGTTTTTTTTCAAAGAACGTGACACACTGTTCTCAAAAGATGCTCTATAAAAGCTTGTGTCATTACTTTGCTAAACATAAAGAAATCAGAAAAATCAAATTGTTGTCACTTTTTAAAGCCAAAATATACTGCACTATTTTCACCACACTATAGAAGAGATGATAGCCAAAACCACGACACAAGTGTCTTTTTTTTTTTTAATTGTTACTGCACATGGCTAATAGAAGCTGGAAAATTACACCATTCCCTTTTTAATGTCTTCTGTTTCCCATAATGGGAAAAAAATTGATTTCCCACAAACCTCTCCATGTTTTTCATACAATTCAAGACAGAATTAGCGTGATTTACTCATCAGAATCACTGATGATGCTGTCACTGATATCAGCTTGATTCTAGGAATAGGGCCTTTGCTTTCCAGAGTACTTCCAGTAGCAGATCAAAGGTCAGGTGGTGAATCTTAAGTCGAGGTTTCTTTTCTATGAAATCGTGTAAATATCCTGCATTTTATTATCACTTTTAAGTAATCCTCAGTCCAAACTGTCTGAGTGGTCTATTACTTGATGTGAATTGGTGTCTCTCCTGAGCCTCAGCGCTATGGGAATGCTTAGAAAATCTCATCCTGAAAGCAGATGCCTTTTTGGGACATACTTACCCACATAGTCCCACTCACCCTAAGGAGGACGTGCACTCGCATAGTGATCTGTCTGTGCAAAATGAGCTGTAGAATTATGTTCCCAGATGACAGCATGTTGCGTGTATTCTGGAATTGCCTCCAACTTCATTCACCACTTTTAATGCAGTTCAATCTCTTGCAGGAATGCAACTGAAGTATTCTGAGGTTATTGGACGACAGATGCTATTTATTAAATACGTTATGTGATGCATCTTGGTCATGCAGCCTACAACTGGTTAAAAGGGGATAAGACAAAGGACAGGGGTACATACGTGTTGGACAGGCTGTGGTGTAGTGTGTTGCGTTATAAGGAAAGATAGAATACTTAAAGCCCTTTATCAGCTCTCCTTAATACTTAATTGCTTTGTTGCTTTGTGATCTTTAAAGGTTAAATTTTTCAAGGCTCCAAATGAATTTGCTTTAGGACAGAGTGAAGCTTAGGGTGAAGCAAAGATAGACGTTTGCTTTGCATTAGTTGTCTTTTCTGAGTAGCTTGTGTATCTTGAGTTCTGGATTAGATCTAGACAATTATTATTAAATTACAAAGGCTTCTCTGGTAAGAACTGACAATGTATAAAACATAGGGAGCAGTGTTTAGACCACGTTGAGGCCTGATGCAAGTTAAGTGCAGCTCTGCTGATGTCAGTGGAGTTACATCTGCTTGCACTAGGTCTTAATATAGTCTTCAGACTGCAGGAAGCCTTATGGATGTACTGAATGCTGCGTGGTAGCAATAAATAGTGGAATTCACTCATACAAAGTGTCTTCCATCTGAGGATCCTAAAGCACTTGGCAAGCCTCATTTTCTCCTGTGGGAGGGGAAAGAATCTAAATGGCTACCCAGATATGTATCCTCTATCCATTTGAGAACAGGAAAGATTATGTATTGCGGGGGGGGGAAGGGGGTGTATTTTCTTTTAAAAAGTAATGGTATATTTAGACATTAATGGTATAATTTTATATCATCAAGAGCTGGAAATTTTCTGTCCTGCCCAAATGTATTTTGGAAAGATGATCTGTGGTATACATCAGTTTGCAAACAGCATGAATATGTTAGCCTTTGCTGCTTTATCCTCTGCCAAAAATGTAGAGACGATAGCATCTGTTTCCACTACCCACGCTATCCAAATCATTAAAAACTCACAAGAGTTGGAAAAGAAGTTCTGAAAGCTTTCACATGTCTGTCTTTGCTAGGAAAATCACTCTCTTGTAACCATGTGTTCTGACAGGCTTCCTTGCTTGTGGTCCTGAATTTCAGGTGGTAATGAGTGATGCCTGGAAAGGTAGGATTAAAATTTAGGAAATGACAGATTTAACATACAAATGAGTCCTGAGTGCATAATTTAATAAGTGCTGCTTCAGCAAATTATGAAATCATAATGACACCTTTCTTTGAGGCAATGATCTATGGAAAACACTTGAGAAACAAGGGTAGCTGAGGATGGGTAACGGAATGCACGCTCAGGTCTTGGTCGTATGGATCTTGCATGCCTAAATGAGTGACTAGTTCTCTCCAGTGCTGAAAACCTTCTATTACAAGTTGGCTTTAGAACATATGAAGGTTTGGAACCGGTTCACTTTTTTTCCAGATAGTGTGCTAGCAGCTATTAAGAGCCTTCTAAAATAACTAATGTACATTTCCCTTTCTTGTCTCTTTCCCACACTCCCTTTATTTCTCCCATACGCCACTGGTGAGTTATAGGTAGAAAGAACTCCATGTACTGAATTGACCAAACTACAGGAAATAGTGGTCTCTTACTTGTCTTTTCTTATTTTTTAAACCATATTGCTCCTGCCCAATGCAGAACAATTTGAAAATGTAAAGAAACCAAATCCAAAGTGACGTCCAGTTGTTTCACTTTTCTTCCATCTCTGCTACAAATCCTGTGTTCTGCTCTTGCAGAGTCTGGTCCCTTATTGCTGGTATCAATAACAGTGCAGATAATGATTTCTGAGCAAGCAGAACTGGCTTGTTTTTTGTGGTGTAAAGCATAGAATTTAAAGATACTAAACTAAAAAGAAACACATCATTAGTACTTGTGCAATTAAATGTACAATAAACTTTTTAAAGTTGTCTCTGTTCAGTAGAACGGGAAGTAGGAGGTTAGTGACAAAAGCTACAAGGGGGACCAAAGTGTAAGGATATTTAAGAATTTGAGGAGCACAGAGCCAAATCAGGAATAATGACATTAAACAAAAGCTTGAAATAGTCAGCCAAACTTGGGGAGGTCAGGGGACTATAAAACTTAAAAACTAAAAATTCTGCTAATGTAGTATCTGTATCTATTTAAACATCAAAGATTTTGGGTTTGTTGTTCTTGACTTCTATGCCCAAAGTAATGTTTAGACCCCTTTATAATCCTTAATGCTATTTCATTCTGTCACTTTCCAAAACTGTCAAAATTTGCAGTTACATATAAACTTTTACATGGCTTTCTTCTGCGTCTGAAAATTGGTAACAGAAATAGGTTATATGGGCACATTAACTTTGTTATATTAAGCTCTTCTTTCGTGGTCTCTATCTTTTGATTGAACAACAGATCATCAAGTGACTTTCTGGGACAATTAAAAAGAGGTTCCTTCCAATCTGGACAGAAAAACAGAATCAACAACAACCCCCCCCCCCCCCGACCCGCCCACTTTTGCACAGCGGTGTGGCCTAGAACATGCAGATATGCTGACTCCTGCCATTACAGCCTATGCTTAATATTATTAACAAGTATGTTTTGTAAGGTCTGAAATAACTTCTGGTGCAAGGGTTTAAAGCTCCCAGTATCTGTCTTGGGGCTGAGCTCATTTCCGTACAGTGTGAGAAATTCATTGTTTTTTCAGTTCCAATTTCATGAGTAAGAGGAAAATACTGCAAGGCTGCTCATGATTCTTGGTGGGAAAGCAGAAACAGTCTGTTGTGCAATGTGCATATGTGGCCTCAGGGCTTCCAGACTTTCTAGTCAATTAAAAAGTTTTAAGTTGAGCAAGTTCTGTCCCTATCAGTGACAATGCAGGAGATCCCTGAATATTCAAAGAAAAATATCTCTCCAGATGAGTTACATTTTTAATATATTTGTTAGGTTTGTTTTCTATGACTTGGGGGAAAACACTGGTTACTGGTCCCACGATTGAAAAATGTATTTTTCTTGCTGAGCCGGTGTTATGAGGCAGAGCCATAGGAAGGACATGGTGCTGACCTAGCAGTGGTCCTCCAACGGTGGAACTTCTCCTCAGTCCTCTGTCTTCGAGGTCATTTCCTGGACTATATGGTAAACTTGCCTGACTTTCATCTACCCTCAAATTTTGTACCTTTTAACGTTGAGGCATGGCAAGAAGCTGGTTTGAATTTTGGCGTCCTTGTTATCTTGTGAAGGAGGCTTTTTGCTGTGAAAAATGGTTGTATCTCTTTATCACCCATATGTTGCACAGCAGAGCAGGAGCCTTAAGTCTGGCAATGATGGTTCCTACTCTTCTTCCCTGTCTCAAGAAATCTTAGAGCAATGTCCCGCTGTGGTATCTGCTACTATGTTTAACAACATTGTAATGGTAAGTTTAACAGCTTGGTGTTTCTGCTAATTGTATTGTAAATGTAGCAAACAATACTGATACTTCATTTGCAGCAGGTAGGCTCCAGGGTTAATTCTCCTTTCATTTAAAAAAAAAAAAGTGGGGGGGGAATTATGTGATAATGCATTGAAAATGAATAAAGTTGCCCATTTAAAGTGAACAAAATGTCTGAAGTTGTTATACTGATCAAATTAGAAACAGCAGACTGTTTACCTGTGGTTTTTTCAGCTATACCACTGAATGGATGTTAGTTCACAGGTCTCAGAGCTGTTATTGTATGCAGCGTGCAGACACTCTTGCATAGTTTATTCTGAATTTCTACCTGTGGAGACTATGTACAGACACAACATTTGCTTAGGCTCACGGCAAAGCATTTTTTTATTGTGCCCATTCCCAAAGGGAAAATTCAGTCCACTTTTTGTGTAGTTTTAAATCTTTAAGCTAGTCATGACTGACAAAGAATGTAGCATTGGATAGAAATATGGAAGCAATTGGGGCAACAAACATTACTTGTTCAATGGCTTAGGTAAAACGTACAATATCTTGCAATATATGAATGATAGAGTGAAGGATGGAGATGGACCTGTGGCTGGCCCTCACAGTGAGAGTCTTTGCAGGGAGTTTCTGTTGCAAACAAGCATAACTTCCTGCAAAGTATCCTGAAAAATCAGTGTTACAGAAATGCAAAAAGGGATTAAGTGGGGACTTGTAAATTGAGATGAAACAAGTCGACAAATTCTTCTTCAACTTGTAAATAGCTTCTGGATACTTGGAAAGGTAAGACAATAATTGAAAATAAAGTTTTTCCTGCTCTTGTAAGTTGCCATTGTGAGCGCATGTTGCTATCTGCCAAAACAATAAGAGAAATAGCAAGAACACAATTTTCCTTTTTCATATTAAGAGGTTCACATCAATAGTGTGTATGCAGAATAATGGGTTAAGGTAGAGCAAATATGTGCATGTTGTTTTTTTGTAAAATACCAGACATGCCCATGACTTATTGGTGTGAAACGCTGTGTGTGTCTAGTATGATGATGTAGTAGTCTCCGAGATAGCATGCAATGTGGTAGTTACTATGGTAACAAGATGTTTTTCATTGAAGAGCCATTAAAATGGTGGCATATAAATAACATATGTACAGTACATTGTCTTTGAGAGAGCATTTCTTGTCCAGGAATTGTAAGCATATGCTTTCATTCTCCTTTCCTTTTTTTATCCCACCTCCTTACCCAAAATCTTGTATATTTTTGATGTCATATGATCAGCCTGCCTCATTTTTAACACTTTGCCTCTTTGAAGCTGTAGTGCTTGCAGACCTGATGTGGTGCAATAAGAGGTGACTTAATAATGTGCTTATTGTTAAGGACCCAAGACAAAGGGAAGTGAAGCAGGTGAGACTCTCATTCCACAACTCCTAAGTGTGACAATCAGTTAAGACTTATTCAGTTAAGAGTATGAGCTTCAAAAATGCAGAGTGGCTCGTCCCAGTGCATGCTTAAATACTTTATTGTGCTTAATTTTAGGCACCAGAGTAGTTCAGTGGACTTCAGTTAGGTAATTTATTGAATTAAAGCTAGACAAGTTTTCCTGAGCTGGAGCTTGGCAGTTTGGATCCATGTGAGATCAAGTCACTATATGTTTGTAGAGACCAAACATTGCAGAGACTCTATTCCCACTTCTCCACCTGTTTGGAGAAGTCATCAGGGCCAAGGCAGCACAGAAGATAGGTGATTCCACTGCGGTGCAACTGGTAGCGAAGGTAAATGTCTCTCTTTTCCAACTGTCCTGCTATACAGAGTCGAGTAGTGCAGGAGATGCATTTTGTATACTCAAAAGTGAAGAATTGTAATTTATATGGAAAATGTGTGAAGCTGTACAGTTTACAACATTGAATGAAAATTTCCTGAGAATACTATGACATGCATTAATTTAAACTACCATTGCTCACTTAGGTGAGGTCGCTGGTACTGTGAAAGGGTTTTTTTAGGCCTTTCAATATTGCTCACTGCCCTGAAAAAGGAATTAAATACTCTGAGGGAGGAGATGCATTTCAACATTAATACACAATTGCAAAAGAAATGATAAAACCGCCTCGAACTGTTGTAGCAAGAATGATATCCTAATTCTTCATCAAGTCATTGCTGTATAGAGGAAGAATAGTGTAATTGAAGCATGTATTTGCCGAGGCTGGATCAGAAGGCCAGTGGCAGGATTTTTTTGCCATACGATGACGTACGTTCAGGCAAGTGCCTTATACCGTGGAGATGTATTCATACAGGTAGATGTAGTGACCCTACTTGGTAAAGCCATCACTGTCCAACTCCTCTACCATCTGGTGGCTAATTTACCCTTTCTTTCCAACAGGAAAGCCAGTGGAAATCTCCTGTGAAAGTTCATCAGAAACTGAAACTTAATACAGAGTAATAGCACAGTCCTTGAACTCAGTAGTGCGTGTAGCCAAATACCAACCTACTGCTTCCTCTGATTCTCTTACTACCACAAGAATTCTTATGTTTACTGTTTATTGTTATTTTTTCCTTGGTTTTGTCTTCTTTCCAAACACTCATTTTCAGAGAAAAAGCCTCAGTACCCTATCTGAAGAATAAATACTTGCACAGGCAGTCACCAATGTGCAACAGGAACATTCAATAATCTAAAAAAACTCAAACCCAAAGTTCACGTTAGCAGAATTCCACTGTCAATTATCCCAAATCACTTCAGTGGAGAGAACATAAATGAAAGAAATGAAAGAGCTGTGGGAGAATCTTGTATGGGTGAGCCATGGCACCCAGAAAGATGGCATCTGGGTGATGCTCATTGTTTTTTCACATGGAACACTGAGGAATAAATGGTTGTCTTACAGCTCCGAAGAGGATTTAGCCACTGCTAGTGAGAAATACATAATTCCCAGAGGACAGCCCTTGCTGAAGATGGGAACCTGCTGTTGTGTTTTCCTGTCCTGCATTAGAAATTAAAGCCGAGTTGAATAATAATCAGATATGGAGTTGACTTGAAATGGCTGCTCAGTTTGATTGATTCAAGGGCAGAAATGGTAGTTTTTACACCAAGGACTGATCAGTCTCAGTATTCCTGTAGGAAGTATTTTTGATTGAAAATTTTATTCTTAGCAATAGTTTTATTTCCAATTCTAAGAACAGAAGGCTGAGAAACTTCTGTGACAGTGTGTGATAAATATGGGCAAACGCTGAATTTCTATGACGGTTCTATGTATATGCAGTCAAAACAAAGCTATACATTGAAAATCTCAGGCATTATTAAGGTTGTAAATTCAATAATTTAAGAGCTGGAATTCAAGGTTTGGAGGACAACCTTAATTTGATACTAGTCTTCTATCAGAATCCATGTAATTTGATAGTGTTTTAATAACTTGATGACTATTTTTGCTAAGGTTCCTCCTTTAGATATATATATGTCCATAAATTTAGCCCTACTAATATTGCATTCCTGGAGTAATGAAGCAGCTAAAGCTGAACAACCCTTTATTCATCTTTTCACAGGGAGGTGGATAATTTTCATCAGTGTCTGTCTCAGAAGGATCTGGATGACTGATACGTGTATAAGGTATGTCTTCATCCCTCCTAGATGAACAAGTGTATGTCGACTTCTGTGACAGAAGAGTGAGTCAGTAGGATTCAAGTGAACTGGGTTGACTCTTGAATCTGCCACAGCATCACTCTGTGACAATGGATAATTCAGTCAGCTCCTGTCTCGCTGTCAGATGGATGGTAGGGAATAAGAAATATTGGGAATGCAGTTTCTCCATGCAAAAGGTGCTTCAGGATGATGACAGCAGAAGTCATTAAATGGTGAAGTTACACTGTGCCAATGTTGTTGCTTTTCTGTAATGACGTACCATAGAAAACCAAATAAAAACAAAATATTCATTAGACTAATTAGGAGCACATCTTCATAATCCCCTATGAAATCCAGTAATGATTAAAAAAGTGATTCAAACTTTTTTGATTGTTGAAAAACGAATATTTTTCTAATCGCTATGTTTCACAAATGTGTCTTTGACTGTAACATCTGTGCAAATCAAATTCTGGTTAACCCAGCCTGTAGCTGAGATCAGCAGCTACGAGATCCCAACCTACTCATTCCCACATACCACGTTTTAAAGTCAAAATAAACAAGTAATAGGAAGCAGAAATGTAGAAGATTCAAATAAACAAAACAACGAAGGCAAGTAACTAGCTCCAGGCTGGCGATGTGTCAGTTACCTGGGGCAGCACACGATGGAGTGCAGCTGCAGCCAGCCCTCGTGTCTGTACTAAACCAGCCCTCTCTCTGCTGGCCCGCGCCGGGTCCTGCGCTGGCGATGGTCGCTGACGGGGCTCACCTTACATGCCTGAGGTAGACAGGAACAGGCTCTGCTGTGGGGTCAGTACTGAATTTGAAGCGCCGCAAGAGCTGAAGGCAGTTTAGAGGAGGTAGCAAATGGAGGTGCTTTGCCAGGGAGGGTCCTTCCCTTGCATTGCTCCTTGGCTCTGTTGGGCCTGTTTGTGTTTCTGTGCATGCCTTTTTTACTTCCAGTGTGCTTCTGTGTTGATGCTTCTCAGTTCGGACATAGTTTTTAAATGAGTAGGGGCTACTGGAGCACCAGTCGTCCATGGGAGTTGGTTGATGGGTGATACTGTCCTGTGTTGCACAGTGTCATGTGGCTGAGCTGCTCACTCTCTTTGAGAGCATCACCTGCACCAGATTCTTCTGCTGTTGGTGGACGCCCTTCATTAATGTCAACAGCAGTAATGTACGTATATGGGACATTATAACCTGGAGCTTTGATATCAGTCCTTTCTCAGTTATTGCTACACACTCCTGCTACGATTACAATGGCAAAACTGTCCCACAATTCTGCTGCTGGTTTCATTTCTGCTTTCAGGCTTTCTCTTTCTAACGTCACATTTGTATTGATCCTTCCAACTTATTTATAAGAATACTGTATAAATAATTTCCCTTCCTTCCACAAGCTTTTTCTTATTACCAAGAGAAAAGCTAAAAAGGCAGCATCGCATTTTCCAATGAGGGAAGCCTGTCATTTATTTTCAAGTGTGCACATCATACTTGCCATACTTCTCCAATAGCTAGCATTTAAAATTTCATCTTGGAGGAGGCTCTTTAGGCTCCCCAGAAAATGCATAGACTTTGTAGAAGGTGTTTGCCTTTAGAACTGGCACAGTTTGTGTGCAGAGAGCTTTCATTTGCCTATCATCTAAACATATTATGTCCATTTACAGTTGCACAAGGCAATGAAGAATGAAAACAATGTTCTTCATTGCTAACAGATTGGATTCAATTTAAGCACCAAACTTATTTTGTATAACGAATACAAGGCAAGCTAGTTAAGTGGTACATGTTTTACACGTCCATGGTGGCTGAAGAAATGGGAAAGCTACCTTGGAGAAAAGATAAATAATGACATATAAGCATACTTTAAAAACCCACTACATATACTTTTGCATTCTATGAATAGGAAAGCACGGGTAAATGTTTGACTGGAGTGCAATTCTTGAACCTGATACACACAGAAAAAAGAACTTCAAGTTACCTCTTCAGAGCAAGGCAGAAAAGGTATTTCTTGGTGACATGGCTCTGCTTAATGGAGTAATTTAAATTTAACTTTAGCTTCATATATTCCAGTCATTTCAGAGATGGATGAGAGAAATTTATCTTTTTATATGTTTGCTGCTGGTGGTTACGGGAAAAATTATATGCTGTTTATATAAATAGATAGTATTTAACTTTATTTTCTTCAGTTCTTTTACTTCTTTGTTGCTGACAAAAATATATGGCGTACTAGCCTTTTTCTGGTCTAAATTGGACTTTTTTCTTTAGCTGCATGCTACTTGTAATGCAAAACAGTAGGCAGTGATCCATGCAGGCTTCCATTTATAATATTAATATAAGCCATGTTCCATGCTAATACATCTCATTAATATTAAAGCAAGAAGTGTAAGACTGGTGAGTGCTTAATCATTTGCAATTAGCACCTAACAGCTAATTCAGTAGAGGGCTTTTAGAAGGAAAAAAGTGCGTATGTGGAAGGGGGAAGAGCAGGGGGGGCAGCAGTTTGCCAAATGCTGGTTGATTTAACTTAAAGTATTTAATACTGTGAAAACTTAGTAATTAGAAGAATTCTTGTCACCAGACAACTTTCCCTTAATTGATCATTTAAAAATAAATAAAATAAAACCTTATTCCTCTTAGAAAAGAGAGCAATGGCAGCATAAACTATGAAGTCCCTTTACTAATTTAGTTGAAGATTGTTCTTGCTGATAATTCAATCATTTAGGATTATCTGAAGTTTACTGTGCTCAAGGCAGGAATCTTGTCTTTACTGAAATGCAGAGCACCATACTCAACTTGTTGTATTGTTTATGGATGCAGGAAGTGAATCTAATCAGCCTCAAGCTGAAGTCTCCAAATCAGATTGCTACAATACTGATCTACAAAATCTAGTGAGAAAAAGGGGTGGTTGGATATTAAGTGAAGCAACTTCCTGGTATTCTTCACATGAGCCTGTGTAATGTTTTGTTGTATGGCTGCTGTGCTGGTATTTCAACAGCCTGAGATTTCTTGTCAATTAGGGCTTGGCTGTTAGGGAAACAACTTCCCCAGGCGGAGAACTGCATAGCTAACCACATAGTTAAGATTCAAAGTGCCTATACCTTTACTACTATAGAGAAAATTATCAAGTAAGTATCAACGAATTATCTCTTTGTCTTGTCTCCCATCCTGGTTGCATTTCAGAACCTCCCTGATGCTACTTGTCCAGTTGTGCTAGTGGCTGCTACAACTCGAGTCTTTCCTTCAAAATGTCTTTTTTGAAAAAGGGTGAATGGTGTTCAGAGCCCAGCTTTGAAAGCAGGACACTTTTTGCTGTTCTGGCTTTGCTTTTGATTTTCCGTGCTGCTTTGTCTGAGACTTAACACTTTCAGTTGAGAGAACCCATATACCTAATAAGAGGGAAAAAATGCCTTGCCTCCAATGGGAGACTTGAGTATTTTTAGGAAGTGCTTATGGTTTTTTTGAATAAGGTTGCGGTGTACATGTATACATTACACTATGCTTTTATGAATCATAGACAAAAATTATTGCTATGCACTGATGTCTGTACAGAGCAAAACACATCGTAGAGGTAGAAGTAGCTTTACCATCAACAACTTTGAGGAGAATTATGCATAACTTCACGTATTATGAGTAATCTGAGGAGATTTACTGTGTGGATAGGAGCTAGAATGTCTTACCTCCCGCCTTTCTCCTCTTTTTCTCTCCATCCATTATGATTTCCTGGCCTGGTACTCTGTATGTTGTTCTTATTTTATGTTTTCTACTCTTTTCTTTTTGTCATGGTAGTTTGCATTTCATTCCTTTTTCCAATTGCTTATGCCTCATCTGTATAATAACCTCAGGACTCTCTACCAATTTTTCTTCATGCACCGCTCCCCACACGCACAATCTGACCTGAGAAGAAACAACCTGTCGCAGCTCATTGATTCTGGCAGGTATGAAGCAGAGGCTATATGGGAACAAACTTGACTGTACAGAATGGAACCCATTCCCTCTCTGACCCCACTTATGCTGGCTATTTCCAAACAGTTCTTATGTATTGGCCAACTTTCACCCATATCGTAACGGCTGAAGAAACCTCACGACTCTCAGGCATTCTCTGTGCTGCTCATCAAGGAACAGGAACACTTTCAGGAGCATCTGTACTTCCTTTTGTCTCACAGGTCTTCCAGGGTAGAGATGCTGAGGAGTATTTTCAAATACAGTATCCCAAGCTTTGACAGTTAAGAAGTTAAATAACACTTACAAAAATGAAAGGGATGGGGAAAGGGAAGCCTGCAAATAATGCTGTGCAGAATATATTTCCAGATTATTACTATAAAAAGACTGGAGAGACATAAAATAACAGAGAACAGTGAAAGGCTGTAATCTAACTCACTTGGAAGCATAAGGGAGAAGGCTTTTGCAATGGGAGCAACAGCCAAATAGATAATAGATATAAAAATCAGCAGATGGCTCCAGGAAGCGCCATGAGATCTTCAGAAGAGTGTGCTCGTGATCTTTTCTTCTCTCTCTGACCTTGACCAGCAAAAGTTGTCTATCGTTGCTTGAAGAAAAGCAAGAGGGAGCAAGATGGTCAAGAAAAAAACAATGCTGAGGAAGTGCTAGATTAAACTAACATAGTGAAGTAGTTTGTTTGTGTTGCTGTGCCTTAGAGAAAGATTGGCAAAGCTGTTTAGGGGAAAAAAAGAAAAAGCAAAAAAATAGGAGAAGAAAGAGTTTTCCAAGAATGGTTTTAAGGTTTGGGGAAAGAAAGAATGTTAAGTCAGCAGCACACAAAAGAGCAACCGTATAGAGGGAAAAGAGCAACAAAAGATGAAACAGACAATAGGAGAACTGACTAGAGAGAAGATGAAGCAAAAGAAAGCAAAGGAGAATCAAAGCAGGAGAAAGTATAGAAGAAGGACACACAAGGGGAAAAGATTCAAAGATGCTGTTAGGAATGTCTCAGTAACGTGGAGAGAGGGGTGAGCATGGGCTTTTACTGGAGGGGAAAGGGAGGAAGGAAGAACAGAGGATGGATGAGTGTGCTAAAAAAATGACTAGGATTAAAATTTGCCTGTGTTTGTAATGTCTTTGCACCTCTGCTAACCTTTGCCTCGGCACTCTCCTGTTCCAACCTCTTTCTGTCAGCAGAGAAGGCAGCAATGACACCCAGTGCCTGGGCCACGCTGATAGGCGAGGTGAAAAAAATCTCTTCGGAAAGGAAAGGACAAACCTCTCAAAAAGAAGTCATTCACTTGTCAAATTAGTGGCTTTAATGAAAGTGGATAGAGACTAATGAAAGGTTAAACCTGTAAATTGCAATCTAACAAACGGGTTCACAGAAGACTGATCTCTTTTTATAGTAACAAAAGAAATAATACTGAAAAAATATTATTACCTTGGAGAGACCATGACCAAGCCGTGATTCCCTCAGACAGCAGCGTGCTCTCCTGCTGTTCGGCTGAGCCGGGCACTCCTGCTTCTCTTGAAGGATTGACAGACAAACAGCTCTTCATTGATCGCTGTACTTTGAGAGTGCTTTGATCGTTACACTGAGTCTTCAGGAATATATACTATAATGATATCTCTGCCAGAACCCAGGCAGTTCAAAATAGAATCATTAAGTTCAGTCAAAAGTCTTATGTTTACATATTGTGAAGGGTTTGGGAATTATATAGGAGGTAAACTTATACAGCAGAGTGCTTATGACAAAATTACAACAAAATCATAAATAAAGATAAGATTGGGATTTGGGTTCTTTCATCTTTTTCATCCTGTTTTTATCTTTTTGGCATTTTTTATGGCTTTGGTTGTTGTTAGGGAGGGGCAGGAGAGGGGCTACTCAGTCTGAGCCTGAGAGGTGTGAGTGTGTAAGATAGCATTGGAGAGTTAACAGGGTATGTACCATATTTTGGTTTAGCTGAACTTTTCCTTTCCAACTTTCCCTTCGTCTCTTATAGAGACTTCTTTTTTACGTGTTTTGTTTTTCCTTTGTTCTTCCAGGCTTCTTTCCTGCAAATTCTTTCTATCTTAGATGTTAGCTATTACAAGGACTAGTTCCACCAACACTAGTCTTATCTTAATGAGGATGTAATAAGTTTTTTTTTATTTTCAAGTTTTTTGGGGCAGTGAACTTTTGCTCTTCCTCACTATTGGTGAAGGGCACTTTAAATAATTAGGAATAATAAAAATGAAGTTGTTCAGGTGGGAAAGACTAGCTTCAAGATGTTACTCTCTGCTGTGTAATTATTTAATTTCACTGTACACCACCAACTGCTTGCACATGATGTGCCTTCCTTAAGGTTTGCTTGTGTTGCTGTTCAAAAGTTTCAGACAAATCAAGAAACTTCCTTTTCAATCTGTAGAAGAGAGATCATGAATATTCTTTTCTTCCAAATAAGATGCAGTTTTAAGTAGGACATGAATATAATAAATATGTTGTGCAAGGGTTTTACTTCTAATTTTTCAGCAGTTCGGATATTTAGTAATTTGGTGTCACATCAGGAAGTTTTAATTTGAGTGTTTTATTGTGCCATACATTTAGTAGCAATCTGATACTGGAGAGAGGAAATTGCTGCCGTCCCTATTTTTCATGGTTTGTTTGAATGAATAATTAACTATCACACATGATTAATTTAAAATATTTAATAATAAAGCATTTCAGTACACCTCATGTAACATCCTGTATCACTTTCACAGTGTACTGCATATAAGAAATATGGTAGTAAAAACTGGATGCAGAAGAGCACAAGTGCTAGAAGTGTGGAACGCGGCATCCGAGGCATGGAAGGCAGCGCATTGCCCTCCTTAAACGTGGCTGAGGGACCGCTACATCAAATGGAGGGGTGAAGGAGGGAATGGGGTGAGAACAGCTTCCAATAGTTGCGAAAAAATCTTTTAAAAGGAAGACGTACAGCAATTTCAAACCAAACCAGAAAGAATGAGGTGTTAAAATTTTTGAGGAAGAACGGATTCATCTGGTTAATTCAGGGATGTCAGATGATCCGGTGGATTGCCAGCTGGGTGACCAGCGTGTAGCTTTGTCTCTGACTGGGTGTATACTCTGTCATTTCATGTACTTGTGCCCCTGGTTTTCTGCGTGCAGAAGAAATCTTGATGCTCCTAAACATTTTGAGATCACAGAAAAAACCTCTAAGAGTTCGGTGTATTGAGTAGCATTACCAGTTTGTACCTGGGGGACTGCAGCTTGCAGACTTCTGCACGTTTTAGGAAATGGGGTTTGAAGCTGGTGCCAAACACAGAACAAAAATAATAAGAGGTGGAGTGTGGTTTAGCAGACATGGATTGTCTGGTGTTCTCCACTTGTTATGATGGAATAGTCACAAAGACAGCACCACTCCTTACAAACAAAATCCTCTTACACGGTGCTTTGAAAACAAAGAGGAGAAGGCAACTGAGAATGAGAAAGAGGAGTAGGAAGAAGTAGAAGAGAGGAACAATAGTACACTTCTGCAGAAACTGCCTGGAAGACTCAGCTTTGTGGCATTTTCTGTGCAGTCCCCGGGAGGAGCCCAGGAGCAGCTCTTGGGCAGTCCGTCAGGTGCCCCTCTCCCACCAGCTCTCAGCCGTGCAGGGACTCCCACCTCCTTTCTCAGACGTACTGTTGCAGCAGCCAGGGGAAGTGTCATCTCAAAACTTTTCATAAAAGCTGATACTATGTGATGTCCTTCCACTAATGATGAGTACTTCCTGAAAACTTGCTGAAGATCAAATTCATCACAGGATTTCTGGGCAAGAAAACAGACTTTTAAAACATAATCTACATTAATATCCAAAAATCTGATACTGCAACAGTTTGAGTCACTAAAACTCCCACTGGTTTCTGTGTAGAGCTGAGTGTTTCTCAAGAGGTGCACAGCAGCTTGCAGCAGTGAACCAAAGCTGGGCTCTGTTTCAGTCTTGTTCCCTGTGTGGAATGTCTCCTTGGCACTTGCTACTGGCAAGTTGGTGACTTTTAAGCAGACACGGAAAAACACAGTTGCAATTTTCTTTTGTCATAATACTTTTCTCATTAAACTTTTTCCTCTCTGTATCACCGAAATTTGTTTTTAATTGGTCATCTTAAATCGGGCATTAAATTCAGTTTTCTTTTTACAGTAGGATTCTGTGTTCTAGTCAATGTGATTTCTCCCAAACCCTTTCTTGCTCCTGGCTTGTAAGCAGCAAGTTAGTACGTCCAAAAAAACTTGCTCTGTTGTTTTGGCTGCAGTTTTGAATAATGTTATTTTAAAATATCTTTGACACTTCTAAATAGGCCAACAAGAAGCATAAACTAAGTTAGCAAAGGTAGAAGCATTCATCCAGCTACATTCAGTTTGTATGTTGAACTTAAATTGGAGTCTGCCTTCCCACTCAGTGCGGTCAGGACAGAGTCCAATGTGGGGACTAGCCTGTAAACGGTCTTTGCTTTATGAGAAGATCATGCAAAATGTGAAGCTGATCCAAAGCTCAAGAGGTCTTGGGGAGTCTTTCCATTTACTTCACGCAACTTTGGAGCAGGCACTGTGTAGAGGAGGGAGAAGGTATCTCAGCTGTTGCTGGTAGAAAGTTTCTTGAGGACAAGTACACCCTAAAAACTGAAATTTGCTATCAGGCAGGCAGAGTGTGGCCAGAATCACTGGGAAATCTGCTGAATAAGTTCTTGGCAGCCTCTGTTTAATGGAGTTTCTTTAGATTTCCGCTCATATTTGAAAGGTTTCTGTAGTGTCTTGTAAACATAAACTATCCACCCTTTGTGATTTTTGTGAGGGTAAGATATGATAATAATAAGTACAAGTTTTTCCATTGAAGGCAGGGAGGTTTTGCATTGATATGAGCAAGAACAAGGATGGATCCCAAATAAAACATCAGCTTTTTATGAAAATTCCACACTGGGTAAAGCTAATATACACTGTATTGTAATCAAAGTGATATTTTCTTCTTTTTTTGGCAAGTTTTCTGTTTCTTGGTGCATGTCAAGAATAACATGAAACTTATTATGAAATTCTGATAACATTTAAAGAAGGACCACAGTGCTCCTTATTGTATGGAGTACAGTTTGTTTCCCTAATGTATAGCAAAGTCTTGATGAGTCTCAAGAAAAAAGATCTCTAAAAGACAAAGTACAATTTCTGTCACAGTACTTGTCGTTTTCCCATGTTATCTGTTTATGCAGTATGGAATTTTAAAAAATAAATTATATAAATATTTATGCAAATGTTGATTTATTATTCAGTAATCAATCTTTGTTAGATACATTATAGCATAATCAGTTGTATGTTAAAAAGCATTTAATTTCATGCCTAATTAACATATTATAAATTGAGGAGAGAAAATTAAATTATTATGGACAGTTTGCAAATGTAATACATACAGTGTTCTTCAATAATTGCATGAATATTGGATGTAATGTGTTGTGTTACTTCCACTCTCTTTTGTGCTCAGTCTTTACTGATAGAGTGGAATGAATGGGCTCCAAGGGACGTGTACGGTGCTGCCCTGCAGCAGCAGCAGATTCCCATTAACATCAAAGGGAACTGTGTGCAGAGGCAGAGAACAGTATATGGCCCAGTGTGTGTAAATTAGATCAGTTCCGTGTAGGCATCTGGAATTTTGAAACACGTCTACCTTTTGAGGAGCAATTTCCTGTAACTTGATTATTTTGGCAAATCGCTGCATAGCTTGGGCCCAATCCTCCTCTTTGTTTAATCGGTGGCAAAATTCCCGCTGACTTCAATGAGAACAGGACAAGATGCCAAAAAAACGCCTGTGTAGCTTGTGGAGTTTGGCTATGCCTAATTTCATAGTGCTGTGAATTTTGCAAAAATTCCTGCCGCGGAATGCTGTTGCCTTGTTTTGTGCTATCTTTGAACTTCACATAACAAATTTCTGCTTTTTGGATGGGGAATAATGAGTTCTTGAGCAACTGCAGAGACAGTACGTATTGGTTCCTAATACTTTCTTTGGGATCCCTGACTCCCTGGGAATTTGAAGCCAGCTGTTTTGTTTGCATTGCATTTACAGTGCTTAAGACCTAGGATCTCTGAAGATGGTAGAAACTTGACTTTTGTCTAATTAAATGTACTTCGTAATGGAAAATTTGATACAATATACAGAGCTGGGGTCAAAAAACTGAAGGGCAGAATGGGACTGCTTAGCTTTATTCAGCTGAACCATGCAAATTGGCTCCCAACTGAATTGTTACTGTTAGCTGAATAACTGAGTAATCTTTGTTGTTTAGAGATAAATAATAATACATGTTACTGAATTCCACTGACAAATAAATCATTTAATGATTGAGATTATATAAACATGCATATTGAAAAAAAACCTTGAAAAGTAAAGCTCCCTTCAGTCGATAACAGGACAGTTTTGTAAACCACTTAAAGCTGTGATAAAATCCTACTTGACTGGCCCACGAGCAGATGTGACAAGTTGAATTTATTTCCTCTCTTACCAGGAAGCTTTGCAGGAAACTCTTAACATATGGTGCTTTTCACTTCCATCTAGAGCTATAAATGTTATTGGAAAAGGATGTTCCCAGGAGCAGCAAGTTTCTGACGTTTCTGCCAAATGGACTCCAAATGATCCTTCTGCGGTTCTGAATTCCCCGAGTTCTTAGGAGCTGGCAGCCAAGAATCTCTGATCTAAACACAACTCACTAATTTAATTATTTTATTATAGATCTGTGGAAGGCTCTTGCAGACCAGTGACTTTGCATCTGTATTGGATCTAGCTAGTCAGGAAGCACAAGTTAGAAGAGTATAAATATTTTGTTTCTTAACTGCTTTTTGCTTGAAAACTTGGAAACTGTTTCACACACAAATCAGTCACACACAAGTGTGAATGCAGAGGAACGAGAAATAGAGATAAAAGTAACATCAAATTGTATTTGGTTTATATTTTGCATGTCTGTATTTCCTAGGGAGCCCGAGTAGTGTGCGGCCAGTAGGTAGGAGCAGTAATGAAAATCACAACACCACATTGCACAGCTGCACGCGAGCTCTCCCCCACCCCCTCCCCCAAACGGTAAATGAAGTACTTGTATGGAGAGTAAGTCGTTGAATCCCTTGTATCTGCTTTATAATAGCACAAAAAGTTCAGAAGAAGCACCCGAGTGTATGTTTTTGTTTAATGCGGTTCCAGAATATTTCCCTTTAAGAAACTAAATGGCTAAATTTTGTGTCTTTTCTTTTGGCAGATTAGCTACTGGCTACAAAATAACATTTATTCTAAGATTATAAACTTACATTGCAGGAGAGTTTTGCTTGTAGGTTTAGTCGGAGGACTGAAAGACAAGGGAAATAGTCATGTCTCAACTGGGACCTGCTTTGGAATGGCATCAAGAAGAGGAGGAATATGAGGCGGATCTGGTAACTCAGGAAACCATGAACAAACCCCCCACCATTCCCTGAGCCTGGGCATGGCTGGTGGCAGCTTGGTGTGACCCTGAGCAAGTCCTCAGGCTCTGAGGGCAGACCAGGGTTGGTTGTGGGTTTTTTTGTCAGTCGACTCAGCTGTGAATAAAAATTTAGGCAGAGGCTGATGCTGACAGGAAGGTTTTGAGTTCCTTGGATATGGGCACTTTGCCATGAAAGAGAAAGGATAAAGGTATGTCTGTCTGACACAGATACAGTGTTTCATGAAAGGAAGGATTTTGACTTAAAATCCAGCTTTGGCTTGGGTGCGACAGCGTGATTTAGCCTTCTCCCCCCTGCCCCGTAATGGGGGTTTGTACTAGATGGGCTGGGGGAAGGGAGATGCCATCCAGGGGTTTACTCTGTGACTCGGCTATCCATGAGCTTATGTTTACGTGACTGTAGTGGGGAGAAAAAAATAATGGCTTTAACTGCCAAAGACCTTTTCTGATAACTGCATTTTCATACAAAATAAGAAGTAGGAGTCCTTGCACCAAAGAAAATGGTGACTTACCTGATCTCACAAAATTTGGGATAGGTCCAAGGATTGGAAGAATACACTTTGGAAGAATATTTCTGGTTCCTGAAGGATGGAAAGCAGAAATGGCAATGAGCAGTGTTGCTGAAATTTCTGCTGGTGCTCTATAGACCAGCAAGAGGTGGAACTGCTGAAAGGCAGCAGATAAAACAGGGGAGGAACACAGGTGATAAAAACATTGAAATCAGGAATAAAATGCTGAATGTGACTGGTTAGAATAACATTTTTAAAAATAATTAAAAAAAAACCAAACCCAAACAGCTCCAAAGAATCATAACGAAAAGGGGAATTTTACCCACATGCACACTGGAAAAATCAGTACATTTTGTTGTTGTTTTTTCAAGAGAAGAGCTATCTTAAAAGGGAAAAACTGTGTGAGAATCTGAGACTGGATAAAAGTGATTAAAAAAATCACACTTATGCTCTTACTGTGTGGCCAGGTAAAGCTTCAAAATGTTTGTTTGCTCCTCCTTGAAGGTGCCATCCTCTTCCACAGTGACGGAAATACGCAGAAAAACACCTACCCGTACAAGATTAGATTCTGACAGGGCACTACTAGGACAACCGTAGTGTTTTATCCTGCCCTTCTAATTTGGCGAAGATCTCTATTGATTATGTTAATTAGTAGTGAATATTCTGCAAGCAAATTATGGCATCCCCCTTTGGGCTGCCTCAGCTGCAGAGGGAGAACCCAGGCTATGCTCATGCACGTCCTGAGTCCAGATTTCAGCATCAAGTGGAAAAAAACTTGATCACGGCACCTGCTTAGTGTTGTGTGCCCAGACATCATGCAACAGCTTGGAAGAGTACTTACCTTCTCCAGGCTTTGCGGATGGGTAACCGAGTTCAATTCAGTCCTCGCTTTCAAGTTCAGATTCCCGCATTGTTAATGTCAGTGTATTATGGCAATAATAGCCTGGATTGCTGTATTTAATTTATTTTAATTTATATTAACTTATACCTTCTGTGTCTGGTGCCAGATTTATGTACAGAGGTATCAACAGTCTTTGATATCTTTCTGAACTGAAGATTATTTTGGCAATTAATAAATTCCGTTACACATTTCCTATCATGTTTTATAGCTCCAAAGCACGTGCCATGATCAATAATATTCCTTAACACGTTAACTATCCTAAATATCTGTAGTTAAGTACTTGATTTAGACTCAATGAGTTACTGTATGTTAAATAAACACTAACTCAAGAGAAAACAACTATTTAGTCAAATTTTGTTTCATTTGCATCTGTGCAACCTCACTGAATTCACTGCAGTACATCTAAAGACACAATTTGGACAGTAATTTAGCAAATCTTCTTATGTAGCAGAGCTGTTAAACCTCAGTAAAAATATTTTAATAATCAATTGTTATTTAATTAACATGCAATTGCTGTTTCAGTAAATCTAAATTAAATCCCCATTTTAGGCACTTAATTTAAAGTGTGAATTAACATTCTCTATTGATAAGTAGTATTATAATAGGCTTTCAATCCTGAGTTGAAGAAAAAAATCAATTGTAACATTAAGTTGGATTCAGTAAAAAATTAATCACGTATTTCTAGTGCAGTATAAATCCGTCCTGCACCTTCTCCTGGTGCGGTATATCTATTCTTGGTCAGAACATCATGGTAAGGGGACAGATTGTGTTTCCCCTTCCTAGCTTTCACAAGGAGGACTGCAGTACTCCTTCGTTCCCTTCAAAATTCAAGCATACTGTAGAAAAGATGGAGTAATAGAGTGGACGGATTCTTTTGGCAGAGTCTGGACTTTGGGCTGCTTTGGGCAGGTGCTCTGGGAAAGCTCTCCCACTGTGGCTTCCCTGCCTGTCAGGGAGTAAAGGAGATCTGATGAGGAATGGTGAAGGGAGCAAGAGGCTAAGACGTGAGGCAAGGAATGAGAAAGAAAACGAGGTGTATTTAGGCAGACAGAAAAGAAAGATGTGCAAAAGGCATAACGATAATTAAGGAGGTGGGATACACTAGAGGATTTTTTGAGAATAAAGGGTCAGGATAATTTTGCACAGAGGGTGATTTGAGATTGGTGTATGCAGTGGGAAGGTAGAAACACCATGTGCTTTACCTCACTGATGGAGCTCATGATGTGAACTAGTCATTGGCTCTCAGGAATGCGCTGACCACATTTCCTGTCCCCTATCCACCCCCATGGATTTCAACCAAAGCCTAAGTAACGTTAAAGAGTCACATATTTCAGCTGTAGCCAATACTTTCTGCTAAATCTGTCTCTCATAATGATGTCTCAGCAGGACTGGGCCTCGTTCTTCTGTCACTGATCGGAGCAAATCCAATCGAAGCAAATTGGAGCCAATTGGTGTTTCCATTATGCAGTGGCAGGAGAATTGAACTCATTGTCACTAAGGATATATCAGTACTTGCTATTAATGTCAGTTTTCAGTTTTATAACATTTTGTTAAAAGTTCCCTCGGGCTGTATTCGCTATACAGATTTTCAGAGAAGGAAGACATATTTTATATTGAGAGCTCATTTGGTTTATTGTGAGAGGATGCTTGTGTTCAGAACTTAAATGGATATTACTTTCAACAAGTGAAGACATTGTCTCCTTTATTGTAGCTACTGGTCTGCAAAAGGACAATTCACCCAAATTTCCTTTGGATAGCTTTATTGGGTTTTGGACCAATTTAAGCAGAACTAATATTTCTTTAATTTTTCTTCAAGCTTAATACTTGGCAATGTAATGCCAAGTAATCTAATGCCTTAGATTTTATAATAGATGACTTTTTAAATATTACATACTCTATATTAATACCAAACTTCCATGTTTTGCTAGAAAAGGACTATATTTTGCCATCGGGTATGAACATGCAACTTTTGCTAATTTAAATAAAGGTTAAAAGGACAATTTCAAGCATTATAATAGATTTTCATTTGCCATTTTTTCTCTTTATTATTCTAAATGGATCTTTAAATGTCCAAGCTAGTTTTATTTTATAAGTTTGAAGATGTATTACTTTGCCACAATCCTACTTCGGTTTTATTTTTTTATACCTGTCTTGATCGCTGTCATTATTACTATTTCTTGCGCTGTTTATTTATGATGTCATTTTAGCTTAAGGCTAGCGCGGTGTAATCATTCTGCCTTAAGCATCATTTTTCCCTATGGCATGAAGATGAACATAGTGAACAGTACAAATTACAGATTGGAAAAGTTGTTGTTGACATTCTGTTTAGCAAAAATAGAAACAAGCTTATGGCTTCTCTCATGGTGAGCTCTTCCAGGTGTTTTTCTCCTCTCAGACTTGCTGATGTAAATCAGGAGTAATACTATTTATTCCAGATGAATATGGTGTTTCTCAGTGAGGAGAATCTGCTGTCTAAAACAACAGTCTGTCCAGACCTTCACGGGGCTTGTGCCATATTTTAGTCACACAAAAATATAATTGCTGGAAGTGCTCCTCTTTGCCTACGATTTTGCCACTGTTTGAGCGTATTTGGCTGTTGCAGAGTCCTGTTGTTCCCGGGGAAATAGGAGCCTAGCCAAAAGTGTAGAACACAAGGGAAACAAAGCACAGTTGTTTATTGTCTTTGCAACCTTCTTTCTTGTCTGCCTTTAAAGGCTGAGATGGTAAACCATAATGTCTTTGTTATTAAAATATGAGTGGAATTTGAGTCTGTTTCACGTATTTACACATGAAAGGCCATCAGCTCAGCTCTGTAGTTATACCCACATAGTTCTCCTTGTTTTCTCTTGCAGCAAAAGCCACTCAGCTTTCAGAACCTGATTCTCCATTTTCTGTGACGAGTTTCACCCTGTTTTGATTGCATTCTTTTGGAAATTGGGAGATCTGTTGTAGAGAATCCAAAATTGCATTGCAGACAATATGAAATTGAGCAGAGCAACCTCTTGATACACCAGGAGGTTGTGCTGTCATTTACAGAGACCTTAGCCTGGAGAAATGCACCAGCAACAATGTCACAAAATCAAAAAAAAAAAGATAAATGCAAAGTCCAGCACCTGGGAAGGAATCATTTCATGCCCCAGTACAGGCTGGGTCTGACCGGCTGGAAAGGAGCCTTGTCGCAAAGGCCTGGGGGTCCTGGTGAGCTCTCCTGGAGAGAGCTCAGCAAAGGGCTAGGATGATGATTTACAGTCTGGAACATGTGTCATATGACGAGAGGCTGAGAGAGCTGGGGTTGCTCAACCTGGAGAAGAGAAGGCCTGGGGGTCTTATAAGTGTTTATAAATACCTCATGGGAGTCAGTGAAGAAGATGAAGCCAGGCTCTCCCCCACGGTGCCCAGTGAAAGCACAAGAGGCAATTGGCACAAACTGAAATACATGAAATTCCATGCAAACATAAGAAAAACCTTTTTTACTGTGAGGCTGGTCAAACATTGGAGCAGGTTGACCAGTGAGATTTAGGAGTCTCCATCCTTTAAAGTATTCAAAACTTGAATGGACGTGGCCCTGAGCTGGTTGAGCCTGCTTTGAGCAGCAGGGTTGGACAAGATGAATTCCAAGAGGTCCCCGGCAGTATCAATGATTCTGTGAATCTGTCATCCATACCACTGCTTACCAGATCCCAATATACATTTAGATCTTGCTTTCACGAAATATCCCAACGTAAGAATAAATTGCCTACCTGCAGTGCAGTCTTCAACCCTCTGTCCTGGTTAGGCAAAGAGATAGCAGTGTATGATGGAGATGCTTAGACATTGTAAAGGCATATGTTAAATTTCAGTATGAAATGACCTCATAGTCCTGCTGAGAGGTTTGTAGCTTTGCAGATTATTTTTTTTTAATATCAGCCTTTTACCAAAATATTACTCTATGCTTACACATTTCACCAGCATACACCAGATACTGGAGGTACTTCTGCAAGATGTCCATATTTATTCATACATCCTTTTCTGGGAACATGAGCACAGTAAATTCTTCTGCGAGATTTTGTAGTCTCTGGTACAGCAGTGTGATTTTTATCCCCTGGCCACATTGCCAGAATAACTTCACACACCAGTCTTTGTTCCACTCCTGCAAAGACTTAAATTCTCCATTCTCACTTCCAACAGGCCTCAGTTTGTCCCAAATATTAAGTTAATAAGACATAGCATGTTTTTATGGAGTCTCTTTTTCTGTTTAACTCTGTTTAAGTTGTGAGCTGGTTTTCTTTGCTGAGTATTTTTTGTAAATAGCTGTGACTCTGCAGCTTTCTTGAAAACACTTCATTTGTTAGCACCTGATTCACAAAATAGACCAGGCACAGAGACCACAAGGAACACATTTTAATGTATTTAGTTGAATAAGCAGAATCCTAAAAATTAGCTCCTTTTTACAGTGCAAATACTTGTCTTCATAAATTTGGGATTTGCTTTCCATGAGAATTTGCAGATACATCTTTTAATTTCACAAACATCCCTCCTCCTAGACTTGTTTGTTAAAATACTAAGAAGGTGATAAACATGAAGAAGTTAAGCATACTAATTTAAAAATATGAAATCATTTTTGAAGAGACATTTCTTCATTATTTGCTCAGTTCTAATTTGGACTCTTTACCACCAAGACATGAGCCGGACCCCTAACTCATTTTAAAGAAATTACTGAACAAATGATAATGACTTTTGGTCATTATCAGCATGGGCTAAATTCACGCTGGTTTTCATCAGATGAAAGACTGTGTCACACCACGATTCCCTTGAGCCATCCAGTCCCTCAGCTATCAGCAGCACTTTAATTTTCTCTTAGAGACAGTATAATGTGAGCACTCAGCCTGGTTCACTCAGAAAATGTGGTAATTTTTCATACTTTCAAACACAGATGTTCTACCAAGTTTCATCCAGAGAGGCTAAATTTACATTTTAAAGCAAGGACACCCTAGATGTTACTTTCGAAATAACATACAACATGGCACAAAGAAATAAATGAATATAATTCTGTAAGAAAAGTTATAAATCAGACCCAGGAAATAAGAATAACAAAATAAAAGTGAAAAATTCACCTTTTAATTACAGTGGTGAAGCCTCTGAGATTGTGAAAACATTCATTTATATAATTTTGATTTACACAGTCCTTACAGGAGAATTTGCTTAATATCTCTCTTGAATATAATCTTGCAGATGGGAAAAAGTTTGTGTTTTTTTTAAATTCTCATAAAATATATGATATAATTTTAAGAAGACACTTACTGCCATGAACACATTTTATCTGCCGAAATCAGATGCCTGGACTTTAAAGAAAAACACTTATTAATAGATTTTCTCTTTGAAGGGTCAATCTTAAATCTTTTTATTCTCTTTTTTTAATTGTCAGAACACTATATTTTTTCCTTTTCTAGACTTAGCTTATTAATATTATTATTATTATTCCACAGACCTTCAAAATGTGTGCTCCTAGTCTCCAGGAAAATTTGAAAATTCCCTGAAGACTTACATACTGTTAATATTTTTGTGCATCTGGAGTTCAGCAGATAAAGAAACATCAAGCTGTTCGTATGACAGTTGCCAACAAAACCAAGCAGGGACGCGTTCCCAGGGCCCATTTCACCATTGCCCTACAACCTGTAGGGGCAAACAGTAGGCACAGCGGTTGCAGAGAGCGAGCTGTAGATTTTTTGTCCTGAAGAAACAGAGAAATTAAGTAAAACCATAGGGGACAAACCTGAACTAAGAATATTTGGGTGTCCTACTGCAGACTTGCAGGAATAGGCCTACAGATAATGAACGTGCCTACCAGCTTAAGGGGTTGTGTTTAAACATCACGCAGTTTACTGATTGATGTAGACAGAGACTTAATGGGGAAGTTTGGCTCTTTAAGTTCGTGTTTAGTCTCCTCACTATTCTACATAATGTCACTGTTAAACTTGTCACAATTCTTTGTAGATACGTCTCTGAAATGTTGCCAGCACTTACAAAAAGATTAATCTCTCCTTCCTCTCTGCATGGGTTTTCTTGAGGAAAACAGTTAACGTATTTGCTCTTCTTTCAAGTAGATTTTATCTTGCTCTATATAGAAATATCATGAGACATCAACAAAGGGTGTCTATATACTATGTAACAAACACATATCAGTTTAATATTGTGCTTGTGAATATATGACACTTTAGAAGTAGTAGAACTGTGATTCAGTTTCTCAAAAGAAAATGACTCAAGGTAGCAGGCCCTAATATTTTCTTCTGTGAAGAAATACCTGTAGACGAGGATAATATACGGATTCTCACATAAATCCTGACATCCTTACCTCAGTGAGTTTGCTTCGCACACTATCCTTAGAAGCTGGGGAGTGCAGAGGAAGCTAAAGTTTGATGCAACCGGGAAAACCCAGTGGGCTTCTCGTTGCAACCTTTCATTTCTCCTACACGTCCCTCATGGCACTGTGGACACTGCCCTCTTCATAAACAGCGTGCCTATCTCTGGCAAACCGGGTTACCAGAACATCCCTAGGTGTTTAATCTAAATCAGAGGCTGGCCTGCAGAGACCCCTCAACAGCACACACATGATGTTTAAAGCCTTACCGAGCTCACTCTGACCACTTCTCTGTAAGTACACCAAAAGTCGCTAATAGCTGGTACGACAGTAGGGAAGCAGCTGACCCAATAATATGCTTAACAGTGTTTTAAAACTAGAATCATAAGTTCCTGTGCTACTTTAGTCCTACAAAACCCATATGGAAGCTTCTGTGTTGTTTTTGTGAAGGATGGGATGCAAGAACCTTAGAATTAAGAGAAATGGACAGGTTAAAATTACTTACGAGGGACGCCATGCCAGACAAACATGTAGAAAACATGTCTTGTTACTCTTTTCTTGCTTTGTACGTAACTGTTCTTTTTGTACTGAACTTTACTGAAGCCTGTCATTACAGATGAAAATACGTCTTATATCTTTTGAAAAATGAAGACGATGGAATGTAAAGACTTTTATTGTTTATAGCAACAATTATTGCTAACGGTTTTCCAGAATTCTTTTAGGATATTTATTTGGCTGTGAGTAGAGGTAATAACTGAGGAAAAAATACCAGAGCATTGGATTTATCAAGACAGTACCCTGTATCTACTATATTTGCCTATTTACGACTGAAGTCGATCACAGACAGAAAAGGTGGGCTGCTAATTAAAAAAACATTAATGTGTTTTAAACCTCTTTTAAGAAAATGAAAAGTTGAAATATGTTATGGATTAATTGCACTTTGTAGAAGCACCATCATTTCCTATTTTAGCTTTAGATTTTTCAGTTCGCTTTCAAAAATCTGAAAAAAAATCATTTTGTAATTACTTCAGTGCTGCTTTCATATTTAAAACTATTGAGCTACTTGACAATGTACCTTGAATATAGGAAGTCAGATTATCTTTTCTTGAGTACCTAATTGTTTTATTATTAGTATTCTTTCCTTGTCTCAAAATGCAGAAAATTCTAGGCTTTTTTAAAAAGTAAACTACATTATTTAAATGCATAAATTTGCTTAAGCCTCAATGGGTTACTCTGACTTGTAAGGCTATTACTGTTCCAGTTGCAAGCAATAATGATACTGCAAAGATATTCCATTCGAGAAAATATTTAAATAAACTTTCTTCATCCAAAAATGAGATGCAGCATATTTACATTTTTATTTGATGAAGCCTGTTCCTGCTATCTTTGTTCTTAATTTGGTCTCAAAAGAATTAGTAGTAAGAGGAAAAATAGTCTGTAAATATGCATGAAATCAAATTTAGAGGGTAGGCTAAAAGGTATTGACTGCCAGCAGTGCTAAACGGCAGGAGGCAAAATTTCCTCCATAGTTTTCTTCTTGGCTGGAAACACATTGCCTTCCATCTAGATTATTTAATCCTCAAAATGCACATCAAAGCTTCTCATCAGGTGGTGTATGTCTTTATAGGCAGTTGAATGTCAAAGATCTAGCTTAAAGATTTTTGAAAAATGTAAAACATAATAGATCCCAGATAATAACACAGCAGTGAAGCTCCTGTACTATTCCTTCCAGCAAAGTACTGGTATCACAGGTTGTAGCTAATCTTTGTGGCAAAAGGAAGAGCAAATTTCCTACGTGAGAATTTATGACATCCATCCAACAGATAGAAATAAAATGATCGAGTCATGTTACTGGACTAATACTAGCTTGTTAACAATTCCCTTCTCTCTTTACACTTGTGGCTTGCCAGAACAATAGGCTATGAGTTATCTCACTCCTCCAGCCCAATTAGACAGTGGAAAAATGTATGCAAAATATGTATGAAACATTTTCCTCTTGTATATTCTTAACAGGATGCAGGCTGCAACACCGTCCCTTTAATTTAATTCAGTCTTTGTCAAGAGCTGATTACTTGTAAGGATTGCATCAATTCTCATGAATGATTATCTTATTCTTAGGGAGTATCTTAAAAACCTTTTAAACAATTTTGTTTTGTATTTCTGAGCTTGTATTTTGCCCTGACATGAGTATATAAAATAGCCAGGTGTTTGTAAGGAGCCCCGCAAGGAGAGTGCAGAAATGTGGTAGCTGAAGAGTGGTTTGCTTTTTGGTGTTATCCCTATCACAGGAGCAGGGCTTACCTCACAGCAGCTGCCAAAACAGAAGGGGAAGAAATAAGAGTGAGAAATAAAAAGAGCCTCTTCATTCTGCAATGAAGATTTCCTGTTCTTTCTTTTTACGTTAGATTCTCCTTCCTTTTTATTTGTTTAAATACCAGTGATACGGTATTTCCTATAGATGGCTCAGCTGTGACACAGAAATAAGTTAGTAGCTGTGCTGAATACTCAGGGGTTTCATTTCACAGCTGTTTAAGACAGCCTTATTTTTTAAAGCCTGAGCAGTCTTGTTGCCATCTCTATCCATGACCTTCCCTTTCTTTTTTTCTAGTTATCCTCCTCTTGTAGCACCTTTTTCTTTCCAGCAATCTTATCTCTAGTGGTGTAAAAGCTCGCTCTCTGTTTCCGCTACGTGGGATTTCTACTTTATCACCTTTCTGTCTTTCCAAATCTCATTATTCTTTTGCATAACTTTTAATTTCTAGGCATGCTTTATGACACCCAGTATATTTTCATCTCTGAAGTTACTCATCCATTCACTGTGCCCTTAGTTTCTCCCTCCTTTTATTGTGTTTTAAGTAATGCTTTCCTGCTAACTGCCATACTCAGAGACAATTTCTATTTCTATTAAAGCAACAAAGACTTTGCCTAGCTTTATATCTAATCAGAATTTGGCTGGCCTTTTGGTGGCTGTAGGGAAAGTTAAAACCCTTCAGAGGGAAGTATTTGACAGAGTCAAAGCCCATCTCCCTTCCTTACCCCAATCTTAATTGCTCTCATTGTGATACAAGGTTGGGGAACAACCATGTAGCCCTTCCACCCCTAGAAGAGCCATTTCTTGCCTAACTTTTGTTACTGTTTTCTCATCCTACTTCTCCATCTGAGAAATAGTAATTCAGGAGTTTAAGAGGACTTCCAAACATATCCTCACTCTCTTTCACTTTTGCATTTCTCTATTCCTCTTCATTTTTGCCTGTGGTCTTCAGAAACATCCATCATTATGCCATGTGGTGACATCCAAGTATATTCCAACACTTAACGACTGTTGGCTTCCTCTCCATAGTTTATGGGATTCAGATTGAACAGCCGTTAGCCTTCTTCATCTAGATTATTCTCTTTCTCATTTGTTTGGGCTCAGCGAATTATACTGTTTCAGTTGACTGGAGAGGTAAGATACTGTTGACGTCTAAAAGACATACAACCAAAAGTGTGGATGACTGAAGCGGCAGGGTCGCAGAGGCAGCCTGGCTGCGTGCTGGGGCGCAGAGCTTGGGGCAGCCTTGGGAATCTGTGCCCAACAGGTGTAACGTTGTCAAGGTGTGTCTTTGCTACTGCTTCTGCCTTTGCTTCTCATTTGGTCGACAAATGAATCAGCATTCGCTCTGCTTTCAGAGTACAGACTAGTCAAACATCATCCTCGATACACAACCTTTGACTTGAACGTGAGACACGCTCATTAAAGTCAAAGAATGATTTAGTCCAATATGTGGCCTTTCACTTCTAATTGAAAACCGATCTTATGAGATGCAAAGAAGCCACAAGTTATGTTTAACTCGCTGGCTGATGTAAGGTCTCACTGCGTCTTAAGAGGTGCTCAGTGCTGCTCCGAGTGAGACTATAATAGGGATATTGCTTTATTGTCAAGTCAGTGCAGTAAGTGTATAAAATCAACAGCAGTGCCCAATGAACTCAACACTCACGAAATAGTAGTCCATCTTGCAAGTAATCCTGCCCTAATTAATTAAAATAAAAGGAAGATATAACATCAAAGAAATGCATCACAGAAGGCATTATGTAATTAAGTAAAGATGTACTTGTATTGCATCCAAGCAATGGGGAATGTGCGTTTATCACCTTGAAGCGTTACTTTTCTTTTCTTTTAAATATTTTTAGTGGCTTCAACATTTTATTTTATTATTGCTCATTTGACTTAAAAACCGCATAGTACCATAATTTATTTTTTTTTTAATGATTTTAGGAAACTCAGCAAAGCTTCCAAGAAAAAGTATAAGTAACTATAAATGTAGTATATAAGGTGACTTTTATTATTATTTCTGCACACTGAAAAAACTTTATAGTGCAAAAACATTTGTTTGGCAATCTCAAGGTTATATTTATAAGGATTATATTTTTATTAAATAATGTTGTGTCGGTTTCTACTCTGAACACAATATCTCAGTTTCATTTTAAGGACTAATAACTTGCAAATGGCTGCATCTTTTAATTCCTCAATGATTTTAACATGTAACAATCAAACAACCCACTGTTTATCGCGATAATACATATATTACTGAAAACACAGTAAAGAAGCTGTGTAAGCAAGTTGCTTATAGTAAGCGCAGTAAGCACACAGGAAGCAACTTCTTCCTACACAGCCCAGGACTTCTTCAGAGCTCATTTTAAGTGTTTGGGTTTCGTTTCTGTGCTACTATGTGGTGCTTGAGTACCATATTATTCTATTTATTTTAGATTTTAGTGAAGTTTGGAGATAAAAAAAGTAATTTTGGTTTGCTTCAGGTTAAATGTTTTTAACAAGGGAGGAGAAGACACAATAAGGGAGCACTGTAAGAAAAGAGACCAACAATTACTTTGCTGAAATATTTTTCTGGAGAAAAATCTGATCTAAATCAACAGCTGCACCTGCCAAGCTTAGAACATTACTTATTTAATTAAATGTGTTTGATTGTAGAAGGCTGCACTTGCAAATATCTGCCTACAATTGAGAACAAAAACCTTGCTTATATTCACATTTTCTGTTTCTTTGGATAAGTGTGATTGCTTAGTCATAAAAGTGATTAGTTTAGAAAAGCCTCTTTTTATCCTGTTTGCTAAGTTCTGTATCACTAAATACAGAATAAATTTAGAGCTTGTAGAATTTTATGGAAGATTTTTTTCTACGAAAAACAATGACAAAGTTAAAAGTGTAAAGCCTTGAAACACAACAGAAAGGAAGAGGGCTTTCTACTAAATGGCAAATTGATGTTGATTTCAGTGGGAAAATGCAGCCCTCGAATCCTTTTTGTTGCATCCTCTGTGAACAGGTTTTATAACAATTCTGTATATTCTGAAGACAGAAACTTGATGTCAGGGCCTTGTCATCTCTGGTCAGCAGAGTAGTTTGTCAAGAGAGTTTTCAACTATAAAAGCATCAGTAACTCATCAGAATATTTGCTGAGCTTTTCTGACAAAAGAGGCGAGTTTCTGTCAAGAAAAATCTGGAGTTTTCCTTGACTTCCCCTAGGAACATGTAACCTAGTTCCCCTAGGCCAGTTCCCCAAACCTTCTGTGCAAAATGGACAGACTGTTCCTCTAGATTCTGGCTCTTTGTAGCAACATGACTTCGCCTGTTTCTTCCCATGTGTGAAACCGAGTGAGTGACATCCATTAATGAAGCACATACTGAGGCTTGAACAGACAGCTCACCGAATGTGGCAAAAAGAAATTTCTAAAATAAAAATTCGCAAATGGTGTCCCTGATTTGAAATCTAGCTTTATAAGCCATTAAAGGCCAATAGGCTGTGAACCCATACGGGGAGGCGAGGAATAACACCTAGATACCTAGTAGATCATAACCATGCATATAAATAAACAATCCAGTTGCTTAAGGGTTATAGAAATTTAAATGCAAATAGAACTGGTAATGATACCCTGGAGACTGACGTTGTAGTCAATTTCTGGAGGATGCGGCATTGTAAACTTAGTTTTTGCTGCTGGTTTCCTTAGAAACTGGAACAAGATATTGTTCAGGACACAAAATAATATCCTGTTTCAATGACTGAGGATCTTGAACTAAAAAGTAATTGATTTTGCATGAGGCACCAGATTGTCATGTACTCTTTCTAGAAAATATTATGGCACAAAATGTTGAAATGGTTTCAAATCTGCCATTTTAGTTCTAGTGATCTCCCTGTGTAAGTACTACAATTTTTGAAAAATTAGCTTTTAAACCATTCAATGGGTCAGTTCACTCACAGTGCTTGTGAGTTTTAAATATTTTACTAAAAATCTAATCATTGCCTAAGCACACCCAGTATTCTACTTCTTATCAAGAAATAAATCTTCATGTATACCTTGGTCACGAAAGGATGCATTTAATGTGTTTAGCAAGTGAATGCATATAAAGTACATCATAGATTAATGAATAATCCTACTTGGAATACATGATAAATACAGATTAAGAGCTACAGAGAACTGCAAACAGTTAATGCCTACAGGGAGGCATTCAGGTCATTTCAAGATTTTGTTCATGAGAAGAAGCTACAGTATTCCTGAATGAAGTGTTTCTGAAGATTGTTTGGCAAAGTCGTATTGTGACTGGACACTGTCGCTCTCATTTATGCATGTATTTGAATAGTCAAGTATATATATGAATGCTTAGAACATGACCAGGTTTGAATGCCCAAATCAAATGATCACTGGGTTGTATCGACATGACCTTAATGCAGAGGGGTGTAATGGTATAATGTAAATGATCGTTTCATTTGTTACTTTAAAAGAAAAAGTTTCCTTGTGGTTGGACAATATAGACACATAATATAAAGAACAAAAGTTAAAAAAGAGATAAAAGGAAATAAATTAATATGAACATTATTTTTATGTCTTACATTTTTTCAGTTTTGTTCATGAAAAGACTAGTAATTTGAGTTGACTTGCTCTGGTTTATGACTTTTAAATGAACCATGCCTTCTTTGGAGGTATGAACGCTCATTTTCTGAAAACTGAGTCCATGGTAGCCTAGACTGGGCATCCAGAAAATAGGTTGACTTTTTTAAAAATAATGGTCTGTTTTATAAAACAGATATTATGGAATACTAGTTTCTCTTTTTTTCTCGTCAGATTTTTAAACAATGTTTTAATAACACCCGTATGCATTCATTCTATCATTTTACAGATCCTCTCAGAGATATTGCTAGCGACCATACATCACTTCTTAGTCAAACTCCTCAAGAGTTATTTTTTAAAAGAATGTTCTTGATTTTTTATGTTCTCAAAATATGCGATACATTTCTGTTTTGGCTGTTCTTGATAAAACAGATACAAGACAGTTATTGTTGACAAAATGAAATTCCACGCTTCATATAAACCTTTTTATCACTGTGTTTTTGTGGAAATCATTATTTTATGGATGTTAAATACAGCTGAAAGATTATTCACAATTCATTCTGCAAAACAGGTCTTATAAAAGGCACTTCCCCAAATTTTCTTTTAATATATTACAGTTTATCTTTTGTTTATGTGAACACACTTTCATGTCAGCTTGGAAAAGTGCATCTTTCCCCTCTCTCCCTCCAAGCATATGTCGCTTCTATCAAAGAATATTCCTTTTTTTCTCTCAAATGTTCTCTACACCCGGAAGTTCATTGTCCAACAGTTTTCTTACAAGGACATTGCAAAAGAATCAATAAGCTACAAGTACACTATTATACATTCAGATGCTGTTCAGGTATTAATGTTATGGCAAAGAAAAGTTGGAGCACTCATGAATTTAAATATTTTTCATATAAACTATGTAAATATAATGATTAACAATCAGCTACATTGACTATTCAGGACATGCAGTGTAGCATTTTCCTAATTACACTTACCAGTGTGGGAGGATATGACTGCAGAGGAAGATTAAACTATTTGTATTTATTCAGTGTTGCTTTATAGCGTTAACCAGGAAACTCGCTTTTGCAGTATTGAATGCAAGAATCTAGAATAACCTGAAGAATTTGATTAGGGTGGCAGCAGTCTGCGCCAGGCTTGGGTAGGGATGGCAGGCGCAACTCATTCTGCATCAGCAGTCATTTCAGCTACCTCTCTCATCTGTAATTTCACTGTTGATAGGGTGATTTAAAACACAGGCAAAATTACTGCTTAATATTATGGCTTTATCTAAAGCTCTTCAAGTAAACCAACCAAACAAAAAAAAACCCCACCTGGCAGGCAGGCTTCTGTTTTCAGTTATTCATGTTTTATTAAAATAAACAAGTAGTTTGCAAGCAGTGGAACTAATGAAACCCGGTGTGCTGTAGCTCTGCGTCTAGTGATGGGATTCTGTGAAGACTAATAAGGCGCAACTCAAACTGAAGATTTCCCTGAAATTAGGACATGTGTAATGTCCCTTCTGTCCCACGGAATCTCTGGTGCCTATGGAAAGATGAGCTCATATTGCAGTCTTTCCCAGAGCAGATGCCCTAATTGGTTTTTTTTTCTTTTCCTTTTTTTTTTTTTAACAGCAGCCTATTCACACAACACTTAAAGAAGCTTAGCATCTCTATAGATACATCAGATTTTGTGAAAACAGGAAAAAAAGTTGACAAGTTACTGGGGACAGCAAAATGATGTCAGCAGAGGAGCACTCCTTTACCCTGCCTGCTTATGAAACACGGCTAAAGTTTCCCAGTATGCCTCCAGTGATGACCTAAGGAAAGGCTGTCTCACTCTAACAGGTCTTTGTAGGGCTCCTCCTAGCAATGCCTGAGTTGGGATTGTCCCTCCGTGGTCTTATTTTAATAGCCACTGAGGCACTGGAGATGAATGGAAGATTTATGTTGTCTAATGGGGTTGTAATTACTTCCAGCTCACTCTGAGGGTTGCCCCACCTTGTCACCCCCATCATTCTGTACTCTGATGTCAACGGTATCAGTCTGGCTCTGTTTGTCTCCCATGCTCTGAGAAATTTGGTGCTTATGATTCATCATGGTCTTGAGAAGCTCAGTGAAACTATTTTGTTAGCTTCTGTAACAGACCCAGATGTTTGTTTTTCAGAAATATGTGTTGCAATTTGGATGTAAGCGCGTAATGGTTTACCTTCATAGGAGAAAGGATGTGTGGTTTCTGTTCACGGTGTAAAAAAGAGCAACAGATTTTGTAGTGTATTAATTTGTTGATTTGTAGTATATACACACAAATTAACAAGGATGTTTTAGTTCAAATACACTGATGAACTGTTAGTGTAGTCAGACTGTGTTAAAATACTTCCAAAATTAATGTTTGACGATGTTGACACTTTGGTGATGCTGTGATGTTTACATCACAGGCAAACATGACTTTAATCAACTGAGTGCAGTGCTTTGAGAATATCACATTGAATAGGTGGTTTTAGAGGCTAAAGAGGGAGCCTTGGTATCCCTGATACTGGCTATTTGTTGTGTACTGGCCACACCGGGGAGTTTTCAGCCGGGGGTGATGGTTCCAGTAGGACTGGTGAGCGTGCCTGTTTGACTTCATAGTGAAGACTACTATATTTATCCAGTTGTTTACTCTAGTCCCTGATATTCACTATATGCAGATACAGTATTTTCTGTAAAAACTGAAAGGGCTTGTATATGACTTTTCAGAAAGGCAGTTAATAACAATATGCTTTACTACCTGGCTTCACTCATCACTCACACATAGATTCAGATGGGAGAAAAAATTGTGATGGAGACAGAAGATGGAAAGAAAGCGAGTCTGTGGTAAGTGTTTGGACCCAGCTATCTGCTGCAATTACACTTTTGCTTTTTAAGGCGGAGTGGTTGTTTGTTCTTTGATTGTTTATTTAAAGCCCATTGCTTCTGCTAAGAAAGCTTCCAATGCCGCATTCTGCCTTATTTGTTTGGAGTTTGACTTTATTCAAAAAGCAGCCTCAGTGTTTTTGGCACCACAAGTTCACCAACTGAATTCTCAGAGACACTAGTACAAAGACAAAGAAGAAAGGAAAACAAAGCCAGAATAAGAACAATACTTGGAAATTATATAAAAACAATATAGCAAAATCATCAAAGTGCTTAAAAGCCTACAAAAATGCAAAAGGCGAAGTATTACGTTTGTGTAGTATGGCATATTGTTCTCTAGGACAAGGAGTGAACTTGCAATCATTGTATGCAGAACAGATTTCTGCATATCTGGACATTACTGTTCCCTTGTAATTCACAGTCCTATTCTTCTTTTGCTTCTTTTCCTCCATTTAGATGGTAAGTTGTTTGGACTATGGACTTTCTAAACCTAAAACATCACGGCCCTTTTTAAAAACTGTCTATGTTAAGATTTTCATGCAATTCTTAAATGCTAAATGGAGGTGTTATTTAACTGGTACTACCCTGAATTTTGCTGCTATAATGTGGCCCCATCAGAGGGTTACAACATCTGACAAAAATGCTTCTACATCACTGTGGTTAGATCAGCTCCTGTCTGGTGTTCATGTATTTGTTCTGATGTGTGGCCCTGGACATCTTCGTCACTCTAGCTGCATCTTGTACTCTTATAATCGAGAAAATCACATTCCGTTAAGATGCTCTTTTGCTTGTAATTTGTAGATGGATAAAGTCTTAAACCTAAAGAGTCTTCTGAGTCTCTAAATGGGTACTAATTTTATGATTCTCCATGCAAAAATTTTCATCAATGTCAATACTTGAAAAGAAAAATGTACTAGAGCTTCAGACGATGGTTGCTTGTAACAACCCATCTTGTATTTTCCCTGTTTCTCCATTCCCTGCACTAGAAAGCGTTGGAGATCTCAGCTGGTGTTGGCTTGGAAATTCTTAATGATATGATTGGTTTCTAGTCAGCTGCTCTCTGTTGCAGGATGACGTGGAAAAGGGAGAGTTATATCTGGGACTATATTGCACTGAAAACACAGAAGTTAGGAATAGCTACTGAAAGAAGGATCTTGGTAATGAGAAAAGTATTAAATTGTGAGAGTAGTACTGGATAATGTCATTCTCTGGGATGGTGGAATTTATTGTCGTGATTCACAGGTTTCTATTCATGATAAAGGAGGGCAGGGAATTCTCAAAAGGCTTGTGTCTGTCTTTCCTGGAGAAGATAGTTTTAGAAATGAATTACAGTGCATCATCTGGTTTTGGTGAATAATCTAATGGTGTTTTTAAAAGTGAGTCTCAGTAGAGCCTGCATTTCTACACATTATTTTGTATAAAAAATATGATATGAGGTGAAATGGTGGGGGGTTTTTTTGGTTTTTTTTTGTTTGTTTGTTTGTTGTGTTTTAAACTATGTCATAAAGATCAAGTTATCTTTGGCCATGTACAGAAGTTTGGGTTTGGCTATATTTGTTAATTCAAACCTTCTTGTAGGGCATGTACTAGACAGCTTGTGTATCAAAGCCTTAACTGTGGCTCTTAAAGACATTTTCTGTCCATTAATTTTGATTAGTCACAAGTTAGACTGGAGAGAAGAGGGACAGAGGATTTCTCATTTTTTTATTGAACATTCTGCTTTACTTTCAATCATGTTATGCAAGAAAAAAACCCAGCATCCTGCCTTGTGACTTGTTCTCACAGCTATTTCTGTAGCTCATCAGACACTGTTCAGCATTTCATCACTTGAAGCTGGACAAAGAAGATGTCAAAAGTGGAATTAATCTCTTCTGGCCTAAATCAGTTTTAACTCCATGTCTATGCCAAGTCACAGTGAGAGAAGCCTGTCCAGGTCCAGCACATCAACTCCTTACTTTCAAGAGTATCATAGTGTGAAGTTCTAGTAGTCTGATAGCAAGGAAAAGCCTGATTTTACATCTTTATCTGAACTTTCAAAGCAGAAGGCCTGCTACAGACTGAACTGTCCCGCCAAAGATATTTCTTTTCTCTGTCTTTCCAATCTGGTGAACTACCTTTTTATTCCCCCCCGCCCTTTTTTTTTTTTTTTTTTCCATGAGACTGGGATCCTCTGCAGATAAATTACAGGAGGTTTACCTGATGAAAAGTCTGTGCAAGAAAAGTGCTTGTAGCTGAGCTCTTTGCCCCAGAAATACTTACGGATACCTGTCAAAATGTGGATTTGTGGGGGAATGATGAAGGGGAGAGCTAACCGTTCGCACTGCACTACTGCAGTTCACTTTATTGCTCAAGAGCTCTCTTGCAGCTGTGTGGTATCTGCCTGGTGCAGGGCTGGCCCTACTGTCAACCAAAACTATTGAAATATTTCGTAGTAATTACTTATATAAAAATATTATATCCTCACATATGTGTTTGGAGAGTGCATTTAAAAATACTCCATGCAGTGGTCTCCAAAACAGTCTTACTTTGAGGAATATGAATCCCAGATTTCCTGGCAAGACGGAGTGTTGCAATAACAGACCCACTGAGCTATTGGTAAACTATGCTAAGGCGCCTGCATAAGCACTAAGTGTTTGACTGAGGCTGCAGAAAAGCATCAGCATCTGCTTTCTTTGCTGTGTCCTGGAATATTTTTCTGTTTAAGCCTTCACAGCTCTTCCTGGAGGAGAGGCGAGGGAAGGTTGAGGGAGTCTGTAAATATGTGGCATCTTTAATTCTGAATTTCCTATTTGCTTTAGGTATTTTAACACCTTCTGTAATATTTTAATATAGGCACTTTCCCCCTGAAGTTATATACGGTTTTCAATATGATTCTTTATTAACTGCTTTCATAGATATCTTCTGCACAAATAAAAAGAGAAATACCTTCAAATGTATCTCTGACTTACTCCATCTAACTTACTACAGCTCCTGATGTAGTGATGGCATGTTGATTTCCTTTTTGGCCTCAGGGTTATGCAGCTCTTCTCAACTCTCACTTTTTCCCAGTCATTACTATGTAATGCTATACTTTGCAGGTCCACTGTCTATCAGGCCTGTGCTATATAATCTGCATCTACCTCTACAAAGTTTCATGCTCAGTTTGCTGAACAGCTTGTTCATGCATTTGTCACTGCATATCTTGAGTCCTCCGTAATCTTTCAAAATCATTCACCTATGTAACTCTGCTGAGCAGGCTGTCTGAACATATAAGTACACCCTCGTTACCCTGAAAGTCTTTCTTAGTCTTCTGATAGCCACTGACTTTAAAAGACTATTCTTCCCAATTTCACTGAATTTTCTTGGTTTCAGTCCTTGCTGCATCCTCTCCCCTCCTTCCTTGTTTCTCTCTAACATCTCCTGATCGTGTTTCCTGAAAAAAGTATCCATCATTCCCATTGGAGAAATGCTTCCTCATGCTCTTTTTAAAAATACAGTAAAGTTTTACCCGTTTTCCAAGCAGATAAGTTGTCCTTAACTATAGCAGACGGTGAGCCTTATATCCCCTATTTTGCCTTGTTTAAGACCCCTGTTGGAGCAAACCAGTCTACGGCAAATTGAATTATCCTCCATAGTCCATTTAGACACAGTTAATGTGCATCACTTGAGTTTTCTCAGACATCAGGCCACAAAGTAAAATCCTTCATATACTCTGTAATAAATCAAGTTAATTTAACACCTCAAACCTTCAAAAACTGAATTTCTGTTCCAATTCAAGAAGTAAAGCTCACATGAGAGCAGGCGAAGTAGCCCCTTACTAGCAGGAAGACCATGGCAAACGCAAACCTAAAAGAGGTGAGGGCTGTTCAGCAGGGACAAGCCAAGTCCCCTGTCTCCACCCTGCCACAGCACTTGCCTTAAACAGACAGTGGTATTCTTTATACTTAAGCTGCAAGTTCCATGTGATTTAATGGGGTTTTGGATGCCCTCTTCTTTTTCTCAAAACAGTCTCCAGATTCCTAGATAGTTTTGAAAATGAGATTTTAGTTTTCTTATTTTTAATGATGAGATAGGGGAAAACACTTGGTTTTTATGGTTGCACTATGTATGTATGTATGTGTAGCTATTTTTAATGCAGTCGATTCACTTGTGTGTAGCACCCAAGGTTAAATTCCATGGGGAACTGCAGATTTTCAGTCATGTACAACATTTTTTATTTAGAATTGATACCAAAAAGAATTGTCGTTTTCTTTGTGCCTTTTAATTCTGCGCAGCTAAAATTTACATAGGTGCAACCTTCTGAGAAGGCTGACATAAAAGGGTGAAGTCTCAATGAGGTGAACAGGGAATTGCATGAATAACTCCTATTATTAATAACGGGAGTTGTGTTCCTTTTCCCAGTGTACTCTGTTGAAAATTGTATCCCTAAAGAAGTTGACAACAAATATGCTTTCCCTGTTTAAGTTGCAAAGCACACTAACATCAAGGTCACTTGCTCCATTTGACGGAAGAAAAAAAGCCCTATATAAAATATGGATAGAGTGTCAATCAAAACTGGTTTTACAGTATACACTATGGTAATGTGAGTCATATTGCTTTTTTATTTTTAAACACAACTAGATATGGTAGTTTGGCAGCAGTGTTTTTACAAAGACAGCGCCTTCAAACTCTTTCATAGCAAGACTGGAAATCCTGCCAGGTAAAAAAAAAAAAAAGTTATTGAAAACCTTTCTTCCCTTATAGGCCGATTTTGACAGGAAATCTTTGAGAGGCAGCAGCAATGAAGTGCCCAGAGATTTCATCTGTCTTCTTTTGCTTCAGGAAATGCTGAGCACAGGCTCCCCTATTAGGCAAAATACACGAAGTACCAAATCCCCTTAACAATCATCTTCGGTCTACTCTTAGGTTGACAGCTTTCTGTGTCCTAGTCTGTCAAACAGGGCCTGTTACTGAGACTCATATTACCGGGACCAATGTGAAAGTTTTTGACAGTACTTTGGGGAAAAAAACGTATTGTCAGTGCTTACAAGTTGTCTCATCCAATCAATTTTGCAGGGACTTAATCAGAATAAAATATATCTTAGTAGAAATGTATTAATTCACAGTGATTTTTCTTCTGCTCCATAGTGCTGACATAAAGATCCAGTTTGAAGCCATTGTCTCTCATTCTGTGTGATTTGGTAAAATTTGGCAAATATTAGCTGTTGTATTATAATATCCAATAGTATTTTTTGTTTGGTTTTGACAGATGCCAAATTTAAAATTTAAATAATGTTTCAAGAATGAAAATGACAGCTTGTAGTAATTCTGCAGGTGTCCAAGCAGATGTACTTCCAAAAATAATTAGACAAAATATGTACAGATTGCAGGAAATATGAAAAAAATTGACATCAAATTTTCATGAGTAGACTCTGTATATGTTTGGGCATTTTAGCTACTTTAAAAGCATCATTTATTTAGAAACTTTCACACACTTCCAGAACAATGAATGTACATGAAATAGAAACCACTTTAAGCCAAAAAAGCCAATCTTGTCTTGGAACATGGAGGAGGGAAGAAAAAACAGTTGAAGTGTCTTAAGCTAGCATAGTCTTAAGGAGTTTTCTTGAGGAATTTTGTCAACTAGGCAAGTAATAAAGAAGGGTGTGTAAGAAACAGACCAAAACATGGATTCTTCCCTCAAACTATTATTTAGCACAGTGATTTCTCTGAGTTTGCTAGATGTATTCACGATTTATACTAGAAGTAGCAAAAACAGAAAGGGAAATGGAGTATGTCTATTTATTTCCAGCTGTATGCATTTCTCTGAGTGCAGAGGTAAAAATGGAAGGGAAAGCTGATTTTTGAAGTTTTTCTTGCTTGAAATGGGGATGGTATGTGTCTTCACTGCCCCCCAAGAAAATACATTCCAGAAGTAACCTTAGATATTAAACATTCTGTCCCTCTTTTTATCTAATGCTTCACTACAGAGTCAGCACAAAAAAGCTGAATTCCACAGATACTAGAAAACTGACAAATGACTTAGTAAAGGCAGAAAACAAAAATGCTAAAGTTAGCACAAAATATCACAGGTATCTCCCTAAATTCTCTTTGCTTATCTCAGTGGCTAAATGGTCATTGAATAAAGTAAACAAGCAATCCTAAGTATAAGGATTGAAAATTAGGACTTACTCATCACTTGAATATAACCACTTGTCTTAACCTGTTTGAATTTAGAATCCTGTTCTTTCCATTCTCTGTCTATGGTGTCCAAACCTGTTTCTTTTCCCAGTACAGTGACGCAGCTTTAACAAAAGATGTTGCTGATGTCTCGTCATCAAGCAGCTCATGGCATAATACATGTCACTGGGGAAACAGAAGATGTGATCCTAAATGTGCTAAAGTGGGAGAAGGAATTTAACCTGGATTTCCAATTTGCTGGGCAAGATCTGTATTCACCAAGCTATCATATCAAGTAGTAGGAGACCTTCTTCCTACAGTAGTTATCTAAAAAGAAAGTTCTGCTCCTGCCCTTTCTCTCCCTATGGATCACATAAAGAATTTTAACAACTAATCAAGGAACACAATAGTATATAAAAAACCAACACACTCCATGGATTCCTCTCCCCTCCCCCTTCCTCTCGCCTCGCCTCGCCTCCCCTCGCCTCGCCTCGCCTCCCTTCCCCTCTCCTCTCCTCTCCTCTCCTCTCCTCTCCTCTCCTCTCCTCTCCTCTCCTCTCCTCTCCTCTCCTCTCCTCTCCTCTCCTCTCCTCTCCTCTCCTCTCCTCTCCTCTCCTCTCCTCTCCTCTCCTCTCCTCTCCTCTCCTCTCCTCTCCTCTCCTCTCCTCTCCTCTCCTCTCCCACACCACCAGCTGTTTAAAAGCAAAACCATTCTAAATAGAGTTCTGCTATATTTGTCACATCCATACATTAAGGTATAGGGGATAAGACTTGTTCTTCAGCTTTTTCCCTCAGGACTGAATCCCACTCAGCTGATGTAAATGAGAAGTTTGCTATTGTCCGTGGAGGTCACTGGAGCACACACATGTAGTACAGCAATAGGGTGGGAGGAAGAAAAATGTGTTTGCAGCATTGCTGGAGGATACCGATGGCCATTCAAGTGAGAGAAGGAAGGGAGAGCACTGTTTATTCTCCTTTATCTTTCTTTTCCTTCCTTACTTGGATTAGTAGTAGCAAAGATTTGTTAGTCATTTTGGCCATCCTCCAGCCCATTTCCTACAGCAGCTCCCTCAGGTTTTTTTTCAAGTCTCTGTTATCTTAAGCTATGGGACATCTGACATACTGCTTGGCAAAGGATTCCACAGTTTAATCAGCACCAGCTTCAGCACTGTGCTTTGGTGTTGTGTTTGGGTTGGGGGATTTTGGCATTTTACTTATTTAAGTCTCAAAATCAGAAACAATTTCTCTTCCTACTTTTGGTACTGATAGTATGTGAATTCCTTGTTAGTCTTCCAGGCATCTTTTTAATAAGTTCTTTCACAAGTGCACCTCTCATTTGTTGGACTTCAACCTGGTAACAAAACTGTGTGTAAAACTGTCACTATGGCAGTATTTATATCCTTCTTCCTACCTCTCAGTGGAGCAAACTGCCATCCAGATTGTTCTGTGGAGGAAGTTTCCTGATTCCTCATTGTTTAAATATACAAAATTAAATGGTGTAGAAAACTTTATATATATAACTTCACTTCACATTCTCTTCCATCACAGTATATTTGTTTGTATAAGAGTCTTGGCTTGAGTATTTTACTTTTTACTTTCTGCTCTTTTTATCTCTTTCCATATGCATCATGATTCTTTTGTCTCCGGTCTATTCGTTTTCAAGGAACCCCTTTAATGTGATGTGTTTATATGTGTTTCCATTGTATCTTTTATTTTATTTACACATTTTAGATCAAATGTTTTAATTAACTTAAAGAATGATAATGTAACTGTACTAACGCAGACTGCACATTGCAAAAAAAAATATTTGTGCTTCCTTTTTCATTGTGTCCTCTGATGGGATGGATCATTTTTTACCACCGTAAAAAAACTACGGTAAAGGTTTCAAACAGTGGAAAAGCTAAACAAAGATTTGGGGCCATTTGGACATTTCCCTCCTCTCTCTCCAGTTCCTGGAGATACGTCTGTGATGCTTTGGGAACTGTAAAGATGTGAAACAAATCTTATGGCAGATGCTATCATTCCTAGTTGAGCTGAGTCATTTTCAGCCCACTAACTTAAATGGGTTTTGGATTAGGCCCTAAAGAAAAGGATGTCAACTCTGAGATGAGAAATGGTTCTTCACAACATCCAAGGCTAAGTATTGCAAACAGAATTGATTTCATACAGAATCTTTCTTTTCTCATTACAATGGATTTAGCTAAACTGTCAGAAAACGTCAGATCTTCTATTTGTGCCCCACAGGACTTTTTTTTGCAGTATGTTATTCCTCTTTTGCAATTTCTCCTTGCTGCAACACCTAGCATTTTGCTAAAATTTAGGTACTTTCACTAATATCTTTGACCTCTGCAAACACCAGCTACCTTCTCATTATTTCCAAATAATACACTACTTACAGAAAACTCCTTTCTGTGTTCTGAAATAGACTTGCAAGTGCATGTTAAAGGGACAGTTTTACTGCAATCCTCAACAATTCTAACAAATGAAGTATTGCAGCAATTTGATCTGGTATCCAGGTAAACAAAGTTTACAGATGTCAACTGTTCCTCGCTCACGTTAAAAGGAATGTGGTGCCACGAGCGGACTCTTGAGTACTGCCGTTATTCATTCAGCCACAGACTTCTCTGCAAACAAAGGTGGGAAACTTTGTCACTGCTCCCTCTACACTAGTCAGCTATTTATTCTTTCTTCCTTCTGTACTACACCTCTCTTGGCACAGTATACAGGGCATCCTTGTTGCAGAAGCCTAAATAATGAAATGCTTTTTGAAACCTGTACTAAAATAGTGCTGATGGCGCAGTATCAACTTTGAAGTGGGTGAGCATGGCTTGAAAAAGCAAGAGACTTCAGTCAGTGGTGTGCATATATAATAGTGTTTTCTGTGCAGAAGCAGCTGACAGCAGGATAATCCAGGATAATGCAGGTGCAAAAATCGGAGAAAGCATCAGTCCAGACAGAGTCTTTCACTACTTCTCAATCTTATGAAAAATGATTTAGGTTCTCTGGGGTTTTGAAGACAAAAATGTCACCTTGTTTGCTAGGGAGAGACGAGATTTTCCTGCTGGTGATTAAAAGTTGGAGCAAAAGGATGTGAAATGAATGGATACACGCAGAATGAATCAATAAGTTTTTCAGCTCTCTAATGATGACTGGGAATGAAGGAGTGAAACTGCATTGTGAAATAATAATGCTTTAATTCAAAAAGTAATTTGTGTTTTTCTTGAAATGAAAAATTCTGCCAGAAAATTGTGAAACTTACTTACTTTTTAGATTTACAGAAAACGTAATCATTCGGGTTAAATGGATGGGTTCCTCATAAGGCACCTCATCCAGTGATGTTTTTATTTTCTGTAAGAAGTTGCTGTGAAAAAATAGTACATAACAAAGAAATACTGGCAATTCTGTCTCTTGTTGGGTTCTCCTATCCTATTCTTTCACTTTTTCTACTTTTTCAGTTCAGTCAGTGTAGGATCTGATTACACACCCCCAAGAGTTTTGCGAATTATTTCAGTGAGGCAGGATTTAAATTTTTTTTGTTATTCATGGATTCATGGGTCTCTGCCTTCTGCCTAATTTCCCTTATTTTGATGGCAGGCTCACTGTGATCTAGAACCATTAAGCCTTTTTTCCTCCTGTTGCATTTTGTAGATGATTGCTTTTATCTTGGTCCTAAAGCTGAAGATTTTCTAACATCGTAGTTTGTACCCTTCCGTTACTGCTGTTCAGTCTTCATCCGTGAAAAACTGACTTGAACTGAAGTGTTCTGTGTGTCAGCTGCTTTGTAATTAAAATAGGCATTTGAAGCCATCAGGTAATATAAAATATCAGGTAAAGATATTTTACTGTATTGATATATTAAGATTGTTAGTTCAGCATGGAAAGAAAGAACGATGAGATTTCTCATACTTATGGGACAGCTTCCAGATGGGAGACGTCATCCCGTAAGAAAAGAAACATAGATATGCTAAAGAAATACTCATTAGTTGCAGTCTGGCATTTAACTAGCTTGGGGCACCACTGTATGCAATGTAGAAAGGCTCTTTCCCAGCACTGTGTTTAGTACCATTCTCAAGTTTTTATAACTGTTAATCTTGTGCTTTGTGACAGTTGAAACTTGTAACCTGGAGAGAAACAAGCTCTGAGTCTAGCTTTTGAGTAGAAGCTCTTAGGATGAGGTATTGCCTCACTAGGAGCTTGCCCCCAGCAACTACTTTTCTCATTTTTCTACCATGTTTTTTTTCTGACGTACAAATGAGTAAATCTTTGTGAGACCCTAAAACATAGACACTATACAAAGGTACAGGACTATAAAAGAGGAGAATTGGTGCAGTGTACGTGGACTGTCAGTCTGATGGAGCTCTAAGATCTCATGAAACCATCGTGTTTGCTTGAACCTGCAGTAGCCTTTGCTCACCCCGAATGTTTTTGAATCAGAGGTAACCCCTGGAACGTGGAATATTTGTCAGTCAACTACATAACAGAACATGATCATATTTTTCACTTTCTTTTTTATATTATTGATAGCTCTTTACAAATTCCCTGAGAAGAAACTGAATTAATTCATATGTGAATGTTTTCTGATTATGTCTTCATGCCGAACTCCACCCCTGCCTTGTGGCAAATGCTTCCTTCAGAGTGTTTGGGGATGCATTCTCTTCGCAGGTTCTCTTGGAGGCACGATTCACTCCAACAAGGGTGAGCTCAGGCCTTGTGCGAGGGAAAGAGTATATTGAATTGAAACCCAGGTAACTGTAGATTAGGCAAGTCCAATAGAATATTTTCTTTGAATATTTAGAAAAAAACAAAACACAACACAACAGATATATCAAAAGCGCCAACCCCGACATCTCTATCGTGTATAGATATCATTTTTCTATTCCTGGTAAAGAAGCCACTGGAAGACTACCATTTTAATTAGGCTTAGTTTACAAAAAAAAAAAAAGGAAGGAAAAATAAAAGAACTGGAGTCTGCCATCGAGACAGAGACTTGCCAATATCATCAAAGAATGCTGTGATGGTTTATATAAATTATGCCAGTGACAGAAATACATATAGAGATGTAATACTTTGAATAAATAAAAATAAACATTATTAGTCTGGAAATAGAGGCCAAAAGCAGCATGGGCAGTCAGAAGTTTTGCTTTTATATGGTTATATAGCTAGAAAAGACACTAAAGTCATAATCAATACAGGTAATCCCATGGAGAAGGGCAGCTGATGTAACTGCAAAAATCGGGCCTTCTTTACAAACTGCGGTGGGTTGATCTTGGCTGTCTGCCAGACATCCACCCAGCTGCTCCCTCCTTCTCCCCAGCAGGACAGGGGAGAAAATAAGACGGAAAAGCTCATGAGTCATGCTGCCGTGGCCCGGGCTGCACAGAACGCCCCGCTCTCCCCACGGGCTGCGGGGGAGTCTCTGCCGTGGCGCCTGGAGCTCCTCCCCCGACCTGGCTGCTCGCAGGGCTGTTTCTCGCGCTTTTTTCCTCACTCGGCTGTGCAGCGCTTTGCCCTTTCTTAAACGTGTTTTCACAGAGGTGCCAGGGGCTCAGCTGTGAGCTGCGGTCGGTGCCTTGCAGAGCCAGCGGGAACCAGCTGGGACCGGCCGGAACCGGCCGTGTCTGGCACGGGGCAGCCGCCTCCTCCCCTCACGGGGGCTCGTGCAGCCGCGCTGGCGGCACCTGGGCACAGACACCCGATGGACAAACCCTGACAAAAAAATACTTTAACGAAAGCTTGAGAAAGCCCAGAGGTAATTCTGAAACTTACTTAGATATGTCTTAAGACTTCCAACTATACTTTCATAAGTAGTTTGCTTCCTTTGTACAAGGAGTGTATCTTTGCTTTAGTATTCCCTTTAAATTCCCCAGGTGTCTGAAGGAGTTCAAGGTAGCCTGTTACTCTCACACGACATGGGGTCTGGCCTCCCTCAGAACTGGATAGGTTATGTTTTAAAAGGTGCAGCATGTTGGTGTTCACTTAGATATCAAAAGCTATTTTGAAGTTAACGACTTTTTTTTTCACTTCTATATATTGATTTCTAGAAATTGAGACTGCTTTAAATAGAATGGAGTTTTCGACTCAGTTGTGGATCTTTACATGTTATCGTTGAATCTTGAAAATACCACTAATGTCATTATTTTTAGGGGCTAAATCCAAAGAGATATGGATGTCTCAGTTTTGCTGAAATTCATCATGTCAGTACTCCTTCCACCCTACAACTGCAGCTCACTCTGGTGCCTAAGTTTCTGCCGGTGGCCGTAAGTCCCCGAGTCCTGACGGTGCTAGCTAGTTTATCCCTTGCTCCCAGGTGTTGCTGAGAGAGGATGCATTCCTTTGTTCAGCCCCTGGGGCTTCATTAATTAAAAGCTTGTAGAACACAAAATTCCTGGAGGATTGGCTTCCTTCCTTCCTCTCCTCTATCCTTCGAAAGATGTAGTAGCCTCATCTGTGACATGCAGGATTCCAGGATGCCCATAATCAAACCCCTGCTTTGCCTGAGCTGGACAAGGACTTTTATTAGTAATGACTTACCTGAAAGTCCTTTATATTTAGCTGTTAAGGATGCTTATTGCAAAGCTACAGTCCTGAATTCAAGTACCTCCTTCAAGTGTGGCATGAAAGGGATTTTACTTTGGATCTCCCAAGAAATGGTCTACCCGTTAGATTTCAGAGTATAAAAAGAGGAGTAGTAGGTTGTGGGGTTTTTTCCTTTTGTTCCCTTCCCCCCTATATATTTGTGAGAAGAAAAAAACCATGTGCTAGCTGTGATCTGTACATCACTGGTATATTCATTACTGTAAGTGGTGAGTTGAGTCATCACTTGCTAATCAGGAATTAATGGTTTAATTAAGAAGGATGATGTTCACTTTTCCATATTTGCTAATATCTCATTTAAGTGTCTTTGTGAGGTTTGTCATGGTCTTTCTGGATTCTTTGATATTTTCTGGATGCTGAGTCCATTTTTAATGCTTAGTTGTCAAGTCACCAACAATATTTAGAGTTGATGCCTAAATCATTTTTGTGGATTGAATCCTTCCTGCATGCTTTTTAAAGAGGAATAGCACACAATTATTAGCTAGAGTGAAAGAATGATTTCATAGAAACTCATCAGTTAGATGCTGAATATGAAAAGAGTACATCCTGAATCCATTTTTTTGGGTGAAGGGTTGTGAATATAAATGGAGAATTCTCTATATCATCTAACTCAGAATCTACTAGATCAATAAAAACTGCAAATGCAGAGTAACTTTAAATTTTGAAATATAGACAGAATTTCAGGTGATGTGCATTAAGTTTATTAAGTTTATGTATCCTGTTCATACTAGATTATAACATACATTGTTATTAATCAATATTGTGGGTGAAAAAAAATAAGACTATTACTGATTTGTCATGGGTGTATATTCCAAGAGAATTTGGTAAGTAAGCAAGCTGTCTGTTGTCACACACAGTAGGTTCACAGAGGCCTTTCAATATAGATCTATTTCCAATTAAAGGGAAGTAGTGTTGGTTGCTTTGGAAAACATTCTTGTTCAGAATATTTATTGAATGTACGGTCTTCCCTGTTATGGGAAGATGTATAAGATCAATCAGGCTCAAAAAGTAGCATTATGTATGGATTGCTGATTGGTCCTGGAATCACATTATAGAGGGACAATTCAGACATAATATTTTTATAAAATGTGTAAGTTTCATACTACAGTAAATTACTATAAAATTGCAAATTACTATAAAATTGAAATTATCACTGTTACTGGAATTCCATGAGATCCACACATAGACATAGACTTCAGCTGTTAATATCAGCCATGCCAAGTATGCAGTCCTTCCTAAAGATCAACGCAGACAGTGCTGATCTCCAAATTCAAACCCCTCTACTGTTTTGAGTGACTGCTGCCATGATGCTGACAAAATGGAAACTCGAATTCTTCTATTGATATTCATTCTGAATCTCATGTACAAAGAATGAAGGGGAAAACCAGAGATAAGCCAATCCTGAAAAATACCTGTGATGTAGAGAGGCAGTGTGCCTACTGGGCTCTCTGAAAGTAAGAAACTGAAATACTCAACCACCCAGCTTATAATTGAGTAAATCAGACCTGATTTTTAATGGTATTAAAGTCTTCAGATAAAAGTAATAGAACTTTTTTTTTCATTAACAAAAGGAAGACATTGGGCAGTGAAATTAGTTCTTCAATATATGCATATTTAGTGCCTAATTAGCAAAGAAAACTCCAGAATTAGCTTGTCAAAAACTTTTCCACATGCTGAAAGATTAGTGATGGGGTAATGGTAACAATTAGAAAGTTCAACTTTTGTGCTGAAGTGTCACCTGGAACCACAGGTTGAATATTATTTTAAAGTCTGCAGTTTTACCATAAGAGTTTATCACGAAGAAGCAGGACAGCTATGATTCTATGGTACTTTGACTGCTTCTTTGATAGCTTAATGAACTGCTTTCCTGTAAGCAGATATTCAGTGTCCCTGCTTTGCATTATAAATAACATCTGTCTAGCATGTAGATGGTGGCATGGTGTATTAAAGGCTAAGGATTAAGCATTCATTAAAGGATGAATCATATTCATTATGGTCTCTCTGTGTAGAACAGCCCTGTCTGCTACAAACCCAAATAATCTCTGTGATGAATAAACAGAAAATATCTTACTGAAGTAATGCCCTACTTAGTTATTTCCGCAGGAGTTCATTTGCCTTATTGTTTTGTTTTATTTTCTCCTCCCAGACAGATCTTGTCTTGCAATATTCTTGTTCCTGCAGTAACATCTCTTTAAGTGATGCTTCCACAACCAAGAATTCCCTCACTCTCCTGTTTTTAAAAGCTGTGTATAATCTTCTTCCATAATATGACTTTTCTTAGTTAACTTCTATTCCTGTGCTATCATCTCCCTATCAAATCTCACTTTTCTTAGCTTATTTTTGATATACCAAGTGCCACAATTTGTGAGAGATAACAGTGCAAAAGCATTCAAGTTATCTTGGTCTCTATATTCATTTCTACTTTCAATTTCTAACTAAAACTTTTATTAGATAAGTTCAGTTTAACAGTTATGACAGTATAGAAACATTTACTGATAATATGCTGCTAGGAACCGCAGAACACAACTGTAACAGTCATTGCGGGGGGCTCCACAGAGCAGAACAGTTTTGGACTGCAATCCTTGGAAACTTACTAAACAGCATCAAGAAATTTTGTATTTGGCTTTTTTCTTGCAAAACCCAAACTATTGGTATTAGCTGAAAAATGGAGTTAGAAACATGTAAATCCAGTCCCCAAACACTATTTTCTCCCCACTCCGTTTCTACTGTCAGTTTTGAAACACACACAAGTGATTTTATTTATTAATTTGATTGATTGATTGATTGATTGATTGACTGAGGCGTTGGCATGGTTGAAATGTTTGGTCTGTCATAAATTCTTGCTGCCAAATAATAAATTCTATGATATAGAGCTTTCAGTAGAAACTCTAATAGAGCATTATAGATTGAAGGACTGCCTATTATTTCAAACACTGCCCTGTAACTAAAACTCTGTCTTTCATTTTTGACCTCAGAAGATGACACAGTAAACATTCCTATTGAGTCGTAGATTTGAGGTTCCAAAATGAACAGTAAGGAGAAAGTGCATAAATCCTCAGCTAGTCTCTGTGCCTAATAGAAATGGGTCAGGAAACAAACCATTAGTAAAGCGGATGCCGTAGGCAGCCAGGCCAATATCTGAATATCTGAAATATCTGAAGGACCATCAGTAGATAATGGCCATTACTCTCGCAAAAGTATTGTTTGCATTTAAGAAGTCTATCAAATCCTTTAGATTTCTTCTAGTATAGCAGGCAAGATACAGTTATAAATATGGTGGTTGGAAGGAAAGCTTCCAAAGGGAAAAGCTTGCTTACTAAAGATCATTAGGTGGCCAGGATAGAAAAAGAACTTCAGATTTTAATGTATTCAGAGTATGAATTTGATTTGATTGCTGAAAATATCTAAGAGAAGAAAAAAATGGAATAGTATGTTTAAAAGTAAGAAAAATGATTATTTAGCTTTTAATCAGATTTGTTTGATTATAGAGTGGCTAAAAAGTTAAAATTGTCTGTAATTTCATGGGAAGAAAATTCGCATATAAACTGAAATGTGCATGTCCTACAGTAGAAGGCACAGAGAGTCATGAAGTGCCAAAAAATTTCTGAGTTTTGTGCTTTGAGAGGTATTGAAGCTTAAATGTGTGTGTAGACTGTGGGCAGTGTGAAATAATTCGAAAATTTCTGATATCTCTTAGTTGTGTCTTCATTAAGCGCTGTTGTGTTCTCTTAAGTATTAATGAAAAATTAGTATCACACATTAGCTTTATTTCCCATTGGTGGTATCACAAACATGAGATGGGCCTGCAGAATGAAAGGAAGTGTATAAGCTGCGGAGACCTACTGCTGAGAGCAATGACTATAGGAGAAAGAGACCTTCAATAGAGGTCAGAGAAAGGGTTGCAGTAAATTCGGAGATACATTTTCATTTTTCCCAAATTCAACAGTGTTGAGATCTAGGATTCTACTTTAGGACTGCCTAAGGTAAAAGGGCTGTCAGTTTTGTAACACAAGACGTACAAAAAAGGCAAGAATCTGCCGCTTCATCGTTAGCATTTAATATACTTCATTTCCCAAGCTTCCTATCTCACATCCCTTCCATATCTCCTATCCTTTGGAGCCCTGATGAAATGCATGTGTTCACACCACCATCACAACAGCATCTGACTGCCTTGATGTCTTCCCTCCAGCCAAGAGAGTGAACAAGCATCTTCTTCTTTTCACTGATGTGGTGCTTGGCGGGAGATGCTGCAGTTACAAAGCCCGCAGTTTGCTATCGTAATGAATGGTGAGATGAAATCAGTTGAGCAATCTATCTGTCGCACATCTAGTACACTATCAGTTACTATGTTTATTTTCCTGCCTATGAGAATGATAGGCAACTATACTTCATTTTGCTAATAGGACTAATTTTTTTAAAATACAGGGTACTTGAGGTGAGAGGGAACACCATCTCACAACAGCACTAAAATTGGCAGCTGCCGGCAGGCCTTGTTGTTGCTGTAAGATTTGCAGTTCTGCTCTGATGGTGTTGGTGCTCTCTCTCCTCCCATTGAGATGAATGCTGTAGCAATTTCATAGTTTTTTACTGTCTGCAAGTGTGCAGTTAGTGTTCCCATTTGCTTGTTCTTCATTTCCTTTTTAATCATATTTTTTTGTTTCCTTTTCTTTCATTTTTATTATAGGCAGACCTAGTGTCATTGTCCGTAGGTAAGATTGTCTAATAGTTTCTATTGTAAGAATTGTTTTTCAATTGCGTGTAAACTTGCTAACATTTCAGAGTTCAGGAAGAAATGTTTCACAGAGGTCTCTGTCTCAGAGTGCTGGTGACTGAAAGCTGCAGCTAACACAATCTCAGCAGCAGTGTTAGGGGAAGAGGTTTTTTTTTAAATGCTCCTAAGATTCATCTGGGAAGGTGTGGTATCACCATACTTCAGAGAAAACGTGCAAAAATATTCCTACCTTTGTGTCAAGGAGCCCTTTCTTCATCCCTGTAATTAGTATTCATTGAAACTAGGCTCTAAAAGAAATTTCAGTTCATATATGTTATGCAGAGAATTTTGAGGAATTTAGCTGTTAGTTCACTGGAGGTTTTCTCTAGATTATGGGTGCTTATCATCTTAAAGATCATCCATACACACTGCACCCCAAATGGGCCATTCCCCCCGTTGGGAAGGGACGCAACTCAGGAATGAAGAGAATGAAGGCCATGCAAGTAACTTTGAAAGTGTTGAGGTTTTTTTCTAATTATAAGGGAGTGTTTAATTTTTCAAGTTTCTTCACCTTTTAAAATGTTTTTGATTTTGATACGTGAAAGAAATAAGAAAAGCCAAGCTCTGAATTTGTGTATTGAATTTGCAGTCAGTGTTTTTAATTGCAAAATGCCTATAGAAAATCTTCTGTTCATGCATACGTGCCCCAGTTCACTGGCAAGCAAAATATCTATTGAGATTTTGCTTATAGCAGTATCTTTGATTCATCTTGGACTGAAAGAAATGGATCTCTTCTGGCATTCAAAACCAAGCCAGGTGGGTTCTGTGGTCTCAGTTCATGTGGGTGCTGTAAATTGCGTGCTCAGGTGTTGGGATTGTGCAGTTGATGTGTATGGCAGCATGGATACCAGTTGAGAAGAAGGCCTTCAGCTGAAGACTCTACTAATCTGACATATGGGATCAAAATATTTGCTTGAAGCAGACTGAGGATGCCCCATATCCTCTACCTAATTCTGAGGCAAAACTCTCAGTGACTTAAATAGCAAATGCACAGAGCACACATTTACTTTTACGTGATATATTACTCGAGTGACTTTACTGAAGATGTGCATCAGATCCCTGCTCTGCCCTGTCTCCTACTGCAATTTTTATTACAATACTGTAAAATATTTAGCTATGCATTGGGGTTTAATCCAAACCTACTCATGTCAGTGCAAAGACTCCCATTGACGTCGGTGCGCTCGAGAATCAGGCCACGAAGAATAGGTAGTGTTTTTAAGTTGCAGGAGTGTTCCACATACTAAACACATTTTTCACTCTAGTGAGTCTTGAGAAAAATATTAAGTAGGGGTTGTGCTCTGGGAGAAACTGCATTTGGACCTGTAATAGGGCAGTCATTAACCACCTTGTTCATTTAAAAGATACCATTCTAACTTGTGTACCTTTTTCTTAAGTCTAATTATAGCAAAAATAATTTCCTGTATATAGTCTTGTGCAAAAGCATGTCTTTGAAACATGCCTTCTGAATACTTAAAAGTATTTTAACTGCTAAAGCTGCTGTATAGATTCTCTTTTTCATGTTTTTATTGCACATATCACAAAAGATCTACTGTTGCTCGTGTTTATGTACAAGCGTGGCCACTAACCTTGCCCCACGTTCATAGATTTGTTCATCTCGTGAGACACTTTGCATGCTGTAAAATGAAAAAAGATACACAATTAAAACTTGTTAAAGATAATTAAACTGAAGTGGAGGGAAAAAAACCCTGCCTCACTGCTTTGTTCATAATAATAGTCTCTGAACTATAATTAAATTCTTCCGTCCAATAATTGTATACATACAAAGGAATTTTCCAGATAGCAAAACAATACAATGATTAAAAATGATTAAGAAGCTGATTCCAAAAGCAAAGATGAGCCAAGGAGGGTTGGAAAAATTTTAGGTGCCTCTAAATATACTGTACCAGCTGGGTACCAGATGGTGTTTGGCTACTTGCACCCACTAACTGAAAATATCAGAGGAGCAACCACACTATTGCCAGAATCAGTTCCCCTCCCTTAAATAAAAGTGGCACTCTTGGGAGCAGCTTGGCAGTGCAGAAAAATTTCCTGACAGTGAGATCTATTAGATTGTGGAATAGTCTCCCAAAGGCAGAAGTAGATGCCAAATTGCTTGGCATGTTAGAGAGGCTGGACGAAAGCTAGAAAACGTACCATAGAGATGTGCTACTTTAGTGAGGTGGTGACTTACTCTGTTATAAACATGGAATTAGGGAATGAGATAAGAATGTCACTGCTTTCTTGGGAGTAACTTTTGAATATTTAACTGTAGCTTTCACACTATGCTTGTTTGTATGGGGCATCAATGAAAGATTAGAGAATAAATGTTGGCTTAAGATAATTTTTGTCTGACTTGTCTCTTATCAAAAAATCAATCCGTTATTTCGTGGATATAGTTTCCTTCATGATCTTGGTAGTTGTATGCTTTTTTAAAAGTTATTTTGTACTAGGGTAACGTACATACTTCCCTTCCGAAATGTTGTCAAAGCATCTTGCAGAAACAATAAGCGTCACCAATATGTTATACTAGATGTGCAGACATCATCAGCTTTTGTGGATAATGAAAAAACTCTTGTAATTTGTTCCTCTTATCTGTGATCAAAAGATAATTAGAAAGAAAGGAAAGATAATTAAAAAGAAATTAACTTAACTTCAAACTCCCATTTCTGTTGACTGTTTGAGAGTCAAGCCAGAAATAGGATACACATCGCTGTATGTAGCAGTTTGCTAGCAAGAAATCATCTCCAAATTGTTAGAAGTGTGATTACATTAATTGTGTCCAAAATGAAAGGTTAAAGAAATCAGTAGAAGCACTGTATTATGGAATACAAAAAAGGGAATGATCTGATTAACTAATGAAGGTTCCAGCCTGTACGGATGTTGCTGGAACTTGTTTGCTATTTCAGACTAGCTGAATCATTATGTCCAAGGAAAGAGTAACACAAAAAAAAAAAGTAAAATATTTTTCTTTTCTGTTTTGTTATTATTTATTTAATCATTTAAATGAATAAAAAACCTTGGGGACCTAGAGCCTCCAGTGTCATTTGAAAGTAGCATTTTCGATCTGAGCTCCAGCTGCGGACTCTTTTGTCTTTGAACTAAATGCAGCTGGGGCTGAAAGCGCCCCTGGCAGAGAAAAAACAGTTGTTTTCAGAGGCTAGGCTTTGATTCCGCATATTTTCTCACTGCCACTACAGACTAATTTTTGCCTGTAAGTAGAATTTAAGTCTAGTGTCTAAAACCATAGAACTGCCTGTGCCGAGTGGCAGCCTGCACAGAAAGGGTATAGCCTCCACAGACTCTCCTACCTTTTGAAAACTTTGAAGTATCCCCACAGGAGCTCCTCTCAGTGCAAGAAAATGTGGAGTTTTAAAAACTCAGTCAGCTTACAGTCCAGTGTTGGTTTGTAATGATGGACAGAAGTAAGTAAAAGTACAGTGGAGTCCTTTCCAACTGCGCTGCTACTCCTTCTCGCTCAGAGCTTGCTCCTCAGTCTCATTTAGTTAGAGACAACAGGACAAAATCACAAGACAGCTAAAGTCTATGTTTGGTTATCCATTTATTTCAGAAATCTAATTTTGTGGAAAGATTGCTTAAATCCCAGTAGCACACTGCTTCTCTGTTGTTGGGTATTTGCCAATGAACACTTACTAGAAAAGCACTGGTCAGGACAGTTTGCACATGTTGTAAGGGTCCGCTGTGCTTCAGATGTTGCTATGCTTAGATTTAAGCTCCATGACTATGAGAGAGTGAATGGTGATGATAAAAAAAAACCTGTTCATCCAGTGTCCAAGTCTCATCAATTTTTCCCAAAGGCAGATCGCAGAGAGGTATCAGAAACTAATAGAAGATCACTGAGTTAATTTTGGACTGGCAATTTAAATAATTCCTGTCCACAGTAGCAGCAAATGTTAACTGGAGTATGCTACCAGCATCCCACTGCTTTTACCTCACTGAAAATACTAAATGAAGTTTTGGTAGGAGATTGTGAAACCACAGCAATATAAAAAATAAACATTCAGCCAGACTTAGGTCCTGGTCCCTCATTAACCTTATGGAGAAATGCAGAGAACAAAAACCAAATGCAAACTCTGGACAGCTGAGATTATTTTCTTTATCTGAGGAGGGTGCCAGTGTAATAAGGAACTGACACAAAGCTCACAGCGTACAAAATTCCTCCTCTTCAATCTCTATTTGCAGCATGAGGTGGGGGAAAAGCAGAGTGATAAAAACACTGCTGTTATGCTACAAGTCCTGGATTTGGAAAGGCTCTGAGGATCCCAGTGAAATAAAGAACAGAATTTAGGGCATCCTTGAAGATATTCTGAACAAAAACAACAGCCAAAAATGCTTTTTGCATTCCCATGATTGGCAAGTTGAGAAAATGGCACCCAAATAATTTTCTAATTCACCATTTAACTAGATTAGTATATATTTTCTATAAAATGTACATACACGTCCAAGTATATACAGACAGACCCCGTAGCGTGAACTCAGAGGTTGATATCTCTAAATCATTTCTGTGCAAAAGATGTGTGTACATTTAGACAGACAGGTATTTGAAAATGTGCCTACCTTTGTTTACTTGTTCTTCAAAGTGGGCCTGTCCTCTCATGTTACACAGGTCAGTAGGAAGAAAGCTGCTTTGCTGTAACTCTGCTGACTTCTGTAAAGACTGCACTTGGCATTTGACTTTGGTCAAGTCACATCAGGGAAGAACGTGTCATTTGCTATCCCACTTTGCAGACTTCTAAAAGATTTTTTATTTCAAAAGACTACTGAGTCCATGTGTCCCAGTTTGCTTCTTGAAGAACTGTAGTTAAACAGAACTTTTCTGAGGCTTGTTTTTTATTTATTTCTACTTGTCTTGCTACTTGAGATAATTAATTAGCTGTTTTACATGTAATATTGATCAGCATCTTAGAAATTAAGTAGCAGTGGAATATTTCCCATACGACTGAAATAATCTTACCGTATGTTTCTAAAAAATGGACTTCAACTTTCTCTTTAACCTAACCTAGTGATCTGTAAACTGCTAAATGTCCAATAATTATTTCAATTCAGCAGCAATATTTTTCTTTTTCTTTCTCCCCGCTTCTTTTCCCTCCCCGCTCCCCAACCTTCTCCATAGCAAGCACAGGCAACATGCATGTACCAGTGGAGAAGATCATGGGAGCTCATGAATCTCAATGAACAGCTTTTCTCTTTTGTGCTTGTGTGTACTGCACATCCTTTCGGAACACAGTCCCAAATCGTAATGATGTCCCAAATCACAGGATTAATGTGTCTTTGAACAGACCTCTTATGCCTCTAGAATGAAGTACTCCTTGCTAATTTCTCTTCAAGACACCAGCTTAATTGCATTTTAAACAAATGGGCTGCTTTGCTGGCCAACTTTTAAATGAGATAACAGCAATGTTCACTCTCCAGCAGTGATGAGTGCCTTGCAGTAGATTCAAAACTCTGTTCAATAACAGGTTTAATCTCACACCAGCAGATTTACTGCAGAATAAACTGCCACTGAGCTCATAATTAGTAAAACAAAAAAACCCAACCTACTAAATATTATTTTCCAAAGCAGCAGGCTACGTTTTAGTGGAAATTTTTAGTCCTTTTCTTTGTGTGTTTTATTGATTTTATGTATGATATTGGGAATTCATGCTATGATTTAAGATAATGGTCTTTATCGATCACTTAAGCAGTTGTTTAGCTACATAGTAACAAAATGATGCTCCCATTCACAGAATATGTGATACTGACAGCGGGGAGACCACAGTGCTTCCCTTCTTAATGTTTATTTCTTTTTTCCAAAAGCATATTCGCTGCTGGAAAACAGCAACTGCAAACATTTGTGCTTTAGAAACAATCTTCCCATAATTTTCTTTGTTGCAGCTATTAGTAGCCAATTGTGATTCAGTGATACCCAGTTCAACAAACAGATGTTCCAAAGTATATTCTCTGTAGCATGAAAACAAATATTAATGAGGTAATTGAAACTATTGAGAAAAAGAAAATCGTGAGTGTGTAGTTCTAATGTTTTAAGTCATGCCCTTCAGTGTTTTTTTGTATTTAGTGACAAAGTGAAGTTTCAGTATCTAACTGTGTTTAAACACCAGAGGGCAAATTTTCAAAAAGGCCTTGTCCTAGGTTCAGGTTTGTGTGTGCACACTAAATTTGTACTCAGGAAGGAGGAAGCTGGAGAGTGTAATTGAAAAGTTTGATCTCTGATAATTTTTAGAAACCCTCCCAAGTGCTGTAAAGAGGGAATGAAGTCTAGCCTACGGTATGGTTTCTTCTTTTCAACTGGTTGTTTATATGGTGACTGATTTTGTCTATGAAAGAGGGGTTATTTTAATGAATCTATTCATTAAAATATGGTATAATCGGTCTACCATCTAAACTACAAGCTAACAATTCCTATTTCACATACATGCTGCACATGTACTGTTGCATTAGATACAAGTAATTATACATTTAATTAAGTTCAAATATTCTTTAAAAAATTATAGAAGGCACAGCATGTCTTGTAAAACCTCCTTTTCAACAGATAATTTTTTCCTGGTTAAGATATTATATACCAGAATATTAAAAGGCTAAATGTAGTACATTGCTTTAACACTAGAAATAATCTATTTCAACAGGATTGTGATATTGCGATCATTGTGATGCAATATACCTTATACACAGCAATTGCGTTACAGAATAGAACTTGTTTGGCTGTGCTAATATAAGTATATAATGAATTATTCGGTTGTTTACACATTTTAAGGTAGGTGTGCTTCAGATGAGTCAGTGCTGGCTGGAGCTCTGGTTGTCCATACCAGGGGAGCCCTTTGGAAGGAAACCATCCTCCCAAAGGAAATGAGAGTGTACAAGGGTATGGGCACAAGGATGCTTCATTACGTATCCAGCTCACTCTGCATCTGATGACCAGCATTCAACTAACTTCACAGAATTGGTTTGTCCAAGTTTAGACACAGACAGTGAAATTCATCTCACCTGATGGCCACACAATGTATCATTTCTTTGCTTGCTTTTCAGATTTTATAGAAGTATATTATGTCTTTACTAAGGGCAGGTGTTGTGCAAAGTTACAAAAAATCATGCCACCTCATTTTATCCAGAATACTTTTCTTTTTTCTGTATGCGCAAGTTTTTATAACCAAATATGAAAGTACCAGGGGTACCATAAACAGATATGAAGGATGCTAGCAAAATCCTTCACAAAGATTTGATCTTTGTCTCCTTGTTTGTAACCCTGTAAAAACAACGATCAATGGCAGCAAAAGGTTGTCCCAGCATCAGTGTTTCTTGATATAAAAAAATATGTTTTTTGCAAAAGGAATCTGCACTTAGATGTGTGAGGTAGTATGAATACCCTCTTTGTCTGCACAGTATCTCTGCAGCTGTAGATCTGCTAATGTCCTGTAAGTGCATTCATTAGTTCTTGTGCTTCCAGCTTCCAAATTGTTTGAACAGTGGCATTGACTTCCTTATTCTGACAAAACAGAAATATTTTTGGTCTTATTTTCCTCTCTTGGCCAAACATGAGAACATTTGTCTAAACAAGCACTTGTAGTGTAGAAACAAGAGTGGAGGTGCAGTTAATTTTAGGGAATGGGTTTACTAAAATGAGTGGAGAATCACAGAATCACAGAATCTTCATGGTTGGAAAGGACCCTTAAGATCATCGAGTCCAACCAAACAACCTACAATCTCTGCCACTAATATTTAGTATCCTGCTTCCATTCTGAATAGCACTACAAATTTTCATACTATATCAATTAGTATCAAGAATGGCTTTTTTAAATTTTAAAATCAAAGCGTAGCCAATAGATCATAATGAAAGAATGCCAGTTAGAATACTTTTGTTTAGAACACACCATCTCAGTAGTTCATCAAAATATCAGAAGTCTATCAAAAATGTATAATGTAAAATTTAACTTTTAACCTCATGAACAGTCTGGGTTTTGGTCTTCTGTGTGTGCACCTCGTGAAAGACATTAAAGATTTCAATATACTGAAATCTTTATTTCATGTATATCTATACTGTTCTTTATTTGATTCTGGTCTTCTGTGCTCTTCTGATCGCAGCTGCTACAGTAGGAGACTGATGTATACCAGTCTAATTTGTAATTTGGACAAGAGGCAAGGACTCAGGAATTCTGGTTTTATTTCTTGGCTACAGCATAGGTCTCCTTGATGCCTATAGTATTTTTATGCACCTGTAAAATATGAGTTTCTCTACCTGTCAGTTATGAGGATAGATTTTACTGATGGAGAGTCACAAAAATTCTGTAAAAGTAATGATCGTACTATCTAGATAGCCTTACTGATAATGTTCAATATGTTCATTTTTATAATATTTGTAAGTACTGATCTTTTATATCAGATCTGGCATATGGTACCTGAACAATATTTGGACATGCTTATTCTCTATTACCTGGTTTAGAATTGATTGTTCGTTGCCCTTGTCAATGGAATGTATTTTCCTGACCAACTCAATAGTTTCAAGATACAGTCCCCAGTATAAAAATGCTTTTTAATGTCTGCTTGTTTATGCATTGCCAGCATTATTGCCATGCCTGGATGTTTTCAGCCTGCTGCAAAGAGCTTTATAATCTAGAAAAAAATACACATGGGCTCAATGGGAAATGAAAGAAATTGATTAGTGCTATTTAATATATTTATAGGACAATCCAGAATTTTTAATATTAAAAAGGCAAATTATGGATGTTGTATGAAAAGGCCTTTGAAAGATATAAGATGTAAGACAAGAGAGGTAGAAGAGTAGCGTTAAGAAACTTGGAGAAAGATAAGGAGAGTTGACCGTGAACCAAGATGACTGACTAGAGGAGATTTGGGGAGTATGAATGGGAAGGGTAGGGAAGGTGAATGACCTCTGCCCGTGGTTTTCAGCAGGAGGTCTGAATAGAATCTAGAGGTGGGGAAAGTACTGATAAAAGCTAAATTGAACTGCTACATAAAACACCACGTTCCATCATAATATGCTGCACAACATAAATATGAACAATACAAAGTGTGAACATACAATTTGGAGTACATGATACGACAGTGCTGCCATCTTTTGTAAGAAATTGCTGCATAGGATACGTGTTAGCTTTAAAAGGCCTACCTACATATGTCTTCCACTAACATTTTCTGTTCAGACTTTTCTTCATGTGTCAGGCCTCTCGCTGTAGCGTATTTGGAGTTCTGAAAAATAAAACTAAGTTGTTCTCATTTGAGTCTGAACAGTGACTTAATCTCTCCCTGCTAGTTATTAACTTGGCCTCAGGTCCATTTGGGCCTTACAGATCAGAAGCCTTTAAATTCCCTCTGTACCATGTAGGTGGGTTATCACAAATATTGTTTCCTTTCATGCCAAGAAAACCTCAAAGAAAACCTGTATCATCACTCACTTATTTTCTCTGTACAGGTGACTGAGGATGCCGTTTCATTAGACATGGTGGTGTAAGCCTGTGCAAAAGCCCATTTAGTACAAGCTGACTGTTGAGCAAATTAATTGGTGGAGGAGATTAATATTTATTCTGTTTTCCCAGCACAGCAAAAATGTTAAATATATTGTGTAAAATCCATTAAGCATCAACAAATACTTTAAGCTACAATAAACTTACCCATTTTTAATAGTCTTTTATATATATTACCAAAATAAAGTCCTTTTTTGTGTCTGTATTCAGAACTAAATATTTTTGATTCATCCTTAGAGGAAAAAGTCACACATAATAGTATGGAAATATTTCTTTCTATGGTAGAAAAAAAAGGGTTTGCCCAGTAAAAGTTAATTTCATTGCTAATTTTACAAGATCTCTCTCATTCTGTCACACAAAAAAAAGACAGAAAAAGCAACTGCAAAGCTTCACGCTGTCATCTGAAATCTTTTGATAGTTCTTTGATGATGATATTTGTTAAGGATTACAGTGAGCATTCTTCCTGTTCTGTTACATGATTCTGTGGATTGAAGCCTTCTCAGAGCTGCGTTTTGCTTTGACCAAGAAATATATCTTACATATGAAATTTTCAATAGCTGAATTGGAAATAAGGTAGAAAAGCATCACAGATGGAATGTTAGGAGATAGGACTCAGCAGCAGGAGATATATTAATGGCTGGTGGATAATTAGCAACAACTTCATGTCTCAGTGTCACTTTTGCCATGGGATTGATGCAATGAGCCTTGTTAATACTTGTTCACAGTTGGATTTTAGTAGGTATTTTGCTACAGCTGCAGCTGCAACTGCTGTGGAGTGCGTGTGCGTGCAATACCATATATGCACTCTGTGTTTGGATTTGGCTGCAATGTTTTGGCTCTGCGTGAGTTTTATGTTTCTCTTATTGTTTGTTATTTGCCATCCTGGAGTTGGTATATTTCCACCTTTCCTGCTCGTTCTCAGATTTGCTTGGAACAGCTTTTCCTGCTGGTATGAGAAGTTTCTAATTGTAGGGGAAAAGAGCCAGTTTCCCTGTAAGGGAAGCAGTGATTGGAGTGTCAGTGAATATGAATAAGCCTATTGATTCTTTGCTATTATGTTCCTCTTTCTCCGGCATTTCTACTATTAGAAAAACATTCAGAAGATAAAGTGTGACTGATAAGACAAAAAAGAGGTTTTCGTAAATATAAGGAAAAACTTTTGTAGATACACTAAGAGTACTAAAATATTGCAAGCAATGGGTGAATTACTTAAGCTATATGTAATAACATACAAAATCTTCACACCATAAGGTGTGAATATTGCCTGGTCCATTTACAGAATTGAGATGAACCATGGGTGCACTGAAGAACCCTATACTTCGATTTCTTATGTAGCAGAATCTGAACATGAGTAGTGTGTTTTGCCATTCAGGCACGTTCTCTTCTTAGAAAAGAAAGAATAGGTTAAAAATAAAAACAAAAATACCCTTTTAGAGAAGCTAAACTCTTTTTCCCAAAAATAAAGCAGAAAGGAGCAGCAAACCCCCCTAAAACTGACAAAAAAGACAGCAAAATCATATCAAGTGAGGTAATAAATGTCATATTGAGGATGCTTGGGAAAGATATTGTGATAGAAATTTCTCTGAGTGGAACTGTGAAGAGTACAGTTTTAGTCTGCAAAGTATCAAACATCTTCAATTTCTCCATCCTGAAGTCTTTCTGTAATTTTAAAACCAGTAGTATATCAATAATTATTTTTATAATTTTTTTTAATTTTACATAAGCTAGAGAGGCAGACACTGGCAGATTTAGTTTAAAAATGGGTAAAAAGGCAAGAAGATGCAGTATTCTGAATATCCATTAGGCTCACTGCTGATAGGAGCATCAGCTGCTTTTGTTGAATGTTTGTTATCATCAATTAATCAGATTAGATTCAATGTGTCTGTTTTTAAAAGCTTTTGTTCTCTTAAATTCTACAGAAAATCAGTATAAATGAAGAACAATCATGTAGCACGTTCCATTGTACAGTAGTATTAGTGTTTTAGTATCTACATGTAAATCCCTTTTCACAATAATTTCTAAGTCAAAAGAATCCTTTGGGATTAAATTTTCAGGGAATGTCAAAATTCTAGAATCATTTGCCTCCCCTAATTCCAGCCATTTAAAATATATTAAGCTATTCTTTAAAGCTACTTAGAACTTTTGGGAAAGTTGTCTTGGATTTCCTATTTTTTCATACATTTATTGTATGAAATAAATACCTGACTTGTTTTCTGTAATGAAGATTTCCTAAAACAAGATGCGCTGAGCGTACATTTTAATGTATTAATGGTCTTTTTGGACAGTAAGGAAAAAAACATTTCACATATGTATGAACACCTCTTTAGCCAAAATTTCATAAGGACTTCTAGTATGTAAAGTTATTGAGCATGCAAGGCTCTGTGGATGAAGAGCTCCCCAGGTGTACACTGATGGGGGGACTGGAGCTGTTTGTGTCAATGGTTTGCAAATAATGGGTCTCTGGGAGAATTTAAAATTGCAGTTTTCACTCCAGACTGTGGTGCTGTTTAGGATGAGCTGAGTTGCTGTGGGGCTTGGCACTCTTCAGTGCACCTTAGGCAGCAGTTCTTATACTTCCATTGAGGTTCTAACAGCTGGCCATTACAATCAATCAGGTGACATTTCAGGGGTGTTTTCTTCTCTAATATTAAGGAAAAAAAGGATAAGTAAAAGATATTAAATTTTAACTTGTCCCAGAAAGAGGAAGGAATTTATAGATTTACCTTTGACTATAAAAAGCAGGCACTTGCAAGTAAATCACGAACTGATCAAGCATTTATTTACATTTGGGACACTGGTATTTTCTGTTAATATATAAACATTCTCACTGTCTTTGTGGTATTAATTCTATGTAGGTGTTGGTTATGTGTTGCACTAGTCTTCTGCACATACGAGTGCAGAGCACTCAGCTATAGGATGTGTGTAAACTTGTGGGACTGATCAGAACTTCACTAGCCAAACCATTAAATATCACGTAGATTTTCCTTGCTTTAAAGCAAGCCTTCAAAGCAAAACTAGGGTATTGGAGAAGCTAGTGAAGCGATGGGGATTCTAAAGAGTAGATGGGACAACCTTCAAAGGGGGTCAAAAAAAAAGAGCCTTAGAAAAGTCTGGGACAGTAATATGATCTAAGTTAAAGGTTTTGCCTTCCTGAAATGGAATAGGAAGCAGGAGAGGTTTGATTCACTCCCATGTACATACGATTCACCCAGCAGCACAGTTTGTGCATAAGTTGTTTCTGCTTCTCCCAGAGTACAGTTTAATGGGTTGAATTATTATTTTTGCATACCATCTGTGTCTTAGTGCTTTAGTGTTCTACATTGACTGGAGTAGCTAATCCTATATGAACATAATCATATGTTCATTGTATGAACATGTGATTATTCTATATGTAATTAAAGTTATTGATGAAGCATTCTTACTGAGTATTAGCAATTTACTTATCAACAACAAAGAAACAAAATCATGAATGCAGAGCTTGTAATCAGAGCACTTAATGCAAAGCACATCCTTCCTGGGGACTACCTAGGTAACTATGTATTTAGCTATTTTGCTACTTAATGTCTTCAGGGACATTTAACAACTAAAGCATCTGTACCTAATTGATCGGAACAGGGAAAATTATAGAGAAGCTATAGTATGATGCAACAACAGTGGCAGCAGCATGCTTACACAGATAGATGGCAATTTTAGTCATTTGGGTGCATATTCTACAAGATACCAAATTTCTTCTCTATGTTTGTTCCTGAAGTAATGCAATTGATGCTAATTTAAGTAGGAGTTAAAGGAGCAAGCAGTAGGTTCAGAAACTTCCCGCTTCCCATTAGCAACTGCCACGCTTTAGGATCAGTTCTCACGTCAGTGTGTAAGCATGTTTTTTTCTCCCGTAAACATAAACTCAGGGGATAAGAGACCCTCGTCTTAGGTGCAGAATCAGTGAAGGTGGTCAGTCAAAGCACTTCAGGAGGGCTGCAGGGAGGGTTCTTTTTCCTCCGTCAGACAGTTGTGGTTAGTGCCTTGGTAACACTGAGACATTTTTCTTCCACTATTAAGGAAATGAATTCTATTCACCGCTTCCTTATTCTCTTTACAGGTCATCGTAGGTGATCTTCAGGGTGAGCAAGCTCATCAGAAATCAGGTGAGACTGTTAACGCTGACTTTGATTGAAAACAGTGAGAAAAATGTTTTAGACATTTTATGACACGTGATTGAAACATGGACAGAGGAGCGTTGCATCCTGGAACAATTGAAGTCCGGGAGTTAACTTTTTTAGAGTTTTAAAATTGAATAAAGCTGAGAAAGTTATCATCAGGTGTACTTCTAGTACCAATTCTGTTGTCTGTGAAGTTCTGTGCAGAGCTTTACATCTCTATTTCTCACAAGAAATATCCCACCATAAGTGATGAAGTCTTACCAATACTTCCAAATAAATCTCATTATCATAAATAATTAAGGTAAGCACAAATTTGTTTTATTTTTTTGGTATATAGTAAATTGAAATATCTTCCCATGGCTTGAGAGTGAGCACTTTGTAGAAACTTAATTATGTACTGCTTTGCCTAGTAAATGCATGGATGTTACGTATGGTCAGCTATTTTTACACCACATTGTGATAATTAACATATGTGTAGTTGCAGGCTCATGGATATATTTTACATAGCATCATCTTTTTTGTCATCTTTTGCTCCCCTGATTTTAGGAAAACTAAGCAATGAAAAAGCTGTAAAAACTCTTCTCCACCTTCTGCTTTAGCACAAGAATAAGTGCACAGGTCATCTCTTAAGTAATATATTTAAACTATTTTAAACTATAAATTTTAAACTATTAATTGAAAAAGCACAATAATCTTGTGTACAAACTCTGTTTCAGCTACCATCACAGAAGTATTGAGTCTCAGATCTAAACAAAGGTGTCACATCTGGACTTTTTTCTGTCTTTTCATAATAACATATTTGTGATTACTCTCGCCTCTAAATCAATGGAATTGACTGATCCAGCTCTACACGACTAAACTCGAATGTTTTATCAGACATTTTTCCTTTGCCTGAGACCTTCCTCTTAGCTTCCATTTTCTGCCACCTTGCCTTTCATGGAGGCCCAGATCCATCCTGATCACCTCTGACTTCTTTCTAGCTTATTCTTGTAGTTCTTTTTTGAGTAACATCTCTCAGATGACTGTTTGGATGGATAGGAAAACATTTAAAAATCTCGTTCAATTGCCATAATAGTCTTTTCTGGCCTTGGCAAGTTCATCATGTCCGAGTGAATGCTGCAACAAAGTCTGTATCTCTCTTGTATCACACACGAGTACATTATAGTCTGTCCTCCCCTTCTGTTGAGATGTCAGCTCCTGCCTTCCATTATACCCTCATTGCCTGCTTGTTAGATTTTCAAACAAGCACTTTTGTGCTTTCTTCTGTGTTGACCCTGTACTTGAAACTTGCCATAAATGTTTAAAAGATGACCTCATTAAATTCAAGTCCTTAAAACTCTCCCTTGTTATAATGCCTACGAAAGAAATGAGAAGAAATGTCAGGCTGGGGATGTTCTATGGATGTTTCATTTCTTATTTTACTGGTTTCCTTGTGCACCTGTCTTTGCTTACATCTCTCTGTTCTCTCCAGCCTGATGTTTTGTTTTGCAGTCCCAGGGAAGTGACTGGTTTTGTCCTTTTGCTACCTAGCACAGCAGAGTGCCACTCTGAATTGGGGTCTCACGATGTGGTTACCTAAAGAGCTCTTTTACTAAGAATACAGTTAGGGACTAAGTTATGAATATTTAGCTAGACTGGTTAAATTTTTTAGATGATTAAGCTTATCAGTCTTGCGCAAATTTGGCTTTTGCCAATTTCAAAAGCAGTTGGCTTTCGGAACCAGTCTTTATTGTGTTTTGAATTTATTCTGTTTGTGTTGGAGATGCAAAGTTAGGCATAAGAGGTCAGAAAGAGGAAGAACTTAGGTTATGAGATTCACCTGGCATAAAGATACCTAATTTGTAAGGCCTAATCTGAAACATAACAGCATTCAGGTGTTAGCTGAAGTTAGCATCTATGTTTTTCCTTTGAGACCTGCCTTCTGTGTTTGGGTGTGAAGTTTGGAGGTATTCCCTTTAGCTGTCTCTTCCATTTCAGCCAAAGCGTATTCCTTCCTGAGGTGCCTCGCTGTCTCTACACCTTGCATTATACCCTTCAAGCGTGGATTCTGCCCAACAAGCCAGACATATAAAAGGTGAGTACTATAACAGTCTTAAACTGCGCAAAGGCTAGATTTTGGGTTTAGCCTTGAAATCCCTATACTTCTCTTCCAGTTTGTTTTCATGAGTTGCCTACTGATTTGATTTGATTTTTATTTTTTGTTTCCCCTAATCTTGAGAAAACTATCTTCAGGAACATAAAGCTTCCAGATAGCTGGCAATAAAATTGCCATTGTACAACACACAGGGGAGTTTTAAGCAGAACTTCACGCTATTCCTGTATATTCCTTATGCAGCAATAATTGTTTTTTTGGTAGTATGAAGACTGAGGAGTGGGATGAAACCTAGAACAGATAAGGAATGAGTTGAATAGTATTCTATCAAACCTATGGATGTCTAATGCATGTACATCCCTGAAACTTTTGCTAGCAAAAATTGTATTGCGCTTAGGCATTAAGGCTTTGTCTCTCCAGCCTGATCTACTGATTACTAGCCTTTTCATTTTTGTCAGTAATACGCAAACTTTCTCTTAACTCTGATGTAATTTGCAAGAACACAAAGCGTGCTTGAAATTACTTACCTGACTGCACTTCGTGTGAAGAACTCCATCCTCTCAGCTGTTTTAGATTAACAGTGAATTACAGTTCACTTCAATGCAATTAGACCTAATGAGGTGCACATGGAGACTATTGGGCCACTGTGTAACCACATTATATGGACTTGCTAGTTGCCATTTTAATCAATTGGTTTGACCTTTGAATGCAGACTACCACAAAGCACAAAGAAGTTCATGGCCCGGATACCTATTTGTCTGAATGCAGGGAGAGATGATAAAAATTAGCCTCTGATCAGGAAAGCCTGTTTCTCTGGGGAATCTTCCGAAAAGGAATCCTATTTGCGAAAGGATAGTTAAAAGGATTGGGCATATCATAAGTACAGTTAAAATATTACCATAAATATTTTACTTTCTCTTTTGGTATGACTTGATGTGAAATTTATGTCTTGCATCAATGGCTATTTAGAAACCAAGGGTTAAATTTCATAAGAAAAAAAATAATTAATTTTACCAGATTAAATTGTGATAATGAAAATCAAGCAGGGCCTTATGTAATCTTGTTGAAAGTAGGCAGGCTTCCTGCAAGACAGTTAGTTTTGTTTAACTGTATTCAATAACTTTTGTTGGTGTGTGTTGGAAGGAATATTTTCACTTAGGCTGGGATATGCTCTTCAATTCCTTATCAAGTGAAACTGCCATTAATCACAAAGAAAGTACACCAGATTGTAATTTACAGAATTGAACTTTCATTATGAAGTGGCTGTTTGGGGGGATAGTTAAATATGGGGTTAAAGCTATGAGGGATGAGTGTTTTGTTTCCCAGAGAAACCCTCCGAGTGCAGCAAAATTAAAAGCAGTAGGATTATTTTTGCAGTTTTTATGTGGATCTGCTGCTCCCTACATAGTTCGTTCCCTGTTCTTTAGTTTGTTCCCTGTTTTAACTTCCTGTCGTCAGTCACCCAAAACAAATACTCAATAAAGAAAGGAAGAGAAAGACAGATTTTCAGAGGACTATAAAGAGTAGCTAGAAAGTATAATGCATGTTTAGCCTGCTTCATGCTACTCTCCTTCTTGTATTGCTGTTAGACTTTCTTTCTTTCTATGTCTTTGCTGTATCTGTGTGCTACAAGGCCCTGTGGTGTTTAGGGCAGAAAGTATCTCTTTCATTTCCAAGAGTTTACAGCACATAGCACAGTGGAAGCCTGCTTGCTGTGTAGGACTTTGAGCCCATTTCTCATTTTGAGTTTGAATGAGAAACAGTTTTTATATCAGACAGGTAGCCTATGAGACCAAAATTGCCTGATTGTACCTGCTTACTTGAAACAATAACAACGAATGAGATGTGGAAAAGGGAAGAAGGGGTTGCCAAGCATGCATTTGACTGAAATGTCAGGGCAACCTGTCCTGTGCAAGGGCACATACATATAGAGGCAAAAAAGCATGAGAAGAGGTGATAGCTGCAGTTTTCAGGAGACGGAAAGGAGACTTATCTGTGAAGCGCGCGCTCTCTCTCTCTCTCTCTCATATTTCAGAAGTATTCACAGGGAGGCTGTAAAGGGAGAATCCTTTTATGCATGAGTTTGGTTTCTGTTCTACCTTCCAAAAAAAGCTTTGTGTTTGTCTTAATAAAGAATACTGAAAAGGGAGGGGGGAAGTAATTTCATCCTTCTTAGAAATTCAAAACGATTTTTAAGTTAATTAAAATACATTAAATACATATATATACATATAGGTTGCAGTGGTGTTGTGTCTTGTCTTTGTCATGTAATATGGATCGGCCCAAAATGCTTGGGAAGTGTACCTATCCAGTATTTCTATTGTCAAAACCTTGGTAATTATGGCCTTCTGCCTTGAAGAGTATTTGCAAGTAATGGCTGAAATAGTTCTCATTAGTCATTTCCAGGAGACTGAAATGAGTGATTTTTATGTTTCCTTGGTATGTTTGAAAATTATTGTCTTACAACCTTCAAAATAGCTTCTGCACCACACCTTGTGAGAGGACATGAGTCAGATGTGCGACCTAACAGGAATCTAGATATGAATTCCTGGTTATGAGTCACACTGAGGAACAATGTCTTGATCCTTGCTTGAAATCGCAAGCATGTAAACTTCCTTCTTCCTATTGTGCTTAGCTTATAAATGAGAAAAGTCCTTTTGTATTTTAATTAAAAGAAACATCATAAGAAATCATGCTTTATTCTAACTGCATGTAACTTGACAAGGAAAGATAAGTTTTGTGGTAATTAAATGAAATGACAAGTATTTTATAGAAGGCACCAAATTAGAAAAAGTGTCTTTATCTCCATGTATATGTATAATTTTGTTAAACCCTGTTTCTGTTACCAATACATACTCATTTAAATGCATTCAAACCTGTCTTCTGTTTCTGATATATGTTAGTCATTTTGCATTTTCAAACTAAATACCTGGATACATGGAAAACATGGAAGTCCTGTCAGTTGATAACAGATGTAATGATCAATGGACTGTATAACCCACTGATAATTGATTAATGCATGAAGTACGTTGGCTTGCTTGTAGACCTTTTAGACTGGTACCTTCATGTGATACAGTCTGCCCACTACTGTATATGGTGACTGTAATGTGAACAAGTGTTATGGTTTAAACATTTTTCTGTGCCTAATGAAGTCTGTCTGGTGTTAAGATGAAAATGAGAGCATCCTGAATTATATTAACTGGTAGCCTATGGAATAAGCATCTTTGGGATCTGTTCTAGACACTCTGCAATGAGTTGAAATGCTGTTCCTATAAGATATAACCTAGATTACAAATGTTTTCAATTACTTGTACCATGGATTCTTTAACTGTGCTGTGAAGTAATTGGTATGGATGGCTGCACCAAAATGGGTCTCCTCTAATGTAGCCTTTTCTGTACAGTTGAAGTACATTACTGTTTTGGTATAACTGGTACTTGACCTTCTTCCATTATTTTCCTACTGAGAATTAAAATGCAAATGAATATAGAGTAGGTATTCTTTTTGTGTGGACTGGGTGGAGATGTAAGCTTGTAGAGGATTTATGTGTAAACAGGCAACTTGAAATGCACGTTGACTTCACTTGTATTTGAACTCCCTTCCTTTTTCTTTCCAAAGGTTGGTTGATGTCAAAGGCCATCTGTTTCCTGTAGTGCAGAAACATGTAGACATTGAGAGAACAGAATTTTAATCTCTTCAGTAAACTACAATTTAAATGTTTGTTTCAAGAATTTGCATAGTTTCAACACTGGAATTTTGAGTGCAGTAATTTTCTGCTTGTTTGTATATTGAAGGACTGAGTGTTATGATTTATTTCAAAGTAATGAAGCATGGCGTAGTTTCATTATGCCCGTACTGGCACCATTTCGGACTTGTTGAGGGTACACAAATCTCAGACACCATTTGAGTGAAGGAGCTGGATCTAGTGTGAACCGTATTTCACTCAGTAGGAGGACTTTCTTAGTAGAAGGTAAGGAGTGTTCAACTGAAGCTCCTTGTACCATTTTGTTTCACAGGTGTATATAAAGCCTGCCGTAACTAGCTGTCTTAGTCTAGAAGGCTGGATCATCTTGAGAATGCAGGTCATTAACTCTCAATTTCTCACAGCAGCTGAGTGAGCATTGTCTTAGTCCTTCAATCTGAAAGGAGCTCTTCCTGTATTTAAATATGCTTTGTTAAATTTTGTACTCTCAAGAAACAAACTTTAGAGGAAGTATTTGATAATATATCAAGTACCAACTACAGCTACGAAATAATTTTACGAATATGCTGTTAAACTGAATTAGTGTACCCTTGCTTGATTTAGCTGTGTAGAGTGGACTGGGGCACTAGAAAATGGCAATTAAAAAAAAAAAAAGGTTGATTTGAAACTAAATCAGTGTAGGAGAACTGTAATTATGAAGGTGGATCCATCAATTTACATTGGTTGTACTACAACAATGCTTAAGGGCCAAACCTAGCTTATGAAGGCCATGAAGGAATCCTGGGGCACTCTGCTTCATTAAGGTAAACAAGAACAGAGCCTCATTTTTTTACCTCCAGAAAACCTATGGAGCTATTAGGTATATCTAATGTGTGTTTCATTCTGACAAGCTATTTATTTAGTAAATTCTACCACACAAAAGACCAAGGACACTTTTTAAGTATTGATAGGGTTACTTTAAAAGATGGAGGATTGTTGTGGGTTTCTTTGATGGGTTTTTTGTTTTTAGTTTGGTTTGGAAAAGTTGCCATTACCTGTCTGAGTTTCATTTACATGTATAGACATACATAGAGTATATGATAAATGGTAACCAGACATAATAATAATAAAAATAATAATAATAAGTTTTAACAAAGTTATAAAGTAATTGCTAAGTCACCTTTTTGTCTCAAAAGATTAAATCTCAAAGATGAAATAGTTTCTATTATTACAAAAATCTGTTATGCAATACTTTTATCACTCGTATTGTGGTTCGATTTAGAATATGCAGCAGCCTCATACTCTGTTACATTGAAAAATCTAACCCTGAATGAATATCTCTACATTTATATTTGAATTGAATATATATTTAGGTGCAACACAGAGCAAAAAATTAGTTCAACTGTAGTCTGTATTGAAGAAGATTTAAATGTCCACAAAGGAAGTATCAGTTCTCAAGAAATGTCTGTGATTAAAGAAACCGTGCATTTAGGCTTCTCATATCTTGTCTGCTTTCATTGTTTGGATTGTCATTAAATAAGAGTATTTTAGTGTTGCTGAAGTCCAAAGTAGTGGTACATATTTGCTGATGATTATATATCCTTTATTGGCAGATATGATTTACTTTTTCATATTCCTTGTCTAATTCTTGAGGCTAAGCTAAAATTTTCAAAATAAAATATTGTCCTCTTAGATGCTCAGTCAAATTAATTTTACTTCATTTGTATAAAATGCAACCTGTCACTATGCTTCAACATAAATATTAAAACTTCTTACTCATATGCGGTATAAAACTGTATAATTAAATAATATGGATAATAGATGGAAAATGTGCCCGAATTGGTATTGTTCTGGTGATATTATTTGTTATACTGTTTGTTTGTTTTTCTGTGTGGAAATAATAATAACAGAATAATACTTCAGGAGCATTTGCAAAACAACAGCATTTTGGCTTCAAACCCAATTAGAACAAAAAGCACAATAACGCATTATAATATAAATCTGACATGTAGTTTTCCTCCAGGAGATATTCAGTTTTTAGTTTTAAACAAGTCCCTTAGAAGCTTTAGGGTTCTTAGGATGCCTAGAGTCAATTTTGAACAATTTTGCAACTTACTACAGGGAATCTTAATTCAAATTCAACAAAACACTGAAAGAGGTGTGCTTTGGGGTACTTAACTTCCTCAAAGGACCATCAGTGTGAAATCTCAGATGGGGAGAAGCAACATGTAAATAAAATATGTCAACCTAAAACCATGGTAAATAGCAAGAATAGCTCTCTCTTCTTAGACAAGAAAAATTGTATTTCGTGTTATCAGGAAATACAACTTTTCACTCTGATAGAAAGCAAAATTACTAAAATGCATTGTTTCCCTGTTAGAGAGTGGGATAAAATTCCTCTGTATTAGAACAGGTTGAATTGATTTGCAAATACAAAATCTAATTCCCTGATTCTTATTTGAGAGAGATTCTGCTAAACTTGGCCTTTCAGTCTTCATTCCCCAAGGAAATACTTCCTTTAGTAGTTCCAAAGAAAGTACTTAATGATAACGGGTGAATAATTTTCATTCTGTGGGGTTTTGGCATTGGATGTTAATGATGACATGTGACTCGTTGCTTAAGTTACATTGTTCTGTTTCTGATCTGTGACAAGCTGTGTGACAGCTTTTAGGCTAAAAAACCACAAATGATGTATTGAGTGCTCTCACGATTAATTTAGGCAGAAAAAAACAAAATAAAAAAAAATTCCTGTCACTTGCAAACTCTGTTGGTAGTGCTGAGCGTTTGGCTGTATGCTCATGATTAACAAATTATTTCACACTGAAATTAACAGTAGAACCACCTCAGTATATGTATCTAGAAAACTGACCACCATGTTTTTATTAATATTCAACAGTCCAGCTCCTCTGTGAATGCTGCTCTTTCAATATCATTCTCAAAAAGATATGTAAATATCACACACTTCTTCAATTAGCAGATTCAGGTTTCTGAACTTATCACATTAATTATGGTGATCTAGTTACATAATAGAATAACATTTGATATAGGAGAGTTTTGAAAATAACATATTTCATCAGGAGGTACAAGACAACAACTATTCTGTCCCAAAATTCCTAAAATTTTTTTTTAAGTTTGCCTATGCCATGGTACAATTGTGATACTAAGATATTTATGTCATACATACAAGTATTTAGAATAGCTTAGTGTTGTTATTTTTTTAGTCTGTGTGCTCCCGTTACTATTACACGTTTTATAATATCTTTGTATATTAATCCTAGTTAAAAAGCTTTTAGACACTTACTGAGATTTGTAAAATCCCCTTTCTTAATGTTGACTGTATTGATATGCCTAGACATTAACAAAGGCATTACAGTATAAACTAAAAATGTGATTTTTATTCTATTCAGAATATTTTCCACTGAAAGAATCTGAAGGACCCTGTAGTCACGTACATCCTGGATTGAATTAATGCCTTATAGATCTAATCCAGCTTTTCTATCTGGTTTATTTAATTTGCTGAACTGGAAATTGAAATGAAGATAGATATGATAGATAGGTAGATTAGAGATAGATATATGATGGATAGGTAGATTTAGACTAGATATAAGGAAGAAATTTTTTATGATGAGGGTGGTGAAACACTGGCACAGGTTGCCCAGAGAGGTGGTGGATGCCCCATCCCTGGAAACATTCAAAGTGGGGTTGGACAGGGCTCTGAGCAACCTGATCTAGTGGAAGATGTCCTTGCTCATTGCAGGGGAGGCTGGACTAGATGACTTTTAAAGGTCCCTTCCAACCCACACTATTCTATGATTCTGTATGCAGGATTTTGGCTTCCTTTGTTCTGGAAGAATAGGAATAAAAATGGCCTTTGGGGTGGGGGCAAAGAAGTCTCTGTATTACTCACATACACTATTTCACTAACTTTGTATTTCACTGCACAACAGGCCTGTATCATTACTAACAATACGAGAACAAGGAGAGTCACTTAAAAAATATGAACCTTGTATCTGACCCTTGAAGACATGAACTGTCAGATAGCTTTTTGTTGTGTATTGTTAAGGAATCTGTGTTGCTATTTTTGCTTGAGAACAATGCATTGGACTTACCTTGAGATACAATAATTGCCAAGGTAAAAGTCCTTTCAAAATTATTTTTGACTATTAAAAAAAAAGTCTTTAAATTTACCTATCCTTTATCTGATCTGAGAAAGTTATTTCTATTGATTAAATGATCTGTATACTTCTGAACAGAATAAATGGAATTTTTAGAATCAAACTGTTAATATTAATGACTTTCTCTGCCAATGTGGAACAGAACAGACACATAAACAAGACCAGTCATAAGTACAGCAGAAGCTATTGCTCCTGGCAAACATTAGCAGCGAAAATGATAACACTTGTAGTATCTCATCACCACAGCACAGGGCTGTAAGGTCAAAATATTTGTCCCATGTTGCTGTCCCTATTCTCTTCAGCTTGACACACTGCACTAAAAAGATATAGACCTGCTGTCACAATCCCAGTAGATCGAGTTGTTGATGTCAAATATTTTCAGGCCCTTCAGGGCAAAAGCACTACGCTGGCAGCCTCAGCAGTGAGCCAGATGAGCCCTCAGTACATCGTAGAGTCACTTTATTACTTCTGTCTAGTGTTGACTGAAGAGCGTCAAGAGTAGGTGGTTGTGGATAGTCCCTTCGCTTTTTTTTCCTTCCCTCAGGCAGCATGGCGCAGTGGGTAGAGTTGTGTACTGAGCGTAGGCACTGTGTTGGTTTGCCACTTGTTTTCCGTATTGCTTTTTGTCTTTTGCCTTCGCTTAACTTTCTGTAAGCACCTAGAAAAATGGTAGTCCCCCCCCGTTTTCAGGATTCATTGATAAATAACAGCACATACTAAATAATATGAATGAAAATGAGTTTTCTTGAGTATTTTGTCGCAGCTGCAGTTTAATGCTAGTGTTTCTTACGGTGATAATTGATTCCAGGTAGCCTGAACACTCTTATCTTCATCTCTTGCCTGCTTTCCTGAGAATGATCTTGTGTCTTTCTTTCTGTGCAAGGGGTTGGTAAGGATATCGCTGTCACTTTCTTTCTAGTGGGCTGGAAGTTACAATTTGGGAGGCTTTTCTACCTCTCTGTCCTTTAGTATTGTACAATCTTAGATAACAAATTGCCGCTCATTACAGTTATAATCTGCCTTTAACTGCCCTGGAAGTATACTGATACTTCCATATCTTGATTGAGAGTGTGGTGCAACATCTCTTGGAATGAGAAAAATATTGCTCTAATGTAGAAGAAAAAAATGACTAGCAATACATGACTACCATAAAACAGGTTTGACAGAGCTTCAGTATCTCACTTAAGAAAAAGAAATCTTTATAAAATCAATGGCTAGGATTAACCTGAAATACACAAGTCTGGGTCATACTCACCAAGGCACTAAGCTTCAGTTTTTATTTTGAGCTTTATTCACTTTAAAGTAAACATAATATATAAAGCAATGTAATTTTTCAAAATCTAATTTTATAGTAACAATCTTAAAAAACTTTAAAACAAAACAGTAAACAATATTGAATGAAAACTCAGAAGTCTCTTCAGTCACTTGCTGGATAGTACATAAAGTTTATAAAGAATCCAGAAGGTGTTAATTAGCTACCTGTAGTACTTTTTTTTTCTTCTTTTCCCCCTACCATTCTCTGTATCCCAACCATTCATTATTCTAGACAATGGAGTTGATTAGATTTACTTTAGAGGAACAATTTTATATAAACACATACAAATGTGCATCTTTCAAAGCTCAAGAGAAAACAGCTTCCCTGAAACAAGGCAGCACCTCATCCTGCTATCAGAAGTGAGGCAGGGTGTGGCAAGGGAGCTTTGTTTTTTGTTTTGTTTAAAAGAGAAGTAATACTATTTATAATAATGATAGTAATAGTATTTAAAAAAAACCACACACACAAAAAACCCCAAAACACAACAACCGTTACTCTTCTCTTGTTTTAACAACTGTTACTATGCTCGTGACAGATAACGATGTCTTGGTTTAAAAGAAAGAAATTCAGGTATTGTTGACACATGTTTTCTTATTAGAATTTATTTTCTTTTAATTTCATTGAACTCTTTTCTTGGGACTTTACTATCCAAGAAAATCTCTTGATAACAAATGAGGCTGGGGGTGGAAACCTAAGTACTCTTAAGTGTGAGACTCATGCTTCCACTGAAGGTGATTTTACGTTATTTGGAGTTCACTGAAATAACATACTGATTTTCTTGGAGAAATTGAAAGCTAAATCAGGCCTATGGTTAACAGGTGTAAGAGTTTTATAGTAGTGACTATTTATTCATTATTTGTAAATTATGCTTATTATTAGAACGTGTGACCAGTTAAAACTGGGTTATGTGGTTTGACTTGCTTATGTAAACCAAGATATACATTTAGTTGAAAATAACCTGTTGTTGTGTAGGTGATGTTTACAAGAAGATCCCTGTATTAAATCCAATATTAACAAATAATACGAATACACGAAGTTAGCAGGACTTCTGAAGAAATGGCTACTGTTGAATACTCTTTCACTGGAATTGATTGTTATCAATAATCTAGTCAACAAATTTAAAGCTTTACTGTCAAGGTTTTAGTTTTTTATAATACTGTTCTTTTTAAAGAACTTCTTAACTGCTTGAGGCATTAAGCTGCAGGATCAGATTGATATGTTCCCTTTATTTCTGGATCCTCATTCTGCTGGAAAAGTGGAGAATGCTGATCACTTTGGTCAGCAGTCCCTTGGGGAAACAAAGGGTTTCTATTTGATCCCCTTACATTTCATAAAGGAATTGCATCCATCACTTTGGTGGGAGTTAGGCAGCTAACTACATTGGTGACAAGATCATCGTATGTAAGATGATCACCATGTTAAAAATATGTATATATATAGCTCACAGTTTCTGAAGGGCAGATATAGATATGAAGTAGACAGAGATACCTTTCTAGAAGCCACAATGTAGAAAAGGATGGAATTTGTGGTGGAGGTATCTGGATTCTACTTTAAGGATCAGGTATCCGAAAGATATATGCTATTTTTTAGGTGCCTAAAGTCCTTACGGTGTCAGATTTTCAGATGTGACACCTGAATATTTAGGATTTATGATGATGCTTCTGTTCCATCAAAGGCAGATGGAAAAAACAAAGGGGTATGTAACAGACTATGGGATGGCAGGCTGTAAAAAGTCTTCAGTTTTCAAACTTAATGCTGGTAGATTAATATTTAGATTAATATTGACAATACATTTGCTTTATCTGAATGAACTGGAAAACAAAATATTACTCCTGTACTCTTTATTAAAAAAGGAATAAATAAGGACATGATCACCATGAAACAAAGAATGGTGGACAGAAGTTTAGTGAGTCTAGCTTTTTAGAAACAGGGAGCATTGAATACTATTGTTAAGATACGAATGAAGGGCAAATGCCTTATTCTTTACATCCAATTGAGTTTTGGTTTGCAACAAATCTTGACATTGATCCTGCATTGTCCCTAAAAAAACAAAGAGCAAGACAGGATGGTTTTATGCACTGTCCACCTAGTTCCAGTCACATTCAAGAAAGCTTACTTGCTACAGTGAAATAAATAGCTGCAAAAAAATCACCCTGACAATTGTGGGCACAATTAGAGTGGTACAAACTAGGTAGAATAAAAATGCTTTTAATATAATAACATCATTTTTGCTGGAAGTGGCAATGAAGGTTTCTTAATGTCCTCTGTAAAGATGCTTCCATCTCTGGTACATTATCCACCCTGGTGGAGTTGTTGAATAGTCAGTGTAGCTTAATCAAATACAGAGATGGATAAGAAAACAATGAAAGTTACAATGTTGTATTCATACAAATATGTCTACTTTTTTTTTTTTTGATCTTTGAAGGCCTGTATGGAATAAGTATGGCCAACTTAGTTACAGAAGGTATTATAGAAAAATGAGTATTTTTTTCTTTTCTGTGAAAAGCAACTGTTATGTACAGACAAATGATATAACTTAAAAGAAAAATAATAACATTACCTCTGCAGTTTCATTTGGTCTGAAAGCAACATAGTATGTGGAACACATAATTTGTCAAGACATTCTGGCAGCTCTCATCAAAAGTCCAGTATAAGCTTTGCTAGTTTGGCTCATTAAATTGAAAATGGGCTTGGAAAAGGTCATGGGGAATTAGAGGTTACAGAACCAATAATCAAGGCAATTAGCTATAACTTGAGTCTTCTGAGCTGCCTAGAAGAGAAAGCAGACCTGACCTTGTCAAAGAGAGAAGGATATTAAAATTGCATACCAAGAAACAATCCAGAAAGGTTATTACAACTATGTGGAGCGTTGCAGAAGTTTGGGGTTATTTTATATTATTTTATATAGACCAAAAACATTAAGCCCTCCCGAACTCCAAAGTCTTAACGTTATTCTGTCCCTGGAGTAATCTCCCTATCTGTTTTAAATGTTTCTGATTTGCAATGAGGATTAATATGCTTATTTATATTGTGACGTTAGATACATTAAAGTCTCAGGGTCTGATCCTTCTCAGATATTATACTGTAAATCAGAAATAACTCCATTGAACTTAATTGAGTTATGTCAGTGTAAAAGTGATGTGAGAGGAGAAACAGGCCATTAACGTCCAGATGAATTTTGATTAAAATAATCCATTCTGTGAAACCTGAAAACATATACCAAGTTGTTAAATGCTTTTTCTCTTAATGTATGTTCACATAAAATTCTTCTTTGTTCTTGTAGCAGTTAGCCATTTCTCTGAATTTTATAACATGTGATATGGCAATACGAAATTGTCTTGGAAAAACTTGCAAGCTATAATTAGGAGTTTGGATGCTATCCGTGTTGCATCCTTTTTTTTTTTTCTTTCCTGAGGAAAAAGGCTCTCTATTAAGAGAATTTGAATTTATTAATTTTTTTAAGTTGCAGACACATACCAGGTAAAAGTCTGATCAAAATCTGAAGTAGAATCAGACTAACAAAATGAGTATAGACTGTAATTCTTTTTTAATTCATTAAAGGATTGTCAGAGGAACATTTGGTTCACATAAGCACACTGAAGATTATTGCTGGAGATCCCAAGTTAGCCCGCTTGATGTGATATCAGCCCTCCCTGACTTCTTTCCTTCTCACGTTGGCCGATATTTTCAGGGCTGTTCTGCAGCTCCTTCAGTAACTTTAAAAATGCATTTCAGGACACTGTGTTAATCACAGTGACTACGATTTATATTTTCACATGTGGGCATGCTTTAAATCATGGTTTGCATTACTTCTTAGCAAGATGGGTACCAAAAATTCAAACTGCTCTGTCAGCTGAGATTATTAGGCTGCATTGGCCTCAGCAAAGAGGGTATGTAATTCATTCCAGCTCAGGATTTGGCCTCATTGCCTTAAAGTTATTGGGAAGCCAGAACGTAGCGTGTGAAAGTGTTCACACTGAGAAAGGGATTCTGCTGGACTAGAATGCAAAGAAGATTCAAGTTTGGAAGCTTTCCTAAAGATCCAGGAACTGGTATGTTTCACTTAAAAGAAAATCACAGATAAACTATTTGAGAAATGTAATACCTTTATCAACGCAAAAGCAGAGAAATAGCAGAAACTAGCAACTGGAATGACTGTAAAGCTTTTTAAATTAAATGCAAGGCAGCAGTCACAGATGGAAACTTTAGTTTGAAAATGACCATCACATTGTGAGTTGATGATCTAAGTAGAAAAATGGAAGACGAATGCTGCACTGCACATGGACAGCACTTGTTTAGAATTAGACTCTATTGAACAGAGCTGCTCAGAAAGCCGGACAGAAAACTGAATAATGGCATACAAAGACAGAAGTTTTACCATAAAGCATCATTTGTGATAACTGCTTTCAAAGTGCTAAACTATCTTTTTGGATGTCAAAGGAGAGAGCAGTTGATGACTTGAAGGGGACAAGGGGTCAGTTTTGCAGGGCCAGAAATTACTTCAAAAATACAGAATTTTCAGAATCAGCAATCTACCAAAGTTGTAATACAACAGCGTGATAACACGCTACTCATGTTAGAGATAAAAGAGTTCAGTGGTTTACATAGCTGAGTTTCTCTCACAGCCCAAATACATTTATGTCTTTGGGAAATATGAATGGAATGTTTGAATAATATTAAGCAGGGAATTTCTTTATTACAGAGAAAACTGAGATTTCATCATGCTGCAGAATGTAGCTGGACCTGTGGGGAGATCCTTTGTTGAACTTTTCCCCGCAGTTTTAAAATTAAGGTAAAGATGTGGTTTCAAATAACTTTATTATGGTCTATATTGTTTTCTGAAAATAAACCATACACTCTGTATAATTATTTTTCATTACACCTCCTTCCAGATATGGACTATTTGTTTGGCTATCTAGTAATGCAGGAGATACTTTTGAGTTTTCTTCTCTTTTGATAAGAGTGAAAGAAAAGGTGTGGCAAAGTGTTCATTTTACATCAGATAGTGAGGGCTCCTATTTATTCTAGGTTGGTTTGTTTTAGAAAAACATGTGGATTGTCTAATTGTTATAATTTGATGGTAATTTGATCAGTTCTTAATAAAAGATTTGCCCTTTATTTGACATATTACAATACCTTTCTCTGGAGGTTAGATGTTCTTTATTTCCAAGTCTCTTTTCTTTTTTTTTTCTTTTCTGTATATTTATAGTAAAATATTGATGAGTAGAATATTCCCCATGATTAAGCAATGCATATAAACTTACAAAATAGGAACAAATTACTTTAGGCCACAGTAGCTGACCTATGAACAAAATGTCATGTTGTATACCTTTTACATACTGTCAGATTATTTTTTTTTAAATCTAGTAAGATAGATGGAAATTAACAGTATTTGTGCCCTTATGCCAACTTTAACCTGTGGACTATATGAACTGTATAGCCCCTATCTTAAAGGTTTTGCTCCGAAAGCTACGCCTAAGCCTTAATCTTTGTCCTTTGAGTTGTTTTGGATTTAGGGTTTGGATACTGTCTTTGTCTTTAGTCCTTTTTTTTTTTTTTGTTAAAGTTATGAAGTTACACCATATGTTTAAATGCACTGCTCTGAATTGTAGGCAAACGTTGTGTCATATATGGCCATCACTGATTCTAGAGCCAAAGCCAAATATTGTACAGAGTATTACCAAAGGTTTAATCTTGAAATGTAGCAATGAAGAGTTTCCTAATTTATATATTATCATTTTCTATCCTTTCTTGTGCAAATTGTAGGCAGATGTCTTAGCAGAAGGTAAATGTTCTAGGGAGAGATTTGTAGTGAAAGAAGAGGTATTTGGGAAAATATTTTATAGAATGAGATCCAAGCTAAAGCAAAGAATGAAAGGTGTGAACGAAAATAAGGGACAATGCTTTTAACGTGCACTGTAAGTATGCTAATATTTGGAGGAGGCTTTATGTAGGCAAGATTTCCAGGAAAGAACCACAGTTTTAACCTATATTAAGAGCTGAAATATGAGGAATGATGAATTTTGAGTCAAAATTTTGGGTGTCTTAGAAATCTGTAGAAGACATATGAATGAGGGTAATGCACCCCCTATGCCCATTGCCAGACGTACTTTCTTCATGAGTAGTATTTATTTAAACAGATAAATAAATAATGTCTTTAAATCATCATTCACATTAGGGAAAAATCTGGGGAGACTCTCTGCTCTTGTTTCAGTTCAGCTACATGTCTACAAAGGGCTAGAGACAAGATCAGGCTAAATGTCTTGTCTCAGGTCAGATGTAGTTCATTAATAGAATCTGAGTGGAACCCAGATTCTTGACTTGCAGTACCTTTTCTGAATCTGATACTTGTATTTTTTAACAAGAAATAATATAGTTTATCTATTAAAAAAAAAACAGAACAAAACACCTCATGAAATATTTCTCATGAATCAGCTGCTCTTGTGATGCTTCAGATAAAACACAGGCTAGTTTTGCTATATTTGCTGAAAGCCCTACTGATGGGACAGCTGTCATCTCTCAGATTAAGGGAAATGGCAGAATTTCATCAAAGCTGTATAGGAAGGGTTGGCTTCCCCTTACAGGTTCTGCAAATGTCCTTTGTTATCAGCTGTGCTGAAAATGGGGCGTCTGGATTTTCCCCAGTTTTTAGGATATCTGGAGGAATCATATTTTCTATTTACTGATATTGGTCTAGAGATGAACTCATATCCAAGATGATGTAATAGATCATGAAGTTTTATTTAGAAAGCTGGTAAAACAAAATTCAAAGTTGAAGAGGTTTTTCTATGTTGTTGTCTTTTCCTCCCCAAAACCCTGACACCCACCCACCCCCCACCCACCCCCCGCCCTAAAAAAAAATATATGTATGGAGAAGAATCCTTCACTCTATATAAGATGTCATTGTAAAGTCCCTGGCACTGTTGATTAAAGTAATAGTAGAAAATTAAATTTCCAAATAAAAAACAGCTGGCAATTCTTAGAAGACCAAGCTATATTATATATTAAGGTAAAAAGGAGAGTAGTGAAACCTCAAGACTTAAAATAGTATATGCAAGTCTTCTCCTTTTCGGTAATTAAGTTCTATCCAGTGCAGAAAAATTCTCAAAACTGAGAGGAGCAGTTATCAGGGAGTTTTGGACATTTCTATGTTAATGGATCGCATGAAAATATGTAAGTTGTCTGTCTTCCTTTAATAGTCCTTGCCTGTCCACTGACTTTGACATTTTGATCACCTTCATGTTCTGGCTGTATGCAACTCGTTCCTAGCTAGTAATCTGACTATTCCCCAAGACTTTTCTGGATGAGAGGTGACAGAGTATCGTGACCTTTTTTTAAATTAGTATTAGTTTTTGAAATGCATGTGTCTTCAGAGGCTTGGTGAAGATTATAAAATATGAAATGAAATCTCACTTTGTTATTTTATTGACTAATAGTACACAACATTGTTCTAGCAGAAAGTTATCTTAAGAATTGGTATTTTAAAGTAACATTGCCTCTTATCAATGATTCTGTAAAAGTGCTAGCCATATTATCTTGTTCTGAGCTGGAACCTAGTCAACGTTTTGGATCAGTATTAAGTCCTACCCAAAAGGCTGTAAAATCACTGAATAGTTTCTAGGACTAAACTTAGATCGCGACAATTTAAAATAGAACTAAAATGTGAACCAATTGCATAATCTTCCTGGCTGTAGAACACCAAACCAAATCAACCAACCAACCAAAAAACCAAAAAACCCAAACCAAAAAACCAGGAAGGAAACTTGGTTGGGATGTTGCTCGATGAGTGAAGTGGGTATTGGCACGCTTAAGTGGGTGAAGGAAACATAGAGTTACACACCTGCCATGGGCCGTTATGTGATATCCCTTGTAAAATGTCCTTAGGAATCAGCTTTGTTCTGAACTTCCATAAGAAGTGTTAAAACCATTTATTGAAATAAGAGGTATCCTAGTAATTTTCCATTATCAAAATTATATATAGTTGCAAAAGATTTAGCCAACAATTATTTACTCTTGAGGAAGTGGCAAATACAGCCAGTGAGACAGACGTCAGATTTTAATAAAGGCAAACTTAAGTTCAAAGTATAAATGTGTTGCAATATAGTATGCTTGGATTTGATAGCTACAAAAATGAATTAAAGACAGATGAAGAGAAAATACAGATATTAAATAGGTGGCCAAATTTTCAGACCTGACAAAACATAGAACATTTACTTGGAATAGAATGGTCTTTTATAGTAAATATAATATCCAAAATGTTCAGTTTCATAGAGGACATTGTTGTGGAGAGGAATTTGGAGAGAAATGCTGGTCAACAATCCAGCACGTGCACTGGAATGCAAACTAAGTATTTACGTCCCTTAGGAGAAATGTTGTACTATGAATTTTTATTTCTAACCTCTGAGTAACTTTATGTAATTAGAAAATAATTATCTGGTAACTATATTTGCTGCTGAAGCTTGGATTAGGAGATCAAAATTCAAGAGAGGGAGGGTAAGCTTAAAGGAGTCATGGCAAAAATTGCATCTTGCTGAAGTTGGAAAGTTACTAAGCTCATGTTCAGTTTTACACTAAAATAACTTCATCACTAGAAAGGTAAATCCATTTTAAAATTGGGTAACTTGTTGGAAAATTAAACCAATTCACACTTTATGGAATTACATAATTATAATTTGTTGTATACTGAAATCATTCTAGCAAAAGGTCAAAAAAAGTTAAAAACAAAGTTCCAGGTCACTTTCTGAACTAACCTGGTTACTTTCTATTTAACAGATTCCACAAGCCCGCAGGAAAAAAAGAAGTAGTATTGTCCAACTCTACCCAATAATGAATTATGACAGATGGGATTCATGAATCCCATGACTTGCTCTTTATTGATCAGAAGCTGATCATAGCAATTGAATTAATAAAAATACAGTGAAGGCCCTTCACAAATGATGCTTGGACATAAGTGAGAGTAGGCTTTATTGATTTGTAATGTCAACTGTGCTTGAGAGAGAAATACCATATGTTCAACATCTGAAAATAGCAGAAACAAAAATCAAAAGAAATCTCTTCTACCCTATCAGCCAATAAAGTTTTAAATGTGTTTGTAAAGAATTGCATGGGCTCCGTGCAGCACATCCATGTGTGTTTCATAATATCCCATCATTTAAATGAACAGCACAAATAATCAGTTAAAATGTATTAAGTATGTTTTTGCTGAAGAAATTATTTAAAACACAGTTTTACCATTTTACCAGTATTTTTCTGGCTACCAAGTTATTTAAAGTATGTTTCCAATGGGAAAAACAATGAAAATTAGTTTTCTATCTATGCCTCTCCCATGCAACGTACCTGCCCTGGACACATAACATTCCAGTGGGAATATAATCGTAACCAGATTTGGTATGCCTTCATCTTCCAAAAGTATTTTCTAAGCATTTTATGTGGCTCTTACAAGTCTCCTGCATCTTATCACGTCAAGTTCTGGTCACAGGCCAAAAAACCTTTGGTTTCTTACACTACAAGGTAGCATGCCAAACACGCATCTCTGAGAAATCAAAGAAATAATGCAGTGTAGATATACAGTGTGGAAAGTAAGACTTGATATTGTTACACAGGATTTTAATATGGGACCTGAAGTCATTAGGAGTGTGTTATATGAAAAAGATGTTTATGTTTATTTAATACCTAATCCTTTGGAATTGGAAGAATATGGACATTGTTTCATTGATTACAGGGTTAGGGGTGGTTGTCTCCTGTAGTGCTTATTCATATTAACTCAGACCCCACTGCCAGTAGGTGAAATGGATTTTACCATTTGGCTGTTGCCAAAATGGCTTTCTCTCAGATGTGGAAGCTCACAGTTCTCATATTTAGACCTTTTACCAAGTATATTCATTTGTACATTGATCATAATTACCCCACTGGTCAATTCAATGCAAGCTTTGAGAACTTGTAAATGGGTTTTTTTAAGTGATTCAGAATCTTCTGAATCACAAAACTGTTTAATCTTAATAGAAGTGATAAAATCTAATGTAAAGAAGAGGGTAAAGTAGAAAATACATTACCTAAAACTGTTGTGGTTTAACCCCAGCTGGCAACACAGCTGTTTGCTCACTTGCTCCCCCCACAGTGGGATGGGGGAAGAGAATTGGAAGGGTAAAAATGAGAAAACTCACGGGTTGAGATAAGAACAGTTTAATAATTGAAATAAAATGGTAAATTGTAATGAAAAGGACAACAACAACGAGAGAGAAAGATAAGTGATGCAAATGAAAACAATTGCTCACCACTAACTGGCCAATGCCCAGACAGTCCCTAAGCAGCACCCCCCTCCCCTCAACCTTCTCCCTAGTTTTATTACTGAGCATGGTGTCATATGGTATGGAATAACACTTTGATCAGCTGGGGTCAGCTGTCCCAGCTGTATCTCCTCCCAAATTTTTGTGCGACCCCAGACAACCCACTGGCCGGAGCAGTATGAGGAGATGAAAAGGCCATGACTTTGTGTAAGCACTGCTCAGCAATAACTAAAACGTCCCTGTGTTATCAACACTGTTTCCAGCACAAATTCAAAACGTAGCCCCATACTAGCTACTAGGAAGAAAATTAACTCTACCCCAGCCAAAACCAGCACAAAAACTTGTCACTTCCTTTACCAGCTGTTTCTTTCAAAACTCTTCTGCTGGAACTTATCCTTGTGACAGCCTGTGTATCTTCGGTCTGCTGCTTTGTTTTTAGAGAATGACTTTTAAATATTTAAGTATTTGAGGTGGTCTATCCCCATTTGCCCTTAGTCAGCTTTGGAGAGAAGCAAAAGAACTGGACTTCTCAGCATGGACATTGTTTATTAACCCCTTACCTTCTCAGCTAAAATTTGGTTTAGATTGAACTTTTTCTTATTTTCCATGAAGAGTCTGTAGCTAATCTCAATCTTTATTTGTTAACTGCCTTGCATTATTTGACCACTAATACAAATTAATACAGACAAGCATTCCTGATTTTCTAACTGTTGTGGGTTAGCCTTGTCTAGCAGACAAATCCCCACCCAGCTGCTCACTCACTCCCCTCTCCCATGGGAATGGGACAACAAGGAAGGTGTGAAAACTCATGGATCAAGATAATGGCAGTATAATAGGGGAAGCAAAAGCTGTGCATATAAGCAAAGGAAGAGGAGGAATGCATTTACTACTACCCGTAGGCAGGTAGATGTTCCTGGTGAGTCGGGCCTAAGCACACCTAATGGTTGCTTGGGAAGACAAACACTGTAACCACAAACATTCCTCCTACCTCCTCCTTTCCCTGAGATTTTTTTGCTGAGCACAATGTCATATGGTATGGAATACCCCTTTGGTCAGTTTGGGTCAGCTATCACAGCTATGTCCCCTACAGTCTCTTGCCCACCCTCAGCCTGCTCACTGTGGGTCAGGAGAAAGAGAGAAAGTGCTGATGCTGTGCAAGCGCTCTTCAGCAATGGCTGAAGATTGTGCATTGTCAGCACTTTTTAAGCCACAAATCCAACGCATCGCACCATAGCACTTCTGTGAAGCTAACCCCCTCCCAGCCAGGTCCAGTACACTAATATTGACCTAATCTTATTTACAAAGTTGAAAAAACCTGTGCATTGTAAAGTACTTTTAGCAATGAACCCCTTTATGACAGCTCCTACCAGGTTAGGCTTCTTGCATCAGAGAAAAAGCTTAGCTTGCCAGAGCAAGACGAAAGCATCATGCTTATCTGTAGATCTTACACATTTTCTTTTCCCTCCTTGTTAATGAGATTCATGTATCACATGGCCAATTAAAAAGAAGGATACTTTTGAGAATACCATTAATTTAGTAAATAGTATATTTAGTTGCTAACAAACATGACAGTCTCGAAAAGCAAGAAGAAATGAGATAGGAATGGCTTTATGCACTGGCTTTTAATAACAACTTCCCTGTTCATCCTGGAAATGCTATTTTTTTTGTAGTGTGAAAAGTGCATTTATTGTGATATTATCATTCTAGGTGAAGTATATTAGATTTGAAGGATGACAATTGCATATTTAATGATTTTTATTTTTTACAACACAACTTCTATATACTGTTTATAGTTTAGAAAGCAACTATGTCATTGCAGAGTATAAGATGCATGCGATGAGGGAAGTGGTAAAGAGCCTCGCAAAAGATGCATACTCAGAATACTCCATACTTAAAAATATACAGTTTGTTATATCCATGCAAATCTGAGATAGAGTGTGTCTGCACATGTTGATCTAAAGACTACATCTAAGAGACTTTTCAGTAGTATACACCATACACCGCTGATTCATCTAATAAAGTTGTAGAGCTGCAACTACACAATCAAGATTTGAAATTGGGGTCTTATGGAATGCAGATGTTCCTCTTGGGGTGAGTTAGTGGTTCAAACCACTAATCCAAGGACTTTGGCAGTATCACTTTAAGTGAATGAGAAGTTAGTCTGCCGTGCCCATCTGGATAGTTTTTCTTGTTCCGCATTGTATGGGCATGCCCTACTTTTCAGGAAATGCTGTGCTAGTCTAGTTAAGCTAATATTCTTCAGAAATAGTGATGTGACATGTTTCCAATTTTAGAGTATTCAGGCAAATAAAGGGTGCTTGCCAAGTGTTTGTAAATTGGGCCAAATGTGTAATTTTGTTATTAATGAAATAAAATTGTTCAGATACAGAGGTTATAATTTCTAGATCCTATGCAAAATAATGAATTTGTTGTAGAAGGCAATAATAAAACCTTTCAAAGTATTTTATCAATTTGTGGAGAAAAGGAAAAAACCCAAACAAATCCTTGCAACAGGACTCTTACCACCAAAACTGAAAAATTTAATTGTCTGAAAATTTTGAAAATCTCAGTTTATTAGATACTACAATTTTCAGTGGAAATCAGCTAACTTGAAACATACTGTAGTTGTCAACTTAAACCAAAACAATGTCATCATAAATTCCAAGCAGGCTGTAGAAAAACATATGGTTCAGTAAATACAATAAACCTTCACTGCAGAAATCATGCACATAAACCAGATCTCCATCTGAAGTAGTAACAAAGATTATAAAGGCAGCCCTTGAATAGGCATCCCCCACTGTAATGAAACAAGTTTCAGTTGAAAACTAAAAGATTAAAGAACCACAACAAAAAAGTTTCCCAAAGTCATATCATTTATAACTACAACCAGTTTCCAGATGCAGAAATGCTCAGCTGTTTCTACTATGAGCTCACAATTCAAACCATGTCTTTCACTGATCTTCAGAATGCCTTCAGTTTGACTTTTGTGTACAGTTCTGCCTATGTGTTAGAAGTCCGGTCACCTTCATTGGGACTGGTCATATGGAGAAGTCAATATGCAATAACTTACAGCATCAAGACCTTATCTTTCTTCTCAAATTTATATCTTTCAAATCTGGTCTCATCTTTTGTATTTGATGTGCATGATTAACAAAATACAGTAAATGACAGCATTATAAACCTCTTAGATTTATGATAATAGAATAAAACATTTGACCTGCTTTTGAAACTCTACTAGGAAAAGCAAACAAACGAAGAAAAATAAACAAAAAAAACATCCCTAGTTGAATTGAGACTTTCATACTATTTCATTTGAAATTAAAGGGATCTTAATGCTGACTGCAACAATAGTGTCATAATTAATCTTAATATCCAGAAACAAGGGAAAAAGAACATATGATTTGTTGTGTAGAGTAAGTAAACTGGTCCTTTCTGGACAAACAGGAGTTCCCAAGTTGAGGAATAGCCCTGCCAAACATTCTGTTCTCTCATGATTTTAACTTGGACTATTTGATTACTTGCTGTCCTCTAATTAATAACAGTCACTTAACATGGCATTGATGTGATTGCATAGTTTAGAAAGACCTTATAGATTAGGAAATGCAAAGGAAAGGGGTACAGAAGAAGGGAGTGAGACGAAGAAACCAGAAAAAGGCAAGAAAGCTCTAAGTTACAGTTACAACACTCTGAGAGTTGCTAGGCATGAATAAGATGTGGTCAAGTATAAATTTAGTTTGAAAATTACAGGAACCATCAGAACAGTGAAGTTCTGAGAGAACCTTCTAAAAAGAGTATTAACATCCAAAACATCCAGAAAGGCCTGTTGTGCTAGGACAAGGGTTATGGGTTTAAACTAAAAGAGGGTAGATTTAGACTAGATATAAGGAAGAAATTTTTTACAATGAGAACAGTGAAACACTGGGACAGGTCGCCCAGAAAAGTTGGAGGTGCCCCATCCCTGGAAACAGGGATGGAAATATTCAAGGTCAGGTTGGATAGGGTTCTGAGCAACCTGATCTGATTGAAGGTGTCCCTGCTCAGTGCAGGGGAGGTTGGACTAGGTGACTTTTAAAGGTCCCTTCCAACCCAGACTATTCTGTGATTCTGTTATATTAACTGCAGTGGTTAGACACTGGACTCAAAGATCCAGTCTGTTGAGTGTTCTGTTCTACTGTTATAGTATATAGCATCAAGAGTGCTATTCTTCAAGATCAGGTATAATATAAGAAAATACGTAGTTTGTTGTGTTCTGTCATTTCATGTTACTAAAGGTATAAGGTACAACATACTAAACAGGGTCTAATGAATGCTGAAGAATGCATATTTAACTTAAAATTATTAGTTGTTGCCACTTAATGGCAGACAGCACTATTTAGAATGTATGTCTAGGAATACTTCAGTACCGAATACATGCGTCAGTATTTCAGCAAATATTTGCTGTTTACTTTGGTCAAGCTGGCTGTCTGCTGACATAGTATTTGGTTTCCATCTACTTCATTTCCATAAGGCATTACCCAATAGATTACGGCTAGTCTCCAAAATGTTAGCATCTCGACTAGGAATTTTACTGTCTCCTTGCCAGCCTCCCAAACTAAAGAATAGAATTCATATACTAATTCAATAGTAATGTTAACTTAGTTTGACAAATCTTCGTGTCAGCCTCAACTGTGACTGGCAAAAGGCCAAGTGTTTGTCAGATGGATTTTGGCAGTGGATTAAAAATGAAATCTATTTCTGTTCTTTTTTTTTTTTTTTAATATCAAGCATACATTTTTCACTACTTTTTGACACAGATTTAAACTTCTAAGTGGTATTTTGTAGGACTGCAGAAGGACATGAAAGATATCTTCTTAAAAATGTTTTGGCAACCATAAAAAAAGTAAAAATCTTGCTGAATTCAAAATACTGAGTTTAATTCTTACTTTGTATTTTTCACTTTGTTGTCATGTTAGTAATTAGTCCTTTTGTATTTGGATTTTAGGCACTCTCAAATGATGCTGCAGGTTTGTAAAAGATGCCTGGGTTTTTAAATTTTATTTTATTTTATTTTGTGGTATTAAAATAAGGAAAACCACTATCCTCCTTTCAGAATATCCGTTCTTCCTTTGCTGTAAACTCCTTGATGTTTCAAAGAGAAAACATACTGCCCAGTCACAGGAGATTGTTCTTTTTTGCATCAATTCCGTGTTTCAGATGATGGAGGAAATGTTTTATAAACTTTCACAAATACATAATTTTACTACTTGACGACAAGGAAGGAAAAGGAGTTTGACTGTCAGGAATGTTATCTGCTCTAAAGAAAATAGCCAAGTGATAACTGCCTAAAAATTGGTCAATTAAAGTTGAATGGCAATGAACAGTTATGGTGGAATATGTCTCATTTTAGGACAAAGTATAAACATACAGGAACACTGTCAGTTGAGAGATTTATTTACTATTGTAGCGGAGATAACTGGAAATTAAATCTGTCACTACAGTTGCTAAGCCATACAATACAAAAGCTGTTCTCACCTAATAAATTGTACAAAATGGAACTAGAATGAAGTTTGAATCTCAAAAGGGTTATTTCCTTTAGCAAAATGGTATGATACTTGTGCTGTAGCTAGTTGGCCAATATCCACTCACAGTGTGGAGGCCAAGAGCTACCGGTATTAAAAGCTGTCCTGGTGGTATCTATTCAAGTCCATAGTCTTAGCAACGGAGCAAAGCATATGAAGCATATACACTGGGAGCTCTAAGCTCTCACTGATTAAAGTATTATGAACACAAGTAGAGATATTTTTTTTTTTTTTAATTGGGGAAAATAAAAAAGAAGAAACAACATATTTGAAAGGCTAATATGACTTTTTTTAAGAATTATAATAATTACTTTCCTAAGATTGCCTAATTTCAATTGCTTTATGAAATTATTAGTGCTAATGATAAAGCACAATTGCTTTTCCGTGTCAAATATTAAGACTTGTGAAATTCCATTCATTTTAGACTTTTTCTGGTTTATTCTAAATTTTTTGTCAAGGCAATGGTATTCCCCAAAAGTGTTTTGGTTGTAGTAAATAACATTTTCTAATGGAGATATTTTTAGGTGTATATTTGCTTTCCAGGTTTTACTTCATGCACAATGATTGATTCAGCAGTAGGGGACATAAGAATCACATTAACCTGTTTAGCAAATTTTTAAGTTTTGGGGTTTTTCCCTTGTTTTTTTTCAAATGTCCATTGAAGTCAGTTGGGAATCTCTCCCATTTAGTTTTGGATCAGGTTCCTAATTCTTTCTCATCAGTGGAAATTCTTTCTGCGTGGTAGTTTAAAAAAACAGTGATTGAAGTCGATGAAGATGTACCAGAAAATTCATGAGATAATTCTTTGCCATATAATTTCTAGATTTTTTTAAAAAAACACTCTAGGATTTACACTTTCATGTGAGTTGGCAGACTGGGTAGCATTTTGGATATTGACCCAGACGCTCCTCTTAGGGAAGTCTGCTACCTCCCTGGGGCCTGGGTTAAGGACATCACTAGGAAACTTCCTAGCCTGATATGGCACTGGGACTATTACCCATTGCTGCTCTTACATGTGGGTAGTGATGAAGCTGCAATGCGTAGTCCAAGGGCGATCAAAAGAGACTTCGGGGCCTTGGGGCGTTTGGTAAGGGAATCTGGAGCACAGGTTATTTTTTCCTCTCTCCTTCCAGTTGCAGGCAGCAACATTGGAAGAAACAGACAGGCCCAGTCTATTAATACATGGTTCCATGCCCGGTGCCACTGATACAATTTTGGTTTTTTCAATAGTAGGATGGCCTACACAGCACCAGGTTTGCCGGTGTCATATGGGATTCACCTTTCTGAAAGGGGGAAGAGAGCCTTTGTTCACAAGCTAGTGGGGCTCATTGATCGAGCTTTAAACTAGGCTTGAAGTGGCAGTGGGACAATATCAGGCTTGCCCGTGACAAGCTGTGGGATAACACACCAAGGTTAGAGGGACAGGGTGCTAGTGAGGGTCCGCAGCCTGTTGCGCTGAGACATGCTGGATAAACTGCAGCACACTTGAAGTCTTACAGAGATAAGCCAGGACATCCTGAGGTGGTAGGAGCCGGCAAGGAAACACCAGTGAAATATCTTGAAGGAATTAAGGGGTGTTCCTCTAGGAAGGTAACATAGCCAGCAGCCCAGCTGAAGTGCCTCTACACCAATGCATATAGCACAGGCAACAGACAGGAGGAGTTGGAGGCCACCATGCTGCTAGAAAGCCATGACATAGTTGCCATTAATGAAACTTGGTGGGGTGAATCCCATGACTAGAGTGTGGCGATCAATGGCTACAGGCTGTTCAGAAGGAGGTGGGGAAGGAGAGGCAAAGGGGTTGCCCTCTACATCAAGAAATGGATAGAGTGTGAAGATCTGTCCCTGAAGAATAGCCACGAGCAGGTGGCAATGTGCACTGGTGGAATTCACAGTCCTGAGGGATATGGGTCAGGCAAAGAGTAGTGAAGTCAGGACCCTGAATTTTAGGAAAGCAAACTTCCTTCCTGAGTTAGTCAATAGGACCCCCTGGGAAACTGCCCTCAGGGACAAGGGAGCAGAGCAGAGATGACATATTTAAGGGTGCTTTCCATAGAGCACAAGAGCTCTTGATCCCCAGGTGTAAGAAATCAGGAAAAGAGGGCAAGAGACCGGCATGGCTGAGTTGAGACCTAAGGATCAACCTAAAGGGCAAGAAAGAAATGCACAGGCAGTGGAAGCAGGGATGGGTATCCTGGGAAGAGTATAGGGATGCTGCCTAATTGTGTAGGGATGGTGTCAGGAAGGCAAAGGCCCAGCTGGAGCTGAACTTGGCAAGGGAAGCAAAGAATAATAAGAAGGGCTTCTTCTACAGGTATGTCAGCCAGAAAAGGAAGATCAAAGAAAGTATACCTCCCTGATGAGCAAGACTGGCAAACTGTTAACAACAGACAAGGAGAAAGCTGAGGTACTCAACACTTTTTTGCCTCAGTCTTCACTGGCAACCTCTCCCCACAGCTCTCGAGTGGATGGACCACAAGGCAGCAACTAGGGGAGCAAAGTCTCTCCCACTCTAAGAGATCAGGTTTGTGACCACCTGAGGAAAACAGAACATACAGAGAAGTCTATGGGACCTTATGAGATGCATCCCGGAGTCCTGAGGGAAATGGCTAATGTGGTTGCCAAACCACTCTCCATGATACTTGGAAAGTCATGGCAGTCAGGTGAAGTCCCCAGTGAGTGGAAAAAGGGAAACATTGCACCCATTTTAAAAAAGGTAGAAAGGAGGACCCTGGGAACTACTGACCTGTCAGCTTCACCCCTGTGCCTGGGAAGATCACGGAACAGATCCTCCAAGAAGCTATTCTAAGGCACATGGAGGACAGGGAGGTGATTCAAGATAGCCTGCATAGCTTCACTAAGGGCAGGTCCTGCCTGACCAACCTAGTGGCCTTCTATGATGGAGTGACTACATCAGTGGACAAGGGAAGAGCTATGGATGTCATCTATCTGGGCTTCTGTAAAGCCTTCGACACGGTTCCCTACAACATACTTCTCTCTAAATTGGAAAGATTTGGATTTAATGGGTGGACTGTTCAGTGGACGAGAAATTGGTTGGACGGTTGCATCCAGGGGGTAGTGGTCAATGACTCAATGTCCAGATGGAGTTTGGTGACAAATGGTGTCCCTCAGGGGTCTGTGTTGAGAGCAGTACTGTTTAATATCTTCATCAATGACATACACAGTAGGATCGAGTGCACCCTCAGCAAGTTTGCAGATGACACCAAGCTGAATGGTGCAGTTGACATGCCTGAGAGATGGGGTGCCATCCAGAGGGGCGTGGACAAACTTGAGAAGTGGGCCCATACGAACCTTATGAGGTTCAACAAGGCCAAGTGCAGGGTCCTGCACATGGTCTGGGGCAGCCCCTGGTATCAATAGAGGCTGGGGGATGAAGGGACTGAGAGCAGCCCTGCCGAGAAGGGCTTGGGAGTACTGGTGGATGAAAAGCTGGACACAAGCTGGCAATGTGCACTCACAGCCCAGAAGGCCAACTGTATCCTGGGCTGCATCAAAAGAAACGTGGCCAGCAGGTCAAGGGAGGTGACTCTGCCCCTCTACTCTGCTCTCCTGAGACCCCACCTGAAGTACTGCATTCAGCTCTGGAGCCCTCAGCACAGGAAAGACATGGACCTGTTGTGGCAGATCCAGAGGAGGGCCACAAAAATGATTAGAGGGACGGAGCTCCTCTCCTATGAGGACAGTCTGAGAGAGCTGGGGTTGTTCAGCCTGGAGAAGAGAAGGCTCTGGGGAGACCTTATAGCAGCCTTTCAGTACTTAAAGGGGGCCTATAAGAAAGATGGGGACAGACTTTTTAGTAATGCCTGTTGCAATAGGACAAGGGATAATGGTTTTAAACTAAAATAGGGTAGATTTAGACTAGATATTAGGAAGAAATTTTTTACAATGAGGGTGGTGAGACATTGGAACAGATTGGCCAGAGAGGTAATAGATGCCTGATCCCTGAAAACATTCAAGGTCAGGTTGGACGGGGTTCTGAGCAACCTGATCTAGTTGCAGAGGGGTTAGACTAGATGACCTATAAAGGTCCCTTCCAATCCAAACTATTCTACGATACAATAGTATATGTCTGGAGTGTTTGAACTCTATAGGGAAGAAAAGGGAGTTTCTGTTACTTAAGGTGTGTGAAATAAGTGGTACTTTAAAATTTTCCTTGAACTTGAGGTATTAATACTTTAATTTGGGTTTCCCGTCTGTCATATGGCATCTGCAAACTGAAGACTCATACTAATGCTGCTAAGGAGGCCTGCTTATTCTTGGCCTAGGCTTTTGAAGTGGAGGGAGTTAAATGGAAGGAAACTAGATGAGAAAGCGCCTTGCTGCTAAGTTCAATCTTAAAAATACAAACATTTAATTCAGAGCACTGTGATTCCTTAGACCTTTCATTTTAAAAATGCTCTTATTTCTGCACTGTTTCTAGGTGGCTCTGGAGAGGGAGCCTCTCAGAGAGCCATCAAGGTAGAAGCAGCCAAGCAAACAAATTTTGAAATGACAGGTCTGTCCAGGGCGTCCGTGGTCTAATGAAATCTGTGTGTCAAGATACTCTGCTTCATCCAATCCAATTTCTCCAAAAAAACATCCAAAAATCAGCTTTCAGTTAATGTACGTGCCTCTCAGGGGAGCTCATAAATGGAAACTTCATCTGGATTCAGCAGTAGGGTATAGAGACGCATTTGTAAACAAAGTGTAGTATTAAATAGTACCTTTAACTCACCTTTTTTTAGGCAGGAATTTTCAGAGGATTTCTTAAAAAAATTAAAAGTGCTGGCTTGCCAAATGGGATTTTACTGACTCTCATAGCTCTAACCATTACTATACCACAAATAATATTTAACATGCTGAAAGTACATCACTGTGCCCAGTGGATATTTGTTCACATCACACAGTTTGGCTCAGTTCAACACATTTGGCAATCTCTGGTCAAGAAAGGCCAAGAACTGGAATAGCAGAAGGGTTGCAGGTCAAGACCGTTGCTCACTGGCAAAGTTGCGTGGGGAAGTTTGTGCAGTCCCTGTCTGAATTATGCTTGGCTCTAAATAGTGTTGTCAGTCCTTTATTTTCATGAGCACAAAACTCATCCCAAATGTAAAATATATATTATATGTGAATGTCTATATTACACTTGATGGACATTTTCTAGTAGAGTGCCAGATACTGCAATTCTTATATAGCCCCAGAGAGGGAATCACTTACAATGCAAGGTGCCAGTTATTACAGCTGTTTTTCATGGAATTTCACGGGATATTTTTTGTTGATGTAGCTCAAGTAGCTCATGTAGTCTTTTACATGTCTAGCTGGAGCTATGGGAATTTGTATTAGAATTAGGTACAATTCAATACATAAGCACAAAGTAGATTTCTACTTTGTAGATACCTGGTGTACCTGAAGGAAGTGGTTTTCTCTTACTGCTTAAAAAGGAGCTTCATTAAAAGGATATATATAAAATGACCTCATTTTGGGGGGAAGATTTTCTGCAAAACTAATAATTTTGCAAGGTAAATACTAGGCTGTTAGGGTGACTGACCAGCTACATGTGCCATCAGCTATAATAGTATCTATAGCTTGATATGAGGATTACTCTAGCTTGAAGAAATAACACTTTTTGACAAATACACAAAAATATGTAGTCAGTGCACCATGAGTAACTGTTTGGTCCTTGTTTGAAGTAATTATCCTATACCTGTCTGAAAACAGAATTGGGGTTTTCGTGTGTTTATCACTAAGAGGCAATATTTATGCTGACACTGACTGACAATATCTCTATTTAGAGTAAAATATCCTATTGAGCTTCCCTAAAAAGTTCATTGTGGCATTTATTCACACCTAATTAGCACCTCTTGGGATTAATACATCATTTTATCAAACTAATGCAACCTTAGTATAAAAAGATGTAAATTCAATATGATAACAATACATACCTGGATATTTTAATTAATCTGTCTAAACTGAATATGCCACTCCAAATTTATAATGATCAAGCTTTAAACTCCCTCTGGAATTCTCAGAATATTAACTGCCTGTTTTGCTAGTGGATGGTCTCCTTGTTGTGCAGGGTAGTTGCTAGAAAACCTGTTGACCCTGATGTCAGGTAATGTAAGGTAAAAATCTGTATTTTAGCACACTTATGGAGTAAATAATACACCAGAGTTAAGTATAAATAATATACTAAGTATAACTATTAGTTTAACTGAACTAGCGTAAATTGAAGCAAGAGCAAATCAGTGCTTGTGATATATGTCATTAATTGCTTGTTTATTTAAGGTTCTTTTCTTTATGCCGGAACCTTTTATGTATGTGAGAAAACTGCAAAGAACATGGTTAACAGTTGTGTTACAGAAATTTAGGATTTTCAGAACTATTGAAGATGTTCTTCAAGTACGCCTCTGAAGAGCTTTTCAGACTTACCCTGTTGTACCTTTACATCTTATACAAAGTACTCTTTGTATAAGAGATTCTTCTCGCTATTCACTTCATTATTGCCCAGTCCTCTTTATTTGTATCCTTTGCTTCTTATTCATACTATATGAATAGATTAAATAACTATGTAGATACTACCCTTTCTGTTTTTCTATTTCTTATCTATTTTAAAACAACTAAAATCCTTGAGTCCTTCTATGAGCCTACATGTTCTTCATATACATATGTCTAACAGCTTTTTTTTAAGAACATGATTTGTAAAGGCTATAATTCACAACATCCTCATATTCTATGAGTTTTATAAAACATAGTTTTTATAGGTAAAAAAGGTTTTATAGGCAAAGTGAGGTCTGAGTTCCATTGTAGATAACAGTTCTGTTGGAATCAAACCAAGACATTGACTCCTATGTCCCCTGGGTTAACTGATGCTCTGTTCCCTTACATCACAGGCTATGTCTAAATGAAGAAATAGTGCAGCACAATAGTTGCAGATCCTACAGCTTTAGAAGGTTAAGATAACTCTTATTGTTTCAGTCTTCGTTTGCTGAATGTCTATTGTCTGTCTACGAACTTGATTCAATGAACCCTGTCGGGATTATACTGTTCTCCTTCAGTTTTGTCATTAGCAAAATAATTCACTGTATTTCGTGTTCATTCTGATACCTGACTGGTTGTTCCAGCACTGATTGTCATAGTATTTTACTAATAATGTACCTCTGTTTTAAACTGGTAGTTTGGAAGCCATATGATCTCCTTTCTGGTCCTTTGTCTACAGTCATAATGGTGTCACAGAATCACAGAATTGTTGAAGTCGGCAGGGGCCTCTGGAGATCATCTCGTCTAAGCCCCCTGCTCAAAGCAGGCTCAACTACAGCAGATTGCTCAGGGTTTTGCCTAGCTGAGTTTTGAATATCTCCAATGATGGAGACTCCATAATGTCTCTGTGCAGCTTGTTCCAGAGTTTAATCACCCTTACGGGGGCGGAGGGATTGGGGGGGGGAAGCTGTTTACTTATGTTTAAATAGAATTTCCTCTATTTAATTTTGTGTTCCTTGCCTTTTGTTCTTTCACTGGGCACCACTGGGAAGAGTCTGGCTCCATCTTCTTGACTCCCTCCTATCAGGTACACTTTGATAGGATACGTCCTGAGTCTATTACCTTCTCAGGGATCAAGGTGAAACTGACTGGAATGTTGTTCTTTGGATCCTCCTTCCTGCCATCCTGATAATAGGAGTGATATTTGCTTTCTTCCAGTCCTCAGGAGCCTATCCCAAGCGCCATGACCTATGAAAGATTATTGTTGGTGGTCGCATTGGGTCCCGTGGACTTGTGTAACTCCAATTTTTTTAAGCATTCCTGTTAACGAACTGCCCCAGTTGCTATACCTCCTTTTGCTGCTGATATGCCTGTAAGCCCTTCTTGCTGCCCTTCACATCCTTCACTAGATTCAACTCCAGGTGGGCTTTGGCTTTCCTGACCCATCCCTGTATGCTCAAACATTGCCTCTATATTGTTCCTGGGTGATCTGACCCTGCTTCCAACTCTTATATGCTTCCTTTTTTCTCTTAAGTTTTGTCAGGACCATCTTGTTCATCCATGCAGGCTTCCTATGCTTAATTTCCTGTATCCATGGGGATGGAACATTCTTGAGCTTGGAAAAGGTGATCGTTGAAAATCAACCAGCTCTCCTTGGCCCCTCTTCTCTCCAGGACCATCTCTAAGCAATTTTCCTGGCAGATCTCTGAAAAGACTGCTGCTGATGTCCATGGTTGTGATCCTGCAGTTCGTCTTGTTCCCTCCTCTCAGGATCCTGAGCTCCACTATCTCATGGTCACTGCAGACACAGCTGCTCACAGCCTTCATGTGCCTGCCCAGCAGTTCTTCCTTGTTTTTAAATATGAGGTCCAGCAGAGCACCTCCTTTCATCAGCTCATTGCTTTTGTCAGGACGTTGTCACCAATGTACCTCAGAAACTGCCTGTTTTTCTTGTGCCCTGCTGTGTTGCCCTTCTAGCAGTTATTGGGGCAGTTAAAGTCCCAAAGGAGGACAACGGCCTGTGAAAATGAAGCTTCTTCCTGTTGTTCGAAGAAGGCCTTATTGACTTCTTCCTGATCAGGCGTCCTCTAACTGACACCCACCACAACATCATCCATGTTGCTCTGCCTTGTAATCTTTACCCATAAGCTTTCAGCTGGCTCATCACCCAACCCCAGGCAGAGCTCCATGGATTCCCACTGCTTTGTCATACCAAGGGCAACTCTCTCTCTTCACTTTCCTGGCTTTTCTTACCTAAAGAACATCGACTGCAGCACCCCAGTCATGCAAGCTATCCCACCGCATTTCTGTGATCCAAATGAGATCACAGTCTTGCAACTGCACATGGGCCTCTAATCCCTCCTGTTTGTTCCCCAAGGTGTGTGCACTAGTGTACAGGAATTTCAGAGAGGCACCAAGTTATGCTTATTTTCCAGAAAAGGTATGAGAGCTTTTCCCATAATAGTCCTGTAGGCACTTCCTTATTTTCGTAACTTTGCTTGAGGTGGGCTCCCTTCCTGTTTTATTGGCTATGAGGTCTTTCTAATTATGAATGCCTGCTAATTTTAGACTGTAAATAAAATAGCATTGATCTAGCTTTGGGTACCAAATTTACTCTAGTTCCATCAGCACAGAGCTTTTCTAAATTTGAATTAGTCTATTGGGTCTTAGAATCAGTAATGATATGGCCTAAAGAGAAATGGACGTATAAGTTTTCTCCCTCACTAGAAAGGTCAGTGTGGCCTTCTAGAAAGAGTCAACGGAAAAATAGAACACTCCATTAAAATAAAAAAAAATCAAAATCTTCAAAATTGATGTACAATGAAACACAAATTGAATTTTCAATACTTAAAGCTGATATCTGAAAAATACAATTAAGAATGCCTGAAATGGAAAATAAGCTTATTTCAAAGGTACTTCTTCAGTGCAGTGAAGCAAGGAGGAGAAAGATTTAAGAAAAGCAGGCTTTTTCATATAAAACAATGAAATGCCTTTCTTTTTTGGCATATTTAGTTCCTGTAAGAAAAGGCATTACCATTTGTATGAGACGGTTTCTTGGAGGATGAGATGTCCAGAGTTTAGGCATATTTAGGAGGACAGTGGCTTATCACATAAGATATTCTGTGGGTGCTTTACTTTGAGCTCCTGTGCTTGATAAGGTAGAGCTGAAAATAATGTGGCATTTGAGAAATATCAGGCTGCACAGAGGATATATGATAATGCACATTGAAAAGCAAACATGTCCCTTCAGCAATATTTCAGCACGTGACCAGTACTATAACTTACTTGATTTTCCTACTCTTTTTTTCAGATGAGAACAACCGCTTTGTTAATATACTCAAGGGTCCTGTATATAATATCTTACTAATACATCCTGAATGACACCTGAAATATCTTTATTAGCCTACAATATACTAGCATTTTCAACATATTAGAGCAACAAAAATACAGAGGCACATTTTACGTTGTTTTCTAGGCAGCCATTTGTTGGTGCAGCGTATCAGCTCTCATTAGCAAAGGATGCCTCACTCATTCCAGTTTGAAAGTTCAACCCCTAATCTTTCTTCAAAGATCTTATAATAAGAACAGATCTCTTGTTCCTTATTCATACTCTATCACTTGATGTTAGTGTATGAGGTTTGAATGCTATATAATGTAATTTTTCTAATTGTTCTTTCTGTGAAAAAAACAGCTATAATTTTAGCCACCTTTTCTATTATTTAAACAGATTTTCTTTAATCCTGTTTCCGGAGTGCGTATCAACCAGAGATGTGTAGTTAGGAATGTTATGAAGTCCATTCAGCTAGCCTGTTTATTTTTGAATATCAGATGATAGTAAAAGATCTATGGCAAAAGAAAAGATTTCTTCTGGACACAGTTTTAATTTTGTTTAATGGAACACAGTAACAGTAGCTAAATATGGAAGAAATGCTGATAGAAATGAGCAGGAAGGGACCAAATTTTGGTTTCATTGTTACTGTAAGTTCATTTTAAAGCTTTTCAGCTGAATAGACTTGCTCTGAATTTGCAGTGATGTAACTGAAATCAGAATTTACCCCTGGAAATCTGTCTATTCTCTGATGCTTTAAGTTGTGGTCTAGAGATGCTTGTCTTTTAACTGAAACTCAAGAAGCACAATTTAATTGCAATTTTATGCACAAGGAGCAATAATTTTCTTCCTGACTGACAGGTTCTAAATGGTTGTCACTTGTAAAGTACATAACTATCACTTTCAGGTAGTTTTGTTTGAGTTATGTGAGCATTGCAGCTTCTTGTGAAAGTTTCACAAAGAATGTTATTTGCCTTAAAAAAGAAACAACATGTAGCTGTCTCATGGTGGGGAAAGGAACACCAAACAGTGTCACATTGCTAAGTTCAATTTATTAAATGAACCAAATGAGGGATAGGTGATGCCAAGGAAAGTTTTTCCCATTACATACACACATGCATAGACACACGCTTACTATCACCTGAGGTTCACCCCAATTATGGATCCCAAGAGTCAGGACAGTCAAACCCTGGAGAAGGCGATGCTCGCTCCATTGAGTTTTGGATCCGGGCTGTGGGGTGGTGGCTTGGTTTCACCTTAAGCAGAGTGCTCTGCTCCTATATGGAGTTGAACATCAGTGTTACAGTGTCCCCCGGAATCTGCTTCTCTAATGCCGATAGTCTTCATAGCCAAATGTTTGCACAGGGTGCCATCCCATCTGTAATGATATCACTGTATACCTTTCCAGCCATTTCAGATGTTGTTCTCCTTTCCACTGCTATGATCCATGGTCTTTATGAAGGCCTGCTACAGTCAATTCTAGTTGCATTGTCACGTGGGTGATGGCTTACCACAGTCAGACCTTTTTTGCATTGTATCCAGCTCTCAGCCAAGGCAAGACCACGCTACCCCCCTGTCAAAACTCAAGTATTGTATCAGTGAATTAAGAAGTCATAGGACTGATCATCACAAGAGAAAATATGAATCAAGCCCAACACATGAGAACTGGGCAAAGTCATCTTATATGTGCTTCCTTTCACATCAAAGACGTCAAAGTGACAGCCACACCTTGCCACTCATTGGCAAGTATAGATAACAACAATGCGGATGAGAAGGAGGAATAACAGACGTTCTGTTGCACACCTCCTTGACAAATAGCAAAAAATGTATTTATAGCTGGATTTCCCAGTCTGTGGTGCAAACTTCAGCATGTTTCAAGGTCATGTCTGCATTTGTCACGAGACACCACAATTGGTTCTGCCATAAAACAACAATCTTGCAGTGAGTTAAATAACTGAATTAAAACATGCCTTTATGACACAAATTCACCTGTGATAATGTGTGCTAGAATAAATTTCTCAGTTTCTCATGGACAACCATAAACATAATGCCTAACTTGCCTAATAAAACTGTAACAGGAATAGAAAAGATGATGACATCTTCATTAACTTCACGACAATAAGTTTTATTCCTGAAAATGGCTATGAAAAAGTGATGTCACCCACTTAATTATGCAAAAAATTTAACTCTGTGATAGAGTGACCTTTCCCTTGCAGTTATTGTATAGTATCTGGAGACACTGACATATTCTGGTGTTTTTCTGAGCAATGTGTTGTTCTCTGGGTGCTGCTTAGGTGTGAAGTATAAAAACTCAAGTGTATTTATCAAATTTTTCTAGCCCCAATAGTCTTGTCTGTCTGTAGAAAACATTCTTGTTCTTAATGGGAGAGCCAAAAGCGTTACCCAAATATAGCCAACACATAGTAGTAATAGAAATTATGTATAGAAAATTAATTTCCAGTACTCTTCCTTTGGTAAAACTCATTTGGTACTTTCAAACGTAAGAGCATGAGGTAGTTTAGAATATTGAGAATAGAGGAGGATCATGTAATTTTATCATTTTTTTTCTCTCCTTTTCCTTTATTTCTTCACGCTTCTTATTGCATTTCTGTCAAATAGAACTGTGCATAAAAAAAGGAGAAAAGAAAGATGGTCACTACAGTAAATATTCAGTATGTTGGATAATAAGTGGTTCAGGCAAAATTCAAAGTTCCTTTGTGTTTTCCAAATGCTATTGATGCCAATTAATTTATTCTTTGGAAATAATAATTAATGCAAAAAAGCCAAGAATGCTGGGATCCTGACATTATTTGGCCATATTCTCAGATAAATAAATCATCATATATTCAATGACAAAATTTCAAATTAATTCTTTTTGCTGCCTTCAAATTGCAAGAAAAAATATATTGTACCAGCACATTTTATTGAAGGGGGGTAGCATGGTCCTGCCTTGGCTGAGAGCTGGATACATTTGTTAATATACAGTCGTGAATATGCTGTAATTCTGCAAAACAGCAGTATAGCAAAACTTTATTGTGAGCTGGTTATGAATGAAAGTTCATGTTGATATTGTATGAGGAATTATAATTAGACCCTTCAACTCCTTTCTAGGGTTGCTAGATGAAAAATAAAAAGGAATGCAGGAATTTTCTTGATTTTTTTCTACCTTCAAATTTTAACTTGGACAATGTTTTTATTTTTTTTTCTTTTTCTTCTTTGAAGTCTCTGAAAGAAATGTAGAAAGAGAGACAAAGTACAAGTCATATAGTAATTATGGGGAAATTAAAAGTAGCAGAAGATGACTTGTAAGATTTTTGTGCCCATTCTGTTGTTCTTTGTTCGTGTTATATGAACACAGTTGTGAAATGGCAGGGTAAATTAAGGTCCTGGCACAGTGGATTAAAACCTGTGCAAGTAGTTCTCCTGATGTGAACAATTGCTTTGACTTTATTCAGTCAAATAATGAGCCTATTTTAAAATTCACTGAAGGAAATGGGAATCTTAGGGCTTCAAGCATTAGGCTAAAAGTAATTGTTGGTGTGTAAAGGAAGGTCAAGAAAAATTGCTTTTCTGTATTACAAACAAGACTTTTTTGGAAGTAAGAATTTGTAGTACATTTCTTGTAGTTTATAGTGTGTTGTGTCCTGCAAGCTTTAGTTCTCTGAGATTACATGTTGATCAGGATGGGATCTCGTTATTATTGCTTAATTTATCATGTAGATCATCTATAGATAATCCAGAGAGTAGAAGCTCACTTGTAGATGTTGTAGATGTATGTGACAGAGCTGCTGTTTTGAAAAGGTCATTAACAGGATAGGACAGACCAAAAAAGGTGTTATCTTCATATGATATGTGAAGAACAGGGGCACAGAAAAGGCGAGTCGAAGCCAAAATTTCAACCATGATGCCAAACTGATATATTTTCTAATTTTTGGTATCAAGTGCTGTGAGTAAAAATATTTATTATATATATGGTGATTGGCTCTCTTAAACCTGTTTTTCACTTGCAATTACGTGTCTTCTCTCAGGGCTCATACCATTTTCCAAAGATAATTTTATAAAGTGAATTCAGGAAAATATCTTTGAATTCTTTGTAAAGCAGAGGTCAGATTCAGCAGTTAGACGTACCATCGATATTCAGGTTAGTTTGCATATAGATGTAACACTAATGTTTTAATTGTCATTCAGATCTGTCTTAAATGAAAAAGAATATGTACATCTTTATTGTTCTGCATTTCCAGATATTAAAATCCTTTCCTGAATGCTTAACTTTTCAGATTTGCTCATTTGAATGGACCTGTCATTCCCTAGTCCAAAGATTTTGGGGATATTGACTTTGTGTTGAATTTTTAAGGGAGATAAGTATTGTTTCATGTCCAGTGAGAAGAATATCTACACAGCTGGCCCTCCCTGTTACATCTAGCATGGGTGGTCACCGTACCAGAGTTCAAATTTATCAGAATTTCTGAATCTATAACGGAAAGAGATTCCATTTGTCTACAAAACAGCTGTTTTTTAGGACTGGAGCTCTTTAGCTACTGTATTTTGTTCAAAATGATTGGGATAAGAACCTGACTTCCTTTACGTTAAGAAACTTTAACTGAATTTCCCCAAATGATTCAAGTTTTCTCAAGCCTAAGGAAAGAATTGTGCTGTGCAGCTGAGCTTGAAAACACTGCTGTGGTGAGGAAAAAAAGCCCACATTTTGTTTTTAAATATCCTAGTTGGTATGTTTCTCATTTTCTTCTGGACATGCATCTCCCATTGCCTGTGCATTTTGTTCATTTCAGACATTGGTTGCTGGTAACCATGTATAAGAAGAAATGTCTCCAAACCTAGAAGTTTAGGGAGCAGGTTTGGTTGTTGGGATTTTTGTTTTAATTCACGAATGAGCCTTTCACTGCCCTGAAGTTTGAAGAAAGAGGAATTGACTAAAAGAATCTCAGTAGTGTCATTTTAGTGACTGTTCTTGTCTACTGTGACAATTTTAACCGTTGAGTTGTTTATCCCAGGAACCTGGTTATGAGATTTATTGTATTCGTCGTTGTGCATTTGGTTTTGATGGAGTTCTAGAACAGGCTACATAATATGGTATGCAGTCAGTGTAGTTAGTATAGTTGTGTGTTGTGGGTCGATTGTTGTTAGTTTGGGGTTTTTTTAATATTAAGAAAAGATTAAAAATATCCATAGACAAACTTAAACTGTTACACATATGAACTAGTATAGATGTGATGAGTCAATGTCAAGTTAAAGAATAATAGAAGCAGAATAAATACTAGAATTCTGTTTTTGTTTCCCTAGGCATTTTCGTGTAGTCCTGATATGTATAATGCTAAGCTACTAATGGATGTAGTTAGATTTCTTTTTCCTTATATTTTCATTCCAAATTTAGAAGAAAGATAAGATTAATAGGATGGGGACAAGAAGTTTGTATCTTTAACTATACCTGCTGAACATGCTCGGAGCAATGAAGGTTAATGACAAAATTTTAAGAACTGTTTATCTTCTGAGCAATATAGCAATAGGAAACATAATGTAAGAATATGCACCAAATATGGCCATAATGAAACAGTGAAAGAAAAAGGTAGACAGAACATAATGCAAGCTTTCTTATTCATCACAATAATTTTTGGTCATTTCAGCATTAAACATGTTAATAATATTAATATGCCTCATCACTTATCAGACTGCATTTAGATGATGTTTGGTTATTTTTGGCCTTATGTCTTTTTAATAAGTATGTAATAAAACATATAGGTACATTTCTCATGAAGACCATGAGTTGGCATTTTTGATGTAACGTGTATGTTAAACACATAACCTGTGTTTGCTTGAAAAGATGAATGGCCTTGAAGCTGTTCACCAGTCTGAATTAGAATCTTGGATAATATTGGCTTTTAATGTTAAGTGTTAAACTTCAAAATGGTTCATGTTAGTAGTCACTGAAAGAACTCAAAGTTGCTGGGACAGTCTTAGACAACACACTTGGGTCTCTTCCTGAGTAGAAGTTCACACTTTAAAACCTACTGTCTGTGGATTTGCTCCTTCCTCCTGGTGGTCCAATGAGGATTATAACAACATGAGAGCTACAATCTCATCGTGAATTGCGTATAAACGCACCCCAAAGGGTTGTTTAGTTGTTACTCCTCAAACACAAAGTGGGCAAAATTCACTGCACCTCTGTAAGGAAAATATGGTCCTCTTGCTTTTAAGATTCTTGCGAAGTTACTGCCTTTGTGGCATCCCATTTGAGAAGACAGCATCAAAAGAAAAAGAAGCAATTATTACAATATACAGCACAACCTGGCATCAAAATCTGTAGCCATTAAGTATGTCAGTTGCCTTCTCATACGGATACAGCGTTGCCATTGACATTACAGCTAAGTATAGAAAAGCTAGGATATAAAGAAACTTAAATGGCTTCCTTAAAAAATGAACCTGGAACAGTTTCTTCTTCTAAACTCTATCTCCTGCTGAGAAAAGGTGACTTCCTTCATATGTCAGGCCATCATCTTTGTATTCACAGGAGTTTTAAAAGCCCTTTTTTTTTTCCTTGATTGTAAGGAAACTGCTTGAGAGCTGTTATTTTATTTTTTGTTTTTACATCAAGTAAGTAACATATTCTGACTTAGATAAGCAGAGTAAACTTGAGTTATCCTTCAGCTTTGAAGTCTTCATATTAACTGACCAAACATAGATTACAGAAATTTCATCATCGTATTTTTGCCATTGTCAGTGGTCTTCTGATAAAATGAAAACAAGTAAGTCTTGCAGTGCCACATAGACTGGAGTGGTATTTCCCCAAAATAAATGTAGATGTTGTTGTTGTAACTGTTGTTTTCTGGTTTTATAGTATGTCATCAGAATGACAGCATGATATTTACCGAACAGACACATAAGTCACTATTCAGCAACAGCATATTATGGAACAGCTTGCAGATCCCAAAGCTGCTTTAGATGGAAAGTTCTTGCCCTTTTGCATTGTTTGTTTTGGATAGAGGTCTTTGTTTTCACTCAAGGATGGGATAAATCTTCTGCTTTTGTTCATTGTGAATAAGAGATACTCATGTAATTAATGATTTAGGTTTGCGTGAAATATAAGCAGGAAGGGGCACTTGGAAAAGAACTTCCTGTTCCCTTGCAGCACTCAGGGATGACATCAGGTAAAGCAGCAATATAGCTGTACCACATTCCCTTAGGATTTAAAGCTTCTACCCTCCACTTTCTTGTCTAGTGCCCCTTTGAGCTCAAAACGAGCAAACAACCTCCCCTGGACAGTTAACAGGAATAGCCGCCAAGTCAGTAGGCCTGCTACGCCTGTACTTTACTGCAGCTTTGAAACAGAAAGATACAAGAGTGTGCTCCATGAAAGACTATAGTCTTTCAGCCACTCAAGTCAGACAATAAAAGAAACCTGCTTTTAGTTTAATACAGACTGAAGGAAAGACAGAGACAATGTCACTGTTAGAATTCTCTCGCTAATTGCCCAGAAAGTAAAAAAAAAAAAAAACCAAGACAGTCACAGTTAAGGAAAAGAAAAATCTTGGGAAGCTAACGAGGAGGTAGAGAAATACTTTATAATCATGCTCACTGAAGAAATCTGGCCTTCTGACATCTCCCAGTGTCTCCTGCATTATAAGGGAGAGTCGAGGGACAGCTTCATAGAAGGAAAACTGTTCTGTAATTGTATTTATTGAAAAAATAAATATATTCCTGCACAGCAGAGGATGTTAGACAGGACGACATTTATCATGCCATGATACTTTGTCTTCTCTACTGTAATTTTAGTTCCCTCCTTATATTTGGAGGGGAAAATTCCACCAATATTACAATATATTACAACTTCCACCATTCTTGCAATGGCACTTGCTGAATGCACTGGAAGAGAATTTCTGAATAAATGAGAACTCCTAAACGAGTTATATCAACATTTTGCTTTGGGGAAACGAATATAATAAGAGCAATAAAATAACCTCAGATACACTTTGGGAGGCTTATATCAGCTGTATTCAGTTTTTACACAGCAGTGAAAAACAATCTTCAGTCCAACAACTTCCCCTATTGTCAGTCTGCAGTGATGACAGCTGCTCTCAACTGAAATTCTTTCTCCTCTTCTTAGTGTCCTGATCTGGCTGTAGTTCCACTCCAGCCAGTTTACACAGGCTTCTGGATTTATGTAAAGAAAAAGAAGAAGAAAGAGAAACAGAAAAGAATTTCATCAATCTCAATCTCAAGATTCCCCTTGAAAATAATGGAGGTCATACAGAATATCAGGCAAGGACTGGAAGGGGGAAGAGTTCCCCAGGCTTGCATCACACAGGACTGTATCATTACCTAATCATGGGGTCAATATTTGATCATTTAAAGTATCAAACACTTCTAAGGTTTGATCAAAATTCTTGCTTACGTTTAAGCCCTTTGATCTTCCTTCTCTAGGGAAATACTGTCTTCCACATTCAACGTTTTAACTAATTACGCATAGCGTTTTTACTTTAACACCGACAAACCTATTTTCAAAACCACAAACTGATTTCTCAGCAGTTGCATTACAGATTACTGCACTAATGCGGAGAAAACTTTGTTCTACAAGTGGGTATAAAAATCTACAGGTTAGCCTGGTAACTTCAGTCAATACTTTGTGGTGTCCCTAAAATATAGTCTGTACAGAGGTGGGAAAAACAGTGGAAAATTGATCAAGAGGTGAGAAAAAATAATTTGTCATTTCTTGCCTTTGTTTAGTTCCAGCATAGTATAAATGGCTGAATTTTATTTTATTATATAACTCCTGCTTCTGCCATAGTGATTCTTTAGGTTTAGTATCTGAGCCTCACTGTTTGATGAAGCCAAAGTGAACAAATTTTTTACTGCTGTTTATTCTGAATGCCTTGAAATGTTTTTAAACAATTTTTAACGGGAAACATGAATTCTGATCTATGCAGCTTATCACTGATTTCAGTTATCACACCATTGGGCCACAGTGCATGTGACCACGGGTGTTACATAGATACAAACACATATGTGTTGATGATAAATGTGATGAAATAGAGAGCTATGTGATAAATTATGCAACCATGTGATATGCTAATTTATTACGCACCTTTGACTGCTTCACCTGCCCTCTGCCCATTAATCCTTCTGTCCCAGGGCTTCCTCTGACACTTTAAACCTTGGAGCAGATTCACACAGCTGCCATTACAATAAAAAAAAAAAACTTCCTTTAGAGTGTTCCTTTCCTCTTTCACTGGAGGTAGGATTTCATCTTAAGTTACACCCACCCAGTGTAGGGAAGGGAAGAATCAATCCAGCAACAGCTTACTTAGATGTAAAAATGTCATGTCTCAAAATGTGGGTAACACATGGGTCCACAACGTTACACGCTGAAGTTTCATCCACCACGAGGGGACAATTCCCTGCTTCCTAATGTATCCAGAAACATCCTTTTAACAGACAGCACTACTGAGATGCTTTTCAATTATAATGTACTAATGGATAAAAAATACTTTTTTAAAAGGACTACTAAAATGGTCAGCATTCTACAGACAGGAAAATTCAAACTATAAATTCAGTCAATATATTTTGAAAATCCTTCCAGTTAATGTTTTGAAGGTTTTCTGTAACACACCACAAAATATCATGCATTCCATAGCTGTTATGTATAAGAATTTTTTGGCAATTAGAGAATGACCTCTGTAATGGATTTTTGATTTTATAGCAGGGCAACTATATTGAACTTGGATACATGTTTATATCACAGAAATCTGTATTTGTTTCTCCATAGGAAATATGTAGTTTATGTTAATAAATTACCAGAACAAACATTATGGTAATTAAGAGATCATAACAATTCATGTGCTTGTATAGAAATAAATAGACATTTGCCAGTGATTTTGCTTAAAATGTAGAGCAGATTAAGGCAGCAAACAAACCTTTCTCTGTAATTGCAACCTCTTTTTGATGTAACTCACGGCCTTTACTACTTTCTCATATTGCCTTTCTGACTCCCATCTTCAAAGCTAACAAGATCAGACTGTGTATGACATTTTCAAAACTTTTTTTCACCAACAAACCCTGTTTTAGTGTTGACATCACTCTGTCATTGTTGTGTTTTAAAAACTATATGAAGTGGGTTTGAGGAGTTTCTAAATATCCTTGCATATTCTGCCCATCTGAAGTTTGCTCCGTTTAAAATCATTATACTCCAAGAGTCTGACTTCATGGCTAGAGAGAGAAAAAACCCAGAAGTTTTTAATAAATGATAAGGAACTTTACATGGTAATACTTTGATTTGTATGGATAAAAACGTATAAAAGCTTTTTGCAAAATACTTAGCACCAGCCTCATAAAAAATAATTCCTCCTTACTCTGTGAACGTTCTTCCAAAATTTAGAATTTGAGCTACTGGATGGACAATAATCTTTCTTGAAAATGTATGAGTTGTAAGAACAGTAAGTTAATGTATTTTCCATTCTCATGTCCATGCCTTTAGCTGTATATCCAGAAATAGATAATGTCTGAAAATGGGCCAAGTTAAAAATACTGATAGATACTTATTTTTGCTTTGCCTAACTTTTTGTGATTTTAATTGTTAAATATTAATTTATCTTAGGTTTTTTTTTGTATGAGGCACATGCACACACATACACTACAACAGATGTCTACAGAGCAAGAGTTACTTCTGACTCTTTCTGTAGAAATTCCATATGCTTAAAAAAAAAAAGAATTAAATTTTGTGGCTTTCCTTCCACTATGAAGGACTCTTTGTTGCACTCCATGGCCAATTGTACATAAATAAGAAAAAAATAGCAACTGCAGCTGGACTGAGCTTCCAGATGAATAGCTTAGCCAGCTGCAAATTCATGACTTCATCTGGTTTCCAGGGTCTTGTGTACGACTCTGGTTCTTGCCTGTGGAATGTTGTTTAATCCTTTAAGCCATTAAAAAAAATAACCCCCAGTACATCAGCACTGGATGGAAACCTTGTTTATTATGTAAAATAGTTGTTTTGCAGTATGTCTTAAATAAAAAGAAAATTTCCTTTGACATGAATAGGATGCTTGCAGACCTGATGTAAAAAGGAGGAATAACAGTATTAAGCATGCCATGTGCAGACAGGATTGCAGTGGATGAATTCTAATGTGTCCGGAAGTTTGTCTAATAAATAATTAAAAAGAAGAGATTTAGTAACAATAAGCTGAAAAATCAGGAGCTCATAACCTCTAGCTCCATGAACCTGACTACACAGTGACCTTCATGATTCTAACCGAAACCAAAATGTCTTCTTAGTTTGTTTTATCCACATGCAATGACTTTTGGAGTAATAATGCAGACATACTTGTATATACTTTCTATATATAGAGATGTGTGAAGAATATAATTAGTTGACTTTGACCAAGAAACTCAAGACTTGAGGCCACCAGTAAGTGTTTAAGTCGTGACTCTGTTATGTTCTTGTTTAAATAGGACACAGCAATGAAGCTTATGGGCTGCAGGATAGGACTTGTAGGCTACGGTTGCATGTCTTTTTGAGTTCATCAGTCAGGAAAGTATGGACATTGTAAGCGAACTAGAAGAAGATTTCTCAGGATTTAATTTTATGCACTTAAAATTCATGGCTTTCGTGTTATTTCAAATGGATCAGTTATTAGTGTTCAATCTGAGAGAAATAGAGGATAAATACAATCCACAATAGATTGAAAAAAATGGACTTCCTCAGGTTGCCATTATGCAGAATCAATTATCAGCAGCAACTGCGCACCATTGCAGTCAAGAGCATTCACAATCTGTGGGTTTGAGTTTCTCTGTAGTTTTTTGTGGCATTCAAACAAACTTACCCCACTTTAGTCTGTTACATTAAAGACAGAGAGAGGGGGTGTACCATATGGTATCCCAAAGGATATATAACTCCATAATCTAAACAATTATTTAAAAGCTTTGAATTTAGTATAACCTACCCAATTAATTTTTGATATCTGTACATAGAGTTCTGAATAAGTACTTTGCAATACTGTAAACTTTGGCAATAAGTTTAATATCATTTGGGGTATAATGAAACACTATAATCAAGATTTTTTTAGGAGAGCTGGAAAATGAGAATGATGGAATTGTAAAATCAAAAGAAGGTCAGTCGTAATTTCAATTTCTTGAGCTTTGAGTCAGGCTTACATCTCCCATTATTATTAGCAAATCCAGCCTCATCTCATTTACTGTGCGCAGTACTGAGAAAATGCTGATACCCTTGCTTCTTTAGTGTCTACTTTATTGTTTTTATTTTAATCCTATAAAAGTAGAAAGAAGTCAAGATGAGACAGAAAGCTTTCTTTACAATGTTGATGTTGCAGATCCATTTGCTGTCCCAAGGAATTCAGGAATAGCGGTGTAAAAATGCAAGTTATGTTTAATGAAGATTAATGCAAAGTTATGTACCCTTGTACTAAAATATTAAATACGGCAAAACTGAAGGGCACAACGTCTAGTGAATGGACTCTGAATTACATGTTAAGTTAATGATAGTTCTTGTCTCAAATGCACTTTGCAGTATAAAACAGCAATGATGGTGCATTAACTTTGAAGGGAGTAAGATGAAAGTTCTGACACAGTGTGAAATATTTAATTGCACATGTATCAAAAGCAAATTTAACCATGAAGTGATGGGCCCTGAAGAAATGATTGACAGTTTGAACTGTCACTTTGCAAAATCCTTGTCAAAGGCTTATACCCATACGTGCTTATAGGCAAGAAACAGAGGTTAAGCCCTGCTTAAAATGAAGAAACATCTGTGAAAAAAGCACAGGTTTTATTATTGAAAACAGAAGTCATTTGGATTTTTGGCTTTCTTCTTAGATTCATCTCTCTAAAGGGGAAAAAAAATCTTTTGTGTAAGGATGCAGATAAAATTTTAGTTGAAATATCTTGAAAACTGACCTAGGCACATCTATCAAAGGAGTTTATACTGTATGATACAATCAAAATGAAAAAAATATCAATTTGTAAAGGTTAACAGCCTATTCTTTATAACAGAGTCAAATTTTCAAATAGGCCTCTCTTCAGCCTCAAAAATTATTGATACTGGTTTTATATACAGGCTGTCTTTGTACGCAACTTACAGATATGAACTTTTGCTTTTGAACACTTAAATATGGAAAAAGTGGCATGCATAGATATTACAAAATAGGTTTTAAAAATTCTATTACCTTTTAGTGTATCTCAGCTTACTGGGATGCTCAGAGTCACAGATAAACATTCCCAGTGTGAGAAGTGGAGATCTCAGTAAGATAAAATCACTGAAAGACAACTGAGACCCTGTCTGTGCTGCAAATGCCTCGTTGTAATCAGTGTAGACCAAGCCAAGTTTTGAATTGCCTTATTGACAGAAATAATCAACTTTTAAAGTTGAATGTTGGTATTCAGTGGTGGGGCAAGTGGATGATGCAGAAGCAATAGTTTTCTGTGTGAAATTCAGAAAATCAGTAATGCCTCCCAATGACATGCAGAATTCCATCACTCTGATTTAAAACTTTTTTAAACAGGTTTTTCATAGTGGAAGAGCCCAACTGCCAATTTGTAAATGTTTATATAATTGATACATATTTAATTAGAGATTAGGAAGCCATAACAGCAAGAAGTAGGAAACAATCTAGTCTCTTTCCAGAATGTAGGAGTTGTGCATGGATGAGCAAGGAGCTTCTGGAAAAACTCAGATGGAAGCAGGAAGTTTACAGAATGTGGAAAAAGGGACTGGCCACTTGGGAGGAATATGGGAACATTGTCAGAGTATGCAGGGATGCAATGAGGAAGGCTAAGGCCCGCTTTGGAATTAAACCTGGCAATTGATGTTAAGGGCTTCTTCCAGTATGTCAGTAGTAAAACGAAGACTAGGGAAAATGCGGGCCTGCTGCTGAATGCAGTGGGTGCCCTGGTGATGGAGGATGTAAAGGAGGCGAAGTTACTGAATGCCTTCTTTGCTTCAGTCTTTACTGCTAAGGCTGGCCCTCAGGAATCCCAGACACTAGAGGTGAGAGAGAGGGTCTGGAAAAAGGAAGACTCAATCAAGGAGGATCGGGTTAGAGATCACTTAAGCCAACCTGACACCCACAGATCCATGGGCCCTGATGGGATGCACCCATGAGCGCTGAGGGAGCTGGCAGATGTTATTGCGAAGCCACTCTCTATCATCTTTGAAAGCTCGTGGAGAACAGGAGAGGTGCCTGAGGACTCGAGGAAAACTAATTTCATGCCAGTCTTCAAAAAGGGCAAGAAGGAGGACACAGGAAACTAAAGGCCAGTCAGCCTCACCTCCGTCTCTGTTAAGTTGATGGAACAGCTCGTCCTGAATGTCATCTGTAAGCATATAGAGAAAGAGATGGTTATCGAGAGTGGTCAACATGGATTCACCAAGGGGAAATCATGCTTGACCCATCTGAGGGTCTTCTATGATGGCATGGCTGGCTGGGTAGATGAGGGGAGAACAGTGGACGTTGTCTACCTTGACTTCAGCGAGGCTTTGGACACTGTCTCCCATAACATCCTCACAGGTAAGCTTAGGAAGTGTGGGTTAGATGAGTGGACAGAGAGGAGGATTGTGAACTGGCTGAATGGCAGAGCTCAGAGGGTTGTGACCAGCAGCACAGAGTCTAGTTGGAGGCCTGTAACTGGTGGTGTTCCTCAGGGGTCAGTACTGGGTCTGGTCTTGTTCAACATATTCATCAATGACCTGGATGAGGGGACAGAATGTACCCTCAGCAAGTTTGCTGATGATACAAAACTGGCAGGAGTGGCTGACACACCAGAAGGCTGTGCTGCCATACAGCGAGATCCGGACAGGCTAGAGTGTTGGGTGGAGAGGACCATAATGAAGTTCAACAAAGGCAAGTGTAGGGTCCTGCACCTAGGGAGGAATAGCCCCATGCACCAGTACAGGCTAGGGGTTGACCTGCTGGAGAGCAGCTCTGCAGAGAGGGACCCGGGAGTCCTGGTGGGCAACAAGCTGCCCGTGAGGCAGCAATGTGCCCTTGTGGCCAAGAAGACCAACGGTATTCTGGGGTGCATTAAAAAGAACATGGCCAGCAGGTCGAGGGAGGTTATATTCCCCTTCTACTCTGCCCTGGTGAGGCCACATCTGGAGTACTGTGTCCAGTTCTAGGCTCCCCAGTTCAAGAAAAACAGGGAACTACTGGAGAGAGTCCAGCGGAGGGCCTGCAGCATCTCTCTTATGAGGAAAGGCTGAGAGACTCGGGTCTGTTTAGCCGGGAGAAGACAAGACTGAGAGGGGATCTCATCAAAGCTTATCAATATCTAAAGGGCAGGTGTCAAGAGGATGGGGCCAGACTCCTTTCAGTGGAACCCAGAGACAGGACAAGGGGCAAAGGGCACAAACTGGAACACAGGAAATTCCATCTCAAGATGAGAATGACAGAGCACTGGAACAGGCTGCCCAGAGAGGTTGTGGAGTCTCCTTCTCTGGAGATATTCAAAACCTACCTGGGCATTCCTGTGCAACCTGCTCTAGGTGAACCTGCTTTGGCAGGGGGTTGACTAGATGATCTCTGAAGGTCCCTTCCAACCCCTACCATTCTGAGAGAACTGCAGAATTAAGTGAAATAAATTTTATTCTTAATCTTTGCACAATACAGAAACTATTTCTGAGGTTGAAACTTTATCCTTATGGCAAATGAATGTAGGAATCTCCATGTTGAAACTGTAAGTTATTGACAAATGAATGAAATTCTGTGAGAATACAGGAATGGAGCCCCCAGGATGGAGTCCTGTTACTTGTAGACTATGTCATGTGCCAGATATGTTCATCTTCCTAAATTTTCTTAACGATACATCAACATATAGATGACAAACATAAAGAATGACTAGATGATTGGTATTTTAGCAAAAACCTCTGAATTCAGGAGACACTGAGAAAAAAAGCTGTGGAATTGAGGTAAGCATTGCTTTGCTTTGCCACATGAAAAGGAAAATTGGTAATCAGGTTCTATAAAAAACAACATTCATTCACCTTAAATACTGTTGGCATTTAAGGGTCCTCTGGAATGAATATTCTACCCTATAAGACCAGTTTCTTCTCATGCTTTTTTTTATGCCTCTATCTGATTGACTTGGAGTACCCTGTACTTATGTTGGCTTTGCACGTTGTTGAATGCATAGCGCCCCTCAATTCCTAATTGCTCTTTGCACAATATGCACTTTATAATCAAATCTCTGTATTGTATATGACAACAGGAAAAATCAAAATATTCTTTTCTTGTGCATGGGCTCAGAAATTGGAGGAGACACACGAAGCAGTGCTCTTGCTAATAGGCCAGCTGTAGTATAGATACAGTGAGACTCAAAGTAGTATCTGTCTACCTAATTAACCTCCCTTCACCATCCAAATTAGAAGCAAAAAGTAAAATTAACAAATGATTTAGGGCAGGTGTGCCCTATTAGTCTCTCAGTATAGGTCAGGTACGACTGGCTAATTGTGACAAATGCACTTTAATTGTTGTCAGTCTAGTTAGATAGCTTTGTGATAAATCAACTTTTTTTATTAGACTTCTACGCTTTAATACGAGCTATTCTAGCATCAGCTCCCATCATTGGCCCTTGCTGTAGTCAGGCATTTGTGTTTCTGGCTGAATTTAAGATTTAAAAAAGAAGCACAGTAGCAGTAAGCAATTCTACTGTAACAATCATGATACCGTTGGGACAAATTATATTTCTGGACAATATATGCTATAAAGTAAAGCCTTATAACCCCTTCCTGGTTTTGCAGGCAAGCCCCTGTTTCAGATAGAAGAGGCAGCTGCTAATCTAAGATGCAAACAATACTAAAGAGGTGCTTCAAACCAGGTAGACATGGGAGTGCTCGTTTTTTACTCCAGACTGCCACTGGAAAGGCAAAGAAATAGCTACAAGTCAGAGCTGATGTGAGAAGCAGGCTGTAGGGATGCAAGAGCTGCCCAGCATTGCAAGTAGCACCCTAATATCTGTCAGGGGATGGAAATACATAATTAAGAGGTGGGTAAAGAGGGAAGGAATTAAACAGGCACAGGTGGTAATAGGTTTGATCTGATAAGGGAGACCAATAGCGGCAACAGACATAAAGTAATTGGTATGGGCTGAGAGACTGTTGCGGTCAGTAAGTCTTGTTTCTTAAGTGTTACAGCTGTTTACTGTTAGCTTTCACACTATGTTTGGCATTGTTATGATTTTCCTTTAAGTAGGAGCCTCATCCAGTCTTTATAGATACAAACAAAGATAGAAATTAGATAATTAGGTTTTAAATGCCGTTGCTTTTTGAAAGGAGCCTAGATGTGTCACTTTCTCAGCTAAAGGTGCTGTCAGGCTCTTCCACTGCATCCAGAAGCAGGTACAGCTATTGTAACAGTAGTATGTTTATATATATGCATGTATATATATTCTTGGATGGCTTAATTGTCAGGGCTCAGGCAAAGATGTTAGCATGTTTTGTTTTGTCTTTGGCATCTTTGTTGAGTCTGGCAACAGGATCTCTAACTAGAGCCAGTTTTAGCAAGTATCTCTTTTAATCTTTCTGTAATAGGAAAGGGATAAAGACTGACAAAAGAATTCAACAGTATGGATTAAATTAATTGCTAATTCTGTAATCTGGATACAAGTCAGCAAATTGTTCAATACCTCTGATACTGTTTACTTTCCTGGTGCATATCTATGTGCCTGTAGAGTGACTGTTTTTTCAAAGCTGTCTTTTTAACCTGCTCTGAGCTTGCTTTCTGTAGAAAGCTAGAGCCATTTTGTGTTCAATTCAGGTGCAGCTTGTTATTGCTGAAGACAAGCTCTTATTCCTTTTTCTATTTGGACTTGCTTTGTCCCCGCAGTCTTAAATATTGAAATCTGAAAATATGTGTCTTTCTTTGTAAAGGGCAAGCGTAATACTTTACTGGTTTAGTAGTTATGTCATCATTTTATTGCTAACAAAATAGCCTTCATATTTCTGCAGAAGGTAAGATGCTAAACCTGAATGCAGAACTATTTTTCTTTTTCACACGTGTATTTTACTGAGAAAACACCTTAGGAATTGGTTAATGTCCTTTGGTGCTACTTTGACTATTATAATATGTAAAAATAAGCTGATTGTGAGTTATAGTTTGTCGCAGCAAATAGAACAAAAATCTACTCGTTATATTGGGAAAGTTCTTTTTATTGTTTAGTATTGATTAAAAGTATCTTATGGTTTATATCTTTCATATGAGTTAATCATGTATTTTTGGTAACCTGCGTCAACAGGCTTTGACATTAGCTAATATAGTTATTACTTACTTATATATAAATGTTTGGATTGCTGTTAAAAAAGGCTTTTGGCACCTTAAAATCTGATAAGCAAGTAGGGCTATGAAATGAAGACACCTGAAATAGGGCACTATTCAGGCACCATAGTCTTATTCTAGCATCATACAAGTAATACTGTTCTTGGTAAATATTTCAAAGTGAAGATTAAACTTCTTACAAGAAAGATAAGTTAAGCATGTACTTTGAAGGGTATTGAAGTCTTACTTTGTTTAAGACTTATCCCAGTCCTAAAACAGAACACATTTCATGTGATTAGAGAAGAACACATATTTTTCTTCCAACTGGTATTATGTCTCTTATTACCTACAGTGCCACATCATTATTTTTTTTTTAAGATATATTAGATACAAATTAGGGTGGTTTTTTTATTTAGTTACAGTTCTATTCCTCCCAAGTGAGTGTAATACCCTGCAGGACTGGGTTTATTGTCACTATCAGGTTCTAATTTAATCACATAATAAATTAATTTATCCCTAGAGTTGTTAAAATAAAACAAATTTAGAAGACATTTTTGCCTTGAATATTCTATTAAACTTGTTTCCTGGCTTTATTGTTTGAAAAAATGTCTTTCAAGCAGACAGTTGAAAATGAACCTATCCTTTTTATTTTCATTTAGAATTAAAAATATGTATTTTGTCTCTGAGTGGAGTCTTCCTTGAGCAGCTCACAGTGATAGGCTAATACTCTGAAATAGATCACGTACTTGAAAACATCAACCATAATGGAGTAAAAAAAGAGAAAGTTGACCAGAGGTGCTATGAAGGGTCTTATGCTCTCAAGGTTCTTCTACAGCAGCCAGACCTGAGGTAGGAGCATCATGCTGCCCTCAGGAGTCTGTGCTGTGTCACTTAACTGCCATTCAACAGACATAAACCTCCTGATAAACAGCATAAAGTTGGTTCTTTTTGCCAGCCTAAGATAACAGTCTTTTATTACTGGAACTCTGCTGGAATGCTTTTCCTTCCTTCTTCCTTAACAGTCTAAAATGTTAGAGGATCTAGTCTAAAAGTTATTAAAGTTTTGCAGCAGGGGATACCACCTGTGTTTCCCTGCTTCTTCTGGCAAAGCCTTTCTCACTCAGCTGTTCAAAAGGTTCAAAAATACATGTTGGGTTTTTTTCTTCTCTCATTGCTTGCAAGTCAAGAGACAAAAGGGATTAGTAAACAGTAACTTCTGCCGTCGAAATTGGAATTTAAATCTCACATTGGTTGCTAAAGCAAGTTTTCAAATCTGTATTTTGAGTAGTAGTAGTGAGTTTCTTGATAATTAAACCCGCAGTAATGCATGAAAATACTTCATACAACTGTGTTGAAACCTCATCTAACTTTGCAGTAAATGGCTTCATTATCTGGTATTAGAAGAAAGTCAGAGTCTGCATTATGGTAAATAACTGCGATTCCTTGGTCCAGCTGGACTCTATTGTGTGTGTGAAAAGGTAGTTTGCCAGACAATTTGAGCAGTGGGAAGCCTTGGGGAACTTGTTCTTGCTTGTGCGGTGACTGTATTTACATAATAGTATACTGTGTCATACCCTGTTTGCCTTTGAAACAAAACCACTCTGCTTTTGCAAAAGAAACTGTATGAGGTGGATTCTCCCAAAGGCCAAATACATTTATAATCTAAATGTGTACTTAATACAGGTTACAAGGTCTAATATCTTGGCCACAACATGACACTTCAGCCTTGTATCTCTTGAGGACAGGGTCAGTCAACTGACCTGAGCTGAAACTACAATTTTTGGGGTGGGGCAGGCAGGAAGTTAATTACTGACAGTTGTTTTGGAGGAAGAAGGATAATATCTGCCTTGATTAGTAACAATCAGGAGACTTAAGTAAAAAATTCACACTACAGGGATATGTTGTTTACCCATTGAAATACAGAGGTGTTTAGGTGATGTGCAACACTTCCTCATCTTGTTACAACTGTCTGAATAGAATTAATCAAATATTGATTTAAAAATCCTTATACCTTTCACAAACTATGGAAAGCAAGCATTATGAAGTGAAAATGATATTTCACAAATAATTTACTGTTCATCAGTGTAGTTTACATTACTTAGTTTGTATTTATTTCAGAAAGCATCATGCTTTACTTTCAACAACCTTGGATACATATGATGGGGTCTTTCAGGTTTTAGGGGTATAATTACTGATTTGTCTGATTGCAGATAAATAGTATTACTCTGGTGTCTTAATTGGTCAACTAAATCTGTTTAAGAACTGCATCTTTCCTCAATAAGACAATTCTTGTGTCTGGTATTGAGTGAATATATGAACAGGTAGGGAAGATGTAAAATGGCTTCATTGGTGTAGACAATGGCATAGTATAAATCTTGTTTTCTTTCAAGTTCCTGGTATCTGTAAGTTGTGAGGCTATAAAAAAAATTGTTCTAAATTATCTCAGTAGTGTATAGTGCAACAGTGTCATGATTCTTAACTCAAAATTCATCCCTGATTAAGCATAAGGTATAGTACCAATTTGCAGAGAGGTATTTTTAAATATTGTATAGTTAAGTTTCCTGAAATTGGGTTTTACAACTATAAAACACCCCCACCCACCCACCAGCTGAAGGAACAGGGTTTTCTTAGCCTGGAGGAGTGGAGCCCCTCACTACAAGACAGACATTGAGGTTCTGGAGTGTGTCCAGAGAAGGACAACGAAGCTGGTGAGGGCTCTAGAACACAAGTCTTATGAGGAGCAGCTGAGATTGTTTAGCCTGGAGAAAAGGAGGCTCAAGGGAGATCTTATCACTCTCTACAACTACCTGAAAGGAGGTGGGAGCGTGGTGGGTATTGGTCTCTTTTTGCAAGTAAAAAGTGATAGGACAACAGGAAATGGCCTCAAGTTGTCGCAGGGGAGGTTTAGATTGGATATTAGGAAATATTTCTTCACTGAAAGGTTTATCAAGCATTGGGACACGCTGCCCAGCAAAGTCGTATTTGAAAGGAGTGTAGATGGTGGTGCTTAGGGACATGGTTTAGTGGTGGCCTTGGCAGTGTTACATTTACGGTTGGACTCAATCTTAAAGTTCTCTTCCAACCTAAGTGATTGTGTGATTCTATGTGGTAGTGTAGACAGGGGAGCATGGGAGTATGTTCAGTAGGTTGTTTTTTTGTTTTTTGGGTTTTTTTTAATGGTGCAAATGGTTCCTACACTGTACCTGGCAAGTAACATTCAGTAGGCTAACCACTTCTATCAAGTTAGGGAAACAAGATGCTTTTAGTGATTTTACAGTATGTGCACATAACCTGCTTTTCTGTTAATTGGGGATGGGAAAGGTAATCAGAATTCAAATTTGCCGAAACTCACTGTTGGGACTTGCACTTAAAAGCCCTAAAACTTCCGTACACATATACTGTTCTACCTTTAAAATGGTTCGCAAGTTTAATCACCAACTAGAATTGATTTTGCAGCTCAAATGGGACCAACGCACGCCTGCAACTTCTTGTCAGATCTCCCTGTGAACAAATCCACTGTAGCTGTAAGTTTTAACAGAGTGGAAAATACCCAAATGTGTCTGAAGTAAAATCTCCGAGTTGTTTCTGTCCTAAGGACACTGACTTTTCTGTGAGTGCACATAATTCAAACAGTTTAATTGTAAATAAACTGGTGTGGCTAGCTCAGTTCCTCAGTCTTTGTGATATGTGGCAATAACAAAATTGTGTGTGTGTGAGTTCCTGTAGCGTCTTGTCCTGTGCTTGTTTACTTACCATTTTTTTTAAGAGGATGGACCTAATTGAAGATGGTACAGCCTTTCAGGAAAGTACATCTTGAGATATGATAAACTTTGTTGGCTAAAGCCAATGAGCTTTAGTCCATCTGAGGTCATTATTAATTGTTCCTTGGGTAGTTTACAGAAACAGTTGGTGGCATAAACAGTGTGGTTTTTTCAGTAACGTGTTAGCAGTTGGCTTGTCTAACGTTCTTTTTTCATTCTTGTCCCCAAAAAGAACAAAAGAGAATACTATTTGGTCAAGCCCTGATAAATCAATAACTTAATGCAGTTAGTTACACTTACTTAGTGCAGTTAATATTAAGAGCTTGGAGGAGTTTCTTTGTATTTACTTCTTTATTCCCCTATCAGCCATTAAAGAACATTCTCATTTTCCACATGAAAGCCTCAGGAGCAATTTCACAGCGCAGACCCAACAAACTGAACACCACAAGATTAACTGACTATACTACCTTGTGTTGCTAGTTTGGCTCTGCCTGTAGGATTTAAATTTGCGCTACCCATCTGAACAATCAAAACCAATTTAACTACATCCCAAATGCTTCATAGAGAAAGTCTGTTCAATTTCTTCCTTTCCTAGATTGCATGTTCAAAGTAATTTCTCCTAAATTAAATGTCATTTGGTTGTATTAGAATAATCAGGACAACTTCAGATTTTAATAAGCAAAGTTATTTTAGACTACAACTATTGAGATGGGTTTAAAAAAACCCAAAAACAACTGCAAAGTCTCAGAGCACAGGGAATGGAGGTAGTAGCATTATAAACACATAGTCGTATCCAAATATCCTAAATTTTTCAACCCTGCTAAAATATAAACTGGGTTGTGAATATTGAAATTGGTGATTTAAATGGGAAATAGAATCTTGAATTATGTTTTGTGTCAAACAGTGATTCTTTTTTTTAGGCCCCCACAAGAAGATATTTAGTTTTAACAAAGCTTATTTTTAATGTAATCAAATACTGTAAATTTAAACAATGCATGAAAGCATTGAAAAACCATGTGCTGGCTTTGTGTGTCATTGGATATGTTGCAGCTTTCATCAGATGGTCCAGATAATTAGAAAATATTTTTTTTTCTTCCAGAGAATCTTTTTATATTTAGTACAACTGATCAAAGAAAGAGCATTTACTCAACCTTCCTATCTACGTTTCATGAAATAAGTCTGACTCATAATTACCTTTTAAAAGCACTTGCTCTCATGTATCCATTTCTTAGTCCTGGTCTTTATGTGGAACAAATGGTTTTAAATACAACAATATTGCACTCCTTATTTAAAATCACATTTTGCTATTTGAATAGAACTGAAGAGTTATATTCTCTGACGGTCATTTGATTTGTTTCTAGGTTTTCCATGAATTTATCAATCTCCTTCTTGAACTACATGTTTTTCTAACCTGCATACCAAGGCTTCTTTTTTAAATTAACAATTGTGACTTCTAGCATCACATTAGTATTTTTGTTTCTGCTGTGCTACTTTGATATTGGCAGGAATCAGTTCAAAAGAATGCTATGAAGTCTTCATTAGGGGACTGTGATACTCAGACTCTGGGAATTCAGCCAGGGGGAATCAATTGGTGAAGTACTCAAAGAGGAGAAGTGTACTGCCTCGTTTATATTCGCATACACCAGAGCATACTGCTGAGACATGCAACTAGAGAGACTGGGACTAGACTGTGTGGTTGGGTTCAGTAAATTCTGTGTCTTGTATATCCTTAGGACTTGACTGCTGTTTGTATTATATTATACTCCAAGGGTGATAAACCATGATATATTGTGGTTTCAAGGCAATGCTTTTGAAATTTTGTCGTATGTTTATGTATCTGGTATAACAGAAGTAGGGCATGGGTGAGACCAGGGAACAACCTGTGTGTGCACAACAGGTATAAGCAGAGAGATAATACTTCAGGTCACTCGGTTGGTGGAAGTGCCGCATGTTGTAACTTGCAGGGCATTCCTGAGTACAAAGAATAGTAATATGTGTTGAAAGACTAATCTTTATAAAGCATATTGCCAGAAACTTAATGGTTATCCTATATAATTCAGGATCCACACTTCAATGAATTATGCCTAAATGACGTCTTAGAAAGGATATAGTAGTAATCAAAGGATCAAGAAGTAGTAATCCTACGGCAATATTTTAACTGACTAAACAGCTTGCTGTAGCTAAACTTATTAGTAACCTGATAAGCATGCAGGTAACTAATTGGAGGTACTTAATTATGAAATGTAAACATTAGAATTTGTCTCATATTTATCTTTTAAACTGGGGGGATTTCTCTCACCAACCTGGGACTAAGTGAAAGGAAAAAACCCCTCTATAATCCACTATCTGTATTTGTGTATAATTTTATCTGTTTTAATCTTGTACTAAACACAACACTACTCCTGCACATGTTGAAACCTAGTTACTTAGAAACACTTTCTTCAAAAGCTATAGCAAATACGCATCAAAGTTGTCTGCTTTCCCTAGGCATGCTTCAGTCTGTTTTTTCAGTCCACTCATATCTGGGATCCTCCTGGTTGTGCCCTCTGTTTAAAATGGGAAATAGCCATAGTTGGCTCCAGACCAATAAGCAAGGTTTGGCGTTTTTTTTTATTTTATTTCAACTGTGATTTCTTCTGTCATCTAACTAAAGTCTCTGGGTACATGCAGAAACCATAATAATGAAAGCCTCGATGTTATCGGTTTGATGCTCTTAAATGTGACTGCCCCAACAGCATTAGTTTCCTCTGTCATGTTCCATGGTACTCAGTCTCTCCAAGTGTGTCTCAGTCCCCATCCACAGGTACCCCAGGTCTTGCAAGTTCTGGTTTGTTTTTTTAAAAAAAACAAGAAACACAAATCTTTTTAAAGGAAAGCCCTGAAAGAACAGAGTTGTTGACTCATACCTTTTCCCTTACAGGTTGTGTTTTCTCCTCTTGTTGTCTGTTGCGTCTCTGAGCTTTACCCTGCTATCTGGATTGCTGTTCTGGCATCTGGAGAGAGCCATGCCATAATGGCATTCGAGTCATGGCCTGTCCATCTTTCTTTACCCAAGACAGTATCAGCTAAAATTGGTCTTCTGGCCATTTAGCCTTTTCATATGCCTAGCAAAATAGCTTCTGCTCATAGCCTGAATAGATTTACAAGCAACAGTAAAACAAAGGAAATAAAGAAGAACAGAAGCAGCGTTCCTGTTCAGCAGACAGATTTGGGCTTAAAGATACTTGGCTGTGCTCACTGATGTTGGAGCAGTGCGCCAGTACTGCAGTGTGCTGTCCAGTAGGCTACGCTTCCCTACTTTTTTTTTTTTTTTTCTCCGCCATACCTCCACCATCATGCATGGTGGTGCAGGTTAGGGGATATGGACTGAAGGTCCTGTTTACTTTTACTGCAATAGCAGTACGAAGTACATGGACAGGGAGAGGAAATGGAAAGAGTCAGTACACTGGAGTACGCTATGCGAGCATAGGCGTGTGAGCAAAATTGTGAACACCATCCAGACATTACTACAAAAATAGCACCTGAAATGGGAAGATTTAGGTGAAGCTGTTTCCAGAGAAAAGCAGATACAGTAGAAGAGCCGTGATAATGCAGTGAAGTCAGGGTTCTATGACTCTTAGAGGAGATAGATACATAGATAGTTATATATAGAGAGACAAAGAGACTGTGTTACTCGAGACTCTTTAGAAATACTAAATTAGAGACTCTAATACGAATAGCATCTATTTATATATTTATCTAGATTAATATCTACATTTGGATAATTAAGCATTGTACCCAATACTACAAAATGCAGCATGTTGAGTCACTTTGCAGGGGTGTATCTAAGGAGTAAGTCAATAGAGAATATGCTTTCAGGAGTGGACTGTGCTGTTTGTTCTCCACAGGAGATTCCTATTTGTGGCTCAAAAGTGCTTAGAGGAATTCAGTCCTTTCATAGAATCATAGAATAGCCTAGGTTGGAAAGAACCTTTTGGATCATCGAGTCCAACCACTAACCTCACACTGCCAAGACCACCACTAAACCATGTCCCAGAGCACCTTGTCAACCCTTCTTTTAAATACCTCCAGGGGTGGCGATTACACCACTTCCCTGGGCAGCCTATTCCAATGTTTGATAACCCTTTCTGTGAAGAAATTTTTCCCAATATCCACCCTAAACCTTCCATGGTGCAACTTGAGGCCGTTTCCTCTTGTCTTATCTCCTGTTACTTGGGAGAAGATACTAATCCCCACCTCTCTCCAACCTCCTTTCAGCTAGTTGCAGAGAGCCATAAGGTCTCCCTTCAGCCTCATTTTCTCGAGGCTAAACAATCCCAGCTCCCTCAGCTGCTCCTCATAAGACTTGTTCAGCAGAGCCCTTACCAGCTTTATTGCCCTTTCTGCTAGTGAAATGGAGTAGAAGTTGGTCATTAGAGATGTCATCCAAAGTTCCTAAGGCTTTAGGAACCATAAAATACTAAAACACCTTCAATGAAATGTGGAGTATTCTACCACAAATGTTTCTTTATCTGGAAAGTCTGTGTGGTTATTCATTACAACCATAAAAATAAATTCTGGGTAAACTTAACATGCCATTTTCTTCCCAAAAATCAGGAAATGTTTTGGGGTTTTTTTGTTTTATTTTGTAGAAGAATGTTGACAAACATGTCTATAAAAAAAAGACTGATATCAGTGATCAACATGAACTCTTTAGTCTTTTAGTTCAGTTCAGCAGTACATCTCACGTAATTTCATTTTGAACTTGATCTCTCAATTCTTGATTTGTATGAAGAAATTTGTATGAATGTATCTACCTGAAGTCATGGATAACTGGGGAGGTCCCAATGGACTGGAGGGTAGCAAATGTAGCGCCCATCTACAAAAAAGGCAGAAAGGAAGGTCCAGGAAACTATAGACCTGTCAGTCTGACCTTGGTAGCAGGGAAGGTCATGGAGCAGATCATCTTGAGTGCCATTACAAGTCATATAATGGACAAGCAGGGGATCAGGCCTAGTCAGCATGGGTTTATGAAAGGCAGGTCCTGCCCGACGACCCTAATCTCCTTCTATGACAAAATGACCCGATTATTGTATGAGGGAAAGGCTTTGGACATTGTCTACCTAGACTTTTGAAAAGCATTTGACACTGTACCCTGTAGAATTCTCATGGAAAAACTGGCAGCTCATGGCCTGGATGAGTGTACTATCTGCTGGATCAAGCACTGGCTGGATGGGCGGTCCCAAAGAGTGGTGGTCAATGGAGTTAAATCCAGCTGGCGGCTGGTCACAAGTGGTGTCCCTCAGGGCTCAGTGTTGGGACCATTTCTGTTTAACATCTTTATTGATGACCTTGATAAGGACATAGAGTGTATCATCAGCAAGTTTGCAGATGACACAAAGCTAAGTGGGACTGTTGATCTACATGAGGATAGGGAGGTTCTACAGAGAGACTTGGATAGATTGGATCGATGGGCCAATGCTAACGCTAAGAGCTTCAACAAGGCCAAGTGCTGGGTCCTGCACTTGGGCCACAACAACCCCATGCATCGCTACAGGCTTGGGGAAGTGTGGCTGGAGAGCTACCTGGTAGAAAAGGACCTGGGGGTTCTAATTGACAAGCAGCTGAACATGAGCCAGCAGTGTGCCCAGGTGGCCAAGAAAGCCAGTGGCATCCTGGCTTGTATTACAAATAGTGTGACCAGCAGAAGGAGGGAGGTGATTGTCCCCCTGTACTCAGCACTGGTGAGGCCACACCTTGAGTATTGTGTCCAGTTCTGGGCACCTCAATATGAGAGAGATATCGAGGTGCTGGAGTGAGTGCAGAGGAGGGCAACGAAGCTGGTGAAGGGCCTGGAGAATAAATCTTATGAGGAGCGATTGAAGGAGCTGGGACTGTTTAGTTTGAGGAAGAGGAGGCTGAGGGGAGACCTCATCACTCTCTACAACTACTTGAAAGGACATTGTAGAGAGGTTGGTGCTGGTCTCTTCTCACAGGTAATTAGTGATAGAACAAGAGGGAATGGGTTCAAGCTGCAACAGGGTAGGTTTAGGCTGGACATTAGGAAAAAATTCTTCACAGCAAGAGTGGTTAGACACTGGAATAGGCTGCCCAGGGAGGTGGTGGAGTCACCATCCCTGGATGTGTTTAGGACTTGTTTAGATGTGGTGTTAAGGGATATGGTGTAAGGGAGAACTTTGTAGAGTGGAGTTGACGGTTGGACTCGATGATCCCAAGGATGTTTTCCAACCTAAATGATTCTATGATTCTATGTATATTTGTATGTATTTTTAATAACTCACTGAAACTGCTAGGCTTAACCGTTGCCCATCTGATGATACCTACACAAAGCTATTGGCCGTCTTTACTGACCCATTTGTTGGAAAATATATGATAGAAATATTGTTGGGGGTGGGGCGAAAACACCCTTCAAAAGAATGAAAAAAACCTTTAAATTATTAAATATTTATTTTTAGGCTGAACTTTGTTATGAACAAGAACATACTGGTTCTGTCAGTAGGTGAATGATACAGAACCCACGGAATTTCCTTCACTTCCTTCTTTCTCCAGGCCATGTAAGTGTTGGATATATTTGCTAATGTTGTCCTTGGGAAGCAAAGAGTGTAGATCCTCATCAGCTCAATGAGGAGATCTCACTTCTACTTTATTTTCATAAATCCAGGTGGCTTGTATATTTTTTTCGTTCTGAACTTCCTCCAACTATATTTAATAAACATATGCAAGTGCAATACACAAGCTATAAAGAGAAATACAAAGTATGAATGCTGTATATAGCCTTTGTAAAATTGTTCAAGTTTTCTGTTTGTATACAGACTTTCTATAAAATTATTCTTGAGCTCTGTAGAAAAAGGTGAGGATTTATGTTGGAAAGAAGCACTGGTCAGTAGTGTTCTCTGCTTCTTGCAACTCAAGGTCCAGCAAAGTACAAGTTTGTAAATGTACAAAACCTGGCAATAAAAAATAATTGGCGGATGTGGAACAGCAAAATTATTTATTTCCCTAGACTTCTGTATGGATCAAAGTTTTGAAGGATTTTTGAGCTTGTATTATTAAAGCTTACATAACTATTACATTAGCACCCCACACTCCCATTTTTGTTCAGGCAGGATGTTTCGCTGAGACTTTTTTCTGCACAGCATTATAACCAAATACCTGTTGGCCATTCCTTTTTTATTTGTATTGTTTGCCTCTGTACTATTATCATCTTTGGGCACGCTACAACATTACTTGGCCTGTGTTCACCCTGCATCAGGGACTCTAATTTTGCCAGTTTCTGCTGGTGAGGTGGTTGAATTTAAATAGTGTGTCATGACGTTGCTGGTTGGGAAATGGATGATTTCTACTTGAATTGTATAACCAGACCCCTAAAGAATTAATTCCTGGTTTTTGTGATTTATTTACATCAAGTTATCAAGGGTGAACCGTGCCTTAACAGCCTGGTTAGTTTTGATGATGAAATGATTGTCCCTGTAGGAAAAGAGTAAGCGTCATTTACCTTAACATTAGGAAGACTTTTAATATAGGATCATGGCATCCAAATTGTGGATAAATGGACTGGATGAGTAGACTATAAGGGAAAAATCTGACTGGATCCTGGGGCTCAAACAGTACTGGTAAGTGGCAGTCTTATCTGACAGATGGCTAGAGTGGTATTCTTCCAAGGCTGATACTGGGACAATATTATTGGACTCTTTCATTGCCATCCCAGGTGATGGGACAAAAACTGGAAATCTGGGGATGACACAGATTCATATGCTAGAGGGCAAGGCATCATGATTATAAGCTACCAATTTGTGTCTCTGCTAATGTGGCAAGAATTCATTTCTAAACTGGCTTGTGCTTTTGTTTTTTGCAGTTTGAGGTTTCTGTTTGTTTGGTTTTGCTTGAATAAGGTGGCAAGGGAAAGGGAGCAAGAAATAATTAATCCAAAATAAAAGTGTGTGAGTCAAGTATGTCATTTCACTTTAAATCAAGTGAACTGATCAATTTATTTCATTTTGGTTTTTTGGTTGTTGTTCCCACCCCTCCGTTTTGGTCACTCAGCTGAAGAAGCCATTATTCTTCTGCCTTTAATCATTATTATAAAACAAACTTATTTGATGCTAAATCAATAAGTCCATTCCCATTTCTTCCCAACAGAAGACTTAAGTTTCAATGTTTAGTATGTTGAAGGGCCAACACTTTCCCTTCCTGCAGAAAGGGAAGAGTACCCTTTTTAGTACTCGCTGCATTTCAGAGTGTCATCTTAGACTTGTCTGATTATCGTTGGAGAGCAGGAAGTCCTGATAACATGTGGTTTGCTTGGCTAAGAATTGCCATTTCAAATAATATTCTGAGCGATCTGTAAGCAAAATATGTCTGGAGAACATAGGCAACTGAAGAGAAAAGAATTACTATTGCTTTGGAAACCAATGAAATCAACTTAGCAACTGTATCTGACTTTTGTGAACTGCGAATCCTGTACTGTGGTCAGTAATTTGTAGAAAGCAGTAAGTAGTATCCATTGTTTAAATTTGGATAACATGGTCCTATTTAACTGTTCAAGTTTGAAGATATTGACTCACCAAACTTCTTATAAGCTGATGTTTGCAAACAATTACACTGCGATATTTGAGGTGCTGATCTATTATCATCTATGTACACATCTGTTAGTTTTAGTAGTTTGGTAATTGTTGTATAATGCTGACTCTTTAAAGGCCTTAAATAATGCCTAACAAAAGGTTACAAAGGCTGATTCTGTGGGGCTTGGATCTAATTTATGAGTTTTCTATTATTAGTGCTATGTAACAGTATACATAATTCTGTGCCATAGTGAAAATGTGGAATATTGAGGGCGGGGGGCAGAGGGAGAATTGGGGACAGCTGAATTGGGTTCATAATTTTTGTTTTGAGAAACCATGGACTCTGTTTATGAAGAAACACCTGTAAGTTTCTATAGGCTTACATACTTCAAGTTAATTGCATCTATAATAGAAGTATCTGATTTTGATTTGTTTTAAAATGTTGAAATTGTGTGGCATGTGCAGGAGGTCTATAGAAGGTCTATATATTGTATTCTGGAGAGGCTCCCTATGCACACGCTTCAAGAACAGGGATGAGGAGCTCATCTACTACAGCCAAATATAGATCACGTAAATAGATGCAGCAGTGTTTGAGTTCCAGTGATATATCAGTTAGTAGGGAAGCAAATCTACTTTTCAGGGAGACACAGCAATGTGTGAATGTTCAATTCTGCCGTAGTTTGCCAAGACTGTAAATATTTTTATACGGTGATGTATTAGATCATTCCCTGGGTTCTTCTTCCATGCATTTTGCACGAAGAATGCACGGTTTTCAAGCACCTACAGCACATACTGAGATGAACCCTAGCTTCCATGTTTCAGGTACAGGCATTGAAGTGAGATATAACCAAGTATCTTACACTGAGAATTTTCATATGCTGGTGTTGAAGATTAGACCACTGACATGTAAGTGAGACATACTCAATTCCTTTTTTTTTTTTATACTAAAACATTGTACCCACATGTTCCCTCTTCCTGAGAAGTGAACTGTTCAAATTCTGATGCAGTCATATTCCTCTCCGAGTGTTTTATGACTCTCAAGGATGGACAGTAAAACATGGGTGTACTGCCTGCTCCTCTGGGGGATGAGAAAGTAATGGTGTTGCTATACTTACATCACTGTAAATGTAGCATAAAAAACATCTTCTGAATGAAGAGGGTGAAGGCAACTAAAGGCAAGATAAGCATCTGATCAGTTTAATAAATCATTTCATTGCCTGATATATTGCTTTATGGTAATAATCACATCATGTAGGATTCATGGTCCCTTAAAATAATGTTAGTCTCTTGACTTCTGCAGATATATTGTAGAGTGACAGATTCATTAGAGTTGTAAGGGACCACAATGATCATCTAGTTCCAAACCCCCCTGCCATGGGCAGGAACACTTTCACTAGACCAGGTTGCTCAAAGCCCCATCCAACTTGGCGTTGAACACCTTGAGGGGATGGGGCATTGACAACTTCCCTGGGCAACCTGTTCCTGTGTCTCACCAACCTCAAAGTAAAGAATTTCTTCCTAATATGTAATCTAAATATGCCCTCTTTCAGTTCAAAACTGTTGCCCCTTGTCCCATCACTACATTCCCTGATAAAGAGTCCCGCCCCCTTTTAGGTACTGGAAGGCTGCTATAAGGTCTCCCTGGAACTTTTTCTTCCCCAGGCTGAACAGCCCCAACTCTCTCAGCCTGTCTTCACAGGAGAGGTGCTCCAGCTCTCTGATCATCTTTGTGGCCCTCCTCTGGACGTGCTCCAGCAGGTCCGTGTCCTTATGTTGGGGCTGGATGCAGTACTCCAGGTGACGTCTGACCTGATGGTGCTGAATCACCTCCCTTACCTGCTGGCCATGCTTCTTTTGATGCAGCCCAAGGTGCATTTGGCTTTCTGGGCCACTAGCATGCATTGCTGGCTCACGTTGAGCTTCTCATCAACCAACACCCCTGAGTCCTTCTCCTCAAGGCTGCTCTCAAGCCATTCTCTCCCCAGCCTGTATTTGTGCTTGGGATTGCCCTGACCCAGGTGCAGGTCCTTGCACTTGGCCCTGTTGAACTTCATGAGGTTCGCACAGGCCCACCTCTCAAGGCTGTCCAGGTCCCTCTGGATGGCATCCCTTCCCTCCGGCACGTTGACTGCTCCACACAGCTTGGTGTTGTCGGCAAACTTGCTGAGGGTGCACTCAATCCCACTGTCCATGGTGCCAACAAAGGTGTTGAACAGCACCAGTCCCGGTACTGATACTTGAGGAACGCCACTCATCACTGCTTGCTACTTGGACATCGAGCCATTGACCACAACTTCTTGTGAGCAGCCGTCCATCCAATACCTTATCCACGGAGTGGTCCATCTGTCAAATCCGTGTCTCTCCAATTTAGAGACAAGGATGTTGTGCAGGACAGTGTCAAATGCTTTGCCCAAGTCTGGGTAGATGATGTCAGTTGCTTTTCCCTTACCCACTAATGCTGCTGTAGAAGGCCACCAAATTTGCCCTTAGTGAAGCCTTGTTGGCTGTCACCAATCACCTCCTTATTTTTCATGTGCCTTAGCATAGTATGGAACCATAAGAACCTAAACAGCTATCCAAAAGCTGTACAGGAAAAGGGGCCTCAGTGTGAACGGAGAGGCAGAGCTAGCAAGTGCTTATTTGGTGTACAAGACTCAGCAAGTGCTGCAATCATAGAATCCTTTAGGTTGGAAGGGACCTTTAAGATCATCAAGTCCAACCACTAACCCCACACTGCCAAGACCACCACTAAACCTTGTCTACCCTTCTTTTAAATACCTCCAGGGGTGGCGATTACACCACTTCCCTGGGCAGCCTATTCCAATGTTTGATAACCCTTTCTGTGAAGAAATTTTTCCCAATATCCACCCTAAACCTTCCATGGTGCAACTTGAGGCCGTTTCCTCTGGTCTTATCTCCTGTTACTTGGGAGAAGATACTAATCCCCACCTCTCTCCAACCTCCTTTCAGCTAGTTGCAGAGAGCCATAAGGTCTCCCTTCAGCCTCATTTTCTCCAGGCTAAACAGTCCCAGCTCCCTCAGCTGTTCCTCATAAGACTTGCATTCCAGACCTCTCACCAGACCTCAGTCCCTTTGTGTCTGGACACGCTCCAAAACGTGTGTCTGGACAAGCTCTTTCTTGTAGTGAGGGGCTCAAAACTCAACACAGTGTCGGAGGTGGGGCCTCACCAGTGCTGAGTACCGGGAAGCAAGCATTTCCCTAGTTCTGCTGGCTACAGTATTCCTAATACAAGCCAGGATGCTGTTGGCCTTCTTGGCCACCTGGGCACATTACTAGCTCATAGTCAGCCAGCTGTTGACCAATATGCCCAGGTCTTTTTCTGCCAGGCAGCTTTCCAGCCACTCTTCTCCAAGCCTGTAGTGCTGCATGGGGTTGTTGTGACCCAAATGTAGGACCTGGTACTTGGCCTTGTTGAATCTCATGTTGGCTTCAGTCCATCAATCCAGCCTGTCTAGATCCCTCTGTAAAGCCATCCTACCCTCAAGCAGATCAACACTCCTGCCCAGTTTGGTGTTGTCTGCAAACTTACTGAGGGTGCACTCGGTCCCCTTGTCCAGGTCATTGATAAAGATACTAAAGAGAACCAGCCTCAGTACTGATCCCTGGGGAACGCCACTGGTGACTGGCCACTGACTGGATTTAGCTCCATTCACTACCACTCTTTGGGCCCACCCATCCAGCCAGTTTTTAACCCAGCAAAAAGTACTCCTATCCAAGCCGTGGGAGACAGTTTCTCCAGGAGAATGCTGTGGGAAACAGTGTCAAAGGCTTTACTAAACTCCAGGTAAACAACATCCACAGCCTTTCCTGCATCCACTAAGTGGGTCACCTTATCATAGAAGGAAATCAGGTTTGTCAAGCAGGAATATGGAGTGAATTAGACTTGGATGGCAAAGGTGTACTGGATGGGAGGGAGGACCCTTCAGGAATGCAGAGGCAGTCCCCAGACTTCTAAATCTGTGCCTGGAAGTCCTCCTCAGCATTGCTATCTCCACATCATTCTGATCACGTTATAATGAGTTGTTATTTAATGAGACACATTTGTCCTCTTTTCTCCCTATTCCTGAAAAGAATGTGAATGAGAGCGGAAGTCAATACTGTCCATTTAGTACAGATTTGTATCCTCTGTCCTTGCAGAAGTAGCTGATGGCTAGCCAGGAAGCCTTCTTTTGGGGCACACTTACTAGAGGTCCATGAATGATGAGTTAGTTACGTGATGCCATCTCATCTCATTGTTTGTACTTCTTCAGTTGCATCAGAAGAAGCTAAAAAGCTATATTAAGTAAAATAGATATTCCGTGTAAGAAATTGCTGTTCTTACCCCAGGGACACTGAAGGACTGAATGGAAAAGAAGATCATGTCTCTGATACCGACAGGAGGAGAGATATGCATCTCTTTATTAAGATGTCATACAGAATATGGAAAAAGTTTGGGGACTACTGCACTATAATGAACTTGCTTTCAGAAATTTACTGAAAGCAGCTATTTACTGAGGATATCAGTTGCAGCCCTCTGGAATTGAGGGTCAAACAGAGCTGATTATTGCCAGCCCAGAATTAGGATTCTCAATAACTTCGCAGCATTGCTGAGCACCTACTCTTTAACCCTAAATGACATTTATTAAGTTTGCGCAGCCAGTGGACTGATGGAGTCACTTCCTCATTATTAAATGTGCGTTTTTCTAATCTTGCATCATCTCAATGCTTTATTTAAAACTAAAATCAATATTCATGGTGCAGAGGGCTTTTTTCCCCCCAACTCTTTCATAAATCTCTTGAATACTTCCTAGTTTTCAAGTTCCTTCAGTGCAGACAGTATAATACATCTATGGCAAGACAGTCTCAGAGAAATTGCTTTAAATTCTTTAAAAATCTAAGAAAGTGACAAGGTTGGCATACTAGTTTTGCATCTTCCCAAAAGGGTATTTGTCTTGTATATGAAGGTAAACAGTTACTGCAAAATGTTGCTATACAGCAATGTATGATGTAATATTGAAAGATCAACATAAGCAATGCTTATTATTGATCACTAATGTAACAACTTACTAGTCATTGTACAATGTCGCTGTCAAGTAATTACAGAATTAATTACTTGAGTAATATTTAAAAAATATTATAATGGGGATTTCAGAAGTCAAGTGAGAATAAATGAAACAAATTATTTCACATTTCAGTCATTTCATTTCATATTTCAGTCATTTGTGCTGCCTGAAGAATGCTCCATATCAGATGCACCAATTTAAACCCTGCACAAAACAGTGAAATAGTGTCCTCTTGTAAAAAGCCAAAGTCAGTAAAATACTCTGTAATATACTTTGCTTTTGCATTATCCCCAAATTGTAATGCAAAAAACCCTGTTTCATAGAATCATAGAATTGTCAGGGTTGGAAGGGACCTTAAAGATCATCTAGTTCCAACGCCCCGGCCATGGGCAGGGACACCTCCCACTAGATCAGATTGCTCAGAGCCCCGTCCAGCCTGGCCTTAAAAACTTCCGGGGATGGGGCTTCCACCACCTCTCTGGCAACCTGTTGCAGTGTCTCACCACCCTCATGGTGAAGAACTTCTTCCTAACGTCCAATCTGAATCGACCCGTCTAGTTTTAATCCATTCCCTCTAGTCCTACCATTACCCGACATCCTAAAAAGTCCCTCACCAACTTTCTTGTAGGCCCCCTTAAGATACTGGTAGGCCACTATAAGGTCTCCTCGGAGCCTTCTTTTCTCCAGGCTGAACAACCCCAGCTCTCTCAGACTGTCGTCATAGGAGAGGTGCTCCAGCCCCTCTGATCATGCTCGTGGCCCTTCTCTGGACATGTTCCAGCATGTCCATATCTCTCTTGTAGTAGGGGCTCCAGAACTGGACGCAGTACTCCAGGTGGGGTCTCAGGAGTTGTCTCATTCAGTTGTCAGGTATTTTGTTTGGTTTGAGGTTTTTTATTTTTTAATCCTTTCTTTTCTTTTTTTTTTTCTTAAAACAGGAATATGGGAAACAATAAGCTAAAGCCATCTGGGAGTTCTTTATGCATATGTCTAAAAGTTAGAGGATGAAATAGGTATTATTTTAAACTGTATACATTCAAGTTAATCACTAAATAAAATGAGAAAGGAGTAATGGCATTTCATATAGAGAAAATGAAGATTCTTAGGCCTAAAAGTCTCTGAATTGAATCAATCAAAATGGAGTTAGTAGGTAGAAGTATTAAAGGACTGTAATAAGACCATGCTACAGATGATCACAACAGGAAAGGCTGGGGAAAGAAGAAAACTATATGGTAAAATAAGAAAGCTATGTATGGATAATAACACTGATGATGGCTGATAACACCTCCGTAATATTTATTTGAAAACCTTTGAGACACTATGGAAATAATAGCTGTTGCAAATTACTGCTTCCTGAATCACATCAGGAACAGTTAAGCACAAATCTGGCTGTAGCAAAGCTAATGCAAATACCAACCTGAGTAAATAAGAAATAGTTGGTACACAAACATCTCCCTAATCTGGGAATTGAACCAATTACTACCACAAAGACAGACATGATTTCAACAGCTTTTGTTCTAAAAAGAAATTGATTGATGTGGGGAAATGGATTGGATCAACCTTAGCACAGAGGATAAAACATCCAGGCAAAGATGCTCATAAAATCAGCCAAGGATACTGATATTTTCTTTTTAGGTGCTTACGACAGTTCAACAAACTGGGACAGGGTGGAGTCTTTAAAAGCATCAGATTATAAATGGTTTTGTAGCTTAATAGTTGTACAGTCAACTCTGATTAAGAAATTAAGTTCGGTATTTGGGGTCTATGTCAGTGAAGACTTTCTGCTTGCTGATTCCCTTGACTGTAGCTTCTCAATTAGTAGCTTGCAGTGGCAGCTCCTACCTTCACAAATGGTACTGTAAACTTTGCAGGGATATTAATAAAGTCTAATGGTATCTTAAATCTGGTCATTATTTTATGAATTTGGTTGAGAATATGAAATGTGGTACAGGGGTTCATAAGCTGGAGAAAAAATTGCTGACACCTCAGAAAAACAGGGACTGAAAGATGCCAGATGAGATGAAACATGGGAAAATGGGGAGGAAAATGAGAAATAAATGAAAAGGTAGTGGAAGCAGCCGGTCTGGTCACAGGCTGGAAGACAGAGGACTTTCTCCTTACTATAAAGCATTTGTGAGAGGAGAATAGGAAAGTCCTTACTAGATACACTATATCTTGTTATTAAAGGAATTTGTGGAGCTTTTTGGCAAAAAAAAATGGAGAAAGACAAGATAGAAGTAAACCATCTGATCAGAAGGGCAGAACACTTTTCCTAGTGTAAACAAACAGTACAGATCATATTTTCTAGTACCCTTCCCAAGACATCTGTTATTGAACACTGCTGGAAACAGAATATGAGATCTGGCCTATTACAACAAGCTTATTATCTTATTGAAAAGCTTGCCATAAAATGTGTTGTCAGGAGACAGGACATGTCACATTAACCCTGAATCTTAATGTGCAATAGGAAAACATTGAAACAGTAGCAAAGAGTTTATAGAAAAATACTTGAAGCACTATGTATCCAAGAATGTCATTAATATAAAACATTGTCAGCATCTCCCTGATACATTTTACTGTATATTTTTTGTTATTTCTTTTTATTACTGTAATTTATAGGTAGGAAGGTGGGTTTCTAGCAGAGATCTTTCTTCTTACTAGTCACAAAATCAGTATTTTATTTTTTTTCCAAGTATGTTGACTTTATTTCAACTTTCTCTTAAAGAAAGTACTTTACAAAAGCAAGTAGCCATTTTTAATCCCATTTTTTCAGCTGGGAGAAAGTGAGTCATGAATTAATTCAGTGAACCACAGAATATTCCTTGCAGTGCGGTATGGATAAAATCAGGGACAGAACACAGACCTCCTCAAGCTCAGCTCCCCTTCCTCTTGCCTACTTTGTATGATTATTTCACAGCTGACTCTGAACGCAGCTTGTGACAAACAGACCTATTTGGAGTATAATGGAGACTTATTTGGGGTATTTAACGATGCAACATGAAATGGAAGGGATGCTCTTCAAAAACGATTCATGCCAGTGACTTGCACCATGCAAGGGCAGATGTTCACCGTAGTTCTGAGTTCTGTCTAGCAGATCCCCTCCAAACCTGTAACCTCCTGCAGCTTGTCCATTATGTTCCTGTTTGGCAGAAAGGCGATTGCTGCTGTGCTGACATTCATCACTGAGCTTTTTACTGTGGGTCTGCCGCTCTTATGCTGACACACTTATCTGAAATCAGCATGGGGATGTATCAGACCTGGGGAGGGCGCTTTTTTTCTTTTTCCCCTCAAAAATGCTTTTTCTTCTGCAGTATTATATTCCTTTCTGTCCCTGAAGCTAGGTAAGAAATAGGGGTAATAGCAAAATACCACAAGTAAGGAAAAGGCTGCAAAGATAGATGGATGTATCGATATAGATATATTAAGTTTGGGGTTTGATTATTTTTTTTTCCCCACTCCACTTATGTAATCATTTGAAATACAGATTTCAGTATATGATATTGCAGGAGGACTAGTAGCCCATTTCTACTTCTTTAAGCAGTCATTCATTTTATTTCAGTGACGTGTTTTGGTGCATCCCCACAGCAGCCGTCCTTTGGTGTGGTAGGGGGTGGTTTTGTTTGCTGGGGATGACGTGGAGGTGGTGTTGCTTTTCTGGAGGGGGGGGCAAGATTTGAGTATTGTGAAAGTTTTGCATTATGAATTCTGTATCACCACTTGTCGTGTGGCAGATTAGAAAATGCTGAAAAATAGGATAGCTGATTTTGTATGTAGAACACGGACACTGAAGGTGCTGATGGAAAGTGATTTTTGCATATCTCTTGAATCTTCATACTCCTTTCAGTAGGAATAACATTTGAAAAAAGACTGGATCAAATTTTCAGACATGCTGAATATCTAGTGTCTGTTAACTTCAAGTTATCTCGGGGCTGTTCAAAAATGCTGAATATTAGGACCAATGAAGTGTAGGGTATCTCTCTTCAGCAGCAGCTGAGGCAAGCTGCCTTTAAATCTTTGTGTTGTCTCTACTTATGTGTTCTAAAGTCTGTAAGTATATCTATTTTAATACAGTAATTACATGTACTGTTTTTCAGTACTTAAACGTTTGTAATCCTTTTTTTTTTTAAATTTCCTTTTCTCAGCTATTGTCAGATGACCAGTTTAATTCTCAAATGAAGTTCAACTCATAGTGCAAGTAAAATACTTTGTGACTTCAGAAAGACTGGCAACATACTTACTTTGAGCATCTATAAGCTATTTTAACTAGTACTCTATAATATCTATAATAGTAGATGCAGAGACTGTAGATGTACTCTGTGTATGCATAGTAAACAGAAAATCCATACAAAAAGCAACATGCAGGGCCTCTTCTATTCTGCGTTTCACGCTCCCTAAATTTGGTGCAGAATTATTCTCTTTTGAATCAAGCTGTAGCATCTAATTTACCATTTTAAGGAAAATGCCCCTAAAAATTCTGGCAATGAACAACTGACAGTGTTAACTTGTCATACAAAACGAAGAGATAACTGATGTGTTGTTGTCCGAGTCTGCAATAGTTGTCTGAGCTGAAAGCGATAGCTCTGAGAGGTGTGAAGTATGCTTTTTATCACAATGTTCTCTCTTAGTCAAACTCTAAGGATAAATGTCTGAGTGTTTATACTAATTTTTCGTGCTGATCAGACATCCATTGCTCTTTCAGATCTGCTTTCAGGAACAATTACAGGAATTACTATTTTATTCTCCATGTGTTGACATAAATCTTAATAATATTAATGTAAATCAAATACAGAGTTGGAGTTTAATGCAACAGACTTCCTTCTTCCTGTTTTATAAAAGTTTGTATACTCAGTCAGGAAGAAGAAACAACGCTGCTTTTGATCATCTGTCATAAAAAGTGTATTAAATATTACGAGAAATACTTAAGGGAGAATGATTTGAAAACAGTGTACACTAAAATATATTTTGACAAAATATTAATTTAGCAGTTTGGAATTCTGATCAGTAACCTTTTTAAAGAGTTCTCAAGTAGAAGCTATTTCCCTCACTTTATCTGTAATTAGTACCTGTGAGTCATCTTGTTCTTTTACTTCCTCAAGTTGAAAGTCAAGTAACCACACCTAAATCTCTGCAGATGTTTCTCTTGGTTCCATAAGCATTCTGTATTACTGATTTCTGTATCAGTGAAAAGTAATCAACCTTGATACATCGGCCAATATGACACAAAAGGGAAGTGATAAAAGCTTAAGGCAAAAATATGTTCTCTGCAAACGGATTTGTCTTGTAGCTAAAAATATTTAAATTTATATAGTAAGTGATGCAATCTCTTTTGGAGAAACATATGCTGATGTGGAAACCCGCTTTCTTCTCTTACTGGCCAAGTATTTGTTTGGGGTTTTTTTATTACTTACAGCCTTAAAAATGGAATCTGCGCTTCTAAACACGTCCAGGCAGTTGTTACACAATTTGTGTGACTCCTTTTGTAGAGGCAACTATTGCATTCAGATAGTTGCTAAGGGTAATTTTCATCCAGAAATTACTTTGAAATTAAAATTTAAATAGCTGTGGAATTATAGGAGAGGATATACTGCTTCCGTGTAAATCAATTTAATAAAAATCAAACCCCTACTATTTATTAGAAATGATTTGACAATAAATAGTGTACCAGAGCTTAGAAATACATTGCTACAAATACCAGATCTGTTCGTGTTAAGTTCTGCCAATTCAAATTTGCATCTTCCTTTTGGATATATACTGCATCCTGTGACAACAATTTTCTGATTGAAGTCCCGTATTTCTTTGATAAAAAACAAAGGAACACAAAGCAGAAACGTAGCTGGAGAAAACACGAGCATCAACAAAGCTTAACACAAATATTTACTCTATCTAAAATTACTTACTTAAATACATATTTAGGCACCCATGAAAAAGACCTCCATCTTATGCTGAAATGGAATATTGTACAGGCAGAAATGTCTTCTATGGAGAACAAAATGTGTAGTCAGAACACTTTGTTTGCTTAAAAATAGAATAAAAACTCCCGGTAACAATCAGCCTGTCCCTCCCATCTATAATGCTGCTGCGCTGAAAGCTTTCCAGCACAACTAAACTATACTTTAGCTCATGGGTATTGGAGTCAGCAGGCAAAGGGAGCTGTGATGAATATCATAACATTTTATTATTGATGAATCAATTTGAAAGACAGTGAGTCTTTCAAAAAGAAAGTAGGTGAGGAAAATTAAGCTAGTGAAAAGCTGCTTATATATATTATCTATCTAAGACTGAAATATATTGGGAAGGAGAAAGAGGCAGTGACAAAGGTGTCCAAAAACGGCTACCGAAGTGATTAAGGACCTGGATTTACCTCTTGAGAGGACACAATAAAAGAAAAAGGAAAAAAGTAATAGTTTAGTTCAGGAAGAAAATGAATGAGAAGATACATGGCAGAGGTTTGTGCAAAGTAATGGTATGACTGATGACTAGGTACATGTTTGTGCTTTCTAATGTTAAAATAACATGCTTAAAAAATAAATACAAGTCTTTAAAAATTTATACTTTTTCTGCATGGTAGATAATGAGCTCATGAAACTTGCTGCCACAATGTATAATTAAATTCAAGATTTTAGTGGGTTTGGGTTTTGGTTTGTTTGTCTATACTTTTTTTAAAAACTTTCTTGTTAATGCGGCTTTTCACCTTAACATAGACAGAGGGGAGAAAAATTACAATGGAAATAAAACTTGATGCATTCTGACTGATCAATTTGAAAACAGACTACTTTTCTGATCAAGTGTGGAATAATGTATAACAGTGGAAGGAAGGACTCTGCTAATGTCTTAAGTTAGAAGGTTGACTAGTAGACATGTTAATTTTTCTTTTATTTTTTTTTTTTCCTCGACAACTGTAGTTACCCTTGTTTTTTCCACATTAAGGAACTGGAACAAGAAAGGACTCACATTAGCTTAGTGTCTGAGAAATACTAAACAGGCAGGAGCTGGCGTATGACCAGGACTCCCATTATTTCTGGGCTGACATCTGTAACCTTTGTTGCAGTCTTCTCTCTGATGAGTTTTGCAGCCACTCTGTTAGTGGTCTCAACAGCTCATTCTGTGCGGAGAGGGGCAGTGTTGTTCAGCAGTCTAACAGTCCACGTTGCATCATGGTATCATCTTGCTTAGAAACCACTTGCCTATGACACTGAGTGTTTTGTTTTATTTCAAGAGCAGCATATATACTTTCAAGGAGTTGGGGTTTAAAAAAAGTAAACGTGAGGGTTTGATGGAACTGTGCAATCAAGTGGAAAATATTACATCTGCCTAGCCCCATGCTGATCCCCGGGTAGGAAAGAAAAAGCTTGGTGTCAAAATTCTTGTATGTACAGTGGCTACATGGAATCCAATGTTTTTATTTAGATATATATATGTATATAATGCATGTGCAGTCTAGCAGTGCAGGATGTAATATATAACAAGTATGTAGAACACTAATGTTTTCATCTGTGCAGTTATAACTGGATTCCTCGCGCAGGCAGGCAGGCAGGAGCATAGAGCCGGCCTTAGCAATCGGTAGTGGGCAGCAGCTGTCGGGCTTTGGGAAAAGGCTACAGACCTTCAGCACTGTTACTCCACAGCTGTAAAACAAATGCCACTTAATCCCAGCAATTTTGGTGGCGGCGTTGTCAGAGTGGCTGTTAAAGGCAGCGGGCAAATGTGCTGATGTGACCACTATAGATTCAAGGAAGTGTTTAAACTGCTTTAAAGTGCTTAAACCCTTTCAGCTCATGTCACATTTGTGAGCTTCCTCTTGAAGGGAGTGGGGTACAAGCAATGTGATTTTTCATACTCAATAGCATGTTTACAAGTGTAAAAAAAAAAAAACCAAACCTTAGGATTGGAGAAAGCAAGGTTATTTATAGGTTTTGCACTATGAGAAAACACCCAGAATTGGGCTATACCTTTTCTTTTCTATGCCAATATAAATATTTTGAAATACTCAACTTGTTTGAGCTCAATACAATTTGAAGTAGGTTAGGTATTCCACTAAATATAGGCATGTGTAATAACCTCTTTACACATAATTTTCTAAATGATATTTAAAAAATTTCATGAAGGAAAGAATCATCAGCATATGGAACCGCTCATTTCAATCCTGTTTATGTTTAATAAAGAGCATGAGAAGTACAAGTATGTTCACTAAATAGTGGAAATGTTGTTTACAGTGGTCTTTGTCTGGCAGCTAAATATCACAAACTTTCTATTATTAGTATTGAACATTAATTTGTGCTGCATCAACTGAATTTTCAGTGATTTGGACATAGCATTAAACTTCTATGCAGGACTAGGGAGCAGAAAATTCTAACTACTTCATATGCATAAGTGATGTGGTGTATACGATTAAAAGTATGAAATTGTAGGCATACATTTCAGACAGTGCTAGTGTAGAAATAGCTTCCTCTGCCTTACACCCACTTACGACCTATTGTGAAACCATGGTCGTGCACAATGAAGGAACAACGTTAGAGTAATTCTTTACCAGATGTGAGGGTAAAGATTCCCATTTTGCTTTTTCTGTTTCCTTGGAACTTGGCAAGGTAATATGAGGCTTCTAGCCTTGGGAGTAGTCTTTCTGCTCTTGGGGATGGACAGAAAAGTTAATTACTTCAAGCATTTCCTGGGACAAGACCTGCTGAAGGCAAGTCAAAGTGACCGTCTAGGACACCAGGCAGGATATGGCCAAACAGCTGTAGCCCATCATCCACTCTGTCCATGCTAGAGCTGGGAAAATTACTGCTGCAGGAGAGATGGGTGCAAGGAAGGGCAGGAAGGGCTGTCTTCCCTTCCCACTCCACTCCTCACTGCACCCACTTCGCCAATAATAACAGGAAAGAGACACTGTCCCATTTCCATCTCTTCCTTTTCCAGGCCACTCATAGTTTGTTGTGCAGAGAAGTCTTGAGCCATCTCTGTCCTGAAAGATTTATAATTGTGTTTTTAGACTCCAGATTATCTCTTGATCTGCTGCAGACTTGAGCAGAGCTCAAGAATTTGGAGCAAGAGAAGGAACAATTGCTCCTGCACGGCATCTGGAATCTTCCTGTATTGTCAGTAGCGTGTCCTTCTTTATCAGTGCAAGTGCTTTTCTTACGAAGCAGAGGGACTTTATTGACAAGGGAGAAATTCAGTTTGTTTAGCTCTTTTTCTTCTGGACATTAAATTGGTGTCTAGGTGCATGCTAATAAGTTGCTGTCACAATGCCAAGAAAGAGGTAGTTGTTTACTGCTGTGTCCAAAGTCTGGAGTTCATAAATACATGGAGTACTCATGGAGTCAGCTGTTCCCGTCATTTCTGTACACCATGGAGACAGTGGTTTCTTGATTGAATGTCTTCCAGAGTGTGGTCAGTTTGTTCAGGAAGGACAGAAGCAGCAGGAGTAGCAAGAAGTTGAAACAGAGTCAGCTCACTTTTGTGTCAACAGAGACAAAAGGGGAAGTCAAACTGGAGTTAGCACACTGCACTCTCACTTCCATATCATGCTGCCCAAGGGACTCTTGAACATGTGGATTCAAATCTGGCTCGTTACTGCAAATGCATCTCAGATATATGAAAATAGGAACTGAGGTTATTTTTCTTTTTTGACATACCTGCCTCAACAATGTATTAAGAGGATTTTTTCTGAAATAATTTGAACCTGGATATCAGACCCGTTTCTTTGTGCCGTAGTAGAATTCCTCTTCCTTTTCCACATATAGCTAAGTTGTACCAATGCGGTGAAGTAATGGAGATTCAGAACTCATATTTTTAACCCAGGTGGACTGCCTTCTTTATAAGCATGAGCCAAGATATGTCTCACCCTGCTGGTACCTGTACAAATGTTTTTTTCTGTCTTTCATCTTTGCTTCCCTCTGTGAACCCTCAGTCTCATTGATTTTAACTTTGCTTGAGTTCCAATCTTGCCCTTCTGACTCCTCAGTAATTTACACTATATCCCTGTTGCCACCATGTTTGGAAGATTACTTCTTTATGCTGGTATTCAGGAGCATCTTCCTCTTCCTGATCCAAACTGGTACCACTTACTTCGCCAGTGAAAAGAATAATGTGTGCAGGAACTCTTCTGTGGATAGAAATTGTTATGCGGCTGCCTGTACTGTCCTTGTCTTTGAGTGCTACTCAGATATGTTCTTTCTCTTGAAACACAGTCCAGGAAATTGCCCTTGTTTTGTGGCAAAATGGGTAAAGTTGTCCCCAGTGATAAAAGGGTTTAACAGAGGATTTCCTTTTTTCTTTCTGCTATGATTACAGCTGCATTTGTCTTATAGGTTTTCCTTCTTAATAGGATGACACAACGTGACCGACTTGCACTTTTATGTCATGCAGTGATATGTTAAAACTATTTTGGGAGCAAAAAGCTGCTTTCCCAGCAGCCAGTGAGCACCCAGTTCAAAGCTGAACAAATGTCTTCATGCAGAGAGAGCACTTGGTAGCCCAGACAGAATGGAAATTGTAATGGTATATTTAGTAGAAGCCATGAGGGAATGTTTTAGCAGAGATTATCACTAACTAAATTAAAGATTGATAATTTAATTTTGCTTCCAAAGAAAGATGGTGAGAGTTGCATCCTTCCTCTCTGGAATTGGGTGGGAAAAATGCTCTTAATATAAATTATATTCTGGTACTGGAGAAGTGTGTCTCACAGTATTCCTTTCGTTATGTTGATTAGAGAGCACCAGTGCACAGAAGCGACAGCTATACCATTAGGGCATGTTCACGACTAAGATAAGATAAATAGAACTTCATGTTAACATTGCCTCTTCTGTAATTTCACATTAAGACTGCACTCAACAAAATGTCTTGTGTCTCTTAGCTATACAGTGCACATCAGGAGGAGCCTTATAACAGTATGATCAGGATTTTATTACTGCTGCCAGATTACAAAGAAGCATTTTTAAAAGTAGGTGTCCATGCAATCTGTGCAGCTGTGATGATTTACTGTAGATGATTGTGTGGCACTTACCTCCTCAAAAACTAATCTGCTAGAGCAGTGAATATCATTATACCCATTTCACAGATAATGAATCTGGACTTTGATACAGTACAGTTCAGCTTCAGAAGTCAGCGGCTGATCAGTCATATTTAGGTTTAGGGAGAAGCTGGAAGACACTAAGCCCAAAGATAATCCTTCCTTCCAAAACGAGAGCTTTACAAGCAGTGGTTCTTAATATGTTATTACTGTTAGGGTAGAACTTATTTCAGTGTGGCCAAAAAGACCCTTGAGTTGCCAAATGGCAGGTCACAAATGAAATTAAAAACTTTTTTCCCCTCTCGGAAACAACACAGTATCCTCCTTGATATTGCAATAACGAGCACAATGTTGAGACAGAGACACCAACCTGTATTTAGAGAGTGAATCACAGCCCGGTTTACTGTGTCTTCTGTGTTTTTAGTAAAAAAACTCAACTCCCAGAGATGTATGGGCGTGAGAATTTAAAGAATTAAGGATTTGGTTCATTTGCTGGGGTTTGTGCCTGTAGGGAAAAACTGGAAAACCTGAATTGTGAGTGCTGCAAAAATGGAAAGGAAATTTAGCCAGTGTTTTAAAAAGAAACCTTGCAATTAGCTTTATGGCTTACTTAGATATTTGAGTGCTTAAGGTTAGCAAGAGTCTTGAATCTTTCTTGGAAGAAAAACAGTACGGGGAAGAGTTTCAGGTATGGGTTGTATACCAAGATACAGTCACCTACTCACATTCAGCAAGTACATGCCTGACAAATCCCGGTGGGATGACAAACAGGGCAGTCCTGCCTTCTCCCATGTCCTGTGTGATTTACAGCTTTATACACCAACCAAGCGAAATCTTGCAGCACATTCACTGATCTGTAGGCAGTCACAGCAACTCACAGTGTGGGTGTCATTGAAGAGCCTGGACAAAAGCCCTTGATCAGCTATACTGCTTGTTCTACAGTAATTGCAGCATCTGAGTGTTTTTCAGGGGTATACACAAATAAAGCACATTACTATAATCCACAGATAACACAGCCATTGTCACAGTATGAACACTTAAACCCCGCATTTAAAAAACCCGCAATTTATGTTTGTTATTTTACCCCTTTTTAAAAAGAAAAAAAATAACACTATTACATTGGTAAATCTGGTTTCATCAAATTTAAGAATCAAAGCACACAGAACAGAATCGTGAATGCAGACATAGCAATCATGGAAATACATGTGAGCAAATAAAGACTACATACTACATGGCTGCTTTAAAATGCATGTGAAGGGAATGGCATCGCTGTTGCATTGTGCCTGGCTGCCCATGAGACATATCTGAAAATTATACTCAATGAAGATACGGCACAAAAGAGAACTGGGAGCAATTGAAGTCGTATTGTTGGGGCAGGAGCCAATGAAAGAAAAAGGTTTGCTGTTCCTCCTCTCCAGACCACTAGATAAAGGAGGTGGTTTGTAATCATGAGGGATGGACAATCAGGGGGGTTTGGGTGGTATGTTTTTTCTCTTTTTTTTGGTGATTAAAAGACAGAGTGAGAGTACAGAAAGTCGTGTATTGTCAGCGAGTCAAAGTAGATTACAAAGGACAGTGAACACAGAAGAAAAAGACAGCTAAAAAAGATGTTGGTCTCTTTTTTTTTTTTTCTTTTTTTTTTTTTCCCCTCACTAAAAAGCTTAAGAGGGAGAGGAAAAGTTCCTTTATCTAAAAAGAAAAGGAATGAAGATATTTGCAGTTTCTGGGTCAGCACAAAGGCTCAGCTGATAGTCATACGTTCTCCGTTTCAGGAGATCAAGTTTGGAAGTGACCTCAAGAATTTTCCTCCCTTGACCTTCCACGTAGAGGTGCTGCAACCTGGAAGGAGGGGTTTTGCATTGTGCAGTCCCACGCAACTTTCATGGGAATCCCACAGATTTCGAGATGAAGTGGAAGCCCTTTAAGGAGATCGTTTGCTTTGCCATTTGGAGATAACCTGTACATGGCTGCTGGACGGATAGTGCTGACTTTAAAAACTGGGAAGATGAGCGATTGTTTGTCTTCCCAAGTAACTGATGCAAGAACAAAGTGGGAAACGGCTCACAGCCTCGTTCCTCTGAATCTCTTGTTTTTATATGACTAGCATTGGTCGAATTGGTTGATTAGTATAGCACAGATTGCTCTGCCAACAGTCTCCTCTGAGCACGCAAGCCTTCCCAGTAATCCTCACTGTAGCTGTATAGCAGAGGAAAGATGTGATTTATCCTATACTGAGGATCCTGCACTGCAAGGAAGTTGTGACCTTCTGTTCTGCTATTTCCAGCTTCAGTTGGTCAGCAGATTAAAAGGTTAAATGTGGGCCATGTGAAGGTGAGGAAAACAAACTACCATCCTTGTGTTTAGATTGGGTGCTGAGATACCAAAATACCTATGGAAATCAAAAGAATATATACTGAGCAAAATAAAGCTCTACTAATACAGACACTTCTGGGAAACTTCATCTTTGTAGCTATTTTGCTGGCCTCCCCAGACCCTAATGTTGCAGCACTAGAGTGGAGTGAAATAATTATAACACCTGCTGGGGCTGGAAAACTAGTTTTAAGAGACTGTTTCTTTTGGCTTGCTAGGTTTAAGATGGACTACATCTTTCACAAGATCAAAAAGGCATACTAACTCCCGTTTTATGGGGAGGTTTGTGAAAACAAAACCCGACCAATCCCTACCAGTAAATTCTTCTATAAAGCAGAAAGTGACCAAAAAAAGTCAGCAAAGAAATTATTTTTTATATTGACTGCGAAGGGCAAATGGAGTCTTGAGTCTCTGATTCTGTATGTGAAGCAGGAGGTGGTTAGTGCCACTCACTGTGCTGAACATCAACCATTTTGTCTTATGGTACAGTTTGTGCTCAATACCGGATGTCAAGACTCTTTTCACGTTTGCCTTCTTGTTGGGATTCTAACTGAGGGGCATCACTTCACTTAGCATTTGAAACTAATCTGGCCTAACTTGCTAAGCCTTCTCATCCAAATTCAATGCCAGAACAGAATATTTTGACAACTCCTGAGTTTCGTTCTACTATATCAACAAGAAAACAAACATTCTGGGGCTTTATTTTGCTGGTTTGGGTACTATAGTTGAAAGCAAAATTACGTCAACATAAATGTTCTTGAAATAGATTATATAGTGTATCTCAAGTTCTTGGCTGGTAGGTTGGGGTCTTTTTCCCCTCCAAATGTCAGAATACAGTTGAGTGAGGGAGACTGTCTTTGCATGCTACAGATACATACCAGTCAATGAGAGCTACCAGGCAATGGCAAGGAACCCTCCGTGTCCTAGGCACTGGCACCCACTAGGCAGCTATATTAAGTTCTAGAAAGCAGAAATCTCCATCTAAAACAGTTGTTTGTGTTTTGTTTTGTTTTGTTTTTTTCCACAAAAGAGAATTATTTGCTACCATTACCGTTGCTGTCAGTGAAGTTTTCCTAGTTTAGAGTTCTCAGTAGTATAGGGTTAGCATTGCAAGGGTAATTGGACATGGTTAGCCTAGCTTTTATGTCCTCTCCTATGGGAACATAAGGACCAGAATGTACAGGCATAGCAGTACTGAATGCTGGTACTGCAAGGAAAACATGTGTTGGGTACATGTGTCTCACAGACTCATGCAATAGGATACACATGGAGTACAACATCTTGAAGCATCAGAGCTATTGTAGGATAAGTAATTGCTTCATCTCAAGCTGCATCCAGATGCACAGCCCACAGTCTTGGCTAGGAGTTCACTCTTTCACCAGAGCCTGGTGAGAAGAATAAAATCTTTGCAGTACAAATGTTGCCACATTTAGCCACGTTTTTCTCACTTGAAACAAGATTGCTCTAATCTGTTTTGCATATGGCTACAGCCTGAGACCATTTAGAAATGGAAACTAATACAGAATGTCACAACTCACTCAGTATGTCATTCTGCAGCGGGATCTCATTACACTGGTGCTTGGGTTTCGCTGTGGTTGCAAGTAACTTTTTGAGTAAAGTTTTGGTCTTAACTTCCCTGCACCAAGCTGTTGCTACTAGGAGTAGTGGATGTGGTAGCTCAGAGGTACTGCCCATGAAAGGGCTGCAGTTTTGGAGTTCAGCCCCTTTCTCTGGGGAGGGAGACGGGAAAAGTGACAAGACTGCTGTCATAAAAGTACTGACAGGCCTGTTTATTCATGTTTGTTCTTTATAGCCTCCTGTGAGGTATGGAGTCTTTCTGTTTTGCACCATCCTAAGAGTGTGGTTGTTACCTACGTATGATCAGTGATGACAGTGACATTCTCTGTACTACTTCCTCTTGAGTCGTCTTTGCCCAGGGTGTGCTCTATTGCTCTGCCTTATGACATGTCCTTTTCCCCTCTTTCCCCTGTCTGTAGGAGTTCCAGGATGAGCTGCATTTAGCTAGCTCTTTTCCCCAGACTACAAAATCTGGCCAACTTTAACAAAAACACAGCCTTGTGGGTTTTTTTTTAATTAAAAAAGAACCAAAAAAGTAGTAGGTTTTGCAAAGGAGAGAGATTACATAACAGTGTAAGGGGGGGATTATGAATATTGCTCTAAAACGCTATAAGAAAGTGTACATTTTCTCCTCTTCTGAAATTTGAAACAAATGGATGTCTGTTGGGGACACAGGTGGCAGATGTTGTCTCTGCTCAAAGGTGAAAGAAATCTTTCAGTCTAGTGTCTAAAGAACAGGTATATAGCCTCACAGAGGAAGAATTTAGCTTCACAATACGTTATCAGTATGACTCAACTGAGATCAAGCACTTTTCTTGAAACCACTGCATTGTCTTACACAAAAACAAACAGTCCCTCAAACTTTTGATGGATGTAACGACTTGTCTATCTGTAGGAACACCAAAACAGGTAAAAAGGAAGTAGAAATTTCTCTCCAGGTCTCCTGGGCGCTGCAGACACAGAGAGTGTGTGTTCTTTCAAAGCTCCATAGGGTTAACAGGAAAGGGGGTAGGAGTCAAGGTTCAATCCTGGTTACTTCATTGTATTTTTTGATCCACAAGTTAAGTTGCTTTCATCATCATCATCAGTTTTCATATTTTTTGATCCTTGTGCCCTTAGATAATCTGTATGTGCTCTATGTCTCATAAAATTTCTCTTTCTGCCATTTAATTTGAACAGAAGTCTACAACAGAGCCGAAGATGCATGCCAACACTAACTGTGCAAAGACGTGGATAGTTTATTCTGATAAATGTATTTGTTTACTGGAAACCTGCTGCTTTATTGATATTTATTTTTCCATAATAAGGTCAATGCATCTTATCCTCCTGATGGAGAATTAGGTAATATTTAATTGCCGTTCACCTGAAACATTCTCTTGGCATAAATTATATTTAATGCTAATTGAATTACAAAATTTGAGTTTATCATATTGAACATTTATGATCTGTGATACATATCCTGTTTATACAGAATTAAGGAGGTGTTATTAAATGCTTGGTCACCTTTGATACGTGTTATTATCAATTATATCCTTAATTATTATTATCTGTCAAGATGGGCTTTATGAATAAGTATAAGGTAGAGTTGAGAGGTTATGCTTCTGAGTCATTAATTTAAACTTGCATATATTCAGTAGTATTTGGAAAATTGGTCTGTGATTGTGCATGTCTTCCAAAACAATTTATCCAAACAGATTAAGGAGAGAAGTAGTGGTTAGTTTAATGATAAAAAGTGGCGTTCTTTTAAAATACCTTAATTGAGAATAAACAATTCCAAAGTATTTGCTATAAAATAGGTGAATATAAATGAGACGTCATATATACAGCTTAAGAGATATCTTCACATTTATGAATCTGAGGAAAACATAAAGAATAGATTGAGATCAAAAGCAACAGGCAGGAGCCCAGGTTTTTGACTTACGTATTTTCAAAAGATATGCAACTGGCAATGTTTGTGCATGCTGTCTGATCATTTATGCTAGTAAAGAAGAAACTGGCAAGATCAAAAGCTGAAGAGTAAAGTCCACCTAAGCTCTGTTAAGACCACCTGTCTGAGAGCCAGGGTTCACTGAGGACTGAAAGATAAGCAATTTCATCTTTCTGTCTTTATCTGAGGAAACTCCTCAGGAAGCTCAGATGATCCTTCAGTCTGGAATTGTCCCTTTTAAAATGAAAATTAAATCCTCACTGAAATTTGACCATAATGAAATTAAGAAATGGCTCCTGTCCACTCCCTTGTGCTGGTCTAATCGGAGAAAACAGGGAGATCATTTAATTCCTTTTACTGTGAGGCAAAATGTGTTTGTTTGAATATTACCCCATGGCGAGGGCTCAGCAGGCAGGTGAGTTGCTGCATAGCTACAAAGTGCTGCCACTTGTCAGTCATACTTCCTTTGCTAGGAGTTGCTGTTCAGACCAAGTCATTGTTTCTGGTGTACGTCAGTGAAGCAACATCCTTCCCCTGGGAGTATTCATCCCTCTGTTCTGAATTTGGCCCATTCTTTACACTGAGCAAATGTCTAAAGTTATGGATTGGAAAAAAAACAAACCCTGAAATAAACTCTAAAATGCCTCTGATTCACAGCTCCTTTGCAGCTGTTGCAAAATGTAAGTTTTGAAGCCATTGCGTGGTATTGTCAATCCAGACAATTCATGCATATGAAGAATACTGACGTTATTAAATGGTTCACTAAAACTCTTGACACTTCAAGGCAAAGCAACACTATTGTTTCAATCTGTGCTTAATGATAATTGAATTATTAATCTTGAACTTACCATACTGAACATTTAAAATCATCATGTTTCTCCAAAATTAAAGCAAGTGAAAGAGAGAGAAACTATTAAATGCTTGGTCACTTTCAATAAGTAGTATTATCAATTATATTCAACAATTATTATTATCTGTCAAGATCAGCTTTATGAATATGGAGCCTTCATGGTGTTAATATGCATATGCGTATTAAAAGATATGAAAAGTTGCAATGCATGAACAGTAGCTGATTTTCAATATTTACAATTCAAATATTTCCATTAAAAAGCATGTGTGATTCATACAAAGAGTTAACTGTGAGAAAGTAAGTAATGTTTTGGAACCAGTAGGCTTTAGAAAGAATCTACAGCTAATGGTGTTTTAAAATGGCCAAATGGACTCCTATCAGTATGCTCAAATTAAAACATTCAATTCTTGCTGAAACATAATTTCTTCTGTCAGATGACATTAGCAGAGCCCAACTAATAATGGTGATGAAGATGATCTGTTTAAAACATCTACAGTGATCGGTTGCAGTGCAGCCACCCCGTCATTTACAAAAGTGGTTTTGTTCACATTCTGTAGAATTCAGGTGACCTTGACCACCTGAAACCAACATACTCCTTATCTGAAGAAACACAATGTCATTAAATTAATGAAATGGATGAGTGAATAGGGACTATGTGCAATGATCCTGCTAACTTTGCTTCCCCCTAACCTGAACCACGTTTCATTTCTCTAACAATGTATTCCAGACGTGCTTTTTTGAAATAGCACTTATATCATGTTTTTATTGACTTAAGGTTTACAAGAACTTTCTCGTGTGTAGTTTGACTGATCCAATTCAAATGCTCTTTGTTATCAGTCTTTTATGCAAGTGTATGCCTAACTAACATTACCATTTTCCTCCAGTGCTCTCAGACATCTAAAGCAAATTGTTGTGGCCTTCTGTTTAGTCCTGTGTATAACTGTTTACTCATCAGTAAATTGCTTATCTTTTGATAAATTACTCCAAACAAAAATAAAATCAAAACTATTAGAAATAAGTATCATAATTTTGTTCAAGGGTATTAAACACAAATCCCTAAGATGAAATCAGAGTTATCAGAGATTAGTAGTTTCCAAAGAAACAGTGTGATGTCCCATCTTTTAGGTCTGCGTTTTTGTTGTGCTGGAGATACTAAGTTGAAGGTTCAAGAAGACGACGGTTTGCTGACAAGGTTCCTGCTTTATATACACACTCTTCCAGGGAAGGACTAAAAAGGGGGTTTTGTTTTCCAGCCTACATTTTCATTGAGTATGAAACATTACCTAGGTGATAGCCAAGAGAAAACATACCTTCCTTTTCACTGCTACAGCCACTGGATGAGACTCCTACAGATAATTAAACTTCCTGCTCAAAGGAGAAAAAAAAAAAAGGAAAGAAAAACGTACTTGCTGCCACCTTCTATTTTCTGTGGGACATGTCATTTTAGCAAAAATAAAACCAAAACACAGGGTTTATTTTGGAAAAAAAAATAATCTGGTGCAGGAGAGACCAACTTCAGTTGTTATACTGCATTATAAGTTATTAATAAGCATAAGGTCTGCATGTGTGCATGTATTTTGGAAATGTATTATTTGGTTACATCAGTACAGGAGACCCAAAATAGCCCAGCGTGCTGTTAGAACTCTGAATTTGTTTGTGCCTGTGATGTACTGCATCAGTTAAAGTAATGCACTGCATTGGCAAGAGCTTTTAAGAGTTTAGCAATCACTTTTGTCCAATTTTGTGATATGCTACTGATGCTGCAGGAACTCATAGGAGCTAAATGGTACCTGTATAACAGGAAGATACGCAACACTTTTTTTTTTTTTTTCTGTTTTGCTTATGAATCTGTGAACAACTCTGGCTCTGAGTTTCCTTTTTGTCTTCCCTTGTACATTAAGGCAATGAGTTCTTTTACGATATGATTGAATTGTCCAATAGCTCTAGTGTTTCAATAGTTTTCTGGGTTTTTTATTTACTTTCTCCATTGATGTTTTCAACTATTGTCTTTCCTTATCATGTCTGTATCTTGGTTACCAAAGAAATTAAGAACAGGCAAGCCATTCTATTGTCTCCTTTTTACCCCTCTGGTAACATTCTTCTTCAATACCCCCCATATACCGAGGGAAAAACCAAATCTTGTTAAATGTGTACTTTGCAGGCCACCTTTCACTTTACGAACTGATCACCTGCTGGCTTTACAAGAGGAGCTTGTACTTCAGAAGTAACGGCTTCATTGGGAAATGCATTAAGTTCTTATGTTCTTCCATAGTCAAACTAGTCTAGTCTTGGTAACTGCACTTTATGATTACCTCATCTATCTCATGACATTTCATGTCAGATCTGAAAGTACAGCTATTGTAAGTTTCTTGCTCACTGGCATTAACCTCAGAACTGAAGATGACAGAATGTGTAACCTCTTACGTACTTTGTAGCTCTCGTTACACCAGTTTTCTGTCCATACACAGAAGTAGTTCATTTTCCTTAGCAGCACAAGACACAGCTTTAATATTCCTGAGTGATTACAGATAGTGAGATAAGACACAAAAGACTGTTTTAAAGTGACATTGTCAAGTGCATTTTAGTACTTCAAAAATATGTTCATAGGAGGACATGTATATAAAAGAATGAAAAGCCAAAGTCAGAAGCAATCAATTATAAAGATTATGAAAAATCTCAAGCACATGCTGTATTTCAAATAACCTATCAAGTATTTGAAAACTTAATTCATAGTCAACAATAATAGACCATGATGTGTAGAATATACAAAAACCTGCATATTATACAGGTAAATCAATGAGGGGTTTTGACAGTTATGGTGAAGGAAGATAGTGGTTAATATTCTCTGTGAAGCTGCCTAAAAATAGTTCACTTCAATTGGAAAATGGAAGAGACATAGGCATTAAAAAAAATAAAATAATATATTAAAAAGGATTATGACTTTCTATAATCCTATTTAAATATTGCCTGAATAATCTGCACATTTACATATCTTTTAGCATGAAAAGTGCTTTGAAATTCATTTAACCCATGATCTATTTTAGAGTTTGGTACTCCAAGCCCAAAAGCATTTTCTATTATATTTGAGGATTTTGTGCTACGCATTAGAAAGCAGGCTTTTTTCTAACCAGAGTTTGGAATTTGTTTGCTATCCATTATAGTTTTAAAATAATTTTGTGAACGTTGAATGTTAGGCAATGTTTATGAATTGTTTGCGGGAAGTAGATTATTGATTATTGTGCACTCTGAATCTGCTTTTGAAGTGTTTGATAAGTCAACCAAGAACACAGAGTGTGTTGTTTTCCCTCTCTAGCAGTGTAAGAAGAGTACTTCAGAAAATTGGTTGGTTATGCTTGCGTGCCTGTTAACAAATACTCATAAAGTTACTATTGATTTATATAACTTCCTGGAAATACTAATGGAAGTGTATATAAAAGTGGCTGAAATATAAAATAATGCTGAATTTTTAGGCATATACATGAATACTTTTATTTCTGCTATGTATCCGTTCAGTAATTGTGTACAGTCAGTAGGAAGACTCCAATGGAGGGCCTACTTGTCTAACTACATTATATCAACCTTCATAAAAGCTTAATCCAAAGACAGAAATTCAATAATATTTTAATATCTGTTCAATACTGCGATTGATTTGTTTCTTTTTTTTTTTTTTCAACACTCATTATTCTCCTTCAACTTTGATAGTGCCAAAGAGGGGGGTCTATTTTAATCTACAGGCAGGGGTTTAAAATCTCTGGTCGACTTCTTGATTTACTGTCAGTATCTTTTTCCACCGGTGCAGTGAAAAATCTTGTCTTGATGATCTCCCTGGCAATTTCTAAATGATTTAAGCAGACTCAAGCAACATCCAGTTATAAAATGCACATCAATATGAAATGAAAATTAAATGGAGAAGCCAGTAAAAGTTTGTTCATTAGTCACTTTAGACAAAGGTGATCTCAATTTATTATACTACTTATTATAATAATCAGTATTGTTATATATCTTCTGAACCAGTGTAAGTGTAAAAAGGGCATTGAATTGCCATTTAGACAGAAGTCCCCCATCGAAAGTATATGCGTCTGTCTTGGTGGGTTTTTTGGTTTTGGGTTTTTTTTTCCAAATGGCTTTTCAAAAGACCTCAAAAGATCTTCTGTCAATTTATATACTCAGGCCAGGTTTAATGTAAGGACTGGAGAGCTCTTGACTTTAAAAAGAAATAAATAAAAATTTTTGCCTTTTGAAATATGGGTTTCTTGCTCTTCTATTATAGTTCCAGGTATTGGATGTGTTGGAGTGTTGTTTTTCTCTGGCTGTATGGAAACAAGAATGTGAAAAGGTCATGGGTGAATTTTTTCTTTTTTTTTTTTTTAACTTCAATTATCCTCCTTATGTAGTTAATCATCCTTGAGACCTCTCACAAGCTTTCTGGCATTGTCTGTGAATTGTGCTTGGTGCAGAATACAGGTAGTTTCTGATGAGTCAGTCAAGTCCAAGGAGCAAACTTAGAAACCCTTCAGTATGACAAAAGCTAAGCAGCACAATTCTAAAGCAATGTGGTCATCAAATGTTGGCATGTGTAACTTACAGGTAATTAACACTGCCATAAAATTCCTGCATGAATATTAAAGGAAAATTTAAAATATTTTAAGGGTGACTAAAGTAGTACAGCAAACTTAGGTAAGACTGCCAGCTGTTACAAAAGTCTGGCAGGAGCAGTGAGGGCTGCTGTAATCCATTAACATTTGATATTTCATCTCATCAGATTATAGAAATTCTTGCAGCTGTATTTGAGTACAGTAAAATATGATGAATTTGCTTCCATAAACTGGCTTGCCATTCCAATGTCATGGACAGTAACATTCTCATCAGCTGTTCATCTGATTGTTGGTCTTATTTTAGCTGATTTAATGGGACAGTTAGAGACGCGGTATCTCATTCTTGCTATGACAAAACGTTATACCAGATAAGGCTGTGCTGCTCTAGAATGATAACAAGTGGGCCTTAATCATCAACCTCTTCCATGCTATTACAGACAGGGAAGAAAAGGAGTTTGAGAGGGCTCTTCTGCCAAGCATACAAAGATATAACAATACTCAGTAGTAACTGATGAACCAAGCAAATTTGTGTTGAAAAGACAGCACACATTTAACATCACAGTGGTGAAAGTACCAAGATGTGATGGGTTGTCCATCACTGGCATCAAAATTCCTTTTTGGAATTTTGATCCTTCCTGGATCTTTTCCTGCAAATGCTCTGGCTTAAACAGGAAGTCCCACATCTTGTGTTATGCATTTGAAATCTTTTCAGTTTGACTTGAGTTCCCTGTAGGATATGGTTTGCTGTTTCATTTTGCTGAATTTTTTACCTTTGAGTCATTTCCTTTTGGGGCAGCCATGTTTGTATTAACACATAGGGTAGTCAGTGGCTGTTTTCTAACCTTTAGTTTATAAGATTTAGCTATTAATTTTCCCTTTGTTATTTAATACTTTAAATAATTTAAGTATTTAAAAGTTTAAATACATTATTTATCACGTATTACATTCTCTGATGTTCCATCATTTTCATCCAACAACTTCTCTTACTGCTGAGACGTGATATCTTCAATTTCATGGCTAATTCTAACTACATGAGATTAGATGAGTTAAATGCTATTTAAGTAAAATTTTTCTCCTGTCTTGTCTCTAACGTAGCAAAGTTCTGGCCTCATGTTTGCCACAGTAGGCACTGTGGTCCCTCTGTCAACACAGCTATCAACCGTGCTTTATAAAGCTCATGGTGATCTTAACGTGAAATATGTTTCATAAGAACTAAGTACTAATGTTTGAAGTCTCTGCATTTTTGTGTTGTTTTCTTGATATATGTTAAAGTGGCATATTCTTCAAGCAAAGGGAGAATCTGATCACGGAATCACGGAATCTTCAGAGTTGGAAGGGACCTCTAGAGATCATCTAGTCCAACTCCCCTGCTAGAGCAGGATTGCCTAAAGCACATCCCTCAGGGCTGCATCCAGGCGGGTCTTGAAAATCTCCAGAGAAGGGGACTCCACAACCTCCCTGGGCAGCCTGTTCCAGTGCTCTGTCACCCTCACTGTAAAGAATTTTTTCCGTGTATTTGAACGGAACTTCCTATGTTCTAGCTTGTGCCCATTGCCCCTCGTCCTGTCACTGGGAACCATTGAAAAGAGCCTGGCTCCGTCCTCCTTAAACCCACCCTTTAGATACTTGTAAACATTAATCAGGTCCCCCCTCAGCCTTCTCTTCTCCAGGCTAAAGAGTCCCAGCTCTTTCAGCCTTTCCTCATAAGGGAGGTGCTCCAGTCCCATAATCATCTTGGTTGCCCTACGCTGGACTCGCTCCAGTAGTTCCCTGTCCCTCTTGAACTGGGGAGCCCAAAACTGGACACAGTACTCCAGTTGTGGCCTCACCAGTGCAGAGTAGAGGGGGAGAATGACCTCCTTCGACCTGCTGGCCACGCTCTTCCCTATGCAGCCCAGGATGCCATTGGCCTTCTTGGCGACAAGGGCACACTGCTGGCTCATGGATAATTTGCTGTCTACCAGGACCCCCAGGTCCTTCTCCTCAGAGCTGCTTCCCAGCATGTCCGCCCCTAACATATACTGGTGTTTGGCATTCTTCCTTCCCAGATGCAGGACCCTACACTTGCTTTTGTTGAACCTCATTTGATTCTTCTCTGCCCAGCTCTCCAGCCTGTCCAGGTCACGCTGGATGGCAGCACGGCCCTCTGGAGTGTCGGCCACCCCTCCCAGCTTGGTATCATCAGCAAACTTGCTGAGGATACACTCTGTCCCCTCATCTAGGTCATTAATGAATATATTGAACAAAATTGGACCAAGATCAAAGGATCAAGGAAACTTTGGATCAAAGTTTCCTGAATGAAATATTGCTGTTGAATCATTGAGTTCTTCATGGTAGACGTTTGCTAAGGAATTTCAGTTTAAAACAAGAATGTAACAACAACTAGGCTTCCAGACTCCACTGTATTTCTGCTTATGCGTTGGAATTCAAGTGAAATTTGGTAGCTACATACTGAAAGGATTTTTTAGTGGACTTAAAGTAACAAACCTTTTTTTTTTTTCTTGGTCTCAAACTACTGTCAATGTATTTATTAGTGTGTACAGAGATCATAATTTCTCTATCCGCTGTGGATAGGCTAGAATGTGGGCTTTGCTAATATTGTGTTAAGGGAGAAACTAGCTAAATAGAAAAGGTAATATAGACAAATGTTTCATGAAAAGAGGGTTTGGCCCCAAAATCAATGCTGAAATATAATGAGTAAGTGAAATATATGCTGCCACAAAGTTATTCTTCTAACGTAACAGCCGATGGTGCAAATTAGTGGGAGAAAAACCTGATAACACCCTCTTTAAAATTTCCTAGCACCTTTTTTTCTTCTTAAATTAAAAAAACCCACCACCACCTTTTTTTTTTTTTTTTTTTTCACTTGCCACCTCATGACTCGTAACAGTTTGAATACATTTTAAACATACTATATATGAGAAAAGAAATTGCTGGCCAGCTGAGACCATGTAGACTGAATTTCAGCCTGAAGTGAATTTGACAGCTGAGTTATTGCAGACAGTGCTGTAATAACAACATTACCACCCCGACTGGATACATACATGGAATATTCTTTACACAGGAACTTATTTGCAATTCAGAAAACTCAGCTTGAACTTTAAGCACCAGTGAAATGGATTCTAGCTTCACAGTGATATGCTGGAGGAGGTTTTTCAGTGGTTCAGGCAACGTTTTGCTTAGCCCGCTTTAAGACTCAAAGGAGGCTGTTTCTGGAGAGATCACCTCTCCCTTTGGTATTATAAAAATCGCCTTTGCCTGTGATTATTTGAAGAGATGCTTTTTGCCTTCAGAATGTATCTCTCTGAACTAAATGGAGCAAATGCACTAAGTTCCTGGGGAAGGAGCCCAAACTACCTTCTAAAAAGTCATCTTTCTTGCACATATACTTGCACACTGGGCAACACACTTCAAATTATGCACATTGAAAAGAGTACTTTCTTACATTAAAAGAGTATGTTTCCAGAAAAAGGACTGAATGTGATACTCATTCTTCTAATTCTGCCATCTTGTCCTTTCCCTTCACTTCCCTCCCAACCTCTCTACCACTGGTTGTGAAAGCATATTTCTGTGTGACTGAAAAACTGTTATGTCTTTTTTAGTCCTTCACAGAATAAGGAATTTTAGCACAGGCTAAGTGGGCCATTGAACTGACGCAGGGAGCCCCTTGTAACATCCTTAATTGTAGCTACACTGAGAGAGGTTCCTGAATTCAGATGATGTAAAAATGTTTTACGCTTTCCCTTCTCTAGAAATGTAAAGTGTCTTTATTATGGTGAAACCTTACCAGAGAGAGGAATTACGTAGGATTCACTCTCATCAGTTGTGTAGCAATATCTCTGTCTTTATTTTAAGATCGTTGCATATGATAATAGTACTTTGGTGCAAAGATAAGTGCACACTGCTTGTTGGTTGGTTGGGTTTTGTTGTTTTGGGTTTTTGTTGGTTTTTTTTGATTGGTTGGTTGGGTGGGTTTTTTTGTAGCAGTCCTTATCTATTTACAGGACTCGGGGGGTGTGTGTTTGTGAAAATGCAACCTCTTTGAACAGGCTGTATGCTTTTCATAAGTAACTCATTATCTTGGAATTTTTGTGAAACTCGTGGTGAAACCTTGAATAGACTCTTGGTATTGAAGTGAATGTTACTTTTGGTTTCATAACTTCGACTGTTATACTTGCTGCATGGACTACATGGGTCTTACGCTCAAGTTATGTGAAAATACAAGCTGCTTCTCAATAGAGGAAATGTCTCTCCTTCCAGAGAGGATGGTAGGATTGTACGTTTGAAAGACAGAAAAAAGTTGGACCTGCATATATGCAAAAAAGACTCTGTGTGGAAATTACCAAAAATTTTAATTTACCATAACTATATTCTTCATTTTGGAAAACATGAACAAATATCCAAGGGATAGCATTTAATTCAGAACTGCTTCCAGGAAGATCTGACTTGCAAACTGAACCTGTACTATTGTCATAAATGCCACATCACAGGAAATCACTGACACTAATGCTGACCAAAACATTTGTGTCTTTCCAACATTTTTAGTATAATGCTTGAAAGAACTCATGCAGTATTAGAAAAACTTCCAGTGTACAGTAATTCACTATTAAAAATCACTTGCTCCATACAATAGGGTTCTCTCTCTAGTCACATGTTATTAGGAGCTTTTTGCATAACTGTTTGGGTAGTAACATTGCCTGAAGTAAGTAACAATGCTTTCCAGAAGAAAATTTTCTATGGTTAACTATAAAATATGGCAGACCATTCGTTGGGAGAGATGAACACTAAATGAGCCAGAGGAAGCCAAAATCTCAGACCATTTTGAAATATTTTCTTCCTCTGTTGTCTGTGACAAACCCCTTCATACCTGAACCCATTTTCTAATGGTTTTTGAAATTCTGGTGAAGTATCATGTGACATCACTATAATATTATCATGTGATACGGCCCTTCTTATGCCTTTTCCTTCTCATTGCTGAGAACAATGGTTATGGCTAGAGTTGAAGTCACCTAGTGTTTTCATGTTAAAATCCTGTTTGCTAATTTAACTTAGGATCCTCTCTGTGGCTCTCATGATAACAAAAGTAATTGTTTCTGAAGGGAAAATGTTCTCATGTTTTAAAAACTGTAGCCTTTTCTGCTGGATTCTGGATGAATTTGCATTTCCTTGCTTTTGAACACCATCTGGCAGAATCATTCATGATATCAGCCTGGAGAAGAGAAGGGTGCAGGGAGACCTTATAGCGGCCTTCCAGTACCTAAAGGGGGCCTACAGGACAGATAGGGGAGGGACTCATTATCAGGGAGTGGAGTGATAGGATGAGGGGTAACGGTTTTAAATTGAAAGAGGGGAGATTTAGATTAGATATTAGGAAGAAATTATTTACTGTGAGGGTGGTGAGACACTGGAAGAGGTTGCCCAGAGGAGTTGTGGATGCCCCATCCCTGGAAGTGTTCCAGGCCAGGGTGGATGGGGCTTTGAGCAGCCTGGTCTAGTGAGAGGTGTCCCTGCCCAGGGCAGGGGGGTTGGAACTAGATGATCTTTAAGGTCCTTTCTAACTCAAACCATTCTATGATTCTATGGTCAAACACATCTTTTGCCACTGAACTGAAAAACCCTCCAAAGCTGGTTGTGCTAAAAGCAAAAAGACAACAGTTTGAAAATAGTTGAAGGGATTGTAGGTAAATTCCTCAAAGACTTAGTCTGTATAGATCACACTGGTCAATACCAGGCTTCAAGTGTGTGAAAACCATGAAAATTGCAGCAGCTGGGTCCTCATTTCTCAGTGGCTTTTGAGACATTAGGATCAGTACTTCAGGTGATGTAGGAATGACAACAGATGATGGAGTTTCTTTGACTTGATTCATCAGCTGAACCACTTCAGTTCATTGTATGTTTGCGCTTCTACCACTGAAAATAGAAGGTGACCAGTTATGGAAGTGAAAATCAGCTGGTGAGTTGTACTTTATTAAGGGTTGTAATTTAGTCACTTATACACCCAATAGCTGACTGCCTTCCATGCTTTCCAGTTTCTCGCTGATGGGAAGGGGACTGACTGAGTAAGATACAGAGGAGTGGTAAGACCTAAACAGAAAGGGGTGCAGCAAAGGTAGTACAACATGATCAGTTGCTGAGCTTGAGCTCTGTGTTGTGATATTCTAAAGGAATGACATATCCTCTTGCCTATATATCATCTCTGTGAGGAGTTCCAAACAGGTAGTGTGAGATTCCGTGCTACAGCCTCTGAAAAGCATTGTGTTTCACATTGGACATCTAAAATGGGTGAAAAAGTGTTAAACTGAGTTCCTCTGTGTCTTGTTTTACCAACTATAAAATGGCAGTACCAACTCTCATTTTGTCAAGACATTGAGTGAAGATATAAAGAACTTAGATTCTAGAGTGATGGAAAGAACTAAAAAGTTGATGATGAAAATAAATAAGTGAGGTCTAGCTAGCCTGCAGTCCTAATGTGGAACTATAAGGAAGCGGGGAAAAGAAGGTAGGATATCTACTTTTCTAAATGGCTGTCAATTATAATAAATCTGGGGCCAGGAATTCTTAGGAAAACAGTATGTGCTTAGATAATTAAAAGCAGGATTATAATGTGTATACACAAAATATCTGAACCCAAATTACTTCTGGTATCTCCTATTTTTGAGTGCTTGATTTCAGAAACAATGTATTGCTAACAGACAGGGTTTGCTAATACTGCGTATAGGGAAGAACAATGGGTACTGAGACATGCAGAAGTATGGGCTCCTTCAGGATCTACAGGACTGGTGTTTGTTATGCCCCTACAGTTTTTAATTTATTGTGAAAAGCACCCTGAGCTAAAACCTTTCTAAGTGACCTTGATGATATGCTGCTCCTTTTGAGCCACAAACTATAAATTAAAGATGTGCAGGTTTTAGGTCAAAAGATTATAATATAATGTAATACTACGCTTAATGGATGGGTCTTGGAGTGTGTTTTATACTACAGCAACTTAGGTAGAAGAAACATTTTTTAAAACACAGTGACCTTAAGTTACTATCTAACTCATTCTAATAGCGAGCCGTTTGTCAGGTGGTGTGCTTTTGTTGTGAACGTTACAAGAAACAACTGCAAATAAAACGTTATCTGGTGGTGGTGGTGTTTTTTGTTGTTGTTGGTTTGAGTTTTTTGGGGGTTTTTTTGTTTTTTTTTAATTTCAAATATTGGTTTAATGTGATCCAGTTCCCTCTAGAATTACCACAGAGGATTTTTCCTGTGGATAAATGGTTATCATCAACTTACGCAATATAGGACCCATTTGTTTCTGAGGTAACAGTAAATTATTATTTTATTCTATGTACATACACGCTGAACCCAATTTGTATGATTATTCACCCCCTTTTTTCCCCTGCTATGGAATGTGTCTCCAATAAAAGGCAGTGGTAAATCCCAGCCAAAATACAGCTTCCTGTCATTAACATAAGGTGCATTTGGCAAGCTCTGAGCTCATCTCAAATTTTATTTAATTTATTGGAGTTACACTATGATCATTCCAAAGGTGATATACACTTGGGAGCATTAGTACACAGACAAATGATAATCTCTTGTGCATGCTTTAACTCCAGTTACATGTGACTAGAATTAAATAGTAAATTTTGCTACAAATCAATTACTACCCGATTGTATTTTGTAAGTGGTCTTCAGTCGAGAACTATTGATTTTCCTTCTAAGATGTGCTTTTTTACTAATTCATCCATGGAACTCTATTCGGAGAAAAATAAATTATAAAATTATACATATTGAAAGAAGCATTATTTTAAGACTCTGCTGAAAAGTGGATTAAAATATTTATCTTGGGATTAGCAGTATAGTGTTCAGGACTCTCATGGGTTTAGTTAAATACTTGATATAACTGATCCATAAATTTAAATTCCCTACTGCTTCTAATAAATCATAACCATAAAAATACACTTTTGAAAATAGTAACCTAGTTTGTATCAAAATTATCTCTATTCAAATTGAATAAGAAAAATCAAATCTAATTTCACTTGGGGGACTCTTATGGCTAGAAATATTCGATAAGTCACAGGATCAGTAAGAATATTGTGATTTAATGATCAGCCATAATTAATAAAAACAGCTTTGGGAGACTCAGTATTCAGAATGTGTCTAGGAGACCCTATCCTATTCTCAGGACCCTAAATAGTAGTTTTCCCCTTTTCTGTATAATGCACAATCAGTTTTGAGGGGTGCTGTGCACAAATAATTATTTTTTGGCTGGCCATGTTTAAAACTTAAAACAAAGCACAATAAACTTAAAAAGTGATTAACTTGAGGAATTAATTCTACTTATAGATATTTTGCAGTCAGAATTGTTTGTCAGACAAATGATATATTTGAAGTTTTCAGTAGAGATGAGCCAAATGAACACGTTCACGTAAGGAGTGTTGCACGTGCTAATGTATGTATGTAATAATATGAAGGTTAAACAGTCCCACTGGTTTTGGTGGGGCTATTCACGTACTCATGGTTAAGCACACAGGGTGCTACCATAAAGACTATGACCAAACTGTTGTTAGGCAAGGGGACCAAGGTTCAGATTCAGTAACAACAAAATACGGAAATCTGTGCTACGAGATACTGCTCCCCGTGTGGTAGAAGTTACTTAGGCACAGGATTCAGATTTTCATTCTTTGGTGCAATTTAAATCGGAAAGCAGGAACTTCTGTCTTTTTAGCCATCTCAGAATAATACCACTGGAGGTGGGAAGGCAGAGAATTAAGAACGTCAAACCTGAGCCAAAAAATTAGACATTAAGGACTTTGTTGTGTCCCTGTCTTAATTAATTTAGTACAAAAATACAGTTGAGTATGGAATGTATAAATGCGTCCTGTGCATTATTGGAAAACTTAACTGTAGTTATTCCCTGGACGCCAGGTGCCCACCAAAGCCACTCTATCATTCCCCTCCTCAGCTGGACAGGGGAGAGAAAATATAACGCAAGGCTTGTGGGTCAAGATAAGGGTAGGGAAAGGTCATTCAGCAATTACTGTCATGGGCAAAACAGGCTTGAGTTTGCGGAGGGCAAAACGGGCTTGAGTTTGGGGAAAATTAATTTAACTTATGACCAATCAAATCAGAGTAGGATAATAAGAAATAAAAAATTAATCTTAAAACAGCTTCCCCCCACCCTTCCCTTCTTCACGGCTCAGCTGTGGTCCTGATTTTCTCTACCTCCTCTCCCCCAGTGGCACAGGGGACAAGGAATGGGAGTTGCAGTCAGCTCATCACACATTGTTTCTGCTGTTTCTTCTTTCTCAGGGGGAGGACTCCTCACACACTTCCCCTGCTCCAGCATGGGCTCCTCTCTCTGTGGGTCCACAGGTCCCGCTAGGAGCGTGGACCAGTTGCAGGCTTTCCACAGGGTCACAGCCTCCTTCGGGCACATCCACCTGCTCTGGCGTGGCGTCCTCCATGGGCTGCAGGTGAATATCTGCTCCACCGTTAACCTCCATGGGCTGCAGGTGAATATCTGCTCCACCGTTAACCTCCATGGGCTGCAGGTGAATATCTGCTCCACTGTTAACTTCCATGGGCTGCAGAGGGACAGCCTGCCTCACCATGGTCTTCACCACAGGCTGCGGGAGAATCTCTGCTCTGGCACCTGAAGCACCCCCACCCCCTCCTTCTTCACTGACCTTGGTGTCTGCAGAGTTGTTTCTCTCACATATTCTCACTCCTCTCTCTCGCTGCTGTTGCGCGTGATTTTTTTTTCCCCCTTCTTAAATACATTATCCTAGAGGTGCTACCACCATTGCTGATGGGCTCAGCCTTGGCCAGCAGTGGGTCAGTCTTGCAGCCAGCTGTCATTGGCTCTATCAGACATGGAAGAAATTTACAGCACATTCTCACAGAAGCCACCCCAGTAGCCCCCCGGCTACCAAAACCTTGCCACTCAAATCCAATACATTCCCACAGTCCAGTTTCATATTGTGTCAAGATATGTAGATGTGACTCTTAAAGGAATAGATGTTTTATGGTTGGATGATGTCATTTATCAGTGGGACTGGTAAATCCCGTGAGACCAGACTGGTAGGCCTAGAGAGAGAGCATAGTCTGCAGCACTGCTGCAGTAATTAGAAACAGCTGACAAGGTTAGACTACACAGGCAGTCTGTCATTGCTGTGCAAGCACCAACAGAATAGCTAACTAGGCTGGGGGACAAAGCATACCTGAAGGGTATTTAAGGGATTGCTAGAGGAGGAACAATTGTAACATTTATTTGCTTCTTGTCTGTTCAAAACAATACTGGAAAACAGCCTTTGAAGAAGGCTGCAAGCTTTTCCTGTTAGACCACTAGTGAATGCAAGAGAGGCACTTTAAAAGGTGGAGGCGGTAAGGATGATAATAGAAAAAAAAAATGATCTTGAATGAAGCAATGAAAAACAGTCTATTCTTAATGTAGCAGCAAAAAGTATGAATGTATTGCAAAAACATAAAACTATTCCAGACCTTGCCTGGAATTCTTGACATTCATATTTATTTATGCAAACTACATTAATTTAAATTCTTTGCAGACGGAGCACATGAAAATTTTTGGAATTAAGTTTACTTTTGCAAGTGAATGAATTTACTGTTCAATATTAACATATAAATTTACTGGTCTTCACTGATGGCTGGGAGAGTGGGAATGTCATTATTATTGGGAAAGATACTCCAAGCACAGAGAACTTATATGTGTTAAAGTTGTTCAGTAACTAAAGATGGTTACATACTTTATTTTGCATAGGAGTATGCTGTTGATGTCTGGAACTGGTGTGGTATCTGCTAAATTCTCCTTTTCTCCTTTTTATAAGCAAAAGTATAAAATATGCCACCTTTGACATGCTTTAAATTTAAATTCAGCAGATAGAAGTATGTAGACCTGTGATGAGTGGACCTGAATTCAGACAATGTTAACTCAGGCTTTGAGCATGGACTTTTTTCCCTTCCTTCAAATGCAGCTGGGATATTAATTTTTTGTTTGCCCAAAATGTCAGAAAGCCTGCAAGAGGAATATCCTTTTCTTCCATACTCGCTCCTTTTGTTTGAAGTCAGGTCCTCACTGCTGGAAGTAATTGGAGGAATCAAGGATCTTCCATCTCTGTCCTATCTTTAATTAATTCAAATAGATTTGAGGACTTTAAAGGAAATGGGGCTGTATTAGGTGAAGAGAAATTAGCTAAAGATGGGCCTAGATAAATCCAAGGCAGATTTTCAGGCTGAGAGACCAGGCTGTTTCTTCTCTGGTTGTGCTAACTGTGGTCAATATAAAGTTGTGACTGTCAGAGGCTTCCTGAGGAAGAAGTTGCTGCCTTGGAAACTGATGAACTGTGTGCAAAATAGCGGGATCATGGCATAACTTCATAAAAAAAATGGAATTCAGTATAAGTTTTGTGTTCTTGGTTGGTGTATGAAGTATTTCTCTTCCCTCACTCGTGCAGTGCTGGGCTGGCCTTAAGCAGCTCTTCAGATGCGTGTTTCTCTTCAGCAGTGTCAACACTTGAGGACTGGTACAAAAATCAAAAGTGTGTAATGCCCTGATCAATGAAGCCTGTCATGATTGGTGGGTGCTGAAAGAGGGGGGATTAATGCCCACGTTTCTGAATTATGGTGGTCCTTCCCCTACTCTGTGTGGCAGCCAGACTCTCATGACAGGCAATCACATCCCACTGCTCTCAACACCTCTGTCTGTGGGGAAAAAGTGATAAAGTCTTTGTACAAGAACTAGAAAACAAGTATCAGCGTTTTCTTAGCAAGAAGTACGATCATGCATGGATTCCTAAACAAATGCTAACATACAAAAAAGGGCAGGCATAAGAGTGAATTTTCTTACTCATTTTCTGTCTGTTGCTGTAGAAATGCTTTCAACATCCTTTGTGCTGAGTAAGTCTTATGGATAACATGTGTGTTCCCAGCCATTTGCTGCTGCTCTGATTTAGTTTGACAAATGGGGAGAAGTGACTTGTGTCATGGATATTGACGGTATCAATCACAGGGCTGTCGTGAAATTAAGAAGGGCCATCACGAGGAGAAAGATCCATGAGTGTTTATGTTCATTCTGCTTCTCCATATTTCATTGTCAAGAAGTGGTTGGCTAGAATTCTTATGCTGCTTGAAAAAAACATTGGAAATTCTCTCTTTCACTTTGAGTATGACCAGAGAAAGTGACAGTAATGCTTTCTGCTGCAGATATTGATCAGAGTGGACATTAGTGCTCATTAGAAGGAACTGCTCAATATGAAAAACAGAGCTTGGAAAAAAAAAATTGCCTAGGGGTAACTCTCTTAATGGACTAATTCCCATAGACTCACACCCCCAGGCACTGCCTTTTCTGTAGTGCTCATCCCAGCTTTATTGCTGCGCAGAAAGCCCACAGCAAGGATGGGACAAGTCCTCTCTCGCCTGTAGATTTACTAAAAGAAAGGCACCATTTGAGAGAGCCATATGAGCTGAGTGAACCCTACCAATGAGTATTGAGCATAGGTAGGCAATCATGGGCTTCCAGCAATGATTGTTTAATGTAAAAATGGCGATCACTGGATTAAATCCATGCATGTGTTGAATGTGACCTTACATATAACGATATGCATCAGTGTAATTTGCAATTTGTTTGTACTTGAAAATCCCCGTGTGTCTGAGGCTGTGCATTGTATATAACCACGTACACACATGCAGTTACTTCTGTGAATGTGTTGAAGAAAAAAGTGCAAATACAGTCTAGACAGCTAGCAAAATTGATTTAATCTCTGTTCTGATAGTGAAGAATAGGCCTATTCAATTCTAGAATTTTGAATAGATCATTAAATTTGATCCATCTAAAGAAAAGAATTAATAAAAGCTAGAAATTCCTGGGTTTGACAAGTTTTCATAACTAAAATGCTTTTCTATCACTGGCACCCAGAGAGATTCAAAGGTGTTTAGATCTTTTCTCATTCTTCCTGTTTACAGTATTAGGATACCTAACAGGGAAACCAAAATCCTCCAGCTCAGTTAGTAAATGCAGACCAAGCATAAAGTCAACACCAGTTGTTTTTCTTTTTTTTACATTTCTCAATGGTATTCATTGCCATAGTATTTATATGTCTCATGTATTACCACTGAATCCTCAAAACTTGTTTGCACAGAAAGGGAATACTCTTACCAAGGCTTCGCAGAGAAGTAAAATTAATGTATCCCTAAATAACACAGAACACCTGTGCTAAAGTTCAGAAAAAAATGCTGCCTCTTCTAAGAACTATCCTTTTGTCTGGTATAAAGATCCATTTTTCCTTTCCACAGTGTGTGAGTGTAAATGTAAAGGAAGCCTGACGCTGAAACTGTCTCAGACATACTATTAAGTCCTAATTGTAGTTTTGACCCACTACATCTGTGGTTTTGGTTTTGGGGTGGTTTTTTTGGGTGGTTGGGGGGGGTGTTGTTATCAGGACTCCAAATAATTACTTACATTCATTGCTGATACATGTCTTTTTGTTTCTAACGAGCTTAATCATTGGGGTTTTGTTGTTCACAAACCTAATATTAGCACTGTCCCTCTGTGGCTATGTATATCATTTTTTTCAAACTCAGATTGGTAGAGCTATTCTGACTTTTGTCACTTTTAACAACTCTAGAAGGACACAAAATATTTTAAAAGGTATAATTCCAATGGTGGTGCAGTGCAGCACAAGTCTGTAAGATGGCTCTTGAAAACCAAGGTATTGTTACAGTATATCATTATCTGGACATTTGTCATAGAACGGGTTTTCATAATAAGCTTCAAAGAAGGTGGAAGCCCAGATCTAAGCTTCAGGTTTTTCAGAAGTACTTCTATAACAGGAGCTTTATATTCTCTGCACTTTGACCAGTAATCTCCACACGACCATTAAGGTTGAAATAAAGCTGGTTTCTCTATCTGACAATGTAAGGTGAAACTAAAAAGGCTGAATTTTAAATCTTTTATTCTATTTTATGTCATTTAAATCCCTATTGCTTCCCTGAATTTTCCTTAATCTATCTGTTATAATGTACTGAAATTAGAGGTGGGGCATAATTATCTGTGAAACACCGAATCCCTTTCAGTAGGTTTATTAAAGATAAAAGGATATCAAACCTGAAACAGGTTAAGGAGATCATGAAGAATGCTGGACCAGCAAACCACTTTTGTAGTTTGGATTCCAAATGAAATGTCATTAAAATAGTCTTTTTCACAGCATTACATGAACCAGGTCCATGGTTGTTCCCAGTGAGTGACGAGTCTGTTCATAATGCAGTTAACTCCTGCATTTCAAGGGTTTACAAGTTTTTGAGATTCACCCATCGTATGTCTAGGAGCTTTAACTCTAACTCCAGCTCCAACTCTTGGGTACCTTATATTTCCAGACGGTCCGAGTAAATAACAAACAGACAGTACATTTCTCTTCATTATCTTAGAGTTATGTATACAAATTGATATATTTTTAAAGCATTAAAAAGGCAAAAAGATGAGAAATTTTTATGTCTCACCCAATTTCTGTGGCTTAATATTTTAGAGAACCAGAAAGATTTGTGCAAGTTTTATGTAAAATTCATAGCGAACTCTGTGATTAAATTGTCTGTGTGTTTGTTGATGCAAGTAGGGAGGTGACTAGGTCTAAATGAGTATCTTCTCATTAATTTCTTCTCCTGGTATATTGCAGAAAACACCTTTAATAGGATAAAGTTCCTCACTTTTTGAAGTAAGGATACCTTCCTCTAGTTATTGTGTAAATGCAGGGAAGTGACTTCAGGGCACAGACAAGTCCTATTGCAGGTGCTGGGTCTCTCATTCTTCTTTCTCTCTTTGGAGAGTATATCCCTCTTAGTTCTAAAAATCTTAAGATATTGCAGAGATGTAATTATTAGATATTTTTGCCATTTACTAATAGGTATTTCATCTGTCATGTTTATTTGCAGTTTTGGGTTTTCGCTCCCCCCCGACCCTGAGGATTCTGTAAGTAGTTTTAGAAATACCCAACTACAGTATCAGGTGGTCTTGCAACCAAGAGGTCAGACGAGTGAACTGACATAGCATTTTTAAATGTGCTGCTTTGTCAAGACGGCTGACAGTTCTCCTGCTATGTACATAAAATCACATATTGCTATGAATGCTAACTTGGTTGTCAGGAGCAGTTTCGCCATTCTTTTTAGCCTGTGTCATGTAAGATTCCTTTAAGCAACTAAAAAAACCAGCCATAATCCATTTGATTTTCTGTCTTCCCATGAGGAAAACTTTTGACAGATGATAAATAGCAACTGCTGACAATCATCAATGTGAAGCTATCATGCTTTTACATTAAATACAAAAACAGAGTTGTAATGTCACTAGGGATAAGACTTTTGACACATAAGAGACAAATATATAATCCTCAGAACTAAATCACTATTGGGATCTAAGGAAGTGCAACAAAGCACAGCTGCTTTTAGAATCTCACAAAGTCAAACTAAAGCTAACTTTGATATCTGGAATCGTATGCATGTTCCAATCCGGAATGTCTTGCTGTTGAGCCATAAGCTGCTGTTATACATGCAAACATCAGTGGATGTATGTGCACAAAGTAGGAAGACGCTTTACAGCACTGTCTTGTTTGATTAGGGCCAAAAATGGACAAACATAATGGTGCTTTCTGAGCCAGTGCTAAAGTAAAATGCCAGCTCTTTTGATGGTAAAAAGCCAGTCACACTAGTCATATTTAAGTGTTTTATTCTATGCAACTTATTTCATGCAAGTATTTTACCCGTTTAATCATAAAAGAAGAATCATTAAAAATATAAATAGTAACTTAAAGTACATTGTGCTGGCTGGAAGTTTTAGGAGTAAAATCTGAATTAGACTTTTGTCTGACTGAGTATTTCTAAAATTTTTCATCTCTCCAGATGGAAAAGTATCATCAGTGTAGTGGTACTTTTAGCCTAGTATTTCTTCTAATGAAAAACATAATGTGATATTTGACAGCAATTTTGAAAACAGAAGTAGTTAATATATAACCCAGGTCCTATAATTGGCATTTGAGTCTGTGTTAATTTATCGTACATGCTGTACAGTTTTTATTCCATTCTTCTTTAATGTGGAAAGAGGAATTGGTTTGGAAAGAAATTGAAAAGTCCCATGTTAAGAGGTACAGTATGAGTCCTGTAGTATCAGCATAAAGCAAGGGAGTAGGCCAGTTGGGTCAAACCGATTTGACATAGAAGTGCTAGTCTAGTTGAAACACACGGGCTAAGGAAATTCTGTGATAATCTGATTTTTTTTTTTTTAGGGGAAAAAAGGAATATATATGTTTACACTATGCTTTTAATTATTCCATTCCACTTTCATTAACACAAATATTGTCGTGATTTGACAATGCAGAAGGATTAGAAAGAGTACCATGTTAATACCAAAGCACCATTACATGAAATGCAAACTGCTTCCAAATGATATTTTTGTAAAATGGAAGTCAACTTTTATGCATGTGCCCTTTGATGCAACAATTTTCCTCCTCATCCTCCTTTTTAGCATTCTCTATCTGGGATCACCACAGTTCTCTTGGGGCTTATTTAGCAGACAAGCTGTGTGGCTGAGCTGGGGATATCTTTCAGACCGAGATTTGAGATTGGAATGTTCTTTCACTAACATGAGATGCCTCAAAACTTCATAAGCCTTGCTTGCCTGGCGGAGCATGTTCTTATAATAGCTGTAAGAGGAAATCCATCTTTATTCCCATCCACAGGGTTCTAAGGCATAATTGCTGTCCTATGCTGTGAAAAAACTTATAATAATGTAGAATTTCTCACTTAGCCGTCCTGACTAACATGAAGGAATTTTTACTAGCTGATCTACATCTGTTTACTGAGAATCACTATTGTCCTGCATTATCTGTATAATGATCTCTGTTTCCCATTCAGGGACAGGAGTTGAGTGAGTTGCACAAAACCTCAATGCATTAAATTCAGTGACCTATTTTATGGAGATACTAATATTGTGAGATTGCAATATCCTTCTTGCTTTTAATATCTGGGAATGTAAATGGTCTGTGTATTCACTTCAGAAATGTATTTTATATCTATGAATTCCTAGATGTTTTAACTGGAAATGTTTACATTAAGCCAATAGAAAAGGAAGTTTAGGGAGATAGCAGTCAATACCATTTGTATCTGTTAGATAAAAATTGCTTGCATTAGTGTTCCATCATGTCTTAATGTGACAAGCTTCAAGTTAAGACAAGAAGGAATCTATGGAATGGATAATTTAAGCAGAAGTACCCAAGTGTAACAGACAGCAGAGAAACTGCATTTCCAGCTTGTGAACTCTCAGAGGAGGAGGAGTTTTTTTTCATGTAATAAACAGAACATCCACCATCACACATGCTCTTTCATGCTTCTGGGACACTGACCATTCACTTTTTAAGAGGCCTTGGGATCCTAATAGCGTGTTCTTCTTCCAAATATTCTTTTCCTGTCACAGTGTCCATCTTGCAGATTTTATAAGATTAAACTTTGAAATCTAGAGTTTTAGAAGGAAGTGCACGTAGAATGACACAGTGAAAATTCATTCTTCCATTTAGCAATTGCTCAAAATGGCTGGAAGCATGGAGATTTAGCGTGATGTAATGAATAGCTTTAATGAACACATCAAATACAGATGACAAATTTACAACTGAAATAGACCCTCCTTTGTGTTGCTCATTTTGGTGCATTTTTCTCTCACGAGTGGACCTGTTAACGAAAGCATTTTTGGCTTCAGAAGAACTAGAAGGAAAGTAAACTGAAGCAAAAATATATGGTCTATATTGTCTATATGATATATTATTTCATCTTATTTTAATATAGGTGCTGAATATGTTGTTACTCCGACTTAAGTTTATGAGAGAAAAGATTTAAATTATCAGCTCTACTAGATTCATGAGCTCCAGGTCTAAATAGCTGTTTGTGTTTTTAAGTTTTACAGCCTGACAAACATTTTCTTCCTTTCAGCCTCCTAAGTAACTCTGAAACAGCCAAAAACCTCAATGGATCTGTCTGACGAGGGACTCTGGTCCCTCTGATAAAGAGTTTTTCTTCCTTCCGTAAAACCACTGTGACTCCATTTGGCTAGCATCAGACAACTTAGTTGTGCTAATGTTACAGGAAATAGCTCGCCTGGTAGGGGAGAAATAAATCTTGGTGAAGTCAATCAGGATGGCACAATACATATCAACAACAATAAAATAAATGTATTAATTGCCTAGTTTTCTAGGAACGAAGTAGCACAGTGTAATGCCTTGAGAGAATACCTAGGAAATGTATGGGACATTTGTGGGCATGTTAACAATTGATCTGCTGAGTATACTGTCACCACTTCCGCTTCTTTCATCCAAGAGCTGATGTACATTGAACTGAACTATCATTTCTTTATATCTAATGTGTCGTTCTTCTAAACTGCATGTCTGTTTTTCATGATTTTTATCTTTTGTGGCACACAGTTGCTAAAATACCTAGGAGGAGCTTAGCTGATGATGCATTCCCCAAAGACGATAGAAAGCTGAGAACTACACAGGATCATGAAGGAGTACTTATTTGGGATTTATAGCTACAATATTTTTTCATGAGAAGATATTGCCTTACTGCATGTGGCAGTTCTGTGTACTCATTTGCTTGCCTGAACTTTTGTTGCAGTCTTTTAGCTAATAGCCAAAAGGAAAAGAGCATTCCAGACTGTGATAGTTTTCTGGAATGTAGGTAATTGGGTGTGAGTTCTTAGAAACAGAACAGAGAAGTATCCAAACCACTGCTAGTCCATGTTAGAGCTCTCCCTTGATTTTTCATGGAGAGCTTTGGGACGTCTTTATGGTGGAAAAAACCCCAAATTCCTGCTGAACTCTAATGAGAAGTACTAAAATGAAAATTAATCTTTACACTTCTAGGGCTGTCTTTCCAAAAAGTCTTTTAAATATAGAAATTGTTTTCTCTAGCTTGGTTTCCTTACTTTAGTGCTCATACACTGTCCATTGCTACATATATGTATAGGACTTAGAGAACTTGAAAGTCCAAACTAATAAGGAAGGAAAAAGTGGGGAAAACTATAGCGCTACCCACAAAGTTTTTAATGATTTTAAGAGCAGTCAGTAGAGCATGCCTTTCTAAGCAAGAGAGAAGAGAAACAATTTCATTTATGAAAACAGGTACTTCAGAAAAGTGAGATAATGTTTTTCACGCTTGCAAAACTGTCCCCTTGCTATCAAGGAGCTTTCTTTCATTTTGTTTCCAGCATGTTTTACAACAGCACTGATAAGTCCTTCTGCAGATTGTCTCAGACGTAGCACTGCCTGTCTGTGATGTTCAGGAGACACTGAATTGGAGGCAAAGGAATGTAAGTGTTTTGAGTGAAAAGCTATAAATGCACATGTCTTGTCACATAGGAACTGATTGTCAGGGGCTCCGCGCAGCCGTAAATCCCCCCACTGGAAGTTTTGGATGCTAAGCCTTTAAGCATTCAAGCAAAGCAGCCTTATAGCTTATCAGCAATCAACTCTGGAATTCAGACTTTTAATTTTCACATGTGAAGATGTAAGGGTAAAAGTGAAACAGGCTTAAACCTTGTTTCCATCACAGTCCAGTCTTCCAGTTTCTGAAGAAATAAAAATTGTGAAAAAAATTGTAAAAAATGAAAGAATGAAAGGAAATTACATTTTTCATCTTTGTGCTTTATGGCTTTTGTGTGTTCTCTGCCTTCTCGTTACTTGCTGCCTTCTTTTTCCACCTTTCCTCTTCTTTTGTAACATTTTCATGCAATTCTTTTTCTGGAGGCTTCCCCCAGGCTACCCTTCATCTCTCTAGAAAATTCTGTTCCCTTTTATTTGCATCCCTTTTATTTGATTTTTCATTCCTTTATATGTCCTACATATATTTCAGTTCAGTTCAGCTTCTTGGTTTTGTTTTGTTTGAGTGGGGGGGTTTTGTTGTGGGTTTTTTGTTTGGTGTGATTTTTGATTTTTGTTTTTTTCTTTTCCTTGATTTTAGGAGTTTTGGGGGTTTAATTTTTCCCGATATCTCCATGATGTCTCATTTTTGCTGTTCTCTCAGAATTTCTGCTAGCCAAAGTGCCAAATTTATCAGACAGTGCTGTATTTTTTAGACCCAGGTTTTATTGACAGAAGATTTTGGTATACCTTGACTGAGCAGGAAGTAGTTAAAACCCCTCAAAATAAATTAATTCATATCTATTGACTGCATACAGCATCTCAATTATTATTTTGTAAAAAGAAATAGAACCTGTTCTTTGTATGCTATTTGATTCACTAGCACTTTCCAATGCAGTGAATGTCAGAAAAATAGCTTTACATTCATCTGTGTATTTTTTGCAAGTTGTTTATCTTACAAGTGTTTATAACTAGAACATCCATTTAGTAATAGAACTGTGCAGTAATTTAATAGAAAAGCATATATGATGGTATCTTTAGCTTGTTTTTTCTTTCTCTGAAAGAAAAGGTCTGAAAAATTCTAGATTACTAAAGACTGAAATTGAAGAGGAAGGTGTGATCTAGTCCCATTAGCAACTTCTTCATGTAGTTACTTAGAAATAATATTAGAAGACAGAATGTTTTATATCACTTCTTGTAAAAACACTTTAGTATAGCATCTCACCACCAAGTTGTGTTTTCAGATTTTTTAAAAGTCTATAGTGTCCAGAAGTTAAAAGATATCTAAGGATATGAAGTAAGTGAAATTGGATACATTTTCAAAGGTATTAAGGTGGGTTTTTTTTCTAATGATGGCTTTTTTTTCTTGTGTTGGTTACTTAAGTACCCATTGCTTTCCATGGTTGATCCATTCTACGTGGTACTTTGAATATTCTGAACACTTAAAAATCTGTCTTTAAAGACCTAGGCGTCACACAAATTTTGGCACATTTTCAATTTTAACATTGTCATTATTTGCACGTAGGAACATAAATGTGTGTATGCCCTTTTCATATTTGTGCTATAGATGTTTTAGAATACATGAGAAGTTTGTAGACTCTTACTTTAAAAACTCTGCCAGATAGTTAGAAATCTCTTATGCTTTTACCCGCAGTTTACCATATTGCTTAAGCCCGTGCTTACCTTTAATTAAATGGGTGGTTTCACTGACCATGTCTCTAAGTCTACTGACAAGGTATTAAATTAAGCATGTACTTACATACTTCACTCAGAGTCACAGACCCTTACACCACCATTTCTAATAATTTGCGCAGGAATTTAAGCTACACGGTTGCCCTTGATGTCAGTAGGAACTATATCTCTTAGGTTTTTTTCAACTCCTTAGAAATCTAATGGGTTATGAGTTCAATTCTAAGTATTTTTTCTGCAGAACTCTTACTAAGTTAATAGGATGTTTGCCTGTTAAAAGTTGCAGAAACAGCCTAAATTAATCCAGCCTGCTTTTGAGGACCTGAAATAAAAAGAACTGCTGCAGTCTGCCTTGGCAAAGTATTTTATTGTCTAGCTGAATTCCTGTTTGTACTTTCTAATATCTAATTTAACATTTTACTTGAATTCACTATCAGCCTGTCATCAATCAATGCCCTTCCTCTTAGGATGAGATATAACATGACGATGATTTGTAAATCATTTCTGAAAAACCTGCAAATGCTGAAGCTGACTAATCATTCTTCAGAATGAATAACCCATCCTCCCAAATTGTAAGGCATTTGGATGTCCATCTAGTGCATTATTTCATGCTAGTGATGTTCTTTCTGCAGTGTAATGTGGTGATCAAAATTGCACACAACATCCCACATGTGGCCTCAGTATTCTTTCATGTGGTGCCAGAATGCCTTCCATTGATAAATTATAATTCCCGCTTTATTCTTTCCCCTCTACCTTATCCAATTTCCTGTTCTGAACTTTTGTTTGCCTTTTTATTGCTGCCAAATATTGTGCATGATCGTGGAAAACACTTTAAACTGTGTTATTCCCACTTCCTTTTCCTGGTCTGTATTCCGTGTGGTGCTTTAATTTAGACTTCAGTCTCCGTGATTATTTTTGGTCCCTAGCCTCATTACCTTTTACTTCTTTACATGGAACTGCATAAACTACTTAGCATCCCATAAGCCTAATTCTATCCAAATCATTATGACTTTGTTTGCTCTGTTCCTCTGTATTTACTACTTCTCAGCTCTGTGTCATCAGCAGATTTAGCTACTTTTGAAAGGACGTCCTCCCACAAGGTCGTTTCTCTATTAGCCTAATAATAGTGATCCATGTGTGATCACTTGCTCCACTTTTCTTGTTTGTGGAGTCCCTTTCTGAGACAGCCAATTGCCAGAGGGGTGGGTGATAAAGCTGCTCTCTGAAATGTGCAATGTAGATATCCTGGTCCCAGGGATTCAGCTTACACATCTTGCTGGTCAAGTGTCACTGGAGACTTGCGGTAGGACGGAGGGACAGAAGCAGAATTCTGCAATTCTGGGGACACAACTTGAAACTTGGCCAATAGGGACCGAGTACTGCTTTTATTAATAAAACAAACAATAAGTGCACAGAAGGAAAAATCTGACAATCAGTATATTCGTGTGCTCAAACCTCAGAGTATCTAAGCTACTTCTGAAGTGAGTTTACTTGAGCTTTGGAAGGAAACCAGCTTTGGCCAGTTTACTCTTGAGATGATCAGTAAAACAAGTAGTTTCTTTGTGCAGGGCTCTAAGCTGCTGTAGCTATCCTCTTCCCTCTGCCGTTTAAAGCTACCTCTTGTAGATTTTAATGTAAACATATCTCTATATTGCAAATAAAAAATGGAGAGGAGAAGAATAAAAACTTTAATTTTAAAGGAAGAAGCAAATATAAACAATTATTTGTCTTACCAAGTAGGTGGGAGGAAAAACAGAGTTTATGGAGAGGTAGACCTGAAGGAAGGAATTAATCTGGAGGAGGAATATAAAGGACTGTGACTAAAAACATGTCTTTGTGTTTACAACAGAGAATCCAAGTTCTGTACCTGAATTACTCTCCAAAGAGCTTTAGTTTCCTCAGACATTCAGTTGGAGTGATTGTGTTTAATCTGTTGCAGATAACGATGCTTAGATGTGGATTCTGATTTACACCCAACCTTTCAGAAGGTTAGACTGTAGAACTGAAGGACTAATGAACACAAAAATGTAAAATAAAGTAATAAGGAAGGAATGCATGGTTTACAAAATTCAGTCCTAAGTGAATGTACTTCCGATTTTAGGTATGTTGTTAGAACATTACAGTAACCAATGACCTTAACTTGAATCTCTGTTACATAAAATTTGCAGTGTGCCATAAAGAAAAGCAATTCTTTTTTACAACTATTTCAATACCTGCTCAGTGTGTTATTCTTATTAGCACTATTAACACCTAGTATCTCTCACTATGATTTGATGTAGGTGACATCATAGAAACAAGGTGATGGGGAATCTAGCCTAGATGTTTTAGAACTGTGTTCAGTTCACTTTCAGAGAGACTCCCTTCTGGGTAGCTTGGACCAGAGTTATCTTCTGGTACAGTTTAGAGCCATCGCAGGGCTTCTCTAATTTAAGTGGCCTTGAACGACCTCAGCATGTATAGGGGCTGAATCAGAGGGAATTTAAACTCTTATAACATTGTACAGCTAAAGCAATTCTGATTAGCTCAACAAAATGACTTACATTGTGACTTACATTGCTATAAGTGAGACGGGAATCTGGCAAACAGACCCTGCTAGTGAATTTACTATATATCTCAACATAGATGTATACACTTCATGTAAAACAGCCAGGCAAAGAGACAGTATGGCTACAGAGGGAGACCATAAGGTTCATTTAGCTGAGATCAAAATGAATTCTTAGCCTAAGTGTTCCCAAAAGAAGGGTAAGGCATTCCAGAAACTGCAATACACCCTCCTTGGGGAAAAGTGAAATGTTAAAAGGTTTTACCATCATACTAGAGCAGATAATTAGGCAATTATGACTATTAACTTTGACAGAGCACCAGACTTAAATGCATTAGATTCCAGAGTTTGGATGTAGATAGCTAGGGCAATGGTAGGGTCTTTGGTGAGTCTGAGAGCTCACTTAAGACAGGTTAGCAATGAAGAGCTAGAAAGTGTGAATATAATCCCCATATATGTGTAAGAAACAATGAGTGATTCTGGAAAAGACATTGAGTAGTAAATTTGTGTTCGGCAAGAATGTAGATATTATTAGAAACATTGATAGGAATTCCCTCAAAACCTACTTAGCAGTGCATAATTTTAGCAATGCAGAATGAAGTTGGGTTCTTAAAAGGTTAGGTTAACCTGGTTTCCTAATGTTACTGTGAGGTTTCAGGAGCTATTCAATACAGTCAAATAAGTCTCTGAATCCTGAAGTCTCTCCTCAGTAGTTAATTGCTGCATAGATGCGTACGGGGTACATTGCTACTTTTCCCGCAGGGCATACCAGATCAGGAGTATGGACGACATGAAAAAAAAAGCTTCAACCAAACTACTACTGATAAGCAAGCGGTGACTAGAAGATGAAGGATGGATACAAACTCCATTCGGCCTTTGTGCTAGTCCCAGAACTGTATGTGTGAATGAAGAAGATTATACTATGTTAGCAAATGCAGATCTCTTATGCCACATGGCTCAATGCAGTAGTTTAAAAAAACCTGTGAGTGAAGAGATGCAAGACCTCCAAACTTTTGACTTTGCAGCCAGAGTCAAAACTCATGTTCAGTTAACTCACCTTTAGGTTGAGTTCTTTGAATACACCCATTGATTTGAATAGCTAGAGCGCACAGTTACTTATAGCCGTGTTTGGCAAAATTGTAGGACGAAGTCTATTTAGGCAAATAATATAAAAAGTCATGACAAATTCATGAGATGTAGAACCAAAGCAAAACTCTGTCACGGTTCCAGAATTAGTTAACAATATTTGGCATTTCTGATAGCTCCTTTCACTAGAGATCTTCAAGAAAATCTGAGACTGTGTTCTAGATTTAGTGGCTCCACAGTAATTTGAGTCAGCTGTGAACTGATCTCATCCCTTCTTCCTGTATCTTTCCTTTGTGGATACTCTTGAGGAAAAACTAGGTCAAATTCTACTCCTAAATGGCACCTATTTCAAATAAGCATGAGTTACACACAATCCAAATGTAAAATTTGGCTTATACTTATTCAAATGAGCAGTGTGACAGCTGAACAGAAATGTTTTCTCAGCTACGCAGGGAAATCCTATTTTCTTAGCTTTCTGAAAAAGCAAAACATTTTTCTTTTCACCTTGGGCTTATAAAGGAAACTCAAAGCAGTTTTCACAGGTGGAAAAGAGTTATTTTTACATGGAAATATTTTTGAGGGGAGAAATAGCTTCATACATGTATTCACATAGCACTGCTTCCTGTGGCAGCATGCATGATGCGTGCTTACTGTAGGGTAGGTGAGACCAACTTACATCGTAACAAGTTTTTCAACCTAGGCTTGCACAAAAATGTTGTGTGTGCATCAGCAGAGCCCAGGATGAGGAATTAGTGTGCTTATATAAGGTATGTTTGAAACTTTCAGCTGTGTCATTGTACACTTACTTTTGAGTATTGGGTTTATAGATCTGAAAGGTTAGAAAGCATACAAAGCAAATGAAAAGAGACATTGATGCACTGAGACAGTACTGAAAGTATGTGCCTTTGTAATAGCATGCTTGTAGAATCATCAAATTTACTCTGTGAAAGCTTAAATAACTTGGATCTTTTATTCTTTGCTGAGTTCTGGGCTATGCTGCCTATGAAAATGTCACAGGATACACATGCTCTGAGAAGTGAAAGACCTGGATTGTATTCTCAGGTTACCTACGGACCTGCTGTATCACCTTAGCAGGTCACTGTAGCTTTCTGTAAACTGTTTTTCTGAGTGGCAAATTGGGTTTTTATTTTCCTTTGAAAATATATTAAAATCCATACATTAAAAAATGGGGTTTTTGCTGTTGTATTGTAACTAAGGCAATTAAATAAGAAAATGCAACATATGACACACAGAGATCTATTAAGGGTCTTTAGTCCACAGCAGGCTATATGACTGTAAACATTCCAGTCAATTTTAAATACAAGCACACTATACCAAAAAAAACCCCAAAATACAAACAAAAAAACCCAACCCACTCCCAAAAAACACCCCAAACCCCCAACTTAACAACTAGCTTAGCTTCACTATTAAAATAGCTCAAAGTTCTTGGCTTTACTGAAACCTGATCTGGTTTTGAGTTTTATTTTTGCGGTCCAGCTCTACCTTTTGTCTAGATGGACAAATGTAAATGAGTGCAGGCTCTTTTGCCTGAGAGGTGACAGTTTCATTTGGTCAGATCCCAGTCAGCCCCAATCCCAAACCTCCGTAGCTGCTTCAGCACAGCATTCTGACAAATATAATGAGACAGATCAACCATCCTGCAGTTGTTATACGCTGTTTGAAACAGAAATTGGCTTATGTCACTTCGAGCTTGTGCAGAATAGGTGTTGTTCTCACCAGTGTGAAGAAATCTCCCTTGCCGTCTTTCTTCTGGGGTTATCATTTTTAGAAAAAAAAAAAAGATCTGTTAGAAGCAGGAAGAGATACATCAAGAGAAATCTTCATACAATTAATGCTAGAAATCTCATTGCTCTCAGAGATTCCAAATAGTAGATCAATACCTCTGTATGGATTCCAAGTCAATTCAGTCTGGATTTTAGTCCTTAGGGCTTCTCATAGAAATCATCATGTAATCTTTGATTTGCATTCCTCCTTATGGTAAATCTATTCATAACATGATCATTATTAATCAAGAACTATTTCCAAGCTTTGTCCTGTGTTCGTGCAATCAGAAATTGATTCGTACTACTCTGGAACTGAACTTTAAATTCACTTACTGCTGGTGCTTATTTTCTTGCATTCCTTTCTCCGTTTCTGATTAAAATAAAGACAAAAGCTCATACAAGTTTTTCTGTTGCAATAAATCACTAGAAAAGTAGACTGAGTGTAAATCCAGGGATCTGTGAGAGCCGAGCAGCATTCTAAACTAAATCTTGGACCTGACATATGCCAGGCATTTCTATCTCCCCTCTTACACTGTCTAGCCCCAAAACTAGGAGGTGAGCAATACTATGAAGGCTGTATCATCATGTCTCCTGTTCATGTGCCGATCCGTCTAGCAACAGATACGGGGAACTAAAAAGGTTTGGCAATTGCAACTTCTCATTTTCAGTCGTTCTTGGAATGCACTGAGGGAGTGAGAATGCAACGACTCACCTTTTACCCTCCTGGCCACTCTTCTTTTCCCCTGTGGAGACTCTGACAGGAGCATTAAAAAAGAAGTACCTGTAAAGAAGAGCCTTACCTTCTTCAATGTCATGAGCATCTGTCAGTTCTCTCCTTTAACATATTCCTCTCTATTATCTCAGTTACATCCTGTTCTTTTATTTCTTCAGGTCACTGTACAGGTACTTCATTTACTTTTTTCAGGTAATCAACTGACTCAATTATTTGTTTGGGAAAAAGTGTTTGTGTGGTGCATTTGATTCCTTCTAGTGTTTTAATTTTTGTAGTTTTTTGGGATGTTTTCACATGAAATACTATATGTAGTACTTCAAGTGTGTAAAAATGAGATTATTGAGATGAAAACTCATTTTTTCCTTTTAAAAGGGAAAAATAGGCCAATCTGAAATCCTTGCCGTTATTAGACATGTATATGTACTGAAAGGAATGTGATTTCAAGGATGCTTAAGATTTAGTTTTATCTTTAAAAGAGGAAATAAGATGTCTTGGTTGAAATCACTGGCTGGCAATCATGCCTTTCAACATTTTACCTGAAATATTGTTTTGAAGACAGTTTCTAAGTCTCATTTATGAAGGGGTAAATGCATGCAGTGATGATGACAAGCAAAAACCCTCAAAGGAGAAGATGAAAAATGAGTGTGCCTAGTTTACATTGTTTCTTCTATTGCAAAATCCTAGCAGAGAGACTGTTATTGGTTGTTGGATGAGATAAGGAGTGTTGAAAACTTTAGTTGATTATGTCTGCCTCCACCATCAGTTGTCTTTGTGACATCAGGTCTATAATAATAGATGTTTTAAAGGAGACAGTATCAGTCCAAGAAAACTGAAATACGTTGCTAAAAAAACACATTTCCATCTAACATTGTTATACTGCTTCTACATTAAAATATGTAAGTTGATTATGACTGTGTGGGTGTTGTAAAATATGCCTTTCTAAACCACCTACAGGTGGTAATATATCACCCATGTCTCCGGGTCTCTCGAGAATTTCACTAATTACTTTTCCAGAAATATAGAGGAGGTCAGTTGTCTGCTACCTTTTATTACTACTTACCCGAGCAACAGCTTTGAATAGTGGTCTGGAAAAAGAAAGAAAAAAAACCAAACAAGTAAAGAACTTTAAAACCTGGTGTAAAATACGCTTTTTACGTATTTGATCCAAGGTTCAAAATGTAAGCCATAAATGCTGCAGGAAACAATATGGAGAATATGGTAGTTGAAAGAAAATGAGAAAAGACAGGCTGGGGAGGAGAAAAATCAGTTTTACCTTTAGTCATCCTGCATGCTATGAAGTAACTTGTTTGTGTAGTTGATAGGCAAATCTGGCAATAAATGTTGCTGTTTGTGGTTATATACACTGCCAGTGACAAAAGATATGAAATGTCTATTGTTGCATAACTTCTGTTTCAGACTGCATTAATAATTTTTAGATGTACCTTTGTGCTTCATCCAGAGCTGAAAGGCAAACCAAGGTACTGATGCACCTTGGGTTTTTTGTTTTTGTTTTAAATAACGCAGCAAAGCTAATTCACATATAGAAATGGACTACTGTGAGTGTTACAGTAGAAGACCTTACCAAAGCTCTTCACACAAAGGAAAACGCTTCCCTCTTTTGACAAAGGGGGTCTGTAAGGAAAAAGTGCTTCCAGTCTCTCTTGTTCCAGAAACACATGTGGTGTTGGTACGATATTCTGACAAGTTGTTGATTCCACACCGAGGTTGCTGAGTAAATCCTATGAGGTGCTGAGTGTCCTGAACGGCAGCCGTAGGATTCCTGCCCCTCCCAGGAAGTGCTCAGGGTTATACTACGGCTCACACCTTTATGGCCTAGGCTGTGCATTGCTGAGTACTTCATGTGACTGTTTGTATAATGAAGGGTTTACAAACTAATATTGTAACTTTTCAGTTGCTTTCTATGAAAATATCAGAACACAACATTGCTCTTAAATCTGTATATGAGATATAAAAAATATTAATTAAATGACAGGTTAAGGCTCCGCATTGCACAAAGCCTAAGTAGGGGAGGGACTCTGCAATCATCATCAACCTGTAGGCTGGATTAACCAACCTGTGGATGGTTACCAGGGTAAATCCTATCCATATGAATGGGTCCCTAATGTAATAAACATAACATGCTGGAGCCTCAGCTAATGTAAATGAGATTGGTGGTTCTGCTGATTTACACCAGCTGAACATTCACCCATATGTTCAGTAGTAAATATTTGCGAGATCAGCCCATAAATAATATTTTATTTGCAAGTGAACATGGACACAACCATCCAGACTCTAAATGAAGCTTAACACATGAATGCTGAAAAGGTTTCTCCTGCAGAGGCAAATATGAAAATATATTTTTGAAAACAACTTGGTGTTACTGCAAACTTCTCTGTCTTTTCCTTTCATGCTGATACATCAGTGTGTCTTCAGTATGAAAAGAAACTCCTGTAAGTTTACTCTGCCCCCTTTTCCTGTTTGACTTCTTTAGTAATCTAATGTTTGTGACTGTTAAACTCAATATCACTTAGAGTGAATGTAGTCTCCAAAGAACGGATGCTGGATTGTGATGGGAGCGCTGACTTATTATCCGTGTCACCTGTCAGATGTTGTTACAGCCCCTGTCTCCCTCTCCTCCATAACTGTGATACAGTAGGATGCGAAAACAGTGAACAGATGTATATTCACAACAGCCTTGTGAGGTGGGAAATACTCTTACCCATCTGCAGGCGGGGAGGTGAGGCACACAGGTTCGCTGCACAGTTGTGCACGGATATTTGTTTGGGTCTCAGCAGGAGTACAAGCCTGGTAGTACTCCGCCTTCTCCCATCAAATTGGACCCGCATCCCAAATCGTTTGTGGATCTTGGCCTGAGTTTTCAGTACAGTCTGTATAACCTCAGTGGATACCTCTCTGAAATAGGTTGTAGGTAGTGAGCTTGTCTGGGCCTTGGCCAACTATCTTTAGGCGCACAGAATCCTTCAGTTGCTCATCCCGTATCGCACCAGATCTGATCATGGAAAAATTAGCTGAAACGTGGGAACAGTAAATCAAGCCTTAACTCTAAAATGTGACATAATCAAGTCAGCAGCTATTGAAGATGGAAAATGATGTGGTTATTTCCCTTTACTTTTCTGTCCTTAAATTTTCCCAACCTTTATGGTTGCAAAGGACAGAATCATGAAGGCAACCAGTTCAGCACAGTGTTACTGACACTGCAGAGTGTCAGTCAAACCACAGTTCAGAGAGGAAGCGTTTGTGTTTATGATAGCTAAAAACATTGCAACAATAGCTTGAATATCAACTATTTAAACACCCCTTTTCAGCACAATGGTTTACCTCTTATAAAGCTCTAAATTAAGTTAAAATCATTGCTGAAAAAAGCTCTTCATTTTTAACCAAGAAACCAATTTCTTAGCCAAGAAACCTGAAAAAAGAGAGGAGAATGCCAGATAAGACGGTTGCAGGCACATAGGGTATATCATCAGGCAAGGCAGGGTGGGGGAACTGAAGCTCCCAACCTTCTTTTCGACAATTAAGTTCTTTAGAAATACAGTGTCCATTGCATCTCTTGGGATTTAAATTGAGACTGAATACAAAATAGCAAGATGACATATTGATCTTAACCTCCCTTGTTCAGGAACTTTTGATTCCTATACTCTGGCCTCAAATGCTTCTCACTCTTAAATATATATTTATTATTTACTTAATTTTTTAAAATTTAGGTTTCAAAAGTCTGCTTCACCACTCTTGTCCATTGTCTAGGCTTTTGCATGTGTGAAAAAGAGCAGGAAAATAAGTGAGCATAAATTATTTCTATTCAAATCTGACTGTATTACAATTATTTCTGTACAATGTAAATTGACTTCATGGTTTGGAAGGTAATGCAATTTTAGACGGCTGTGACACAATTCTCATTTAAATTTGGGCTACTTTGTATTACTTGGCAGTTAAGGGACTATAAATTGGCTGCAAATAATTTCTTCTCTTTAAACTATAGTGGCATAACATACATTTAAAAAAAAAAAAAGTAAATGACAATGCATCCAGAGATATTAAAATACAAATAAAGTTCATCTTCAATATATCTTAGAATAAGAACAATATATTTTTTGTTTCTTCTCTCTCTCCACAATCATAATATATTTTTTTCTAAATTTCATATTTGTAGTTATTGATAGAAAAGGGAGCTTTTTCACCATATAGGATAATGACTGTCAATGGTAAAACACCTTCAAATAGCTTTGTTTCTCATGTTGTTTTGTTTGCCAAGTAAATTTATTTTTTCTCTAATCTATATGATATCACGCAGGCAAATGTCAACTGGTCTGTTGTTTTCTTATTTGATCTGCAAGTAGGAAGTCTACATTTTTCATCAGGATACAGTTACTAAGGGAATAATTTTAAAATATGTGGGGATGGATAAGCAAATAAGGTGAAGTTGTGTTTGCGTAGTCTAAACTGCTAATAATTTGGAAAGCATGTAGGCATGCCTAATATGGAAAGTAAATGCTTCCAGAAACCTGAGGCATTCAGATCAAGATGCATACTTCTATAGTTGATAAAAAGTGTTGTGGTTTTTCTACTAACTGATGTGGCTCCTGAGTACTACCTAAACATTATAGACTGAAGCTGATTTCATTTCGCACGATCCACTGAGCAGCTATCAGATGGTTATCTGTGCTGTAGTTAAAATTTGTAAGTGAACTATTTTCAAAGTGAAAATATCAAAGGGTTTTTCACAGCCTTCAGAGAGATCTAAACTTCAAGTATTATTTTATTTTTGCTAGCCTTGAAGTGGATCCAGAACCTCAGTTGTTAACTTTGAAACTGGTTTCTATAGTTCAGAAATGTTTCTGAAACTTTACATGGTAATAAAAATGTCTTACAACCTCAAATATTAAATAAAACACTTTTTTTTTTTCTTCTGTTGGTCTGGACCAAATACAAAACCTTGTGCCATATGTTGAAAATGTTTTCTTCAATTTGAAGTATTATACTATGCTATTACTTGTAGCATTTAATTAAAATGATTGCACTCATTAGAATCAAAGAGGTTACAGATGGAAAAACTATTATATCACTGAGCACATCTGCCTGTTAAAACTGTAATGTTATATAACAACAAGGTGGTCCATATTATTCTGTACTGAGATTAAAAGAAAAAGCGTACTATAACAGTTTATATGTTAATCTGTGTTACAAGATTGCTGTGCTTTGGTTACCAACTCTATTAAGGTTTGTTTGGTTGTTGTTTTTTTCTTTTTAACAAACTGCCAGGGTATAAAAATGTAGTTTAGCAAAAAAAAAAAAAAATCATGATGTACATCGTGCAAATGTTTGGCTCCAGATAGCATTTTAACAGATATCATCAGAGAACTCGGTTACATACATCAAAGATGGTCCCAGGCTACAGAATCAGTATCAAAAATCAGTCTCTTTTGAAGTATGTGGATTTTTAGATCTTTGGCTTAGGTTAATGTCTCAACTAAAAGTTAAAATGTTTAAGTAGAGGTGTTTCATCCGATAACCTACGTATTTATTACTTGATAGATAATTTATTATCAGCTGAATAGATTTTAAATAGAAATCTGTATAATGCTAAGTGCAGCATAAGTAAAACATTAATATTGTGATACACTTTGTTTTATCATAGATATTTCTAGAGGTATGCAAATAATTTATGGGCAAATCCTCCTCTTCATGTTACAGAATTTTCTCTGGTGGTGATAATACTAATCTAGTTAATTCACACTTGCACATGTGGAACTGAAAAGAGAATGCGGACCTTTTACACTTTGCATTCTAACTTTAATTGCATTTATAATACACTATTTTGCATTACATAAATGTTTCCCTTGAAGAAATACTCCTTTATGCAGACAAAATATTTCCTACATTAAATTTAAACACATAAGAGTGTGTTCCAGAAAGTAAGAATCTACTTATGGGGACTTGCTTTGCCCTAAAGTAAGCTGGCTCAACCCAAAAGACTTGTCTAATATACAGTTATATCCCCTTCAACCATACAATTCCTTTCCCTGTCTTGTCTCCTGCCTGCCCAGAGCTACTCTGTCCTGCTACGGTGCAAGGTCCCGGGGTGAATTAGCAGCACCGAGCTCAGGACTCCCTCTTCGTTGGCGCGTTTCTTCCCCGGCCTGGGGCTTTGCCGTCCCCGGCAGCTCCCATGTTCTGCTGCTGGTTGCGCGAGGGCTGGGCTGGGACCACGAGACCTGTTTGTAAATTGTGCACAGTTCAAGGGCTGTGGGTTAACTAACACTGTTGTGCAGCTTGGGCCACGTGGAAATAATAATTTAAATACTTCCAGATCTCTTATTTTAGGTATAAGCAAAATATTATTTAACTGGAACAAGAGTACACAAATTTATTTGTGTAGAGCTGTGGTGCTTGTTTTGTTAGGGGTCCAAAATAACCCTGTATGAGGTAAAGCCTCCTGGAGGCCATATCATGTACAGTGAGGTGGTGTTTGAGCTCGCTTTGTTATTGTGAAATTTACCTATGTCACACCGGAGAGACTTGAGCAAGGGAGAGATTACAGGTAGTGTTTGAAGAAAAGAAAAGGTAATACATTTTGCAAATAACACCTCTCTGTGGGGGGGTTTAAGTGCATCCTACATATTGGTTAGATAATACAAACTAAAAGTAACTTTTTTTATCATTGTGGGCAAAGTAGAAGTGAACTGAGGAGACCGTGGAAGAAAAATATAAGAAGGGAATAAACATTTTCTATGAAATTAAACCCAATACAATTGAAGCTGCAGGGAAAATCACCAGTTAAAATGTAATAAACAGTCTTGAAGTCTTTAAATTCCCACAGGAAGGAATTGTTCTGTTACAGGAATTCAGTATTATTAAGTGGAATTCACCCGACAGGGCAGGAAATCCCCTGTAGGACAAGCAGAAGTTTAAAGCTCAAGGCTGTGTATTGAACTTCTACTATGTGCTTTTCTGTTAAAGAGAGATTATTAAAGCAAGGGAAAGATCAGGCAGCAACAGTTCTCTCGTTATCCGGGCTGCTATGCATCCCATTTTGCCCCTCATTAGTGGACTTAGCACTTGGTTAGCCGCTGTGGAATTGGAAATATTTCCTTCTTACTGAACAAAATCAAAAAAGAGAGGAAAAAAAGTTCCTGTTGAGAAAATATTGTAGGAATGGTTAAGAAGTATAGTGAGATGAGTTTCTGTGTGAACATTCAGGTGCAAAGCCAGTGCTGGTGTAACGCATGAATGGGACAAAGGTGTGCTTGTTGGGCCTCCTTCGCCCTACCCCAGTGCGGGTCATAAGGCTTTGGGGCACTGATAGTGGCTGGGACACACGTACATGCCTGCACATGTATGTGACATATTCGTTGGCACATGTAATGGCACCAATACTGGCAGAAGAAGCTGTTGGAGACTTGGAAATGACAGGGTAAAAACATCCCAGTGGAAGCAAGGAGCTCTGCGACAGGAAACAGCAAAGGCCAGGGAAAACATCTGTTACGAACAGTAATACGGGGGATGGAGAAAATAGTGTGGGAGGCAGGAGCACATATGCCTTGCTGCCAAGCATACTGAAAAGAAGCTAACATGTCAGATTTCACCCCCCGCCCTTCGATAGGAAAGAAAAAACAATGCAATCTGCCACAGCTGCAGAAAGTATCAGTAGAAAGAAAACAGGTATAGGAATGGTGCTTCAAATAGCTGACATACAAAAGCCTGAGACAGATACCTGCAAAGGAAGGAAGGGCAGCGTCGGTAAAACACAAATTAAGTCCATGACTGTAGAAGGATTTAGGAAGGTTAAGGCAAATCAACTGAAATTGATTCCGCCATGTGGATTATCTCATTCTGGAGTAAAGCAGCCATAAAGCTTAGCTGCATTGCACACAAGGGTGGGAAAACCGTTTCTTACACGTACTGACTTCAGACTTTCAGCTGAGCTGCCTTTCCTGAGTGTCCTGTAGTCAGAAACTACAATGTGACTATAACTTGCACTTTCAAGTCACTCCTGGAGAAAGTGTCACAGGCTGAAATGTGACAGGCATAAAGGATATGCAAATTGCCCAATTAGACGTTACCTGCTATTGAAGAAACAGTTGCAACAGCAACAAAATGCAGCACAAACCGTCATGCAGTGTAAGAACGCCAATTCAAAATCTGTCCTACAAATACATATATAATATACTTGACTTTTCTGTTTATTTATTGTGGCACCGGAATCTTCAGGATCTCATGAAACATGCAGTTCTGAAACATGAAGTACCCTCTCTAATAAGGCATGAGGGATAGGAATGTAGATAGGAAAAGTGTCTTTATTTCCTAGCCCCGGTCACACGGCGCATACAGAGATTAGTTATAGATTTTCACCCTGAACCGCAGCTCAGGTCAGCATCAGTTTAGTGGAGACTTATACCATGCATTGTCTGCTTTTTCATCAGTGTGGTTTTGAAAGCAATATATAACCATGGGAGTGTATTTGAAAATTAAAAGTCACTGGTCTCTAAATAACAAGTGTAAGTGCATTAGATCAGAAGCGCTCTTGTCTCCCCCACATTTCCTTCCAATATCAGAGGGAAATGACAACACTCAGCATATTTCTAAAGGTGTGGAGCATCATTCAGTTTCAGACTGAGTCTCTTTATTTTATTCTGTCTAGCAAGTTGCAGCTAGATTTATCTCCTGTGCTCTGGCCATTAGGAGGAGTGTGTGAATGTGATCCTTCTCTGCCCTCCGAAAAATCTCACCCACCCACTAGTGAGAGAAGTAAATTGTTCCTTATATCTTATTCACCACTGTGGTGTCGGGCCACTTTCTGGAAGTGAATTGAGTGTTGCAACTAAAACCTGGTGCGTGGGGGTCCCCTTTCCTTTTTTCCTTTTCACCGATACCTCTTTAAGAAACAAGCACCTTCTGTATCACCCCATACTGATATGTTGTCAGGGACAGGATTGATGTCAGGGACAGGATTCATTCTGGCGTTCCTTTTAGCATTCAGAAATCTCACTGAGGCCTCTCGCTCACATCCTGAGGGTTAACGTGGTTCCTAACTTTGGTATGGAGAAGTAATTCTCCTGGAGATCAGGCTGCTCAGGGCAGATGTGCGGGGTTTGTTGTGCCTGCCTTGCTCCACAGCAGGAGGTGGGGTACTCTCCCTAAAATCACCCAACAGATCCAGCAAGTAGGTTCCTTCCTGTCACAGGAATATAGGATACCTGTTTTCTGAATCTCCTTTCCTCCAGAGTATAATAATTAATCTTTTTGTTTGCTTGATTTTCTATTTTAAACTACAAATTTTAAATTAGTCATAAGTTGGAAAGAAGTTTGTCGTGTGTGGATGCGAAGTACTTGTTCCACGGAGCGCTTCCAGGCTAATCGGCTATTATTACGTGATTGCCTGAGATTTTGGGGGACTATTTGATGATCTGTGTGACCTCTTCTAATCTTATTATAATCATTGTTGCTCTCTGCTTTTCCATGCTTTCTGATGGTTGCCATGGAGACATCCTACTCTCCCTTCATTCTTAAGTGGGAGAGCGAGCCAAGGCACTGTCTCCGATCTCCCTCTCTTTCTCACCTTTCTCCCTCTCTCACACTTTCTGGTTGTCACTGGGAATCACGTCAGCTCCTTTTCTTCGTCTCCAAAAGAAGCATTGATGCCCTCTTAGCACCAGTATGTTCGTTCAGCATTTTTCACTGTTCCCTGGGGAGCAGTGTGGCAGCACAGACTGCATCCAGAGCAAGTGAGACTCGGCCAAAGCCAGGCTTGCCCTGCTCAGACTTGCAGATTACCTGGAAACTGTGTAGCACACCTTGAAGAGACACACTTTGAACACCAGTAATCTAGTTTGGATGTGCTCCCCCGGAGCACCCCTTGCTGGCGGTTCAGCAGCAGGAAGACTGGCCGCTGTATTCGTTTGCCATACCAATAATAAGGGACTCTTGAGCAGGGTAATATTACAATGTTTATGGTTAATTCAGAATGAGAAAATCAGATGCTTTTAAACACTGCAGATTAAGTGTGAGTTGTTTCCAGGGGATGTGTTTGGAGTGCATTTAAATTTGTTTTTTATTGTCTATTTCATAAATTATATTCCTTTACAGGATAAATTGAGTGGATTAGGTATGGAATCATCTGTAATTAACTAGGTGCTAGCTACTTAGGAGGGCACATACAGCTTGTGTTATTAAACAGCATCATGTCAGATTTAATGGATGTCATTACAGAAGTACCTCAGGGATCTATCCTTGGACCATTGTTATTTATGATCTCTGTAAATGAACTGACAAGTCAGTGCACTGAGTGCAATGTTCATTTTTATTCCGATGACACAGCCACGTCCTGAGCTCCTAGTTGCTAACTGAACTTGAAATTGTCCTGTACATATTTTTGAGAGCTCAGCAATGGTTAATTCTCAATGAAGTTGTTTTAAGCAATGCTAAGGCAGACATTCTGACTAAAGTAATGCTGTGCCTGGTCAGGCTACTCTTAATGTTAAGCAGATCTAAAACTTCCACCTCAAGGGGGAAAAAAAAATATTTACTAATCCCCGATTTTACCCCAAATTGACACAATTTTGTTTTTCACATAATATTCTTTTCTTGTAAACACAGAAGATTTTCTAGGGCTTTTTATAATGTCTGATATATTTTATTGATTGCATAGGCTAAATATGGCTAAATATGAATGGGCAGAAGAATTCAGAAATTAATGCAAATGTTTCTATTTGCAATGTGCTGTTCATTTGGTGCTTTGGGGGGTTTTGTGTGTTTTTTTTCTCCTCCCATTTTTATCAGAAAGAAAAACAGTGTGCTCCCTTTTCAGATATCTTTGTGAATCTCTCCATGCTGGAAATCTGCTTTTGATGGTGCAAATTGCTTTTTATTCAGTGACAGTGATATGACTTATATGGATCATATGCTGATATATCAACTCTTGGGAGAAAAAGCCTGGAGGTTAGGCCCAGATTCTGCCCTTGGGTTTGGATTAAGATTACCCTTGGGGGAAGGAGGCAAGTTCCAACAAGTCTTTATTTCCGCCTATAAATTGAACTACAAGGCACCAGAGACAAAATGAGGAAGCTGAGCTAATGCTGCTGCTCTGGAAAATTGTGTTAGTGGCTCTGATAAAATTGAGGGTCTGACATGGCAAACGGAATTTAGTGTACAATGAAAATGACCGAGGAGAATGGGTCAGAAGGTGATTCATTCAATAGAAAGTAATCATCAGAGTATCATCATAAGTTGCCTGTCCATAAGCAAATGAAAAATGACTGGTGTTTCTTTTATTGGCTCTGCTCTGCCTGATTGTCTGTTAGTGGGTCACTGTACTGAGCTCAGGGCTGGAGGAAAGGTAGAAAGGTAAGGAGTTGCCTCGTCCCTGAGACATCCCTCCTTGGTGTGCGCTGGGCTTAGGACAGCTTCCACACTGTGGGAAGCACAGGTGCTCTGGAGCACAGGAGACAACTGGCTATGCCTTTCCTCTTGGGTCATCTGTAAAACTCCTCTCCTCTACACACATATGCCCATCCCTGACCAACTCAATGGAAGTGCAAAAGGTCTATTTACTGGTCCCCACCTACTAGGATAATCTCCTTGCCTTTAGCTTTTACTGGTCTCAGAAACGTAATATGTCTGTTTGTTTTCATTTTCACTGCATTTTAGCACTTCAGCTGCCAAGTGAAAAATGAAACTGCTAAACTGACTGGAAATACCAGTCCTGTGACAAAGCAAGGGTTTCATCTTCAAGTTCCTACCCAGACAAAAATATTCTCAATGTTTAGGTATAGTCTTGTCTAGAGCTCGTTCAGCAAAATCCATTCTGCGTTTTAAGTTTCCCAGGCCTTAAATGATGTAACTTCTTAAAAAGAGATATATTGTCCTGATTAATTTTCCTATGCCAGTTTAGCATCAGTGTAAGTTTGACGTTTTAGCATCAGTATAAGTTTGACTTTTTAAGTCACCAGTGCAGTCAAGAAGTCCAGTTCTCTGAAAGGAAGAAGATTTACTGTTAATGATATGTATCATATTCTTTTGTTGCCTGTGACACATCATTGTACCCTTTTGGAAAAAACAAAAAGGATGCATAAAAAGGACATGTTTTAATTCTTTTTAAACTATCAAAGGATTATTGAAGCTCCTGAGATGGTTCTGTTGGGTTTTTGTTATGAGCTGCCCTTACAATACCTACAGGAAACAGAAAGTGGAATAGATTGCTTTCTTCTGAGATGATGGCAGTAGACTTTTCCTTATGCTTAATCAGTAAATACTATAATATCTTCCAAACGCAGCTCATATTGTTATTTAAAGCAGAACTATGGTTGTTTTAATATGGTTATTGTAGCCATACATTTTGTTTTTATGAGTTTTTATATAGCCCTATTACTTATATGCTAATCTTAAGGATATTGTTATAATTTGTTTTATGTGTTAAGTATTATAGAGGCAGTTGTTAGCATCGCTATAGTTAAGGGTCTTACGAGCATCACATCTGACGAACAATTGCTTGCTGCCAGAAGCCCAATGAAACAGTTACACCCAGGGATACAAATCACCTTTGCAGACAGCTTACATACATTTTCTTCAAGCAGGGAAAACCATCTAAAATGCATTATGTAGAAAGATTTGCAGTTTTCTACATTCATATGCTTGTGTGCTTGCAAAATTTGCAGGCGACTAGACAAAAGGTGCTTCGCTATCAGGATGGTCATAGGCATATTCTTCACAGTTGCTTTGCCTTGCCTTTTATCAAACATCTGTGTCATTTGATCCCTTTTTGTACAAGTCCCATGGAAGGGGCATGAAACTCTACGCATGCTTTAGAGATTCCGTGGGTTTTTTTCTGTGTCATGCTCAATGCTTTATTTTATTTGTCTTGTTCTAAAAGCAAAGTGATACATTTCCTTTGAGAGGGACACTCAGAGGCAGCAGTGACAACTTGCTTTTCTAGACAAACTCCTACAGGGGCATTAATGCTGGTAAGTCCTGTGACAGGAATACATTCCTTATCCTGGACATTGATGACATATGTGCTTTGTCAAGTATTGTCATCAGGCTCACCAGGGACCCGTATGACAATGACTTCTTAATTTTCGCTTGTGTCTCTGGGAGTGACAAAGTAAATTTCTGCTTTCCTTTGCCACTTGGAGTTCTGTGAGGCAAACTTAAAGGATTTGTTGCTTGTTCTGGCTGGCTGGGAATTTGGTATTGTAAGGATTGTTGTTGCTGGGTATTTATTTGCAAAGATGGTAGATCCTGAGTGCCCATGCAAAAATGAAGGGGTCATTTATTGAAACATGCTGCATTCAGGCAGCAAAACTTTGCAGATGAAAGGCGTGTTTCAAAGAGACCGTCTCACCAGCAGAACCAGGAGCACCTCACTGTCAGTATTCTAATATTAAACTAGTAGATTTTTCTCTTGCTGAATGAATATTTAAGCCTACGTGTCACGGGTCCAGTTTCAACACTAAAGGGTGCCCACTAAGAATGGGGCATTCCTCAGGAGAAATTATTCGAATGCCCATGGGCAAGTGGACACTAAATCATATTGTCCTATGATAATGTTCTATTCACTGAATTAATAGTTAAAAAGCATGAAGGGAAAGATGAACACTGCTAGTTCCACCTGTGGGGTTATATTTTGAAGGCTATCTGAGCTAGAAAACATTTATTAGAACAGGGCAGAGAGTTGACATAGATAGAAAATTGTCCTGGCAGATTTTACACACAAGAGGGAGAACCAGACAGGAACTGGCAAGCCTAGTAAGTGTTTGTGGTGGTTAATTTTGAAGAATAAAACACCAAAATTCAGGCTTTCCAGGCTGAGTCTCCTAGTGGGATGAGGTTTGAGGATTACAGCTTAATTCTAAGAAATTACCATCTACAGAAACTGGCAGTTTTGCATTCATACCCTGCCTAAGTCCTCTAGGACACAGTGCTAAGGTTATAGGCACTGGGCATTATACAGTGTGTGGTCCCTTTGGCTAATAGTTTCAGTGCTACCAAAACATCTGTGTGTGAATCACTGAAAGGAAATTCAATTGAATTATAATTATCACAGCAATTCATACCCTAAATTAGTTATCTAGCTATTCACAGCGAGGTCAACAAGCCAATGGACTGAACGGTAACTGGCAGTAAGTGCCTTACCAGGGTAAATGATAATTGCTGACAATGTTGCGGCGCCTGCAGACAGGAGGACAGGGATACGACAGAGCTAGCACCATTTTTTGTAGGAAAGGAGCCATAAGAATGGTGGTAGTAGGTGATCTGTGATAGGAAAGGGCAGAGCATAACAGACCCATTATGCTACATTTGGGGCTTGAGACAAAATACAGGTTCCATTTACTTTTTAAAGTTATGAGACAAATAAACGGGACAAGAATTTGTTAGAAATTTTGTTGATCTTCTCTGAAATCCTGTCTCACTGAGCCAGACACAAAAGCAAGACAAGGTTTCTATATTGAGTATAGGTACCAGGGGAATGGTATCCCTAGTGATGATTCCCATATGTATTAAGCAGCACCCAGCTCAAATTTATCGTACAAGCTAGAGAAAGACTGCATGCTGAAGTACCCAGATTATTACTTCTGTGTGGTTTGTAACATTTTTACATCTCTCTGATGAAAATACTTGACAAAAGCTCTTCTTTGGAATAACTATTCTATTGCTAAGTAGAATGTCTGCGCTTTGGAGCTTGGGAAGGCATGAATCTAAATACTGATACTATGTAAAACAGCCCTGTCACCCATATGACATGGATGCCACTACATGTTCTCCAGCAATGATTGATGTGACAAACTCCATATGTTAAAAGGAGGCTGAGGAAAATCTTTTTTTTTTCCCAGATGGAAAAAATATGTAACTGTGGTACACAAACACTCTTTGCAGAGTTTCTCTGTTTCCTCAGCAGTAATAACGTATCTAAAAATAAGACTTGGATCTGGAACAAGAAAGCCTACCACCGCCCTACTTTTCAGCACAAAAGAAATGTAGACATTTAAGGGCGTCAAGGGAAAGTGGATTTTTATTTATAGTGACCATGCTTATTATTATTCAGTACAATTAACTGGAGAGCGAATAAGGAAGAGCGCTTAAGGTGTTGCTTTCCAAGCAATTAACAAAAATATTTCAAACATACACAAAGACTGGCAGATCATTCATCAGTGCTTATTTAGGGAAACAGCTCTCAGTAGTTTAGCCACATGGGTTTGTGACTGCACCTTAAGGGAGCCCCATAATTAAAGAAAAGGAAAATAATTACAATTCTTAGCTATGAATATTTTATTATTACTGGAAGAAATAATACAACACGAGATAGATAAAACATTATATAGTTAGGAGATCAACGATGATATCTTCAGTTATGATGTCTTATACGTTATTTTGGTTTGGAATTTTTTTTTTTTCCAAACTTTCAAAAGAGATTATACCTGGCTTGTTCACTGCTTCTAGATGGTGCAGAACCCAGAGATTGCTAAAACTTACATATGGGTTTTTATATGGACTTCCTAAAGCTTATATATGGGCAAACAAATGTCATTCAAGGGTTGATGACTGGTAGGTTACCAATTTATGTGTTATCATTCTGTAAGATATCGGTTTATAATTGGGCAGAAATGTATGATAATTAATCCATTAAAGCTGAAAAATATTGAGATAGAAATATTGAGATTTAACTGAAATACACAGTGACATAATGCTCATTAGTTTATCTGTGTGCTAAGGTGATCTGATTAAAGCTCATTTGTTTCCATTTGATTTATTGAATACAGACATCTCACAATTCACACAGTAGCATTATTGCGCAGCCAGTATTTTCAACCAACGTCATAAGAAATCATATATTTTTAAAACATTTAAGAAGCAGCAAGGGTGTTTTTATCTTCAAGGAAGAAAGTGTTCTGGAAACATTTTTCAGTTACAAATATTCTGCAATGTATTTGAGAATGTAGAATATTTCTAATGAGTTTCAAGAATTCTTTGTTATAAGCTTAAAACTAAAGGTTTACAAGAACAGAAGCATTACTTATTTAAAACCCTGGTAACAAATTGATTGACAGTTATCCTTACTTTAAATCTTTACACTATTTTACATACTCGTGTTTTCTTCTACAGCATAAATGTTTTAAAGAATTTGTTTTCTATAAATAAAGATCATGATCACAACAGCTGCTACCTTGTAAAATGAGATAAGGTCTTGGTCTCTTAGAAGTTATTCTTGTTGATAGTTTGCCTGCAGCCAAAGTTTTCCTGTTTCACAATTCATAATATGTTTATAGTTTGGAGTGAAAGACTACTGTCTAGTAGTCTGCAGAGTGCAGGAGTGTCTGTAGCACACACACACACATTCTCTCCAAAGAAATAATAAAGTTTTAAGTAGTCAGAAAGCTCTTTAGTAGATTCTGTATAAGTACAGTTGGCAGCAATAAGTTTGGGGTTTATGGCTATGATTATTTAATACTTTTGGTGTTAGTCATTTCTTAGCAAACACTGGAACTTCTCTGGGAATTTCCTTAACTCTGGGAATTTCCTAACCTTTGTTTCATTAAATAAGTAAGCACTTTACTATAAACATATAAAATCTATTATCTTCAAAGGATCACAAGCATGAGGTATCGGTAAAATTCTAATAACGTAAGATTAGAATAGGAACACCTTTTGCATCAATATTGAGGCTGCTTCCATATAAAGAAAGAAACTTGTGCAATAACACGTGGGCAGAACTGCTCTCACAGAGAAGTATCCCTGGAAAACATCAAATTTGCAGAACTGAGAAGGTACCATCTACATCAAGAGGTCAAGTGATTTGGTGTGAAAATGTTTGTTAGATCATAACCCTGAGTTATCCTTGTCTTCTCCCATTTCTTTTTAGGAATAGTACTACACTTTTATTCCTTTGTTACTATGCTCATTTGCATCGGTTTCAGTCTCTTTCACTCCTTTCCTAACTTATTTTACAGCTTGTGCATTTCTCACAGCTGGATAACAAGCAGGAATCCCATTGCACAACATACAGCCCATGCTGATGAACACTAATTCTATGCATGGATCATGCAGTGAAGCATACGAGAAGAAAATTTCAATAACATTCTAGTTTTTCAAGGAACCAGCGTACACAACTGGAACAGATTTTCAGGTGGATTCAGATCCTATTTTAGGACTCCCAAAGGGGACAGATGATTTTCAAAGTGGTTCAGTCCTAACACATTTCCCTCGGAAATTATAACATTTACGGCTACATTTTGAAAATATCTCATTTTCCAATAAGCTCACAGAATGCAAAGATGATAATCTAAATCTGTTTTGTTCTATAACCAAAAATATGTTTAAATCATAAATTCTGCAAGTAGACTGGTTGGTTTGTTACAGAACATGGAGCTCAAATTTCCCAGGCTTTAATTCATTAAATAGAAACTATTGCAGAACTGAATATATGGGTCCTGAATTTTCACTTACTACTTTACATATAACTAATGTATGTTACAAGTCTGTTCATCTATATGAAAATCTAAAGTGTCATATGAGAGTTTATGAATAAATCTGTCATTTATAAACTTCCCACTAGTCAACACAGAGAAAGATAACTGTGCCCTGCTACACCCACGTCAGATGGCAAACTTGCCCGAGTTACAAGGAAGCCATTACATTTGGGAGCAAAGCAAAAGACAGAACAGCCTTTTGCCATCAGCCACCAGGAAAATGATAATTGAAGCTGAAGGTAGGCCAATACTGCCCTGATAGTGTGGAAGGAATATCACAGGTTTCCACTAGAGCTGTAGAGTTCTTACCCAGGGCTTTTGCGCAGACAGTTCTCCCATACTGTGTTGTTTGCTTGTGTTTGGTTTCCTTTTAATAAACCCGGAAGAGCTGGGATTCAGGGAACATGTATGGAGTCGATTTCCCCATCGTTAGATTTCTGTAACCTAAGCAACAGGGGCCAGAGTCTGTTTGAATGTCTGAGAGCATTTTCCCTTTGGAATTGGCCCAGAGGGAGATTCTCCAGGCTCACGTTCATGCTTTGTCCCAGCATGCACATGGAACTGTGAGGGGCAGAGACTTATCTCTCTCCATTCTGAAAGGCTGTATTTTGAAAATACAGTTCTTTTAACATAGTTAAATATAGTGCTTAACATAGTTAACATAGTTCTTTAAAATACAGTTCTTTTATAGTTCTTAGCTAAGTTGGGTTAGTACTCTACCCGGTCTGATTGTCAACATACATCAGAATATGCAGAGAAGAATCTCACTCCAGAGTTTGACAACCAAGGAAATGGTTAGACTAGCATGTCACAGCAATGTTTTTAGGCTGTACACCAGAAATTGTTTTGCTCACTATGTTAAATTTTCTTAGCATGAGTGTATATCCTATGTAGGGAGGTACTATTTTCCAAATGGGTACAAAAATCCCCAGAAAAGACTATGATTATTTGTGTCAGTTGGGAACTTTCTTAATCCTTATAAAGACTTGTTTGATAAAATGAAATGCCTAGACAAATCATTGCTTACTCTGGTTGCCAGATATATTATCATCAGTATGTGCTCTGAGTTTAACCATGTCTAAATACGTGATTTAGTCATCCAAATACTTCAAATGATAACATACGCCATTTAAATTAACCTGTTAGTTAATCCACTGCAGTCCTCCTAAGTACAATTCACTAGCTGTGGGAATCACAGCATATTACGTTAGGATCATATAACACCTGCAGTGACGGTAAAGGCTCATGCTAATGCCCCTAAAGGTCTAAAAAGCAGTGAAGTGCAAATCAATTTCAACAATCTAAGAAAGAGCTAAAGTCTTTCCTCAAAGTTTAGCTCACAAATGACCTCAAAACATATAGTGAAGGTGTAGAAGATAATTTGTAATGTTATGTATCTTGCCTTCATATAAGAAGTACTTTAAAATATTGATCTGGAAGAATTGAGATTAATTTTCAGACTGGAGAAGTTAAAATCTGCATCATGTAAAACAAAGCACACAAACCAGATTTCAATGTTTTAAATAACTAGGATGCTGACAAAAAACAGGCTGAAAACCTGGTCTTTTTGATTTCCACAAGCCTTTACATTTTCCATTTGATGTCCTGGCCTCCTTTAATGGGAGTTTGGGAGAGGTTTCTAATCTACAGCAAAAGGGTGGTTTCATTTTCTGTGACTACTAAGGGCAGAAAATACTCCAGACAGATATTTGCCTAAGGCAGGACAAACTCAGGCTGGGTGGGAGCATCAGAAAAAAGCTCCTATTCTGTCAAGTCAAGGAAAGGTGCTGCTGCTGTTGCGGGGGGAGCCAGGTGTGGGGCAGAGGCTACTGGTGTCTTTGGTTCCCAGCAGTTCCCCGGTTGCTGCTCAGCAGCAGGGATGGCAGCTCTGCCTCGCAGACTCCTCTTCGAGCTTCTAGGATTTACGTAATTGTGCCATGCTAATGGTCTTGGCTAAAGTGAAAATGATTAAACCACATTTGACTTTAATTTGTTGAGTTGACATGCACTTTATTCCTTCCAGTGTGACAAATTACTAAAAGAGCAAACCAAATAAAGCGTAATTTACAGTTAGGCTGCTGTTGTGCGAACATGGAATTAAAAGCAAAATAATTTAAGAATTGCATAGTATTTTAATTAGAAAAATTATTTGTTCAGAGTCCCTTATGGTCTATGTTCAAACCCACGTTCAGATTTGGTCTTCCCAGGGACCTGGTACTGTGAGACAACTTATCAGGGAGACATAGGTCAGGTAAAAGATGCTAATGGTTTGCAGTGCTTCAGGAAGTTTGGTGTAGCACAGTATATGTGCAAATACAGATTTGCACAAAACCAGTAAATCCCCTTTGGATTGTGAGCTCCTATTCTAGGAGAGTGTTTTAAAAGTCCTATTAGAGAGGTAGAGAGCGCTTAGATGTGATTATATTTGGTGGCAGCTGAGAGTAACAGCACTGGGATATTTTCTGTTACAGCCAATTATGAAGACTTGAAAGACAGGGAGAGGGTTGTAGGGAGAAAGAAAAGGAATATTGCATGAAGAATGAGTAAAGGAGCTTAAACGCTATCAAAATATCAAATATTTTTATCAATTGTAGGTTTGTAGAGACCTAATATAGAAAGACACCATTTTTTCTCAAGCCACTATTTCTAGTTTCAGGGAGTGCAACAAAGCTTATTAATATTACAGGGAAGAGAAGGACTGAGGCAGCCAATGAATAGTTAATGGAATGTCCTACTTTGGCATTGGTAGGAAAAGGAAACAGGAGACCAAAACAAGACCTCTCGATCGTTCAGATCAATTTGGATATCACTCATTCTGGTTTGTTGCTTTGAAATTTGTCTATGACTACAAGTGTGTGATGAAAATCTGGTAATGATACAACCTTTGTGCAAAATATTTATCGTTAGGAAACCCTAAAACTCTTGCCTATCATGCTCATAGGGTTACAGGTTTTTTATCTGTTAAAAAAAAAAAGTTTTAAAGGCAACCCACATCAAGGGAAACAACTCAATCTAGAGTCTGACAGGACTGTTTTCTGTCAATGGTGTGACTGTCATACCTGAATTACCCAAGTCTCTTACTAAACCAAGAAAAATACGCTTATTTATTTTAAAAACTTTCTTCGGGCATTCAGCTTCATGTCTTTAGTGTCAAGAGGGAGTCATGCTGATGTTGATCTGACTATATAGCCATGCCTAAATTCCTCTTTAGAGAGTTGTATTGATGGGAGAGGGAGTGTATTTGTGTTAACTCGTGTGGATATCGACATTAATCCATCTGCTGCAAGAGCTGGCCTCCAAAAGCTTTGATGCTTACTTTTCTGAAAAATTAAAGAAGGTAGCAAAATCCAGATGGTCAGAGCTGGTTTTGCCCTTACGAAATGACCATGGTTTATTCCCAGACATCAGAAGGCATTGCATTTAATAGGCAGCAGTGCTGTTACTGTTACCAAAACTTGTGCTTAGGATGCTTTTGCTGAGTATAATTGAGTTAAAGGAAGTCCTGAAAAAAAAATGGAAAGGAGAGAGGATATATTGAACATAAAAAAATCTGGTCAGTAGAAGTGGCAAACCAGTCTATAATCTTTACTGGGAGTACAAATGTTAAAAGATGCCATTATGACGCAAACAAGTGCTACGGGATCTTGGCTGATCAGCCACCTTGTGACATGAAGTTCCTGTTTGTTCTCTCACATGTGGCTGGAGTACACACAAATGACCTAATGGTGAAACTCTCTGTTCATTTTTTTCGGCTCAAGGAAGGATTGGCCACAAACTCTGTTCCTAATAAAGTATAGACTTCTTCTCTCTACATAGTCAGCCGTGCCCGTATTGCATCTTTGAATCTATCCAGTTGGCAGAAATATTTGAATATTATTTGGTAACACATTAAACTGTTTTGATCGGTTAGCAATAGTTTTGTGCTTTCAGCGCTTATGCCTCACACTATATTTGGTAATTATGATTGGTCAGGAAACCTCCAAATTTTCTTTTTCTTCTTTGGCCGGCTGAGTGGGAATCATTTGTCTTGTGCAAATATAAATGCACTGACACACTTCAGTACATTTTAAAAGCCTCTTTCTGATCCTAATACCTCTGGCTACATCTTTGGAATTTACTTTAGTAAACATTCATGCCAGCAAAACCCAAATGAACAAGTTTTTTTCAGAAAGCAAACACACAAATTACATTAATGTGGCTTAAGTAAATTCATTTATAAATACAAGCAAATATTCACGGAAAATTTAGCCCCATTAGCAGTCTCCAGAGCTTGTCGGTCTCAGATGGGGTCAAGGACAGGAGGATATAATGGTGTCAAAGAAAAACAGATGCAGGCAGATAACTGCTGTGTGATTCAGAGATATAATTCACCTGAAGTAAGAAATGGGATCTGAAATGCAGCCCCACTCTCTTAAATAGAAGGCACTCAAGCTTGGTTTTGTAGCAGGTTGCAATTTTCTTAAATAGTCTGTTCTATGTGTTCTTTTCCAGCCAAAATATATTATATGTTTCTGTACTTTTTGAAGTGGGTACTGTAGAGTGGTGTGATTACAGCTTTTAGCAGCCTCTTTTTGGCTGCCTGGGTGTCCTTTGGTAATTGAAAACGTGTTTATTGGCATCATTTGTTGGACTTTATTTAATCACTGCTTCTCCTCTAGGAGCTGCTTTATCCCTTCTGAGGCCTGACTCTTTGCATAGGCTTTGTCTGTTTTCCGGCGTTGGGCAGACTCCGTTTCATGAAGTGGATTTGTAATTTAGACACAGTGAGTAGCCACTAGCTATCTTGTCGCAGGGTGCAGGGGGGGAATCTGTTCGTTGGGGGCTCTGCGGTGCCGGCCTCGCTGCTGGAAGCGTTGATAAGTACCTGAGCGAGGAGAGATGCTTCTCCCTTGCACCGTGCTGGATGGCTGCCAGCTGCTGCTGCGACCGTCTCCGTGAAGGCCACCCTCGTTTCACTGAACGCAGCAGCAGGCAGTCTGGCCGCATTTTTAATTGGGAAGAGTTTGTTTAACGTTTCTCTGTTTATCAAAGTGGACCCTTGTTAACACTGATCACTTAGATTTCTGTTTAATCAAATTACATACAGTGTATACTAGGTTTTGCTCTAATTTAAATATTGCCTTTTCATCCTTGTCAGCAGAATACTTCAGCTTCATTTTTTATTAATCCTGACAGGAAAGAAGAGGTTTTTATCTTAGATTACTGTTTCTTTAGGGGGCCTGACAAAGGGTGTTTCTTGCTGGCAGAGTGAGAGGGATGCTGCCATAAGTGACCAAAGAGCTTCTTGGCCTATGTGAGAGAGATTCAGGGACTATGTTTGCCCCAGTATAATCACAGTAAATTCCTTTTTGACCCCTTAGGAAAAGCTACAGGGAAGATTCTTCTAATAGGATAGTTACAGGGCGGAGGAAGAGTCATCAAGTGTAGAGGCCCAAGTGGCTGTTGCAGCTGAATTTTCCGCTCATCAGCTGGGAAAGAGGGCTTGCAGATCAATATTGAATTGTTTCCTTTACTACATCTGTGGAAAGGATAGCTAAGAAGAGATACTGAGTCATTTGGTAAATAGGTTCGTTTGATGAGTGCTTTATGTGGAGGATTAATTGTGCTGGATTAGTGCTTTATATTCTTGTATTGATATACGTATATAACCACGTATCTTCATATATATGTGATGAGCATGTATATTCTTCCTTTCTGCCAGTCAAGGTGGCAGCTCAGAAAACATGAAACCCATTCATTGTGTTGGGGTAAGGTGGGCAGGGAGTGACTAGCAGCCAGGTGTGCCTGAAACAAGAAAATAGGAAAAAAGTGGCTACGATGCATACAGTTTATATTCTTGTGAATAGGATACAGGCTGTACATTCCACTGCCCTTGTGTTGTTTGAAAATTGGCAAAAATTAATTGTTGGAAATGCTCAGGAGTGAATTTCAAATGTGCTTGTTTATTTTCACTAGAAAATGAAATCCATGGAGACATGCCCATACATATACATACATGCCTATTTATAGACGTGTGACACAGGGTAGACTTCGCTTTTACTGTTGGATGACAGATTCTTCAGTGCTCTGGCACAGACCCAGTTAAGCAAGCCAGACAAAAGAATAACTGCCTTCCTCTGAGTTTATAACAAGCCCACCTACTCAATTAGTTTGTGTTGGTGACAGAAAATTAGAACGCGTGGATGGTTATTTATTATTTTAATAAATTACATTATTCCTAGTGCAGCAGGAATAAAATGTTCTTAACGCTTCTTCCCCCAAAATCAGGCTTTCAGGGTACTGTGATCTGGGAAGGGACCTGTTTCTATTGTCCAAAATTATACCCTGTGCAGTTGCTTTTCATCAGTTTATTCTAAGATGACTGATTCTGTCCTTAGCCAGTGGATTTTAGAGTAGTCTATCTCATTTTTGTTCAATGACACAGACAGTTTTTTTTCCCCTCCATATCAAGGTTTATAATGATTAAAAAATCCCCAATGCTGTTTGCCGGCTAAATCTCCCTCAGGTTTGTCTCTCACAGAGACTTAAAATCATGGTTCTTTAAAAAAGGTTCAAAATTCTAAAAATTAGACTTAATGCTGTTTATGAAGGGGCATGACATTACTTAACTCCTAGTCATTCAGAATCCTTCATGCTGAGCATTAAAATTTTTTAATAAAACTCAGTCTTCTAACAAAAATAATTATTTTAAAAATAATGAAAACAGAAAATTCATTGACAAAATATGAATGCATTTGTGAAAGCATGGTCTGGTGGCAATCTATGGAAGCAGGAAAAAAACCTACACTTGTTAAGTGTATTGCTGACTGTAGCTGTTTTGTGGTGGGGTTTTTTCTCCCTCTGTTCTAGTGTTAAATGATTGTATTAAATCTTCATGAGTTTCTAGCAATTGTATTCTTAATTTCTGATGTTATGCAACGTTTGCTTTTATCAGCAAGTTGCTAATTTTCTCTTGCATCGTACCTAAACTTTCTCAGTTTGAAATGTATATTATCTCCTCTTTATTGGAAAAATATTTTTGCAGAGGTTAGGAATGCTAGCAAAAAAAGAAAATTAGAGGGAGACCACACTAATGAATGACTTCAAATGCAAAGCTATAATGCTGGTAAAATGGTACCTAGTACCTGTTGTGAAACAGGTAGAGTAATTAGGAGCATGGAGAGCATCAAGATGAATCAGAAATAGATTGAACAGACAGGTTTCTGTTGTTCTTTTTTTCTCTCTCTTTTTTTTTTTTTTTTTTTTCCATAGAATGGTTAGAGTTGGAAGGGACCTTAAAGATCATCTAGTTCCAAGCCCCTGCCCTGGGCAGGGACACCTCACGCTAGACCAGGCTGCTCAAAGCCCCATCCAACTTGGTGTTGAACACTTCCAGGGATGGGGCATCCACGACTTCTCTGGGCAACCTCTTCCAGTGTCTCACCACCCTCACAGTAAAGAGTTTCTTCCTAGTATCTAATGCAAATCTCCCCTCTTTCAGTTTAAAACCATTACCCCTCATCCTATCACTACATTCCCTGACAGGAATCCCTCCTCCATCTTTCCTGTAGGCCCCTTTTAAGTACTGGAGCCTACTGGTCTCCTCGGAGCCTTCTCTTCTCTAGGCTGAACAACCCCAACTCTCTCAGCCTCTCCTCATAGCAGAGGTGCTCCAGCCCTCTGATCATCTTCGTGGCTCTTCTCTGGAAGCGCTCCAACAAGTCTATGTCCTTCTTATGTTGGGGGCCCCAGAGCTGGACACAGTACTCCAGGTGAGGTCTGACCAGAGCAGAATAGTGGGGCAGAATCACCTCCCTCGACCTGCTGGCCACGCTTCTTTTGATGCAGCCCAGGATGCGGTTGGCTTTCTGGGCTGCAAGTGCACATTGCCTGCTCATGTTGAGCTTCTCGTCTACCAAGACCCGCAAGTCCTTCTCCTCAGGGCTGCTCTTAATGCATTCTCTGCCCAGCCTGTATTTGTGCTTGGGATTGCCCTGACCCATGTGCAGGACCTTGCACTTGGCCTTGTTGAACTTCATGAGGTTCTCACAGGCCCACCTCTGAAGGCTTTCCAGGTCCCTCTCGATGGCATCCCTTCCCTCCAAGTGTGTTGACCACACCACACAGCTTGGTGTTGTCAGCAAACATGCTGAGGGTGCACTCAATCCCACTGTCCGTGTTTCCAACGAAATATTGAACAGCACCGGTCCCAAGACCGACCCCTGAGGAGCTCCGCTCATCACTGGTCATCCCTTGACTATCGAGCCGTTGACTGCAACTCTCTGAATCTGACCATCCAGCCAATTTTTTATGCACTGAGTGGTCCATCTGTCAAATCCGTGTCTCTCCAATTTAAAGATGAGGATGTCGTGTGAGACAGCGTCAAATGCTTTGCACAGGTCCAGCATTTGTAGATGACGTCAGTTGCTCTTCCCTTATCTGCCAATGCTGTAACCCCATCGTAGAATGCCACAAAATTTGTCAGGAACGATTTGCCCTTGGTGAAGCCATGTTGGCAGTAACCAATCACTTCCTTATTTTCTTAATTTTTTTTTCTTTTCCTTTAAGGAGTAACTGGTACTTATTTCTCCTCTTTTGCATTGTACAGTTAGTTCTAATAATATCAGTCTCACTAACATCAGTGGGAATAGTGACAAACCATGTCACCTTCGCAAGGAGCACTTCATATACAGATGCAAATATATGCGTGAGTCTGTATATATGTATATATGTATGTATCCATAGTACATATATGAATACATTATATTCTTGAGAGCTTATGAAGTTTCTCCTTCCTGCTCTGTTTCCTTTATTCTCTTGGAAATTATAATGGTGGCTACTTTTGACAGTGGTCTGCTGTATTTTAGTTAAGATCTTTGATACCTCGGAAATAGAGCTCCCTTATGTACCTTATGAGATATCCAGCAGTGTCTCTCTCTTATGTCTCTAGACTATATCTGAAAAGCTGCTTGGCCAGATGGCACTGTAGATCTGTAACATTTAAACATATTTTTGGCAGCCCTGTGCATGCATAATATCCTGGGTGAAATATTTTTGCTTGCCAGGCTAAAAAAGTGTGTAAACTTCAAAATTACATCCAATGACACCTGAATATCTTTCTATATTTTCTTGGCCAAGTACCTACTTGGATTTGGCTTAAACGATAATAAGCCGATTAAACAAAAGTATAATTCTTCGCTACAGCTGTTATCTGACTCTTACCAATGAATGTGGCAAAAGTAGTGACTTTTAAAAGTCTTCTAATATCCTGAATTCTCTAATCTAGGACTGCTGAGTAAAACTTACCTGCAATGTGTCATTAGTTATTTATAGTTATGTCAGTATCCTAGAAAATTTTTACACTTTAGGTTATGAACATAACTCTCTGTTATTCCTATATCTGTTTTCCCCATGGTTGTAGCACGGGCAGGCTCCTCTGTACTACATGTGATAAACAATTTAAGACTCATGTAAATAGTCTGACCTCTTTATTTAGCTGGGGTACACAATTAACATTATTTACCAAACACATGACATTTGGTGATATTTACCAAACAGATGACATTCACCAAAAAGAATAACATTATTAACCCAATGGAAATTCACAAAATATTTGGAATGTATGAAGCCGACATGGAAAAAAGTGGAAAATCCTCACCAAAATTTCAAATCCTAGCTAGTTTCAGAGAAGGCCGTAACCTAGTATTCATTTGGCTAACTGGTAATTAGGGGTAACCGTAGGGACAGCCTGCAGAATGATGGTTGAATTCTGATGCCTGTTGTTCTTCAGTGATACTGACATCTGGAGTCAGTCCTTTGAGTTGTTTCTATTAACTGAAATTCAAATAATAATCTTATGCAAGTATATTTGAAGTACCTGTAAGCTGTGCCACCATATTTTAGTTTACTTATGTATAAGCATACTCATATTTAGACTTATCCATATGTAGGCAATTCATTTTATTCAATTTACAATTATTCAATTTACAATTAATGTTGAGGCATGCACTGTAAAAGGCTAAGTTCCCTGAGAGGCACAAGTTGTGCTGTCTGATTTTCATATGTTAGATGTCCAGTGTGAATCCAGAAGTCGCAGCTGGGTGGCGAGGCTCCCAGCATTAGTGCATGGGGGAGTTAAAACCTCAGGATGGGATTCAAAACTGCCATCACAGGTTGGCTTATAGGAAAGTAAAGACTATTCAGTCAGGGCCTTGGGGAGTAATTTTTTCCTCCTCAGGTAGGTGCCTATGCTACCATCCCACTTCCCCTCACAAGTTTCAGGCATTGCTATCTTTTAAAACACACATAAAAGGGGAAGAACTCTTCTCTGTAACAGTCTAACACTTAGTATGCAGGCTTGTACTCGATTCTTAGCATCTTCATAGACTTTCCGGTATTTCAGTCCCTTTTTGCTAGTAGGGTAGATTTTAGTAGGTATTTCTACCTCTTGGGAATATGCCTGACAAACCAGTTAGGCAGCAGTGGCGTGCATTCCTCTCCTGATGCAGCTGTACTGTTATGCAGAAACCTGGCAAGCTGAGAGACATAAATCTGTATTTCAGTGATCAGGACGCTTGCCAGAAGGTGTGGAGTCTTGGGTTCTGGTCTCTCTCAACTTAGTTAGATTTCTGCTTCTGTGTTTGATATTAAGCAGCTTAGTTTCTGGATCAAGCTTGTCAAGCTGTTGAATGTTGTCTAGACTGAAATATTCTGTTGATTCCTGAATTTTCAATTCTAAATGTTTTGGGAAAATTGCAGCAGGGCAAACAAAGCTTAAGCATCTCCAGGATTAGACAGAAGCTAAATGGTGATATAGGAAGTGTGGAAATGCCTTATCCACAGCAGTGCGCTTAAAAAAATCTTCCAGTCAATGACCCTTTCTTTTTTTAAGAGCTACTTTTACTGTTCTTCCAAAAGTTGATTGTTCCTGATATTTTCTCTGCAACTCTTCCATAAACTCAGCTTCAACCAATTCATTTCAGGATTGTAATGAAATGAAAAGAAATGGTTAAGAAAGATATGGAAATCTTATGCAAAAGCTGGGGAAAAAGAAGAAGAAGAAAAAAACAGAAGCATGAAAAGATATAAAAAACCCCAACCCAAACAGTGAAGTATAAAACTGCAGGGAGGAGTGAAGAGAAAAAAAAAAACAATAGCAAAGACATGAAAGAATTCTCGGGGTATTGTTTGAAGTAGGGTTAATTCATAGAGAGGATGAAGCTTGAAAGAATTTATTTATTTTATTTTTTTTTACTGTTTGAATCTCGATTGATTTGTTACTATAAAGACCTGTGCACCAAATTGTATTTTATTCTGTGGTTATTTCCAAGTCCTTCAAGAAAAATGAAAGGACTTGCGTCCCAGTGAAGAACCTGGAATCTACTAACCTGAAAAAGTAAGGTTTTGCTCCAGCTTCTCCAACCCCTAGTTTGTAGGTTTACTCAGCATGGATGTTTTCTACTCTACAGGGGTCCAGTAGCCGTTTGGCCAAAGACAAGCAGCACAGTGAGCAATATGCAAGTGTGGCATGCTTAGATTTTTGGATTTGTTTTTAAAGACCAGCAACCACAATTGTATCAGAGTAGAACGTGTCCCTTGGATGCCTCTAACCCTCTCCCTTTTATTCTGCGTCCTTGATTACAAGCCTGTTTCGGAGACTTTGAGTCTATGACACACCACTGACCAAGATCCTCTGTTCTTCTGAACAGACGAATTGGTTACCTATGCTGTAAAACATGGCGTATGACATATGCTCCATTACATCCATGTCAAGCTTATGTACCACTACCCCCAAAATAAAGGAAAAACTGTTCTCTATTATATTCCCTTGGGTTGTGAGGTTTTTCTGTACAGCAAGGGAGTCTTCCATATAATGCTTCATAACTGGCAAACCTAGCAGTAACTCTTAGGTTTTGGAAGGTCTTTCCAACTGAATGTCAAAGTCCTGTGACATTCAGACTTTTGCCTTAATAAATCAGTGTTCAACAGCAGCGTCTTTCAGCTACCACTTAACCCGGAACTTTATGGGAATTAAAAGCCAGATGGAGCTGGTTTTCACCAAAGAAAAAATTACGTGCTTTATAGTAGTTGTGCACTCACTGTTTAACTCGGACCTTGACAGAAACTGAGGGGCAGGATCCATGGCTTTTCAGCAGAGGATCTGATTTCTTGCCTCTTGAGCATACACCAATTTCTGTTCCCACCTCACAAGTTTGGTGGCAATGAGGCTGTGCCTTGCAAACATAGCCTCTCGGTCCCTCTCGCTCTTCTGTAGCCCTGGATCTGGGCTATGCTAAGTGAAAATGACTCTTCGTCTTGTCCTGTAGTTTAGAACCAAGACGGAAAAGGAAAACATTGTTGCCTGCCAGGTGGAGATGGAGAGATTAGAGGAGTGTTGGTGAAGACTCTTTCTCAGAGAGTCTTTCTCCCTCACATTTATCAGTCTGTGACCTCAGCAGCCTTGCTCTTCTTTTGGGAATCCTTAAAAATACATTATACTGTCTATATTCTATAGGTATATTATATAGCTACCATGGTTCCCTTAATATTACTGCAGATGTCTGATTGATCATGGCTTCAAAGTATCTATTGCTATTTGGGACACGGCACTCCACAAATGTATAATTCAGTCTCCTGAGCACAGATGTTGCAATGACGGTTTCTGACCTCCAGATGTGTTTATTATAATCCACTCTTTGTAAAGAAACTGCAAATAATGACGAAAGTTCAAAGTGGTAGAAATTGCGAGCAACCAAAAACATCATTTCTCTGTTCTGCATTCCACTCAGGCTCTCCAGTGAATATATGTTGTAGATTGTTTTATTCCCTGATATTCAGAGCCCTATATATTTTAAATATACTCCTTGCTATAAGCTCTGACAGCTACATTCCACTGGAATCACGAAGCTGTGACCAGAAGAAGAAATCTCACTAGCACAGAGAGGAGAACTAAGCTTATGAAACTTACCACAGGAATAAATAAAAATGACTCTCAACCTCACAGCATTCAGCAAAACTCAGCTTATTGAATTGGCTTTCCCTCATTAAATTTCTCATGCACAGACACACACACACTTTTCTATCACATTTTTTCTGATCTCTGGAGAAGGGAGAGACATTATTTATTTTTAAATTCTTGGCAGAGTCTGGATATTGTGGTGATAATCAACCTGTAAGAAAACAGAAATGTAACAGCTAAAAAATACCATCTTATCACTTAAATTAGAGAAAAATTATACCTACCTGTTTTTTCAGCTCCCAGTGGAAGTAGAAGAGAATGTGAAATTATAATGAAGTCCTTTAGTTTAGTACTATATTCATAGGTGCTGAGACGGAGTATAAAAGCTGGAGATGGTATGGAAAACAATAGGCAACATTGTTTTAATCCCATTTGACTGAACTTGGATCAACATTTTTGACATTTAAGAAAGAATTATATACAGGTCTTTTCAAAGACTGTGTGAGACCAACACTTTGATCATTGTTGGTAAAAGTCCTAGAGATTCTTTCTTTTTGGAAAATTATGCATAGCATGAATATTGATTCTCTGACATTGGTACGCACAAGAACTTATCTTGATTTTTCTAGTGAGAGTTTGACTCAAAATCAGAAACTGTCATTGGAAACAAAGATTGATGTAGCCCGGGACTGTGGTATTGAGCTTCTAATTTTTTATTACAATTCCTGATGTGTCGCTCAACTAAGATTTCCTTTTTGAAGTGGGGCTATAGATCACTGTCAGAAGTTGTTTCTGTTTGTACAGTTTTATTTTATACTTTTGTATACTTAATGGTTTTATTGGTGACTGGCCATAACTGGATCCAGCTGCTACTTCGCATGCATCGCTTTTCTTTTTCACAATGCTTGAAAAGACATTCTTTGTAGAGGATGTAACAACAGAATACCCTGAATACTTGCCTTTAGAATAGTTCTAGTTGTTGGAATCCATGATACTGCAGTGACTTTACTTGTCCTGAAAATCCTGTAAATAGAGCATGGTAGAATCCTAGTCTTAATTCCTTTATTTAGACCTAAAAACCATTCATACAGAAAAAGCATTTAATCTGTGTAGAATGTGCCTGGTTTAAAATTTTTTGGAAATGTTATAAAAGGTTATACATTCTTATTTGACTGCAGCTCTAATGATTTGCATATGATGTACCTGATTCGAGAGTAGAGGTCATTTGATAGTGTTAAATCAGCAATATATTTATTCCTAGTCTCTTTATTCTGCAGTTGTGGCTTAAATCCCACTTCCAAACCATTTCTTAGAATTACAGACCTTTACAGATCTTTCTTGTTTTCCTGTCTGGTAGCATAAGAAAATAAAAGAATCGCTTCACTCCTCCCCACAAAGGTCTAGGGAACCAGAACGGGAATTACATTAAGGATAAAGTTCTCCAGTTGAATGTGCTTGGCACCTCAGTATGTATCTGAATTCCAGAACGTATCCTGACCTTTATGGTTTCATCTCTATCTGACTAGATTATGTTTCAAAGAAAGGTCTTACTAGTTTTATATCTGAAATAGATTATCTAGAGATGAATCACTTAGAGTTGTACATACAGCTCTGTCAAAAATGAATAGTGTTTCTCTTTTTTCTTATCCCTGTGATGCTCATTTGAAGGATCCTCCAGTTGATCATGTTCATAAGTATCTGGTTGTTTTTTTCCTCCTTGGCATGCTGTTATTCCAGTGGAAAACATCAAGGAGTATGACACTTGCTTCTGAAATAGTTCAGGATAAAGCCAAAGAAAAGACAACTTATTTCACAGCATTCATTCGTATTGTTGCAAAGAGCCGTTCCATTTATGCTTATTCACAATACTTTCCCTCTGCCAAAGTGTTAGTTATTAAAGACTGGCATTTGAATGAAATTTCCCATTCCTTTTGCTTCTTTTTTAACAAACATGCCTATTTTTACACAACATTCCGTTTTGTACCAGTAACGCAACTTTGGGAGGTTTGAAGATCAGGTAAGATCAGCATCCAAAAAATTGAAATCTTGGTCCCTCTCTCAAGCTATTGCATTTCACTTGTAATACATTAGTTACATTTCATTAGCTACAGTTAGTTCCTGTCCCAGCACAAGATACTTGCCTATATAAAAGTAGCCAATAAAATGATTAGTTTAGGGAAATGGAAGAGATCCACGCTTTCGGCATTTGAAAATCCACATTCAGTACTTGGTTGAATAACCCTGTGTATTTATCACCAGAATATACCTAGCTACCTGCTATCTTATGTGAGTCTTTGTGCAGATGGAACAGAAGCCTTAGAATTGTATTGGAACTCCTTAGTAAAGCGTGCGCTGTGGAAGGAATGTCTCGTATAACTCTAGTTTAAATAAATACACGACACAAGTTGCGTACACCTCAACAAAACCGAAAGGACCCTGGTCACAATGATAAAAGATAATGCGCTTCTGTAGATTTGTCAAAGACAAAATTTTATAACAAACAATCAAAATAGCAGAAAGGCATTTAAATGTCTCTCTAGAATTCACACATCAGTTAAAAGCCTTTGGTTGTAAATCTGAATAATGCTAAATAAATCAAATCTGACAGTTGTTTCCACTAAATACCTTCTGCTGTGATCTGAATACCAGCTGTCTGATACTTTTAAATATGAAGCAGGTTACAGAGTTGGATTAACTTCATCCCACCTAGAAAGGTGCAAATGGTGTTCTCACTTCCAGTTCTGTTAAGGTGATAATTATCTAGAAAAAAAGCAGTAAAGATGATGCAACTATTATATGAAATTATGAACCTGCCATTAGTCTGCATGCTCTGTTGAAATCAATGGTAGTTTAAAGTCAATAGGGTCCATGAGATGAAGAAAAATTTGATTCTTATTAGACATTTTCTTATGCTCTTAATCCTTAATAAACATCTCAAGGATTTCACAAAGAAATATCTGGTAAATTAGACCTTGGGTTTTTTACTGGAGAAAAATAGAGCAATCATAACCTCTGCAATAGCTCTTGAGCAAGAATAGGGAAATCCTCTTTCTAGGGCTCAAAGAATATTCAGAAAGACATCTGGATTATCCACCCTGTACTGCCGACTGTCGAGGGAGGGTCTGTAAATTTCCAGGCTTCAGCTGCCTGACTTCTAGCATCTACAGCTGATTTGTTGTTGGGGAGTGTTGTTCTCCCTGATGTGTCGCTTTCCCTCTGAGGGACCTCTGAAGAAGTGCCCTGGTATGATGCAGATTTTAAAATCTGCACATAATTTCTTCCCAGGCTACCTCTCCATCTTCCATGAATCACCAATATAGAAGCAGTTTTGAATAATATTTCACCCTAGTCAGTAAAGTAGGACTAATGCACAAAACTTTGGGAAAACCAAAATTATATTAGTATTACTATATTTATTATGTACTTACTATTTATTGCGTGTTATTTATTTTATTATATTAGTATTGGTATATTTTCCTTCAAATAGCTGATTATGTTAATAAGTAAAGATGTCAGTTATGAAAGCTAGACTTCATTAAATATTGATTCATAACTCACAAAGCTTGTCCATACTTTATTACACAAATAAAAGAAAAATTCCAGAAGCTGTTAGTCTGTATGAACCATTCATGATTTTGGTAATAATTTTCAGGAACACTGCTGCTGACATGCCACCTTGGGGGCAACCTCAGTCATTTATTTACTTTTTGATGTGTTTGATATAACATTGTCAGAACAGGAAAGATGCAGACCAATTAAAAATCCTCCCTATGCCCAACTGGAATAATTTACCAACACAGAGGCCCTTTGATGCATTCAGTCTTATTGTGAAATAAAACACTGTGTATTTCTTACAGCTTTTGATGAGATTCATTTTCAATCTTTGTGTCAGGAGATGTACAAGTGTTATCTGTAAATGAGAAATGTATGCAAGGTACTCAGCTACTGCTGAATTTCAATGAACTTTGTGGTTCTAATGTCACGAAGCTCTGTCAAATGTTAACAGAAATTAAAGGTAAAATTCATATGGAGCTTTCACAAATCACAGCCTTATCTGTCAACATTTTATAATAACCTAACAGTTATGATCTATCAAGGTATTAAAGTGCAATGCTGAGCCCCAAAGGAAAAATCATGACATTCTCAGACCAATAAAATAACAATAAATATTTTTATTGAACAGAATTGTCAAGCTTCCCTTTCAAACTTCTCTTGCTAATTGCATTTCAAACAACTTCTGTTACAATTTCTGAGAATAGACAGGAAAAAAACACTGAGACTGTTATAACTTTGAAATACTTTAGATACCACTGTTTTATGTTTATTTAACATTTCTTTCTTCCTGCATTTTTAAAAATAAAGCTGATATTAAATTTTTGATAAGGTAGTTTTCTTTACAAGCACGTTAAACTGTGGCACTACAATTCTCATTTAGCAGGGCAGGAGAGACATTAAATACATGAAAGCATTCCATCTTCTCTGTCAACACTTAAATTTCTGTAAAGACCTCTGTTATATGAATCTTGGCACTGTACAGAAACGTATAGATTTACATTCAACTACTTGGCCCTAACTTTAAAAATCTATCAGGCCTATGAAGTTCATTATGCTTATTCAAAACTATATTAATCTTATTTTCTGCTGCTGAAAACATAAAGGCTTAGAGACAGACTCTGGTCTGCATTACCACCCAGTTTTGCTGCTCCAGGGTTCAAAGGGCTAGAAAGCCAATCCTAACAGTCAGTGAAGGGTTGGATCAGCTTCATCTGACTCCTCCCTAGCTTTCCAATGGAAACGTCATGGAGAATTTCAAGCATTCTCTGTTGTAACAACATCTGCTTGGAATTATCTGAATAAAAAATTACCTGTGAGGATTATATCTTAATTAGTTATCGGTTCGCTGTTTCCTTTTCACTGAATGGTTCAGAAGTACGTCGTTGTTCAAGGCGTGGAAAATCAAAGGTCAGTTCTTATATATGTATATATATGCATATATATTATCCACACATATATACACACACATTTGTCTAGGGGGATTAGAGCTCGCATACTGAGAAGGTCTGTGATGTTTAAGATGTATGCTACCCACTCTCTAATATTGAAGCTATTTTTTTTCTTACCAGTAATAGTTCAACATTCAAAAGATCAGGGACAGGATGAAGTACCTTTGACCCCACAGCTGAGTGCCATCATTACAGCTCTTCAGAAGATTGTTCTTACCTTTTTGTTGTCTTAATCACTAAATACTTTATACAAAGTCAAATGGCGGGGGAGGCGGGGCACATTCAAATACCTATTTTTTTCAGTTGCAAAGGTAGAAGTTGAAACCTAATCTTTTTCTGCTTTGGCACAGTGTGTGAGTATACAAGCAAGTACACCTAACTCTTAAATGGGTACCTGAGTATTAGAAATAAAAGTGCATTTGGAAAGGCATCCCTTCCTCACGTACAAATGATATATAAAATTTCTTGTAGTTGTTTACACTCAGAATCTGAGGCCAAGGCTTACCCTCTAGCCTGGTGGTTAGGACATGTGCTTTAGAAACGTGGGTTCAGCTCTCTTTAGCTGGAGGTAGATGTTGAAACCATATTTCCCATGTGTCCGGTGGAAGTTGTTACCAACTTGTCTATTTATTAAAAGGAGGTTGCCTACTGTTATGGGAATCTGTCCTTTCATTTTCTGTGCAATTTTACACAAGAAAAAGAGAGCTCCGTGGGTTTTTTCATTTCAGCAACAAAAGTCCTAATCGCTTTAAGTTTTGTTTGCTCTGAACTATTTTTTGAGGAACATTTTTCTCGTTCAGTTCAGCTGCCAAACCGCAAATAATCTCTGTCTCCTTATGTTATAAAAACTTAGTCTTAGGTTGAGGACAAACTGTAATAGCTATAATAATTTTAGAACCTTTGAAGAGCTGCGATTTTACCACTTTTTCTCTGTAGAAATACCAAGCAAATTTTTCATACCATTTTCCATTTAGTATGATTTTTGTTTATTGGTAATTTGGTGTATTTGTAATTACAAATTTGTAGTTTGTAATTTCTAATTTTCCACAAAGATACCCTCTGCACCCTGTATGTAAGTTTTGACACCGTTAATGTGAATCACTGTTTTGAGAGTTTTCATGTTTAATCTATACAGTGCTGTCATCAATCCAGCAGAATTAACTTGTGGTCAAACATGCTGTTTAGGAGAAAGTCATAAAGTGTCCTGCTTCTCTAGGAAGAAAGTGCTTCGGAGTGAGCCTGGTGCCTTGGACCTGTGAAGGAGGGTGGCTGGGACTTTCCTCCCTCATGTCAGTGGGACAAAGATCATTGCACAGGGATCTTCTTGCATGGGACTGTTTGCGTGTTGTGGAAAGTGTTTTTCATGCCCTGGCATAATTTCACTAAAACCAAAGCTAAACTAAAGGAATCCTTTTCCCACAGGGACATTTCCTGCCTTTGCTATAATCCTCAATAGGCGTAAGCAAATCTCCAGATGTTTGCTGCAGTTGCCAACAGGTGCCTCACCTCAGAACCTTACTGGGTGCTGCATTATTGCATTCACCATTTTCTCAGAACAAGCTTGTTTTTTAGACCCTGACAGTTAGTATTTCAGACTGGACTTCAACTCCCTTGTTTGACTTTTTTCCATTATTCCCCAGATCTACTGCTATCCCTGATTAGATCCAGGAAGTGCAAAAATACAAAAATAATGTATTACTCTACTATTGGTGGAAAATAGAGTAAAATTGATTTCCTTACTGATTTTTAAAATGGTTATGAATGTTTCTTTGTAGGGAATAACAGTCTCTGCTCTCTTCGCCATATGATCTGTAAAATGATTTCATGCAAAGGTTATGAAGGTTATGTCTCTCCTGCAAAAGCAGCACTTGTATTCCATGCACTGACATTCTTGACTTACATGCATGTATGAAAGCAAAACTAGAATGCCTGAAGAAAACGCCCAAACTTTTATCTTAAAATAAAAAAGCCAGGTTTTCAGCATTAGATCTGGGTCATGATTGTTACGGCATTCTAGCTCCTAGGCAGGAACGTCGGGATAGATAGAACTGTAGTTAAATGCTTGGTCTGTCTGTCTTTGCTGAGGAGCTTCTAGTGAAGGAGAGTTGGTAGAAAGAAGGAGATCGCTTTCATGCTGCCATCTCTTTTTGTCTAAGAACAGCCCAAGTACTGCAGAAGTACTAAGAACTACAGAAATAACACTATAAATATATTCCAAAGCCTGTTGTTTCGGATGGAATTTCATACAGTATTGTATCAGATCTACAGTGACCTGAAGATATTGTAGAACTAGTGAATTTTGGAGAAATCAGTGTCACGTACATTTTGAATCCATTTCCATTTGGAGAGTTTTCATCCTGAGATTGCTCTCTTTGAACAAGAAAGATTCTGTTTGGGAAGATAAAAATTAAAATTAGAATTTAATAGCATCTAGAGTCCAGAAAAGACTACAAAGATACATTTCTTTGCACATGTAAACATTCAGTAATTGGGAAAATTATATTTTACAACAGAACCGTTAAATCCCACTTTAAAATCCAACCTCTGCTTTTGTGAAGTAAGTAATCCAAGTATGATTTGGGTCTTTGAAGTTACTTTTTTTGTCATACTTAAAACACTATGTTATGTTAGACTTGTGGGGTAGCTTTCCAATTTTATACACTTTATGTAATACAGGGCATAACTTACATGCTTAGTTTTGAAGTATCTTTTTGTTTTGGTAGAGAATGTATGTTGTAAATTTTATGGTACCAGGATCTAGTATTTTGCGGCATAATTCCTCCACAGCTAATGTCTCTTTTTTTATGATATTTTTGGAGATACAAGTGTCTGCAAATACCTAAGGGTATATACTATTTTTTTCTTGTAAGAAATATCCTTGACTGTAACAGGTAATACTGTGTGTAAAACATGGGAGAGAATTTGTGGATGGTAAGGACAGGAGCTCAGTGTCTCTGTGTGTGGTGGATTCTAGAATAATATTTTCCACTTTGAGTTTTCACCTAGGTACACAGGTAATTAATATGCTTGCAGAATTGTGTCACTGAGCATTATCTCATGTCTTGGTTGAGATCCCTGTGTCTTCAACTCTCACCATTTGATATGTTGGATTTGAATGAGTCAAAAAACCAAAAAGACTGTGTTCTGGGACAATAGTCTATCTCTTTCCTTTTGGTCACCAGAAATGTGGTTGGAGGACTTGTAATATACAGTTTTACTCACAGTCTTTAGACTGCAGTAAATTGGAAAGAGCTTTGGGTTTGTAAATAAAAAATCAGGTGAATTTTATATGTTCCAAAGGTTTGGGGTTTTGCGTAGTTCTGTCTGTTCCCTCTGGACCCTAGCAAGTTTGCTATTTCAGCTAAAATCTTATCCTTTAACTAGCTTCCCGGACTTAGAGTCTACATAACGAAACTAGGAAATCAGATTTGGTGACTGAACAGAACCAAGACCAATTAATAGAATCATAGAATAGTTTGGGTTGTGTGAGAAATGCTCCTTATCCAATAACCACAGCTCAGGTGGTGATCGATACAAAGCACATGTTATTTAAACATTCTTGCAAGAACGGGTGACTTAGCAGGTAGGAACACCTGAGTTCCCGAAATAACTTATTTCCTATCCCCGGCCAAAATGTCCCTCTCCTGTTTCCCCATTGGCTAGGTACTCCAGGTTTACAGCCTATCCGATTCGCCTTCTGTTTGCTCCGCCGCTGTTTACTTCTCCCCATCACCCCTCCTAAACCCCTTACTTCACCTGTTTATTTCTTCCCTTTTTTGGTATTATTGCCCATGGTAGCTGGTCTCAGTTAAACGCTCATCCTCCTGTTAAACTACCAATCCAGCATAGACTGGTTTCTCCTTTGTCTAAGGGATGAGCATTCTTGCATGTCTCTTGATCAGCCTTTGTGTTGTTAATCATTCTCTAGCTACATCATTGCAGACTGGCCAAGTTGTTCCTCTACAAAAACAATACTTAGCTTTTTCTTACAGTTGGAAGGGACCTTTAAAGGTCATCTTGTCCAGTCCCCCATGCAATGAGCAGGGACGTCTTCAACTAGATCGGGTTGCTCAGAGCCCTGTCCAACTTGACCTTGAATGTTTCCAGGGATGAGGCATCTACTGCCTCCCTGGGCCACCTATTCCACTTTGATTTTGCTTTAGTATTACCTTTTTAAAATGAGTTGAACACAAAAGATAAACAATAATCATTTCTTTGTTTTTAGATAATGTTTGAAGCTTGTTTGCTAGTACCAGACCATGCTTTCAGTGAGATGGCCACTGTGTCTGCTAAAGCCTTCAGAGAAAATGAAAGCAAAAACTAGATAACATGAAGGCTTAATTAAAATGTGAGAAATATTTCAGTGTCCAAATTCAGCTAGTAGTATCAAGGATACATAATGAGGAGACAATAAAGAACTTGAAGGAATAAAGGATCAGACAGTGTCTTTTGAACAGATGGGGACATAAATAGTCTAGCATATATCAAAAGTGCTAGTACATTGTGTTTAGGAATGTTACTTTACTGTGTTCATAAAAACTTCATTTAATACAAAACAGAAAAACTTGCTTAATTAAATGTGTATGTATATATATATATAAAGTCTTCAGGAAAAACTAAATATTTCGCATCTTTTATTTTTCTGTTTAGATAACTGAAAAATGAACCCTAATGGTTTTGGTGCCCAAACTCTCATTAGGATTAGGTGTTTCCAGACAGCTTGGAAATCTCAGCTTTAATGACAGGACAACATTAAAAGCAAAGCACTTGCCTCTGGAGAAGTTCTAGTACCTGATCATTCCCTGAAGGCCCTTTGCTGTCAATAGCTAAGGGCTTTCTCCATTGCAGCCAACTCTCTTCTTGAAGCCGGGAAACCTCCACCCTCCATAACATCATCCTGTCATTGTGGAAACAAATGGATTGCTACAATTTCTGCACTGGGGGGAAACAGGTAAGCCACTAACCTGGCATTGTGACTGGAATAATTCTGCTGATTCCAGGGCTAAACCTGAAATCCTTTATTTCATTGTCAGATGGAGAGAACAGGTGGAACGTAAAACAGTAAAGCCTATGCGTAAACCTAAGTGTCTCCGGTACTTAGTAAACATCTTTTAGAAGACTACACAGAGGAGAGAAATACCTGGTTTGTCTTCCATGGTGTGAGTCCTTTGTTAGTGTGGTTCGGAATGCAGCTGTAGGTTTTGTACCTGCAGCCTGTGGTTTTGCATTTTTTATTTTTGCTTTTGAATCTCCAAGTCAAACTAAACCCGTTCCTCAGTCCATGCGTAAACAAATCCATATGTTACCTATTTCACTGAAAAAAGTGCAAGGTGAACATTTGACATGAGTAACTGAAAACATTTTTGGACAAATCTGGTCTGAGTTCCAGGTTTATGACAAAAGCTGGAATCACGTAAAATCTCATCTAGTTCTGCTGAAATCTTTTTGACAGTTTTCTCACAGCCTTCTCGCAAACCATTGGCAACAGGGTCAACTTTAGCACTGTCAGAGATCTGGACTGGCACAAAAGAGCAATAAGGCATGGATCTTTCAACCGTAAATGTGACACTAGACACCAAATCTGTTCATCATCGCTGCTCTACAACCTCATCCTGCACCTTTTGAGGTTTTCCATTTGAGGAACATGTTGTTTCCCTGGGCTAGCAGATAAAGCTGCTCAGTCTGAACTACAAACGGGGAAGAAGGATTCAACAGCTTCTGTGCTCTCTTTTTGAAAACATATCTGTTTATTCTTCTGTAGCCCCTGCTTCATACTGACATCTTTAAGTAACTCTAAAAAGCAGTTTTCACTGTGCTTGCTTTTCAGCCATTTGCATTTAATAATTTCATTTCTAATATTTTTCTTTGCTTCCTTTTGCAGTCGTCATCCTCTTTTGCTATTCCCTTTAGTTTGTTTCTGAAGGGAATATATAAAATATAGTTCAGTTCTTTCTCAATAGCTATTCATAGCAGACAGAAAAAAGGAAGAACATGAGTTTATCCTATATGGGAACTGTCTCCCCATTGTCTATCCACTTTCTGCCAGAAGGACGCTAGCTGATATGTAGCAATATGTATATCTCCTGAAGTTCTCCAGTCTTAGCCCACAGGGTTTTGTCTGCATGCACAGAGCTTCATTTAGGTGCAGGGGGGTTTTGCCTCCAAAGAAATAGTGTGTTTTGGACACATTTCGCTATCATTGCTAATCTTAAAGGTGAAAACAAACTACTTCTAGCAAAGCATTAAGTTCTTGTCAACAAATTTGGAAACAAAGTTACAAAAAACAAAATTATATTTAAAAAAAAATGTTCTAGATTATATTTCAGAGCAAGGTTGGTTTCTACTTGTTTTTTTCCCCTTCTTACTTGAGAGGCTGGTGACTCAGCCACCAATACTCCAAAAGTCTGGCAGTACATGTTTGACCACAATGAAATGCACTTTGTATTAAAGACAGCCTTCACAGCCTGCTTACTTCAGTCCTTTGCTAAGCTATTTTTTCTCTGCTTCTTCTGCTCCACTTTATTTCTCCAGGTCTGGTCTCCAGGTCCTTTACCTTGCTTCCATTCCGTCAGTCCCCGGATAAGCTGCTGCAATGTTTGCACTGTGAATTCTATTAGGAAATTGCAATCCCGAGTTGTCCTGGACGAAATTCCTGGAGCAAACAATGTTTATAGTTCAACATATGTTTTTTGTAGTCAGCAAGAAAAATAACCAATCCAAAACTCTTCTGTACTCCTAACAGACTTGCCTAAATAACATGCTCCATGGCACCACTGCATGTTCTGGGGAAGCCAACATTGCTTGAATATTTCTCTTTTACTGCTATTGTTGCTTTGACAGCTTTGATTTTATAGCAACTTTAATCATGTGTATCCTATTCCTTCACCTCTGGCATTTTGCAAATATTCCATTTCTCAGTTTCTGCTACCATAACTACCTTCATCAAATTATAATTCATCAATCTTTTTCTCCCACACCCACAGGGGAAACCCCAAAAGGAGACCATGTCAGCTAAACAAGAAAATGCTAAATGTATACATGTAAGAAAATCTATTAATTACAAAAATAATAAAAAAAAGAAGAAAAATTAGGTATAGAAGTTAATGTGACCCCAAGGCAACATTGGCAGTAACTTATGCTCTGACAGTTATGAGCCTGTTTATTCTATGCTCAACCATACATGGAAAAAAAAATGCCATCAAGTAGAAGAATAAAATGGACTTGTGTTATCCTAAAGATACAAAGTAGCAATAAATCATACCAGGAACACTGACGCTATATTTACATTTTCTCCTTAAAAAAAAATAATCATTTTTAGAGGCTTTTATTTTCCTTATAACATTTGTTTAGCACCCTATTCCAGGGAAAACTGTAGGAGTTTCTGCCTGGATTACAAAATTTTACAGGGCTGTACACGCTATCAGGAGCTATGGAGAATTGTACCTGCAGGGCTCCCATCAGTTCCCATTTTTTGGCCAGTGTAAAATGTATTCTTCCTCATCACCTGACAGCTTTTAAGTGAGGTGGATAAGTACAGGGCCACAAAAATACTTCTGTCTTGAGTTATTTTGTGACACACTAAGGTGTTTTGGCTGCTGGACCCGGCCTCTAAGCAAGAGAGGATGTGGACACAGGCAGATTTCTTATAGATTGTAACACCTTGATTTTGGTTTTCATTAATCTATTTTTGTAAATGAGAATGAAAAGAAAATAAAATCAAGCTTTGAGTGTGCTTCTGCGCGCACACACACACACACCCCCCCTCCAATATTGTCCTAGAAGGTACCTGATAATAAATGTCACTAGGGAAGACAGTACTGCCAGTTAGTCCCGTGCAGGAGATAGTAGCTAAAGGTGGATGGCGGTTGTGCAGAATGTGGTCCTGAGGCAAAAGCCAGTGAGCAGAACCAGACTGACACTTTGCAGCACAAAAGGTGACAGAAGAAAGTGAGGATGGTGAATACAGGTAGCTGCAGTTGTGACACCTGCAGCTACATGTCGTTACCTGCAGAAATAGATAATTTTCTAGGCGAAAAAGATCCAAAGTTGAGTCTTTGATATGTCAGATTCCCAGGTGACTCCATAGTCACAGGTAGTGTAAGTAGTCAAAACTCATGAGTTAGCACCGAAAAATATGAGATTGACTTTTAAGTACAATAACAGCTGGATTAATTTCATTCATCTTCTGACTTCTGACCCAGGCTAGTACTACCTCTTCCCTTTTTATATTCTTACCTGCAATCTGATTCTTGTTGAGTCAAAAGGGAGTGTTTTGGTCCAGGTTGGTTCTTTAGATGGTAAGTCTGACTTTATTAATACAATGCATATAGCAACCGTGAGGGCTGCATTCATAATGTATCAAAATTACCTTTTGACTCAGGAAAGACCAGATGCAAAACTACCAAAGTTCTGTAAAAACTTTCTTTTAAGACTAGTCCCATACGATCAGAAATGGGAGTATGTATTTCTATGTATGTAAAGGCATAACATTTACTTGCTAGAATTCTATCTAAAATGCAGATCAAGAGGTTCTAAAAATTTCTAAATAAGTGAGTACTGTGGATCCTGTCCCATCAAATGGGTAACCTATATAGATTATTGCCCACACAGTGTTCTCAGTAGATGTACAATTTCCAAAGAAAAAACAACAAAAAAGAAAAACAACAATTACTGTTTGAAAAGATAACCGAGATGTAAAATGAACAAGTATTTTTCTAAGCAATGTCTGAGTTTCAAATCTGAACAGAGAACACTGAACTACGTGCAAAAAAATATGCTGTTAAGGTTTTCATTAGCAAATCACTAATGATGGAGAGCTGTTGAGTAACACACCTTCTGCTGAGAATCTCCTGCTTCTTACTTCAAGTGTAATCAACAGAGAGGAGGATCCATTAAATCTTTAATAATAGATGAAAGCATCAATTGATCTAAGTAGTAATTTAAAATCCACAGGAATATTAGAAATGTAGGAAAAGAGCATGACTCCATGTCTTTACCCCAGTCTTCTTCACTTAGAAGTGATGTCATCCCTACATGAGATCCATGGGTGTGACTTGCAATTAGTAAGAGACCTTAAGCAGCTCAACATGCAATGATGACATTCAAGAGAGCTTGTTATAATTACATAGTTGAACAAAGAGGTAATGGGAGAATTTTGCTATATAGCAGCTCGTCAATACTACTGATGCTACTCCTTATGCTTGACCATTTGGTCTGTTATATTTTATGTAATTAATTTTTCTTAGGGTGTGGAAAGCTTGTATGTCTTTTCCCTGCAGACTTAAATATGATGACACACAAAGCTTAGTGCTTTGTCTCAAGATTCACTTCATAAAGTGGGGGCCTATTATGGTTAATTGTAATGTACTTTTGAAGTAAAGTAGCTCTTTTGTTTATCATGTAACATGTTCTCCCTACTCAAATGCAAAAATTACTAAACTGATTTAAATTACTGACTACTATCATGTACCAAAAGCAAGAACTGACAGCTGATATTTTTCTTGGTATAGTGTCAAACAAATGAAAAAGATTTTGTTAATAGATAGACTGTATATACCGTGCATGTTTCTCCCCTCCCCACCCCACAATTCTTTATCTCAGCTAACAGCATTGGTGTCTATTCCTAGCCTTATATCTCCATGCCACAGCACAATGTTAGATAGCAAAGACCCCAGCTGAGCATGACAGTGCAGTATGCCCAATAAGCTGACACACGTGGTATATTAACTATTAGCTCAAAAAGAATGTTGTGCCATTGCAGCTATACAGTTTTAGTATTCACTAGCATGAATACCAGTGAAGAGGTATGCTACAGCATGAAGTTACAAAATTGAACACTGCCCCTTTCCAGTGATGGTCAGTGCATCAGATCCTTCCTGGTTTTTGCAGGTAGAAACCCAGAATGTTGATCAATGGGCTTGATTACAAGCAAGTATTGGGCAAGTGTCACCAGGAGTTTCAAAACAATCCTCTTCTTCCCAATGGCCCATGAAGGAACATGACAAATACAAAGAATAAATGCCATCCCAAATGCTGTTCTCTTTGTTGTTCCTGTAGAGGCAACAGGAATTTATAAAAAAAGTAAAAACTTGTTTTTCCACCTCCAAGTAAGTAAATATTTATCTGAAATATGCAGGTGATTGATTTTCTGACCAAGAAAGCTTCATTATGCACAGGCATTTTGTAATCATTAAATTAGCAGTTGGTCCTAAAGACTATTATAATAATTACATGGCTGCAGGTGACTCCTTACATTTAATTTTCTATGAATGCCCAAACCCGATGTTGAACAGGATCTCTTTGAGAGATATTTCAGTCCTTTGCTTGTCAATTTTAATTTATAATGTTGTGTGTTGATTAACATGCTCTTGTTAACTGAGCATGTAGGACAGCAATCCAGACTCTAAAGAGGCATCTTTGCAGGCATTGTTGCTCTTCTCGCTCTTTCTTGCTCTATTTTAGTCTGTATTAGAAAAAACTGTCTTTTATTTACCAGTGCAGTTGAGCATAGGCACAGGTAAATGTAGTTTACACTCTGGGCAATACAGCATATCTCCTCACTGTGCACAGCAGAACATCAGAATTCTTTGCAATTTTTACTGGCATTGCGAAAATGGACAGGGGTCTTCTATTACATAAAATACTTTATTAAAAATTAAAACACTTAGGCAGCAAATACTTTTTAGTAGCTTTTTCTGGATAGATCTCCATGGCTATGGGTGCAGGTCCTGTTTTTTTTCTTAATTATCCTTCTCTCGACTATGGTTGAAAAAAAGACAAGCAAAGAAATGAATAGCTGTTTTATCTACTATAATCTGCTCCCCTTCTCTGCTGCATTTAGATACTGGCACACACATCCAAATTCTGAGCTGTGTACTGCCCAGGGTAAAGGACTGTATTTCTTTTTTCCTTCCACTTCCCAATACTGCCCTGCAGCTTTCCCTTCTTCCTCCCAGTGATCCAGCCAAATTAAATTCTTAATACCAGTGAGCCCTCTTGAGCTGTGAAGAATTAGATTTCCCCCATTCTTTTCATTCATCTCTGAAATATTATGTACCAGGATAAAATAAGTTCCAGTATGCAGCATATAGTGATAGGATTCCACAATAAATGGAATGCTAAGTGAGGCCTGTTATACAACTCACTAATCTCGTATATTCACCCATGCTACATCTTGCATCTTATCTGAGATCTATCAATAGAGAGAAGATCCGTTTTTAATAATGTATTGTAGAATTTACTTCTCCGTGTTGGTCAAGAAGGTGTGCAAAATGTAGGATGGTTATATTCACTCTGCAATTTAAACTGTCGTAGAAGGTCTGGACAAAAGTTACAGAAATTCACAAAGACAGAGAAGACAGTATTAATAAATTTGCTGCCAGATGTGTAAGTGCAGCAAGAACATAGGGCTGAGGACTCTCTCAAGACCACTGAATTCTGTCCCTTGCCTTAATTTAAAATAGAGAGTCAAAAGATTGACTCAGTTACTGTTAACTTCTTCTATGTTACCCTTTTATTCCTTTATACTACGCTGTATTAGACGCTACTGCTTTCAGTATACTGTTTCAGCATTGTTCATTATTCAAATTCAGTACTGTTTTCAATTATATTCTTCCAAAACCAAAAAGGCACAAAGTATCTGCAGTCACTGATTTGACTGGTGGTGTTTTGTGAAAGTTTGTGTCTGCAAAGAAGTGACAAGACAATGAAAGAAACTGGTAAAAAGACAGAAAAAAAGGAACAGCCCTCCCCGTTCCCCGCCAAGACCCAAACCAATCCAATCCTCCTCCCCAACCCCATATGCTTTTAGTTTGGCCCTAAACAAATGAAGAAAAGAGTTTGAGAGGATTGTTGCTCTAAAAACTGAGGGAGAAATGGTTTAAGAAACCTGTTCCCTGTGCTGAGAGGCGCAGGATTTTGCACGTGCCTTTGCAGAAACAAGCATTGCATCAATTTCTTCAGAGAAGGGGAACAGAAAAGGAATTTCTTCTCCGGACAGAGTCCTGAACTTCAACCGAATGCTTAGGTCAAGAAGGAATAGGAATTTGAACAGTTTATCTTTAGCCAGTATCATCCTGAATGATTAAAGCAATTTACCCCATGTATTTAAATAACATCAGCCACTGCTGAAACACAGACTTTTTGGAGAGTGTTTTTCATGTAATGTTGCATTTTCTGGACCAGGTACATTAAGTGTCTGCATTTCTGTGATGTTCCTCCCAATTTTCTTCTGACCATTTTGTTGAAAAGAGTCTGAGCTACAAGTTTTGAGTAATATTCAGAAATGTTCAGAAATATTCAGAACGGTGGGTTTTGTTTTGGCCCATTTTTCATCGCAATTAAATATATTAAACAATATTGGCCTTGCTGCTGGTCCCTAGGGTATCCCGCTATTAATCTTTCCTATACTGAGAATGGGCTATTTATTCGTACTCCTTGCTTCCTGCCTATTAACCAGCTTTTAGTCACTGACAAGAATTTACCTCTTACCCTGTGGTTACTAAATTTCCTTAATAGTCTCTTGTGAGGAACTTTATCAAAAGCCTTTCAAAAGTCATAAGTATATCTTATTCATTGCTGCTTCTTTATCCGCTGTTTTGTTTACCATTTCAAATAACTGTAGTGGGTTTGAGAAACATAATTCATCCTAGTCAAAGCCAAGTTTTCTTTCTCTATCGTATTATTCTATATAATACAGTCTTCTTTCTTTTAAATCATTGCTTTAATTTTTTTACAGTGCTGCAGTGTGTTCATAACGTAATAGGAAATGTGCTGAACCGTCTTCCAGTGATATGACTTTATTTTTCTAGTACTCAAGAAAGTTTTTCTGCTCACATTCCTTTTCAAGTGCCCACTCTCCCATAATTCATCCTAAACCAAAATCTGTTTCTCTTTCTGTTTATGCGCTGGCTTCAGCAAGGGGATCTAACACACAGCTTGTATGTTGAGTTGGTTGGGAATATGTCATATTATGATTCTGAAAAATATAAATATTTTTCTAAAGAATATAACATAAACCAGTCATATATGATTCAGTATAGAATCATCTTAGCTTGGAACGGAAGCTCTGTAAAACAGAAATTACTCTTCATCTCAGCTCTTAATTCTCAAAATTATTTAAGATCAGGATATAGAGTAATTTAGGCAGATAGCTGTGCATCTCAAGTTTATGTGTGTGAAATCAGGTACCTGTCCATGCCAATGGGCAAATAACCAAAGGGAAGGAAGATGGATGCAGCTTAAAACAGGGGGTCATGAATTACCTTTTCAGTACTGAAAAGCCCAGCATAACACAGGCAGTTTAGCAATCAGCCTCAGAAGTCTTCGTTCTCCTCATTGAGTAGGACTCAACTCTTGTTAGTCTCATGCTCAGCATGTGAAAGGATATCTAAGTCTGGCATGTGAACCAGAGTCCTTGAGTAAACTGATCTTTGTGTGTAGAAAACAGTACTCAGTGTGTATTTGGGATACAGTGCAGCCCTGATTCTGAACAGTTGCTGTAATTAAACATATCGTTTGCACCTCTTCTCATTATTTTTTTATGGCATTGGGCAATAGTTACAAAATGAATTAATTAAACAAACCTCTAACTACTATTACATATTATCCTAAAATACGGAAGAGCAAAAGTACCATATAACACTTCTCTTGTATTCTCTGGTAGATGATTTGTACATTGGAGAGTAATTAGCATGGCATTGAAAATACACCAAATAAAATGAGATGGTGGTACCTCCTTTAACAAAATTGTTTCCAGAGAGCTTGTCACAACAGGGCATTGATCCCTGCTTATGGTGCTTAGGTACTACCATGGTATGAATAAATGATGATAGAATAAAACTTTCCACTGCTGACTGCAGTACTTCATACGCTCTTTCAGCTTTCTTGGCAGCCCCTCTCCCCCCACCCTCCCCTTACCACTTTGCTGGTGCTTTTCTCTTCCTTCAGTCAATACCAATGGTTGAAGTGACAAATAAAATTTCTGTCTCTCGGTATTTTTCTAGACTACAGGTTGGAACAAGTGAACCATTAGTCACTTCATGAAATCCTCCTTTGTGCGACCAGGCTGAGAGCAGTTGCACCTTTATGCATATTTTATGCACGTTTATGGGCTGCATTTCACAGTGCTGTATTTAGTTCCATTACAGTTTTCCATCATATTGCTCATTTATTATGGCATTAATTATGTATTGGTTTTACTTTGTCATACAGGTTTTTTTTTTACATTATTTTCTTAGTTGTATTTTATAATGCGTATAAAGTTAATTTGTAACAGTAAGGCTAATGTTGTCCTGGCACTTTACATTAGCCAAGATGTTATTTTCTGAACGCTTTTGTTTGGGTACCTCTTAAATTCCCTTTTAAAAAAAATCAACATTAAAAAGTCTGAGACCCTAAATAATTCATAAGCAAGGGGAATTTTTGTAAAAATACATGAGCTTTTTTAGGAGGATGTGCTTCCACTGTCACCATTCCAGGTCTCATGAAGCAGCCATGTTGAAAGTGGGCCACAGTCAACATGAGAGGTGTGATGAAACAGTAGCTAATGAAAAGTGACTTAATGAAAATAATGAAAATAGCATATAGACACAGATAATTCTGATTCCCCACACGTGATGATGTGCGGTGAACCTCTGAGTTGGGAACAACTACATCATGCAGGGAATGAGTCAGTTGTCGCCTGTGGGCTCTTTCAGAGGTAATTCAGGGCACAAGAGGAGAATCCTGTTGCCTTTGGATGAGTCTATAACAGAAAACACTGTTTTTTTTCAAAAGTGCTAATAGAAGGGTTATGTGTGCCAAATAATAGTAACGCAGGTGCATGTGAAACGTTATCATCATGAGTTGTTGGGATACATTGTGATTTCTCTTGAAAATAATAAAATTGTTGAGCTTTTACAGGAGATGAACTTACACCCAATGTTTTCATTATACTACCCTAACAAAAAAAGAAAACTGATTTTTGTGTAGTGTTTAGAGGCTCTGATGAGGCTTATTTGAGTAACATCACCCCAGACTTTGGAATTGCAATTGTAGATATGAGGTATTGCCAAATAATGACTGTATTGTCATGGAGGTAATTTCTCCCTGTAACTGAGGTTCAGTGAAATAACATTATGAAGTTTTACCTTCTATTTCACATGCAAACTTCATTGTTTTCTGAATTTCCTGTCTGGTCACATACCAGTTGTTCTTAATTTTTGGTGGGAAGATTTATTCAAATCAGTCTTGATTTATAAGATACTAAAAAAACTGGCCAAGTCTGTATGAAGGATGGGTAAGAAATTCTGCGATACTGATAGAACCAGAAAAAAAAAATTGTAAATTGTTAATTGGCAAAAGTTTGGATTATGCCTTCTTGACTTATTTCTAGAACTTCCAGCTCTTTGAATGTATTACTTTATAAATTCTTTTAAAAAATGTAATAAATAGGTTAACAAAGCTGAGTGAGGTTTTATACTTAATTGCTAAACTCCCGCAGATCTCAGAAACTGTGGCTGCTGACAGCTTTTGAAAATCAGACCATGTTACATTTCATATTGAGCTTTTCCGTATATTTTCTTCTGTTTTCAGAGGACAGAATAAATCTTAGGAGTATGGTGATTGTTTGAGAACAGTCATTTTGAAGTGATTTGCCCATTTGAAACAAAGATTGAAAAAGGGAGGCAAAGGGAAAAGGTTGTTTTGTCCTTTGTTGCTGTTTTGCTGTTTTTAAGAGCACAAGAATTCTTTTGCCTCTTTCATATTGCTTTTCTAGCTGCAGGCACAGCTGGAGTTCTAGCTTCCTTTCCTACCTGAACACTGCCTCCTCTTTCCTATCTAATTTGGGGTGGGTAGGAAAGAAAAAATATCTAAATGTATACAGAGAAAACAAATATTTAAAGATAACAGGTAAAGTGATCATGAATGTACTTTCTCCCTCATTAGATTTGCCATTTGCATCCTTTACTTAATTATAAGGGTCACGTTGCACATCTATTCTGTTCTCCCTGCTTCAGTGATACCATTCATTCCTGGCATTTCTATGGCAAAAAAAAAAAAAAGGCATAAATCTTTCTGACAGAAAAATTCTGGCAATTTGTTCTGAGTTACACTTCTTTTATACACAGGTGCTGAGCTACTCGAACCCAAATTATGGCCCGTGCGGAGGCTGCACGAGTTCTTTCTCCTTTCATACTCTCTTGTCGCCCTTCCTTGTTTGTGTGTGTCCTGTTCAGGGCCACAGTGCGGGTGCAGATGTGATGGAGCCAAAGGGAGGGGGGTGTCATGGCCGCGGGCCCGGCTGTGCTTGGTTCAGCATCACCAGGTGGAGTGCTGGGCCCAGCTCATCGCTGACTGCCTTTGCTCCCTGTCCCTGCGCGTTGGCAGGGGGTTGTGCCTCTCCTCTGGGAAGAAGGTGGCTGAGAGGAGGCGGGAGCAAAGCCCTATCCCTGCACTGGTGGAAATGGGTTTTGGCTGGCTCGGAGGAAGCCCCTGAGGAAGCCCAGGGGCAGGGAAGATACAGAGCGTGCAAGTGCGGCAGTAAAGTGTGGGAACCTTTCCAGGATGACTTGGTGCTAATACTGTTGGTGAAAGACTGAGGTTTCTTCCTCTCTACATCCTGCTCTTTCCTTTGGTTTTGTACTGCCGTGCGCAGTGCTTGACAGCTGTGGTGTGTGAATCAGACACATTAGCAGCTTTCAATGCACAGCACAACAGGTATGACTTGAGTACAAGAAACACCCCGTATGCCATTACAGAGCCTCCAGCTCGGCGGAGTGACAACAGCTCCTATCGGTACTCATATCCACGCTGCAGGCAGAGCAGGAATTATGAGTTGTTCCATGAGTTTACGAAAAGTAATGGATGTCGGTACCGCAACAATAACATACGAAGCTGAAAGCAGTACATTAAGCAGAAATCACTTTTTAAAGAAGGATCATATAAAACAGCATTAAGTTCATTCATAATTAGGCAATTATTTAGAATTTGTGTACCTTTTGAAATAACTAAATACATTCAAAATAGTAGTTTGTAATGCATCATTTAAAATTACGCTTATGAATTGAGGTATATCATTGGAATGAAAATAAATATATAACTTAATTTAATAGTTGTGAAATAAACCTAGGTTATATATTTGTGCCTTGTGAATATAATAGAAAACAAGGAAAAATAATTCCATATTAAAATCTGGGTAACTGCAGGGCATTTACTAAAGCTAATATTATCTTAGTTAACTTTCAAATATGAAAAAGGGCTGGGTAAATAACTCTGTATGAAATCTGAAGTATAATTTATAATGAATTTGTACTAATGATATCTAATGTGCCTAGTTAAAATGAAAGCTTTATTGAGAATAAATGTTACTCATTTACTTCAAAGGGAGTTACCAGACATATGTAATTTGACGGTAATTTTAAAAATAGAACAATATTGGCTAATAAATGCGTGATTTACAAATTTCCCTTATGAAAATGAGATGCGTAGAGTATAAAATTTTATTTAATTGTGTAATATTAAAAAAAAAAATCTCCACTTGAGAATATTTTAGTGGCAAATAACTAAAAAAAATTCCTGAAAAGCTCTCTCTATGATGTATTCTTAAATAATAAAACCTGCTACTTAAATCAACAGATGAATAATGTTAGTGAAATGTTAAGTTAGCTATTATACTGGTACTATGAAGTATAGCTTTCTGGAAATGTTCAAGAATTAGTACTTTAAGTTCAGTTAATTTGTATGGCCAAAACATACATGGGTCCTGATTCTGTAGAGTGCTGTCAAATAACGCAAGCAAAAGCAGGTTTGTGCCCCATATATATATTTTATTCCTAATTTTTATGTATAAACATTAATATTAGCACTAGATATGTTTGGGTTCATTAAGAGAAAAATGCAGCAGAAATAACCACATTTTATAAAACAGTCATTGTTTTTAATGAATGGATAATTAGTTCTACTGTAATAAAGTGAAAATCTATCCTGTAGATAGATTTTCCTCAGATTTTCTTCACAGGCATGAAACTCCTAATTTAGTATGGCATCTCCTAAAATATTTTCCCCCATATATCTTTTCACGTTTTACAAAGGAACCATTCAATCATCCTTATGGCTTGCAATATAAAGATTTGTTCCATCGTTAAGGGACTTGTAGAGACCTTTGCTCATATTACTTGTTCCATGGGGAACGTTGGCTTTTTTTATTTCATTTAAAGTGAAGCAATGCTTAGTGCATCGTTCCTGTTTAGAATTCACAAAATGGGAGGTCTTGCAGTCTCACACAGCCACACATCGTCAGGTCTTGCTTAACTTACATTAAAGAATCTGTAGCCAAACAAAAAGAAAATTCTTACTTTATACTTACCTAAACCAGTATATTTTATATGTTTAATAGCAAATCCTCCAGTACATTTACTGTTACAGATATGAGGGTTAGAACCTGGTTTCCTGGGATATTTGAGGAATTGCAGAGTCACATCTGTGAAGCGTGATGATGTTTTCAGCTTTTGCAGATGGTGAAAGGACATCGTGGAGTTTGTCTGATTGCAGGCGCTTTTTTTGTAGGAAGTTCTCAAGATTGGTAGGAATCATATTACATCAACTGTTTTCTGCAGGGGCACCTAGAAAAACTCTTTTAAAAAACTTTACTGCACTGAAATTAAAATCTGAAACCTTTTTTGTAATCTGTTCTGTAGCTGATATCCTAGGGCAGTACCTTGATTTGATTGCATTTTGCATCATTGAAAACTGATTCCAGTGGGTTGGATCCATTCTCCAGTGAGCTGAAGCCATTAGCGATGCACAAAGAATGAGAATGAGACCTTCCAAAGGAGGAACTTTGCTGCTAAAAGGACAGTTATATCACTATAAATGCTAGCAAAGGCAAGACAGCTCTAATGTCTCATCCAGGTCACTAACACGTATTATGCATAACATGATCAAAATTCTTTGACAAGGAGGTCTTTTCATTTATCAAAGATACAGACTTTTGAGGAGAAGAGAGGTGCCTTAGTTTCTGCCCCATCCAGTGAGACCAGCAATACGGTGTAGCTGGCCTGGATCATACCAGAAGAGGGACAATATTTCCCGTTTACCTGACTGCCGCATTTCTATCTACCTTTACATATTTTTGTACATTGTCACACGGACCCTTGAGCACCACTTGGTCCCAGTGTAGTTGTACTTGTTCCTTCATAAAAGCTTTGGCAAAGGTTGAAGAAGGTTCTTATCATTATGACGGTATTGCTGTGTCTAAGTCTGGTTAACAAAAGCATTTCCTTTCTCTCAATTATGGCTCTTCTCCCACACCTGCTGCTACCAATGATTTTGGTTGCAGCAGTTTAGTGGCATCTCAAGGTAGCCAAATGCTCAAGTACCAGGTTGGTCTGTGACAGAGATGTCATCTGCTTCGTTCATGCATTACTTGACATGACACACCGCTGAGTTCAGAGAAAGGTAAAGTAAGGGAACACATGAGTATTTTGTTAGATGAGTTCCGCTTGTGGGGTCAGTACCATTTGCATGGACAAAACTATCCAATTCCTTCCTATAGATATGCTCATTCCAAAGGAGGAGATCACTGTTCAAGGGAAAAGGCTCTGACTTATCTGCATATCAGCAAAACTGACTTTTCAGTAATGGTAGTCTAATGTTGTGGCTTTAACAGCAGTCTACTCCTAATCAAATTAAAAGGGGTGTTTTCTTACCTTCCACATCCACAAGACCAGGCTGGATGGGGCTTTGAGCAACCCATGGCAGGGGGGTTGGAAATAGATGATCTTTATCGTCCCTTCTAACCCGAACCATCCTATGATTCTATGATCTTGTGAAAAATCCTCTGCTGTTGTCTGTGTGTCTGTTTTCCTCTCCTCTGAAAGAAAAAGCTATGAGACGGTGGGACAAGGGTTCATAAAAATCTCAGGACTTGCCAGAATTTTCTGAACGTGTCTAGAAGGTAGACTTTGGAATCCTGTAGGGAAGTTTCACTGGGAAGTCCAGAGTACTGCTCACAGTATTTTGATTCCTTTCCTGTCACCTCTGAAAAATAAACCCCTAAAATGTCAGGAGAATACTGAGAATATGAATACTGACTCTGTGGGCTATGGGGCTGTCAGAGATCTTCCTTTGTGATTTTTTTTTCTCCTTCAGATTTTGGATAGTTTGTTTCTCATTTTATTCTTCTTCACTTATTTCTATGCTCCAAGTTAAAGGGGAAGCATGATTAGTACCTGCGCCGTGTTGTACACTGTCAGCTTAGGATGGCTGCAGACCTTTTCATCTAATCAGCACTCATGTGTCAACTAATGCAAGCGTAACACTAAACATGTTCTGATCATGCCCCAGAGAAATGACATTTCATCTCTAGATGTACATTGTGAGAAATCCAAAATGTTTTTCTCATTGGACTGAACACTGGGTGAATATCAAGAAAACCAGCTAAATTCAAAAGGTCAGATTAGACAATTCTGAGGTGAACAGATGTGACTGTATAAGGTTACAGCTAGGTACTTCATGTGCGCTTTTTAGACTTGTGTTGGGAATTGCATTTCTGAAACAGTCTCATAGGTGCTGTTATGCAAATTCAAGTGTAAATCACCAGGAGACCAAAAGCCAAGCAAGTCTAAACCCTCAGTAATACATTTATTGCACATTAGATGAGTCAAAGCAAAGCCCAAAGACATACCCTTTTGTGGAGTAAAACCTTAATTAGATGATAAATCTAGAATGCTATGACCTGAAAAGTAATCTTGAGATTTTTTTTTTGAATGACATTTTTTTCAGTTAATAGCAAATTATCAGAGGAAAAACATTCTTGGATGGCATGTAGTGAAATGTAAGACTGTTTCTCTAATGAATGCACACAGTTCTCCTAGTCATTGACCACAGATGCCAGTGTACTGTCAAGCCATGTGCAGACCTCCATATATGTTGGGATAAACAGAACTGTATTACAGTAAACAAAGTGCAAGGCAAAGTAATGTATTTTTATTGTGGGATTAGAAAAGGATTAGTGTAATTTGATACAGATATTGTATGATGTGGTGAGAAAGTTGTCTAAGTGAAAAATCCTGAAAAAAGGATTACATTCTCATCCCAACAGTTCAGAACATCTCTGATACGCTATATTTTCACTAATGCTGAAACTTTAAAAAGTTCTGGGTATCCATGTTGACTGTACTGATAACAAATGACACGTAAACTTTGCAAGTGTCCTTTGGATTAATGGATGCCAATGCTTCAGTGTGTGAATTCCTAACCTGTTGGATCCTGCTGTAATTCACAAGTCAAAAAGTTGTGGCATTTCTCACTGCTGCGCTCTGCAGTTGACAAGCTCCTTGACTATACAGAATCGATCAGAGATCCCAATAAGAAAAAGTTTTTGGATTATATTAGTTTAATTTCATAGCTCCTGCATTGGAAATAATACGATAGTTTGTAAAGATAAAATGCAGAGAACAAAAATTCATGTAAGTAGAAAACTAAATATAGCAACGGGCCCATATTTATATCTCAGTAGTCAGAATACAAATAAACATCCTTGGTGAAAACACATCAGTGCTTCCAATTAAGGTAATATAATTGCATGCTTTGAAGTGGAACAATGGAAAATTCTGACAATCCATTGTATTAATATGAGGCACAGACTTCAGAGACGTATAAAAATAACATTTAATCTGTATAAAGCATCTGCTACTGTGTACTTTTTGTATAACATTTGTGTATTTTGTGTAAACACACACATTAGATCAATAAATAGATACCTCACTAGATAAATACGTATTATATGAAATCTGGTCCAATCTTTCTATGATTTCCACAGCTTATAGCTTTAAAAAAGTCTGAAGTTTTCACACATTAAATTTTAAGTGCATTTTTAGTAGGCACAGGTGCTATAATGAAAACATGTGAGGCTACGGCCCTTTACTAAAGAAGGAGTCATCACCCTCATGCCCATAACTGGCAGAGTTTTTACAAACTGAAAAGTCTCTCTTTATGTACACTTTGTCCTTGTAAATTCTTCCTGGACCACCAGCAAGGATGAAAATTGTGCTAGTGGGTTTTCTGACATTAACATTTTTTCCTTAGGATTATAATGTGACCAGCAGCTTGTTGTAGACATGTATAGATACATGACCTGTTTGGTTATATATAGGCTTTTCTACTCAATATACACTGTGAAAGACTTTTAAGATACTAGTGCAATACTGTAACGCTCTTTTGAGGTCACAGAGTGTTGCCATGCCTAGTTTAGAAATATAAAGTTTCTCAAAAAGAGACGCAGAAAGCATATTATATTTATGTATTACCAAAATGCTTGGGATTTAGCCATGGATCGGGACCTTGCCTGTGCTAGATTTTGTAAATCTATAGATCGAGGGAATATCTGTAAGTCACCCGTGGATCCTGTGGCAGAGAAGGAAAGAAAAATAAAACCTGTTCAGTGCTAACCTTTGCTAAGATCCCTCTTACCAACACCAGCTGGGTACTCCTTGGTAGTAAATGCAACAGTGGCCAGCTTGAATCGCATCTGAGCAGGGGGCTTGCTTGTGAAAGTATCTGTACAGGCTGATTCCATGTGTAGGCAGAGGTGGGAAATCTCCCATTCTCGGTTTGATCAATCTGACCGTACCCTAGAACGGAGGTGAGGGAGCACAGTGGCTCTGTGATATGGCACAGCCTAGAAAGCCTGGATTAAGTTACCGATGGAAGTATTCAGTCATGCATAAAGTGAATAAATAAGATGCAGGCATTTTTGTTCAACTGAAATTTCTCATTAGCAGTTGTAGTTATTGGTAAATAAAGATTATTGATGTTTCATAAGTTATACCCATGGTTGAACAGCACAAATAAATTACTGGTGCTCTTTCTCATCATATTGCATAACCTTTTTTTTTTTTTTTTTTTTTATTTGGAAATTTCTGGTAGAGCATTCTTCAGTCAGAATCACCAAAATGGGTGATTACATTTCAGTCTGTGCTCGCGGGTCTTGTTTGCCTTGATTATAAAATTGAGATTTTTATAAGTTAAACAACTCCAACTAAAACCAGATGTTTTGTCGTAAATATTTATTTATGGACAGAAGTTTACATTTGTCATTTTTAAAAGATACGAACTACAATTATCTGTACAGCTACAGTTAGCTGTTCTGTACAGCTAGTATTGATTTGCTCACCGTGTCTTTCCATGGGAAGGGAAGGCAGCTTCCTAACAAAAATGAGCAATTGTTGTTTACTCTGCATTTTTAACAGTCTGACCATTGAAGCAGTTTGTCTAAAATACTATTCGGTCACCAGTGGGGAAACTGGGCCAGCACGCAACTCCAGGCACGCAGATTTCACGTCGGGAAGGCAGAGGGAGATGAAGTGGGTTCATCGCCAAAAGGGGTCATTTAAATCATTGGTACTGCTCTAAAGGGCGTAACACAGGTTCTTTATGCCAGTGCAGAGCAAAGGGAAAAGGGCATGTAAAATACTACCTCTCCAATTTGGAAATGTTTTAGACCCTCTTAGCACTTAATGGCAGGTTACAAAAAGGGCAGGACAGAGAATCAGAGCAATGGGTTGACGCTGACACCAGGTGCCTGCAATTACTTCTGTTGCTGCTCTGTGTGCCTGGGATTTGAGACCATGGCCCTCCACCAAAGCTCACTGCATAGCTAGCCTTCTCCTGCCACACTTTTCCTGGGGATTTTTTTTTTTTTCCACGGAGGGCGTTGGCACTATTGGCTTCCTGGCTAAGAGCCTGGAGCGAGTTTCAAAGACAGATCTAGAAAGTCTTTGGGTCTTTCCTTGAAAGGATGCTCAGAGGCAAAGTAGTTGAACAAATCGGGGATTTTTGAATGGGGATAAATGAAATGAGAACATGTTAAGGTGGGATGTAAAGAGTGCGGGATAACATCAGTGACTGCTGTCGCTGGTTTGAGGACTGCAGAACCTGCTATTGTGCTTGCTGTCATCTGTGCCTCTTGCTTTCCTGTATCACAGTTGCAATGGACTGCCACAATTGTAAGAGTTGTCCTTGCTTTTCATTCTGGATTTATTAATTTTTACTGAAGCCAGGGTGAATTTTGTTGCTGATGTGTATGCCAGATGTATTTTAAAGCATAAAATCTCTTGCAGCACTGGAAATGTCCTGGCCTGTAGCTACAAAACAAAGACATTGTAATGATATACTTTTAGGAGGAACCACTCTACATGTCCCTCTCTTTTGTACAAATTTCTGTTGCCAGCTAGTTACCCTTGATGGCTGGCATTAATTTTCTCCTTTTTTTTTGCACATGGTCTAATGCCACTGTAGCTAAGGGAAGATGCAGTAGCCGTTTGCCTGTAATTTGTGCAATATGTTCTCCTGGCCTGATGGAATCGCAGAATAATTCACGTTGGAAGGAACCTCATGAGGTCTCTAGTCCATCTGCCAACTCAAAGCAGGGCCAGCTGGAGGTCAGACAGGACTGCTCTGGGCATTGTTCAGCTGGTCCTTGGAAACCTCCAAGGAAGGAGACTGCACAACCTCTTGGGTCCCTGCTGCACTGCTCAGATGGCCTCGTGGTGCCCCCAGTAAGCAACAGCCCTCCCTGCACAGCGAGTCTGGTGGCAGATAGGTGCCACTTTTCCTGCAGGAGGAGGTGTCCCACTACTGTCACCTGCTGCATCCTTTTGGTGATGCTGCCCCAAACAGAGGTTTCTTCCGCTAGTCTTCTCCCAGGGAAATGAACTTATTTTGCAATTGCAGATCTGCAGGTGGAGAAGGAGCCTTCAGCCTGTTGCCAGAAGTTGCAAGCTTTCAGCCTTCCCTGTTGTGGGATTGAAAACTATTGCTTTTTAGTTCTTGTAGCTTCTGTGTATTTTTAAGGAATTTTTAATATTTGTGAAAAGGACATGGTTGAATAACCCAGAAATGAATTCCTAGGGTAACAGTATCTTTACTTTTCCCCATTGGTACTGTATTTCAATCCTGATCTTCAAAAATCTTACCTTGCGGGTTAAGGCAGTAGTTCAGAGTCTTTGGCCCTAGGATGGCACGATCATGACAGACGCTTATCGTACAGCATGTGTGTGTCAGACTTTCAGAACGTGTTTAAACACAGGCTCCTACCACATTACACAGAGAATGCCTGGGGGTGATAGTGATTGTTCACTACTCAGTATTACAATATGGGGTTGGTTTTTTCAGTAGCTGTTATCTGAAGAAAAAGAGAATACAGAATTTTAAAATAGAAAGTGCTTATAAAGAATTTATTCCTTACAATATTTTGTCAGTGCATCACTGCCATACCAAAACACTCTGAATTTAAGAAAATGAGATGAGGAACAGGGATTTTATTTTTTTTCTTTCTTCATTTCTCTGTGCTTCTCAGATGGTTAGTAACAACCTTGAGACTTAAAAACTAAGTAGTGGAGCCTAAGTGTAGTTATGCTTTAAGTTTGGAGTGTCACCCCTTAAAGTTAATAGAATTACTTCACATACACTTCATTTTAAGTGAAATGATTATCTTAATTTTATCCGAAGTAATTGTATGGTGATAATCCTATAGTTCAGAACTGAGAATGGGCTTGTAAATTCATAGCAAAATATTGGAAATGTGGTAAAGTAGATCATTAGTGACAAAGTAATAATTTTCAGTGCAAAAAGTCTCCTAAGAAATATTTTTTACTCTCAGGCAAAAGGAATAAATGTGGGCATGAAGGTGTTTTCTTCAGCAGCTATTTCCTATGAACACAAGGCAATGATGTGAACACAGGAAAGAAATTATTTTAAAGTACCTTTGCAATATTGCTTGACAAAAGCTTACAACTACCAGTGTTACTTTGCAGCTTATGAAGACGAGTTAAAATGTACATAAAGAAACAAGTGTTAGGAATAATAGCCAGAGCTGTCCATGTTACTATATAAAAGACTATATGCTGCATTGCTGTTGAATTTGGGTCATCAGGCATCCTAATGTTGTTACAGAAACAAGAATACTCTGTGTTCAAAGGTCTATATTTACACATTTCTTTTACATTTTGAACCATGTTTGTATCTATACATTTCTCACAGCTTTTCAGCCAAGAAACTGAATAGATTTTTATATTCTTTGTTAAATAGCAGACTTAATTAACTTTAGTTGAATTCACCTGAAAACTTCATGGAATTCTGCTAACTAAGCTGCTGTCCTTCAGATGAAAGGGCACCTCCATTTGGACTGTCAGTTGATCCATTAGTGAGAATGAACAGAGTCCCGTTGCCCAGTTCAGCTGCACAGCAAGCTTTTTTCTTTTCTGTTTCACAAATCAGTCATCTTACCAGGAAAACTATCTGTTAAAAATACTTCGGGAAATGAATGCATAATGGAAATGGCCTGTGTTTGAAGGGGAGTATTGTTTGTTAGAGAGGAGTTACTACATATTAATTAAAAACAAAATGATAGAGCTTCCAAAAATAAATATTTAAGTACTTGACATTTTGTTTCTTGTCTCCTCCTGAGGTATTTTTGTACCACTTCCCTTCCTTCTTGAATAATATAATCTTTGTTTCCTTTACAAAATACTTTGTTTTCCACTGTGCTTAATTTTCAGAATGGAAATGTGACCTAAAAAGAGTATTGTTGTCTGTCAAGATAAACCACAGTGCATTCCTGTGCTATCTTTCCCTTGTTCTGTCCCTATTTCTAGGCAGTTATTTGTGGTCCTTTTCAGCCCTTTAAGTAGTGAGGCATTGGAGGAAGAACAAAAAAAAAATTTTTTTAGCTGGAGGGAATAAATACCTTGAATATGGTCACAAGTGGGATCAAAGATGGCAACAGTTTTGCTATCCATAATTAAAAAGAAAGAAAGGAAAACAGAAATACATCAAATGAACAGGCTGGACCAGAAAATGGGTAGGGAAGATTCCAACTATTTCTCTCTCTGGTATTAAGGTCAAACAGATAACTTGTGTTTTAATACTCCATTTTCTTATAGTCAGAACTTGCTTTACCTCCTACTGTTAGGCACCAGTTAAGTTCATTCTCCATGTTATTAACTCATCCTTATCATAAACTGCTACGCTTGGCTCCCAGTGAACTTTTCTGTGAACCCTGCCAAAGTTCAGGGCCTGAAGTCAGAGGTATCTCTTATTCCTTTCCACGGACTATTCCTACACATTGCAGGGTGTGCTTAGGGGAAGTCTGTCAGCAGTAATCTCATATTACCCCCGCTAGGTTTTTTTCATTTCCTCACTGTCTTTGCTTTTCTTTGTGGTCGCTCCACATGTGTCTGTGGCAGTATTTGTCAGGACCTGCCAAGTGGGTGGCTGGGCCAGTTGCATCCTGATAAACGTGCAGGGAGTACACAGAGGTCAGCCACAGGCGTGTTTTGCAGTGCAAGCAGGACAGGGCCAGATTGCTGTACAGACAGAGGATTAACTATGTGAAAATACAATTCAGACAAGACCCTTGACAAATTTTTATGAAAATGATCTGCAACGAGGAATTTGAGGAGGCACTCAGTGCTGCAGTCAGCACTAAATCCCTTGTATTTTACAACCCAATAATCAACCTGCTGCTGTGATTATCAGAGTGGAAGAGGATGAGTGGTGAGAGTAAGTGGCTGTTGGTATGGTGCCCAGACCTACCAGGGCCCTGAAGCAGCTGCAGCAGGAAGCTATCCCCATTTGACATCCTTGCAGTCTAAGCAGACAATGAAGATTTGGGGAAGAAGAGATGCATGTAGAAGGTCTTAATTCAGTTGCCTTTGTCCTGTATTTTTTCTGATCAAAATCCTTTCTTCACTCTTTTCTGTACTGTCCTAAAGCCAATGAAAAGATAATAATGCCAGGAGACATAGTAGAATATTGTCACCTGAGAAAAATGTCATTGATTTATTCTCCCAGACACAGTTGTCACCAGCTACTAGAGCTGCCAACAGTTTCAGTAAAATATCTTTAAGAAAAGTCTTGGTTTTTTTGTTTTCCCTTCCTTTCTTTTCTTTAGAAAAAGTCCCCTTTCTCCCCAGCAGGAGACAAAGTTTTCTGGCAGATTAAAAGGTCTGCATCTGTAAAATCAGCAATGATAGCAAACTTGGGTGAAAATATCAGCAAACTGGCTTTTTCAATTTTAGTTAATGAATTTTTTTCCAGTTCCTTTTCAGTTTGTGGGAGCTCTTTGTCATTTTCAATAAATCAGATTCTCCTGGGGAGGGGTGAAATCCTATGGGTGGGAATTCATCCATTAAGAAGTGCCTAGAGAATTACTACACCAAGGCCATGCATGGAATCTGAGACCTACCCAGACTTCTTCATGCTTTTGGCTGTATCCTGCCTGAATAGCTGTGGTCTCACGAGCCCTTATCCGCTCCAAACCTGCAGAGAAAAGAGCAAGCAGTGCCCTGGAGACCTGGCCATTACATAGCGACAGCATGAACAGTTTCCAAGCCAAAACGGATATTAAATAATACAGGTATTAGGTAAGTTCAGTCAGTTCACCTTGACTGCAAAAAGAGAGATGAGGATTGGAAATGTTCCTTGTCCTGTAACTGTTGTGCCACCCTCCAAAAGCGGCAGTGTGTGATAAAGAGCTACAGCTGAGGCTAACCTGCTTTTAAGCTCTTAAGTAGCCATCTCCCTAGGATGAGGCTGAAGTCAGCAACCCAAGGCTGTCGTCTACTCTATCCTCAACCCTGTCTTTACTTCCTATTTGCAGTCTTTAGTGAGCCCAGCTCAGGTGGACTGGAGGATCTGGTTTGGAGGAGTCACTTTTGTTGACACGTGTTGCTTTCGTCCTTATCTGTTGAGCTTTTTTCTCCAAGATATCACCAGTCACAAATTATTGAATAAGAGCGCCCAGAAAATCACATTTCATATGAATAAAAGTAAAGATGATTACTGTAGGCAACTTTCAAGGTTATAAATGTTAAATATGCTCTTTCATTGGCACATGAGGGGAGCGGAGGGAAGAAATAAGTATGTTCAAAGGACAGGCTACTCTGCACACAACATGGAATTCCAGCGTTTCCTTTTGAGTTATCTAATGCAGCCTTTCAGCAGCAGGAGAGTGATTTGTTTGTAATGAAATTCAGCTTCTCAGATTCTAGGAAAAGTTGAACTCTTGCTGTTCAGTGACTTCGAAAAGATTTAAGGATCACTGATCAATTGCCATGCTTTCTTGTACATGAGGGGGAGGATATCTGATTAATGACCTATGACACAATCTTCACCTGTCCAAAGGAAAGTGCATACCAACTGAATACTTAGATGACAAATTAGCAAGACATTTTGTATGGCCTTTATTGAAAAAGCACATGTGGTCTGGAGGTCAGTTTAGCAAGTACAAATACATGGTTATTTTTAATTACACATAAGCTTTTCTTATCCTCTGGAATAGCACAGAGGATTGTGAGGGAGATTTGCTGTCAAGTTTGGAGTGTGAACACTTGTTCTTGTTTCTTTTATTGGTCTGGAGATTTTCCCAATGCTAATCTTTTTAGAACTCAACTCTACAGCTTCTCTTTTTTTTATTTCTTCTCCTCTTCTTTTTTTTTTTTTTCTTAAACGAATGTGCTACAACTGACTCCTTGTTTATAAGCCTGAATCTAGTCTTTTGTTTAGTGAGGATAGACAGATTAGACACACATCTGAATGACCTATTATGCATTGTAAGAGCTGTCTTTAATTGGAAAAAAAATAACAGCTGCTTAATTTATGGATATGCACAACAGGACAAACAATTTCAACATGGCAAGCAGAACACTCATCATTCATAGCGTTGGCATCATTTCCTCATGCGTCGCAGTTGCAATAGGAATCTCTTTCTTTCCGAGTTAATTTAGCACTTTTGAAAGGTGCCGGATGGTAACCCTGCAGACCGCAGCCCTGTGCTCGGCGCGGGAACAGGTGTGGTGCAGGCAGTGGTGGGGCAGCCTCTGCTCCAGCGCCAGCACTAACTTTCTCACCACACTAGGAGGGAAAACCACCAAAGGAGAGAAAACGAGGGTGCCAGCGTCCCATGGCCTGTCTTCTGTGATTTTCAGCAGTGGTGTCAGTTTGGAGATAGACATCTGACTACCAGGAAACGGGCATTCCTCAGAAAGATGGTAGTGAATACTCAGTAGATAGTAAAGAATTTTTTGTCGCTACACTGGCACTTTCTCTTTTATAAGGAATTTGGTCATTAAAGGAATAATATCCCTTCTAACCCACAGATTTGATATGTGTAGGAAGAAAAACAACTAAGTGACTGGAAACATGACTACACGGTCAGGTAGTCCACACTCTCAGTTCTATACAGGCGTTGTGCTGCACTCATTAATCTTTTGTGAGTGCCTTTCAGTAGATTATTAGGAAACATTTGTTTAATTTTTGTTTTATCTCCTTATTGCATTTAGGTTTTTATTCTCAAAATATTCTCCCTAGGGGCATGAAAGCATGTGTAGTGGAGGGTATGAGTTTGACAATATTATTATCAGTATTATTGTTGGTGTTGATTGTTTCCTTTCTTTTCCTCCCCCTTTCCTCTTCCCTTTCCTTTCCTTTTTTTAACAACAATATGTATTTGGTAAAGATTGTAACATCACAGAAATGCACATTGAATTAATTTCTGTCTTTCATCATTGGGGATGTTCTCTGTCTTCCAGGTAGACAAGTTGTAACTCTGAGCATTATGATAGTGAAAGGGTGAAGCTGTATTTTAAAGGCTGCGGATCCCAGAATTTTATTTAGTCTTCTAAAAATCTTGGGCCCAGGCTATTGTTTATCTTAAAAGTAGTAACTGAGAATTTCCCTTGATTTAAGAATCAATAAGAAGTCACTGTAAGAGAGGATAGATTTGCTCAGGGCAGCTCATGTATTACAGCGTTTTGTACTAATTGGAGTTTCCTAAGGTGTGATGGCTTCATGCCCAGGAACTACATGGCTGTAATCCAGCTGAGAGGTGACACATGTAAATAACCAAAGACTGGGCTTCATCTGCCAAGACGGGATGGAGCATTGTAGCAGCAATCAGTGATAACAGAAACTGCTACTTATGGCTAGTGCTATGTAACTTAGCTGCACCAAGGAATCCAAATACCCTCGAGCTATGTATTGAACTGGCTAATTCGGGGCCAACAATTTAAATCAAAGAATGCACCTTCCTGCAAATTCTTCCTAAAGCCTTCCTCTGCCCCTCAGCACTTTGTCTTTTTTAGATTCAAATGCAGCCAGGTGTTTTTATAAATGAGCTGATCTTATCTAAGCACTTTGTATACTGGAGATGTGGTAAAACATAGGAAGAGCTGAATATTGTCATTGTTTTATTGACGCGTTAAGTCTAGATAATCTGACAAATTCACCTTGATGATTGTGAGGAATATATTAAAGGACTGGAGAGAATTCATTCTTGTGGGATGCCACAAATGAACAAAGTAAAACTTCTCATTGTTACTGTTTGAGAAGGACTGGAATCCGTGTACACTTGCCTCCTCTTTCAAAAGATACCAAGACATCTTCTGACGAACTGTAGAATGCATTTGTACAGTAAGTGTGGATATCTTCCACCAATTTACAATTAAAGATCCATCACTATTTCTAAGCAGTTTCAGTTTCATGGTCCAGTTTTACTCTAGGTTGTTTCAGATCTAGAATATTAGCAGTTTTTTAATTCATTTATAGTTAAATTTTGTCTGTCTCATTTTTGAGCCTTTTGAAGTATATATGGATTACCGCTAGACTCTAGTTGAATGGAATTGGATATGCATGGTGGTGTTGTCAGTGAGGCCTGGGAAATTATGGCATATTTGAAGAAGGAAGAGAACAGTCCCAGCTTATATTGCTGACTGGCATGAACTCTCATATCAGGAATCGAAGGGGGTTTCTGTCATCTTTAACCATCCATCCACAGCTCTGCCACTCCCCCGTGTGCAGTATGGTTGCTTAGTCTCTTTGGCCCATCGGCCCCGCTACAGTTGCACTGCTTGAATTCTTCATAGCTAAACTATGATGATGATAGTCCCTGTTATAATGATGCATTGATTACCTTCAGTCAGTAATGTCCTACAGTTGGGATTTTTTTGTGTTTTTCTTAAGCTAGGAGAGATACAGGCTGAATTCAGAAGTGTTAAGATGCAGGATGTGATGAATGTGCTGAAATGCCAGGACTGAAGGTATGCTATTGTTCAGCCACTCTGGGCAGAGCAGCCTGTGTGATTTGGGAAGGCTTGCTAGTGGATGTCATCTTTAAGTGTAACAAGGTGGTAAGTGTGACTCGAGTCCTTGCCATTACCGAGTTGTCTGTTTCAAAACAAATATTTACTATAATCAATAATGTCTGAAAAATAGCATCTGGTATTGCAGAATTTCAAGGGTATCTGGTAAGTTTAGAAAATAAGAATCAACCATGGATCTAATTATATAAGCTGCTCTCTTGGTACATCTCATCTGGATAGAAGTAGACAGTACTGGGTATTTTTTAAAAGCCTGGTCTCACTAGATTTCTAGCTTCATTGGGGAAGTCCATTAAGTATTTAAAAGTTAAGGAAGTTACTGAACCTCCCAGCCCTCCGAGACTAACTTTTCACCAGCTGCAGAGGCCATTAAATATCTGTATCATATGCTGCATTTTATGAGAAAATAGCTAAAGCTTTTTTTGCAGTCTGAGGGCATTTAACCTCTGGGCAGGATAACGTAGCCTGTGAATTAGGCTGCCAAGGCAGTATACCCTTTCTTTTCCAGCCTTTAATGTTTTGCCTTTCAGGCAAAGCCTACGTATCCACTGCTCCAGATCAGTGTGTGTATTATTGTTACAAAATCTGATGTGCAAGTCAGACTTCGTTGAGGTGAACTGCAAAACTTCCTCTGATTTCAGTGGCAGATCCTCCTTGTATTTAGGTGGAGACAGCAGGTAAAACTCATAAAAAGATTTAATCAAATTTCCTGTATTGTTAGTTATGCCCTAAATTATTAAATTGATGGAATTTTCTAAATGCAATTTATTTTTCATCACTGATTGCTGCTAATCAACTTCCTGTTCAATTTGGACAAAGGGAAAGGACTGATCTTTTATTGTTTGCACTACATAGCATTGTACTATTTGGGTTCACATGTAATGCAAGGCAATGTTAAAAAAACATAACAAATATTGTCTTAACTGGTATCATTACCTGTCATCCTATATTTTTTGTGCATTGATTAGCAAGAAAATCATAAAAAGCTAGATCAACCTCAGCACATTTGTTTCTGTGTGAAATTCTCGATTACGTAGTGGACAGCATTACCTGTTAACAGGCAAGTATTCTGCTTGCCCTACTCTTAGAAGTGAATTTCTTGTTGTTAAGAAGGAATACTTCCATGAAATACGCTCTCTAACTTCAATAGAAGGGGAAAATTATTTAAAAAAAATCTCGCTCAGATACAGACCTGATTAGGATCTTTGGACATAATCCATTGGCAGATTTTCATTATTATTTTTTAAAGTTTAAAAAATGAAGTTTAAAATATGGTGTGAAAAAATTGAATATAGACTACATGCTTATGCAGTACTGCATTGTAGAAAAAAATGAAGAGAACGGGAGTCTTCAGCATAATAATATCTGATAAACTAGAAAAACTGCATATATCAAGCAAACTGCAGTTTACAAGAGGCAGACTACTTCTATTCGTGTGCATAAGGAACTAAGAACAGACTCATGCTTGAACATAAATGAGAATTTAATTGACAACTCCCACAGTTATCTGTGTAACAATGCAGTCACGTAATTAGTATTAAAATAAATGTACAAGCCAAAGATTATTATAGAAAATGCAGTTTCACTGCAACAAAGACTAGTGACAGAAAGATACTAAACTACAGAAATGTGCTTAGAGTCTGTTCTTTAATCATTCTCAACAGATATTCGTTTTACAGTGAAATCCAAGTGGTTTGTTTCAGCAGTGTTAGCGTGGGAAAAGCAGTAGCTAAAAGGCACTTCTTGAAAGTGGTCACTAATAATATGATAATAATTGTGTAAGCAACCAAATGTCTTATCCTAATATGAATAGCAGATGAACACAGTATGTGCTACAAAGATACCACTTTTCTCAACTTTGGCTGCAGTTGCATCTCAGATAGCAGTCTGCCAATGCAACCAAAATAATTGGCAGCCAAGCGTGCCTGTTCACATAAGGCTCTCCTGTTTCCCAGTTCTTAATTCATTTCTACCCCTGTGACATACACTAGTGCTATTGGAAATAACTATATACCCACCTGCCAGTCTCATTGAGAAGCAACTTTTGCCAGTCTAATTGAGAAAGAACTTCTTGGCTTAATTGTAGGAAGGAAAGAACCTGGTTATTTTAAGATCAGTCTAGAAATTGTCATCTTGCTGCTAATTTCTACCCTCCACATAATTGGTATTATAATGCTTCCATTTTGTGAGGCCTTGCAGTGATCCTGAAGCTATCACCCATCATTAAGGTAAAAGTTAGTAGGATACAGTTTCAGAGGAGATAAAAATTAATCCCTTATCTATAAAGATGTGCGCTTATAGTTCTAACGTAAGTATTTTGAAATGTTCACTGTAAACTCACACCTTATATCACTTTATCACTGCTGCCCCTTATATCTAGACCACTTATACTCGCAACATGTAAAGTCACCAACTATGTGACTGCTACTATCCTCGAGCTAACTGAAACATTCCAGGGAAAGTCTATCGCTATAAAGTCTGGGAGCAAAAAAGTTTGGAGTTTCATAAAGACGCCTCTGTTTACTGTTCTTAGGTTTTGTGCTTTTGTTTATTGTGTTCCCACTTACTGATTTCTTTACCTTTCCTTTTATTTTTGCTGCATACCAGTATGTTGTTAGGTTACTGAAGTTTGAATCAAGAAATTTTAGCACATCATCATGGGAGATGTGAGATGCCGGGGGGAAGACGGTAAGACAAGGCTTCTGAACAATGCAGTTCTAATTCCATATAAAATGTTCAGATTTTAACCACAAAATTTTATTTTAAAAACACTGAGCCAAAAATACTGTATTTTTCAAAGGAGAAAGATATTCTTTCTAGTCCCAGCGAAGCTGATCCCTCCCTGTCCTTTCTTTTTTGAGTGGAGCACCTGCCATAGAATTGAAATTAATTGAAGCTAACAGAAATTGCATGGGAAAAGCACATTTTAAATTTTGAAGGATATCTGGAAGATAAACAATCTCCAAGTTAAAACATTAGAATGGTTTCAGTCTTCCAGTGGAAACATTCCTCTCTTTCATCTAAATTCTTTTGTAAACCAAAAGACTTTTTGCTGATGTTCTGCCTAATGCATATTTTGCCTTTTTTGAGGCATCTGGAGCAGACAACAGATCTGGTTGCTGTCTTGAAGTCCCATGTACACTGGGGATATGTTGTTGGCTCTAGTCAGCTGCTTGAAGGATATTCTGGGTTGCCCCTTATCTCCAGTAGCTCCGGTAATCAGATGCATGGAGGCGATAATCAGCGCCTGAGTCTGCTAGACTGAGAGAGTCTTGGAAAACCATCACAGAGTTTGGTAGTTGGGGGAAGGGCTTTTACTCATCAAAGGAAAATGGAAGTTCCTTATTCCAGCCAGGAGACCTGGTAAAGATATTTGTCTTATATGATGCAGGATTTTTCACCTGATGGTGTCTCTTTAATAATTTTTGTTCAAACAAAAAGCTTTCCTTGAAGTAAAGCAGTTACTTTTAACCTGTAAAGCCAGAAGAAAATCTTCCTGCTAAAACAACAAACACACTGTACAATTCTGTAAAGCCTTTGCTAATTGTAAAGCTATTTAATTTGTTTTACTATTTCCTTTTTTCTTTCATTTTGCTTTTGCAATTGGTCTTTATGCTAAAGAAGAAGAAACCTTGAGAAAATAGAAGGCATCTGCTGTTTTCTCTAAGCGGTTTTAATTCATTAGATTTCTTTATCCCTTGCTCACCTCCTCCCTCCCCTATTACAACAGCTTCTATCTTATGCCACAAGCAAATATAATTTCTGTTGTTGCTTCTTCGCAAAATCCAATTTGTTATGATGTATTATGCATGCCAGTATAATTGCAGAGGAGGAGTTAAACTGAATGACAGTTTAAAGAGGTGCATTCCTTTGGCTGTGTCACTCACAAAGAGCAGCAAAAAGAAAAGTGGGACAAATTGATGCCCTGATGAAAGTATTAATCTGCTAAGATTTCAGATGAAACAATGGGACTGCCCTAATCAAGCCATATCCTCTAGAGAACAAAACGATGGCAGGGACTTCTGATACAGAGAAGATTACTGTAGCCTCAGCAGCAATATCAGTGATAATATCTACCGTATTCTTTGTGTATACATTACTAGCAATTAAAAAAGTGCTTGTCAGTACCAATCTTAGCATAAACCATTTTTTTCCAAGAAATGTGAGAGTTTTATGAGACCCTGTATAATGAGTTGGTCTTTTGCCATTTATTTTCTTAGAAAGAATAGAATAAAATATGTAATAATAATAAATAAGAGCAAAATAGCAAGGTAGGTAAGTATTCCAAGTGAAATCTCTTTAAAGAAAATGCGTAAGATTTTCACTGCAAATGAGCATAGAGGTTATAAATACAACAAATTACACCTTTGTAATTCTGATGCTGGGGAACATGATGTATCCATTAAAATAATGGTAAAGTGTTTTATACTTTTTATTTTCTTCAACAAATTGCGGTGGTAAAAAACCCCAGCTTTTAAAGTCAAGCTTTTATTTTTTACTCTTTACACCACGGAACTACAGTTCCTCTGTAACATTTTAGAGATAACTGTTCTGAATATGTTTCTGTCATTTATTTTTGCACTATTTCCTGAGTCTGTCCCAGACAGCCAGATCAGATGGTAACAGATGTGTGGGGCAGGAAGATTTAAGCACTAACCCTTGATGCACTGGAGACTTCTTCATGCTTGAAACTTTCAAACTTACTCACAGCTGCCTACTGTGGGAAAAGGACCCTGCGATCCAGCATGATTATTCTCTCCCCCCACACACACCTTGCATTGTCCTGACCCAGGTCTTCAAAAACATTTAGAGAGCTCCTCGTGGTCCTTGAGCAGAGGAATGAATTTATTGTTGGTCTAAACGAGTTACACTGTTCTCTACAATACAGACAAAGTTCTGCATGCAACAGGAAAGTAAGATGGACCTTCCATAGTCTTTTGTCTTGTAGGAATCAGATTTGATATGTCAGCTCTTCAAATGAGCACGCAAAAGTTGTGATGGTTGAGTTGAGCTGGAATGGGCAGGAGGGTCAAACTGGCCAGTTGTAGTATCATATCAGCGATCTTCTTCAGGGACATTGTGTTCCAGAAGAAGTCCTGCCCATTTCTACTGAACATCATGAACTAGGCACCGGAAACTTGCCTGTTACTCCTGGAGCCTCTGCTCATTAAGTATCTAAATATTTGTATGTGCAAATCACCATTCAATCAAGTTAGGCAATTATTTATGGAAACGTGGGCTTCCTGTAATTGTGAAAATCACCCCCCTGAACTTTTCACCATGTCTCAGTAGATAAATTCTACAGTCCTTATTAAGGACAATGTGAAATCTGAGAAAAGTAAGTATGCCAGGTCCTCCTTCCTTGATAAACTGGTGAGCTGTGAATACTACCAGATGAGAAGCCAGTCTGACATGGTAGATGCAATTGTATGAGATCTCCCCAAGAATCCTGAAATAGAGGAAACAGTAACTTGGGGGTTTTTAAATTTTTATTTTTTAATGGAAATGGCAGTGTACCGCCATCCCCTGCTGTTCCAAGAAACACTGAATTTTTCTCCTTAGATCTGGGTTCAGACAGAATCAAGTCCCTGCATACTTTTGGACTGAACAGGATCCTATGATAATAGTTTTATTCCAGTGAAGATCAATTCAAAGAAAAAGATCTCACGCATAAAAGCCTTTTCTGAGTGCTAGTTAGCAAGTCCATTATAAATAGAATCTGTTTATTATTTCCTCAGAGTTGTCTTATCAAATCCTCATAGAAATGAGATCTATCTAAAAGCTTCTTTAGAAATTGCAAACAGACATACAAATTGAAGCAAAGTGTTGCTATTCATGAAAATAATCTTTTACAGGATATTTTTGTACAAAGAGAAATATTATGTTTGGTAATTTCTTTACAAAGAGACACTTTAGGCTTCTGTAATAAATAGTACTGTTATCAACACACATGCACAAAAGTCAAGTGACTACAAATTCCTATAGAAGTGTCATGTACTTCAGTAACAAATATTTCTTACAGTCACAGAGTTGTATGGTCCTGAATAGGATGGAAGTGCTCAGAAAAAAAAACAAAATAAAACCCTTCCAAGTTTTAAGCCTTTTTTTGTGCCAACTGCCACAGCTGATGAAAAAGTAATATACCAGTATAAGTATTGCATATGTTTTCAGAGCTGATGACTTAAATTTTCAGAACGCTCATCTTTCCCGTTGCCTTCAGCGGGTGTTTGGGTGCCAAGTGCTTGGAATGGTCAAAGCCACCAGCTCAGGTGAGAGCAGTCTAGGGCTGGCTTAACTGTTCCTTTCCATTTCATAGCAGATAAGACACTCTGCTCATAAAAATCAGCACTGACTTCTGACATGGAAACGCCAGTGCATACATTCGTTGAGTAAAGAATCTAGCATACATAGGATACATCAAGTAAGTGATTTCAGAAATCAATAGTGAAGTTAAGAGAAATCAGTCAGTGGTCATTTAGTCCCCATTTAACCACAGTTTTATCTGTGAGTATTTTTATTTTTCTGTTCTTTTGTTAGACTGTCTGTTGAGACAGTGTAGTTATTACAGATTTCTCTATAAAGGTCACTCATTTGCCCTCACTGGACGAAATACTCTTGGTCAGACAGTTCATTATACATAGAAGGCAGATGTGGAAGAATTTTGGGAAACTATTAAGCAAGACCTATAAAGTTTGGCTCAGGTAACCTTTTTTACAGTGAAGAATTACCTTGTTCTTAAAGTCCAGTTCAGAAGATAAAGCACTGCCATTTCATGATGACTTCTGCAACTGGAGTCAAAATACCTTCAGTGCAATAGGGGTGGAAGGTGGGTCTAATTGTCCCAGCCCACATTGATTTAGACTCTTCATGTCACTCTGAGTGATCCCTGGTAACCGGTTGTCCAAAGAAGCCATACAGGCTAGATGGGATCATGAGTTTATCGATATAATGAACTTCAGTGTTCCTTAGGAAGATGGAAAGAAAGAAAAAAAGATACAGCAGCCTTGCAATAGGTTATCCATAGAATAATCCCTACAATTCAGTTAAGTAATTTCAAAGGTGATTTCTGCTACCTTGTAAGTATGGAATAATGAGAAGAGACTCAACACATTATTATAGGAAAGTGAATCATTCACTTTAAGGTGCCTTTCCCTTATTGCTCTACATGTTGTAGCTCAAAGAAGAACAAAAAGCACTTTTTTCCTAAAGGTATTGTATTCCACTTGGTATTTAAAGCAGGTTATCTGAAAATAGCTGCTGGCATTGTTTTTTCATCTGCTCTTTGGATGGATAGGTCAGTTTGGAAAAGCTTCCTTCCATGACTTTTAAATATAAGCTAGAAGTGTAGTATCAACCCTCTTTTTGTAATCCTTTTATCCACATCATATCATGATATATCTGTAAGTGAGCATGATTATAAATAGGGTCTTGAGATATATTACTCCCAGGTTGAAAAAAAAAAAACAGTAGTAAGAATTACTGAATTTAGTCTGGAGTATTTAATATAGAAAACTCTTTTCTTGTTTTAGAGGCGGCTGGTAGAATTCTTTACATTTTTAAGTGCTGGAACTTCCCAAGCAAGTTCAGTATTTATCATCTTGTACTATGGACTATAAAGTCTATGGAAATAGAAGGATCACAGTTATTAGAGAATAAAAAAGACCTCTTGAGTCATTAAGTCATCCCTCTTTCAACCAAAACTATGTTGTTTTCTGTAGAATATGTACTAATGCTTTATCATGGGAGACTTCTACATTAGAGCACTGCCCATTTCAGAAAAAAACAGATGAAATCTAAGAATATATTTTTGGCCTCTGCACTTTCCTCCTTAACCCATGCACTATATAGTTGCATAAGGGAATGACGCTGTATATGTGTCAACTTCAGAAATGTCCTTCCTTGCTGTACAGTGTATATTTCACTGGTAAGGTTTAAATCTGCACCTGCTATGACATTAATGTGATTTCACAGAACAGCCCTGGCAACAGTATGTTAAAGACTTTCAGAAGCCAAACGTGGGTTTCAGTGAATCACAGCTCCTTACCTAGACTTTGACCTGGAATCACCCCACATGAAGTCAAGAGCAGACAAGGACAGGGTAGTCCCATTGCTTTCACTTGCAGGTGTTCCATCCAACTGCTGCAACTTGGGAGTTGTCTTGAATGTGCCGCGAATTTCATGCAAGCCTTTACGTCACCTTCTGGCCTGTGAAATCCCAAGAAAAGAGGGAGAGCGGAGGCTGGGCAGCCCCGGATGGCCAGAAGCCTCAGTGACTCACGCAGAGTTCGCTCATTCTTGTGCTCTTGGCCCCAGTGTTAGCGCTCTGAGCAGTAACCACCGTAATCACGTAAGAACTTCTCTGAGGCGATGGTTCCGTAAGAAGATTAAACATGAATCCAACTCGAAGCTCTGCCATGCGTCATGCAGAATCGGGGCCTGATTCAAGACTAAAGACTTTTTCTTCTATTTTCTGTGCCTTTATGATTCATCTGAGTTTATTTCTTTGTTCTGAAATTTGTTAAAAGAAAAAGTGCCTATCAAAAGGGAAACAGGTTTCACAATGTTAGCTTTGAAGCTTGTAATCTCCCACAGAAACCCGACTGAAACTTCCAACATGGTTTGCCCCACAGAGAGCAGGTGAAAACATGATTTGGAACAGCGTGACAATGGCTCACAGCTCCAAATGCATCAATTAAAAAGAAAATCCTTCTGCCCACAAATTCTGCCTGCGTTCAATTAGAATGAAAAAGTAACAGAAAGCGAGATGGATTAAAGAGTGCTTGTTTTTCTTTCTCTCCAGTAGGCTGAATTCAATATGATGCAACTTTGTTGTTTTGTTTGTACAGATCTAGTTGCTTGCTTGGTCAGGCATTTCTGTCCCAGCCTTCTTCAGCTACTAAAGCTGCTAGTGCCGCTTGCATTCTTTTCATATTGTGGATACAATGAATTTGTATTATCTATTGTTTGTTCTAAACTTCTGCCTTTATTTTGCCAAGGCTATCTGTTTTTAAATTAGTAATTTTCACTCCCTCATGCAATTCTTCTAAATTACTTTTTGGAGTACTGGCTATTAATATTTTAGGTAGCTTTGATGTTTTACTTTATAGTCTTCAATTTTATTTCACATTTCACAGGTTCCTAGTTGCAAATAATCCTACAGGCAATTTTCTCACATTGCAACTATTCCTTGAAAGATATGCTAATGTAGCAAGGCACTTGCAATACTGGGGGTTAAGTTAATCACCCAAAATGAGACGTATTACTGTCAGTGGTATATAAAGACATCCCATAGCGAATTACTAGACAGACTAGCATTAAAGCTCCTTTATAAAATACCAGAACCTGAAGGTGTGCAGAAATAAGCATTCATTTCGGAATTGTTGAGCTACGGAATCTGTTTTTTGTTATTTCTGGACTTGAAGGTACCAAACAAATACAATGTTTGTTCTTCCTTTAAATAATCTGCAATGTTGTTTGAAAAGCCTTTGTGAATCAAAAAAGAAAAAAAAATAGTAATTACTGCCTTTATGTTAATATATTTCCACAGAAAAAGGAGTTGCCTGCTCTCTGTTCAAGCTAAGCGGTATGAAATTCAGGGCACGCAAACAATAAATTCATAGTTTACATTATATAATTTAAAATTAAAATCAGAACAATTCTCATAGTTTTAGACTTATTTGCAAGTAGCCAGAGATATGTGCAATAGACATATACATTTATTTATCCTTTATATAGTATAATTCACAATATGGGTTTAAACAGTTCTTCGAATAGAGACAACATTTTGGGCTCCTACATAGTAAATGTCTGCCAGATACTTCTGCATGTCCCCTAGAATTCCAAATGAAGCAAACTTCAGCTAGGATCCATAGGGTTGTGAACGATGAACGTTTTATCCGGTAAAAGCGAACAGCATGCTGGCAATGTACCCCCTGTACCTGGAACTAACCAGATGCTTTCAAACATGGTGTTCCTCTGCTCTAGCTGAGCACAAAGAAACATTCAGCCATGCAGGCTGACGAACATAGTTAGGATCTTCTGCCAGGTCTGATTTTTGTTGGTTGCATCACGTGCCGTGCCACAGCGCTGTTCGGTATGGGCAGTAGATTAAGGGGTTTTGGATAGGCTTAATCTATTGTGTCAGAAGGGTACTCTCTCAGCAGACTGACTGCTTAGAGGGAGGCAGAGGTACAGGTCAGGGCTGCATTTTAAAACAGCACTGCAGCAGTACATATAATGATCTAGATTCCTGTTTCTTGTCTGGAAAAAAATTGAAATAAGATTTAGTTACATTGTAGTGATACGCATTTTTATGAGAACAAATATATTGCAAAGCAGAAAAGATAGGGAATGTGCAGGAAAGGTTTACGTGGAACACAGTATTTATTTGCCATGCATATTTGATATGAGTTCATTAAATACGCAATAGAAATGTCAACACAAAGTGCTGTTTAGATCCTCCTATAAAAACAAACTGCATTGGTATTAAAATTGGAATGCACTAATCTTTGGTTAAATACAAGCCTTATTTGCTATCCAGCAAGGAAATGTTTGGTTGAGTGTTGTTAAATAACCATATATTTAACCTAATTTAATTTGCCCTTCATTTATAAAGACTGATAGAGTGATACTGTGTCAGTGTAGCCAGCACTTTCACGTACCATCATCTGCCATTATATGGGGTTTTCTCTCACTCTCACCCATTGACATTCAGTCACTAACAATTATCACCAGCCAGACCATGCCTAATTCAAAAGTATTTTTGCAGTCTCACTGAACCGTGGCCAGTCCTTCTTACAAAGAGGAAAAAGCATCCATCTCTTCAAGGAATATTTTTGTATAATATACAGTCATCGGACGTAACCACAACAGATAAATCTATTCACTAGTAAAGTAACATTTGAGATAGATGGCCGCATTTGTGAGTTGGAATTTAGAACTAAACGCCAAACTCTGCTAAGTTAGGGTATTTTGGTTTGGGTTGTTTTTTTTTTTTTTGCTGGTATATTCATGCTGACTTAAAAAAGTTATTCCTTTCGACAGACTAGGATCAGGCTTTTAAAGAGTGTTTATAGTGATGGCTTACATATACTGAAAAGATTTTTCTAAAACAATCACTGGAAAGGTACTTTTAATCAGGATATCCAATTAGGAATATAAAATACAACATAAAGGATTGTCATCCAAACCTTATCTGGACCAGCAGGGAGCTTTAAACTGGGGTTTATGCCCTGCAGCATAATAACCTCTTCCTTATATCCTTTGCAATTATTTCATTCTCTGTAAAGCAACTGTGAATGTTCCTACTGCCTATGTGTCTAGTATTTTGGGAGGAGTCTTACCGCACTGTACTATTAACTTAATAATATTTTTAGAAGGAGTTCCACAGGTGTACAATTCATCTAAAAACCGTCTTTCTACAAGTCTTTCGGTAGGTTTAGCCAGCAATCATTCAAGTGCCTGCAGTGTAATGCAGAGAAACCTCAGCTAGATTTAAATTCAAACACCGGTAACAATCTAACCAAGGCAGCACTGAGCTCAGCACAGCCAATTTACTTTGCGGAGAAGCTGGGTAAATTAGCTCATGCTGAGCTCTGCGCTGCTGTAGCTGACTGCTGGCAGTACCCGGGCTCACTAGTTTAAAGCTAGTGTGGGTATCTCTCTGGTGTACTGCAGTCATTGCCGATGTGCTCTCGCGGTACAGTGTACGCATACACTTAAATCACTGCTTTTCTGTTTCAATGGGTGGCTTTTTGTTGGGTATGTTCCACGTAAGAATTTCCTAATCTTCTTCCTCTATTGTTATAATTTTTTTAATAGTATTGTTATATTTTATTTATCATATCCCCTTTTCTGTCTCTTTTTCAAAAAACAGAAGCAGCTCAATTTTTAATTGCTCTGCCTTTGGCCTCTTTCCAGTCCTGCCACGTGTTTCGAGTTGGAGTAACCAAAGAAAGAAGTATGTTACCTCCTTCCACGTGCTTCATACTGCTGTCTATATCTGCCACATGTGAATGTCTTCTGTTGAAAATAAATATCAATATGGTGCCCCCAGAGACTTTAGGGAGACATAGTTAACAAACGCCATTATGATTGCCTCATCTCCCCAGTGTGTCTGGGCCCAGTGTCCTGAGAAATGTACATAGTAGGTTTCTTGCAGCCCAGTATCCTGAAGGATGTACATACCACATATGTTCCAGAACTACAAAGGAGTTATAATGTGCATTAGGTAGTCTGGCAAAAATTGAATTGATAAGGGTAATCAGAAATAAATTTTGAAAAAATTAAAAATATCAAGAATAACTGACGTTCAATCGTTTTTATATTCCCTCTCCAAATGTCGGCATGCCTTTTTTTCTCTCCTCTTCCTGTTCCCGTTTCCTTGTCCTTTTCCACTCCCATCTACTGTGAGTCTGACTCTTTAAAAATATGCCTTGGTTGATGCAGCATCCTCTGAGCTCATTAAAAGCACAGAAGGGTTATGCATTTCTTGTAATAGAAGAATTCAACATATTCTCATGTACATGAGAAATACAAAGGCAAAGTAACACAGAATTTTTCTCATTCAACAGGTTTGCTACAGTTATTTATTTTTTTCAATAGCTGGTGAAATAGATACTACCGTGAAGGGAAGCAGGCAGGTAGACAGACGTGCAAGTAGGTCTCTGTAGTTTATTGTTTTGGAGGATTGGTCAGAAATTATCATCTTGGGCAAAAAAAATTAAACTTTATGAGAGAAGAAGGCTGCAGAGAAAAAGCTGTACTGTATTTAGGGATTTCATTACATCCTTCATTAAAGATCACAATGAAAAAACAGGATTTTAATAATGAGGTATAATTCAAAATAATTAGACAATTAGAATAAATGCCTCATTAAAATAATGAGATTTTTGTGCTATATAACGATGTTTGGTTTTAGCTCATTCCAAAATATGGAAGTTTTGGTCAATATTTTGAAATCCCAGAACTGTTCTTCTGCCAAGGGTGGTTTTATTATATCCCTGAGCAAGGACTAGCCCGGAGATGGTGAGCCCTGCAAGCTCTCGCTGCTCAGAGGGACACAGTTTGTCCTTCAGAGCAGATCGGCACGGACCATACCCCTTAGCTGTCCTGAATGATTTTTGGAAATAGTGATGTGATTTTTGTCTCTTTAAAAATAGTCTTTTGGGGGAAATAGCTAACAGTAAAATGGGTGTTAGAATGACAGGAACATCCTGCCCTCCAGGCTTTTTCATGAAAGAAAAGTATTTCATTGCTGTTTGAAACCACCAAAGACATATATTTGTTTGCATTCTCGTATCGCAAACACCTAATCAAAATGGTATGAAGAGGCAGGGAAAGCCATTACCAAGCTGAGCCCAAATATGCCAGGTTTCAGCCTGAGAGAAATTTGTAGCCTGAAGTTATAAGCCACTGAAAATAGGTGTTTATAATGGAAGTGCCATCTTAACCTTATCTGTAGTGGCACTATGCTTTGCTGTAATATCTCCTCTCCTAGCATCTGTGAAATCGTAATCTGTCCTATGGCTGGTAACTGAGGAGATGATGAAACCCTGGGATATGCTCTGAACTACCTTAATTTATCTGTACTAGGTTTTTACTGACACATAAAAGGGGACGGTGAGCAGGGGGCGAGGGGCTGATGTCAGGCAGCTGAGTGCCTCAGATGTGCTTGGGAGAAAGGGAAACAGGGCACCAGATGACTGTCTGCATCAGTCACCAGATTATCTTTTTACACCTCGATATTTTTTCTTTCTCTGCAGCAAATGTTTGAAGGTTTCATCTATATTTGTTTTTCAGCCTAGTGGACCTAAAAGCAAGCCAGTGTAGGACATCATAGTCCTGCTAATGAAGATGTTATCTCTGGAAACTTTCTGCATTACTCAGCATTAATGCCATCCAGCTGCCAAACAGGGGTATGTGCTACACTGATTCTTTGTAATTAAAATAGCTCTTCCGTTACTGCCTCTATCATGTAGGCATGATGAGAGAGACCTGTAGTGCTATCTTTTAAAAAAATCAAGGAAATATTTTTGTTGTCTCCTAAATCATTTGTTGCCTTACCTGACTTCTCTGTAAATTGTCCAATTTTATCTTTACTTGCACCAATTACCTTTAATGGTCCAACAAATTAACTTATTTTTGAGACTGTTATGTTTCTACCCGTTGGCTCACAGTAATATTCAAGGATATAGGATTTGAGTCAGATGTTTTCTTACAAAATCAACCATTTTCCTGTTTGAACAAGAATACTTGAATATTGGGGGTACAAGTGATGTGAGCCTTGAAAGAAGTCAGGATTTTAACCTTTGGCAGAGAAAGCTTTGCTTGTAACTGAAGTAGTATCTCATGTCTTTAACTGGGGTGAGGACCAAACAAGGTAGAACTTCAGTCCCGCTTTCAGTCTGCAGGGCTGTTAGACAAAAGTGGTGAAGCTTTGGATTTGATTCTCTACTGGAGAAAGGAATTGGCAGAAATTTCTGTTATACAAAATCACTAAGTGAACTGGTCCATTTAGCATATCTTTCTGTAATCAGTTTTCATTTATTTCATATGCATAACACAGAACTGCTAGAATGAAGGGTCAGAGGGTGTCTCTTTCGGGCACTATGCAATGCAGGATGTAGCTAGCTCTCTGGCCTCATTCTCTCAGGAATTACCTTTGATAATACTCTGCTTTATGCTTGCATTACCTTCTGATTCTCTTACAACTGTGTGAGTGCTCTTATTCTGGCTCACGCAGATACACACCAATCATCGATGATTTCTCAGTACTTCACTCAGGGTTCTGCTAATTCTGGGAACTATTTGACTATAAGGGACTAGATTTGCCTGAGGGTGTATAGTTTGTTAGTGGCCCTGGGGACACTCAGTGTAGGCAGAGTTGGAGAGGCAATTCATGTGTGCACACACACATGTGTTCAAGATTTGGAACATAGATCTCTCAGCCTATGTGAAAAGAGCAGTCATATTTCCCATACACAGATGACATTTATAATATTATTTTCAAATACACTATTCCCATTTTTTTTTTCTGAAATAAGAGTATAGAAAGCTATGAAGAGCAATATAAAATAGTAGGTATTTTGGAAAACAAGGGAAATCCTAAACCAGGGAGGAACATAGACATAAAATACTTTCACCTTTAGGCCCAATCTAATTGTCAGGAACATTCAACGTTTCGGTTATAATTCATTACTTTCACAAGGATGCGTACGGACTCTTTCCCATATTGTAACAGTGTTTGCCTAAGTATCACATGACTGTTTCAAAGTGCTTTGATTCTCTTCTTAGTAGTGAAATATATTTTTTTTTTCAATTGACATTACAATTTCAGATGTCTTCCTGCAAAAAACGTGATTGCCACGTAAAAAATGTTTAGATAAATAGGTTGCTTATCTGAAATGTCATTTTTTCAAATACTTGTTAGGGCACTTCAGAGTAGTTCTAAGCCAAAATTGCCATAACTCTTCCCCCATCCTATTTTCTACATATCCTGACACTCATGTTCTGTCCATTGTCCAGATGTCCTTCATTACCAAGATAATTCTCTGAACAGCTGCAACAGTGCTGGGAAATGCCACAGAAGATCAAGTTTTGAGACAAGATAATTTTTTGTTTTATTAGTTTACAACAATCTGAACCCTCTTTGGCAAGAAACAAATGAACTCAGAGACTTTTATCAGCTGTTTGGCTGGCATGTATTTGTATGGCTAGTTTTGAAATTATGGTCATGCTTCCTAATAGGTAAGTACGGAACTGCAAGTGAACAGAAACGTACTTCCAGGAAGCACTTTTAAACATACTTGCTGCCTTTAGGCATATTGGACTTTTGAAGTACGATAAATTTTGCCAGTACCAGCTATAAGATAGAAATGGAGACTTTAATAGTGTTAATTATGTGCAGACAAACTGACAAAATATCCTGCTAAATGAACAAGTAGGTGTCCACCTCCATGACTGAGCAGTTAATTATCTTCATCACAGATGGGGTAATTGCACACATATATTTGTGTAGAACTGTAAGAGCATGTTTCACACATAATAAGTGGGCCTAAATATCTTCCCTGTTTGCTTTCAGAGATCTTGACACAGACTGCAGCAACATCCAGCAGCACTGGGTAAGTCCTCTTGTGGCCCCTCTTTCTCTTTCATATTGGAGTGTCTTTGCGGAAATTTTTGTTTGAAAGAATGTGGGTGGCTATTGCTTGTCAGTCTGTCTCGTGTATCAGTCTCGAACTATTAGTTAAGAAGATGCCAGAGCTAGAGGGGTCCTCCACAGCAAAAATGTAACCAAGTTCACCTCAGTTGATTTCCATCTGAAACAAAGAAATAAACCCACCAGAGGTTCAAGCAAGACGATCCTAAGAGCCTTCAAAGTAAAACTTTTTGCTCTATCTGGATAGACACAAAAACGCCTGAGATACTCAGTCTTGGTTTCTGATTAAATTCTGCAGCGTTTGGTAAACTATATCTATCCTTTTAAAGTTAGAATATATATGTATACAAAATTATATGTAAATCAAACAGTTTTGCCTTAGTGAAGCTAGGTTAAAAACATTGTCTAGAAGCATAAACCACAGGACCAGAAGCTGAAAAAAGCATTCATTGAAATTCATGCCTCAGGAATTTATACATTTATATAACCAGTGTGTCGTGGTCTTTCAAACTGGGGAGATAGAGTCTTTACTTTGCAAAGATGAGCCACTGCCTTCCCCCACACGCTTACAGCCCTTAATTTCAAGTAAAAACCATCTGCTTCTCTCCGGTGGTTACTTTTTAATTACCTTGAGTGCCCTAATTCTGCTCTTTAAAAAGTTTGAGGTTTCCAAGTCCAGTTGTATGCTGAAAAATTGCTACTTTGTGAGCTAGAACTGAAGTCAGAGCTCAGGTATTGATCTCAGAAAAAAATTACTGAGGATTGTGGGGATTTTGCTCTGACAAGAAAGAATGACTTTTAAGGCCTCCAAAGATGCAAAATTCTTTCAGTGACATGCATTAGTGATAATCAGTGTGTGTTGCTATGGTTCAGTAGAAGCCAGCACTGAACTTCACAAAAACTCTTTCAACCTTTCCTCTCTAACTGTATAAATGTGAAAGTAACAATAAATCTTGTTGACAATTACTTCCACATCTATTGGCAGTCAGTCAGCTGCAATGTGAACAGCATTGTGCACAATATGTGCAGCACCGCCAACACCCATTAACTATCTCCCTAGTTTCTCCTGTGACTTAGAGAACATGTTATTTTTCCCCAGTGAGCAGCCCTTTCAAATGTTGAATTAGTAATATTAGCACCAAATACTACTAATTTGTCAGCCAGGCTGTGTTTTTCCAAAGTGTTCACAATGGGGTCTGATAACTGCTTTGTAGTGCAGCAGAGCAAAGATGAAAATTCAAAAACTTTTGTAAAACATTTGTATAAGACATAAAGAAGTGATGTAAAATTCTTTTTTTCTTACCATTAGAATAGTCAGTATGTATGCAAAAAAAAAAAAAAAAAAGTGGAATTTCAACCCTATTCAGCAACAAACTTAAATGCATGCTAACAAGGAAGCATATACATTAAGTTCCGTAAAGAAACAGAGCTAGAAACATGTTTAACAATATGAAACACTTGTTCAAAGAGGGTATTGTCAGGTCGTCCATATTTTCAGATTTTAGTGGCTAGCTTAAATAATATTTATGAAGAAGAAAAGAAACCTCTCTGCTATAAATAACAAATTTATATTGCACATCATGCATTCATTGCTTGCATACAGTTTTCATTGACATCAGTATGAGATCTCAGCAAATAATTGTCTAGCATATGAAACTGAAAAGCAAAAACGGATCAAGGTTGATAGTCTTATTTTTCTAATCAGTTTTCCTTTGCAATTCCTACAGGCAAATGCACATACACACTTATATGTGAAACCATACACATATAGATAGATAGTCCTGTATCTAATTTTCATAAATACACAGCTATCTACCATCAGTAAAAACATGACATTCAATAGTCAACAGAGATTTGATGTGGACATCTGAAAAATTAATTCAGCTTCTTTCATTTCATGAAATTGTTTATTTTCAATTCATGCTCAGTCAAATACAGCATATGAATGATGTATAAGTAGGGGTTGTTACAGCTAAAGCTATCCATAGTTTTCCCCATTGCAAGATTCACAAGAGGTCAGCATTAAGCTGACTGATTTAGTGCAAGGGAACCACCTTGGTGGCCAGGGAAGATGTATAGGAGGTCTTTGCCGGAATAGTCTAAAAGTTGGAAGGAAGCTTATGAATTACGTGTGATTATCCAAGGAGTTTTGTCCACATCTGCATAGCACTATTTTTTAAAGACAGAGGATGTAATCTCTAAAACTGAAGACTGGATGGCATTACAGGAATAGTGACTGCAGGGAAGGCATGTTACTGAGTAGCTTTGTTAGTTTGCACTCCCTGGAAGGTTCTTCACTTCCAGGACTAGAGAGCTGGCTGCCACACACTGGGAAGGGCCACAGCATGAGAGGCTGGATGCTGTCTTCTGTGACTGCCAGTCATTTCTCAACTGAACTGATGAATCATTTTTCAAGGCGTCAGAGAAGTCCACAGAGTCTCTCTTGTCTGCAACTTGAATGTCCTTCCTAGGTTTTCAGCTGAATCATTTGTGAATTCCAATAGAATCTTAGGATGACTTTCTGTGTTGCTTCTCTGTGCTCTGAAAGTTGTATTGTAGGAAAACTTGCAATGTAGAAAAAAACTGTATTTCATTCCTGGTGTATCGACGTTGAATTAAAAAAAACAAAACAAAACCAAAAAACCACCACAAACAAAAACCAAACCAAACCAAAAAAAACCCAACCAAAAATGAAAAAATACACTGGGAGTAGGGCTGTGGGGTAAGTTCTGTTCTAGGAGTTATAGGCCAATCACTGACAAACTGTTGAAGTGCTATATAAACTGGGTATCTAAATCCATTTTAGAAAACTGGCCTGATAAACACCCACAGTTCTCCCAAAAATAGTGACTCAGGCAGTTCCTTACAGGTTAGATAATTTGGAGAGAAGAACTGCCCAGGGATTCTGGAAATAAAAAAACCCGCAACCCATTACTTTCTAAAATGTGTTCTGAGATACTTAATATCTAGTTCCCAGTTTTGTCACTAACCTTCCTGGACCCATTGTGTACACTGTGGAACTAACATAATTTTGACTTACTGTTTTTTTGCCATGGGTAGCCAATATTTTTAAAACACTATAAGATCCTTCCATGGAAATTTCTACATAACAAAAATGTACTGCCCCTCGCAGAATATATTAGATACTAATTCTTTCTTTTATTTTACTTCAATTTGGATAAAAAGAGTTAATGGAATTATCCAGCACTAGCAGAGCTGAAGTGATGATATTGGTTGTAAAAACTGGCCCTGTGCAAGAATGTTATTTTTTTTTTTTTATTGAAGTAAGTCTTCTGTTTTATGCTCAGCAATTGTCCTGTGTTTTAATTCCCTCATAAGGATAACAAAAAAAAAGAAGGAAAAAAAGGAAAATATAACAGTATATGCTGTAAATGTTATGTTCACATATTTTTTCCCCACAAAGAAAAGGAAACTGCTAGAAATGTTGGTTTGTTTTAAACCTTTCAACAATCGGAGATTATTGAAATACTAAATTACTGGCACACAAGAGAACTAGATGATTGTTGTTCCACATTTGCAACACAAACCAAACGATGGCTTGGAAAAAAACAACAGAAGCAAATATTTTGAGTCTTAATTATCAGGCTGAAAAGGCTGATGAACAAAAGAGAGAAGGGGGAAATGTGTGGAATAGTGAATGGAAGGACAAACACGTTAAAAAAAATTTTTAAAGCCTTTGTCAGACTCAAAAAGAGAAACAGACTTAATTATTATTTTCTCTTCATTCCATTTTGGGAGCTTTATCTGAAACTATAACTTACAAAGAGCAATTATAAACAAATGGCACCCAGCATGAATACTTCTCTGAGGTTTGATCGTCTCATCCTTGGCTCTTACATCAGCACAATGATGTGTTGCCCATTGGAAACCAGCATGACTAGGAGTGTAGAAGAGAAGCCATGCAGTGATTTAAACCTATAGCTTCATTTATCTGCTCCATATGGAATTGCAACCTGGACAACAGTATCAATCCATTAAAATGAAGGGCTTATTCCAATGGAACCTGGCTAGATTAGTTAAAGTATTCTGCAATTCATGTAGAACAGCAGAGAATACGGAAATAATTTCCTAGAATAATCCAGAGAATTACTTTATGCTTCTGATACAGATCGCTGGGGAAATAATTTAAAAGCATTTTTAAATATCTTCCATTTTCTATTATGAGCCTTTGGATTTCCACAGTTTGAGAGAAGTGAGACATTGTGGCTTAGAAAACTAATTACAAAACATAAAAATGCTCAAGTCTAATGGAACAAGTCAGACAGAAAAAAGATTTCCATACAGAAAGATCAATGTTGGAATGGAAGCTACAGCTTTTACGTAAGTGTCTTCCTCCCAACATCTTTGTTATACATTCTCTTTGTTCCTGTTAGCTTACTAATTAGCTGTGATTTTTTTTAATGCCCCTTACACTGGGTTAATTTTGTCTAACTCAACAGCAGGGGTTTGTGTAATAATAATTCACATAGCAATGTCAATGATTAAAATCCTTTCATTAACATGGTACCTTAAAGATAATGAATGTGAAGCTTTTAGCTAACCCAATCTCTAGGCTCAGAAAGGCAGTTTTTGCAGAAAATAATAAAAAAAATCCTCGTACAGATTAGCTTTTGCCAGCAGAACAAATGAGATCTTTGTTTGGGTGTATTACAAACACAAAGTCATACAAATCAAAGAGCATTTATTATGAATACAATGATGTAGCATGCTTCTTTTGACAAAAGAATTCTAATAATGCACTTGAAGAATGCAAAACAGGCATTCAGAAGTGCTAATTTTCTGGCATTTTTTGTAGACAGCACTGTCAAGGCACAGATAATCAACTGAGGGGTCAGAGTGCCTTGAGCTGAACGTTGTCAGAGATGTGGCGGAAGGTGCTTTGGGCTGGATACGTCATTTCTCTTCAGCCTCTTCAAGAATTTTAAACAGGTTTATCTGTCAGGATACAAGAAGTGTCGTTCAGTAATTAGGGACACAAGATGAAATACCATTTTGGAAAGTTTTAATAAGTGCAAGAACAACTGTTCTACTGAACTTGCTGTCTTTTCTAAAAAATACCTTTCCACCTACATTCTAATGGTTCTTACATTTCATTTTTACTAAGTGCAAAAGATGCGTGCTGGATGAATTCATTGACATAAAAATAGTATAACTAATAAAAAAAGATGCCTTAGCAACAGCAGCAGGGTAACAACATTGAGAAGACCTGTAACGCTCATTCAAATCAGTCACAGCATTCTCCCCATAATATACTGTGCTTTCCCTTCTGTAAGTCAAATCTCGGTTTTGAAAACTAATATATAGTGTATCTGTATTTTCTACCATCCCATTGTACTATGTATCTGGATTTTTTTAATGCCAAATAGCATTTGAACAATAGCCAACTAATTTACATGAATAAATTCTGGCTTTAAAACTTTTATTTAAAAGCTAGGAAAAAACTGCTCTTGACGCCATCTTTCCTATTTAAGATTATAGGATTTTTGTACATTTTAAACAATTTTTTATCAGTGCAATGAAAACTTCTAAATCTCAAGTTAAGAGATCATGCTGCAAAGACTCAAGCAAATCTGTGCCCTTATTTATGTAGATGCTGTCATTGAAGTCAGCTGTGTGCTTGCTAAGCCTTTACTGTATTAAGGTTTTTAGCAATTGATCAACATGAACAGAATTCCTCAACAAACGAGCTCAGCTGACATTTTCAGTGGGGTGATAGCCAAATGGGTCTTTCAGATTGTCTCTCTGCTGTGTCATTCACTCAAGTAAGTAATTCAAGAAGGAGGTCAGCGAATGGGTAGTTAGTAGGAACACTTACTGCAGCTGTAGCTTCTCTGTAATTTTCCTGTGGATAATTTCATATATTTTTGTCTTTAGTGGATTGCTGTTCCCATTGCTCTCATAAGCACAAATAATTGCTTCCATTTTTTAAAGGAAAGAAAGCAGAAGATAGCCCCCTAGAAAGCTGAGTCACAAAACTGGCTACTAAAATTAATATAAATATGACTAAGTAAAAGTTTCATCTGATAAAGGCATTAATATGAAAGCTGAAATAAATGCTTTTGTGTAAGAGACTCTCAAGACAAAGCTTCAGGGTTTGATTTGCCCAGCAAGATGAAGAGTCTGCTAAAATTCTTAATCTCATATAAGTAAACCGAAATAGACTATATCTTGTTATTTTTTTCTCATAGTTTGGCTTACAGGCAATAACAGCCTGGTAAATTTGCTTCAGATGAGCAGAGTTCTACACACTATGTAACTTGCCTTATAGCTCCCCTCTCAAAAAAAACCCTGCACTGATCCATATGGATTCTTATTTCCCAGAATGCCTCGCAGCCTGAAAAAGTGAGAAGAAAAAACTCATTCTCCAAATGAAACCATGCTGCAAAATGTAGAGTGGCCGCGGTTACTTTGAGCTCCACAGGTGAGGTCTGTTGCTAACTGGACACTTTCAGCCCTCTGCTACTTCCAAGCCTATGACAAAATAGAGCATGATGCTGGGGCTTGCGTAGTGATGTGGTATCATATTGGGACAAGAGAAAAGCTCTAGGAAGGTACAAGACAAATGTATAGGCGCATGGGGACTGAAGGAGGATTGCGGTGCATAGAGCAGCCACAGTTTTAATGCAGTTACACCCAGGTATTTCTGATAAATTGGAAAATATCCCTTTTTGCCCACTTAGAACGTAGACAGCTCAAAGGTGACACAAGACCATCTTTCCCTCTTGCCATACTTTCATGTTCATTCTTGGTACATCTCTGTGTTCCCCACCAGAACATAGTTTATGCCCCATTACACAATCTGATCAACAATTTTGTATGATTCTTTGGATTTTATTGGCAAAACTCCACGAGTTCTTCCTGAAGAAGTAGCATATTAAGTTTATGATTATGTTTATTTATTCTCTTCTAGCAAATGCTTCCTAGACTCTTAATAACATCATTAAATACCACAAAAGGAATTCATTGGCCCTGGTGGAGTGAAATCAGTATTTCTGTTTTGGCAGAGACAATGAAAAGGATAACCCAAGACCCTCAGGAATTCTCCTAGGAGTGTACTTTTTAAGTGCCAATTTGTATCTGTTTAGTATTGAAGTAATATTTTCTGAATGAATATTGAAATAATATTTTCAGGGTTTTTTGGGGTTATGTTTAGTATTTTTGGACCTCTTGAGTACTCATGGAAAAAGTGCTTGACAGACTCCTGGCTCCTTTTCCAGGGAAGTCCTCTCAGCTCTGTATTTCACTAATTTCCTCTTCCTTTTTTTCATTCTGACAGAGTGTTCCCCTCACCCTTCCAAAGAATAACAAGCTGTTTCTTATCAATAAACCGATTCCTAAAAGAATGGGCTCAAATGGATCAACACCCTGACCTCCACCTCTCTGTCCTCAATGAGCTGTGCTCAACTGAGACATAGATAGTTACCTATTAGGAGATACCTGCTTTGGTATCTCTTTTATATCATGCTATGCCAATTATGTCTTATTGAATTGAAAAAAGCATATCTTATAAGAGTTATCATTCTCTTCTCAGCCTGCAGATGTGTGAGAGTATCTTCAGTAAAAACTACTAATAAAAGAACCAGACCTATTGTTCCTATATATGTTTTGCCATATTCTGATAGACATTTCAACTTCTATGGCAGGTGGAACGGCATACATGATAAAAGAGAGGAAATCAAGTGAAATTGAATATATACAATTGCATGGTGGATGAAGGAGGTATCTTCCCCCATGAAAATATTTTGAAGCAGCTTATTCCTGTATGAATGGGGACCATCCTCCAGTTACTAGAAAGGCATTGGAACAACTTGATTTTTTTTTTTTTGATATCTCACTGGTTGGATTGCAAAAAGAATAATAGTGAAATAAGTAAATAAAAATAGCTACAGCTTTTTTTTTTTTTTTTTTTTGCCTGAAATGTCTGGTTGGGGTTTTAGGGCTTCTAAGTGTATCAGACTTTTGTGGCTATGTCTCGTTGTGGAGTTTATAAAAGGCCCTATTGCAACTAGCGTAGCACTGTCAGTGTCCTTATTGTCTGGGTTGGGATTTAGTCTTGGTACATCACTTGCAACCAAGACAACCTTGGCATTGCAGTTTTTCACACTTTTTTAATGAGTTCTATCCTCTTCTCCCCAGCCTACAACCATAGCCTACTAATCTGGAACAAAACTCTTGCACGTAATGAGAAAAGTAAAATCATACCAGAGAAAATTAATGGCCAGTCCTTTCTACTGGCTTTGTAAAGGCAATGACCTCAGCAAAGCTGAGTCAGTGTTCATGTTGCTACTTCTGTCTGGGGCCGTGCGAGATGTCATACTTCTATAAATTTGGTCCAGGGGCATTATATTTATGCAGCCAAAAGCCAATAGATGTGTAGGTCAGGATTTGGTCTCATAGGTCTAAAGAATAACAGTATATTCTTAGCCTGCGTGTGATATAAGTAGGTGTTCTGCCAACTACAGTTTGTATCTTGTCCTTGTGGTAGACCTTCCCCCCACTGAATCTCATTGACCTCTTTCACCTGTGGTAAGGTGGTTGTGGCTCAGTTTGTGATCTAGTTGTACAATAAGTCCAAACAGAGATTATTGCCCCATTCTGACTGACTTTGGAACAGCTAAAGGCAATGCTGAGAGGGAAAGGAAGAGAGATTTACAATACAGAGACTGGCACAGTTAGAGTCAAAGTTTTCTTGATTCCCTAACCAAAAGGTTGTGAGGCTTTCTGCTTTGTGGAACAGAAACGCGGGACAGGCTATAATTCCTTAGAGTAACCATTCTGACATGTAACTCTTTCTGAAATGTAACTCTGAAACAACACTTTGCTGTCTCCAGTAGGGACAGTGGTTGCATATAATAGAAAGGTCAGATTCTGAGATGGAAAACCACCGCTCTCCAAGTAAGAAAACTGAAAATGTTTTGGAATGATTGTTTGATTTCTGTGGTTTTACCTTTAAGAGAAAATATCAAATGTATGGAATTTCTCTCAAAAAAAGAATTTCTATTGCAAATGCTGTCACTTCAATGATTACTTGAAAATGACGTTGTCTTACTAGCTTTGACAGGAGTTCAGATTTTGTGTTTGCGACCTGTCTGTACTGCAGGTGTTGTTTAATTGTCCATTGTTCAGAAAATCTTCATGTGGTGAAGGAAGCAAAAGCAGAGATGACTGGCAAAAGTTAATAAACAGTCAGTACAGCCTTGTGCTGTGAGCTGTGCTCCTTTCCTTACTACTCCTGAAATAATGAGATACTTAAGGTGTATCTGAGTAATATGGTATAGTTTAAATCATAGAAAGATGCTCCTCTGATCGTCAGGTGGTGATTTTATGTCTTCGTCTTGGACTGGAAACTAAACAGGAGTCCATAATTAACTGATCATTGCACAATTAGATGGCATTAAACTGAATTTATTTTAATAAGCTGTACTACTTGCCCAAATGAAAGGCTCAGTGCTCTGAAGGACCTCCTGAAAAGAACAGGGAATAAGCTCTGTACAACCAATATCTTTTCTGTTAATATAAGTTACTGATGTAATTATCTATGGTTAAAGAATGAGAGAAATGTAGCTGAGCCAAATATGTCTTTAAAATCATCTAATAATGGTAATTGCTGCATATCCTTATATCATAATAGGAAAAAAGACAAGGAAAGATGAAAATATGCTATAGGAAAGAAGTTAAATTATAAAGAAAAAGAAGCATGCTTGTTAGAATTCCTTAGGTTCAAAATGTGAAATTCACTGTTGACCGTTACAAACACTAGAAATGCACATGCTAATACTTAACGGTCTGGCTAACAGAAAACTGGCAAGCAAGGATCTTAGTCTGCAGCATCTTGAATTCACTGCCATACCCATTCTCCATCTCCGCTCCCCTGCACCCCAAATTCATGTCTGTCTTGATTTCACGTAGGTAGAAAAATTTTTGGAGTTCATTTATGCTGCTTGTAATTTATCTAGATAGGTCACCACTAAATGACATGGATGATGTGTTTCTGCCTTTTTCAGCATTTCCAGCTCTTTGTGGTCCCATATCATGATGAACCCTAACTTAGCCTAAGTCTCTCCCACAAAACATTGCAGAAAACTAATCCACCATAACTCAGAAACCACTTTAAAAAAGGGAACAAATTCCAAGGCAGTAAGTTACGCTACTTGAACTCAGAATTACATAGATTACTCATACTGACACTCATGAGTACAAAATGGGCACATACATTTGTGCAAGTGAGATGGAATAAGGCACAGGAAAGATATAAATAGAATATGATCTGCTTTTAGCATACATCCCGCTAGTAACTGCTTTATTGGTTCTGCTCCTCTCAGTAATTTTCAACATCAGTAGGTCAAATTCAGTAGCAATGTTTCAATTATATGCTGATAAATGGTCCTATGATAAATCTTAGGGACTCCCCTGGAAGAAAGTTAAAAATTATATCAACTAAGAACTCTCTCTAAATGTATTTAGACACATCTGAATTTGACGTTATCTGTGTTCATGTCAATACAGATCACAGTAGATGATTTTATTGCGGAATACGTTACTCTGAAGCAAAATTATCTCTTATTCACTGGGTGGTATCAGAGTGGTCTTCGCTCTGCTGCGATTAGATGGTGGTGATGGTGTGATGATGGACATCAACACAGCAACAGAAAAAAGGGACACATAAGTCATCCTGAGTGTAATAAATGCTTGAGAATTTGACAATAACAATTTGAGAGTCAACGGGGAAGCTTGGCACGATGAAGTGCGGTGAATCAGGATGATCAAATGATTTTATTAGTTTGGTTTTATTAGTCAGATCTATTTCCATTTTTTTAATATGACCAGGGAAAAAAGAAGTAATTGTAATCAGTTTATCAAATACAACCCTGGCACAGAGTATGCCACTGGTAACTTGATTTTGTTCTAACTGAACACACTATGTTTTGACTAATCTTCAGCATCCAAGATCATTCCTCTTAAAATGTCAGGAAGATGAGTCAGGGTAATAGTTTATTTGTTTTGTTTTGGTGTTTTATTTAAAACAATCTCGAAATACGTTTCAGAGCCGGTTTCGTTGTTTCTGGCAGACATGGGACAGATGAAGCTTAAAAAACTGAAAAACATCTCAATTTATCTTCAGACCACGGACTGAGAGTGTACCATGGGCAGTCACAGTATAAGCTTTGCCAGTGCCCCTGCCCTCTCCCCCTGTCACGTGAACTGCACCTAAAATAATCACGTACTTAGTGGGAGAGAAGAGATTCTGTAACTGTGATAGCTAATGCCCAAGGCTCCTCTAAGCAATGATGAACAATTATTATAAACTATTCCAAATTATAGACAGTGATGGAGACTTTTGTAGACTGGACTGAGACAATTACCAAATGAAGGAAAATATTATTATTTTAGGAAATGTAACATTTTAATACATTGTGAAAAATGATGAGGGGATAATAAATGGAGGGCATAAAAAGAGCTAATAATAAAAAGGAGCTTGGTGAGAAATCCCGCTGTCATATTTGCATTTACCCTGAAACTAATGCCGTGCACATTTTTGAATGCAAATAATTCACAAGAGGAAGCAAAATGAGGATGTTAATAATCATTTTTCCCTTAATGAGAAGCTGTACTTTGATTGAAAGGAGCTTTAAGGTGGCCTAAACTAGGCCTAACAAAGGAGCTTTTTTTTTTTTTGAGACTTTAAAGGAATGAGTTAGAATAATATTCTGTCACTTAAAATCCCCAGTATTAACATTGTTATCACAAATCTTATTTCAAATTAAAAAAGACGTGTTAGGAAAATTATTCATTCCATATGGGATTTTCTTTTTCACTTTGGCTATTAACTTAAAATGCTTTTTCTTTTGGGAACAGCTCAAGTTTTTAGGTTTCTTTTCTTTTATTTTTTTTTTTTTTAAATCTCATTCACAAAATAGATTGTTGTATTGGCTCCTTATCTCAGGACTTCCACACCAAGGCTCTAGGTCGCCTTTCTCATTCTTTTAGCTAGTGAAGGCTTGTTAGTCCCAGATGGCTTAAATGGAAACTGGCCTCCTGAATTGACTGGAGCGTCCATATTCTTACTGCTGCTTAGAAACACTCATGTATTTCATATGAAATACTTTAATGAATTAAAACTAGGTTAATTCAGATTTGAAAACACCATTTTCAAACATTAAGAATATGGAAATTATATTGTATTAGAATGGAGACACCTTGCCAGTGTTGGCCAGCACCTTTTAATCCACTCAAGGCAAATCCTAAGTGGATATAATTCTATTAAATTAAAAACACCTTCCATTAAAAGGAGGTGAACCAGACTGATTTTTCCCTGTGTGGCCTGAATCCTACCACTCTCCTCAACAGAGGAGTATAGTATAATTCTCTGTGAGTCATCATCAACACACCGAAGAGTTAATCAGACATCCTTCACTGTCATACTGTGTACGCTGGAAGACAGCGATCGTGTTTTCTGTGAGGGATTCCAGCAAATGTGTTTGGTTTCTTTTTGTGTATTTGTTTTCGCGAGGTATTTTGAAAACAGCTTGTGGGCTATGTATGCTCTGCACGGCGTGTGGTGTGTGGCTGATCACCCATGTGTCAAGTGAGGCGCTTTCTCTTTGCACCTGGTTTACACAGGAAAACGTAAAGTGAATAGGACGAAGTCAACGATTGATAGGAGTAGTCTAAGGACGCCGATCTTCGAAACGAGAAGTGAGCCGTGGCCCGGCCCCTGCAGGCAGTCTCACGGGCTGCCTGCCCCAGGAGCCCTGACCCTTTTCTGGTCACGTGGTACCGTGACCCGGAAGTCCCTCCCCACTACATACATGGGGGCAGCCATTCTATTCCAGCCGCCATTTTGTGGCAGGGAGCCTTATGCTCAGTTGTCGCACATACACGTTTTCAAGTATAAAATTCCTCACACAGTTCGGTGAGTTAAAACAATTAATTTGAATGTTTAGATGGACCCTAAGAGGGCAAATACAATTTAATTGAAGCATGGCTCACAAGATCAGAATAAGTTGCCACTAATTTTTTTTTCTGCAGTGACCATTGAGCTGTAGTGTACATTCACAGGGCATAATTTGTATTGCCTGTCATTAAGATGCATGATCTTTCTTATATTGCCCTTAATTACTTTCATTTGATGCTCCTCATTACTCATCAGCTGGTAATGGCACGGCAGGATAGAGGCGTTTTTAAAAGCAAATGGTGACTTAGGGATTGTTGTTAGCATTTTATAGAATTTGTTTCTTTGAGAACTGAGCTGGGTAATTGTCTTGGCCCCTGCAAGACTGAAACTAAGCAGGTACAAAGGTCAGTAGATAAGATTAATTTTATTCTGTATGTCAACCCTGCACACTTAAGTAATTTTCTGTTCCACGTTTATAGTTTTTTAAGACATTATGATACCTCCGCTATTGGCTTGGTTAATTCTCCCAAACAATGCATGAAAATAGGTTGATGATAATAACGACGAAAGATTTTAACATATTTTTTAATTAAAGAAATATTTCTTTGATTCTTTCCCCTGAGGTTTTTTCTCATTAATGTTGCAGCATGATTGTACCTTCAGGTTGATCAACCAAAAATTGTCATCGCCAATGGTGCAATGCTGCCATTTTTCTCATGGTGTGTAGCATTAACTCCACAAGTAATCAAATACAAATGCATTCATTTGGATTACTCAATTAAATTTTAGCCAACATTCAGGGTGGCTGAGTATCAATCTCTCAGGAGCAGCTTCCCAATCGTCTGAGCAAGCACTTATTTAGGATCTGATCCTGTAACAGCTAATCTGTCTTGAACTACATGTGTGAGATTTATACATGAGGTTGTTTGTGTGCATAAACACATGCATAAATCTTTGCTTGATGAAGGTCTTGCACAGTGTAACTTATGTAATGATTTGTCCTCTTTTAGGGTCATGGGTATTTATTTCTCTTAACAAGTATGTGTTATTTTATGGGCTAGTTTCTGATTATGTGTTAGACTTAGAAAAATATTATTTCATGTGGCTATGAAACTGTGCTCAGTAACTCTTCTCAGTTTTATTTTCTTAATGGTGGTATAAGAGTTCTTATATCTGTGGAATGGTTTCCCCAGCATTTGACAACTTTTAGCTCAAGTTTAATAAGTTACAGGTCTAATGGTTTAATTACATTTTCTAATGTGTTTTCACAGTGCTGCTTTTATATACTGTTATTCATGCAAAACTATAAAAACAATCATTGTACACAACGAACGATATTCTTTAAGTACATATATAGATCCATTCGGAAACTATTCTTCCAGAAAAGACAATCATATGCAATTCGTGGATTTTATTTTGACAAAAAAATGTATGTAGACACTATTTTCCTTTTCTGAACATTATTAATTGTAGCAGATACACTTTAGTAATTAAAATAATAGGATTTTATACATATATTTATATATTTTCATATGTGTATATGTTGTCTTAATTTAATTGAAATATTGGTGTTATAAAATGTACCACAGCACTCTATATTGGCTAATGTTATTTAAAGCAGAGTTTTTTAAAAGAGGCCAAAATAACCCTTGGATTCCTACTACACAAAAATTGACCCTCAAAAAAATTGCAATACAACTACAAGGTCTTTGGCATATACTGTGTGTGTATGAGTTCAATATTTTGGTATCAGTGATGATTCACAGTCTTGTGGCATTGGTGTTTTACTCTCACACTGATTTTTTGGCTTGTCTGTTTCTATGCATACATGTGTGCATTTATTTTCAAAATTTTTTGTCAGTGATAATTTCAATGAACATAAGCCTAGAAATCTATCATACATGGTACTTGTGTTTGGATTCCACTTTATGCCCTTTTCCACAACTTCTGACCTTTTATCTAGGCTATTTTTCTCTCTCGCACCCCCTGAGCTTTGTCCCCCTAAGACTTTTGAAGTTTTATACCTTCAGATCTGTAGCAAAGAATAACAGGGGAGACAGAAACAATTCTTGGATAAAATGTCACGGATATAATCTAGTTCCAGATGAGAACACTGATTTGTGTTTACTTACTCTTCGGTTTTCAAGTATATATGACTGTTTACATCTCTTCCTTTACCTTCAGCAAACACTGAATTGATCTATATCACATTTTCTAATTGCAAATGTTGTTGCAGGTTCTGCCATCTGATAAGTGATGGAAACTTTATATTCTGAGCCAAAAGGCAATGCACATAACATCCAGAGGTGTATATGCTCTATTGCTATAAACTAGTATTTACAATTACCCTCTGTTGTTCCTCTGACATTGGCTGAAGAGCAGCTATCCTTTATTCTCTAAGAATACTATATTTATTTATGTAATTGTAGAACATGGCAGTATTTTTCCCTGGAAATCAGGATTTGCAAGCACTGAGGGCAATGGAGAGATTAATGGATCATTCTTTCAACCACATTGTCTATCTTTATATATATATGTATACACACACAAAAAAAATCTGGTTTCTGTTCAAATAATGTATAGCTGTATTTTAACTAATGTTAGGCCTAAAATTCTTTCAGGCTAAAAATACCAAGAATATATTTTAAAAAAAATAAACGTAATGACACAGTGTTCCTAATGTAGCCTACTGGCTCACAGTAATTGTTTTTATGTCTGTAAAAGCCAACAAAAACTGTCTTGACATCCCTAAGATTAAAGTTTTTGTCAAAGAAGGAAAACTTTTGATGTATTAAAAAGGCTAATATATTTGATTGTGTTACATAAAGTCATAATGTTTCAGCATATACTCTACACTGCATTTTCATTCCTGGATTAGGATTTCCCACCTAGAGAATCTTTTATCAAATTGTATTAGGATTTTTGTTTTCCCCTTGACAGCTCTCATTAGTAGAGAAGTCAGTGGGGTCATTAACAAGGTAACAAGGGACCATATAGCTACAGTTTTACTCAAGAACATGAAATGGAATTACATGCATTAACTGTACTAGGAATGTTTTCCTTCTAGCATTGGAGTTTGGAGGCTGAATTAGATAGGTACTGACGTTGCTTCTAGATCTTGATTTCTCCCTGTGAGACATCATGCTGAATACTTTGCTCTGGATCCCTGTTGGGAGTGGTAGAAATCATACCTTTCATGCTACTTATGGCAGCTGCAAGATAGTGACTCAGGAAGAGTCACTGATATGGTTTAGGGAGCTTCAGTGATTTTCTTATTGTTCTTTGCACAGCAGGAGTCAGGGCAAATGTTTATCAGGAAAAAACCTGAGGGTTAAACAGAACTAAAGAGAAATTCAAGCATGTTTAAGCAGTTTTCTCCCAGGCGTTGTTCCAGTTTTTGATTTGCATACCTCTACCAAAATTAAATGGTGTTTTAAACTTAGCAGGCTTTTGTATCCCGTATTTAATCCTTAACTCCTGACTTGAGAATTATTAATAACATTAAATATTAGTCTTTCAGTGTTAGCTGACGAGTAAATGGAAAAGATGTCTAAGAAGTGTTATTATTACCCTTACTGGAATCATTTCAGATACTTAAAAGGTACAAAAGACATGCTAATATTAGAATCCTGCTAGTGAAGCTACCCAATGAAGAATAAGACTATTCAATACCAATTAAAATGAGATGTAAAAAGGGATCTAATACTAATTGGTTTTATCTCTAAATTACTAAATAGTTATAGTCTAGAGAAACAAGAATCCTATTATTCCTAATTTATTCTGTGACAGAATACTGCAATGGTTTAGAGATAGACAGAGGAATTCAGTTTTAGGATTGGTAAATCCTTGCTGGCAATTTGGATTAGTTAACCAGTTAGTTAATGCAGAAATGCAAGTGACTTGACCTACCAGAATTAAAGGAGTTTAACTTAAATAATGGAGTGAATATCAGTGCTTTTGCTTGTTAGACCTCTCTATAAAGAGTGGTTATTGTAAAAGAAAAAGTAATAATATTGGAGGTGTCAAATTAGAAATAAATTCAATTTCTTTGTTCATGAAACTTTATAGTCTTTCCAGACTGCACAACAGACAGTATAGTATGCATGTGGAGAGACTTGTTACTACTTTAAGTTCTGGTATGATTCTTAAAATCCTATTTGTTGATTATAAAAACTGATTAAATGTAATCTCTTGACACATCTTTTGCCAATAGTATCTTACCAATGATGCTGAAACAAAATTGCAGAAACAATGGTTGATTTTTCATGGCATGAAGCTTTCTTTTTATCTTTAGCAGTTTACTAGAGTAGGAAGAATAAGGTGAAAGTCTATAAATGTGGAATTAGCGTCTCAGTTCAGAGAGAGGTATATTTAGTACTTGTAGATTTCCTTGATCTCTTTTTCTTTCCTTGCACAGTGAAGGAAAGGACCTTTCCAAGTACTCAGGAAATAATTTTGTAACATGGTATATTGGTAACTTCTCATTTTGTGAACATGCATATGTGTATAAGTCATACCTGTAACATGGTATATTGGTAGCTTCTAATTTTGAGAACATGCATATGTGCATATCTGCTAGCGTATGTGTGACAGTGCTGTAGTTCTTCAGACGCAGAATGTTTGGGCTTTATTGATAGATTTTTCTGAGTCTTATTATTTAATTAAATGTATGAGGTAGAGCTTTTGTTCAATCATGAGTTATACATCTGTTTCAAATTAATCTAAACCGCACCTAGTGTCCTTGCCCAAGTCTCTATATGTAAATGAACATCAATCACCAAGTTGTCTCTTAAGTTTTTCTAAAGCTTATTCTTAACTTTCAGAGTTTGTAAAGAAAACTGGAAAAACAGTCCCCTAGTTACCTAAATAATATAAATATTTTTTATTCAAAGAGATTCATGTAGCAGTAAGGAGTTACATTATGGTCATTAGATTCTCTGCTCATGGAAAGAATATCAGACTATTTTTATAATAATACATGGTGTCGGAGAAGATTGGAGACCATTTTCAAGAGGCAGCCAATCCACTAAAATTATGAATTCCCAGTCTGCCAGGACGGCTCCCTAGTGTGAGCCATGAGCTCTCAGTGCTCTAGTGCAGGCGTAAACCACAATGACCACCACATTTTCCTTTAGATACTTAAAAAATGTGCTGGTCAGTCTGTTCTTACAATGAAATGGCAAATAGCTCCAGGATAAGATAACTGTAGTTTTGCATGGATTTGTGTTTTCTAGTTGTTTGACTCTCATGTTTGCAGAAATACAAGGTTGAGGTGAAGTGTTGTTCACTGATGAGCTTTTATAAGGCTCTCTTCCATCTGGTGTCATTTGTGGCCATGCTGTAACTTTTATAAATGCTCCTTTGCTGCTTGGCCTGGCTGTTTTCATAAAATTTGAGGGCAGTTAATGATCTTTAACAACTCTATCTTTCTGTGAAATTTGGTTAAGAAATTCAAAAACTTTTGGTGGACCCATGCAGAAGCAGACAGCAGTTATGAGCAAATTTATTTGCATAAGAAAGAGATACTTGGGGTGAAAAAAGGCTTTACTGACTATTCTTGTCCAAATAACTGGCATTCCATCCTCATTTTCCCCTTTTCCCTTCATGGAGGGAAGGAGGTCTTTGTCTTGGCAGGGGAAGGTTGAGGGGGAAGCCTTCTCTTTAATTATGCACTAATTGCAGTTTATTGCTCTGTATCTTTTGCAGTTACGGGTTTCTCCGGAGCAGAGAAAACATGAAGAAACACAGTTTACAAACATGTATTTTCAGCCTTACCATGGGGGGGCCATACATTCCAGCTGGCAACACATTAGCTTCCGATTTGAAAGCCATGAGCTTTGTTCCGGCTCAGTTCTTAATTAACTGCATGTCCTGAGGTTAGTTGTCTCAAATTTCATTCATATCCTCTAATGCAATGGAAAGACATTTCTGATATCACTAAATTTGGGGCTAGATCCCTTACAGTTCTATTTCTAAAAAAGTAGGGTATTTTTTTAATGAGAATGATATTTATATAAAGTAGGATTATCATTTTTTGATCTTTGTATGAAGAATCTTGTAAGTGCTAAGGGTATATAATAACTAATTAAGAGACTGGAAAGGTGCCATTTCTTTTGTGGATTGGAATTCCAGCTGATCCTGGGTTTAGTACAATAGATATGTTTGATGCCTGTGTACCTGCATGTGTCCTCACTGAAGAAGCCAAGGACTGGCTTGTGGAGGTCCATTGACAGGAATTCAGCAGGAGTCTTGGATATGTCCTTCTGTACCTGGCTGGCCTAAAATCATTCCATTAATCTTTCAAACATGTGAGCAATTAATTCACAGCTCTACAAAACCCTGGTAATGTTTTAGAGAAATGTGTATTTGTACCTGATATTTTTAAAAAGAATTCCAAATGAAAACATTTAGAAAATATTATCCCAGAAATGTGCCAAGGCAAAGCAACCTTGCATTTTCTACTGTGTAAGGAGCTGAATGAGAATGTGAATTAGAACTTGCCAGTGTGCTAATTTGCCCAGCTCACATCTGAGATATTTTTCCAATTTAAAGTTAATCTGAAATTACTTTTTGTACCTTTTGAGAGTTTTATAGTGTAGTAATTTTTGATTAAATTACTCAAAATGTAAAATTTCTCCTTTAAAAATTTAATCTTTCGGAATAAATCTTGGAAGTTTTCCAAGAATGTTTTTAACAGCTATAATTGGTTCAAGATCAAATCACTTCTTATTTTGCACCTTGGAGGTTATTATGAACTTCTGCATTTCCATTAAATGATCCTGTATTTTCTTCAGTAAATGCTATTTAACTATTCCAGTAATTAATAAAACCAAAGAATGGTTCCTACTGTGAGTCTTGCGTACATGCTTTTAAGTCCGTGTATCATAGGTGAGGATATGCTTGTAAAGTCTGACATTTAATTAAGTTGTTTTGATCTTTTGTTCTCCTTTTTACACATATTAATTATTATACCTATGAAGTCTAATCCAATTGTTTGATATGTGTTGATGTTTTCATAATATAACAAGGCTTTGTTTCTTGTGTACTAGAGTTATTGTGTAACTGTGATCACAAGATTCCCAGAGCTTTGTAACGTACAAGAAAAATACGCTTATGACCCAAGTTTACAATACTGATTATTTTCCTTGTAGAGCAAATGTCGGTAATTTGAATATGTGGCTTGGTTTCCTTTTTAATGGCTACATTTGGTAATAGGACTAAGTTCGAAGCAAGAAAGGGGTGAGCCCTACATTTTACTGTAGATGATTTTTAACAATGAGCTTGCCCAGTTCATTTCAGCAGGATTCAGCTGAGCTCATATGTGAATACGGTCATTTGAAAGAAATGTCCATATTCTTCTATAAATAAATCTGCATCTGAAACCTCTTTCCTACAAAGTTCATGCACTGAGTGCAATTGTAATTTGACTCTCCTGGTAGGTCTTTTTTTTCCACTTCCCTACACTAGGCCTGATCCCTCCCTGCCAGCTGTTAGTGAATCTGTTTGGAATGAATGACAGCAAACAGTATAAAGATCTTATTCTGACAGATGTCTCTGAAAGGGACTACAGAAAGGAAGTGTCTTATGAAATAGGAAATTTTTATCCAAATTGCTGGAAGGAAAATGCTGTTGCATTGAGCAGTGATTCCACTGAATTTAAAAATGAATTCACACCTCACTGAACTAGACTCTATTCAAAATCACTGAGTGTTTTTCTGAATACTTTGTAAGGTGGAACCTTCTTTTGATTGACTTTTGTTGGCCTTTAACAGCCTATAGTGTGAACTAACTAGGAAGTACAGCAACAGGTCATAATTCATCCTGTGGAAGAGAAATTAATACGAACTGAGGAAATTACTTGAGATTTTTCTTACACTTTGATCCATATTAACTCTTTAATACCTTGCTGCAGGTTCACAATTATGTGTATAATGTATTTTGTCATCTGTATGTGCACAGTTCTGACGTTATTTCCCAAAGCTGAAGGGCAGGACACAGGAAGGTACACAACTGATCTGAAATGCGTATAAACCTCAAGTCCAAAGTTTGAAGCTCTGTCTAGCCTTCAGGGAGTTTGTTCTCTTTCTTTCACAATGTCTTGTTTTATCTTCATCCACGATAGCAGTTAGCTGCTCACGTCACTCCGTATGGAAGTATATCCTTTTAGTTTTGCTTTATGTATGTTACTTAGTGATGCACCAAGAATGAAAGTCATCGTATAAATATGTACTGTTATTATTTTAGATAAAATTGCTGGTTTAATTCTTCCTGGTCCAAATGGATGTGAGGTGTCACTTCAAAGTGAGTAAGAGAATGTATTGGAATTTTTTCAAAAATTTAGTAGGTCTTAGATGCTAGGAGTATTAAATGTTTAGGGTGTTTATTTACATAATCTGGAGAACGAATTATTTTGATGAGTTAAAATTTTGGTTCTTCAGTTCATTTGCTTTGATGTTTAAAAACTTTTAGTCCAAGTGAAGCAGTCAGTTACACTGCTGGAATTCCCTCGTTATTCTAGTAAATTCCCTGGTTATTCTTGCAAACTAGTCTAAGCTCCTTCGAAGTTTTAGAAGGAATATGTTTTCCAGAAAATACTTTTTAAAGTGGTCCTTTTGAACTCTTTGCATACTTCAAGATGTTAAGGATTATAAACTCCATTAGAGTTGTTTTACTTGAAGAGAAATGAACAGCTCACAGTACCCGAAAGATCTCCAGAGCTTCATAGGTATCCTGAAAGATTCTCCGAGATAAGAATTCTCTGAGTGGAAATCTCCATGTTCTTTGACAATATGTTCTGTATATATGTGGTGGTGTTGCCAATTCCCTTATGAGCATGGTGTCCTTCATGCTTCAGAGAAATGCTGTAGGGTAGAAAGGGGTAATTTTTCCATTATTTAGGTAAAAATTAGTGCTACACAAGGATTATTGTCTTGCTGACTTCATTAGAGCTTTAGAAGGTAGATGATAGTTTGCTCACTATCTTGACTTATCCTTTTTTGTTGGTATTATTATGTAGGCATGCCTTGAATCAGAACTCTTCTGGAAGTTTCTGCCAGTGCCTTTATATCTTTCTCCTTTGTAGGTATATAGGCAGCAAAACCACTCAGAAAGCTCAATGGAAATCCTTTCTGGGAGGCAGTAACGGCAAAAACAGTTCTCCAGACACAGATGTCCATTCCTAATACCTTCATATATGCCTCAAATATAGGACGGATAAGGATATAGAGATTTAGATTAGAAATATATTTGCCTTTGTTTTTTCTATTAATAAGGTTTTGTGTCGGTTGCCCAGCAAACAATTATGACCCTGTGAGTATTGAGCAAGTAAGTAATCATCTAGACAACTGATAATTGTTATTCTTATCTGAAAAAAGAAGTGAAAGAATAGCAAAAGACTTGTCACCAAAAATACAATCATGAGGTAATTTTTCAATATTTTCAAGTATGATCTAATCGAAGTCACAAAAGCTAAATTCCAATGCAATAAGCAATGATTAAATTGGCAGTTTTTCACAATGGAGGAACAACTTGTTAAAAACAAAGAATGACCTGAAAATTGATCCCGTGTGCGTGAATCAATCATGTAAATGTTAAAAAACTCGTAACCTTGATTATAAGGAAATGAAGATTAGTTATTCAGCTACATAAAACTACACTGAAATTCATCTTTGGATATGCAAAGCTACAGAGTGATGCTTCATTAATATTTAAAATCACTATGGACAATGTTCAGATCTTGATATCATCTCTTAAAGCCATGTCTCACCTATCTAGAGAGTCCTTATTAACATAGTCCAGTGGATTTTCATGCCACTAAGACTGCTTAATTTTTAGTTCTGTAATTCCACTTACTATGATATACTTACTACCCAATGTAACTACTTACAACATACCCCTCTTCATACAATAGCTATGGGAGAAAAAATTTTAATTGAATAAAATTATTGCAAAATTTAAAGATGAAACATTAATAAATTTGGTAATTTAATCAGTTTTGTGACATTTTTCGACAACAGAAAACAATCTTCTCTTTTGTGTAAAGACACAGTTTTTCTGGAAGTTCTCCAGAAGGTCTCTGCCTCTCATCTACCAGCACAAGGGACCATGGCACACTCTCCCACATCATACGAACTGATTACAATTGCCTGCATAGCACTTTTTTTCCCATCCGTTTCAGTCGGAAATCTGCTCCAGAGTATGAGCCAACCGTCGTGTTTCTATGAGATCTGCAGCAGCTATATCTGACACCCATCACCGTGCTTCTGTAGCTGAGCTCTGCAGTGCCTCTGACAAATCTGTTTCCCTCAGATTGGCTTTCGCCGCTCTGTTCGGTGTGCCTGCAGACTCTTTTCATTATAAACAGTAGGGTTGTGGGGAGGAAGAGAATAAAGAAGAAACAAGTAGATTGATATGAGTGATTTGAGGAGGGAGAAAAAATCTGCACAGCAGAGCATTTTTAAGCTTATGTTATTGCAAATTTGTGTTCCCTCTTTGTCAAGAGAGAAGCGTCAAGTTTTAATAACAACGCACGACAGGCTTAAGGAAAGGAAAGACAGGATTTTCTTGCCTTCACCTCAGCAGGTGTAAGCAGCTATTTGTCCATACTGGCCAGTCAGTACCTGAGCAAAGGTTGGGTTGTAATTGGAACAACGTACGTGTGACAGATAATAAATTAAGTAGACCGTGGAATTAACTGAAGTTTTGAACGCAACTCAAGCTATTAAAGTAAGTGATACCTATCAAGACCATCATCAAAACTTCTTAATAACAAGAAAAAGCTGCATACAGTTTAGGAATGTCTTAGGAAAAAAACTCAACAAACATTTAATATGTTCTTTTTGGACAAAGACATAGAGAAGGTAATTGTGAATTAAATCCAGCTGCACAGAGAAGGTAAATGAGAATCAACTCCAGCTGCGCCTGATTTCCATAAGTATCCGGGATTGCAGTTTAGGCTACAGGCCTGGATATAGCACAATTTACTGGATGCTTCTTATTACCCTTCACACACACACACACACACACACACACAAAGCTTCATTTATGCTGATATCACTTCAACAATATGTTATTGGCATGCTTACATAGTGTGACAGAGCTAAGCTAATCATATGCAAAATATTAAGATAGATGCTGAACAAATGTGTTTGCCTCCCAAAATATAATGACTGTATGATGTTTTAAGTGGGTCTGATTGTGTTGCTATTAAGGTTGCTTTACATTTTCCACTGGACGACTGTGTTCTGTTGTCATATCCATGCCAAACTATAACCCTTTCATTGATTAAGACAAACACAGGCATAGTCCAACCAAGTAACATTAGATCATTTCCACCATAAGGGTATGTATGTGTACATAGTTCAGCACTGTCATAATCATTCCATCAGTGTCTTTACGTATTTGTAATTTTAACTGTTATTGTCGTCTTAGTATATTGTCATTTATATATCGCCTCCTACTCATTAATGGTATTTATGTATTCAATTAATGCATTTCTTCTAAGTAAAAGGCTATTTTATGACTAAAGCTGCAGGGAGGAAAAAAAACAACCTATGCGTGGAACAAAATGAGACCTTTTGTGAGTAAAGGGCCTTGGAATGCCAGAGGATCCCAAATGCCTATTGTCTGGGGAAGAAAGTGATTTATAATATATGCTGAATGAATTCAGGGTTTGAAAATGAGCAAAGGGATGAAGTTGATTGTTCCAGGACTGCTTTTATTAAGAAATCTGGCATTGTGCTATACATAAGGTCCACATTTAAATGGTCCCTATTTGTCATATAACTGGCATAGTCCCACAATGCCGGAGTGTTTTGATGAAATAGTGGCAGCTGAGGAGTAACAGGCAGATAGCTGTTATCTAGATCAACTGTTCCACCACAGAGTTTACTTACATTTAACCGGAGATGGAAAAGATATTTTTTGCTAGCAGAATTAGGTGAATAAACTAGTATAATGTAAAAATAACACTTTGTGTTATTTTTGTTTCAAATTTATTTCTAATAAAAAAAAAACAAACCAGTCACACCAACCATTAAGCTGAAACCGTTTGTTGCATGGGGAGGGCTACATCTAGGTTCTAATGGTTAGGTATAAACCATAACCATCCAAAAGGGATTTTGCTCAGGAACTAAGGTTTAGGTGTCTAATCTCTGAACGTCTAATCTCCTCTACATTACCTGACTAGAACATGGTGGAATTATGACCCAAGAAACATTATCTAAACACCTGAGTGGTAAGTAGAGGCATGTGAAGCTATGTGGTAAGATAATGTTTCAAGAAATTTGCTTTAAATTCCTCCTCTGTCTAGAGCTAGGTGTTAGCTACACCCTTGGTGTAGGGTTTTAAGGTTGAACTCTGCCTACATGGTATCTGCAGTCCCAAATCTCCCCAGGTTATACACCTAGAACCGTTCTGTGAAGACCAGAACAACGTTAGCAGTTTTCTTTTCAAATGTGCCTGTGGAGAAGAAACGTCATGGTTAAGTGTGGGGCTTTCTTTGCTGTGAGAGATACTTGTAACGCCTCTCAGGACGAAAAAGGAATTTAACACATTTCCTATTTGTAGTGAGTGCTCTCCCTCCTAGGCTATTACACTGTCCTTTTCTTGCATTCATTCTGAAAGAATATTTAGCTGTATTTTCCTTGAGAGTAAATTCTGTTTGTACATTATGTGGATTTTCCACCCCCCTCCTTCAGATTGCACCCTTCAGGATTTAAGGAATCCTCTGCATAATTTTTGGATTCCTATCAGGCTTAAGGCAAACTAAATGAACTGCTAAAACTGGAATGGTTTTGAACATGCTCTGAAACAGACTCCTAGATCCTAGAGGAATTAGACAAAGTCAAACAAAGAAATGCCTCTGTGGTTAGATAGTAGTGAGGCTGGAGCTTTTTCAGTCGCAATTTGAGACTTTTCCTCAACTGCAGTTGAATTCAGGGGAGAAGTGGTGTCTTTTTAAAGAAAAGTATCTCTAACTGATAGTGTTTTTCACAGCAGCACCCAAAAAGTTGAGACATAATTTGCAACTTGGTGGAGAGATGGAACTCTTAACTGTGAAGACATCGATGTTAGAAAAGAGGAATCAAGAACCTGAAACATATATTTATCTAGAAAGGAAATAAAAAACAGCTTGCATTTTTTCTCTTGAAGACTATCTCCCCCTCCTCCCCATCCCTGAAAATAACCAATTTTAGCTGTTTCTGTTCTCCTATTTATCTCAAATCTATTACAGGGAGAAAGGAAGAATACATCATCTTTTGTCAAGGAAATTACAGATAAGTTTCAGTCTTGGAGTAATCTTTTAAAATTGTCCATGGCCAAATTCAACAACGCAACCCAGCCCAGCCAAGTACTTCAGTATGTACATCAATTTATTCACTTACTCGAATCCCTCCTACATCAAGAGGATTTAAGCAGTGCTTAAGTGCTTTGCTGCAACAGTGCCTTAAACTGGTAGATGGCGAATTTCAGGCAGAGAAAGGAAGGCCACAGGTTTTGCAGTCTCTGCTGGTAGGTGCCTGAAAAATTGGTTTGATTTTTTCAGATGATCCTGTAATTCCTACTGCCTCCAATTTTCTTTTATTCTTTTGGTACTTTTTTTTTTGTGAGCTATTTTGATCTTTTTTTTTTTTTTTTTAGGATCCTCAGTTATACACCACTCCCAGCGTCATTGCAAACCTAAAAGAAGAGATCTTCTGGTCTGGCTTGGGCAGGCAATGATACAGCAATTGCAGATGACAGAGATCATTTCAAGGCAAATCAGGCATATCCTAAATCAAAATGGATGGATCTTTCGAGAACACACTTCCAACACTTAACAAGGTAAATAGGAACAATTTCTAATGGGTTATTTTCAAAAGCAGTTAGGTGCTAACCCTAGTGAAAGTAAGTTATGACTTTGCAAATGTCACCTTTTACATTTTCTTTTTGTTTGTTTTAGTTTACATAGATGGTATCTTCTTAATGTGATGGCTGATCTTTAATATGATCAATTGTCGTTCCACTTACTTCACTGGCAAAAAGATTGCAAAATGTTAAGATGATTAATGTAACTGTCAGGTGAAAAATTCATAAATTTAGCTGACCTACCTCACATACAAAGAGATAATATATATCGGGGTTTATGTGCTTCACTCAGTTTGCAAAACACAGCCTCTGACTTAAGTAAATGCATGCTAAATTATAAATATGAAGAGAAAAGAGTAAAAAGCGTGCCTTTTTTTTTTTTTACTTTTTGTTTCAAATCAATCTTTAGAAACAGATCCTTTTACCGTATGTTTACACAAAACATAGTCCTCACCCTGGTTTGAAATTCTGGACCACGCAAAAGTTATTAATTTAGAAGTTAATAATTAAAAAAGGTTTCCGTGAAAAGAAAATCCATGGATCAAAAGAGAGGGAAAGGTGATATTGCGGTGTCCTGCGAGCAAACCTAAGCTTTGTGCTGTTGCTCTTTTCCCCACTGAATAGAATGAACTTTCAGCACAAAACCTGGATCTGTTGCTCAGGTGAGAAATGGAGCGTGTGTAGCAGGCAGTTCACTGCTGGCCAAACTGGCTGTTAGAAACTGTCCTCAGCACTGTCTTCTGGGAAAAATCACTCTTGTGTGCATTAAGCAAGTGGAGGACTCCTTAGCTGTATCAAGTAAATAACCAGTGCATTTCATGTGGGGTATTTTTTTTCCCCAAAATATTTTTTCAAGTAAGTTAGGAGCATAAACAGAAAAAACCTCTTTTGGTACAGTGTCAGATGGGATACCTGCACTGAGCCTTGCCCTAAACGCTGTGACTCGGGCCTGTACAACGTATCATCTTGAATATTCTTGATCCTCTTTCAGAAGATCTAACATGTAAATATGATAGATAAGGTCATAATTTTTATTCTGAATGGCATTGGTTTTGTTTCCTGTTTCCCCTTCCCAAAATGCTGGCTTTACTCACCCAGTCATTGCAGCTGATTAGCGAGCAGCAGAACTGAGTAACTCTGATTGTGTGTTTCACACAATTTTAATTGGTTTAGGTAGCCTGCTACGTGGATGTGTAAAATCTTTAAATAATTTATCCAGGGAACATTTTGGAAAACTTTTTTTTTTTTTCCTTCTTTGAATGTTATTAATAGTGTGGAACATTTCTAAGCACTTGTTTGAGTGCTGTGCTGGAGCTTTTTGTTTCCAGTATAAACTGATGGAGATCAACACTTTTTTGACACTCCTAGTACCAAGTGCTTATAAAGTGTTTATATCTATAATTGTGTCAAATTATGTTAATTAAGCGCTGAAAGACACTAGTAAGTTGAAGTGCTCAAAAAGTGCATTACTCTGAGTGTCACCCAGGGGCTCTTCACATCAGGCACTTGGGGGACAATTTTTTTCCTTCCAAGCACCTTTAGAGCACTATGTCTTAAAGTGTCTTTCTGGCATTAATTAAATTAAAAAAGCAAGTGCCAGTTAAGTGCACATGATTTATTCTAATCTTTTGAAATGAAAATGCATTTTAGACTAAAATGCCCTTCCCTTTTTACAATTCACCACTTTCCTCATCAGTTGTTCCCCACACCTTTTCTTATTGAGTATTCAACTGCTAAAAACCACCATGGGAAAGGCTGGGAATTAACTCCATTACAAATGATTAGGCAGAAAATAGAACCATTCAAAGGATCAAATACTCATATTAGGGTATCTAATAGCCTTATGAAGAAAAATCTTATTAGCTTAAGAGAAATGCTGTGTAGACCTGGGCCACTCTGAGTTTGCCTGCCCCTACCCTTCTGGGTTACACATGAAATTTATGCTGTGGGTTTCTAGAGTAGCTGTGGCAGACAAGAGCTACGGTTTTCTTCCAGTGAACTTAAATCATTTGTTGGTCATTAGCCACATGTTAGAATCGGGTACATGAGCTCCCAAAGACTAAGTGGTTTGGCCAAGATGATCTAGTAAAATGGAAACTTATGCCCCACGTGAGATGATTGGTCTTTACTACTGTTGTAAGATGGGCAAGCTTCATATGGCACTATAGATATTTAGTATAAGGACAGAAGAAAAAAAAATACAGTTTCTGAAGGAGAACAGTTTGAAGATAGAGACAGCAGCACAAGGACACCAAAATTTAATACATGTTTCCCTGAGCACAAAAAAAACCCAACTTCATTCTGAAGTCTGATCAAAAATAAACAGCCGCTTTTAGGAATGTTAAATATCCTACTTCAAGGGCTATTCTGTTTCATGATAGAATATTCTTCTTTTAGGCGTGAGGATAACAACCCTTACATTACCTAATTCTGACTAGACTTTATTAAAATGATTTTTTTCACTTTTCTGAGAAACTGTATTTAATCCCTGTGTCAATGTGCTGAGAAAGACAGTAAAGATATATCTGAACTTTAAACATCTTTAATCTTTCTCTTTAGCTTTCATTCTTGTTGCTCAGCCTCAGCAATCAGATTTCAACACTCCATTCCTCAGAAAGACTTACAGATTTAGAAACCATAGTGAGATAAGATTCTCCTTTGACCCAAAGACACATTCTGCACGTCTTTATAAGGTCTTTTAAATAGTGATGTCTATTGAAATTTTCTAAATAGATAGAATTTTAGTTGGTAATGACTAGAAAGCGTCAGACAGGCGGCAAGAGTCCAAAGGAGTGTAGAGGTGAGTCGTGTACTCCAGGTAAAGAGACATCCCAGTCAGTCCTCACTCGAAGCATTATCTGAAAGGTCCTTTTTAGCCTAGAGTTTGTAAACTGAATTGTTCTTAACTTCATTCCCTGGGGAAAGCTATCCATTTCACAAGTGTCACTCTCAATGTAGCAGGAGTGAAGAAGCCAAGAACTGGGTAAACATTGAGCTTGTTTTACCAGTTCAAGGTAAAATACATTGTCAGGACATCTAAAGCCTTTCTCAACAACTGCTTACACTGTGTACGTATTGGAACAGCTTTCACTGCTGTATAAAGAAGGGCTTTATGCTCTACAGATCCAGTTCTTACCCGCAGGTTGATCCAGTTATCAGTGAAGTCAATTCCCGAGGGGCTGATTTAGAGTGAATAAAGTCTCTAGAGTATCAATTAAATGTAGAAAAGAAAATTTGAATTGTGATTAGTTTGAACTGTTTTTGTCTGCTGTTTGGAAGGAAAGGAATCAGTGCTCTGATTGTCTTCTCTAAGGTTACCTATTATAACCGTATCCCTCTTTTCTGTCCTTCTAGCTACTTGATTGCCTATTTATTTGCAATAGTCTTTGGAGGTAATGAACAGATTAAATTTAGATAGAGGGCTCAAATCCACTGTTGGCACAGCTCTGCTGAAATAAGTGGAATTAGCCAGGAGAGTCAAAATATCTTGTGTTCAGCAACCATAAGATATCTGACCTGTTGACGACTTCTAAAATCCCTGCAGTGGATGCTAGTGTGCAGTGTGCAGTTATACAGTGTAATTTTAAAGGGTAATACATACAGGTCTGAAAACCAGAAGGTGTTGAAATATAGAATGTATTACATTACCTAGATGAAATAATTGTCAGAATGAGTAAAACTAAGCATTTGGGGGAGGAACCCGTGAGAGAATTATTTTTCTCATGGGCAATGTTTAGTTTAGTTAGGTACCTATGGGGTTTTTCTTTACCTTGGGTAAAAGAAAGCTGGCCTGGTTTGGATCCAGGTCTTTTTAATATGAGGTACATGCCATCCACCAAATGTTGTGAGTAGTTAGACAAATGGTATTGGTTACTGTTACATAAATGATTTTGTAATCAAAGCATCAGCCAACAGATAGCTTCCAGCATTGCTATTGTTGTACACGCTGCTGGGGTTCACTAATTCCAGGGTGCAACAGGTCTTGAAAATCTCAAATCAGCTGGCAGACCTTAGGACATCTGCTGCTTGTCTGTCTAGGAAAAGAAAGACCAATGAGCATACAAAATATTAAGGTCCAGATTTAAAGCCACAGCCATGTAAAGAACAAGATAGAAAGGGACACTAACACAGTGAAATTAAAAAAAGAAGGTTACACACACAGGGAAAAAAATCCTGGGAGCGAGAAGAATGAACAGTTAACTGAAAATACAGGCCATGATATCGTGGCAGGGCATAACACTTTTTACTGCTAGTCATGAGCCTTCCTGGGGTATGGCTGTACACAGCTGTGGTGTACAGTAAGTGCCGCTACGTTTTGAGGCCTTCAGCTCATGAAAGGAGAAATGGTGAGTCTCTACTTTTTACTTTCCAATGTTCCATTTGCATAAGGGAATGAAAATGTAGTCTTCAATAAAAATGTCTTATTTGATGAATAGCTCATGCTACAGAAATTTTTTAATAAAATGTTCATACATGACATACTTGGCAATTATTTTCCATTGCTCTAAACTTGTATATATCTTCCTTATGCAGTCACTTAGTACATAACTCCAATGATGTGTTTTTCCCTCTACACCTACAGTAAGCTAGTTTTCATAAGGATGAGAAAGTGCCTCCTGAGACAGCACATTGCTGAGAAGAATTAGAAGACCAAAGGTAATAGATCTTTTAATTTAAGATAGAGTCACTTGCCATTTCTGTTCCTTTTAAAAGCAGTCAATTCTAATTATAGAGATTTATCTTGGATTAAGGAAGAAAAATACTAAAGTAAGCACTGCTTCTTCTACTATAACTCTAGGGTTAAGCCTTTTCTAAATGGGAATTATGCTTAGCGAGGACAGTAAAGTGAGTGCCACCAAATTCTGAATTAACTATTCATATGATGGAAATGTTGCTGTTATGAAAATATTTTCCTTTTAACTTTAAATTTAAAAAGTGGAAAAAAATAGACACCACTGGCAATTACCAATGTAGAGGAAGAAAAAAGAAGTAGTGAGGAAAAGGCTTTCTGAAACGATGAAAGCATTTTTAATAGTTCTTGTAAGGTAATATTCAATTTCATCCACAGAATATCAGAATTCCAATGGAAAAAAAACACTTGTGATCCGTCTTAACTCAAATATTTTCAGAGTCCAATGCAAATAGTGAAGGTTTCAATAAAAGCTACAGACGTCATGGTTGAAAAAAATTAACATGGAAAGAATCACTTTCAGTGCAGTTTCAAAGACAACTGTTGCATTTCCTCATCTTCCCCTTTTGCCTCACGTCCCTGAAATGTTTTTGATTTTATCATGTCTTCCTTTTTTCTGATAGTGTTTGTTCTCCACATGGAAATTCTTTAGTACTCATCAAGATATCTGGTATCCTTCCGTGAGATACCATTTATCATGGGACTGTTTATCACTTTCCTTATCTGGGCCACAGATGTGCTGGCCTATATTTGGAGACTTCATTCTTTTCTGAGCTATCAAACAATCTATGGAAAGGAATGGGACAACAAAAATCAAGCCACCTCAAACAAACAAGGATTCACAGTCTTTAGAACTTTAAAAATATTCAGCTCTTCTTTTGTCCTTGTCACCCTCTTGTTGTAGGAAATGTGATCTGACTTTAGTATAGTAAAAGATCAGCTTTGTGCCCAACTTTCTGGTATTTCATTGTTACCTACATGGGAAGAGTCGTAGAAATGCTGTGCTACCTCTCTCAAAAATCTTGGTACTGATATTGCACAGCCTACAATATTTAGCCCTCAGTCTGTTTCTGAGGCAGAACTAAGGAATCGGAGTATGTTTTTGGTGTATTTTATTATGGATATCGTTGATCTTACCCTGAAAACTACAAGCCTTTCTTAAAATATATATCATAAAATATGAAGCCAGAGAAGACTTTTAACATTGTCCGTTATTTGTAACAAAACCCTATATATACTTCTAATGTAAGTATTTTCTGTAAGCAACTTCAGTGAAGGATTGACACATGGCCAATATAAGAATTTGGAATTAAATATCAAGAACTGAACAATATCTGTTTTGTTTTTTCATGTTCTATTAACTTGTGTTCTCAAAATAATATGCTACTGGATGATTAGAAGTTGTGTTCTTCCAACTGCATTATATGTTTACCCATCACCCTATTCTCATATTTCTTAATACAAATGTGCTAGGAGTTACATTATCTTAAGAAAATAGACACAAGATGAGAAGTCACTAAGGAGGAACTCCTGAAGAGTATCTACATGTACAAAATGAAGCGATAAATATACGTGAAAGATGAGTGTAAAATTCTAAGAAGTATATCCAAAATTATCACAATGCAATCTAAATCAGCTTTAAAGGAAAATGTGGATAAGTTTAATTGCAGTGGTTATTGATGTAGTTTACTGAGTATAGATGACAGCTGAAAATCTGTTCATATATTGATGAACTGCAAGAATAGACAGAACAAACTAAACAAATAAGCCCTGTGAAAGTGCAAACATCCATTTGAATTTTGTCTGTTGGGCTTTTGGTATGTTATTTTTCTGAGTAATGAATGGGGAGCATATGCTCTACTCCAACTCGGCCATGCATGGCCCAGAGGATGCACTAAGGACATAAACAAGATTTCAGAGCCTTTGCCTAATTACACAAATGTGTCTTCGGTAGACTGGACTCTACTATTCTGTTAAGCCTCCTCCAAAGCATAAGGACTGAGACTTGGCAGCATGGTGGGAGGTAGTGAGGAGTTTGCAGAAGACTTCTGAATCTAAAGAAGCTGTCCTGACACCTCCCTTTCTGCAGCACAAACAGATTGGATGAGCACCTGGACTTATTTTGCAGCTGCAGCAGGGCCTGCATCTCTGTGGACACCCCAGGAGATGCCTACCCAGCACCACAAAAATCCCTCACAGTACCTATAGAAGTGCGGAAGCCAGGCTGGTTCCATGCAGAGATGACGTTTCATCTAAAGACATCACCCAGCAGGAGAGATGTGAGCAGGCAGTGCAGGTGACAAGAAGTGCAGTAGTGCTTTCTCCTGCAGCCTCGGGGGGGAGCCTGTCCAAACATGTTTGGGGTACTACCAAGAATCAATTGTTCTAGACCCTGTTTGGGGGTGTATTTTACTTCCTTTTTAAATGGTTTCACACTCTCTTGCTGTGCTGTCCCAAACTAATGCTGTGTTCCTGTTCCATTTAATGAAACTGTTTTGTTCCGAAACTTTTGGTTGCAAGTGGGAAACTATTGTCCAGTGAGTGATCCCAGGAAACAATTTGTTTCTCCTGGTTTTGGGGTGTGGGGGTGGGGGTATTCAGCTGTTTTTAATGCCATTGTTTAAGAACTCTGAGTTCTGAACCTGGCACTTGCTGATATTGAAAACTCCTGACAGAGCATTCAAAATACTGTATACGCTAGGAAAAAATATCTCCAGTAAATAAAGTGGTAGTAACTCAATATTGTAGTCATTAGTAATCTAATTAGAAATCATTAGAAATCTAAAAGAGTAAGTTTTTCAGCAAACCTGAAGAAGGCTTCCAGAGTTAATGAATGATTCAATCCATAACTGGCCTGAAAGACAAGTATTGAATACACTTGTTTAAGATATGAGTACCACCAGGCTTTGGCCAGGAGGAAATTCTAATCGATATTCTGCATTTAACTTTTAAGTGTCACTGAAAGAAGTCTGCGTGGAGTATGAAGCTTCTGGCAACACTTGTGTGACCCCTCTTACAACTGAATGCTGCTTTTACATATGGCTAAACATTTCTGAATTTTGGGTTTGTCTTTTTTTTTCAGAATGTTTCCCTCACAGCATGATTAACTGTTTTAAGTTTCAGATTTGAAATTAACACACTTGATCAGAGACAGGTTATTAGTTGTTTCTTACAGAGTATAAATGAGAAACTTCCACAGTTCCAGTGTAAAAATGAAAAGAAAACCTAGGCAGAACCACGGGTTTATCCAGCTATTAAAATGAAACTTCAGTAGTGGTATATTTTCTGCTGAAACTATGACATGCCTCTTTAAAAGAGCTAGAATTTTCTTTGCAAATGGAACAGCCCAAGGATCTGTAGCAAGCGTCCAATATTCTGTTATTCATCTGCAGCAATGCCAAGAGTAAAAGGGGAGGAACTGTTATTTAAAAGTCTGTGGAGACAGTACTTGGTTATTTTCTTTAACTCAGTGATGAATCTGCTTTTAATATATGTGGAGAACAAAGCAGTTCAGACCATTACACTTTCTAAACAGAATGTATGAAGACAGGCAATTCCTCATGCACTTGAATAAGGTGCTTGTAGGCAATACTTGTCTAGCACACCAGCTCTTCAACTTGCAATCCTTGCATTGTAAACGGCTCCAAATACATACCACACTGAAGAACCATTTCATCAGCGAGGAGGCTATTCACTTTATTTATTTATTTTTAAATTAAGTTCTTCATGGATTACGCAAGTAGGGAGTTAATCACAATGGAAAATATCTGAGATTAAAGAAGAGACACAAAGGCTCCTCGGGGTACATAGTTGTCCCTTTTACCCATTTAAAACCTTCACCCAGCTGTGCTTGAGTGGTGTGGTGCGCTGGGTTGACACTGGGTGATGCGTGATTCCTTCTGCTCTGCATTCTCATGGTTGCGGCAGCCACATTTTGAAAAATGGTCATCGGAAAGTAAGAGGAAATAGTCCTTCTACAGCAAATTCAGCTGCAGTGTTTGATAGCTTGTCTTCAACCTTGGCATGCCACAATGGTGCTAATCTGCAGGACCCACGGGAAAGATCTGTGTTGTGTGGCTGGATTCAGTAGTTCAGATATGACTTTAAATAATATTTATTGTATGATTGGCCTGCAGTGCTAGGCATTTTTTTTTCCTTATTTTCCCAAAAGGGTCAAAGACATGAGGCAATCCCAGTCTGCCCTTCAGGTGGTGTTGCACCCGTCTAGCAAGTGCCTGATTTTGTCTGATTGTGCAGTGGGAATGTGGGAGTCCTGACTTCAGTTTCTGTCTGTGCTTGACGATTGAATCCACATCCCCTGGTGGCTTGGAGGTATTTAGGGTGGAGATATTCCAAATATTAATTGGATGCAGAAACAGGAAGCCAGAACTCCCTTCTCCCCGGTGAATGCTGAATCAAGCTAGGTTCTGGAGTGATATTTGTTCTTACTTTCTGCCCTTGTCTATGACTTCATAGTTAGGATGTAACAGCAAATTATACACATATGATTTGTCAGTTTATTTGAGGAAACAAATAGTTTCACTTGAGTGGAAAAATTTTATGCTGATTTTCACTGAATCGACCAATGCTGTGGTTTTTATTGGGCTTTTAACTGTCTACAAACACGTTACCAACTTCTGTCACAGGCCAAGCATACTGCAGTGTTTCTCGTCTCTATGGTTTGACAGTGCGCATTAAGAGAGAGGGGTTCTACCTTGAGATTTTTAACTCGTCCACAAAATGCAGCCTGCAAAATACAGCTATCTTATGTTAGGAATATATTCAAAAGAGATTATGTAAGTAGCTAACATAACAAGTTTTAAAATTGAACAAAAGCCATTTAAGCTGAATATTTCTTTTTGGTTTTTTTTGGTTTTGGGGGTTTTTTTCCTGTAACAAGTAAATTTCTATGTCTAGTCATTAGTTCATAAATAATAACTAAACATAAGCATGTCTCTACCATTTTGTAATGCTCCAGTATTGCCCTTTGCTTTGAATTGCACAGAATCACAGAATGATTCGGGTTGGAAGGGACCTTAAAGATCATCTATTTCCAACCCTCCTGCCCTGGGTAGGGACACCTCCCACTAGATCAGGCTGCCCAAAGCCCCATCCAGCCTGGCCTTGAACACTTCCAGGGATGGGGCATCCACAGCTTCCCTGGGCAACCTGTTCCAGTGCCTCACCACCCTGACAGTAAAGAATTTCCTCCTGATATCCAATCTAAATCTACCCTCTTTCAGTTTGAGGCCATTGCCCTGTGTCCTATCATTACACTCCCTGATAAAAAGTCCCTCCATATCTTTTCTGTAGCCCCCTTTAGGTACTGGAAGGGGCTATAAGGTCTCCCCGGAGCCTTCTCTTCTCCAGGCTGAACAACCCCAACTCTCTCAGCCTGTCCTCACAGGAGAGGTGCTCCAGCCCTTTGATCATCTTCGTGGCCCTCTGCTGGACCCATTTCAACAGGTCTGTGTCCTTCTTGTGTTGAGGACTCCAGAGCTGGATGCAGTACTCCAGGTGGGGTCCCACGAGAGCAGCGTAGTGGGGCAGAATCACCTCCCTCGACCTGCTGGCCACGCTTCTTTTGATGCAGCCCAGGATGCGGTTGGCTTTCTGGGCTGCAAGTGCGCATTGCCTGCTCATGTTGAGCTTCTCGTCTACCAAGACCCGCAAGTCCTTCTCCTCAGGGCTGCTCTTAATGCATTCTCTGCCCAGCCGGCATTTGTGCTTGGGATTGCCCTGACCATGTGCAGGACCTTGCACTTGGCCCTGTTGAACTTCATGAGGTTCTCACAGGCACACCTCTCAAGGCTTTCCAGGTCCCTCTGGATGGCATCCCTTCCCTCCAGCCTGTCAACTGCTCCACACAGCTTGGTGTTGTCGCAAACTTGCTGAGGGTGCACTCAATCCCACTGTCCATGTCACTGACAAAGATGTTAAACAGCACTGGTCCCAGTACTGACCCCTGAGGAACGCCACTCGTCACCAGTTTCCATGTGGACATTGAGCCATTGACTGCAACTCTTTGAGTGTGGCCATCTAGCTAGTTCTTTATCCACTGAGTGGTGCATCCATTAAATCCATGCTTTTCCAGGATGTTGTGCGGGACAGTGTCAAACACTTTGCATAAGTCCAGGTAGATGACGTTGGTTGCTCTCCTCTTATCTACCAATGCTGTGGCAACATCATAGAAGGCCACTAAATTTGTCAGGCACGATTTGCCTTTGGTGAAGCTATGTTAGCTGTCACCAATCACCTCCTTATTTTCCATGTGCCTTAGCAGAGTTTCCAGGAGGATCTGCTCCATGATCTTGCCAGGCACAGAGGTGAGGCTGACCGGTCTGTAGTTCCCTGGGTCATCCTTTTTTCCCTTTTTCAAAATGGGGGTTATGTTTCCCCTTTTCCAACCAGCAGGAACTTCACCAGACTGCCATGACTTTTCAAATATAATGGAAAGCGGCTTGGTGATTTCATCTGCTAGCTCCCTCAGGACCTGTGGATGGATTTCATCTGGTCCCATGGACTTATGCACCTTCAGGTTCCTCAGATGGTCGCAAATCTGATCTTCTCCTACAGTGGGTAGTTCTTCATTCTCATAGACCCTGCCTTTGCATCCAGCAACTTGGATGGTGTGGTTAGAGCCCTTGCCGGTGAAGACCGAGGCGAAAAAGTCATTCAGCAGCTCAGCCTTCTCCATATCCTGGGTGAGCAGGTCTCCTGTCTCCTTCCTGAGAGGGCCCACTTCTTCCCTAGTCTTGCCTTTACCCCTGGCATATTTATAGAAGTTTTTCTTGTTATGCTCAATGCCCCTAGCCAGATTTAATTCTATCTGGGCTTTAGCTTGCCTAATCTGGTTCCTGGCCGCTCAGACAGTTTCTCTGTATTCCACCCAGTCAACCCGTCCCTGCTTCCACCCTCTGTAGGCCTCCTTTTTGCTCTTGAGCTTGTTGATCCATGCAGGCCTCCTGGCATACTTTTACCAATATATTCTTCAGTAGTACACAAGCAATATTGATAATTATATATATATTTGCCATTCAGAGCTGGCAAATATACATATGGTGAATAAATTCTTTCACAACTGTAGTGATGTTTATATTTGCAGAAGTAAGGGAAGTGAGTAAGAAAAAAAGTAAGGGGTACATTATGGAATTGAAATTACAAGAAATTTTTGGGCAGTTATGCTGCAATTATTCAAGTTGTAATTTGATATTAGTATCTGTGCTGTGTTTTATGTTTATCTTCAACTTCTTAACGTTAATTTTGCCTTGACTAAATGCAGTACGCAGTACAAATAAAATCTCTACTACAACTGTCAAAGTAAATAGGTATAATCCACAGACTCAGCATCTCAGGGGTATTATATCGTCTTTGTCTGTTAAACAGAGTTAACATTCACCCTGTGCAAGCTCCCTCACATATAATAAGGACCCATTCTCAGACTTATGTGGCTTTATTGGTAGCATTTTAGTGCCAAAATTCTGTATATTCTTTCTGATGCCGGAATAAAATGGATATGCTTCTTATTGCAAATGAGGACAATAGTTTCCAAGCACCCCAGCCTTATCAGTGTGTTGCTCTGTCCACTTCAGGAAAGCTCCCTTCAGTACGTGATCGTCAGAGAAATCACCGGGATTTGCAGATAGATTTGAATAAACCCATTTCTATGAAGACATAAGGAAGAAACGATCAGAAGTTCAAAGGTCAGAGCTCTCTGTTTATTTTTTTAATGATTTCCAATTCTTGCCGAGGTTCCCAGTATCAACATTCTGCTCAGTTATTTCCCCAGCAGTCATCCTATCCGTATTTGATATGGGATAATTAGCAACTGGCCTTGAGAAGTGCAGCCCTTTCTACCATCTGCACAATCAATGTTAGAAAGTGTTCTACTTCCTAGGGATAGCCATGTATTTTCTGAACAGCTCTTGATTTATTAAAAGGGATGTAATGATCATGAAAAGTGTTAAAACTTACAGCCTTCTATTGACAGTGGTTCTGTTTAGCTTCATTAGATGTGATGCTAACATCTGTCCAATGAGATGGAGGCCACCTGCTCATTTCATGTAAGTTCTAATCATCATCAACTGCTAAAGACCCATATACTCAGCACATTAAGCAGTGCCAATGATAAAAATGAAAGTATCTGTAGTTCCTTATCAGCCATCCAATTTCATCTTTTATTGCAATTATTGTATTACAACTTTCTATAATCCTTTGAAAGCAGGCAAAAGTAACAGATCTTTGTCCTTTCAAGATGGCAATTTAAGTCTCACTAAGATGCCAGCCTGAGATGACGGTGCTAGTTTCACTGGTTGGCATGATGACTAGAGAATGCACAAGCTGTGAATGATCAGATTCGTAAATGGTTTGTAAGCACTGGAGAAATAAGAACATTCTACAGCATGGCTTGCCAGTAGTAACAGGTGACATTAACATGAATTTACAATAAATACTTATAAAAATAGACCCCTTTTTCGCGGATCAGTGACGCGTAAAATGATGCCTCATTCCTCCTTTCCCTTAAAAATAACCAATAGAGTCTACACTCCTCTGTACATAGCAACTTACATCATATTTTATTAGCTGGTAGAATAGTACATTTAAGAACAACAACTATTTCTTTCTTTCATGTCTGGTAAGACCTTTTCCTTTCTCCTAAGGGAGTTTATACTGTGATGAATAAAATGAGAGAGATAAATGGTATTAAAGCCATGTCAACCACAGCTAAACAAGCACCTTTATCAAAAAGACAGACCACTCCTGAAATCTTAAAGGCATATTATTTTTCACGAGGCAGCTCTAGGAAAGTCCTAGAAGGCTCTTCTACTATTAAATTACTATGTCCATTCAGCATGCATGCATACCAAATGGGAATTTATGCTGTGTTAGACAATAATGCACTTATACAATTTTTAGCTTAATAGAAACAATGATCTTAATAAGCATGTTAAATTGGAAGACACTATCTGACGATGTACATTTTATTTCACTACTAACAAAGTGAATTACATGCTAAAGGTTTGCTGTCAAATTGAAACCTAGTCAGTCCATAAAAACGATTTAATAACAGGTTCCTGTAGTGCAGTGTTCCTGCATCTCCCTTTTACTACTGCAGTTTGAAAATCCATTTTTTCTCATCTCATTTGCGAAAATGTTTCTCTCTCTTTTGAGCATTATGAAAAGTGAAAAGGGGTACAAGTGCGTAGGAGAGATGGCAAAACCTGCCACATATGATGTGCCACATAAGCTGGTCGTATTGAAGTCAGCAGGAAAACACCAGTAAGCAGGAATTCTCACAGCCTCATACACAATAAAGACATTGCAAATAGACAATAGCATTGTTACTACTATGTATCTCCCAAACTGAATAAATTATTTTCAGAGGGAAGTAAATGTTTTTTAAATAGATGGTTAATCTTTGATTATTTAAAAAAAATGTGGTTTATTGTCAGTTCAAATTTGTTGAAACAAGTGGGATCATTTACTATGGAGAAGCCTTTGAAAAAAAATGTTTGCTTTTTAACTTTTTTTATCTGAGAGGATTCTCTATGGCTGTGTTGAGTGATTTTTCCTTGTATTTAATCACTGTATTGTGTGATTCCTGCTCTCTACCTTTCCTACTCTAGGCAAAATATAATCGTGGAACCCAGCTCCATAATTTCGATATGCATATAATTTTACGTAGTTGATGAATCCAGCATGCAATGGTAAACAGCAGGGAGGGGCTCAATGGAAACTCATTTGTTAGTTTTCCCACTTGGAGGCTGTTATTTTTATAAATTACCGATATTGGACACTGTAGGAGTGCCCTTTTTCATATACACTGAAGTACTTCACTGGCCCCAGGAGTCACTAAGACTAGTGGATTTTAATAGTTATAGATCTTAAATGGAGGGTTAGAAATTGTTTCTTTTCATTACAATTACAACAAGGAATTAACCCCAAGGGTATCCACTTAATTTCATAATATATAGACTGGAACGCTAATAATGTGGCTCTTCTAAAATGTAATAAAGAAGCAACTGCCCCTTGGCTCCCTGGGGTAGATTTTTGTAAAACGTATTGCAAAAAATGTAACACAAAGAAGATTTTATGTTAACAAGCTTTGTAATGTCACTAGCTCCAGTGCTCAAAGTGCTCCGAAGCTCATAGACCCCAAGTATTGGCACTGATTTTACAGCAGGAATTTAGTACGAACACTTCCTCTCATATTGCTTCACTGGTACAAGGAAAACAGTGATAGAAGGAGTGGTGGGTAATTTACAATTAAGCACATAAAGAAGTGAAATAGCCGAGGGAGGAAGAAGGAGTACAGTAGTACATAGTAATTGCTTCCTTCAAGGTCCACTTGGACCTGTCCTCTAGCCAAGTTCCCTGTGTTATTTTAATCTTCCATGCCCTATTGCAAAACAAGCCTTGGCCTTACAATTGGCAGCAAGTGAACTCCAGTACATTTGCCGTTCCATTTGCACTTGTGAGTAGCAAAGTAGCCTCTGACCTCTCACTCATTATGGATGGTGACTGTAGAACACATTCCTGGCCAAGATCTTAAATATTGGATCAGGCTGTGGTTTTAAATCTAGGTTAAAGACATTTCTATTTGCTGATGACTTTAATGGGGTCTGACCAGATGCAGCATCCTGGGAAAGCTTTGCAGTAGAGACATCAAGAAAAGAAGTACACTAGCTGTGCTGGTTCTATACTGAAAGAAAAAAAATACAGTTAGAAGAAAAATCCATTTTGTTATGGTTTGATTTTTAATGGTCATGCTTCCAGGCATTTCTAACAGAGGTTCTAAGATTGTTGCTTCTTAGGGAAAAATCATTAGGGAAGAAACCTTTTGCCAATGGTTTTTAATTATCCATTATATGCCTAGAATTCTGTGCACCTACTTATGTTGCAAATATTTTGTATGTAGCAGCAAATTTAAATAATTTACCTGACTATTCATGGGTATGTGCAAATGCTCAGCTGATGTGTTTGTAACCATCCCCTAAAAACAGATTCCCCCAGAGTTACTCAACTGAGAATTTTACCTATAATTTCTGGTTTGTACACATTTATTGGACTGCTACTCCCAAATGCTGGGAATCCAAAATAATGATCTCTGAACTAACTTTTCTAGATAAACTGATAGTTCCCATTTATGTAAAATTTTCTATAAAGATGCAGAAGCACCTGTCTTTAACAAAAGTTACAATTGCTAACTCTCAGAAATATGCCAAGGCAAGAGAGAATAGATGTCTAGAAGGCTGCCAAGAAAAGGAATGGAAATGGAACAAGATAGCACTTTGTTCACCAAGACAGTGCATGGCAATACATACAAGCAGAGGTGGGAATGCTAATCACCACATATACCTAGGATTGCCACTGTATGGGTCAGGAAGGAGAAGGCATAGCAGGGACTATTTGAAAGGCTGGGAGATCAGATCAGAAAGATCACAGAATCACAGAATGGTTGAGGTTGGAAGGGCCCCGTGGAGGTCATCTTGTCCAACCCCTGTGCTGAAGCATAGTATAGCATAGCATAGGATACCTAGTGCCAGTTTCCCAGGATCATGTTCAGACAGCTTTTGAATATCTCCAAGGAGGGAGACCCCACAGCCTCCCTGGACAACCTGTGCCACTGCTCAGTGACCCTCACAGTAAAAAAGTGCTTCCTGATGTTCAGATGGCACCTCCCATGTTTCAGTTTGTGCTCATTGCCTCTTGTCCCATTGCCGGGCACCACTGAAAAGAGCCTGGCTCAAGTCTTCTGTGCACCCTCCGTTCAGATATTTATACACATTGATGAGATCCCCCCCTTCTCTTCTCCAGGCTGAACAGTCCCAGCTCTCTCAGCCTTTCCTCGTAGGAGAGATGCTCTAGTTCCATAGTTGTTGTGGCCCTTCTCTCCAGTATGTTCATATCTTGCTTATACTGGGATGCCCAGAACTGGACACAGTGCTCCAGGTTTGGCCTCAGCAGTGCTGAGTAGAAGGATCAGCCCCCTTGACCTGCTGGCAATGCTTTGCCGAATGCAGCCCAAGATACCATTAGCCTCTGCAGCTGGCATTTTCAACTCGCAGGGAAGTACAGAGGGTTGCTTTCTTCTGTCGTGCATTTGTGCAGTTTTGAGCCTTCCCCCACTTTTTTTTTCGGCTTTTCTTTTTTCATTCATGTTTTCCATGGATAGTAACCTCAACATTTTGACTGATAAACTCCATCTTTAAGAAAAAAATAAGCACCAAATAAACTAGGAGAAAATCTAAATTCATAAGTCTTGCCAGCTGGTTTCAGTTAATTTTATTTTATTGGTATTAAATTTGGCATTTCTGGGCTTTTTTTTTCTTTATTGGCATTAAATTAAAATGGGGAAAAAGATCTACATAAGAGAACTTACATTTTAACAACTTTCATCACCTTATCCAGGTTGCAATGTTAATGTTCCTGAATGTATCCTGAAGCCAGTTTACTCAATGAGAACAACAACAAGAGTAAAAATGTCAAGGAAGAACAAGAGAGGCAGAATAGAAGTTCAGCACGTAACCGAGTTAGAAGCCGAAGGCTGAAAGAGTCTCTGAAGAGAAAAGTTTCAGGATTAAAGGAAATGCTTGCAGCCATTTCTCCCACTCGTGAGTAATTACTCATATGCAATTGAGGAATAATTGCAATTGAAATCATATGACTGATTTCAGCACGCAGCATTATGATCATGGATCATAATCTGGATCTTAATCAAGGACAAATTAAAAAATAAAATGCTATGGGTCTCTTCAAGAACTATTATTGTAAATGATAAGTCAGAGTTGTTTCACTAGGTCAAGTTAAAATTGTATGTATGCTAGGAATTAGATTGGAGATCTTAGTGTAAGGCATCCATATCCTTTCTTCATACGATAGCACCCATGCCAAGTTTCTTCCATTTCTTCCATCTATTCTCAAGTGATACAAGAGCAAGTAATTTCAAGGGAAATCTGTGTTATAGCAATATAACAAATGTGATGTACTTCAGAAACAGTATTATCTCCTTCAACCAGATATACAAACATAGATACTATAGGTTAGGTGCCAATTTGTTTCACACAAATGACATGCTGTAAGTCACTCCTGATGTATTGCCATGTATCCAGTCATATTGTACCCAGCCTCTGCGACCCTAGAATAGATTCATTTGTAATGTAAGAAATGTGTGGTAAAACATATACTATAAAAGATAGAAGTACCACACTTGAGAGCCGGAAGCGGAAATCTGAAGAACCAACTATGCCTTTTTCACAGCTGTTGTAATTTTTGCCCTTTTTGTACTGCCCCCATCTAGTGATAGCTAAGAGTATGATTTGTTTTCCAGTAAGGGTGATTTCTGTGTATAGGCACCAGATGTTCTGTAGCCTTTATTCTAAAACCTCCATTCTTCTTAAATAAAATAGGGATGCATACCCTTTATTACAGCATGAAAATGTTACTCGTCCATTTGATAGATTTTTGAAAAGGCATTAAAAAAAAAGTCATCGTAAGTACTAAGGTCATATTTACGTAAATAATTGTTTTTGAGAAACTGGCTGTAAAGGTTTTTTTTATTTTTTGAAAGAATAATACCAATTGTGCACGGTCTATATTTTAGTGGATCTCTCTGTGCTGCGGAGAGTATGAGACAGCTCTAGACTCCTGCCTGCAGAAAGACCAATATACAGATGATGAAAAACAAAACTGATTTGGACTCTTAAGAAAGGCAAGGAAGGGAAGAATGTTTAGAATACTAGAATCTGTGATGCTTTCCAACAGGTTAAGTCTTGAAAATGCCTCATCATAAATTCCCATAGGGAACCCATGTCAAAGTAATAGGATTTTTGATGGAATGAGTAGTGGTCTGACTATATGCGAAACTAAAGTTTCTATGCTACTAAGAGACCTCAGCAGAGAAATTACGGTCCCAGGTACTTACCTACCATGGACCAAACAGAAAACTGTTTGCAGCTCATATTGGCTCCAGTCACAGGTATGAACAGTCAATACTTTGGAAAATGCAAACCCACAATGTGCAAGCAAGGGTGCCCATTTCCTAAGTAGTACTTTTGCAGCCGGTACAACTGAGAAAACTCATACAGAAAATAGAAGTTTGTTCTGAAATGGTTATCAGCAGAAAAGAGAGAACGCCTTTTTTCTAGCCATAAGTGGTCAGCTTCAGTCACATAAACCATAACGTTCCATCCATAAAATGCCATGGTGTTTCCAGTCAACATGGGGGTAATGCTGAATGCATAGCTGGAGATGGGGATGGATGAAGGGAAGAGGATATAAAAGCATGTTTAGGATCCTGAAATTACTGGGGAGAAGAGGCTAGGCAAACTGATTGCAATTAGTAATTTAGCACTGCTTCATTTATTTAAATTCTAGATCTTTCAAGACCCTATTGCCCCACCTTTTTTTCTTTTCTTTTTGTTTGCAATATGTGAACAGTTCCAGCTGGAAACATAGTATCTCCATCATCTGTGTGTCTATACAATCACTTCTAGGGGATCAGAAGGGAAATGGTTTTGCATTTTTCCACGTAATAGAGTTGAAAACAGCTAAGACCCATCAAGTTTGATGTTAGAAAACATGAGCATGTTATTTCATAATAACTTGTGGCTGATACTTGCTGTAGGTAAAGGTTAAAAAATAAGCTTCAAGGGAGCACATGAGAACAGTTATTCTGCTAATGGACTTTGTGTTCTCAGGAGAAGAAAAACCTTGGAATCATCTCAGCTGAGGCCTTTGAAAATATCTATTGTTCCTGATCAGAAGTACAGTAGATAAAGGAGGTTTAGAAGTAGATGGAGTCCTAGAATTTCCTCTGGAAATTCTACCCTAGGTTGCTGTTAGTATGAGCTAAAGAGCACTCCAGACTTGCATTGGATTCAGTTAAAAGCCTGGAGTGTGAACATCAGGTAAATGCCTGGTATGCCTCTGAACAAATGTGTATATATGTGTAGCACAGCCTTCCAGTGTTAAGTGAATGAAGTTGTGTGACCTTCTGTGTAAACCATTTATCTACCTACTTGTCCAGATCAAAGCTGAAGCAGAATGCAGAGTCACAGGTAATCAAAGAACTGAGCTCCCTTTTCAGCTCTTTTTAGTTATTAAAGGAAGTTTCTACCTAACTCGTTTTCAGTAATACAATTCATGACACTGTGGCTTAAAATGAATAGTTCATTGGTTAGGACTGAAAAATGTAATGGGACATTTGAACATCACTGGAAATGACTGAATCCTTAGGCAGTACCTCACCAGATGAATCAACTATTCAGAGGTGATGTTTCAACTGCGGTATGCTTATGCCTGAAATCTCAATAAGATGGCATACAGGATAGTAAAGGCCTAACCTTTTAATATCCATTATCTCAAAGAAATGGACAACGAAATAATATGCTTTTCTAGAAATAGTATTCTAGCTCTTACCCTAAAAATGGATGTACTAGCACAATGCCTGTCTGTCTTTACCTTGTGCAGTAGCAGATTTCACGGAATAAGACAAATATTTGATTTGTTATTAATTGATTTTAATCAATTGAAATTCATTAAATGAATTTCTGGATAGGAGAAAATTCATGGGACCCTTGATTATTTGTCTGAAAACAAGAATGCCACTTTATCAGCTGTTAGAATAGTGAAATGAGTTCTCAAGCTCCTTTCAGAAAACATCGGAAAACATAAACCATCCATTAGAAGCCACCTGAAAAGCAATGGAAAGTAATTGGTGAACTAGCCAGACCTCAGAAGCATATCCAGGAAACACCATTGTCAGAATACCTTTTTTAGCCTCCAAGTAAAATTCTGTCTGAACTGATGACTAACTGATCTGCTGTACAAGTCTGCCTGTATCCTACCGCTCTAGTGGGGGAAAGCCGTGTAAGGAAATTCAGCAGTGCCTTTCACCATGTGGTGTTCAGGGAGTCTTGGATAAAAAGCAGCATAGACTCAGTTCCCAAATGTCAAAGTAATTTCTGGCTTTTTTAGTCAGTAGGAAGACCGTGGTAACTGGTTTAAGGGACTGTTGAACTGGATCTGGTCCCTGTGACTAGGAAATAACAGAAGTTGTTTAATTCTCTGCCCTTCTGCATTAAGTGTATCTCCGTTGTAAGCTGTGCTCTAAAACCTTTTCTGAAGATGCCTCATTCCCATCTACTGCAAAGCATTACGTGTGTGAGTCCAGAGTGGCTGCTGCTTATCTGGAAGACGAGCCAAACAGTGAGGATGTACTTGTACTCAGGGACAGAGGTCTAAAACAGTGGCTGAGGAGCACATTGCAACCTATGGGTCTCAAAATGCCCCTTAACCCTACAGATGTTTGCAGATGTAATAGAGGAAAGAGAACCTACAGTGTCTGGCCTGGACAGGCTTTCTTTGCTGAACAGGTGTGAGGACTGGCAGGAAGGAGGATATTAAACTCCTATTCAGTTAAGGACAACTTTAAGCAAGTAAATAATTTGTTATCCTTGATGTAGAAGGTTTTATGCAGCATATGGTTTAGTAGCAACTTAAATCAGACTCTGTTCAGGAAGTCTGTATATCAGATGTGATAACTGGTACTCAGCAAGTCTGCTAAAAAGGACTGTGGAAATACTTGAAGTGATCTTTTTGTAATTTTTTTTCTCAAGTTGATTTGATTTATGAATCTGAAAAATTCTTCTGTGTCTCCTGGTTATAAGGAACCAAAAAAATATAGTGCACCCTGTAACTAATCTTTTAGCTGCACCAAGATATTATTCGTGTGGATGGGCATGTGTTGAGAATAGGGGCAGCTTTTGAGAAGTGAGGGAAGCATTTCTTTTTTTTTTTAAATGGAGCATGCTGTCTTGTTTGTCTCTGACTGTTTCAACTGTGTTCTGTTCTTTTATTAAATCATACTCCTTTTTATTAAGAAAATCCAAGTGCGTGCTTCTTGCTTTCACAATACTTGTAGAATACACTAAAGTTCACTGGAGGAAAAAAATCATTCTGCTTTCATCCCAAAAATACACCTTATTGAGAGTTGTAAATAGACTACACGCTCATATTCAAATTTGCAAAGCAAGGTTGTGCCACAGTTCTCAGTAAAAGGCAATGTACTAATGTCTCTGGGGAGATATAACTCTCCAGAAGAACGAAGGTAACACCGAGGTCTAGGATGTAAGTAGGTACAAAATTCATTCTGATTTAAGCAACTTCATTATGACTTGATTTGGGGGGACCCAGTAAGGTTTGTGCAGAGCATTCATTTTTATTATTAAGAGAGAAATGGTCTGATATGAGCCAAGACATTTTTCATGGTCTTTTACTTGCCTTGAGCAAAGACTGATGAGCAACAGAGACAGCTGTGCTCAGAGCCAGAGAGTGTGGCTCTCAGCCTTACTTTGTGGCTGCACAAAAGAACAGCTTACTCCTTGAAATTTCCAGCCAAACTGCTCCTCTACACTATAACTGGTATAAAGCATGCTTTTCTGCACCAAATAAACCCTTTTACTCGAAGAAATTCACCACAGGAAGCGGTAATGCCATGTCTATTTAAACTTGCATATAATTCTTCTCCATATGAGCATTAAGATACTAGTTAAAAGACTTGCAGAACGTCTGGTGTCCATATTGTTTCCTTTGTTGTTGCTCAAGACCCTAGAGAAACCATGAGTAGGTGTAGCTAAACTAATGTCAGTAATAATCCTAAGTTTCTGTGGTTACTTGTGAGCAGATAATGAATCAGGACACTTAAAAGCTGCAGAACTGGTGAGAGTAGTATATGTGAAACGAAAAAGTAGCGGCATGATCCTGGTCAGCTGCAGTCTGTTATGTGCTGTACATGCAAACAATCTCACCAATATTCACTGCTGGAGGAGGTATTGTTGATTAATGTTCAAAAATGTTCAAAAGCATAAAAGTGTGTTTAAAATCATAAAGTCAGGCATGAAGTTTCTTGTTTCATTGTTCTGGACTTAGAAGCACTAGCGAAATAGATTTTCTGGTGGAAAAATTAAATGTGTGCAGCATCCAACTGCTTTCAAGGCAGGAGAGCTGTTGAGTTGGGTAGGTGGACTGTAGTTTTACATGAAGGGGTCTGTGGGAGTTGAGCAGTCATGACTGTGCTGTCATGAATTTATAATCGGAGAGTTGTGCTAATGAACCTTTTCTGCTCCCAGTAACTAAACTACCTAATATGCTCTCCTGCCGCACATAATGTAGATGCACTTCAATATTTTTGTATCTGTTTCTGGCTGTCTGCCTCTTACTAATTTCCCACTAGAAACCTCTCTTTGAAGTTTAGACATTTAAATACCTTAAATTACCTGACTATCAATGAATCAAAACCAGGTATAACAGAAGAAGTTGCACAGGAGGCATGTTTATGGCAAACAAGCTAGTATTTTCATTGTGTATGAACAGGGGACCAACATCATAACATGTTGACTGTGACACTAAATGTGCTACTCAACCTCTTTGTGTCTGTGTTCAGTAGTCCACAAAATTATTATGATGATACCTATTATACACAACTGTTGAAAGAATTAATTCATTAATGTTTGCAAAGAACTTTGAGATCCTCTAGCAGAAGGTACTACACAATTGCTAAGTGTTAATTTATTATTCTTTATTATCAGATTCAATAGGACATGTAGTATAAATCTTTAAAAAAGCAAACAAAAAGCTAATCAGGAGTCTCTTATTCACACTGTCAAAGCTGGTAATGACCAAATAGTCTTGTTTGTGGAAGTACAAAAAAAATAACCCATGCTACTTGGTATGTTGAAGCAGCAATTAGCACACATTGTAGGGAGAAGAAGTGGAGCTAGACCAGAAATGAGCCTTGATGAGCCTAATTGCCTTTAATTATCCCTAAACATTTTCTTGTTGTCTGTCTTATGAAGGCAGAAGAAACCCTGTAGCTCTAAAAGGAAATAAGGCTTGGTTTTGTTTTCGTCTTTTAAAGAGGGACATAATAGCCACCATGGAAACATGTTCTTAATCAACGACATTAAACTCCTGGCTGCTCTGCTTCTCTTGAAATTGCCTAGCTTCATTATTATCAGGGGGAAGGAGGAGGGGAAGGGATTTAATCACTATTTAGCTTTTCTTAGCAAATTAAAATATTAATTACAATACACATTATTTTATCTTTGCTTAAGCTATTTGTAAGTATTGGTGAATGAGAGCTCACTTTATGTTGGAGTAATTTATTCTCAAACTATTCAGACTTACTTTTTCAATTCCTTTTAAAAAATCATCAGGGCATGTAATGCTGTCTTCAGAGAGCCAAGAAAAACTATCTTTTTTTTTTTTTGTCTTGAAGATAACTGTATAATTAAAGGTACGCTTTCTAAAAACTAAAATGTGATTACTTCAGCACAGTCAAATGCTACGGGAAGCTGAGCAAAGGAAGGTGAGACACCTCCAGACTAACGGACGGGTGTTTCTCTTTTGTTCGCGTTTGCATGATGCAATGCAGTAATCAACCCGGTTTTTTTTCAGTTCACAGAATAATGAAAAAGAGAGGAGGAGACTTTTGGTAAAAGCAACTATCATAGGAAATCCATGGCCTCTGCAAATCTACCCCTCTCAAAGCTTAAGTAATATTAGTGATGTTAGTTCAGTTGATGGCATACAGAAATACGGTGGGATTAGAAAAGTGATTTATAAAATGACCAGGATCAGCACTAGTATGCATCTTTTGTGAGCATTGTACATGTTTTCTTGGTGTGTCCGTGACAGTTTTAATTTTTGACTGTGAACATTCTGCTGTTACATTTCACAGGAAGGAAAGTTTGCAGAAAGGAAACGAATTAAACAATGTCTCTGCATCAAATTGTGGCTCAGTAAACTTTTTTTTAATTAAAATGTATGCAGGCATAAATCAGTATAGTTCTATTAACTGTAATGAAGCCATGTTGATTTATACCAACTGCAGATATAATTAATTCGTCTATTGAAGTAGTTTGTGTAGAGTTATATGGAAGGCTGTAGGAAACACATAGCGGTATGTCAAACAGATGTAGTCCTACATGCATTGCTGGCGTTGCTGTAGGTCACTGGACAATAGAGAAAACCAAAAGCATATTATTATTTTTCACCAAACAGCGGTCTGTGACTTCTGCTTTCCTTATGGTTGTCTTGCAAAGTTTGTGGATATTGCTGGAAAAAACAGGGCATGACTGTAAGTAGCTGTGAGAGCATTTAGCCTCTATCAAGAGAGCCCTACTAGTACATCTGCATTCTGAACATTCAAAGGTGCTTAAGTTTAAGAGATATGTAGGCTGATTTAATAGAGTCAAATTACCAAAAATTAAATCTGTTGATAAGCAAAGGGAAGAGGCCTTGAATGAATATGGCCTTGAAAGTAAATCTTTTTTTTCTTTTCTTTTTTTTTAAAACAGTCAAGTTAGCAATTAAGAAAAAAACATGAAGTGAAATTTGCCAGTGGCAGCTTCCCTTTCAGTTCAGTTCTAGACCCGACCTCTTTTACCATCATGATCTCTTCCTTTCACCTTCAAGAACAAATACTTTAAAAGCTCAGGCTATATGTGCAGAGGAGGTCAACCAACCAAAACAATATTTTTAATTGTAGCCATGGGATATTAATCTCAGAAGACATGCCACGAGGTCAAAGGATTTTCTTTTCTTAATTGCAAAAACCTTCTACAGGCTTACGCCTAGACAGTCTTGCTGACCTACATTATTGATGTGGTATGACTTACTGGTCCTTATTTATTTTGTATGGCACCTCATTCTCCTGCCCCCCTGCTGTGTTTTCTGAGTCTTTTCTAGTTGTTCTCTTTATTGTTGCTGTTGTTCTTATGCTACTAGTAAAGCTGAGAAAACTGTATTATGAAGCCTGGCTACAGCACCTCTTGTGACAGCTGAAACAGAGTAAGACGGTTTCTCATTCCTTCTCTCCTACCTAAGCACAGGCAAAGACAGCATTTGATTAATCTTGCAGGCCTGTATATATTCTACCTCTCACCAAAAATAATTTTCTTTTTTTGTGTGTGGATGCTTTTGGCCTGCATGGGACAGTAAGAATTTCTTCCCAAGATGCCGAGCATTGCAATGCCATCCTTTGCTTGCAACCTTCCAGTAAATTTGTGACCCAGGAAATGAAGCTGGGTCTGTAGTCCAAGAAGGTGTTTATTTGGAGTGTTAGAATATTGCCCACCTTGGACGCTTTGAGGATTTGGCCCATCCTGTAGGACCATTAAACCCTTTCTGAGTTATTTTCTCTTCCCCTGTTCAAATGAATTTTTCTTATTGCATACAAATAAGAAATTTTCACAAGATTTTTATCCCGCCAAACTGTTCAGTCTAATTTTTGTTTTCCATAGAGCATATCTACTAACAGCAGTATGATATGGGCAGTGCTCTTCCCTGTACTTGGGATTTCACTTTAAAGGGTTCATTGTGTTACACCTACTCATAGTCTAGATGCTCTTCATCATAGTTGCTTTCCCTGAGCATTCCCTATGTACAGCATTGCACGGAGATTTACGGAAGTGGTTTCAACACATACAATTTCTGCTATTGCCTTTATAATTCCCTCCTCCCCTAGGTTTCCTGGAGTAACTCACGTAAATTCCTAGCTGAACTAAGAAATTAAATCCTTAATAGTAAAATATCTATATTATCTGCTTGAGGATGATGAATTGGTGGTTTTGTGCAGGATTATGTACATCTTGTGCACAGATGTTTGACCTTTCTTTCAGACATGTGTTACTTATGTATTTAGTGAGGAACAGGGTTGGCTTTCCAGCAAGATGTTGGATCAGGCCCTTTGAAGGCATTGTTTATGCTTCTCTGTGGTAGAATCAATGCAAGAGAGCAAATGATTGCTGCTATTTGCCCCTTTACCTGTGTCAGCACAATTCCCTACAAGCTGAGAGGAATCCAGGAATTAGAAGGCTTTTGGGCAGTAGAGGGGAGAGAAGTTAATAGGAACCATATTACTACAGCTGTTAGATGTGTAACATTTTATTTGCTCTGTGATCTTTGCTTGCTGTATACAAGGCAGCAGTTGAAGGGAGGGTTTAGTCCTGAAATCAGGTTTAGCAGCTGGACTGCCACAGAGTTCAGTTTGGATTGGAAGCCAAAAGCAGCTGTTTTTATGAAGGCGAAATCCTGCATCAATCTCTCACTGGTTCTGTTGATTTCACAGCCTCTGTAAAGCTCTTAGCTCCTCTTATTCTCAAAGGTACAACTTGATCTTCGCAAGGATCTTGACTTTGGAGACTTGGAGGGTTGTTGTGATCCCCAGATCAGGGGAGACTTGGTTTCCCAGCTCCTGGTAAGCTAAAGAGAGCCTGAGCTAGAATCCAGTAGCCTGTTCTAGAAATGCCGAAATGTGAAGAAAGCAGCAGCTTCTGCTGAGTTCCTGATGATCCTCTTGGTGTAGATTTTTTAAAGTTTCTTTTTTTTAAATTACAATGAAAGCTATATTCAAAATCATTACATTTGATATAAGGGTGCTTAAACGGTGTGCAACTTTCTTTAAGCCTAGGAAACCTGGGAAAAGATGAAGACATCTTCCAAACCTAAGTCGTTATCTTACACTGCCATCAACACTTTACTGCATTCTTCTATGAGTTATTTTACTAGGTTGCATCTCTGTTGCTTAAAAAATTGCCCTTTCCGCCACTACTGTGAGGGGAAGCACACTGAAGATAAAGCAGCCTCATAGACTGGCCATGTGAGATCAGCCACAGTGGAGTCTGGTGCTGACCTCTAAGTTTGATCAGAGATGATTTAGTTTTGTGCAGCAGCTACTCGCAAGTAAAATCAGGAAATACACCTCTCTCTTTTTCAAGAGAAGACAAGAGTCTCATAGCTTCCTACTGACTTTAACTGAATGCAGTGTAACAACATCTAGGAATACCACAACAGTTCTTTAACTTGGCATGGCTGTGACAACACAGTCTTCAGACTAAACCTCACAAAGTTTGGAGCAGCTAAAGAAAGGCTGTGTTACAATAGTTTAAGGAATACTTCTGCTAGTCATTTAATTTTTCTTTGCTCTTACAACAAATGCATAGTAAAGATGAGAAAGACTGAGAATACTTTTTTTGAGTGGATATGTTTATTAATATTCCTCATTTATCAGTTACTTGCAGTGAGTGGACAAAAAAAACCAAACCAAAACCAACACAACCCCCCAAAAAACAACATATGAGATCTATACCAGTCCACTCTGTGATAACACATCTCTTTGTCTGTTAGCAAGCTCAGAACTATTCTCATATAAAATATTTTGTTTCTTTGGGGGGTATTTTCATGGTGAATTGGTAGTTCTGGCAAACAGCTTTGAAAGCAGTTCTACCCTTTGCTCTTCCATAATCACACAAGCATAATTGTGTTGCAGTGTGATGCTGTACAAAGATAACTAAGATAGTGCTGGTTTAAGAAACAATACAGTGTTTGTAAAGTGGTTCTTTGCCAGAATGAATATGTTGTGTTCCTTATCAGAGTTGGTAAGCCCATCTACGTGCCCAGTGGCACGACTATATAACTCCCAGCAATTAGCTATTTAATTCAGAGTTATTCATGGAAATGCAGTGTGTGTGATATACTTATCCTGGGAACGTCCTCCTCATGTGGCACAGTTATGTTAATCATCTTAGTTCCTTCAGAATCAGCAGAGAACCTGTGATGGTGCCCCTTAAGAATAAGTATGGAGAATGGAAAATCTTCTAGGATGTAAATGGTTAAATTGAGAGTGTTCAAGGACGCCTGACTCAAAACAAAGCTGTGGTATATGAGAGTGAATGTTTTCCACTAATACAATTTTTCGAAGTTTTAATTTATGTTTTCAGTGCTACCAACCATGGAAACTTCTGTTTCAGGCAGGATCAAATTGGAAACGGTAACGCTCAGCCAAACAGCAGCTCAGTAGTGAAAGTAGAAGCCTTCACTCTGGAGACTACTGAGCTGATATCTTAAAGTGTAAAACCGTATTTCTGAAACTGCTAATAAACCACCACCCATGGTCTCCAAAGGGCAATTTTGTCTTGTATGTTATGCGAGACTTTTGCTTATATTAATTAGAACTGTCCTCATTTCTGATCTTTGCTGTATTTTCTTCCTTCACCTCTTTCATTACTCAGCAGCAAGCTTGTATTTTATGTGCAGAACAACTGTTGGTCCTGTGTAAACAGCCTATATGTGGTTTATGTACTGCTGAATTTCACTTAATCGTATTGAACACAAGGTGACTCGAAAGCTGCCTACGCTTATATCAGCTATCAGCGTGGGGTGAACATCACCTCTTAGGCAATGCTGTATGGCCTGTTGTGGCTAAGAATTACAGTGTACCACTGCTAGGAAATGGATTCTCAGACCATAGCATTTTCTGCCATGGCAGCTGCTGACAAGCTGCTGACCAAAGTGCTTTGGAAACTCGTGGGCTTTGGAGTCGAAAGTTATCATCTGCTGTTGGAGTGGATTTACTTTCTTCTGGCAAAAATAGTAAATCCAAAGGTGATGTGTATATCTCTATACACATCACATATACACACATATATATGTATCTATATCTATACACAGTGGCATAGGTACTTCTGATAATGTAGCAGAATTCAGTCAAAGATAAAACCAGACATGTTTTGATGTATTTCTTAAAGTGTCATATAAAATACAGACAGCACGGTTCCTATCACAGAATGATTGTAGCGTGAATGGACACACGCCTCCAGAAGTGGAGTAGCCCCATTGAAAAATCTTCTTTAAGTCCAGCCTTCTGTCGTGTCATTGGCAATGATTTTTTAGTTCCTACCACCTGTAAAATTGAAGGATCAGCTTTTATCTGGCTGCACAGTTACCTGGAAAAAAAGGAATCTTCAATTACAGCTGAAAGTAGATTTATTTCTAGCATTTGAGACAGGTTCAAGTAGTCCAGTGGCACTGCAATGTTGAATATAGTCCAACCCATTCTCTTACAGTTGTATTTGACATTGCAGGATTTTATTTCATTTTTAATAACCTTAGTAACAATGCTTTCGAGATAGGTTTTCATCTTCCTCACCTATTTGACACTGTCAGCAATGAATGCCAAGTAATCAATAGTCCTGACCTAGGATTTACTTTGCAGCCCAAAATTGGCTTTAAAATTTGTCAGGTCACATTTTTCCCAACTTTTTTTCCCCACAGTGTAATGGATAAAATTGTAGGATAGGAGAGGGAGATAGAGATGAAAACTGAGACTCTAAGATATCAGCAGAATTGAAGTCCACCTTCTTCCATTTCATTCCTAAATATAGTGAAAGGTGGCAATAGCGCACCTGGCTAATCTTTCCCGAAGGAAACTCCCCCCTTCATAATGAAGAACAAAGTTTGAGACCAACCCAGCACTTCCAGCTTGTTCTCTTAGCAACAGGAGAAGCAGTTGCCATGCCATACTTTGCAGGTGATAGACAGCAGACGTGTAACTCTTGCTATCATCTTTCAAATCCCCTATTTTTGGAGTGGGCGGTTGGAATAGAAAACCATACCCTCAGATGCTTGCTTGCAGTTGAGGAGGACTCAGCGGACAGAAGTAACCTGAATCTGTATGGAAAAGCAGGCAAACTTAGGAAGATGCAGCTTGCAAGAAGAGGAGCAATGTCTGTTTTCCTCCCCAGCTGCTCCTGAACTCCAGACGTACAGACAAGCGCATTCATGGAGGATTATTTTTCATCCCCAAACTGTGTGGATAAAAAAGTTTATTACGAGACTGGAACGATCTGTGTCTTTGTTTTGAGCAGGTAAATGATAAAATTTTAAGTCACTCTAAAACACTCATTTTCCATTTCTACTAAGACTTCAGAAAGTCATCGCTCCTTTTTTACCACTTTTTACACCTCCATCACCCTTCTTTAAGTTCCCATTTCTGTGTGTACCAGACCTTTTCCAGATGGCAGTGGCTGAGGATATGGATGTTAAAAGAGATGCTGATGCTTTGAGAATAAAGGCTGGGACTTTAAAAGAGACATGAGATGTGTATTTATATGTTGTATTTAGTTTGGACATTGATCTGTAATATGTTTTTAACAATGGCACAGCATTTGTTTGGTGTTGTATGGCATTTGTACGGTAACTATTTTATGTCTTTAAGAATACATGTGTGGTTGAAACAAATATGAAGACTCATAATTTACAATATTTCCAATCTAAACTGCTGAATTAAATCCAAACATAAAACGGATTTTTATTATTATCTCCCTGCTTGGTAGAATGATAATGTATTTGAATATAGAATAGCAAAGGTTTTAATATCTGAGGTTTTTCTGCTAAACCTCTTCATAAGGTTGTGCGTCTCTAACAGGAAAATGAGAGGCAAGAAGTTCTAAGATGAGGTTAAATGAATGAAAGTCTTGTGGGTTTTCTGAAAATTGTGAGCTTCACAAGCACAGTCACATATTTTACTAATGCCTTCAAATCATCAGAAGTGTGAGTTTTTATCTTTGCTTATATTTTTGCTGTGATTAATGTTAAATATTGTGTGATATTTTAACGATCATGACCTCGACTAATAAATATGGAAACACTGTAAACTTATGTTTTCTGTTTAAAGGAATTAGACATGTAACAGCAATTGCTCTGTCTTTTAGAGCGGTCCCCTAAAGTCCCATCTGGCATGCTCTCTGGGCAGATGTCTTCGCTCAGTGTCTAAAATGACACTAGATACCATTGTTTAAGCGCAGAATTATTCTCGTTGTTTATTGCTTGGCTGCTTCTCTGTCTTACAGGGGCAGAGAAATCTCAAAGGTAATTAGACAGCCCTGGAGATTTGCCCTCTGAGTGCAGATCTAAGTTGTGGCTTTTTCCCAGCTGTTCCTGAAGCTGAAGCTTGCAAAAGGCCTGCTGGAAAGCAGCTGTTTAGAAATCTTGCTTTAAAAGAAGCGCGCACCAGAGGACTCTTCCCCAGTTTGCTATCGGTGCTTATGCTGGTCCATCCTCTTTGTGCAAAAGGACTTTGCCCACAGCTTTTGATCTAGAACATGTTGCAAGAGACTTCCTTGTCTGAGTCTTTCTTTGAACAAACGGCTCCAGGGAAGAGAAAATGCACAATTAAACAAAATAAGCATCAGTAAAAGCGTCTGTCTCATAATTCTGGAAAAGTATTTAAAACAAAAATCTTGAGAGAGATTTTTTTGGTATGTGAGCACTGTGTTCTCCCAAATGTCGCAACTTCTGAGTTACACCAGCAAGTGCACATTAAATTTATCTGTATTCTGGGGATTAATACAGCAGAATAACTGTGAATTTGAACCTCCGCACAAGTTTGAAGAAGTATGTGAGAAGAGAGTCTGGCTCATAGCACAATGAAGAGACGTAAAAGAAGAATTCAAAATTGGTTTCAGAAGTGAAAAAGCAACTGCAGCTCATCTGTACACATTCTGTTTTGAACAGGTATTCCAGAACTTACACATTTTTCAGCAAAGAAACGCTGGTGTAGAAAAAAAAGAAAAAAATATAATGCATTTAAATCACTTGCTTCAGTTATTCTTTATTTATTTTGTATTGAAATAATCATTAAAAAGCTCTACAAGACTGATGTTAAGTAGTTGCCCGACTATCTTCCTAAATCTGAGCCAAGTAATTATAATTTCTAATTAATAGTGCCACAGTATTGTAGCAGGACTGTAATAATGACTCAGGCAGGAATTTGGCCAATAGCTTTATTTTAAAGATATTTAGCTACCTAAAGGCACCTTTTAAAATGTACCTCTTTCATTTTGGCATTCTCCCAAAATCTCAGTCAGAGAGAGGCCTTTTGCAGCCTGTCAGAAGGTTTGGTTTATTTTAGAATAAAGAACAGTTAGACAAGCTTTGTATTATTCTTTATGTATAGAATGACAATTCTGGGGAGACTTTCTTTAAAAGTTTTCCAGGGAAGGACGTGGTTTGTGTTAGCATTGTCAGTAGTGTAGTTCTAACACACTTTACAAATGCATATTTTAATTTTGCGACTTCTTTTTACAAGTATTAGCTTCAGAAGGGTATATAGATATTAGTTTCATGCAGCTGTTGTGAAACGTGTTCTCAACAACATCAATATAACAAATATTCCTAGGTAGCCCCTTTTCAAAGTCGGACTGGAACTTGGATTCACAAAAGTAAACAGAAGCTTTTGCACTATTGGCGCTAATGGGCTATTTTTATTAGAAATTTGGCAGGATTGGTTTATTTTAAAATATACCAAATTAGCCACAATAAAGATTTCCACCAGATCTTTGTTCTTCGCGCCACAGAAGGAGGATTTATTTTAGATCCCTCCTTCAGTGTCGTTATGTCTTCATGCTGAAATCTCTCACTGGACAAATACTTGTGCTTATGTTAATCTGTCATTAAAATTCTCATCCTCCTTAGTCAACGCACTCTAATTCTTTTTTGGCTGTGGGATTTGGGCTTTTTTTTTTTTTTTTTCAAACTTTTGTTACTCTTTCTTCTTTTGTAATTTTCGCTTCTCTGTTGTCATCCTGCTTCCTTTTAGTCAATTTTTATTTTCCAGGGGCTTGTGTTATGTTCAGTGTGTTCACTTGCCTTTCCTCATGTAACGTTGCAGCCACAGTGAATAAGCTTAAAGGACAGGTCTCTCAGAGTCCTGTCCTTTCCTCAGCTTAATTTTAAGCTATTCAGGGAAAAGAATGGCGTCTGTTGGGTTTACTTTTTGTTTTCTCCTGAGTGCAGATGACCCATTGTAAGAGAAAGCAATGAGCCGTGCCCTGATTCTGAGCGCTGCAGAAGTCAGGGTATGAAAATGAACAAACTGTTTCTCTGTCCTTCACTATGATTTGTACTATCCCACCCTTTATTGAATTAAATGTGTTAATAAAGGACTTCTGTAGCAGCTAAGAAGGAGTTGTCTGTCATTTATCAATTAATTACCCATGAAAACTGATGTTACATAGTAGTAGTAATCGTACCCATGGTGTTAGGCATATGCTACATAAAAATGCAGTCACCTTGAAATAATTTGGGCAAATCAGCTTGTAACCTACAGAATACTATTAATAATGTAGTCTTAAGTACTGCAGGACTGAAATTTGTCTCTGTGTGGTCTATGGATAGATTGTGCAATATTTAATTTTTGATTCAAGTTTGTCTGATCATATCAGCTGAGCTACTTTTATGTCTAAAAATCAGGGATTTCTCTCTTACCAGAACTTACATGCATGAAGTTTAATATTTCTTTGGCAAGGGCAGGGAGGGGAGGGTTTGTGGCAAACAGGGGGTAGAAAACCGAGTCGTAGAGCAAGTTAAAGATACATTGGTAGAACTTGCATTGACTTCAGTGGGTAATTTCTACAGCAGCAGAATGAAGGCCCTGATATGATACTGTCCTCATTGCTATTCTCTTAAAACCAGGATAATGCAAGGTCATCTTGCATTTGCTTTTTTTGCTAGGGGAGAAAAGGGTCTGTGCAGCTGCGTGGTTACAAGTGGTATTACGTGCTTCAAGTCACTCGCCGAGGAGACCAGCTCCAGCGCAGGTAAGTCTGCGCTGGAGAAGGGGATCACGGCAAAAAAGGGTCGGCTAGGGGCTCGTTTTCGAGGCTTTTGAAAGGCAGGAAAAGCGGCCAGGCCGGGCCGGCACCCGCCGCCTTCGGGATGCGGAGGCAGCTGAGGAGCCGAGGGCGGAGCCACCACCCCCGGCGGCAGGTGTGAACGAGCGGGGGGCGGGACCGCCCTCCCCCCGCATAAAAGAAGCCCTTCGGGAGCTGGGCAAAGGAGCGGCGAGGGGGCGTTGCCCGGGTGTGACCCGCGGAACCGCCCGGGAGCACCAGGACAAGGGTGGGCTTCCTGGGCTGGAGAAGAGGGCGGCCAAACGGGGAGTGACACACCAGTGCAAGCACAGCAGTTCGCGCAGGGTAGAGCTGAAAGACTGCCAACCTGGCCAGGTAGTGATGGTAACTACTCGCAAGGAGACTGTGGCGTCCACGAGCTCCACAACCACCAGGTCTGATGCAGCCTCTCAGATGGAGCTCCTGTGGGCACATGCCGCCACACAGACACCAGGCTGTAGGGTGTGCCCGGCTCTCGCGCCGGTGTCAGATGGCAGTGATGGGCACACCTGTGGGAGATGTGCCCAGGTAGAGGATCTCCTCTGATTAGTCATGGAGTTCAGGGAGGAGGTAAGTAGGTTGAGGAGCATCAGGGAATGCAAGAGGGAGATACAGATTCTTGGAGTAGAATCCTGCATCCCATGACAGAAACCCAGCAGGCAGACAGAACGCCTGCAACAGAGAACTCCCTATTCTCTCTCGCCTCAACTGAAGGTGGTAACCTGGAGGACAGGGGGCAATGGCAAGAAGTTCCTGCTAGGTGCAACAGGTGCTGCACTCAAGACAGCCCCGTGACTACCCCATCTTCCCGGGTGCTATTCTGCAACAGGTACAGTGCTCTGCAGAGGAACCTGGATGATGACATGCATGATAGTTCCACCTTGGAGGTGTTGGCAAGGTCTAGTCAGACCTCCCCCCACATTAAAACCTCTGCAGTAAAGAAAAGATGGGTCACTGTCATAGGTGACTCCCTGCTGAAGGGAGCTGAAGGCCCAATGCGCAGGCTGGACCCAGTACATAGGGAGGTCTGCTGCCTCCCTGGGGCCCGGGTCAAGGACGTGAAGAGGATGCTTCCTTCCCTGGTATGGCCCTCAGGCTACTACCTGCTTTTCATCTTTCAGGTAGGCAGCAACAAGGTAACAAGAAGTCATCCAAGGGTAATGAAGAAAGATTTCAAGACCCTGGGACGACTGGTCAAGGGATCGGGAGCACAAGTTGTGTTCTCGTCTATCCCCCCAGTTGTGGGGAATGATGAGGGGGTAAATAGGAGAAGCCAGCAGATCAATGCCTGGCTTCAAGCCTGGTGCTGCTGGCAGGACTTTGGGTTCTTTGATCATGGCCTGATCTACAAAATGCTTGGCCTGCTGGTGACAGGTGGGAATACCCTGACTTCCAGGGGAAAAAGGGTTCTAGGACAACAGTTATCAGGGCTCATTGATAGGGCTTTAAACTAGATTTGAAGGGGGGAGGGGACGGTACTGGTCTTGCTGGTGAGGTGCCAGGGTGTAGTTGCTCAGCGCTCGTGGGCCAGTGTGCCACTATTTCTGAAAGCCAGAAGGCGCACCACATCTCAAGGGTCAAAACTACACACAGCTCCCTCTCTGAAATGCTTATACACCAATGCACGCAGCATGGGGAATAAGCAGGAAGAGCTGGAGATCTGTGTGCGGTTGCAGGCCACGATCTCATTGCAGTTACTGAGACATGGTGGGACAGCTAGCATGACTGGAATGCTGTCATGGATGGCTGTGTCCTTTTCAGGAAAGACAGACCAGGGAGGCGTGGTGGTGGAATTGCACTCTATGTGAGAGAGCATTTGGAATGCATCGAGCTCTCACTAGGGGTGGATGAAGAGAGGGTCGAGAGCTTATGGGTAAGGATTAAGGGGCAGGCAAATATGAGGGACACGGTTGTGGGTGTTTATTACAGGCCACCTGATCAGGATGGGGAAGCTGATGAGGCTTTCTACAGACAGCTGAAGGTAGCCTCGCAATCGCAGGCCTTGGTTCTCACGGGGGACTTCAATCACCCTGATATCTGCTGGGAAGACCACACAGCCAGGCACGCACAGTCCAGGGGGCTCCTCCAGTGCATTGATGATAACTTTGTGACACAGGTGGTACAGGAGCCAACAAAGCAAGGAACACTCCTGGGCCTGGTACTGACAAACACAGAGGGACTGGTGGAGGACATCAAGGTTGGGGGCACCCTAGGTTGTAGTGATCATGAAATGATAGAGTTCAGGATCATGGGTAATATGCCCAAAACAACAAGAAATAAAATTACAACCTTAGATTTCAGGAGGGCTAACTTTGACCTCTTGAAGAAACTGCTTGGAGAGATCCTGTGGGCTGGGGCTCTGGAAGGCAAAGGGGCTCAAGAAAGCTGGTTGGTATTCAAAGACCACTTCCTCCAAGTTCAGGATCGGTGCATCCCTAAGAGAAAGAAATTGGCCAAGGGATGCAGGAGACCTGCATGATTGAGCAGGGAGCTTCTGAAAAAGCTCAAGTGGAAGAAGGAAGCTTACACTAAGTGGAAGAAGGGACTGACCCCTTGGGAGGATTACAAGAATGCTGCCAGAGCATGCAGGGATGAAACAAGGAAAGCCAAGGCTGCCTTGGAATTAAACCTGGCTCCTCTCCTCTTACAGTCCCGATTACTGAAAGTATTCTTGAACCCCACTAGGCTAATGTCATTTAGCCTTCCTGCAGTGCTGTAAGACACCAGACCCCTGGCACTTCTTGGCAGTCATTAACTCAATAAATTTTTCTTGTCATGAGGACTTTAACAGACACTGAGATTGTTCATGCTTTGTTGCTGGAGTGTCAGACAATGAACACAAATAATAGCACGTCATTGTTTGTTTTTATATTAGAATTTAGGCATGCTAATTAGGTTGGTAACGTCTACTGTCTTTTCTCTTCCTACAGAGAAGGATGTAGTCACTTCCCAGAAAGCTTACAGTCAACATTTGTAGATGAGGTATAACAAGTGAGTAGGAAATAGGAACACAAAGAGATTGAAGGAGTAACAGCAATAAGATGACCTAAAGCCTGTCTAAATCAAAAGCAATATGTGCTCATTAACTGCAATTGTCTTTGGAGTCTAGAAAGATGATGCAAGAAAAGAAAACTGATGACACTTCATTTTATATACCAACTTATGTAAGCTTTCAATAGGCTTTGAGCAGAAAGTACAGTGAGTGGCTTGGGAAGGCAGTTGGCTTTTGTTTTGGTTTAGTTAGATTTCTATGGAGTTATTCATTGTGGTGTCTGACATGCGTAGGTAAAAGGTTTTCATTATCCCTCCCTACACGCACCCCCAGTAAAAAAATCCCTTAATATGAGTGTAATAGTATAGGCCACAAGATATTTGTAGTTTAAAATATTCCTCTTTCCAGCTTTAACCTTATGGCTTAATAAATGAAAAATAATATGCACCAAATTGCAAAAATTATGCACAGGCATTCATTTCAGAGTCAGAGGTATTTGGATGCAGCTATAAATGTACCAGTTTTGCCAATAACTAAACAATACATTTATTCTAGCTTTATTGTTGGAACATTTTACACTTCAAGTATATTATATGCTTCTGATCATACGCTGTGCACTGTGTACTCTTTGTAATTATGGCAATCTGACTAGCTGCTAAGGTTGAAAAAAGTAACTGCCACTAGAAATCTGGAAAAGTGAATTAATTGATACATTTCATTATGTAAGAGAGCACTGTCAAAGTTTCCATTTTGTGTTGAGTTCAGAGATATGCTAAAATGCTGCCCTTTGAAAAGAACGTATTCTTATTATTTCAGTTACACTGGCAAAGATTCACTTCAGATTTTATTCCAAAGTCATATAGGTGTCTCATGTCGAAATCTGGGCTGTGAATCGTGCTACCTCTGTGCAGTATAACAGAGGTTAGCAGCCTCTGGAAGCAAATCAGCATAAGGAGAAGTCAGGTCAGGGTATAGCTAAAGATTATGTTGTCTGGAATGTGAAATAAGACACCGACACCCTTTTTTTTTGAATAAACTGTAGCAGAAAAGTTCTCAGATAGGATGTATGTTACATAAAGCTTCAAATTTGGGGCACTAGCTAAAGGAAACATCTCTGTTGTGAGACTCATTCCCAAAGCAGGTGGTCATTTTGTGTCAGTGCCCGGGAGGAGGGGCTCTGGCAGTGCGTACTGGGCACCCAGTGTTGCTGTAATAGTCTTGCTCTTCGTCGAGCTGAGGCATCCACTGTTAAGTCCTTTCTAGCTGATTCAAAGCAGGGACTTCACGCCCCGAGCTGCCAAAAGGGTGACTGCCTTAATTTTCGTGTTGTATCTCCATCTCTGTAAGCAGCTTTCAGCTGGACTGGGGGAAGTGAACAACTGCTTTTGGTTTTTTGCTCTGGATGCTGCTTTAAGAATACAGGTTTTAAGTCCCTACTGACAGTGAACATGGTTTATCTGTTTTTCAGACAGCCAGATGGAAGCACGAGCTCCTCTAAAGACAAATGGTGTGTCAGTGGCCAATTGCAGGAAAGATAAAGGATTCCAAAAGCTGTGAATATTGCAGTCAACTATCCAGGGCTTATTCAATATCTTTTTTATTCCAGCTTCTTTCATGACTTCAGTCTTTCCTAGTCAGAATATAAGTGGTTCAGTTGAATACATTCCCAGAAGTATGATACAATAACTTCTGCCCTATTCCAATATAGAATGGATTACCTATATGTCTTACTTGTCATCCTACTCTTCTGTTTCTATGAAACAAGTCGCCTAGTCAGTATTTCCCATTTCCTATTTTGATCATCATCTTCTTGTCTCTTCTGAGCTACTGTGAGCAGGAACTGAAGACAAAAAATGTAGTATTTCAAAACAGCTGCAATTTCAGTGCTGGACCAACCCTCTGATTAGACAAGTGGAAAAGCTGTGATGTATACCTATAATAAATATCAGAGCAAAGAAGGAAAAACCTACCTATTAGAGGCAAGCAATAGCCAGGAAGTAAAAGAACTTGTGTCAAAAAGCAAAAAAAAAAAAAAAATATCCAAGAGCAGAACAGAAGTTCAAGGGTGACAAAGAAAAGGATCACAGCCCTTTTGGTGAGTAAATACTTTTAGACAGACATTGATCTAGAGGGGGAGAAGCAGTATACACTCGCCATTGTGAAATAGCACTTCTTGGGGGTGATGCACACAGGTACAAGGTTACAGTAGTGAAGAGAAACAAAGCATTTTTCCATGGTTGGAAAGCATTTTGAAAAATTTAGGTCTTTTTTGTCTTTATTTTTAACGTCTGTTACCCAAGTCTAAGAATCAGAAAACTGAAATACAAAAAGATCCTCTTAGTGATTCAGAGAAGAAATCATAATCTCACTGAGGTCAGCAAAAGCTTTTGCCATTGATTTAACTAGGGCCGGGGCTTCACTACAGGCTTTGCTGTTATGAGCAGTAGTCTGGTGCTGATGGCAGAACAAAACATGGCAACAAGAAATGTGTTGCAAAAACTCCTGTCTTCTGTTCACTTCACTTTTCCTCCTGTTGAAGATGTTACTGTGGCCCAGGGCTGGGCTTAGAGTAGAATCATAGAATCGTAGAATCTTCATGGTTGGAAAGGACCTTTGAGATCATCAAGTCCAACCATACACTGGTCCTGTCATTATTCACCTGGGAGAAGAGGCCAACACCCCCCTCTCTACACCCTCCTTTCAAGGAGTTGTAGAGGGCAATGAGGTCTCCCCTCAGCCTCCTCTTCTCAAAACTAAACATGCCCAGCTCCCTCAGCCTCTCCTCATATGACTTGGTCTCCAGACCCCTCACCAGCCTGGTAGCTCTCCTCTGGACATGCCCCAGCGCTTCAATGTCCCTTTTGTATAGAGGGACCCAAAACTGAACACAGCACTCGAGGTGAGGCCTCACCAGTGCTGAGTACAGAGGCACGATCACTTCCTTAGTCCTGCTGGCCACGTATGCTGTTGGCCTTCTTGGCCACCTGGGCACACTGCTGGCTCATATTAAGCTGGCCATCCACCAGCACACCCAGGTCCTTTTCTGCTGGGCAACTTTCCAGGCACTAATCCCCAAGCCTGTAGCGTTGCTTGGGGTTGTTGTGGCCTAAATGCAGGACCTGGCTCTTGGCCTTATTAAACCTCATACAGTTGGCCTTGGCCCATCGATCCAGCCTGTCCAGGTCCCTCTGTAGAGCCTTCCTACCCTCAAGCAGATCAACACTCCCACCTAGTTTAGTGTCATCTGCAAACGTACTGAGGGTGCACTCAATCCCCTCATCCAGATCATTGATAAAGATATTAAAAAAAACTGGCTTCAAAACTGAGCCCCGAGGGACACCACTGGTGACCGGCCGCCGAGAGGATTTCACCCCGTTAATCACAACTCTCTGGGCACGGCCATCCAGCCAGTTTTTTACCCAGCAAAGAGTACACTTGTCTATGCCATGATTCGCCAGCTTCTCCAGGAGAATGCTATGGGGGACAGTGTCAAAGGCCTTACCAAAGTCCAGATAGACAATGTCCACAGCCTTCCCCGCATCCAGAAAGTGGGTCACATGGTCACAGAAAGACATCAGGTTGGTTAAGCAGCACCTCCCTTTCCTAAACCCCTGCTGGCTGGCCCTGATCCCTTGGCTGCCCTGCACTTGCCATGAGAGCTCCCTCAAGATGATCCTCTCCATGATCTTTCCTGGTACCGAGGTCAGGCTGACAGGCCTGTAGTTCCCCCAATCCTCCTTCTGACCCTTCTTGTAGATGGGCGTCACATTAGCCACCCTCTAATCATCCGGTACCTCCCCTGTTGACCAGGATTGTTGATAAATGATGGAGAGAGGCTTGGTGAGCTCTCCCACCAGCTCCCTGAGTACTCTTGGGTGAATCCCATCCGGCCCCATAGACTTATGTGTGTCTAGGTGCAGAAGCAGATCATTGACTACTTTCTCTTGGATTATGGGTGGGTTGTTCTGCTCTCCATCCTTATCTTCCAGCTCAGGAGGCTGAGCACCCTGGGGATAGCTGATCTGACTATTGAAGACGGAGGCAAAGAAGGCATTAAGTATCTCAGCCTTCTCCTCATCCTTGGTTGTAACTTTCCCCTTCACATCCAGTAAGGGATGGAGATTCTCCCTGACTCTCTTTTTGTTGATGTATTTATTAAACTTTTTTGTTTTCCTTTATGTTAGTGGCCAAGTTGAGCTCCAACTGGGCTTTTACCTTCCTAATTTTCTCTCTGTATAACCTAGCAAGATCTCTGTGCACCTTCTGAGTTGCCTGTCCCTTCTTCCAAAGGAGGTAAACCCTCCTTTTATTCTGAAGTCCCATCAAAAGTTCCCTGTTGATCCAGGCTGGCCATTTTCCCTACCCTTTAATCTTGCGACACCTGGGGACAGCCTGCTCCTGGGCCTTTAAGATTTCCTTCTTGAGGATCGTCCAGCCTTCCTGGACCTCTTTGCCCTCCAGGACTGTCTCCCAAGGGACTCTCTCAACCAGTGTTCTGAACAGGCTAAATTCCACCCTCCGGAAGTCTAAGATGGAGGTTTTGCTGACCCCTCCTTACATCACTACAAATTGAAAACTTGACTATTTCATGATCACTGAACCCAAGACAGCCTCCGACCACCACATCTCCCACTAGTCCTTCTCTGTTTGTGAATAGTAGGTCTAGCAAGGCACCTCCCGTGGTAGGCTCACCTACCGGTTGTGTCAGGAAGTATGTGTATGAGTATGTGGTACCTGTTATTTTCTACCAGCTGACCTAGTTGACCTGGATTCCTTTAACTCATAGGGTCATTTGGCTAATGGAAGAAGTTGAATATGCATAAATATAAATAAGTAAGTAAGTGAGTTGTCTTTTTTCCTAAGAGGAAATAATGCACTAAATCTTGTCATTCCACACCCCCCCAAACTGTTCAATTATGCCTTACATGTTGAGAGAAAAGTGATTAAGTAGTGAGCATTAAATACCAGTGATGCTCCAAGAGGGAGAGTGTGGATGTAGAACAGCACTGGCTCTGTGATAAGGTGATAAAACAGAGGGGATGAGAAATACAGAGAAATGGCAGAAGATAGATGGTACCAGACAGCAAACCTCACTCTGTTCCCATTAACCGGTGCAGGTCTGGAATAATCTCACAGACTTCAATCAAAATACGCTAATTTCATTTTGGCATAAATTGAGTCAAAATTTATTTGGGCAGATCCTGCATGCTCTGCTACTCCATGTTGTAACAGAACGCCTGCTTGTGTACTGCCTCATAGTGACAATGAAATGATTGTGATAAGCTTTCAGTATTTCAGGAAAAATATTCGCAGAGAGCTGTATCAGAAGGCCGAGCATTTTTCCATAATTCATAGAAGCCAAGCAGATATCTTCACGATCTCTCAAATGGAGGAGTTACAGAATGAAATTTCTTTCCTTATACTGACTTTTTTTTCAAATGGATGCTTTCAGTAAGTCTTGTTGCCTCTAGCACCCAGGACTCACAACTTTCAGTATACTGAGCAGCTTCACAGCTGTTAAGCCATTGTTTGTTTGGAGCTACTGCTTTCTTTCTTGATGAAAGTATAACCTATTTACTTCATTCTGGGGCACATAGCAGACAGCAGCATGCTGATCCACCATGTCACATGGAAATACTTTAGATCATTCTTTTGTCCTGTTTTGGCGGGTAGCCAAATACTAAATATTTGACATGCAGGAACCCTTCCCCTCACCTGCTTAAGTGTCATCACCATTCATTCAGGAGAAATGCAGCTCTTCTGTAAGCAAGTGTCGCTAGGGGTTTGAAGATACGTGGGTTTTCTAGGCTGAATGCAACTTTGGACTGCCCATGGACTACATAAATCAATGAAAAAAAGGTCCTTTTCATTTCAGCATTTGCTGATGGATGCCTTCTTAACCCTGTTGCCTGCTGGTGTTGCTGACTCTTACACAAAGTATTGTGGGTAGCATGCAGACCATGTCAAGAGCAGCCTGTCTTGAAGTGAACAGACACCTTGAAAGCTATTCTATTCCTGATATATTTAATCATAAAAATGTGAAACAGATACAGCTCTCAATATCACATAATGAAACGGGACTTAGTTTTTATTGGAAGGAAAAGTTTGTCTAAATAATAAGTTTATCTAAATAACAAGCTTTTAGAACCTCACTAATTGCAACTTGTTGCTGGAAGACTCCCTTCAAATTACTGAAACTTGTAAATCAGTGTGTAAAGAAGCAAACCAAACAAGGCAAGTGATTTTTGAACATTTTTCCAGATCCTAGTTCTTCTGCTCCAAAGAAATATATTTCATGTTTCCTTTTCCTGACAAATGCAAATCAAATATTAGCTGATTACATTTCAATGTAATCATCATATTCTAGGGAAGGGTTGAGGAGCAGACAGAAAGGAGTTGTTTGTTTTTACCAGGGCAACCAAGAGCTTTTCTGTGTGTATGTTTAATGAATGAATCAGCCTACTTTAGCACACAATTGCTTAGATCGATAATTATTCAAGAAACAATACTGCCTTGGGAAAATCTATAGTAATAAAAAAGAAATCTGGATGGGCTGAATAACCTTTTCAGGCAGATATTTATCTCCAAATGAAGCTATTTTTTGTAAAGTTCCTATTCTTTAGAAAATGCATTATTGGGTGGTTAAAAAATAATCAGATTGTTAGTGTTTAGAGTCTGGAGTTCAGGGTGTCAGTGAAATAAAGCATTAATGGATGGTATTCTCAGATGTATAGCCAGGAAGATAGTTAGGTTTTAAGTATAAAGTCAAAGTGGCAATATGAGCTGAAGCGATGCATCTGTACTCTAGTGACAACTGTTACCATTACCAATACGAACAGATAGCAGGTTCTAATTAAAGTTACAAGCCAGAGGGAATAGGCATTAAGAAATAAAAGAATAATTCGTGAATAAATTGCACTTGATTTACTAGTTCACAAAAAAGGTCTAAAAATTAGTATCTGGAATTACTTTAAATACAGCATCTATCAAACCACAGAACAATAATCAAGCCGACCTAATTAGAACACTTGTAACTATAAGCAGCATGTAGCATGTTCTTATCTTGACGTGGGGAGACCAAGTAGTCCCCTAAGTGCCAGTTAATCTACAACAAACTTTTGCTGAGACCTAGAAGAAACGCCCTGCAGCAGCTACCTGCTTACTTTAGATGTCAGGCTACCCCAAATGTAGCTTTTTGTATTCTCTGCATGTGCATTAAGAGCAACTTCTCTGTACACACCATGAGTTGGATCATGAAAGGTCCTCAGCAAATTACACAGCACTTTGTAGGAGCACTTTTGTCCGTAAATGTAGGTTAGCCTTCTTCATGTGTAGGTGTCACTTTTACTTACACTTTTGCTTACTTACTCTTAGGCCAGCAACCCTTTAAATATGAGACAAACATTGTCTCTGCAGATATATAGCTTTTAAGAGTGGACATAGAGCAGATTCCTTAAGCGATACTGAGGAGTACGATGCTGTGCTTACTACCAGCACCTCTGGACAGGTAGCACTGCCTTGCTGGTACTGGTCTGTCTTGTTCTCAGGGAAGAGTGTATTCATAGCTTTAGAAAATTGGGCTGGATAATTTATGGGAAGCCTACGGTAAGGCAAATGCCTAACCAACTTTCTTTCACTAGGGGTACTGACTGTTTTCTTCATTTTCAGTGGTTTTGCGAGTGGCAGTTTTGGTCCATTGAAATAAGTTTTTTGGGTTAAATTCGGTTTTGAAAGTGTGCTTTGAAAATTTCAAGACATGCTTGTAATGATAAATTTCTAGACTGCTTTCTGTAAGCATATTGTCATCTGGCAATGCTAGGTCATAAACACGAATTAACAAGTTTGAAGAGTAGAAATGCTTCACTAAACTGAAGTATTTTGTCAAATTACCCAGACGTATGGATACTAGTAAGATTTTTCTCTCTTGCCTTGAAGGGGCAGCAGCTAGTGGTGCTGGAAAGGAGCGAAATGAGAAAAGGCAAAATTAATTCTGTACCTAATTTGATTCCTATTATTCTTTTATTTTCTTCTCCATCTGTCTGTATTCCTTTCCCCACTCCAGCTTTTGAAAAAAAGTCCAGGCTCTGGCTCTTCCAGCAGCCTCTAATGTGCTTGGAAACCTTCACTGTTTCATATAAACTTGCATGTGTTTGTGCTTTGTCACGGAGACAACCGTGTCACCAGCCATTTCAGCTGCAGTTGATGCTCTCCTCAGGAAGGTTTTTAGCAGTAGCTTCACATGGAGCTACTCCTGCCTGAGCGAAACAGAGAGCTGAGTGCCCAGGTCAACATTTGCAGCAGTAGCATGACTGTAACTCGGCACAGATAGCGAAAGAACCAGGCTGCTGTGAGCAGGTCTTCGGTGGCACGCTGAGGGCTAATTACTCTGGCCAGCCCAGTGGTCACTCTCTGAGTTTCTTAGCTAGAAGCTGTGTGCGGGAAATAGAATTGTTTTGGTTGGAAAAGATCTTTCAGACCGTCGAGTCCAACCGTTAACCTAGCACTGCCGAGTTACCACTAAGCCATGTCCCTCAGCACTGCATCTACGCGTCCTTTAAATACCTCCAGGTATGGTGACTCCGCCACTTCCCTGGGCAGCCTGTTCCGATGCCTGACAACTCTCCCAGGGAAATGGAGGGTCCTGAGCGCACCTCAGTGTTGTAGTGCTCACCTCACCGGAGAGCATCTACACGCTACCCTGCAGGCCACGTGGCATGGCCGGTACTGTGAACATGGCGCTACATGATCTTTCAGCCACTTCACACAGCCCCTCACGTGTGATGTACGTCACGTCAAAACCTGTGGAGTTTTTGGCTCTGCACAGGCAGGATCTGCGATCCTTTTGCAACACAAACAGTAAACCTGGTGCGGTGAGAGCCTTCAGCTGCCATGTGGTGAAAACAAAGAGCTGGGACAAATTTTACAGCCGATTTTCCATAGCAAAGGGACACACACGGGCTCGCGGGGATTTGGCATGATTCGGGAACGCCGCTCTGGCTGCAATGAGCCAGCTGAAGTGCGGGCAGATCAGAGGGTGGTGCAGAGCTTTGGTGGCGGCATTCACACCGCGAAGTTACACAGACTTACAGCGCTTATCTCTTATCTCCAGACAAATTGTAATTATTGTCAGGACAGTGGCTTCAGCAGGGGGAGGGAAGGGGCCCCTTTGTAAGCTAATTTCTGGGATGTGGCATTCGGAGGCTGCGCTGGCACACAGGACAAGGCCGTGACACTGCTGGTGGTGCCTGGCTTGCCCTGGCTCCCCTCCGCTGCGACGACATGGCTGCACACACGCAGTGGTAGACCTTGGGATGACAAAATGTCTTTAGTGACAAATATGTGTTTTTCTACAAGGCTAGAATTACTTCTGCCCCTGAAGTGAGGCCCGTTTCACCTGTGGATGATGTACCTTGGGTGCCTAAATACCACCTAAGTTTCCCTTTGAACAGTTAAGTGCTTTTTGGGCCTGACATCTAGCAGCTCCACATTTAAGCACATAGAGCAGAGGAAACATTGCTGAAAGAGATGTAAATGCTTAGAGCAAGGGAATTGTGCCTCTCTAACATACTAAAATTAAGTCAATTGTACAGCTGCTGAGAGTAGAGGGAATGGCTGATGTAATTTATTTGGATTTAAAAAAAAAAAAAAAAAACAACCTTGTAAAAATGTCCCTACCAAGAAGTCATTACAGCAAAGCAGTATTGAGGAAGTGAGAGCTAAAGTAGTTGTGCATTGGACGCTAAGAGGTAGAGCAGGATTAAATGGTCAATTTTTTTGTCATGGCAAAAGGCTAATGGTGTAGTGCCCCAACACGCTGTGTTCACACTGGTGCTAGCTGAAAGGCGATGACCATGCTATCTGAGAGGTGGCACTCTTTGCTGTTAACGGAGAATTATTTCAGTTAATCAGGACTAGGGAAGATTGTGAATGACCTGGGTTAATAAAGTGAATAAATGGGCAGTGTGATGCAGATGAAATGCAATGCTGACAAATACAGGGTTGGGCACACGTTCAGGGGAATAATTGCAAGTATTTGTAGGCTTCGCAGGGTTCTAAATTAACCATAACTATTTACGTCATTACTTGCTATGATCAGCGTAGTTGAAAAAAATTGTGTTTTGAAGGGATACTATGAAAACAAAAGATGTTGTGAGACTATGGCAGGAAAAAAAAAAAAAACACAAAAAAACCCCAGAACAGAAAATACAATTCCATCCATAAATCAACAATAACAATTCACCCATAATTTGAAAGCATACTGACAAAAAGTAATTCTGGGGACTGGCAACTAAATGATTAGAGAAATGGAGGAGGCTGAAAACAAGGATTTGTTTAGAAAGGAGTCAAGTAATAGGAGACGGAGGGGAGTAGTTAAAACAATGAGTGGTATGAAGAATACAAGCTAAGAAGTTTCTATTTATTGTGCTAAAGCAAAAAAGAAGCAAAGTGGTATATTTAAAGTGAATGAAAATGAATTATTTTCATGAAAACCTCGTTAACCTTTGGGACTCATTCTCTTAAGCAATCATGGAGGCTGAAAGTTCAGCAGCATTAAGCCATTTTTCAAAGCAATTCTTATGCTACAAGGGGACTGGGACAGTTATTCCAGATGATAGCTATTCACTGCTGCTTAAGCTGAGCTCCTGCTTCTCCGTTAGAAAAGCCTGTACAGATACTAACCTGCTGCTTCCTATTTGTGAATCAGCCCTTTTAATGTGTGTAGCTGGTTTTGTGCCCAGCTTCGCTCTCTCTAAAACTTTGAACTGGTTGGCAGCGCGGTCTCCATTGTGTCTACATTGGGCTCCTACTCCAACACACAGAAGGAGGTGCGCACCCAAGGAAGAAATGGTTAAGAATTATGTAAACTTTGCCGTAGAAGAATATTCTTAACAAAACTACCTATTCTGAATGTTATTTCTGCAACTGTGACTTCCCCTGTCTGGGATCCTGGGCTGATGACTCCAGCAGCTGGTGCATTATACGGAAAGGTCCTTTACAAGCTCCTTGCTGCTGAGTTGAGGCGTGTAGGATTTTCAGTAGCATTATAACCACTCAGGCTGCACCATGGTGTGAGCCGTTTCACATGCCAGGAACTTTGATGGGGAGCGGTTGAGATTAATGATGACATAATACAGTAAGAAGAGATATTAATGCTCTTAGGCATGAATTAATGAAATACCATTGAGAATTTATCCTGCATGAATAAAAGGATTTGGAAGTTGTCATTCTAAAAACCACATGAAGGATTTTACTGAAAAAATCCCAAACGCTCCGTTGAAATAGACAGGGTCCTAATGACCCTTTACTCCAGATTTTGTTGGAGCTGGATAATTGAGCTGGACCCATTAATTTGAATTCCTACTGATTTACAAGTGTTTATATAAATGAGAGGCACAGATCTCTTGCTTCCAGGGCTGTGGGAGTGCTAATTTTTACCCCCAAACTCTCAATGCAAAGCTGGATTCCAACCTGTGGTGTAGTTGCAGAGTACAGACCCAGCATGCCACAGTGGCATCCATAAATTCAGGGTCCTTATCTCATCGTGCAGCCAAACAGCAAGACCCTTGCTTACTGAAATGGTAGCGATGCTCTTCATAAATGTGGGGGATGACCGTCACCATCTATTTAAGAAAAAATCTAAGGTGTGCTTTACTGCGACCTCCCTGGCATAAGGGTCTTTGCAGGGCTACAGCTGAGGTGGAACTGAAGAATTGCTGCTGAGTCCCATCACTTGTCGTGCTCCATCGCCCCCTAGAATTAGTGAGTTAAAACCCCAGCGACGATGTTCCTCTGTGTGTGTGTATATGTATATATATATATATAATTGTTTACCTGTAGCTTCTTTTGATTTAAAAAATAATTTTATTCAGGGATAAAACTTTACACTAGCATATGTAGTCATATAATCAAGTCTAGAAGACAAGTTTTGTTAGTTTTGAGGCAAAGTGGGGTAACAACAGTACACAGGGACTGTTTACTTTTTTTTCTTGTTCTCTTAATGTCTGAGTAGTTCAGAAAAAAAATTTCCTTAAAAATTAGGACATAAAATATGACACATATTTTATCCATAACTTATGTCAATTTGAAACACCTTTTATTGCCTACATAAGTGAATATATGTAAACTTTATTAGTAACTTCATTTCCAATTTAAAAGAAGCAAAGGTGTATTGTAGAATTCACAGATAAAGGTTAATTTTAACTATAAAGGTATTACCAGTGTTGCATTTCTTCATGTTATGGTTCACTTATGTAGAATTGAGATGTAGTTTATATTAAACAATGCATAGCACCATTATACAACAGTTCACTAAATGCACATCCCATTTAATCTTTTGTAGGAATTAATATAACTGGACTGAAGTTACAAGGAAGAATTGAACTGAGCCAGTAGGGTTAACACTGATACTAACAGGAGATTACTAGCCATAAGAAAATTACAGCTCTTCTGAAAGACGGTGCCTAAAATAGCAGCATATCCTTGGCACCATCATAGGAACTGGTTAACTGATGACCCTGAAGAAACACTTGTTTCCATTAATTCTGCTGTCATTATTTCGCTATTCTCGAACTCTTCCTCTGAATTCTTCTGTCCTTCTGATCCCAAGACAAGATGGCAGGAACGTGAGAGAGAACATAAAGAAATTACAATAAGCTGTCGGCTATATAATTATATTGTAACCTACTACACTGAGAAGTTACACCAACAGAAATTTGGCAAGGTATCGCCTGCTAGCTGCTAGCTAAACACAGGACACTCACTAGCATAACATTAAAAAAAACAGGCTCACTAAAAAGCAACATCTACATTACAAAGAAGCTAACAAAAGAATTCCCTTATGATACTTAGGTTCAGCTGGTTCATCTTAGGTTCATCAGCTACATTTTCTTGTTTTATGAATACTTGTTACATTTGCAATTGAATATATATTTAAGATCACAATGCTACAAACCTTCTTCCAGCATGTAGTTTTGCCACCTTTAGTTAGACACAAAGGAGTACTTGCTTGAACTAGGGTTGAAGATTCTGCTGAAAGTTGGTGATGTTATTAGGTCATGTGTACTGTAATTACTTGAGCACCACAATTTTTAAATCCCTAAGACATGATTTCCTAGGTAGAAGGCAGCAAGTATGCTTTTAAGTTGCCAGACAGACCAAGGGAATCATTTTTGCTCCAAAGAGTCTGCTGTATACCCTGAATCAGAACAAATTCTTATTTCATCGAGACTTCAGATTTTTAAAGTGTCTACTACACTGAAGTAAACATTTTCTGATTAAATTTTAAATGTTCCAGTGACTCTACTGTAAACATAACTTTTAAGTGATAAGGAACATACTGGCAAGAGTTAACAGTAGGGTCGATGGTGAAGATGCCTTTTCCTTCAACAACAATTGCTATGGTGTCACAGTCCTGATTACAGATACATTGAGGTTACCTGAACCCCACGGTTCCATCTCAACGTGGATTTTTTTTTTTTTTTTTTTTACAGAGTTTGAATTGCCTCAATAGCAGGAAGGCTCGCCCAAAATATTCTTCGGAAATCCAAACTTTTTCAAAATGCATCGATTTATTTTCCAAAGGGACTTTATGTATTCCAATGCATCAGAAGGTAACAGAATTGATACGGCTTTCAAACGAAATTTTCCTGTTCTCATACATATGAACACAGGGGCCACACATGAAACTGCGGCATCTGTGATGACGGGGCATTAATTTTACAGTTATTTGGAAGAACACAAGTTTGGAAGTCGTGACAACTGAAGTCCTTGGCGTTACTTTTGAGAGGCCCTGGTTGAGACGGACAAAAGAGCCTCGGGAATCAAGACAACAGACTTCAGACTTCTAATTTTGCCACTGATTTGTAGGGTAACATCTTGGGCATCAGCTGCCTTGTGCAGTTCTCTAGTCTGATAAAAATGGGGACAGTCACGCTTATTTATCTAACTCAAAACAGTGCCGTGATGGATTAATTATTTGGATAGCACTCGGAGCGCTATCCAATGCTGCTTATTCATGTTTTCCCCACTGCAACAATGTATCTTCATCACTAATAATTAACCGCTAATTACTGTTGCAGAGAATATGATAGTGGTGTTTACCACCTTATTTTTAATTTCAGCAGAGATGCCTACTTAAAAGTTATGTAAATATACAAAATTACAGTACATTTTCCTAATGACCCTGCTATGTCTGAGTTTGATCCTACTCAATTGTGACTAGAGCAACGAATAGCAAAGATGACCTTTTTTTCTGTAGAGCTATATAGAAAGCTTCTATTGTATTCATGAAATGCAAAGAAGCCATTCTAAGCAGGATACAGCTGGGTCGAAGGACTGCTGATGCCAATTATGCTTCGTACATAATAATGCACATTTTACCTATTTGGAAAAAAATTCACATTTATTTACTGTCAAACAGGTGTTAAACTTTACACTGGATATTAGTGATGGGCTCATTATTAACAGGTTTACACAAAGGGATGAAAAAAGCAGAATTTTGTTGAAACAATTTACATTTCATTAGATTTTTATCATAAAATAAATTAATTACTAAATATAGGCAGAAGGAATATGGAAGAGTAATAGTTACGTTTTATTTATTTTTTTTAAAGGACAGGCACCTTTTATTCACGAGAAAGCTTGTGAGAAGTGTCCAGTGTCCCCTTTACCCCTTACCACCCAACCCTGATTAAAGAATGAACAGGGAACTGAGTTACAATCTTTGTTAGCTATACCAAATTTGTGCAAGGCTTGGCATAATTGGCTTCTAAAACAATTTTCTCCCCAAATTATGTTTTTTGGCAATAAAAATTCAAAACGTAAGAATAAAAACTAACTTGTCAAAGCAGAACACTGTTTACAGTGAAAAATAAGTGAAAACGGGTAGAACTTGCATTTTAAACATACTACCGTACTATGAACAGAGTGTAAGAAAAACAGCTTATAACATATGTGCAACCAAGAGCTTTTCACAATATTTTCTTCAAACTCTTTAAAATTATTTTTTAATGACAATTATATTTCAGTTGGACACAAATGTATTTATTTTACCCTAGCAATAGAACAAAATATAATTTCTTTAGCCATTTTTTCATGAGAACGGTTCATTGTACAGTTGAGGAAATATATGAAATAAGGCCTGTGGCTTGATTGCTAGTGGTTAGACAAGTATTCAATCTTTGCCCTAATGGAAAAGATCTGCAGTGAACTGCAAACTGATGCAGAATATCTCTCCTGCTTTTGCAAGTCTTGTCAGGAATAGTAAGGTACAGTAAATTTGTCCCACAGGATTTTAGAGCCTACGCCTTGTATATAATACAATGTAGGCCTAGAAAAAAAAAATGGTGCAGCCATATTTACAAATTTAGTTCACAAACTGCTGCAGTAAAATGGCTGGAAAGTGTTTATTTCTCTTTTTTTTTTTTTCACAATTTTGTTAAATTCAGCAGCAGAAGATATCTTAAAATACCTTGTTGGTATTTCTTTTCTTTGTAACAAATAATTCATTTTAGTATACTCTGTGTATATACAAAGTTTTTGTTTTATAAAAATTCACAGAACTGCGAGGTCCAGTCATCCCCGTTACCGGAGAACCACAGGGTCAACAGAATTGTCTCTTCAAGCAGATATGAGGGAGCCTGCTTGGGGCCAATTAAGTCTTTTTAATACTTGTACGTGGCCTTTAATATTTCTTTGCTACACTATTAAAGGCTTGTCACTAGTTGCATTTGTCCTTCTCTAACATCCCCTTCTGGAATACATCCTTCCTTGTTAATGGGAATTATATAGCCGTCGCTATTACCCCTGCTGATTTGATAGTACATCTGAAGCTGATGGCCAGCTCCTAGGTTTGGCATGCTCTTGTAGTAAATGTCCTCATTTTCGCTCCTCCTGGAGGGAGAGAGATCTTCTTCAACGTCGGGGCTGCTCTCTGGATACGGAGAGTCTCTGAGATTGGGCATGCTCGTGTAAAGAGAGTCTCTGTTGGGGGACTGGAGGTGGTCGTCTGCCTCGGCTGTCAGCTGTGAGACGTAGCTGTCGGTTCCTTCGGTCTTCACTTTCTTCTGGGGCTGGTACAGAAGGGAGTGAGTCCGCTGGGGAATGAGTGGGGCCTCAAGCTCTTTGTGGTGGAGCTCCAGCCCGGGGGTGTCACTGTGCATCAAAGATGAGGCATCTGCCACGATGGCGTCATCTTCGCTACTGCTCCCGCCGATCACAGCTTTGGCTGGTAGCGTGCGCTCCAGGTTGTGGTTCTTGCTGCTGCCCCGCAGGTTGTTGTGCACTAACTCTGAAATGATCATTTTCTCAAACGCGGTATCATTCAGGCTTAGTCCACAGTCTACAACTTGCACACTGTCGTTATAGTCTCCATTGCGCAATGAGTAGCTGTTGTTGAAATTACCATTTAGCGGTAGAGTATCCATGGCACTTGTATCCCTGGCATTGTTCAGTGAATGTCCTGAAATGGAAAAGGATAGCTCTGGTTATTGCCTGATGTGCTTTTTATCACTCAATTGGGTTTTTTTTTTTAACAAAATTCTTTAATGTAGTTCAGGACAAAGTTGTACTTGGAAGTAAGACTTGAGAAAAGTTAGGTTATTGAACATTCCCAAATGTAAACAGTTACACACCTTATAGGAAAGATGCCTTTTAAAAATCGTAACGTGTATTTCCTGTGGGGAATAGTGGCATTTTAATTTCTTAATTTAGTGTCAATTCTGTGACTTTTCCACAAGGAACTGTTCACTCCATGCCCTTGCATATGTAATGCAAAGCAATTCATTTGGAAACAGCTATGTTTTGAAGTACACCATCATGATTTAGAAAAAGAAAATTAACAGAATTTGTCCTAAACGACACTAAATCAAAAAGGAATTAGATCACAGACATAACTGAAGGTAAATGTACAACATAAACCCACATAACTGGCAAGCAACTACTTTAACAACATTTCTAACATTTTTTCCTTTTTTTTTTTTTTGAGATGAAGTAAAGAAAAGAATGAAAAAAATGGATAAATACAAAGAATTTATGTTAAACAAGGACAGCCATCTTTCACACTACAGGGACCAGGGCCCACAAGCACCATCCAACAACACGATAGACAGCAGGTGGAATGACTCACTTTGGACAACTCACATCATGTCTGTCTGCTCAGGCTATCTGGCCTAAGAGTAGCTGATATATAAAAGAAAGTAAAATGATTTATTGTAACATGATGAAGAATTACTGAGCTTCTCAGCAACTTAGTCAGAGCAAGGGTTCAGCAAATTAGATTACTAAGCAATAACAGCTTTTCTTTTCCCACTTAATGTAATTTTTTTGCACTAATATTCTGTCTGCCAACAATGGCCCCAGGCTTCTAAAGGTCAAAGTTTGCCTGCAGTCTGCATCAGTCACAGTGACAGCGCTGAATGAACCAGAATAGTTAATTAAGAGTTAGGCCCACAGTTACCATGGGCATGGAAGTCAAATGCAGAAATGTTAGGAATTTCTCTAAGTATGGGTCACAGAAATTAAACCAAAGAATAAATATTAGTTGTGGAATGGGAAGAGGAAATCAGCCATGGCTGATATCTCATAGCTGCTGGAGAAATGACAGATTGGGTAAGTCTGCTGGAAACATGAAAAGAAGTTTAAGGGGGGAAAAAATGAAGTCTTATGATGATTAAGGTCTTTATGTTTTTGGTTTTGGCTTTTTTTTTTTGGTAACACGATAAAGAAAAGGTTTTCCTACAGACACAAAGACATGTAAACTATGACAGCACAGTGCTTCCCAAGCAAAGGAAAAAGAAAAAGAAAAAAAAAAAAACTTTGAAAGAAATTAAACAGTCTGAACCATGGAAAGTCAGATGGCTAGAGCATTCCTAGAAAATCACTTTATCTACAGATATGTCTGGAAGTAAAGAAAGAATGGAGTGACTTTACTGAAATGAGACTGACCACTGTGAGGCTGCTGCATTATATGCAAGGCTTGGAGGAATATAAGAAAAATGTTGTTTTGGAAGAGATTATACATTTTCTTGTTTGGTTGGTTGTTTTTTTTTCATAGTTAAAGCTGCAGCTTATCCTAGAAAATTCAATCTTCTCTGGAAAATATTGTTTTCAATTAAAAAGTAATTGCATTTTCTCATGAAAAGATTTTTGTCTTCAACTTTAAAAAATAGAGTAATAATTTCCAAATAAATTCTGAGTAATTTGCAAATCATTTTCTATTTGCGTTATTGTTAACTCCTCTCCATGTGTACTAATTTAAACAGTGATGAGGGTTGTTTGAAAGGTCTCTTTAAGCTTTGATTAAACAACTTTGTAGTTTTGCAATTTCATATATGTTCCAAGATTTTTCTTGCAATGGATTTAGCTGCACAGAACATATGGCATTTATAAAAGTAGACAACACATGGACCACATGCTGGGATTCATTTCCCTCATGAAAGTGATTTAATTCTATAATTTTAATTCTCTTTTCTTCTGCTAAACAGATACCAAAATATATCTGATAATCCAAAATGAGTTTTCTATGATATACTGCAGAGTTAAGAATGCTAGAATATATTCAAATTGGTTTGATGAGGCAAATTTTGTTGCCCACAATCAGGTAATTCATTTGAAATCTTTCCATAGCCTGTAGCAAGATTACCGTGGGAATGTAAAAATGTAAGTAAATTGTTGAGCATTTCTGCTTGACACTGCTTCGGTTTTAAACAGCAAATTATTTCAGCATTGTGTAACTTCTGTTACCAATAGGGTTTGCTACAGACCTCATGTTGTTTCCCAAAAAGCAGTATGCAAGTACTTTTTGAATGTGGAAACATTTCATTTGCAAATTGTGAACCACTTGCCCGCTGAGTCTACTTCATGACCGCTAGTTATGTTTTAATTGTGCCCATTAAAAATCATGCTGAAAAAATTTACATTTGATAGGCAAAGTTAAGTTTTACTCCCATACTTGTCTCTCTGTAGGTTGCTAGAGGAAAGCATAAGGAAAGTAAGAAAACAAGAGAATGAAAATAGAAACTACAGTTCAGTTAAAAAGGAAACTTGAAATAAAAACTGGAAACAAGGTTTTATGAGCTCTTTATCAAGGATTTATCATTCCAGTTATGCTAAAGTGATCATATGACTCATCAAACAGTAACTGCTAGATATTTACTGATGAATTGCACCGCAGTTAAGAAAAGCAACTAGATAACGTAACAACAAAATGTTCAGTAAGTGATGACACCGTTTATTCCTACAGAACTAAACTGTTCTAACTGTTAATCTCACGATTTTCCTACAGGAAAATGATCTACCATAAAGCTGCACTATACTATAGTTTAGATCCGTTTGACGCTGGATACAATTTTCTACACCGGGGTATCCAAAGGTGTCAAGATGCCTTGCGCTGCTTTAGTATCTAATCTGTTCCGTAAGCAGGTTTTTCTCAGCAAGCTTTAGAGTCAACCTTATATTGCATAGACATGATACCTCTAAGTGATATATATCTTGAAGATGGGCTCTCGGACCATGTGGTGTCAGTCCTGTAATAGTATATTAAGATTTATGCCACCTGTGTTAAAAACATGGATAATTATTGGTAAATACTGTTATGGCAAAGGCATTACTATAATATAGTGCAGTTTTACAAGCTGACATTGGCAATACTGTATTTCTCAAACTGACAGAAATTCAGAATGTACGGCTAGGGTATTGCAACTTGAGTTTCTATCTAGGGAAAAGAAGGCATTTGGAGCGAGCCAAGAAAAGCGGTTTTATTCAGGAAGTATAAGCACACCTGGTGAGTTAAACACAGGAGCTGAAGGGGCATTACATACAACTGTTTCAGCGAGCAATGTGTTATAGGGGTTGTTAGTGCCGTGTGGTCGAAGAAGAGGGTTTGTTAGTAGGTAATTGCCAGTCATTCCTAAAGCAAAAGAAACAGAAAAAAATGTCAGTTCTTTAATTTTAGGCTGACAGTTTCAATAAAGAATATTTTTTATTCATCACGAATCATGTAGGACTTGTCAAATGTAATTCAGCTGAAAATTTCTGAATGTATTTGAGCTATGTATTTGAAATGGGAGTAGGAAAATACAGTTAGATTCCAGTAATTCACAGGTGCTGTCCAAATCCCCAAAGTAAACATCTGGTGAGAGTGACATTTACTAATGTATACAAAATCACTGTTACACAAGAATAGCAATTAAATGTGTAGAGATCAAGGTACTACATAAAGCTATTATAACTTTAGAAATGATCGTATGGAACGCTTCTGTCCAGAATTGAGAGAACTGAATTTCTCAAATTGAAAGGTATTGAAAAATCTCTTATGACAGGATCAGAGCTGTTATTCACTTTATTAAAAACACAGGGATAATGGAAGGGAATTGCTGTTTTCAAACAGACAGTGGATGACAAACCGCAAGAAGCATATCTTAGTATATGTAAAAGTATGCATGCTGAGGGGAAAGCAAAATATTTGCTCTAAGAAATCAGAGCGTTCACATTTTCTCCCGGGACATTCATGCTGCAAATTTATCTGCCAGGTTTTAAAAAAGAATTCCTCGAACGACAATTTTTCTTTAAACAATCAGTTTACAAACAATGTAAGATGGAACAAAATACTACATGAACAGATATTTTTTTTAAACCCATTTTACATGTTAATGCAACACCATTTAAACAGCTCTCGGAATAATTAGAAAAAAAGCCCAGCATATTTTGAGAAATTATTAAAAAGTCAATCTCTGAATTCTAGCTACTAGAAGAAAACTGAGTTGGAACAGTGACAAAAAAAACCCACACAAAATGCTGTGATTCAAAATTAACTTTAAACATTTCATTAAGGTAAAATTCCACTTTCTTTTCTACTGCATTGCACAGCAACATATCAGGAGCAGTGTATTACAGACCCAGGGACAACGAAAGAGCCAGCTATATTTTTACAGTACGGGTATTTTTATTTGGTGATGAAACGATAGTTTATATTTCAAACGTTAATGCTTTTGTACTACCACAGGTACTTGGTAGCAGAAATGAAAGGAAAATTCTAAGATTCAGAGAAGTATTGCCTGATTATGCTACTCTTATTTGAGAGTTCGCATCAGTGAACAACTAAAAAGACCTTATCATAAGTTTTTTCAGTTGCAATTTACTTATTACTAGAAATACTAACTGAAATATGTTTTGCTTGGAGGCGCTTTTTTTTGTATACTATATTTAATCTTGGTTAGAATTATTACCTGTAATTTATAGTTAAGAGATTTTTTTTTATTCAATCCAAAATTTTTTGCCACATTTAAAAGCTTGTTTTTTTATTTTAAAGGAAAAATGACACTGGCCATTACTTATGAAACTACCCTTATACATATTATCACCGAGATAGTGACAATATTATAACAGAATAAAGATGATAAAAATTTTTCTAATCATGCCAGAACATCTCTGGTGACTTGAGACTGGAGCTCCAGAACAGGGAGAAGCTTCCAAGACCTGTGTTCAACTCTGAATTAACTGACTGTGCAGCATGGTTAGGGCAAACCTCAGGAGTCGGAGACACCAAATTAGGGTGAAATCCCAGACTTTTATCTATAGCATATTTACAAGACTTTAAGAAGACGCTGGAAGGGAATGTACTTCTTTCTTGATCATGAAAAATATACATTTTCTACTTAGGAGAAGTTAATTTTGATTTTGCCAGAGGAACATTCAAGATTCAGATGGAGGAAGCCGTGAGACACACAGGTCTTATCTAGAATCATGCTTTCTGAAATCTTTTCTTTTGCGGAACATCACACCTCTTACTTCCAAAATAAATGTGAGCTACCAAATCTTGAAAAAAAACAAGGGAAGAAAATTTGCTAGTTACGGTTGATGAGGGCTTTACAGCAGCCCTGACAGTGGTGAATTTTCTGTTTGAAACTTTCAGAGTTGATCAGGAACTGGTCACAATGAGACCACGTGTTCTCCTAGGGATGTGGGTGGAAGAGCAGGCTTTTAACTTGGCTTGCGCAGAGCAGCCTTCCCTCCATTGCTAGCTCGCACTGCCTTAAAAAAACATAGCGGGAAGGAGAGAAAGGAAGGCACGTTCTGTCTCGGTTAATACCCCTGCCTTCTAACTGGACGTGAGAATGAGGTTACAGATTTCAAAGTCTATTTGAGATGAGAAATTTGGAGTTTTGGCTTCTCTGTGCCTGAAAATCTGGATTCTATCCCATGTGACAGATACGATGCTCTTTGAAATAGAAAAGATAAATGATTTACAGACATCTTTTGCATAGAAATGATATCAATTAGATTTCACTGGGAAAATTTCTGCACCTAAAAATCATAGTCAAATATGCATTAAAATGTTACTGCACTCATATTTCTCTTTCATATTTAACCTATAAAGGTTAGGAAAGATTTAAAATTATGATCTTGCTTTTAAGTTAAATTATCGATGAAACTTATTTAAATACATTGCCACGAATGGAGGAATTAAACTTCTATATCAGGGGGCCAGTTGAGGGAACATGGTTTTAAAATGTGCTGGTGGATGACTTTAAAACTCTGCTTTTAAAGGATATTTGTTCCAGAATTTTTTTTTCCAAACATTTTTTTCAATTCTTCTGTGTTAAATGATATAAAATCTGTATAAAATTTAAGGCTTCTAAAACGGAAATGTTCCCAGTGACTGACCTTGATTAAGTGTTGAAGTGCTGTTGATGTCACCTGAGATAAAAGACGATTCAGATTGTTTTCTCACAGTGTCATTCCACATCCTCCTTATACGACTCTGTTAACATAAAGCAATGAGACAGAAGTTACAAAAAGATTTTTTCCTACTTATGTGCTATTACGTAGAATATTTGTGTTTATTTTGGCCTGAAGTAAGCCATTCTTCTACCATGGAGTGAAACTCCTTCTTTTGTTATTAAAAATCTAATTTATTAAATTTCATTTAGATGAAACATAGTGGTATAAACCTTCCTATAAAACAGACCCTAATTGCAAGAAAAATAAGGTGTTTGCATTAGACCAAAGTAAAAGGAAATGTTTAAAAAGAATAAATTCTACTATGCAGAAGCATGAATTTGCCATCTAAATGATAATCCTGAGAAGACAATTAGTGCTTCTGATTGGAACATGTCAGTAGGCTTTTTATAAATAAGGTTAATTAAAAGATGCTGTCAAAATCTTTGTTACCTGAGTGCCAGAGGAATAGCGAGCACTAGTTCTTGTTGTTGATGCCTTCACTGAACTGTGGGGACTCTCCGTTGGTAGTCCACCACAGCAGTAGGAATGTCGGAAGCATTTGCCATATTCCTTACGTACCTATGGAAGGGGGGAAAATTACTTCGCACAAGAAATAGTGTCAAATATCTCTGCTAGCAAAAAGACGTGAACTTTTGGTTGAAACTACTCACACACTTTTCAAGCAAATAGATAATTCTTGTCTATTGCATTGTTAGCCATTAGCAAAATCAGATATTTTTCCCTACTCAGTGGCAGCATTATCAGCTATCCAGGATTTTTGAACAAATTATTTCCAAGGTATACACGTGTTTCATTTAGATGTGAGTGAATAATCATTATGGAGTTATTTATGGGATTATTTTTATTTTGTCTTCATATTGTAGATGAATATAGTTAAGTTTGCCTGAACTGAATGCTGGCTGAAAATAGTCCTTTTTATATGAGTTTTTGGTGCAGAAACCATAGAAAGCCTATCTTCCCATCTTAGCACACAAGAAGGGCTGAGGTAACTAGCCTTCGGGCTGCTGGGTACTGCCCATTAAGTTATCCCTTCCAAGAAAGTATGCAAAACCTACAATGACTATAAAAGCATTTTTATATAAAGCCACATCTGCTTCGGGATTGTACAAAGCTCACAAAGGCCCCTGCCCTGCTCCAGGCAGAGCGCCAGCTATGCTGGTGGAGGCACCGTCAGTGTTTCAAAGTTAAATTTTGAACAATAAAGGCTGGGAAACGAAGCATTTTTCACTTTTAGGACCGAAAAAAAAAAATCCTCGTTACTGCCTTTGCTGAACCTAGAAATCTGAGCACACCTATGCGTACAAGAATTTTGTCTGACACACCAACAAATCTAATTAATGATTCCAATATTTGGCCTGCATTTATTCACCTTCTGTTTCTAGTGACCTACTAGAAACTTTAGTTTTGTGGTTTATGTGTGTTAACACTTGCCATGAAAGTGATCAGCATTAATTTACAGAGCAGTTAATTCTCTCATATTCGGTGACTACTACACTAACTACTACTTTCAGATAACGGAAGAGCCCATACACATCTCAGCAACATGACAGCATCAATGAAAGGACACAGTGGATAAAATCTTTAAAGATGTGTAAGTCTAAATTCGTCAATCTTCCACCAGATACTTGGGAATCTAAGCGTCACTTCTACATCAACAGGACTCGTGAATTTCTGGAAAAGTGGAATTTCAGCTAATCTGGAAATTCTGCTTAATGGGTATGTAAAAAGGAAAGAGGGGAAAATGCAAGAACGTAATATGTGGATTTACATATACCATGTGCTGTTTTCAGTATTACAAGGATTTTACTCACGGAATACATACTGTGATGTTTCTATAAATTCCAAGGTTGAAAAAAATTTGAATAGCTGGTGCCTTAACTTCAAGCTAGGGAGAGTAACTCATCTTTTTATAAAAGTATTTGGTACGTATTTTAAGTGAATCCCTATCTATATCAGCAAAATGATAAAAAATAGAAAAGTGAAAACAGAAATGCATGGACATAGAATTATAATCTTTAACTCTGTAGTCTGAAAAACATAAGTCTATATATATCATCACTAGATGGTATAACACCTAAGAAAATACATTCCTGAACACTAATGGATATTAAATGCTCTGAACCACTACAGAGTAGAGACAATAGCAATCAAAGCTGTATTTTTACCCAAATACCACCCTCCAGGGCTGGTTTTGCCTAATGCCTATATTGCAGTGAATGTACATTATCTGTCAGTACTGCGCATTCCACTGTCATTATTTCTAAATTATAGCTTGTTGGAAACTGATGGAAGCAACAGCACTATCATCCTGTCAGAACTGGAAACATAATAGTTTTCACTTTCACAATTCTATTTCTCTGGTCAATTTAGTGACCAACTAGTAATAACAGACTAAAAAGACTACATTAGCTATGCAGACAGAGGATAGGATGATATCCAGTCAAAGGCATTGAAACTTAAAAATCTTAAATGGCAGCTTTAACATTCTTTCAGGTATAAATCTTATTGCTCTAGGTTATGCTTCTTCACACTTGACTGGTATTTTAATACTGCTTTTTGCTGACTCCACTTAATATAAAAACAATGCACAGCTGTAAAAAGAAATAAAAGAGGAATCTGGTTTTGATTTTCAAGTCCAATACAAGTGGCAGAGAAGGCAACATTATATGAAACCCTAATCTAGAATTTATCTGCATTTTGAGAATGTTTGCATTTTCTTCCCTGTCTTCTTAGGCTCAATCCCCTCTCTTAAGTGTGCTTTTGTTCTCTCAAAATGAGAGCAGCACCGTGTTCATCTGGATAAAATTCTTTCTGTCTACCAGATCTTTTTCTAAAACATGGCTGAACGCCATTGTCTACACCAAATTTAGAGATGCTGATACTGTTAGAGCTGGTACAGTTGAGAACATACAAGAACGGGCTTTTTGTACTTACACAGCAACGCTTTATCCAATGATCTCAAACCATTTTATAAGTATCAGTTAATTATGTCTCTGGTGAGCTAATTATAATGGGAGTTAATAATTGCTAGGTCTCCAGCCTAAAACTGGTAAAAATATTTAGAATCTAAATATTGCAAATTGGGTATTTGCAAATGCAGGATGTATTGCATTTTATGCTAAGTTTTTTTGGGTGGGATTTTTTGACATTATCCCTTCCTTTCAACTCTCGTTTACTTTCATTTGCTACATCTTCTGACACAGGCTATGAGCTTTTTAGTTTTGTCCTTCTCTAAAGCACCTCTAAGGTGTCCTGGGAAGCAACCTCCACCCACAGCCCAGGGAAGAGAAGGGGTGCAGGGAACCCAAAGAGAATCCCACCCAGATACGCCCTTCACTTCCTCCTCTCCTGTTTGCTCCTCTCTCCCATGCTCCTCTCCTCAGCAGATCTGCTCCTTCTGGACCCCTCTGCTCCCGTCAGGCAAAGGGGAGCGCAACTAATTTAGCACATCCCTCTCGTGAGGGAAGGCTCGTGCCAGGGGATTCAACTTTTTCCAGTTAAGAGCACGGAGCTGTTGGATTGCTGAGGGAGCCAAACACTTGAAAGAAAGTAGTCATGCTGGCATCTTTGGAAAACTCTCCCCATTAGCAGTTGTCTAGCATTAATGACTACTTTTTGCTAAGGTGTGACAAAGTTCATAATAAAATTAATTTTCAGATCTCACTTTATTTTGTAATGAACGGGCACTCATAGTGCAATCCCTGCCTGTCACCCCTAGCTTTATGTGGCAGCTTAATGGCATCTCAGGAGAGGTCCTCTGCCTTGATCTGGGAAAGAGAGAGCTTCCAGGCTGAGATGGGCTGATATTGTAAATGATCCTTTCTTTGCAGTGCTGCAGCAGAGGCACAATTTGTTTCATGTGCACATAAAGGACTTTTGGCTGTAAGTCCAGACTAGTACGTACCACATTACCAATGTTAAACAGTATATTTTCTATAGTCATTTTCTTCCCACAGCCTCAAAACTTTTCAAGACCAGGTTGGAAAAGCTGCATCCATTTTAAAACTGCCCAGGCCACAGAGCAGTTACGACTCCCACAAGCACACAGAGCAAGAATTGCTTTTGAAGCCTAGTCCTCTCCTCAAACTACTTCAAAATACTCCAGTTGTTGACATTGCTAATTTTTTCTCTGTTTTTCAAGAAATATATGTGGTATTTTCAAGGAGTTAGGGAACACACCTCTGTGTTTTCAGTAACTTACTTTCTTTTGAAGGGCACAATGAAAGATGAAAATAAACATTCCTTGGAAAGCATTAAATACTGTGAAGAGATAGGTCATCACGACAGTCCCCTCATTGATAAACAGCAGGCCAAATGACCATGTTAGGCCAAGGAGACACAGGAGAGCAAATGCACCCAGGACCCACGATCTGTAAAAGAAAATTAATTTTAGTAACATCACTTACAAGAATGCATATCTCCAAATCCAATATTAACATTTCAGTTCCTGCAGTTGACTTTTACTAGGTTCATATTCAAATGTAAAAATTCCTTGGGTTTAACCTTTTATCTATTCAAGAAAGAACAATTCCATTTGGTACTCTTAGTCTCCAGTGAAAACAGCAAGAGTAGATATGACCTTTTTCTTTCTCAAGAACTGCACAGGATGTCAAAACTATTTTGAAATACAGAAGTATAGTGCAAGCCCCAGCTACTCCATTGCTTTATCTGCTTTTACAAAAAGAGATTGATAAATCTGGCTTAGCCACTAATCACACCATAGATTTTAAACAGTGGTGCTGCCATATGACACCAAATAATGTAACACAAATGCACAAAGGTTAAACAGCAGATTAAAAGCCTAGAGCCCAAATCTTTAATGCTCCGATAAACTCAGCTAAACTGAAGCTAGATGATCTAACTTCCGCATGAAGAATCCCTGCTGAAATGTGACAAAAATATGGATATTGCTCTACAGAATAGTCTAAAAAAATTTCCATCATGAATAGGTTAAGGAAAAGGAATTGTAGAGAACGGCACAGAATGAAAGGGAAAGGGAATTTAGTCAGTGAATTCCACATCTAACTAATGATCTTACTTGATAAATGGCTTATTATCTTCATAGCTAGAAAGCATTATAAGCAGAAAAGAGAAACAAAATTATTAGACAGAATTGAAACAGAAATTAATAAGAGCATTTTTAATTGTCTATAAAAATTAGTCAAAATTAGGAAATTCAAAATGCAGAGGCAAGCAATTTAAAATTATAAAGGCATATAATAGTTAAAAATTCTTTAGCAAATCAGGTATCTCAAAACTAGTTAATTAAAATTAAGGGAAATCCACAATATTGACCGAGTTTGTAAAGTTAAAAATCATGCTAGAAATTTGTTAATGTAGGGTTCTATCTTACCCAGGTAAGTCCGTATTATAGTAGCCATCACAAACACGGTAATTACTGGTGTGGATGAGAAGACAGAAAGAGGAAAAGGAAGAAAAGAGAGAGATGCTAAAGATTAGCTCTCTCTCTCATCATGCAACATGCAATGAAGCTGATACTGACCTATCTAGAACATCTACTTCACAACGTTAGCCTTACTGAAAATCTCCCTTTGCCATTTTCAACATTCAAAGCAAATCTGTAAGACCCTTTCACATCCAACCCTCAGTGTTAGAAAGTTGCACCATCCCTTCAGTGTTGATAACAAAAACCTTCAGTACAACGTAAAGCTATTCAGAATACAGTAAAAGACTATCTAAAGAAGCAAGAGCTGCCAAAGCCTTGTCAATTAGATAACACTTACATTACTCTGCAACAGGGATACTGCAGTACAGCACCATGATAAAGTAAACATTTGTTAAATTAGCATGAAAACAGCAGATAATCTTCAAGTTAACAATAATAATAGAGTCAATTCTCTTGAGAGAACAGGATTACGAGTAGAAACTGCTCAGAATCCCTAAATCAAAAAGTCATTTAACAAAACAAACTTAATATAATCATATCAGCCATGCAAACAGGAACATCATTTTTGAACTGCATTTTAAATGCAAATGAAATTACTACAGTGCTGTGGCATTTCCGTGAAACAGTTTCTTGGCACTAGTTCCAGGCTGAAATTATCTAATTTTGACCGGCGTTTGTGACATTACAGCAACAATGTGACGAAAGCAGGATTGGCTCTGTTTGCTTCTAATTGACATCTGCAGTTGCTGGGAGACAATGGCATGTGCTCCTAATGGAGAGTAGCTTTCAATCAGTTCAGCAATCAGAAAATAATCATAGTTCTCATACTTGAACACAAAGCACTTACTTAATGTTTTCCAACCTGCTAGAGTCTGGTTTCAAAGTGTTTGAGTGCTTCACCATTTTGCACAATGTGATCACCAGGAAGATAAGATTCAGCTGTCAAAACAGATAAGAATGAAATTAAACTACTTGAAATAATAGGTTGAATAATGATGATGTTAGAGACTAAACAAAAACCCCGTAGTTTACTTTCAAGTATGTAGCGAAACTGGGTAACCATATCAGGCAGTCTGTAAAAAGTGATTGCAAATAAGGATGACAGGGGAAAAAAATGTGAGAAGTCCTTGTTTCACTTAATTTTCCAAATTCACCTCATCATCATGAACCACCATTCTTAGCTCATGTCCAACATTTGCCATTGTCAGTCTAGTTCTGTCTTCCAGCATGTTGTGCTCGGCCCCTGTTCACCTTCGCCTGTCACCTCTGGCTCTTGCCCCATCTGACTGACTTCTTCCGAGGACTATGGTTACCCCGTTACTGTACTATACTAGTTATCTTTTTGTCACCCCATCCTGCTCCTGGAATGTACTTCGCCTTTGCTGGTTTCTCCCCTTCTTTGTTTTTATTCCCTTTTGTTCTCACAAATCCCACTGGGGTCTTGAAAACAGATTAAATGTAACTGAAGAAAAAGCAAGAGAAAAAGAAAAAGAAACACAAAGACGTAGCAAATTCATCAAACTTCACAGTGCCGTAGACATGTGCTGGTGCTGCACCCTCCCACTGCCCTCCTTCCCTTTGTAGTCTGGATTCTGTCGAAGCGAGACTGCATGCCACTTGAAGGAAAGGACTATGCTGTCTTATTCTTGTTGTGTCATTCATATAGGTAACACCCAGGAAGATACTGAAGGTAATTTTTTATAGTTTTCCTATTGTGAAACAGAATCATAGGTATCAAAGATACTAGGTGCCTGTCTCCTATCTATTTCAAAGCATGTGAAGAGCATAGGTAAGCCAAATACAAGGATGCCTGTAGAATACAGGTTGAAAAGCGGTATACAGTTAACTTGAGTAATTAGTACGTACTGTCCTGTATCACGCAGACAAATCAAATAAAATCATATGTTTAAAACCAGTAAGAGATATGTCCTTTCAGGGAAAAGACATCCATCTTTATCTACTAGTACAATGGTCCACAAGAAATGACTGAACCGATAGGTAAGAGAAGATGGGAGAATACGCTTGGACATCCTTACAACACGTGTATTAGATAGATTATAAACCCATTCTTACAATCTTCTGTATACATCTGCACTGGTTACTGATGGAGAATGATCAAGCCAGCCTCTCATTTTGGGGATCCTTTGCTTTGAAACAGCATCAAAATCCTCACAATTTTTGTAACACTGGGGATACCAGTTCATACCAGATGTGTTCCTATAGCTGTGCCACAATGATCAGAAATGTCACTCAAACCCTAATATAGAGCAGGTCTTAACAATCTAGAAAAGAGGAGTATTTTAAAGGCTCTGATCAGAATCTGTTAACAAAGACACGCATTATAGAAATAATTCCTGCTGCTAAGAGCAATCAAGTTATCACTGCTGCTGCTGTCTCAAAATCAGGATGGACAATATGAACTATAATGCAGTTCTCAACACCAGAACAGTGCTTGGCAGCTTTTGACCTCATCAGGCGCGATTCAAACATCTTTACAGTTGTATCTTGAGATTAATACAAAAAGTGTATCTGATACAAGTAACAAAAATAAGCTTTTATAATTTATTTCTGTGTTTCAAGAACTGACAGAAAATACTTGACCTTTAAGTGGAGGTATGTACATGGTGTAGGTTAAGCATGATTTCCATTGCTGCAAAATGTAACAGAAGTGTCAATATCTCATGACCCTGCTGATTACCTTTTATGATTCTTATAGGTAATAACTAACCAGTTGAGAAACACTTCATTATATCATTGTTATCATTTTATTCTTCTTATCTAGGCTTCCACTGTACTGTGTAAATTCCTTGGGTGAGAAAACAAGTTGCTTCTCTCCCTGGCCTCTACGCCAGACAGAGGATGTGGGCTCTGTGTGTGACCTGACCCTCAGATCCATGCCTTTGCAGGCAGACTTTCTTCTTCTGTACTTGAAAAAGCTTCTTGCACATTTTGGTAGCTGACATAACATGTACTTCTCCAGCCTGCTTAAAAAAATGTAACTTCCAATTTACTTCTTCTGAAAACAAACAGATTAAGAGCTAAGAGACATGCCTCATGCCAATCCGAACATGTAAATCAACTTTGGCTGCAACCTATGCAACCGGGAGCGCACAATCCAGTTCAGAACAGTATTTACAGCACAGCTGGAAGCTAATCCTTGCCTAAGTAGCTACCCTGGAGTATCCTGTATTGTACAAGCAACATCATTCTTGGATCAAAAACTCATAGACATGCCTTAGCCCATAAATGACTGCCTTATGAAATGAGAGTTTTTTATCCTCTGATTCTTTGTACGACTGAAGTGTGGGCTTGGCATACGAAAAACAAGAGCTTGTATTTACATACAGAGGGTCCTTCGGTGACATGCAAGCAGACACGGCCCTAATCCAGAGCCTGAGCCAAGCTCCAGCGTATTACGCAGGTTTTATGTAGATACTCAGCTCTGTCTGTATACATGTCCTTCATGGACTAGGGAATAACTGCATATAGCAGTTTCTTAATAGACACTTCAATTCTAATTTAGTTACAGAATCCCAAAAGCAGCCCACAGAAATAACAATGCTGTATCACAGTAGCTGGAAAAGTCCTTCCAAGAAAAAAAGTGAAAAAAAGAAAAATATTGTACTTTGAAGACAAAGTAACTATGGCAACAGAGCATACGATACTTGCTTCTCCATCACTGTGAAATACTGAATAGTTTTCAGTTTCAGCAGTCAAAAGACCATGGTTTGCCACTTGTTCAAACATGCTGGCATCTCTGTTACACATTGTATCATTATCAAAAGCCTATTTTGCCCGCTTAAAAATACTGTAACCAACAGCTTTCTATAGATTCGCTTTTGGCTCCCTCACTGCTCTTCCTCTAGAAACTGATTGTTTTGGAGGAACTCGTGAGTTAAAGACTTTTGGGCATCCTGCCATTTTATTGCACAAGACACTAAGCAGTGAGGGAAGGGAACTTGTTGGAGAATAATTGCTTTTAGAAGGAATGTCTGAATTACTCTTCTTGTTGAGGAATACGTGAGGGAAGAAGAAAACACATGTAGTGCTTCTGCATTTATTTGTACCAACTTTGTGTAAGGAAAGCTTTTTCAGCCCCAGCAACCTGGTCCGACCTCAGAGCTGAGCCTGTTTGGGGCAGGAGGTTGGATGACAGATCTCCTGAAGGCCCTTCCAACCTCAACTGTTTCATGACTGTGTGAGGACTGAACTGCTACTCAGCTAAGCAAATGAATCTGTAAATGTTTTCCAAACTTGACAGATGGTCTGAGTAGGACTCCTTTCTTTAAGAAGAATGTTCACCACAAACACGCAGTACTCTGGGGTCACCTAAAGACCCACATGAATGGCAAGATGGGCTTTTGAAAGCAAACTTGTAAAGGAAAAAATGGGCCTCTCACGACAACTTTCTCATCACTTCATATACCATCCAGGGCTAGTGACTGCTGGGCCCCATCCTGACCGCTGGGCTGCATCCACCCCAGATGAACCAAAATCTGCACCTGAACCGCTCTCCTTCAATTACAATAAAAAATATAAATACATTGTGTAAACACACACACAGCCACAGTGTATACATTTCAGTTGCGAAATTATACCCTTTGTAAAGTCAGCAGAATATCTTTCATGCTGCACTTCTGAAAATCAGACCAGCACCCTTTTGAAGGCTAAAAATAAGAATTTCAAAGTCTGGTCAGGCATCAGATTCGGATTTGAAGAGTGATACCAAGAGTGACAAGACACACAGCTACAGTAGGTGAAGCTATAATGTGAGATCTCTTAAAACATTAGCTCATAAGAATAAGTAAAAAAATGGACTGAGAGTATTTTGTTAATGTTTATACTAGGTTTTTGCTGTAATTTCTAAAATATATTACCCACTATAAAAGAACGGATACTGGATTACATAGAGAACTAGCTTAATCTGTACTCTGATTTTAGAAATGTATGTAATAGTGAAAAAATAATTAGAGCACTTTTAAAATACCACTTCTTACTTATCTCTAAATATGACAAGTATAATTGGATAGAACGGAGCGAAAGACAGACAATTAGATATATATTAAAAAATGAAAAGTAATTACTTTAAAATATAAAGTTTGAAGATTTTTTATGGTAATAATCAAATGCAGCACCCTGGATGATCATGCTTCTTTCACAGCCAACACACAGAAGGCCATTTCTGGTTTGGAAATCAGAAGGTACTGGACATGAAAAATGGTATAAGTAGGAATTTTGTCTTTCTGGCACCTGAAACCTATGTAATTTTGAGAGAGGGAGTGTCTTCAAGTCAAATTAATTTTTTTTAAAGTGTATGCAATAACCTGCACAGAAGACTAATGTATTGGAATTAATTGCAGGTACGATGAATAAGTAGCCAAATAAAGCTAGATAAATTTCTCCCTGTGAGCAATAGATAAATACCATTTATCAACTGTCTGCTTTAGAAAGATATATGTGTATTATTTACATGCATAAGCTTACAACTACAGTTCATTTTCATATGTGGAGCTAGATTATGTGTGCATCTATATGTATACATCCACTGACCTTGGCGAAGTAATGCCTCAACCCGAGTGAAAAAAAGAAACTATCTTTCCTATGTTAACGATACAGGACATCCTAGGAATTTTTGCTTAGCCTAACACATTGGCTCCATCTGTGAGGAGCAAACTCCAGTGATTTTGGCTGAATTAAAGTCAAACCAACGTCACCCATTCCTTGGATAGGAATGAATATGGATCTACATAGAAGTCAAAATACTCAGGCTATTCTGACCACAGATTACAGGAGTGCACTGTTTGTTTTACAGCCATCAACCTGCTCAATTGAATCACATCTGCCTGAGCTTAGCAGCTTAAAATTCATTCCACACAGCCTGCAGTGCTGACATGGATATGATAAGACAGAAGAACAGAAACACCACTCTGAAGTAACCTAGCTGAACTGCACATGTTCTGACCCTTTTTGAACTCCCCGGAGCTTTTGTTACCTGGCAAATGCAGCTCTAAAACTGCTCTTGTATCTCCAGATCTTTGCTCTTAGCCATGCAGAAGCCTATTTCTCTCTGGGACTGGCAGCGAGAGAGGTGCTCTCTGAAGAAGGCTTCTAAATGAGTGTGCACGCTGAACTCTTACTGAACTGAATTAATTATTAAAGATGCAGATGGAGCTGTCCAAATGATAAGAACAGCTCCTGACGTATCATGATCCAAGCTTTCATTAAACCATTTCAGGCATACTAATGGTTTCCCACCGCTCATTACTTACATGCTCTTTTCTCATAGATATAATAACCCTGGTGCCTAAAGGCATGACAGGCTATGGAAATAGCGAAGTTGAAAGTTCCTCAGAAGACGTACTAAGGAACTTCACACTTCCCCCCTATGATTCATTTTGTGCAAACCTGTATATACAGACACAAGTGCAAGTGCTTATAAACTCAGAGAAAAATTTGTAAATCAAAGTAGTAAGCGATATTGTCAAAAAAGTTTATGTGCATTGACAGTACTATTAAACTAAGAATCATAAAAATGATTTGATGAACGTGTTAAAAAGCCTACCAAGGTGAAATTTTCACATGTTACTAAGTAAACTACTCTACAAATATGGCTCTTCTTCAGTTACACTGCACGTGACATATTATTTTTCAGCCATTACACTTCTCACACTTCTTCCTCCAGTCTCTCTTGCTTTCTCAGTTGGGACGATTAGAGGGCAAAGCAATTGCTAGAGAAGAATTACTCCCAGGAACTGTGCTGTGATTGCTACCTGCTGTTTCATATTTTTGAAGTTGGGAATACTACTCCCAAAGGCCTTTTGCGTCTCAGCCTAAATGATTTGCTGGAGGATAATAATGTCATGGCCAGTAAATAATAGTGAACTATGTCTGTACATGGTCAATATGATTAAATGTCCTTCACCTCTATTCTCACTCTGACCTGGTTATGAGGAAGTGAAAAAGCCGCCAGCAATGCCCAAAGCTTCCCATGTGAAATGTTATTTTAAAGCAAGGGAGAGAAATAGAGGTGACTTAGCAAAATACTCCCAGTAACAATAAAATAAAAAGCCAGACACAAAAAGCAAAATTATCACCACACAATCAGACTTCAGGTAAGTGAACTATTGTGGCACGGAACTTATAACAATTTTCTAGTAATGATTACAGCAACTGCAAGAAACAACTCTGTGTTGAAAAATATTGTCTACCATATTGAAAATACTAAATACATCTTTCAGTTGTAATTGTAGGTTTAATGAAAAAAGAATCCCTATCGTCCTGTGACTTGATTTAATTTAAATGTATTTAGAATAAAATCTGTACGATTATTATGGTTTATACTTAAATCTTATAAACACTGTAATTTTTCTAATTCAACCTGTACACACGCTTGAGTTTTGGCATCTATGTCTATTTCTTTGAAAATATGCCAATAAAGTCAAACAATTTCTATACGGCACAACTATTTTTTCTTAAGTGACTGCTCGATTGAAAGTTTTTGATATAAACAGAGAGTAAAACCAACCTAAATATACAGAAGATTATTTCAATATTGAAGATACACAGAAGGAACAAAGTGGCTACAAAAGACTGGCCAGGTACATTTTTTATAGAAAGTTCCATAATCAAAATATCAGTTTATTTTTACATGGAGAAGTAATGTAAACTACAAGCTACAAAAAGTGTTGAAAGAGTACATCTGGCATATAGATCTATAGAAGTCGGAAACTTCAAAATTATGCCTGATTATGCCTGATGCACGTGCTTTAGGCTCCAAAAATAATAATGACAAAATATAATTCCTGAATTTGGGAAGTCAAGGGAACCGAACTTCTGTTAACATTTCACGTCTCTACTGCTGTATAAAGGCAGGAGAATGGGCAACTATTTAGACTTCCAAAAGCATGAAAGCAAATTAATTCATCCTTCCAAACTATCAGCAGTTATGAGAAAAGCTTTCTATGTACATAGGCCACATCCCCAGCACCAGACTTCTAGAATATTTCCCACGCATAGCCAGGCTTTGAAGATACTGAACTAGCAGAGAAAACCAAGGTGAGCCAAAATGCACATCTTGCATTTACTTTCCTTCCAAATTCCTATCTTGTGCGGTGTTGGTATTATTAGCCTGTAATAACAGGGAGATGGTTTTGCCCTGGGTTGGCAGATGACTATGCGCTTTTTACCTGAAAGTGCTCAGAGAATGGATAATTGATGTATGAACACAATATTAAATCTTAAATAGACAACGGGGCACACAGCTGTGGGTGTACAGATCGGTGTGCATGCACACGACGACTTTACTCAACTGATTGCAAGAACGTGTACGTGCTTTCTACTGCTTACACAATATTCTATTATATATACTGAAACAGATGAACTTGTACATCTGACATATACTACATGTAGCATAAATAAACACAGTAGTAGTCATGGAAAAATATGCATATGCAAATACACATACAAATACTCTGTAAGTGTAATGGAATATAAGATTTACTTCATTATCCAATACGTTAGAACACTCTTTTGAGATAATTACCAGTTAAATTCTGGAATGTGTACAACAATGACTCAATTGAAAGCAATAATAATGGTTCCTTTAAAAAAACCCTGTGTTTAGTACTTCACTGATTTTTCATATGACTACACATGTCAATACGACCTTCAGAGTTCAAGCCATTAGGAAAAAATGGCTATGCCACCACAGCTTTGACAATTAATCATTTGGTCAGCACTCTTTAAAAGATTTCTAAACATTTATATAACCATTGGTCACATTACAAATTGTTTATAAGCATTTTCATGAAATATCTTGTGAATAAGGACGGTATTGACTGATGTTATTCAATCTTTTTAACTTTGCTGTGAGGCAACGTAAAAGGAAAAGAAAAAACCAAGTTCTTACCAGAATAATGAAGGTAACAGGTCCAATGAAACTCCAGATAAAATAGTTATCTACATGGAGCCAGCAACTATCATGGAAAAAAGAGAATGAAAAGTGAACAATTGCATTAGCACCTCAGTTCAATAAATTGAAAGTGCAAAAAAACTTTTTAAGGTAACATTTTGTCAGTAACAATGATAAACATTGCACAGTACCACTTAGTCCATGGTCAATTTTTCCTAACCTGAAACTCTTCTGATGAGTCCTGTTCAATAAAACTATTGAGCTTGAAAACACACCATCAGGAACAGCTAACATATAAGAAGGAACAAAACCAGTCAAAAGATTTGGTCACAGGTGCTATCATGGACTAACGAATCTAACAGCAGTAAGTATTTTTCAAAGGTTTTCCTGTAATTCCATGTAATCTTCAAAATGTGCTTTTAAGCACATTTTGCACATATACAAAGTGCAATATACATTAAGCATGTATATTGCTTATGCATATATACAAAATGCATATACATTAAGCACATATACAAAGTCCTTACTCCTGAGGAATACAAGACATAAAACGTTCAGAAGCCATGTTTTGCTGAAAAACAATATGGTATAAATAAAATGCCCCAACTGGGAGTTGAACAGTAGAGAAAGAATATGTGTGATACCAGACTAAATTACGTGTAAACCTATTAGGGCTGACTTCACTTAGCGATTCGTTTTTCATACAGCCCAGTTCCCTGCTGAATTGCTCTTATTTGTCTTTCATCAGTAGCAAAATCAAGCAGCTTCCTTGTAGTCAACAGTATCTTCCCATTCTGTAACTAATTTCATCAAAGGACAAAGTAAACACTATTGGAAGGCAAATTCATGCCTCTGGCAACTCAAATCCTCAGAAATGTTTTCTGTCTACCTTCTGTCACTTTCTGTATGTATCTGTATTTTTGTAAATAAAAGGCAGTGGCTAATTTTAATCCTGCTCTACCCGCCTGATAAAATATTATCAAAGTGAAACATATGGCTTGGAATATTGTACTGTCATAATTCAGGACGAGAGTTAGCTAGAGGGGCAGTTGGAACAAAGAGATCTAATGAAGCATTAGCTTAAAACTGGGCGGTTAGGCCTGTCAGATACTTTAAGTTGAGAATTTTTACTTAATATACATTTGAGGCCAAAAAGTTATTTACTTTTTCAATTTGTTTCAGGTCAATCTTTTGTGTTAAAAGAAAGACCATAATTTAGAATCGGTCTCTCTAGAGTACAAATCCTCTGAACCTAGAGAATTACAAAAGACTTGATTGTAATTTGTGCACAGCGTTGCCATTCTCTTACCAATAAAGCTTTCAGATGGTATTTTAGTCTGTCAGGGACCCTCTGACAGCTAATAGGCTTTAAAAAATTATTCACTTGAAAAACACTCAGGTCACTTGCAATTACTTACGCTTTCTCTGTTCCGTAGCTCTTATAGTCAATAGCTGCTGAGACACCAACTACTGTAGCGGGGAAGAGGTAGCCAGCAACATAATAGTACTTCTTCCTAGAATATTCACTTTCAAATACTTCTACTAACATTAGATAAAGCTGCACTCCTTCTAGACACATCCAGGCAAAGGCTGCCAGGAAGAAAAAGTGTAAGAGACCTGCGAATATTGGACATGCAATCTGCAAAGAAAAAGAAAGGTGAAAATATAAACCACAAATTCTTCACATCGTTACACCTCTAATTAAACACTGTGTAACAGAACAGCATATACTTTCACCACAGACCTTTCACAAACGCAAGAGCATTTTTCCTACCTGAAAACATACACGGAACATTTTCAAATGCTAAGGTGTTCATAGTAGCTGCAGAAAGTAAATTCATCTCAGCAGTATGAATGAAGATAAGGAAATTGTGCCCTCACCCCCAGTCTTCAATTATAGACTGGACTTTCCAATTTTATAAGCAAGTCTTTAATTTTGAAACTCATATGGTCTTAGGGCTTACAGTTTTGATAATCTGAGGCATGAACAGTTGGTTCTAGATGCATAATGTAATACTGCTTATTTAAAATTATAACACAGCCATCATGCCATTTTCATCTGCTGTAATTTGGAAGTTTCCACTGTTGTAACAGAAATCAACCTGAATTATCTCCCTTTTGGCTGAATTCTGGATTAAACTCTACCGAATTATTAGATTTCAACCCAATGAATCGCTTCTGAATGACAGAACTCAAAAACCTGCATGAATGTGCAGTGTAAAAAATGAGTAAATATATAAATAAGGCTCTGTACTAATATATATACGAAAAAGTAATCAATAGCTGTTGAGACATATGAATACACAGAGAGAAGATATATATGTTCCTAGTACGTCATCATTTAATTTCATCTCCTTTCAAAAGTTTAAGCCACCTGCTTCGTTAATAGCTGATGTTTCTCAACTGAAAATGAAAAACATTACTGTAAGTGGGAAATTAAGGCCACGGTGATATTTTTGATGGATGTAAATACTATTTATGAACATGTCTACTTTGTTTTCACATTGAGCTTTTATTTCAGCCTTGCTGTGTCAGAATGCTGAAAGCTTGGCAGTGTTGTCATGTTTTAATTCAAATCCATTTCAAACAGTCACTTCAGAGAACAAGATCAGTACACACAGAGAAAACTTACCTTGTACTCTGTCTTATCGATGCCTATTAGGAAAATGAACTCAGCAATGAATAGGTTGATACAAAGGTTCTTGTGAATAGTGTTACGATCACTTTGCAGGCCACGGAAAAAACAGAATGTGAAGATGCAGATGGCCAGGCAAACAAGAGAGATGACAATTCCCACCCAGGTGATGACAGTGAGGAGCAATTCGTGCACTCCATCTTTGTACTAGAAATAACCAAGAATGGAGAAAATTAATATGACTCTTTATGAGTATAAACAAAAACCTATTTTCACAGGTAGCATCCAGAAAAGTTACTTGTTCAGTACATGAGATGGGCAAAATGTACTCGGTAATTTCTCAGTCTCAGGTCAGCTTCCAAAAAGAGCCAGATTAGGGTAAGTGCAAGACGAGCAGGTCTGAGAGAAAAATGTGACTACTTTAGCCAGATCGGATAGCTTTTCTTTTGACTCTTATGACTCGCTGTAAACTTGTCAGACAAGACCAAGTAGAGAAACGTAACATTTTGAAAGTTTCACTAGGCTCTGATGCAAACAAAGAGGAGAGATTTCCCTGGGTCCTCCCATAAGAGTACGTGTTCTTTCCTACAGACCTGCGACTCCGCAGCAGAGAAGAAAGCAATAATTTACACACCAATTAGGACAAAATGCAGAACGTGTTATGTGTGGAATTCCATCTTTAATCTCATGTTTAGCTAAAGAAGGCTCCTTGCTTCAGTTGCGACAGAATCACCTTTGTCATCTTGGTTATCTTTTCAGCGACCTTTCCAAATATAAATCGTTTATGAAAAGTCAAACTTCCTTGCAAATATTGCATGCTCCGGGCCCCCTGACATCCAATAAATGTTTTAATTAGACAACAAAATTTCAAAGCATGAAGAGGCATTAAACAACCAGTACGGAAGCTCCTTGACCTTCCTGCTCTAAGGAGAGCTGGCACTTGTACGTCCAGGGAACAGTCGGCACAGCTGCCCCTACAGATACTCTCCAGCTGTACTGAGGGGAAGTCTGCAAAATGGCTCTAAGGGTGCTCAGTAACTTTAAAAAATGACCTGAAGAAAACTCTTGTCCTTCCTTGTTTTTCTTTCCTGTTATTTTGCTTGTAACTTTATGGGTGAGGAAGAAAAGTGCTACAGAAAGCAAATTGCTTTGGGAAGAGTGGGTAGAAGCTATAAATACTCAAGAAACTTCAGCAATTTTGGATGTTGCTAAAAATCTAAAGCTAAATCTTTAAAAGTTTGTTCCCTGCCGATGGCTAGAAACATCATTACCTACCACAATTTCACGATGAGCCATAAGAATTGCGAAGTTGGTTAGGTGACTGCAAGCACACGTGGTATGGGTTTTATTTGTGTCAACCAGTTTGCACCCTTGAGTTGACCAGTATCCCATCATAGTCCTCTCTGAGTAGTTCCAGAAGGAACAATTTGCATTGAAATAATTGTCAGGCTGCGAGATAAAAGGATAACATAAAATGAGGATTTTGCACACTAAGATGGCAATAACAATTGTTTAATATGTGTAAAGGGTAATTTAGATTAAACTTTGCATGTTTCGGACAATAAAGTTTTTCATCAGCAAAATTGTGGACTATGTAATACAAGGAAGACACCTAGTTTAAAAGGGACTTTATAGTCCGAAACACTCTAAAGTGTAGTCTCAATTACTGTAGACTCAATTTTAAACAATTACAACTTGCATCTTACGATTTTATGCACTGATGGTACATTATAGCCATTTTTGCTTTCTGCCAAATTAGGACTGTGAATTTATTCTGAAGATATTTCTCCCGTAATTGAGAATTTGAAAATATGATCTTTTTCCTTTGATTCTCACTTTGGTCAGGCCAAAGTCATGTGAACAGACACCAGGAAACGCCTATCTATTTTGATGAAAAACAATCAAAACAGATTTTAAAAAAGAGGCAAAATGAGAGGAAAATCCAGCCATATTTTCTCTACCATGGTAGTGATTATTTACTTTCCCCATATGAGATGTGAAAACAAAAAGGACCAAACATCAAAACAGAAAGAACCAAACTAACCAACAAATAAATTACCATGAAGAAAGTATACACAAATTGAAAGCATAACAAACCAAGATAAAACACTTTATTCTTTACTGAATAATTGCATTTAAACCATTTGTTTAGGCTTCCAGAACTTGGTTCAAAATTACTGTTAAAAGTTAAAGTGTCATTAAAACTTGCTACATCAGACCATCAAGAATCTTTAAGTGTTATTTTCCACCCTGCTACTAAGGTAAGAGTTAATTTTCAGTTAGAAACAAATTAGTCATTTACATTTTCATGTTGATTACTGAATTAGCTTTCATTAAGAATACACTTAAGTTCTAATAATCACTGAACCAGGCTCATTTAATTTTATGTTCATAGACTTAACTAAGCTTGTGTCTCTGACCTAGTCCAACATATAAAATTCAAATGGAAAAAAGGTTATTTTTCTGCATTGCTTTTCTCTCTTGCTGATTTTATGACCTTCCCATTAATTCATTAGCATAACTCACATCAATGTGTTCCAGCGTAAAATGCACAGGATCAGTCAGGTACACCCGGCTGGACTCCTTGTTGATAGAGGCTGCAATGACGTGGGAGTTGACTGCGATCGTGCTATTTCGCCCAGCAAAGTCGCTGCCCAGCTTTATGGTTGCATTTTCAGTACTGAGAAAACGGCCCAAACTTTTGTAAATGATGAAAACCAGTTTTGCTAATCCTACAAAAGAAAAAAATCCCATCGTCATGCCACAGAGGTCTACACAAAGGGAGCAACCTGTACTCCAATGAACTGACAATAAAGTATCAGCAAACGGAGAGGCATTTTCAGGCTATCGATTTGAAGAAAAAGTCCCAGGTACCCACGATCTTTGAGAAAAAGCCATGGAGCAGTTTTGTTATGTTTTGTTTTGGTATTTTAACTAGGGGAGGCAATGTAGGTTTTATAAAAGTTAATGGAGTTTCAGTGCTCCATGCCCAAGACTCACCGTTCCTGCTGTTCTGTTTCACAGTGCTTGCAGAGAGCTGAATCGAGTTGCCTCCTTTACTGCCCTGAGGAAATTTCAAGTCCTGCACTTGGCCCTCAGTAATGAGCACTGCAACATCCAAAACTAAGCAGACCAGAGGGGAAAAAAAAAAAAAGAAAAAAGGTAAAAAAGGAGAATGTAGAGAAAGTCTCTTGGTCACATTACAGTATGCCAGATAACAGTATTTCCCCCCATTCTATTTAGTTTTTTCACACTGCTGTCCTCATTTACCACTGTAAGACAAATCTGTACCTGCATGTTTCGAGCACACAGAGTTAGTTTCTTTAACTAAACCTACCGAACACTACTAAAACGACAGCACTTTAGTAGAGGTAACATGACATCAAACCTTGTTTTAATTTGTGCCCCCAAAATATCCACTTAAAAATACATGCTGCAGAGAAATATTAATTTTGAAGCTCCTAATGTCTATGCAGTATCCTCTGCTAACAGATTTAGAACTTTTAAGTATCAATTTAGATATAAAGAGTTTTTAAAACAGTGAGCAAATGAACGCCTAAGTATACTTATGCCATGTATTTAGCTAAATCAGTATTTGTAGCTAAAAAAAAATTCTATTTTTTTTTCCTAAATCTAATTCTGTATAAAGATTTATACGAAACCATTTTATTGCTTCTGCTAAAAAATATTTAAATTGAAAACTTAGATGCCACTCAGCCTTACTTAAGTTTTAATTTTATAACACATTGTATATTGGAAAGCTTCCATGGGATTACCATCGAAGGCTGGATCCCCTTGCATATGTAAAATCTGCATTATATTAAACTGGTCTAACTACAGGACTAAACTATAGATGGACTAAAGGTATGAAATTAGGGAACGATTTCTGTTCCTCCAAGCCACACATAGATATGTGCGCTGGGACTTCAGGCTTGCATAGCATCAGTAATGTGGTAGTAACTATGACTTGAAGTCAGCTTATCTCAAGAAGTGATGTTCAGACGGTCCACTGAGCTCCATGGAACTCATGTTCATCCTGCTCATGTACATCCTGAGAGAGATTTCTGTGATTCTATCCACATTCCTTCAGAAACAACTGGTGCAGTTACTTTGATAATGGACTGTAACACCTTTCCCCATCTTTTCCCAGTATCTTCCTACTCAAACTGAAAACTACAAGGAATTGTCTTCTACAGCTACACACATGCACAGATCGGAAGATGGAAAGTCTCATTTCTGCAGTCTCCATCTCGGTACCCCTCAAATTAGCAGACTTTCAGCTTCCTTGTACCTCTCTGAGACTAGATTCATCTCTGTAATACGATGAAGGAATTATTTTATGCATAGCAATGGTTTTTGCTTTAACACATCCCATGTACCAATATTTGCACATCTCCAAACCCCTTCATTTCTCTGTCACCACTTAAATTTCAAATTATGCTCCAACTATCTTCAGCTATTTTGCAGTCTCTGGAGCATAGCTATTCTGCATTATGGGAGACGTAGTTCACTGAACACACTTTTACCTGAAGGCAGTCATGTTTAATATAAACATTTGGCCCATGTTCTGAGCACCTAAAATATTTAACTGGCAGAGTACGTTGCAAAAAAGTAATTTAAATTCATTAGGAACAGATTATATATAACAGGAAGGCATTTCTGCAGCTCTACAGAAAGCAGTTACCTCAAAAAAATCCATACTCTGCCATTTAAGCACTCTTCATTCCCATACGTTCTGCTAATGATTTTTCAGTGGTAAATCAACTTTGCAACACCAACTACTTTCCATTTTACACTGTATTAATGACACTAAAGAAGAATACTAATTTTGAAGACCTAAACAAGAAAAGCGTGTCTCCCCCGCTTAGAAGCATTTACCTTTCCATGAAACGTTGCGCAGCTCAGCTTTCCAAGAGTATGTGTCTATCTGGAATATTTTTTCCTGATTTTGTGTAAAGCAATGCATAACACTTTAAATTATACTTGAAAAAATATTCACTTACCGATATTTTCTGTGGGCATTGAGACTCTAGTTGGTTCTAAGAGATTATCAGCCAAGACAAAAGCCCCTTCTTCTAACGTATCGAGTAGCATTGTGGCTGCATGGGCTTGTTCTGAAGAATTCATATCCTTCCAGGACTCCAGAGCTTCAGGCCTGAGCAGGTTGTCCACTGTATCCACAATTGCCTGCATTCATTAGAAAACTATCATTAGGTCTGATTGCCCTAGGCAGCTGGGGAAAATTTCCAACGTTATCTGGTGACAATTATAATACTTAACTGTCTGAATGATTTACTGTGATTTAATGGCACTAGAAAACTATTTTCAACGTAAAAATATTTTCCATCCTCTCTCTGGATTAGCATTAATAGAAGTGCAGTTAGCCACTAGCATTGTGTGGTCTCCAAGTGGTAAACATGCAGATTTGACTCGTCTCACGTCAGATATAAAGACAGTCTTATTAATGTGCTGAAAAATGTAAAAATAAATGCTAGAAGTTTTGCCTGAAGCTTTCATCTTAGAGCTAATGTCAAAATGTGTAACTTCTATTTAAAAATACTAACGCCAAAACTGGCATTCTGCTGTTTAGCCTAAAACGACAACAATACTCTTCTGGAAACTTAGCCCAACGCATGCAGCCATAGCACTATAAACTACTTGTCTATGACAAACTGCCTTCTTTATTACAGGAGGCATGAAATGAAGCTGACTCAGTGGATATAAATTAGCCCGGGCCACTCTCACTCCCCCTCCTGTTCCTGTACCTGTTCATAGATACTTAAAAAGATTACTAACTCCCATTCCTGCACAAAGGTCAGTTAAAAAAGGAAATCAATAGAGCAAACAAGATGTCCACTGACTGTCCCTGTTATCAGTGAAGGCAAAACTGTAAAACTGAATAAAGCTGCCATTTTAAAAAGTCTTTCTTGTAACAACTCTATCATCATGTTTTAAGGTTCATTAAGCTGCATATAAAGTAACAGTAAATAAGGAAGAAGAAGAATTCAGTGACATGATTACATTATTTTTACAAAATAATCCAATCAATCACAGTAATCAGTTAATCAATTGAAGGCAGGCTCTTACATTAATGCATAATGTAACTGTGCATTGGGTATGCTGTGCATTGAGTACGACATGCATTGCTGAAACACCCTGTTTACTCTGTCCCATTTACCTAGTCATAATGTGTCATTAAGCATATATATAATTTGTTTGATCAATTTAAAAGCACTAGGAATGGAAACAGAACACATTGTACAAACAGAAAGATGTCGGTCTGGAATGCCATATTGTGCAAATAAACGAATAGGAAAAGTTGGTCAAGGCTATTGTCAGAGCAAGATTAATTAGCCTAATCCATTTTAATATCCTCTTTCTGTCTGCATTGTGAGCCACCACGACCTTCCTGGCAGGTGGAAGATACTTCGAAGTGGCATTAAAGCCTTTTTTCTTTCTCTAATGGGAGACAGAATAGTCAAAATGCTCGCACTGATATTGCTGCAGCCATTAACTAGAGTGGAACAGAAATTGGTCTGCAGAGGCCAGATTCATTAGTCACCAAGAAATACAGATCGGAGCCTCTAATCTGAGGTACAAATGAATCCTCTGTCACAAAGTGGGAACTTGCTTCATTTGCATAGTGTAAGTCAGCTTTTGATTTGTAATTTCAAGAGGTTTATTAGTCTTATCTAAGCAGAGAAGCCCATTTGAGACCTACAGAAAATGACACCAGTCGGAAATTAAGGTTGTGCTACGGTTTCTTGTGTATCTCTATATAGCGCTGGAGGTATGCATTCATTAATATGAAATGCTTTTTATTTATTATGGGAAAATCTAACTCTGCATTTTCCCTGTGGAAAATGATCCAGTAACATTTCTGGGGCATTCTCTCCTCTCAGAGAGAGGTGACCGGGCAGTGGAAAACCACGCAGTCCCTGTGATGCAGTTGTCAGAGCAACCCCGCTACTGCTCTTCTCACGTTCATGTTTACTATTGAAAATGAAGTATGAAAACTCAGTTTACTCAAACCATATCCACTGGATTTCCCCTTAGTATTAAAAAATATTTTCTAATAAAAAACTACCACAATTGTTATTTTTTGAGAAGTGAATTACTCTCCAGATCTTTGTCTCTTTTTGTCAAATTTTTGCATAACTGGACATCTCCCATCCCCTTCCTGGGCTGAAGGATAAAAGACAAAAGCGTCCTGTACAGAGAAATGTCTCTTCGGTAAGAGTCTGAATTATTTTATTATGTTGCAAAGTATTTCAAAGTTCTTTTCAAAAATCATTCTTACATTTTATCTCAAAGGGTGCAAGTAAAAATCAGTATTTCAAAAGAAACTTTGAAAAAAAGGTGCAATAAATTTTTTCAGAGCCAGACACGATCTGCCCTAGGACTTTTTTCTCTTCTTCACAGGCGCACGGTGGCATTAGTGGCATTACATTGCAGAGCAGGAGCTGGCAACTACGGACAACCATTCTACAGCAGATGAAAGAAACTGAAAATCGGGTAACAATGTGTTACATGCCTTCCATATAGCCTGGTTAATGGGACACATGGCACACATTTTACTAGTAAGGTTAGAGAAATGTTTGTCTTTACATTTTATCCTGAAGTCACTGAATCTGGCCTTTGTAACAACTCTTAAAACTGTAAGAAAGAGTGATTTTACTAGGTACAACAATACACAAAGAACAAAGCAGGCTATATAATGTACATTTTTCATGCAAGCAAATTAACTCCAAACAGTCTTTGATATAAAATACTACCAATCTGAAGTAATTTCTGTTAAGTTGCCAGCTTTTTCCTCTACCCAAAGTTGCGTTATGAGAGACATGTTTCTTCCAATTCAGATAATAACCATTTCTGCTTTTTTAGTTTTGAACAAGTTGAGGTAAAAGAGGTATAAACTTTGATCTTTAAGGGTTTTTTTCTGAGTGTTATACCTGTGTAAAGCCAACATTTGTACGGCTGTTATGGGGCACAATACACATTTATCAAAGACTGAAATACATAGGATCATGCAGCAAGATGATAAAGCGTGGCAGGTTGCTGAAGCAGGGAGAAAGCAGGGTGACAGCACAGGAGAGATACCTTAAGGTAAGCCCTGCATGTCTTCTCGCGTTTTTGGAGCTTTTTAGTAAGAAAAAAGAAAATCAGAAGTTAGAGACATTCTGGAAAGCTTCAGAAATAGCAAAAAATTAGTCTGGTGTTTCAAATCCCGAATTTGAACTATAGCCTGGACATGAGTCTAGTTTCTGTCCAGCAATGACTATAAAAAAAAAAAAAATCACACAGGAAATGTTTTTCCCCAACCTTTATACAGGTTCCCAGATATCTTTGCCCAAACTGTGGGATTTGAGTGAAAAGGTTAAAGAAGAAAATCCCTGTGTGGGCACTTGATCTGTCTCTGGGAAAACTCTTTTAAGGGCAGCCAGGGATTGTAAATAAAACTGTTGCCAAAATAATACAGGAGTGCATGGAGATCTCTCTCTAAAGGTGGCTCAAAAAATTTCGTTTGTAGCTTGTTGACTAAGCTGACGCAAGGAAGACGCCGAGAAATACAGCATTTCCTCTGAGAAAAAGAGGAATGGTAATAACACTTGTGATTTGTATTTTAACCAGAAAGACATATGTTTTCTCTGAAATGTTTCTCTGAACATCATTTCGGAGAAAACACTTATTTGTGCTTTAGATACGCGTATTAAGCATTTTTATAAAGATCAATTATAAGTGATGTTGGCGTCTTTAAAAGGCTAAGAAAGTGTTATTTTTCTGCAGGAAGTCAGATTAAAATAAAGCCCTGCACCCATGCAGAATCCCACTGATTTTATTACATGTTCAGGGTTAAAAGGATCACTGCATAAACATGCTGATTTGTTACTGAATTTCTGAGAGCTAATGCCCATTTCCCTCATACTAGTTATAACACATTCCAGATTTTAATAAGGGACACAGCTATGTATTTCAGGACCAGTCAGCTATTGTGAATTATATCTTATTCCCTAGAGAAGGTAATTGCAACTTTCCGCTGTGTATTTACTGCTGTTTTCTCTTACATGTTTATTCCAGAACTATAAGCACACAGAAGCAAAGCATAGATTAGTATTTCTGAAAGGAAAAAAAAATAAAAAAACCCCAAGGGCAGTGGTTATCCCAGCAGGAGAAGGTGACGGGAGGTGTGTACCTTGTTATAACTCCTTCCAGCAGAGTCTTTTTCACTGGGCCGCAGTTCCTGCAGCTGAGCATCCAAAATGTCCACGAGCTGCTCCATCAGCCTCACTGATGAACTAACATCGCCAGCGAAGACCGGTCCTTTGGTGTGTTTAGCCAGTTCATTGGCCAGACTAGCAGCATTTTCTCCACTTCTGATCTGAAATGACAATTTATATTATCTCAGCAGGGTCCCTTGTTCTGCTTGTGGCTCCTAATTCCAATTCCCTGTGTACCTTTGTTGTGGTGAAATAACCATTTGCACATACATTGAAATCTGCAACTAATTGAGACCAATAACGTTCTCTTTATCTCAGAAGATTAAAGGTTCTTAGATCCATGACACACAAAAGCAGTTCTTAACAGCCATCAAAACCAGAAATCAGACTGGGACTTTTGGGCTAGATCTTCTCTTCATCCTTACTTTTATTCTACTGCCATTATCAGACAGTAAGAAATCTATTTGTTCATACTAGTGCTTGAGGCATTTGAAAGTCAAGTAGCCTGGTACTGACAACAAATTATCCAGTTTTCATAAACTTAGTAAATCTCAGTAGGGAGGGAAAACACAGAAAGTGGCTCTGCGCTCTAATCATACTGTTATTAATGCACTCAGACAAAAATCTATTTATTACAGTATAATTTTTCCTGAACCAAAAAACCTTGCTGTATACCACAGTTTTTGCTGTGTGATTTATAATATTTGATTTATTAAGCAAATATAGCTTTTGTTTTTTGAACACCAGCAAAGCTACTTTGCTTTGACTAGTGATGAAAACACATAATCATAGATTCAATACAAGAACTTAGAGGGAGAGCGTACCAAAATGCACTTATGAACCTAACTGTTGGCCAATGCTTTGCACGCGAAGTATGTGTAACTCCTTCTACTTTAAATGAACACAGAGTAATAAAGACGTCTTCAATAAACTGAATTATTAATGCTCTGAGTTAAAATCCTTAATCACTAGCGTACACCAGATTAAAAGGTTTCAACCAACCTTCTGAGCCAGCTGATTTACCCAGTGTGAGGTGCAGTTGCTAAGATCAGGGCCTTTGGGGTTCCACGTTCCTGTTAAGACCACGCAGAGATACGAGGCAGTTCCTACAACAGATGTAAAAAACTACAGTGAAATGGAAACCATTTTTCTGCATGCATTCAGGAAATCGGCTACCCTGTGCTCCTAAGCAATGTTAAATTCTGAATGCCGCTAATGGCGGTAGTTGACAATAATTGACAAAAACGTAAGGAAATAATGTAGATTACAAACAGCAATAAAAAAAGTCAGTGAAAAGTACCAGACGTTTTCTGCAAACAAACAAAAAGCCCTTGATTTTTCCTGGAGCTCATCCAGAGGGGAGCTCATAATGAGAAAGGCAGCTGTAAGCATATTTCACAACAGGCCTCAAGCAAAGCCCTAAAATTTGACCTCTCAAAAGCACATGCACAAGGTAATTCTGCAGCTACACTCAAATGCTGTTTGTAGATTAAAACTTGACCATTGCCTATAGATACCGCATTCTCCAAGTAACAAAAAATCCTGTAACAGACAGCTTGAGATTAAAAAAAAATTCACCATGAGAGAGCAGCACATTGCTTTTGAAATGTCTGCTTGAAATCAAGATATTTTTAAAGGCAATACCTCGTGTTCCTTTGGGACAAGGGCGTTCAACCATCATTCCTCTTTGTGTCTGAGGCCAGCTAATCCCCCTGGCCTCAGTCGGTTCACAGAATCTCTCTGGCAAAGGGAAAAAGCTTGTCACAGGAGGAATTTTGGTTGTGGAAACGGGTGGCGGTGGCTTGGGTCCTCTGCTTCCTTCCTTTGTTCCTCCAGCTAATGTTGTGCTTATGGGACCTTTCTGTGATGTAGTGCTAGTGGTTGACACTGTGGTTTTGTACAGCTCTGCTGAAGAAGTTATTGTCACTGCTGTGGTAGGCACTGCACAGAGAAAATTAGAGTAATAATAAAGTAAATGACTTCGGAATTATAAAAAAAAAGTTCTTTAAATGTTATTTATGTCGTTTTAAAGGATTCTCTGGTGTCTCCTTTCCTTTGTCTTAATATTAGTCTTTTCTTATTGCTATTCTGGGTGCTCAAGATATAACTTGGACTGATTTTATTATTTTTTTTATGCCCAGCTCATACCAGTATGATGTTTCAGCACATTCTCCAAATAGTATCTTCCCTAATAAAAATTGATAGTTATATTTCTAAAGGCTGAAAGGCAGTACTAGGAGTTATCAGTACATAACAAACACGCTCAAAGCAATTAAAGATTACTTAATCACTTTTGCAGAAGGAATAACTCAATAGACAGAATCATTTGAATCAGCATGCCGTAAACAATGCAGTCCAGCTTTAACAACAAAGGCAGCGGGCCGTAACTAACAAGACCATTTTAAAAAAAAACAGACCCCAAAACTTCACCCACTACACACCTTCCAGGAAAATAATTACGATAACATCTTCCTACCCGGCAGTCATTCTGCTTGAGAGTGCCGCAGCATGCCCCATTAGCTCCCAACAGAAGCAGCCCCGAGCATGTACGTGGTGTTCTCGTGTTGGAACGTTTCGGGCCTTAACATCCTTTTTTGATAAAGCAGGTTTGAAGACACAAGTCGGTCAAGCCGGTGGCAGGAACCTAGTTTAATCTTTTATGCAACATTAGGATCAGCTTAGGTCAAATCGCTTCTGCCTGGGACCGGTGGCCGCTGACTCCACTGCCCCGTGTCAGGAAGGCGCCGCCACGTCGGGAGCGGCCGAGGCACAGCCCGAGCCACGGCCTGGTTGTGAGGCTTCGGGGGGACAGTACTAGGTAATGCTTAATGTTCTAGGTACCACCTAATGCTACTGCAGACAACAGCCCCGCATTCCTGTTCATCACCTCCAAATGCATGCCCAGCAATGGCTGAAACAACGCAAGTGAGCAATCTAACCAAAACGGTTATCATTAGTTATTTCCCAATCTTCATTAGTGTTCACTGTGCTTTATAGGCACATAAAAGCGCAGATCCTTGTGCTGAGAATAAATAAACTCGTAGCCAGTATTTTTTAAATCCTAACTGATACTGAAATAAATGAAGCTAATTTTAGGATTAACTTCAGTGAATAAAGTGGCTTTTTTCTTTCTTTTTTTTTTTTTTTCTTCTGCTACACCCTTGAACTCTGACTTACTGGACAATGCATCTTCTCTAAATTAAATCATAAACAAAAACCAAAAGAAGAGCTGCCTCACTTCCTTTCAGCATATGTTTTTTTAAGTCAGTGTTTTGAATAAGATTAACTTTCAGTAGTTTGGCAGACAATCAATTATTTCAAAATCCCTTTTCAATTACATTTCAGTTATAATATATGAGGAAACTCAAATACGAATTTATCTTTTTTATTTTCATACAAATTTAGAGCGAGTTTTTGAAGATCACGATCTGTTTTTGAAGACTGAATGCAAAGCTGTGCTTTTCCTCCCCTGCAGTTGTGCTGAACTCCTGGCGCAGCCAGCTACGCTGAAACCCGTCGAAATCCCCGGATCCGTTCTGCAAGTGCTTGCCTGACATCTTGCGAAACTGCTGTAATTTTCCTTTGATTACAATGCATCCAGCCTTCTAGTGCTTTCCCAATTAACATTTGTCAAAAGCATTTGCAATCACTTGCAAAAGTGTCAGGCAGCGCCTGCTGAATCAGGTCCTGGGGAACGGGGAACTGGTGGGGATGGAGAATGATGCAGAGGACAACCAATTATTACTATCCCTCCCCTAACACATTGTGCTAATTAGTACATATTTAATCACTGAAATGTGTATTAGCATTATTGCAATTACTACTCAAAACCTATGATGTTTAGGATAGCTTTGTCTCAGGAGCAAAATATCGCTGTAAGAATTCATAACAACTCTCTGAAGTTCAGTAGCGAGGTAACAATTTTCAGAACATATTTTGTGTTGCACCCTGAGCTAAAATATCCTGCTGCCATTACACAACTTTAGGTAGAATAATTTTCATGTTATCCATTAAAATCAATTTCCAAGCATATCACCTATGATTCAAGAATGACCTGCATAGCTTAGCAGTAGCACATACTTTAGAAATATGTACCTCACATTTTAGGAGAAAGACTTCAAACCACCTCTCTCACAAAACCGCAAAAAATACATATCATTTCTGAGAGATTTTCTCCTGAATTAAATTTAAGAAAAGGAGAGAAGTCAGTATATTTAAGAATGTGCCAGGGAAGTTCAGACAGTGCTGGAAGTCTGGGAAAGAAGGAGGCTGGAAAAATAAGAAACAACCGAACACATCGTTTTAAGGAATACATGTAGCTTTTAGAAGGCAGATCATTTTGTTTTTAATGACCTGTTGGGGAACTCAATCTGCAAGACCATTCTCCGGAGCTGCAAGAAGACACACGATAGCTGCCACCACCTGATGTGTCTTGTTCTGAAAACTGAGGGTGATGGCATCTGCCGGCCGCCAGGCACTGTCTTGCCGAGCGCTTTACCCATATAAGATAATGGCACTGATGATTAATATGCCGCAACTAAGAAGAAGAACAAACTCCACGTCGAGGGTATTAACCTATTGTTCCAAGCAGCAGGGGTGAGCCTGTACAAGGCTGAAGATGAGTAACTTTTGTCCAATGCCAAAAAAGCTGCTTTTACAATGCGTGATTCTATTTTGGACTTTTTGACTAGGCTTGACATGCCGAGGAGAAAACCAAACCCTCTTCTGTCGTCTTCCTTTTTTTTAAGAATAGGTGTGTCTCATTATCAGATGAAGACAGTCTTTGTAAAATTAAAAAATAAGAAAAAGAGTAATAGGAAGTAAATCCAAAGATGCTAGTTGAGAGTAATTAATTTACATTTGTTTCATGCAGTTCCTAACAGCTGATCTGAACAGTTATGCATACTATCTGTTTCTAAAAATGAAGACACCACTGGAGTAAAACTTAACACCTGTTTAACAGTGTGATGTCTATAAAAAACATAACACAATTGCCTAGGACAGCAGGGGAAAAGTAACTTTGTTTCCCCAACTGACAGTGAAGAGCAGATTTAGAGAAGGCACTCAAGCTATCTAGTATTCTTTGCCAACAGGTTTCCGTTCTAAGCAGGCATAAAATACGTTTTAAAATAAACAAACCAAGCCAAAACAAAAAAAATCCCTACCCAAAATACAGCTCTGACCTTAGACTTAAAATTGTGTTGGAATGCCCAGACGATGTTCCACTTCTGAAAATACTAATGGCTCCATTTCCATCTCTGGCATCTGGGTAATTTTAGAAATGAGCTGCATGGATTTTTCAGTTAAACATGTGTTTTTACCGGTCAGATATTTCACTATATTTGGACACATGAAAATCTATGTACCTGCCTTCATTTTCACAAGGTGTCATACACTGAGCTGCCGTGCGAAGCAAGAGAGATCACAAACCTGTGCAAATCCAGATTTCCCTGCCGCCTGCTTATTACCGCTATGTGCCTGTTTTCATGCTTCAGTGAATAGCAGGGAAGTCACTAAGACTTACCTAATTACCTATAGGTTCCAGCTATTATGCTGGCCAGTACTCTATTGACCCTGCCAAATCGTATTTAGTTGGAAGTGAAATGTTTACACAGCCATTTATAAATTTATACCCTGAAAATGATAATAAATACGCCACAAAATTAGCAAAATACCTATGATGAAGAAACGTGCTATCTGGTCCCCATTATGTTGTCTTTACTTGTACAACCGCTCTTTCATCAGTCTGTAGTGTATCAGACTCGATATAATAGTAAAGATCTAATTTACTTAACAATTTCCTGCATGACTTTGTCGTAGATTCTTGGCATTATAAAGATTTAGTTGCACTGGTTTCCTATTATTTCAAGCCCTTGGTGATAGTACTCTCCGAATTTCTGTTCTGTCCGCACTCACAACATCCATATTTTCCTGCAGTGATCCAATAAAACTTAATGATGGGTATCATGGTACAAAAGGGGAGACAACTTCAGTTTGAACAGTTTGCACAGTTAGCGCAAATTGGGATGAGTGTAGATGAAATCTCTCCCTAACGCACTAACACAGAACAAAAGGATTTATCTTCTTTTTGTTACCAAGGAAACCTTACAATGTAATGCTCATACTCACTTTTTAGGGGGAAAATTCCCTTCATTCTTCCTGATCTTTTTAACTTAAAATTCCTTTAAAAATTCCTATTTCAATGAGGATTCATGTGGTCCCTTGGATACCTCCTTCAGAAAGAACGTAACAGGACATATATCCACTAAATTTACCAAGGATATAAGAACTCTGGTTTGTTCCCAGTTTTTCATAGTTGCTTTTTGCAGGGCCTGATGTATTTTATTTTAGTTCTAAATCAGGGGTTTGATTTTTAAATGTAATTTTTACACATCCTTATAAAATGTACTCTTCTGCAATATCTGAGTCCTACTTGTAGCTCTGAAAGCCATTTCTGCATCTATGTACTATAATTCCCATGAGAAGAGAGAACAAAAAAAACCCACATGAAGAATGAGGTTAAGGGGGAAGTTCTAAGGGCAGCAGACACAATTACCCAATTGCCAGGGTAAAACGGTAGCCTGGCTGCGGCATCCGCGGTTTTAGAAATCTGAAGATTAAGAAAATAAGGATATAGGGAACACGTAACATAGTTGCAAGAGGAGAAAATGGCGTAGGTTTGCGGCAAGGGCAAGGGCAACATTAGGTTAATTATAGTGGTATTTCAGAGGTTTCCATAGGTAGATTTAAAAATGAAACAACAGAGAAGAAAGGAAGATTTGGGGTCATGGATGAGTCCAAGATTTTGGCCCTGGGAGCAAATGTAAACTCTCGACCCCAAAAGTGTGACTCAAATGTGACAAATTCATCTTTCATGACGGAAGAAAGACTGTTGTTTTTGAAGCACTGGGTAGCTGGAAGTTATGGTGTAGACGAGAACTGATAGCCAAGACAGATAGATGAGGGGGGAAAAAAAGAATCAGCGTGTGTCTATATATCATTATTGCTCCCACGGCAACAGAAGGAACACAGATTGCTGAGTTTCCCACAATGGCCCCAAGTTAACCATTCGAACAGAAAAGGCCACGACTTCCAATTTTGAGGCACTGACCTTGCGACACCATTAAATACTTGATATTAAAGTACCATTGCGAAAAGACACTAGAAGTTTCTTGTGTTAGGTGATCTAAAGAATGTTATCCTAACACCTCTGTCTTTGAGTAGACGATTAAGAAATGTGAGTCAACCACAAAAAAACCCCAAAATAAAACAGATCAAAAGAAACACAAAAATGCCCTTCGTCAAACGTGCTGAAAATCTGGTCTAATGTCATATGAGATGAAAAAAATTCAAATGTGTATTATACATATAGATCCTTTAACTGTGTAACAACAGAAGGATCGATCTTCAATTTATACAGACTTTGTGCTGAAACAAAGAGGAACTGAGAATACAATACAAATAAATTATAGAGTTAGAAACTGTACAGAATCTTTTCTTGGTTTTATAGCAGTACATCTCAAGGACAATCACATTAGATATTTTTTCCTTTAATTTAGTAGTCTTTAACTACAGGCAATTGGCTTAGGCAAAAGAGGAAATGAACTGAAACATATTCTAGATCTGCTATGTACAAATCCACACAAAACTAAAATATTTTGTATTGGTTCTATATAAGGAAAAATACCATTTGCGAATATACGCATCATGTATTCAAATAAATCTATAAATAAATTTTTATATGGTTTCTATATTCCAAAAAGGCCATAATTAAATATATTGTCATAATGCATTTAAAACGCGAACTTGTACATCACTCAGAAAATACTCCTCTGTCTTCACGGGTGAATGGGCAAAGAGCTCTGACGAGAGGCAAGCACCCTGCAGTGTGCCCTGGATCCCTTCTTGTCTAGGTCTGTTTGGAATAAACTGTTTCTCCCCATGCAAGGAACTCAGGAACCTAAAGGGGTGCTGGTGGATGCCCCGATCTCTTTCTGATATTAGATGGGATGTGGCCAGTATATGTACTATAACTTAGGATCTTGGAGACTCTCTCATAATAAAAACATCATGAAATGTCTTACCACCTTTGGTGGTTTACTAAAGCTGAGGAAGGATTCTACAAAGCCTTTTCTTCTCTCCCTGCTCTTCCTTAACACTTTTCCCTCAATGCAATGATTTAAAGATTAGCTTTTGCCACATTCATGGCAGCTGCCTGAACTGTGAAAGCTACTTAGAGCCTGCACGTCCATTTTCTCCTCTTACTATTAAAGCTTTGGAGAATTTAAAATGCATCTTCATCTCAGTTAAACCAAATGAAAAGTGACATGCATGAGAGCGTATGAAAATGAAAGCTATAAATTTTTTCTAATTACATAGGTGGGTATGTCTCTGCTAAGAGCAGTCCCAAAGCTCCCCTGAGAAGTGGACCAGCTTGACGTACAGAGCGCAAAGCTTCCCAGGACGGCTGCCCTCGCGGCCAGAGCTCAGTCCCCAAACACCTGGAACCTGCCTCAGCCTGGCCACGTGTTGACAGGGAGGTCTGCAGGACTATCAGTTCTAAACTGCTTTGTTCTGCTGCATCTTACGTCCTTTTGTACCTAGGAAAAGCTATACGCATACTGGTGGTGTTGCGTGCACACTTAAGTTGTTTGCACTGCTGTGTATGAATCAGCTTCGCTGAAGTGGGATAACTACTTTTCACGTGAAGAAGCCATTATTACTACTTTTTTGAAGTAGAAAAAACGGCTGCTATGCATGCACACCAGTTAGATGAGAGATGTGAAGTATTACCCTCATTGCTAAAGCAGCTTATCAACATTCTGTTCCTTGCTGCATGCATCTCCTGCCACGGAGCATTTCTCTTGGTATTTACTTTCCCCTGCAGATGTTAATATGTGGCTGTGCCTGTTCTTGTCATTTTAGGGATTTCTGAAACCTAAAGATCTCCGTTTTTCTTTCCTCTTTTGGCAGCTAAGCGTCTTGTCTTTTAGGTAGTTGTTCTAATTAGTTGTTCTAACTTCAAGTGAGCTGAACTGCAATTGTAATGAACTTACCGAGAACCCTGCTAAAAAGAGGTCAGGTAATCTTGTCTAACCCGGCATTAGAAACTATGAAAATAGGGCTGCAGAAAAATATTTACGATTGGTATTGCACATTAACCCCATACACCTCCTCTGGGACCCCCCTGCACACACCACTCTCAACTGCTGGCGCCAAGAAGTTAAAAGGTCTGCATGAACGTTGTAATCAATTCAGAAGTCAGGTAACACCGAGCGGACAGGAACAGGGCTCTGGCTCAGCGTGAATGAACTCGAACTTACTTTAACTATAAAAGTGAAACTGACTGATGGTATAAAGTAAATAAGCTATTACCCAACCGATTGCCAAACACAGAAAAGCTAAACACTTGTATAAAGAAAAAAAAAATAAAAGAAGAAAAGTACAAGCCTGCAAATTAAGTAATTCCATCTCTCTTCACAGGTGCTGCAAATTTGCCTTGCACCAGTGTAACGCTGTACTGCTCAGCACAGCGCAGGCAAACTCCTCCTCCTTGCCTTCCTGCAAAGAGCCAAGTCTAAGACCAAAGATAATGTAACGTAGTTACCTGAATGGAAGCACAAAGAGATGAAAAATGAGAAAAACCAAATCCTTACCTTGGGCAGGATCAGGTGGGCCAAACTCCAAAGAATATCGCAGAATGAAGTTGTTATTCCACACATACAGCTGGTTGTCTCTGGGGTTGTAATCCACTGCGGCGATGTACTGGTACTGGTTGGGGAAAGGAATGTCCACGTGCTCGCCTCTGCTTAGCCTGGTGTTGTAGATGTAATCAATGGCGTTCTTGCCCGTCTCGCTCTCATTGTCCTGATACACCGACCGCACTACATACAGGACACCACATATCATAAAAGCATTGGAGGCCGCCCGTTTGTCATATGTCGTTTCCCAGGTGGCTTCAAAACGCAGGGTGTAGGGGTTCAGCTGGCTAATTACTATCATTCCGTTGTTTTGCTCCGTAGCATAAATTACCCATAAGCCATTTTCATCAACTGCCAAGTCAATATCAGTCTTTCCTCCCCATCGGTATGGAGAGGTGTCATGGTAATTAGCATAATTGATTATGGCCTCTCCGCTCTTAATTCTAGTCCTCAAGTCGAATTTTACTATGTTCCTAGTTCTTTCCTTGTTAAAAAAGACAGCGCCATCATACACTACAAATCCAGTACCATCCACTCGATTTGGGAGTTTATATGTCGTCTGCTGGCGTCCGTTTTGGAAGTCCTCTAAAGAAGCATATTCTATCAAAGTATCGGTGCGATACGGAGTCCATGGCATGAAGTATATTTTATCTGCAGCCTGGAGAGGATCTTTGCACCAAGCACCTGCTTTTTGTTCAGCTTCATATAAATACGGTGAGTCCACAATTGCTTTCAACGTCCCCGGGCAAACAAAAACTAACAGTCACAGAGAAAAGTAAGACAAGAATTATGTCAAATTAAGACTGTCTCATAATAAAAAGAAATAAAAAAAGAAAAAAAAAAGGTAGGTAAATCATAATGACTGTGTCAGGAAGAAAAAAAATCAATTTAATTGGCACTAGATTATACCTTATGTTATAATTAATGCAATTATCACCCTTTATCATCCACTTTTCTTAAAGTTACCATGTTCTTGCTGTACCAGTATGGCAAGTGGATGGGAACTGTTTTCACTAGTACAGACCAAGGCTCAATGGCATACACAGACAGCTGAAAATGTAGAGCTACTCTTGCATTTTCGTCTTAGACTTTTAGTGAGTACGCATTAACGCTCCAGAGCTTTTAACTGGTGTGCAGCAGTGCGCTAGGTCATTTCAGTCCAAAAAAAAATCACATCGACTTGTTTAGAACTTTAAGAAGTGGTGAGGCTGAAAAAGGAGGTGCCTCAATTAAAAATAAAGGAACAAAACAAATCATCAGGTATATAGAGAAAGCAATTAGGAGCAGAGAAAACAAAACACAACCAAAGCAATGAATGAAACAGACCAGGAAACCCTGTAACCATGGCATGCTATGGAGAGGGTTCTGGAAGCCAGGCAAGATGACACTTGATTAACAAGAATTTACCCAAGGGTGAGAGAAAGAGAGGGAAAGAAAGACAAAGAGAAAGGGAGAGAAAAAAGCAAGGGAGTCTTCCCTCCAGCCCAAGTATTTCAGACACTATACCCCGCCACCTACTTTAAGCAGCCAAGTCACTTTATTGCAAACAGTCGACTTCTTTATGAGGTGTACTTATGAGATCCTGCTGATTATCATAATATAAGAGTGTTGTGGGGAGGGGAAGGGAAGAGGTTAACATCCATAAGGCACATAACAAGGAGCTGGGGTTTGGACTGTGTACGTTATTTACCTTTTTGCTCCACTTCTATTTTAAGCATCGGAAGAAAAATAAAAAAGTGCAAGGAAAAAAGAAAGAAGATTAACATAAATTGACTAGTAATCTAAAGATTAAATTAGTAACAGACGCTAAATATAGGGAGAATAAGAACTGCACTATATCGGATAAAGAGAAACAGACAACAGGAAAACCTAGCAGGAGAGAGATTCTACGGTTACACAAGTGAACATGGATCAATCATTTGAGTAGATTAAGGAGGCAATACAGATATGTTGGCATGTAGTTTCACTTAGTGAACCTGAGTAAATAATGAATGACTTTACTAATGCATGCTACACACACTCTTCTTCTTCTCAAAGTATAATGCTATCAAGTTGGTTTTTAAGTGACACATTAATTTATCATATATGTGCGAGTACACATATACATATTATATTAATTAGATAATTACAAATCCAAAATGCAGTATATTAATTATATAGGTTTGTATGTGTGCTTATTAAACCTTCCCCCATCTTTGCCCCAGACATCCCTCTGCTTTTCTTTCTTGTAAAGAAAGCAGCTTGCGTCCTTTAGCTCTCCTTAGGTTTTATTTTATTTGTTTTCCTGAATGTTAATCTTGAGAACTTTTGCCACTTCTTAGTCTATAACTGCAAAATCAGACTAGAAGGAATTAAGCAAAACCATCTAGAAAAAAGAAGCAAAAGCACAGTAAGCAAGAGGAAGAGAGAAGAAAAAATTAACATTTAGCCCACTCAGATATTCTCCAGCATCATCGATTAAGCCCGAAACAGCAAGCTAGTATGCAAGGACAGTCATACTAAGCGTTTAAAACAAATATCCACCCCATCACCATACACAGAAAATATAAACTGAACCCGATTAACAAAGTTATACTACTAGAGCAATTTTTCCCCAAGGAAGTTTTAAGGAACATATACAGGAAGACATATAGCTGAAGTCCAGCTAGTAAATAGCTCTCCAATAATTATTTGCAATAAAATCTATTTCACATACTCAGTAGCCTTTGAAGTATGCTCCTTAGTTTCATAAAATGACCTGGAAAATGACAGACGTAACAATCTGTGTAACAGTAGCTGCTGATACCAAGGAAGTGTATCAAAACTATTTGCACAGCTATTACATTTGCAGTATTACGGTATTATCCTGAAGAATGTATTTGTATGTTTCATATGAAGTTTTGGATTTTCAGTTTCATTTAACAAAATTACATATGATTATTTTGAGAGAATGGTATTGGCTGAGCTGATCTAGTGTTTCTTCAGGGAACAATTCCAAAACTTGATGGGGGATTGGGAGGGCGTTAGTATTCTCAAAATGAGCAGTTTTCCTAGCCTTTGTTCACTTCTACATCTTGAGGTAAAATACTTGTTTTTCTGCATTTTGTAATTCTTGAGTTATCCGAGTAAACAGAAGATGTATTCTGAGGTGAATTCCTGTGTTTCACAATCAGCATTAATGACTTCCAGATTATTCTGTTTGTGAACTTTTATGCATGAGTTTATTCCTCACCAAAGAGCAATATTGATATTGTACCTGCTTAGAATTAGTAATAAGATAGGGAGAAAAAGACAGGGATAACTAAAATCATTACTGGCATGTCGGCTCTGCGTGCATTGGTGTACAGCTGTACGTTTTTCAGGGACAGATGGGCTTACTGAAATAAACAAATGCTGCAAAGTCCAATCAATACAGACAGAGAGAGAATAAAGCACTTTAAAACGTTTTCTATTGAATTCCTGAGTCCAAAAAAGGCTTAAAATAAAAATGCACAGATGTACAAAATGGTACTTTTGATGTTCTTCTTTATAAAAGGGCTGACTTCTGTTATTCAGTCAAAGTGTCAACATACATTGTGCACCATAATTGAGAGAAACGTCAAGTATGGTACTCTCAATTTCTTTGTAATTTAATCAATAACACTCTTATTTTAGGACAAAGCAATGCCTATCAAATTTGGCTAGAAATTTAGTTTTGTTGGCGATCCAACTGAGTATCTCAATAGATTTTTTTTTTCCCTAAAGAGGATTAGAAAAACCTCAGCAACAGGTCTACACTTTGAGATGCAAAAAAGGAAGCTTTTCATTAAGTACGTTCTTATGAGGCCGATGAATACAGAACCCAGACATAGCTCAATCAATATGTATGATCAGCAAAGCAGCTATGTATTTCTGGAGGCCAGCGAGACATAGAGGAGTTCATAAACTGCATTTTGTACAAGGGTGACACCAACTCCAGTGTGTAAGAACTTCCAACTTTTATCGCAAAACCTGGACTGAAAGGTGCCACAGTGAAACACAGTAAATTTTGCAGTCTTGCAGTAACTGAAGATGAAGTTCAGAAAAAGAACTGAACTTTGGCTAGAAGTGCTGTGATCAACAAAAACCTCTCTTCCTAGACTCACACAAGCTTATCCAAACTTCCTAACAAGTCTCTTATGCTGGGACAGCCGCTATTTGCAAACTTAATGATTTTAGTCACGCCATAAATTTAGAAATGGAGCACTGGAACAAGTAAGGGGGTAAAATCAGACTCAGTAACCGGAGATTATCAGGCGTCAAAAAAAAGAGACTTGGAAAAATACCAGGATAGGCTTTGTGGGACAGGGAAGAAAGATGGTCAATGATCAAAACAGCTACTGAAGCACAATGTGCTTTGAAATCAAACTTTGAAACTCATTTTAGTAACTGGCAACCTTTTTGATGACTGCTGGTAACGACAGGTGATGCCTCTTAGAGTTCTGGAATTGGGTAAAGTGTCGTCATTGTACATGCTGCAGCTGACAAACTCCAAAACTTACAGACTTTGAAAGACAAGAAGTATCCAGAATCCCGAGTTATGACAGACACAGAATTACATAATTCAAAGGGTAGGCCAATGCAATTGACAGTAAACAAAAATAAACATTTTAAAAGCAGAATAACTACACGTTAGAGTACAGGGTAGGCCGCGCTGTGGCATTATACTTCTGAACACTGGAAAAGAAAAGATTCCTGTAGATAGCAGTACCCAATCGGTAGAACATATCCACACTTCTCTTCCTAAAACAGCATAAAAGATTATGTTTGAACATTATTTGCATTATACTTTTTCTCTACGAGCTAGCCTACTGGAACTGGAAACGTAACCTCTTGTCATTTGACTGACCTCATGGTTTGGAATCAGATGCACTGCCCTCTTTCTGAGAATTTGGGAATAAAAATAGCGCTAAAGTAAAAGTGATCTTTGTGGAACAAAACTTCGGTTAGATCGGGGTAAGACATCACTCCTTAAAAGTGGCACAAGAAGAACGGTTACAACAAGCCACAGATACTACACACAGGAGGAATGGTACTAGGGATCACTGTATGCAGTAGGCTTCCAATCCTACAAATGGTACAGAAAAAAAATCAGCAAGCAACCATTTCACAATGACACAGCAGAAATGAAGAAAAAACAGATGATCTGTGTTTGGCCTTTAACAACAGTGAAGGTTCAATGTGGTGAAGCAGTACAGAGTAGCAGTTCGGCTTAAGAAGTCTGAATTTTAAAATTGTGCAGGAAACAGTACGGACAGTTTTGACATAGCTTTGCTTATGCCAGAACTCATTTCCTTCCTTTTTGGATATATACTGTCACCAGTGATTTTTGCATCTCAGACTTGGCCTGTTTCCTGTACCAACAGAAAATGTGACTTTGGTTAAGAATTACTGCAGATCAAGAAATTCACGCTTAATAGTGACTTAAGGGAATGATCAGTGCACTGCTTAAATTCCATTGCAAACACAGCTATTTCTCTGTTGAGTTATGAGACGAGGGAGAAGTCACTGGAAAGAATGAAATTACAAGAAAGCAAAACCAGTTAAAAGTGTCGAATCTACATAACTTTTATAAACATGCATACATGTCAATGAAAAAAAGCATTAATTATTGCAAGGAAATAAGAAGTATGTCTAAAGCTACTGAATTCTGGCATTAGAAAGAATATTGTCCAAAACTGATGAAGTATCCATAACTTCAAATTTTTTTATCTCAATATGATTTCAGTATTTACTTTGTTTTCAGGGAAAAATTCTTTTTTGGTAGCTGTCTCTTTACATTAAAAGTGAACATTTCTTTCTCACTCTTTTCCCCATTGCTTTTAAGAAGCAAGTTTGTGTAACTCATTGATGAATTATTCACTCCGAATCTGTGTTCACTTATAATGTGCCCCTGAAGCGCAACGTCCTCTCACCACGTCCCCCAGCTGGGGCATTTGCCTCTGAGTGTCAGTGGTGGGTTCTGCTGTGCACCCAAAGTCACCAACAACAGCAGGTAGGCTTTCAAGTAGATCATGATTAAAATTGAAGTCAATTCCTGCTTTAGAAGTCTGTGAGCCAAGCCAATTTGTCAGCAACTGGTAGCGGGCAAAAGTACAAATTTCTATCTGGCCTATTGAATAGCTAATTTGAGTTTGTTTTCTGGAAAAACAGTAGCCTTAAAAGCCAAACACTTAAGAACACAGACAGACACTTGGCCAGCATCACACCATGGCTTCCTTCCACACTTCGTGAAGCTAATTGGAGGCCCTAGTCTGCAAGTGCTCTGCATGCATAATGGGTCCGTGGGCCATAAACATATGCTTCTTTTCCATGTGACAGCACTCCCGCTTTAATTGTGAGGGCCAGAGGAAGTGAGCAAGAATAAAAAGATTATACTTACTGTAAGGAACACATTCATACTGAACTTCTAGATATTTGTATGTTCCAGGACAAGGATCAGGAAACACATCTGACCCAGTAACTACTATACACTGTGTTCGGTTGTTGCACCTGTAATGGGAAAAGGACGCAAGTTAATTAATTTAAAATTACATTCAATTTGCAAGTTCATACTGAAGTACTATATGCAGTGCTAACTCGCTTCACACTTGGGCAGTCCGATCCATAAGACAACAAAGTTAATTAATACTGGATCAGTCAAAGCCCATAAATAAGGCTTCAAGACAGTACTTCAGTTCAGGCTTTATACTTTTAAATTTGGAGACGGATGTTATCTCAAGTGTCACTCGTTCCCACTGGTAGATACAGCTGTTGCAAATATATACTGATTTGATACTAACATTCAATAAAATCAAAGTGCAAAGATGATACAAAATAAAAAAATGTGTAATTTTGAATAATGTACAATAACACAAATGAGGAATTCCTTCCATCTTTAGACCTATGAATTCTGCTGAATGGTTTTACATTTTGTTATGATTCAAGAAAGTTAAGATTTTGATTGGAAGAGTTATTGCAGACAAAGAGCATTAGCATTTCCATTTTAATTATTTTAGGAGCAATTGGTGGACTCTAAGCTTCCTCTGTTGGGTTACAGGAAGAGGTAAAGAATGACTGTCTGAGGAAATAAGAAAAACAGTTAAAAAGAAGAACTGCAAGAAAATGAATTAAAATATATTTTAGAGGAGACTAAATACTGAAACATATATATGATTTGCTTAACAATGAAAGCCAATGCATTTTCATACAAAGAAGAACTTTATTATAATGCCTTTAACCACCAGGGTCTACTGAATTTAACGGTTTAGACATTTAAGAATAATAATAATAATAATCAGAGATCGTAGACTATTTTTCCTGACAAAACCTATTTTTTTTTTCACATTCATTTTTCCAGGAAAAAAATATATTAGCTTGGAAATTAAAAACAGAAGAACAATCACCTAACCCTGAAGAGATGGTCAAAATGTAATACAGCAAAAATAGTCAGAAGGAAGTGAAAGGAAAAAAAAGAGATCGTCAGGGAGTTTGGTGACTAAAAGAAAAAGAGCTTGGCTGATCTTCTCAGGGGTTAGCCTTGTTTGTCAGCAAACTGAATAACAGAAGTCTGAACTTAAGTAATAGTGTAGCCTTTGACTCCAGCTGTACATCAGCTTCTCTATTGCCCTACTACTTCCCACACTCCCTGAATACCACATCCCAAACTAAAATAGTCTCGGCTTTCCACAGCTGTACATTGCCAACAGGTATAAGAATAATTCACGCTACCTCATAAAAGGTAGAGCAAGCACACTTGAAGAACTCTGATATAAATCACTGTCCTTTTTGTATACTAATCAAACTAGCACAGAGCTGGTCAGGACAGGCTGTACCTCTTGAGCAAACTCAGGAACAACAACTCTTCTGACTTTATCAGTTAATTCTTCTTTTATTTTTCTTTTTTTTCTTTTTTTTTTTTTTTAAGCTTATTTCTAGCCTCATAAGGTTCATAATTGCAGACCTAATTGGAAATAGCCAGGGATTTCTGCATATATGCACAACCACGGATACAGATGGTGAGGAATTCACCTGTCACCCTCTGTGCCACTTGTGGCAGTGACTTTCCAGAGAGTGCAGGCAGGTCCCCCGTACAGCTAAGGCCGCACCGCTCCCAACAGCGCTATCCTTCAGTGCCACAGCTCCTGCAGTACATCAGGGAGTCCGGAACGAGTATGATGCACCCAATGGCTTTCAGACCCATGCTGAAGTGATGAAACGGGCACCCAGCTTGCACAGAAGATCACTGTACTGAATCTGTAATACTGAAAACGTACAATACAGCCGCTTTTTGGTACTCAGAAGAAGGTCAAAGCGCTGCTCTCGTGTGTGTTGTGTAGGAGGAGGTTGTAGAAGCAGAAGGCGGCAATATGGCCCAAAACCTCAAAGGCATCTCTGTTCTAAACTCCTTACTTTTTTTTTATGCCCCACACCTCAGGCCAGACTAACAGCCATGAGAAAAACTCGGATGTAAGATTTCGTAATTAATTTCTTCAAATGTCTTTCTGTTTCTTTAGTGAAAACCTTATGCTGAAGCCAAAATAATTCCTACAAAAAGACTTTGTGTAGTGCATCATTCAGTATAATGGTTTCCACAGCTTTGAGCTGTATGAAAATTTCATTTTACACTTGAATGAGCAGCAATTAAGAGAGAAATATTGATTTGTTACAAAATAAAACGGATACATATTGGGAGAAATTGCTTGAGAATGAAACTGATGAAGGTCATATTTAGCTGTGGAAAAAAAAAGTTTTACTAGCAGTATTTGTAAATCTTATGAAAAAGATGGACTCTTGTCTCCCTATGAAAAGTTGTTTTCTCCTCTTTAATTTTCCCCCAGAGAAAGACTCATAATGTTGCCGTCAGTCAGGAAACTGAGAAGAACGTCATGCTAGCTTGTATTGAAAGGATGGGTAATGATAATTCAGAAGAAAATGCAGTATTTTTTTCTTTGTACATTATGTGCCAGTGTCAAACTTCAAGCATTGAGTGGCATTTACAGGGAGTTGTTGACCTTCTAAAAACCTTTGGTATTTCTTTATGCAAGCCTTCACCTGCTGTGCATATGGTCACCTTTTGCTCACCTTAGGCCAAAATGAAGGAGACTCCAACTCCAAACCAATGAGCTATGTCACCTGCTGCAGTACACAGCAGCGCTACAAAGCACACCCCCACCACCTCCCCCAGAAGTGCAATTACTTGGGCAACTGAATGAATAGAAGTATTTGTGCTTTGAATCTTAGTTGTACATTCACATCACTGATTCTGCTGCATTGCTGGTTGCGTTTTATAAAACACGAGTAATCTTCATGTAAGTTTCTGATTTTCATGCACTTCTAAGGCTGCAAATTAAGGACACTTGATTAAGATGTTACACGTAAAAAAATGGAAATTTCAGGTAACTATTTGTTACATAGTTAGTGGTCAAATTTCATTTCTAGTGAAACCTTCACAAAAACCCGACAGCAACTGCAGCAGCTGTCAATCCCAATTCACAGGTTACGGAGAAGAGATGAAGAGTAAGTGGACTTAGCAGAGGTAGTTCTGAGACAAGCAATTCAGGGAAAGGAATTTACACTACTGAGATTTGTTCTCCAGATAAATGAAAGTCTTCTGTCTGCTGCGTTGTTCTTTTTCGCCTGTAAAACCACGGATACTAACTTCTCTATTAGCTATTGGCCTACAGATCTGCTGCTGCCTGCAACGACCATTTTACAAACTGATAAAGGTTTCAGCTGAGCTCCTTTAAGACAAGAAACACTGAATTCTGTCTGGTATTTTGGAAAAAAGATCCTCCACTCTCCATAAAACAGAGCTAAACAGCAGATTATCCTACATGATTACAGATTGTCAAAGCTACCGCATCACTGCCATAGCAGAGCTCCACCATTTTGAGAAACCTTTAAACCAGAGACACTATGCCCAGTGACAAGGATATATTATCCTGTTACAGCCTTCAACTCAATCCCGTGACCCATTTTCACTCCTTTTTGTAATGGGCCACTTCATGAGATTCTCCAAAAAAAGACTATAGTGGAAATAAAGTTCATGGCTATTTGCAAAATTGGCATAGACACTATCAAGAAATAAAAAAATCCAGGCTCCAAAAACCTTAACTAGCAAATAACTTGGAAGTCCCTCATTCATTTTAACCAATGTTATTTTTTCTACATAACTTGCTGTTAGTTCGGTCCATCTATTCAAACTCCTTTAAAATTGTTCCAGACAAAGGCATGATACAAACCAACTCTAATTTCTGCAATTTTAAGAAGTCAAATCACTAATACTTTAATGTTTCAGTGTCTGTAATCTAGCGTTTAAGTTTTCTGTAGGTTTTAAGTACCATTTAAGTGTGCTGTAATCTAGTTAATGACATACTCCCCTGACATATGTTAAAATAGGCAAATTCTCAGGTTTTTATGTACAATCTTAAAATTCATATGATCTCACACCGAGAAATGTCTTCACGCTTAAGACATTCACAATATTCACAAAGATTTATGATACGACTTTGTCGTTTACAAGGAAATAAAGCAGAACTGCAAAGAACTCTATACAAACTCAATAACACTTGATTTAGAAAAGGTAATATATGAATTAAATTTGAAACCCTAGTTAGGAAAAGACTAACTGTAGTACTGAAGGAATGATAATTCAGGTTCCTGTGCCAGCAGCAGCAAGAGTTTTGCAAGGGGAGCCGTAGGAAGTATCACTGTTCTCATGAATGCAAGGAGCAATTGTGTACTCTAACACTCATTTCTTCAGTATTTTAGCATGAATGAAGAAAGGTTACATTTTCATAATGCAGATGCATCACTTAGAGTAATCTAAAAATCAAATGGAGTGTTTAATTAACAGTTACAGTACAATGTCTGAACTCCTTTCACCTCAGGAAGAAGACTGTGCAAATGAGGAATGGCCCTTTCACATTTCAGATGAATATAGAAAAAAAGGAAAGCAAAGCAGCTCCAGCAGAGCTGTTTGCAACTATCTTCTGCTCATGATGCAGCCACGTCCCTGCTGCATCCATCCCCTTCTGTGCTCAGTTTTAAGGACAGCTGTACCTTCCATGATAATTTGTTTGCATTTCAACTCTAATCTTGACTTGTACAATTCCCAACAAATTGCTTTTGCTCTTTTTTTATTATCTTATGCTCATTATTGCACTTTTCCACATGCAACGTATGGAGATGAGATTCCATATGCAATCTATTGTGTGAGGTGTTTTAATCAATAATCTTGTTCTGCTGATTAAGCAGGGGCTTCTGTTTTGGCAAGATAACATTAGTTTCTCCTGTCATGCTCCAAAAGCTATTGGGAATCTTCAGCAGATCATTAGATATGCTACAATAAAGCTTTGGTACATTCTCTTTTCTTTCTTAAATTACTTCTTCACTGTCCTATCATTCCCCGTCACCGCTGGCACTGCATTATTATTACAGCTCCCCTGAAACTTGCACTAGAGCTATGTCTCCAGGCCATAGGATGCCATTTTCAATTGAAGCTTCTGCTTGAAAATATAAATTAAGAAAATTTCATTATCTCCTGCCAAGGGCCATTATTCACCACTGTTCTAAGGAAGATTAAAAATGCAAAATCTATGGACTTGAACAAATACTCCAGCATTAAAATTAAAAACACAGTGTATCATGACTGGACCAGAAAGTGAAGTACTGGAATCTGAGAAGCAGATTCTGGAAATACGTTAGCATTACAGGGATCAAACGGACCGACTGAGGCAGGAGGTCATCTTTATGAGTAAGTCACATCAGTCACATAAAGATATACACAGTTCCCTTCGAAGTGGTTTGCAAAGTTAAGGTATGTAGGAAATAGCTTCCACATGACAATTTATCCTTCAAATGCTTTTGTTTTGCATAAGCAACTTTGACAAAGATAGTAACACAAAAGAAACATCAACGTTATTTGGAAAAGGTTAACGTCTAGCCAGAAATGGGCTATCAAAATAATTTTGCGTATTCCCAATCCTGCATTTCTGTGAATTCAGTGTTTCATTAAGTAAGGTAAAACTGGCACACACAGAAAACAGCCATGTGTACTTTAAAAAGAAAGAAAAAAAGATACAGTATAATAAATAAAATTCATTCTAATAAAATTGTCAATGCATTAAAAAAACCCTCCTTGATATGTTTTGAAACTTTCAAGTCAGATCTGACAATATTTCTCTTTCAGCATATTGATTAAACACTTAAAAGCTAGCATGATGACATGTTCCTGCATATTGCCTGCAGCAACCTGCTTAAACACCACTTGAAGCACGTAAACTCTGCGCTGTAGCACCACATACTCCATATGGTCTTCTTGTTCCTTATTCACCCTGGGTGAGCTGCAGTCTGAGTAAAAAGAGATGGGAGTGTGGGATGACTACACTTCACGTATTGACTTTTAACAGCAGCGTATTTTCAATTGAAAAATTCCCGAACCTCTTTACCCGGAGTAAATGGCTGTCTTTACATACATACTCCTAATGGTCTACAACTGCCACGTGAGATGTGCTTCTGCTTTTGTACGCGTATGCACTAGAACTCCACTCCTGTTATTAAACTCAAATTTACATGTGTGTGAAGATGTCAGGTATTACTTAAATATTATGTTTTATTAATTTGGCCTTGGAAAGCATGTACAAAACTTACATATAAAATAGCCGGAGAACAGAGACTTTATTTTGGAAGTGTATAGATACATATGTATGCACATACCCATACCACAGCAGATAAAATTATTTAAAGGAATGTATTTAAATTCTGAGTTTCAAATTCACCTCACAAGAAATACATTATTACATACCGAAACCTAATGAGTTAGCAAACTGGGCCTAACCAAAGCCTGAAAAAAAGACCTGCTAAAAAAAACCAGGCCTTGCAATGAAGCCCTGATTCGAAGCAGCACTGGCTGGCCATCACTGCGATACCCGCCGCGCTCCAGGAACCGCAGCAGCAGCAGCCCAGCCCTACCCACGCAGAAATAGCGAGCGCCCGCATCCCTGCAGAGCCACGCTCCCTTGGAGACAGACATGTAATCCTGCAACTGACTTTTAGGAAATCCAGGATGCCACCCTGGCAATTTTGCGTACTCTTTGCTTACTGTATAAGATTTTCTAAAAATTCTTTTCAAGTTAGAATCCCTAAAACAATTTATTATGGGGAATGAGCATGACAAAACAAAAAGCACAAATTTTACCTAGCTCAAAGGGAAAACAGATTTAGTGTGCTGTAGTGGTAGTTTTCATAATCTAAGAAAAATATGGGAGATACATGGGCATGTACGAAAGCAGAATCTGGCCATAAGAATTTTCTCTAAATATTGGAGATCTTCCTGTAACCGCTAAAGCAGTAAGGCATGCTAGAAATTGGTCTGAAAATTCACAAACCAGCCTTGGGATTTTCTATGTACTTGGCAACGTGACCACTACAACAATAAACCTGGTGGCTTTGGATGAAAAATATTTGGGGGGGAAATGGGAAAACTGTTTCTACTTTCTTTTAAAATGTAATATTGATGGTTTGTTGAATCTTCCTAATTACTGAATAACCATGACATAAGGAAGCTAAATAGTGTATAATTATATTGTAGAATAAGGTGCACCATAGAGTTGTTTCTGTTTGCCCAATAAATATATAATAATATTTAATTGTGTTTTCTTTATACAACGTAATCTTGTGGGAGTTTAAGGGTATGCATTAAGGACGAAAACTCCAAATAGATAACTAAAAAACAACAGAAAATATACAACTCCCACAGGCTCTTTCTGATGATTACCCAGTTTGATTCACTATCAATGAATGTGTACCAGACTTGTATGGCAAACTAATTTAACACAGTATTTTTTTGCTTTCAAACTCTTACAATTTTAATACATGTAGTTATGACCCATTTGCCTTTTAGTATTCAAGTTCTCCAAGTTCAAAGCAGTCACTGTTAAAAAGACGAATGTTCTCACTTACTCACATCTAAGCTATCGAAGATATTTTTTTCTTCTTAGAATTCATTCTTGTTCCAGTACTTTGTTTATTGGTATAAATGCTATTTTATGGGGTTATTATTAACCTGAAACTGAAGCAGCACATAAAACAGGAAGGAGTAAAAAAAAGAAAAAGGAAAAGGAAATGTAGATTCCAGTGGAATACACAACATACCTTCGCTCGGTAATTTGTAAGTGCTTTTATAATCCCATCTTTCTGTCCTCCCTACTTTCTACCATGTATGTGGAAGGCCTACTAGAGCTACCAGAGTCTGTGAGGAACTGACTGTAGAGCAAGGGCAGGAAAACTAGATATCAAAAGATGCAACGAGACGTGCAAAGTAAACAGAAGAGTCTCTTGGTAAGGTTTGCGTAGGTGTAAACCAAACCCAAACCTTCTAACGGTATCAAGCAGAAGAGACCTGCTTTTTACAGAAACTGTTTCTAATGCAACCCCACCTGAGGAAGCAGAAATGGAAATAGAGTCATATTCATAATCTCGTCATATTATTTATCTGCACGCATATTTGCAAGCAAAATGCAGCGTGGGATTACAGGCAGTGTACGTCTTAGTACACCAACTAAGCCAAGCAGATCCGCACTGCTGAAAAGTAATCAGTTCAAAAGATCCAATTAAATGTTTCACCATTTAGACAAAATAAATAGCCTGCAGCTATGCTTATTTACTAATGAAAACTTCAGTAGTGCAGCATCGCAATATCTGAGCAATTTACACAGATTATTCACACTGAGTGAGCTTGAGTGCAGCATCATGCCTTGTAGGTTGAGCAGGTTTCAGGGGAGAAACACAGGGTTGGGTAATAATACGAGAGCTTTAGGAAGGGGCGTTTATTCCTGAGATACGGTGCTGGAGCAGGGCGTATAGAAAATCCAGCCGAAAACCCTGAAGCACAGTGTCTGCTCCTTAGGTGTAAGGCGGCAACAGGCTTGCAGGAGAAGAGACTCCCAGGTAGATAGCACAGGATAAGAGTAAAAACCCTTTAAAACTCTTCTTTGCAGCACGGTCGATCTTTTTTATCCATGGCTTGGCATTCAGCATATTCATAATGTAGTTAAAAGTTATGTCACTTAAGACAGCTTCTGAGTCATTATCAAATGAGTAACTTAAAGAATTACAATATTGAAAACGTGTAGCTTTATCCTTCACATTAATTTGCACAGATCTTAAATACATTTCAAAAAATCACACACTTGAATTACTAAAACAAGGTATTGCAAATGACAGGTGTGATTTGTTACTGCAGCTTCTGAAATGTAGAAGCCTTTGTACGCTTTCACTGTTCACACTTCAACTGGACCTCCAGGTCCAGATGGACTCCCTGTGGGTCTCCCAAGTTTAACACAGGTCTTCTGTTTGCAGAAATGCATAGGCTACGTAATGTATCTTAGCTCTAACAGGAAAGTAAGACTTACTAATTTACAGAATTGACCGCCAAAGCAACATGATTTCATAAGGGTCCTTGGTTTCCCTCTAAAATGGACAGGATGAGGACGATTTCAAATGGGGGGTGTGATGGGGGCAACCCTAACTGAACTTTAACACATGCATTCTCTTTGAATAATTAAAAAATATTATAACCTGTATCAATTAGGAGCAATTATTTATAAAAATGTTCACCTATCGCGGTTTGCACATAGAAAAACGATCAGATTTTTAACAAGGGAAATGGGAAATCACCATGGGATGCCCTACTTAGATTAAATTAGCAAGAAACTTGTTATCAGACCATATAAAAGATACACCATAATAAGACGTGACCTTGCAGAACCTTGGAGCCGATCTGTGATTTTTTCCCCCTGTAACCCTTCCTAATTATCTGCAAAGTTACAGACCCTTTTGTGGCAGGTTATTTTTCTGTGAATAGTGAGGGGTTTTGGGCTTTTAAATATTTAATTAGTCTTCTGATATGAGAATTGTTGCACATGCCAACTGCTTCGATTTTCAAACTGTGTTCATCCTAATTATGTTCAGATTTAGATTGGTCATCCCAAACCTCTCACTCTTGTAATTATTTACTCCTTAAAGATCATTCAGCGGAGAAATATTTTTCACCCTTATGGCTCTTTCTTTCCACAAATGGCTTTTCTGGTCCGTTAATTACCCACTCAGAGGATTAGAGTTTGTAATAATGCAAGAGATCCTGCATGTAAGATGAGTTTTACAGGGTGAAAAAGAATAAATTGTTTTTTGTAAACTTGCCTCGGGGAATATCCCCTTTTTGGGTTATAATTTTCATCAACAAAGGCCATGTGCCCACCGCTGCATATCTACCAATTCCACAGGGCTACGGAGTGACTCATTTCTACGGCTCAATAGAATTCAAAGCAAAACGCTGAGCAAGAGGCCAAAAGACAACTTGGTTATTTTACAAGATTTATAAAAGTGCAATGTGCTAGCAAGATGGTTGTGTCCTTTTTCTCATAATTTTTAATGCGGTTTTCATGGCTTTAAAGTTATATATATTTAACCGATAACTAATAATAAAATTACAACTTCCTATTTCATCTGCTGATTTTTTCCAGAAGTGCTGTCCCTTGGTAGGTCTTTAATCAACTCTGTAACAGTGGTGTCATTTCCTATTAAAATGTGTCTGAGAGTCCTCACTGCAAGTACTTTCTTTTCTTCTGAGACGAATGCCTGCCACAAAAGAACTGTTATTCATTACCTACAGTGATGCCTGGATCTAATTATCATCTGGAAAGCTTGCAGGGCTTACAGGTATAGGACTTCTCCTGCAAAATCTTTCTGCTCTAACTTGGAAAGCACAATCCCACTTTCTTCTTTGTCATTTGAAGTTAAGGGATTAGATTACTGATTTGAGCTGTGCACTCTCCGATTCCTGGAACTTTCAGTTTTAAGCCCAACAAAGTTTAGGAGGCTGCTTTTGTTTGCTTGTTTTTACACCTACAAAAATCCTGCGTATTCCACAGTTGGTTTTTACACAAGTCAAGCAGACTCACTTCTGTAAAAAACACACCAGAAAATTCACTGGCTTCACTCTGTCAACACACAGATAATCTTTAATTGTGTCAAAAATATTCATGATCTAATCCTTTTATCAAACTGTCTACCACTGGAGGAGTCTCATGTGCCTGCACAATTAAAAACCCCATGTTAGCCATACATAATACTGTATTACATTTGATGCAAATCCTTTTCTATTGAAATAAGCACTGGGCTGACAGCAGGAAGTGGCTGATAAGAAAGCAACAAGGCATTGCTGATGGCATTCATGATAACTGAGCACTAACTCATATGTGTTCTGTCTACAGCACATTACTCAAAGTGCTCCTGTTTTAAATGCGACTCCAGGAGGTGTTCTTTTGCTGTATCGCTGTCACAAAGGCAGAAAAATTATCTAAGAAAGCTAAATATACAAAGTAAATGGTGTTTTTCATACTCACCAGTGATGCTGGCACTAGAATAATATACTGAAAGCAATATCAGTGCTACTACGCCCTAGATGAGAAACCACCTACAGCTTCATGAGTGTAATAGTACAGCCGAGTTCAATGCTGTTAACAAATTCAGTAAACAGGGAAAGGTTAAGGGTTCGCAACTGTCACGTTATTGTTACACTTACAACTCAGCCTAAATGAATGCGTTAAAGAGACAGCGGAAAAGGAGCACGAACTCTTGAGTTCCGGTGAAACAACAATTTTACAGTGCTGGAAAAATGTGTGTATTAAATACATTTCAAAATTGCTTCTTCGTCACATAGATATACATCTCAAGAAGCAAGATATCTGAGAAGCAATGAACAGAAAGGTTAAAGATCACAGATTACTACTAAGAAAGAAATATAGATGCCTTTGCACGTACAGTGGCAAAATATCTATCTTGCCAGATGAAACGTTACACAGTTCGGTGTCATTAAGAAGTAGTAAGACTTCTTCCGCTAAGGCATTTGAAATGTATGATTTTGGCCAGGGCACCTTGCTCAATGAAGCAATTCTGCTACCTAATTTCTTTTAAAAATGTTACAGGACCTGGTTTGTGTGTGTACGTGTTTGTGTGTGTATACACATGTGTGTGTGTGTGGGGGGGGAGTAGAAGAAACCAAAATTCAAAGGTTCTGACAGTTGCCATATTATAGTGAAAATCTGCAAAAAAAATACGTCTTTCAATAGTAAATTTGTAGTAAAGATCCTGCATTGCAAGCATATTATAAAGCACATTTGACATGGAAAAATTCTACATGATAAGAACCTTCCCTCCCCATTGATGTGTCTACAGCAGGCTAAAAATATACTGAATACTGAGTATTCGGTCTGTGTAACACTCTTAAGACTGCATTAACTTCATTGCAGTAGCTTGTTTTATAGGCTCAGTTCATCATGACCTATAAAATGTTAGGCTGAAGTGCTTTAAATATCTGCTAACACCATGTGCAAGCCTGGGAGTACAAGGCACTGTGCTGTGAAGCGGCAAAAACGGTACTCTTCTGAGAAAGTAGCACACGCTCTTATGTCACTGATATAAACAGGGTAAGCATGCTAAATAATGTATGAAACAGGCCGACAATCTTTATATAAAACAGGAATTCTAGTTGAATTCTTTGTTTGATCTTCTTTTACCAGTACGCCACTAGTTTTTAAGATTGCTTCTTTAAAAAGATAGATGTGGACTATCATACTAAATTAAAGAACACACACGCAAACTCCTTTCATTCACAGTTATTATATGACAGAAAAAAAAAAATAAAGACCACTTTCATTTGTGGCCACAGCATTTTTGATAATTATTGTTCTGCAATATGTAGAAAATAAAATGCAAAGAGGGGAATTATCTATGTCTTTCAGTAATCGTGGCCCACTTATTAAGCAATTAGATTGCAATTTTATTATTAGAGAGGGAAAAAAAGAAATGCTGTAAAATACTGTTATTGCTTGTATCTTTGATCCTTAAACTTTTCCATTTCAGCAACCTCATTAATGTCAAGATGCCATGAATATGGCCACCCCTTTTTAGACTGTATAGCCTGGGCACGGGCAGAATCTACAGGATTCAATAAAGATGTTTTTTCTTGTTCAATTCAACTAAAAAGCTTAATTGAGCCACAAAGGTCAGAAGGTTCTTTTTTATTGTAAGTAGGAGATTATTCTGTGGCAGAAGGAAATTTCCAGAATGAGATCTCCTCATTTCTATACTACTCTGTAGCTACTTTTTAATTTTTAAACCTTTGTTACTCTCCTGTTCCTTTCCTCTGAATTAAACAGCTTCACTGTAATAAAGTTTAAATTCTATTTCCTTTGTGTTACAAATGAAAACTTTTCACTTTCATTGCTACTGCTGATTTTTTAACACTAAAAAGTACTCATAATTTACTTACGTATATTTAATTCATATTAATCTGTCCTAATTTACGATCTATACCCTGCTCTGCCCATCTTCATGTACCTTTTCCATGTCAGTTCTGTTTACTAAGTGATATTCAACGGATTTCCTATAGTGCAATGAACCTTAACAGGCAGCTTTTAATTGCCTCGCATAGGAAACCACATCACTATTAATTCCACAGCAACAGTATAAAATAAAACTATTGCTTCTCAGACTCTAGAGCAATTAGACCTCTCGGCTATTTGGCTAACTCTGCTTCATGATACCCAGTGCAGTTAATTATATTTTTTGATGTTAATAGTCTCTGTCAGTTTCAAGCATAACTCCTCTTTGATGAATATTTAAATTATATTTGAATAAAAAAATAATCTTGGTTACATTTCATATTCAGCAGTCATCACAGCTTAATAACGGTCTCCTCAGCAAGGGTTGAGATAAATGGCTATATGAACACATGTATAAAGTCCTAAATCAACTTATCAGATAATGTAGCTGTTTTGGCTAAGTATTATAGAGGATATATTGGGGTGGGAGGAATTAATAGGCTTCAATTATTACAGTATTATTCTATACGAACTAAATTTGGCACAGTAATATGTAAGTAAATCAGAATTCTTTAATAATAAAGTTCTGAGTGCAACTGAACCAGAACTTATCTTGGCTAGACAAGAAATTCAAAAACTATATAAAATTCACACAAATTCATCCAAGAGAACAGAAAGTTCAAGTGAAGGTTAAGCAATGTTGTCTCAGCCAAGTTCTCAATAACGTTAGTAAATTACTAAGAGAGGTAACTACATACCCGAAACATATAGTACATGATTAACTGTAGACTAAACAGTACGCACACCTACTAGAGCCCATTTCAGAAATCAGGAAAAAAACCCAAGAAAATCACAGGCTGAAGCATCTATTTTATATGATGCTCAAATAGGCAGGAAACAGTGTATAATACTTAAAAATTTATGTATACATATGTACAGCTATTTCTATTTATTTTCACCCGTGAACAGCAAGGAAAGACTGATGAATATGTATACACTATCCTGCCAGATAAGATATACACTGACTTAAGAAGAATTTGATGGTGTTTTTGCCAATAATAAAGGAAATAAAACAACTTAAATGTGAGATACGAAAACACTAAATAAAATACCAAGCTACACCCTGGTAAAATAATGAATCCAATCTTTCTTGAAGTAAACTGAGTCTAAATTTTACATGTCATTAGTTGGTACCAATGATCCTTTTGTTGTTTCGTTTGTAGCTTGTCCAACGCCGTGACTACAGCAACGCGTGTGTGTGTGTGCGTTATGTGCTTGCACATGTGTAACATAATTTCTTCTGCAGAAAATAATAATAGGACACGCTGCAAAAAGATGATCAAGTACCACTGACAGCTAGTTCACCTTACCTGACTGCTCAGAACCTCGTAATATAAGGATTTGTATTTAATTTACTAAGGAATGCCACGATGGAAGAACCCCATTAATAAAACGCCCTATTTTTAATGCATAAACTACACCTACTACTTTCATATTAAGAATTAATGATAGTAAAAATGCAAAATGCCAGATAAGGTTCTCAGTCACGGCTATTACTGTTTGTTTCTGTAATAAAGCCAAGGAATACGGTATGCTTCATGAATATCCTAGGCTATGTGATTATGCCTAGTTCATGAAAATAAGCTTCATGTATTTCTGCTTTTATCTTTACATTGAGTCATAAGTAAGTTTTGTGAGTAACACAGAGAAAACAAAATAAAACAAAACAAAACAAAGATCAATCAGGCCATGGCCCGGTATTGTGAAAAGCTTAGTTTAAAAATAAAGAGCTTCTGCTACCTCAAAATACTCACGGGGGTGACTGTCGTACTAAGACCTACGTCTGTTTCAGATGAATAGAAGCCTTCGTTTTTAAAGGATGCTTAAAAAAAGATATCGGATGTTGATAATCTTGTACAGTAAATGTTTTGTGAAGCAGTTGTCAGCAAGCTGAAACAGAAACCGCTGGCATGCCAAAGCAAAAGGAAGACCTGGTACATGACATCAGCATCGGTACCACTCTGATGTGCATAAATTCTGAGAACGTACCTTATCCGCATCAGCCTGCGCTATTCCAGCGTCAACGCCAGCATTTCTCTGACACAACATCGACCAAGATGTAAGCTCTTAATGACCAGAAAGAAGAAAAAGGCAAGGTATATCTCTTATCCTGAGACACTTTTCACTACATAATACCTTTAGCAAAGGGAGGCAATCTTCGGCTGCAGAAGGAAAAGCAAGGGAAAAAGCAAGGATAGCAGCAGGGGTCAGCAGAGCCCTTGTCTAAGCCTGGCAGACCCCCGAAGTGAAGTGCGCCATTACCACAATCACAGTCATTTGTGAATGGCAGAGGATAAAATCCTGCCCGTGAAAATGGTTTTAAGTCACATTACGAAATGCAAATCTGACGCGTGCTACAGTTTAAACACTGAATCAACCGTGGGCCCCGTCTGAGGAAGCTATTTTTGAGGCACTAAAATGCTTCTTTGCGGAAGCCTTACAAAGGCTGGGATTCAGCCCTGCACTGACCCCACAGCGGGTTCTGCCTCCTACCAGCAAAGCCACCCTGCCCATGGTTTGCTTTCGGCTGGGCCTTTTCACTCCGGTGAGTGAGAATAATCAGCTGTAGGAGATTTACCCACTACCCATCCAAGCCTGGAGTCCAGTGGAAGATTTTCTTTATTCCCTCACATTATGGAACAGACCAAACCTCTTTTCACTTGGAAGGACGCTAATACAGTATGGCAATGTTTCCTCCGCAGACTTGACAAGCAGGAATAAGACGGAGGGCTTGAGAGATATCTTCTTCAGAGGAGAACCCATTTTGTTTTCTTTCAAAAATCTCTCACTCTCATTTATATATAGGATTTTTCAAAATGACGTATTTGTTGGACACCAGAGTTGGTGGAAAGGAATGAACATCTCCATTCTCCCACTCTCGCGTTGGGAAGGATTAAGAAAAAAAATAAAGTTTCGGAAGAAGGAATGGAAAAGCTGCTTCCCTCAGCTTTCCCTTGATCGCTCTGTGGGGCAGGAGGCACTTTGCTTACATTTTGAAGACCCTGCGTTGAAGCACAGCTGTCTTGCAGAGAGATGATGGACGTAACAGGTTAAGGGTATTACCATGGGAGAAAAGTTCATGGTAACAAAAACCCAAGCGTGAACTCTTCACTGGTGTCATGATGGACGTGGTAATTGAAGGTACATGTGTTGCATGCGCTATAGATAGGACAGGATACGTGCAACAGAAAAAACGCTCACTGCAAAAGAGGATTTATTCCTCTCTTAATCCTTTTACTCTTCTGCAGCCATGTTTTAAAAGGGAAAGGTATTTCATAAAATTACAGTTCATCTATTATACCTAGCATATTTTTATATTTATGGTCACGTATTATAATGAGGTTTGCTTTGTTTGTGCACATTTAAAAAGCAGAATTATACTGATTAAATATGTTTAGTAAAGATGTAAAGATCACATAAATCTACAATTATAGTATAAATTGTTGATGAAAATAGAATTTCAAGGTCATTTCAGTGCAGGATTGATGTAACCTCCCTTCTGTTGCAGCTCAAAAATAAATTGAATATACCAACTGTGAGATTATATTTTTTAATGTGGATATTTGCTTGGTCTGCAGAGTCTTTAGTTTGAAACATTTTGAATTTTTCCTCTTTTTAATGATCACAACTATGCTCTTAGTATCAGAACACAGATTAGAAGTTTCTATTTAAACGTTCAAGGTATTTTAGCCTTTATCAAGAGGGAAACAATGTTTTTTTTCTCAAGTTAACGTTAATTTGGCTGTCAACATTAAATGCTTGAGTTTTGCATCCAAGTAAGTGATTCCATAGATTCAAAGTTAATAGGCTGCATTTTCTTTAAATAAAAACCGTTAATTTTCTACACGCCCCACTAATAACTGTAAATTACTCAAAAATAAGGTGTGCAGATTGGAATGGACCTGACTTTTTTTAATATTGGATTTCTTGTGATTTAAAATTATATTATTCAAAATTATTATCTGCCACACTACCCAAGTGTTTATTTAAATACACAGGAAAAAATATCTAATTGCACTGTACTGGAATCACAAAGATAGTTACGGTGTCTAATCTTTAAAATAGTCAGGAACTTGTCCTGAACAAAAAGCTTACAACTAGGAAAAATAGTTCCTACTAAAAAAAGCCTGTTTTTAATTTAGAAGAGAAAGGTCCCAGCATGCAAAAATGCATCTTACTGTTCCACTATAAAATTGCATACACAATATGCCTTTGAGATGTATTTTGAGTATGTATTTACAAGTACTTTTAAATAAATACCTGTTATTATTTTAACCTAATAAAACAGAAATCCAAACACTATATGGTATCTACATAACCCTCCGTGCCTGTCCTAACAAAAACCTATGGTCCACCCAGCTGCAGCCTGCAGAGCGGGGCTTTGAAGTTGACACTGGAGGCAGAAAGTCCCCATAAATGCAGAGGAGGTTCGACTGTAACTCACACAATCCACCTGCAATCCACTTACAAGGAAGTGGACTTAACACTAAGTCATAAGTAAATTTTATCATGTTAATTTTCCAACCTCTGCTGTGCTTACAAAGAGCAGTACCAGTTACCCCTATCAACTTCAAAGTCTCGTGACAGTTTCTGGCTACAGCCACACAAAAACTTTATCAGCAAGCAACTAGAGCAATTTCCTCAGGCTGTTTTGCATCATCGGCTTCCTTGTTCATTTCATTTCTTTTTAAACAAAGAGGAAACAGAGGAGATTTGTCCCTGCTAGAGGACAGCGGGGCACCAAGGAGTTTGACGGTTTGACTATTTTAAGACCTAGCTGCCTGACACGTGGCTCCTCTGCCACTCACTTACACTATTCCCTCACTAAATATTCTAGAAATAAGCTTATTTCTACACTCAACTTTAGCGCATAGTAGGATCTCTCAAACTTGACTGTATGCAAACGCTGGGGTTAATTATCAGAAAAGTGTGAAAGGGGAGAGCGATTTTCTAAAGGTCTAGTCTCTTTCTTCAAAGCTTTAATTTTAATCGTGCCAGTCTGAAGTTTACATGGAATCTAAATACATCTGAAAGACTTTATTCTAGAATAATTGGGACGTAATTTCAATCAGGGACTAAAAATTTAATAACTACTTTACAAAAGTAAAAGCAAAGCAATGAAGTCATTAGTGTTCTAGTATAGTATTAAGTTAAAAATCTTTTGAGAACCGCAGAAAAGGAAGAAAAGGGAGGGAGAAAAGATTAGGTAGCAGCTCATTCTAAGAAAGAGGAGCTGATGCATCAGTGGACCCTGGCAAAGTTTGTGTACTAATATCTCAAATTCTCTGGAAGGGGAGCAGGGCATATGATTACATGGCTTTGTGTTAAACTGGAAACCTCATCTTATTTTTCAATCTTCAGATTTCACAGTATTGATCTCATTAAGCTAGTGTTTTCACGTTGTCACTGCAGTAAATGTAGTTGCTGTGCCAAACCTGCGGAGTAATGTTGCAAATTAATGACGAGTATTTAATAATTGCCGTGGAACTACATTTAACTGCAGGTCTAAACTGAACTGAGTGGTCAAACACAGTGGTAAAACCACTGCTGGCTGAAGTGATAAAAACTTGTCATTAGTCCTTACAAGAAAACACTGTAAGATTTTAAGCAGCAATGTAGAAACTGTTGGTGCTTATTTCTAAAGGTATGGAAGAAAAGTTTTCCCTGTGGTCAAATGTTCCAACAGATTGTTTTTTTCTAGTCAGTTTAAAAAAAAAAAAGAGAGAACCAATAAATCTGATAGTCCTTCAGGTGAGATATTTTTATGCAATTGCTGCCATCAAAATACAGCTGATGTGACACTTTTAGGTATCAGATGAAGGACACGCACTAAGTATCAAACAACAGTTTGCCTTAGACAACAAGAACTTATGATCACCAATGCAGTTACAAATAAACGAGATAAAAGAACTTCTAATGTTTCATAAGAAATTTTCAATGTTATTCTATGCTTGCAATATAGCGCAAATTGCGCAATTTTGAGAAAAGATTAAACAAGGCAAAAGAGACAGCTTTTCTACTTACTGACAGGATCTGAGAAAGATAACTACGAAAGCAAACTTCCAAATTACTATAAATGCCAGACAAAAATAGAAAGCGAAGTGTCAAATGATCTTTGCCATTTGTTCAGCCAAAAAAAAAAAAAAAAGAACAAAAAAGAAAAAATCTCTCTTGAGCATAGATACTCTGAACCAATGTCATACATGTGATCACGACTTCATTTTAATCTGTTGAAAAAAGGGGAAGAGTGGAACACTGAGGAAGTTCAAAAATACTCTCTGCTATCATAAACTTACAGTGGATTAATTGAAAGAGGAGGACTGAAATTTCAGCTTTCCAGTAACAGTCTGATGTCACTTTAAGCAAGATTGTGCCTCTATATTTGTCTCTGACTACCTTAATCTGTATATTTGCAGTGAACATAAGGAGGACTTTGATCAAAACACAACATGCATTTTACACAACAAGGAAGTCTACAGAGAGGCACTACATTTACAAAAGCAATTGAAGGTGGTTTCAAAGGGAGTTGACAGATTAGAGGATGATGACACTGCCGCTGCAGTCTCAATGGAAATCTGGCTTGATCTAATTAACAACAACGAACTAGAACCACAAGAAGATAATTCAAACATGATTTAAAGAAGTTATATTACCTTTTTACTAGCGTAGTGATGGAGCCTTTCCCTTACTGATCACAGAACAACTCACAGGTTGAACACAGAACAAGAATAAAAGGCCTGATATCCTTAATTTACCTCCAGCATTTGAAATTGAAGCCCAAATATTTGACTACAGAAGTAGGGAACATCCATGTATTCACATGAAAATGATAAAAAATTGTTAAGAGTCATGCTCACGACCACTTGAGTGAATTGGGAAACCAAAATGGAATATTTTTAAGATGGGACTACACCTTAGTGTTCCAACAGAACACAGTAAATGGAGCACAGCACACAGGACAACTCGATGACTCTTTTGACACATCTGTGTACATGCATCAGAAAGCTCCCAGGTTATTCCCATCCCCTTTTTGCTCAGATTCCGCACCCTAGGAAAAATGCACTGGGAGGAAAACTTCCCACCAATCCTGAACTTATTCAGGCTCATAGTTTAAGCCAGTAACAATGACGGTGACTGATTTGTGCTGACATTTCCACAACTGTCATTACTAGGTGACTGCTGCCCATATGGGGCCTGTAGCACAGGAATTTCTGTGAATCTTAGTCCTGATGCACCTTTTGTACTAAAAACACTTTTATTGGCTCTTCTGACTCACTGTCTTCTCTGAATGACAATCACTGCCACTAAGACATAATGTAACGTGTTTAAATGCATATATGCTTCTGTACGCGCATGTATAATGACATATAATCATCCTGGCATTTAATCATTATGGTATTGCCACTGGAAGCATTTTACGGGTGGGAACTACGGTAATGATTTACTGCATTCATAGCACATATAACTTGGCCAGGGAAAATGCAGCAGCCATTAGGACACATTTTGAGTGCTATTTGACCACCTAAAAGACAAGGAGACTGGGAATCTCCAAATAAGTGAATTTTTCCATTCTCCTTGCAGTTTTATCTTCCTGCTTTTTAACTCTTGCTCATTGAATTTTAAAAAAAACCTCTCTAATTGCAACTGGCAGGTTCTGTTTCCTTCTAATATTACTACATAGAAATAATACTACCTCAATAGCAAACTGGCAACTACAGCTCAGCACTTCCTACAGTATATACCTCTTCCTATATTGATTCAGGCATTTTTCCTCTTTAGTCCTCAAAATGATATATATATTTTTACCTCTGTGTCATAATTTTGTAGGCGTCTGGAAGGAAGCATTCTGTGTTCTCCATCTGGAAAGGGTCAGCATCACAAATCTTGTCATCTGTCCGTCCATAGTTAGCACTTTCTATCATAATAACATCGCTTCCTGGACACCGGAGGTCAATGGAGTAGCCTTCGCAGGAGAGCTCCCTCCTAACCAAACCAAATGGTAATGCTGCTCGGCTGAAACCTAAAAAAAAAAGGGGGGAAAAAAAGGGATTGAACCTAAAGGATATATTGCATTGCACTATTCTTTTTCTGTCACACAGGCACAAACTCTCATCAGTGTGCTAAAGGAAGTGCACCTTTAAACAGTTTGACCTGGTACCTTGTCAAGTGAAGCGTCTTTCATTAAACTGTCACATCCCTACACCGCTGCTGCTGCTGTGCTCCCTTAATCCGGCAAAGGGGGAAATTCCTCTTCACTTCTTCTAATCTTTGCCAGAGCAGACAGTGGCACCTGTCTGCACGGCTGCAATGCGTGCTCCTGTTCCCACCTCTTTTCTCTCTGCTTCTCTTTCCCCTCTTTGGGCACAGTCAGACAGGCCACGTTCGAAAGTGGTAAGGAGCAGAGCAGGCAGGATTTGTAAATGCAGAAGTTATTTAAAAACAAACAAACAAACAAAAAACCGAAGCCATAGTAACAACTTCATTAGTCTTTCTTAATTTGTATCTTCCTTTTTTCAGGGAGAGTTTGTTTCTTTTGCTTTTTTTTTTTTTGTCCCCAGCATGGACACGTCTGTGCCACCAGATCCAACACACATGCCAATACCTTACCTAGTTGAACTTCAGTGCTCCTTACTGCGCCTTTTACACAAATTAAACCACAGACACATAAGATTTTGAACAAATATATAAATGATCGGTACAGCCAACTGCAGATGTGTGCTGTATAAAATCTTCCCGGCCCTCCCAAAAATTATGTATTTCAGATCACTCTAATTTTTAATATGTTTTTCAGCTTGAGAGAATTCCTAAGACAGGTGACTTCTCTAAGAGTAACGAAGCAGTATCAAATGCTTTAGAAGCAAAACAACGGTCCAGATACGCATCCAGATGTTTTGTCCTTTACAGGTATTTCTTTATGAAAAAAATGCATTGCGTCAAAAAACAATTACAGCTTTATACTACACTTCCTTGTGCATAGCTGCTGGTGTATTATTATTAAACAGAATAGTTCTGCTTCTTACAAAAGGTGTGCATTACTGTCTTTTGGAAGACAAGTTGAGTACCATGATAGTGTTAAATACCTAGTTCTTTAAAATAGTAAGTACTTTCTAAATTTTCAGCAGAATCACAGATATTTTCTATTTTTAAAAAAAGTCATCCTAATACAGTGGCATAAGGCCATTAATATTTCAGCGCAGGCTGCTGGAGACAAGTTGTGACAGCAAAGAGAAACACCTAGTAAGTATGGAAAGTTGGAGCTCTACGGTGTTTTGAAGGCAAAGAAAATAAACTTTTCTTAAAAAGGAAGATGTGTTAGAAGAGGCAAGGAAGCAAGGATCTAAAAAGATCAAGAACAACTTGAGATAACCCCTTGATAGTCAATTTTCACACGAACCAGAGGCTGTCACTTTTTCTACTGAATTAATGATCTGTGGATTAAAACTCCTACTGTACGAAGATAATTATCTGTTAGGACTGCAAAAAAGAGCTGTTGATAATGATCACGCCACCATCAGGACGTGGCTCCCTGGCAGCCAGAGCCCACCTTCCCGGACGCCCCTCCTCTTCCTGCCGGCTCCTGCCTTCCCCTTGGCACCAGCACCAGCTTTTGTCCAACTTGTGCAGCAACTAACGCCAATGGCTGGGCTGGCTCTAACCTCCCTGTACTGCAGGAGAAGGCATGAGGTCTCAGACGACCAGCTCTTTGGCTGGGCGGGAATTCACCCCAGGAACAAGGGGAAGGCCAGAGCGCAGGAACCGGGTCTGCTTTTACTTTTACATTTTGTGGAACCATTACATGAAACCGGCACCGTTAGTCTGGCAATATGTTTCAGTGTTGGTTAATAAGGAAAGAAGCCATATTGCTGTGGAAAGCACCACAGTTCCATCTCAAACTCACTCCCAGACGTCGGTTTGGCTGCACGCGCCATGCACAATAGCAAACACTATTATTAGAGGCTTGCTGAAGTATCCTGAGCTGAAAGCTGGAAAGAGCTAAAACACGAATCCATCACATTAACGCCCTACATGTTCCTCCCATGCAGCAAATTAATACAACGAAGACAGAAGCTGCTCACGGCTCAGTGAGGGCGTGAAACGGGCACAGAGAGGGGTACGCACAAAGCCCCCACCACACATGCATACAGCGGCTCCTTTGATTAATTACCATCACGACAGCCGCGGTGGGACCAAATATAATGCTGCTAGTGACTGCCATTCCTACACCCTACCGCTCCTGTCAAATTTAATGCCGTCCACAGAAAGCTCATCCCTCCAGCTGGCGGCAATGGTGCCTGTATTTCCCGCACTCGGCAGGGCTTCCCCCGGCACAGCACGGCCGGGGGAGTCCGGCCGCCCCCCCTCTCTCTCCCTGCCTCCCACCCGAGCCCCACACGTGCTGTCACACGGATGCACGGCCCCATTTTTGGGTTCTGATCAACAAGGAGGGGAACAGTGACTTCGGCTACCCAAGGGAGACTGTTGCAGGAGGGCAGAGCGGGGAGGGTATGGCCGCGGAGGTGTCAGGAGCTGCGCGCCCAGCAGCGGGGTCAGATGTACAGATCGTCGTGGGGCCAGGGCTGGCAAAGCCACACCGAGCTACCTGCCACAAGCACCGGCCCCTTCCTGCAGATACTGCAGCACAGCCTCCACTTCTGCTAGGAAATACCTTGAATCCAAACACAAGACCTCCACAGTTTGCTACAGAGATCAGCTGCCTGCAAATCTTGTTTCATCATCTATGGCAACTGCTAGAAGTGCTACGAATGTGTTTTATCCTGCAATTTTTCCCCCTGCAGGCATCCATGAGAAGTTCTGTATTAGGACAAACATTAAAAATACTAGAGCAACGTTAGATCACTTCACAGGCAACAGAGGACATACCTGAGATTGTAATGTAGGTGCTACACTGCAGAAGCAGCAAGCAATAAAGCAAAAAAATGCAGCACGTGTTAGGTGGGGAGACAGCTCTAAGGAATCTCTGTGGCACAGAAAGAATTTTAACTAAATAAAATAAATAAATTTAAAGTCCACTAACAAAGCCGCTGCGATCTTTATTCTGAAGCTTTATTTGTAATCATTTCCGATCAACAAAGAAAAAATAAGCATATCAACAAGCAAAGTGTAATTCAATCCATCTTGCAACCCTGACAATCGAAGAAAGAACTAGTGGGAGGCCCTGTGAGCAAAAAATCAATATTGCAGCTTTGTGCCGTGCAAATGTGAATACTGCCAAATAGCAGTGCTTAGGGTAAAATGAACTGTTTTGCTCCATTTTCTCCTCTCTGAACAAATGATTTTGAAACGACAGCTTTTTTTGGAGCTATAAAATGTCAAGCAATAACTCCCTGCGCTTTAGGCAAGTGATTGGAATAAATACCTCTTGGCAACAGGTGCAATGACTTAGGACTGAAATTCATTTACATTCAGGAGATAATTTCCGATAAACAGATGCACTGCCACAGGATGGAAGTCTGAGCAACCAGCATCTGAATGCTACTGCCTGGTTCTGCATCATTCCAGAGCTTTTAAGACGTAAGTACGTGGCCCTGTCCATAATTACTGTTGTCACCGGTAACTTTGTATCTCCAGTGCAATTCCTTATGAATATTTTCAGTACTGTATTTCCTAACCAACCTGTGTTCAACCTGCTGCCTGCCTGCCTTACTGTACCTTGCGTAAACCTATTTTGTTTGGCCGTCCTCCTGCAGTTGAAATCAACATTCCTCAGTCTTCCTGCTAATTGCTCCAAGGCAAACTGTGCTACGGATGACACCGCTCCTGCTGTCTGCCGCCCAAGAGCACAAAGTGCTTCCCGATGGCAAAGACCTTCCTGGTGCCGGGGCTGGGACTTCCAGCAGAACCTAAACATTAACTCCAGTAAGCGTCTATTACCAAATGCAGCATATGCTGTCTCTGATTCATTCGCGTTTGTATATATTAATCAGGTTGCGTTGCCTTTTTTTTTTTTTTAAATGGAAGAAGATTAATATCTAATGAGGAAAAGACCGTGGTTTCTGTCCTGCTGACCATTTTGATTACAGAAAAGCTTCCTGGCAAACATATGTTTCCTGCACGTTTTATCTGCTCATAAATTAGTTGAGTGCAGGCTCTTCACTGAAAGAACAAAATAAACTGCTTTTGTGAAATCGCATTTCTAAGAAAAAAAGGTAGAGGGGATTTTCAGTCGTAATATTCATTCTTTAATGCTTTGTTAAGAAGTAGAAAAACACACGGAGAAAAAAACCTAAATGAAACATCACAAACAAAAATCTTTCCTCTTATACTTTAGTCTATGAAATGAAAAAATACAAGATCTATCAAAGAAACGTAACTCAGAATCGTGTTTCAGAAATACATTAAATTCACATTTGGCTAAAAACTGATTTATTTAAGTTTGCAATGCCTTATTTACGGTCTTGGTTCCTTTGTAAGAAATGATTTGTCTTTAGAAAGATAACCTAAATTTGTCAAAGTGCAAAGAAAAGTTAATAATTCACAGCATCCTGCCCACTAGCTTACCATCTTTTTGAGCTGTCAATAATAAGAGAGTGTGCCAAGTTTGGTAGATAAAAGCAAAAAGGCACCACCACATTTGAATTTTCACCTCATCCAGAGGAAAAATAGTGGAATGTAAACAGGCTAACATCAGTACTCCTCGACATCAGAAGCAAGGAACCTTTGATTAAAACTTAAAGCACAGAGAAAGTCAACATGGAAATATAAAATTATTTCAAAGAATGCAGCTACTGGAAGAACTGAGAATCCAAAACAAATCTTTGCAAAAATAAATATATATGTCTCTGCGAGCAAGGAAATATTGCTTCTTGTGTTATTTGGCTCTAACAGAAAGGTCTTTTGAAAAGAGCACATCTTTTCAAACAGAATGTTTACAGTTGTCTCTTTCACAATCTCTTTTATTTTACCAAATCACGCAACATGATGATTCAAGTTCTACACAAGATGAAGTGATGCATCTTGGGCAGCATTTCAATAATATATGTTCAACAAATGCAAAGCCCGACGTAAACTGTGCTGAGAACCCTCTCCCTCTCCCAGGGAAGTGTGTACGTGCACGCACGGAGGGTGCACAGAGACAGCTGAACACACTTCGCCATCTGAAAATCATGCAAATGCTCAACATGGGCTCTGCAAAGCTTCTATAATTCCACAGAAAAGCTTCAGCATCCCGCAGTTCCTAAAGAATCCCACGAACTGTGTCAAGGGAGACTTTTCTCCCGTCTCTCAGCACCGTATATATTTCACACAGACAAGCATGCTATTTTGTTAAACAGCTTTTAAATTATCCAATCCTGGTCAACAGATCACTACCAACTACTACAAAGACAGAGGCAATTTAAATGACAACTGTGCTTTCTATCTTTGAAGGAAAAAAAGTCATTCTGGCAAGCATGTCTATTAAAAGATTACATTGGCACAGTAAGAGCTTCTGATACTGCACAGAGGTCTGGAGTTCACAGCACTCGGCTCTTCTTTCAGGGAAAGCCAGCAGCCAGCGCACGGCTCGCCCGCCCGGCAGCCCGGCAGACAAAACCCCACTGTTCGGTCGGGGTAAAATTAGGCAGGAAGCGATCATTTGAAAAACATTCTCCTACAGCTGTATTCCCTGCCATTTTAAGTATAGACTCATTATTTTCATTTAGGATGCTGGAAGGAGGGGACATCTAGAGAAAAAGGATAATTTAGTGAAGGAAATCTGTTTTCTTGTAAGAGACAGCTTTCTCTTTTTTTTTTTTTTTTTAACTCATTCACACAATGGGATTAACTCAAAACAAGGTACGTGAAAGTATGTTCATTACTTGAATTTTAAAAAAGAGACCCGAAGTCCTTAAGAACAGACCTGACCATTTAAACGTGCATATAAATTACACTGAGACAAGGCATATATTTCATTGAATAAATCAGCTGTGAGGGGTGTTTTTTAACACTGGTTTCTAGACTTCAGTTTTGCAGACTAAAATCTGGAAGCCTGTCTCTTACAAAGCAGAAGCATGTCAATTGCTATTAAAAAAAACTTTTAGAAATATTAAGTACCTAATGATGGGGTTTTATCAGTAACTTTTACATTTTATTAGACTGCGATTTAGTCTTAAAAAATTTTAGAATTTCAAAAATCTTTGTCAAATTTTAGTGTTTTTCAAGATTCAGTGTGAGCAGCAGAATTACAACAGCAAGTAATTTTCTGTAATTATATACTTAATATTCAGTGTACATAAACATGAAGTATGCCTGATTAATGAAATTCAGGACAGAAGCCTGAGTTACACCCTCTGACTCACACCAGGATGGGTCCTGCATTCCAGGTTCACTGACACTTATTACAATTTTCCTTTTACTTTTTCCAGTCTCCATGCAATTCTCAAAAACATCCCTGTGAGGCTCTCTTCAGCAAAAAAAGAGTCAGGGCTTACCTGCTTTCTGCACCTTGTTGAATGATTCAGCAAAACCTAAAGTGAGCAGCAGCATCTCAGCCTTTTTAAGTCACACCGTCGATCCTTCCCGTGTACGGCTGGCAAGGATCTTATTTACATTCTCCTAAACAGCTCCCACCTCTCATTCGGAAGGGTGAGAATATGTCTCTCCAAGGTAGCAGAATTAAGGTGGTTTTGGTTTTTTGTTTTTTTTTTTTGTTGGGATTTGTGTTTTGTTTTTTGTTAAATAGCAGGAGAGAAGAGAGTGCTACGCTGACAGACCTGCAGACTGAAGTCCTTCCATCATCCGGAACAAGTGCAGCCCAGACAGCAGCCGTGCACGCATCCCCACATAGTCCATCACGGCTCAACCCTATTTTGAAGGAATCACCACTATGGGAAAAGAGATAGTTTGGTCTTCATGCCCATTTAATCCTTCACCTCCCTGCTGGGGCTGCCACAAGAGTGCTAATTAACGCTAAACTGTGAAAATGGGCTTCTGCACTTTGAATCCAGCCACACTGAAACTGGATAGAAACCACTAATTCCTTTAATGAAAGTCACCAAACCAGAGCCTGGTTCCTGGCAGCGTTTTAGCAATGTCTACATATGGCAGATGGAAACCATGTGATCTAAACATGAAAGTCTAAATATCTAGTGTAAAAATATGCGTGTTGTTCAGTTCTCACTTAGAACCAAATTTTATTCTCATATGCATGCACCTTTCCCATCCCCTTCAGTGGGAGCTGTATGCATGAGAGCAAAACTTTGCCCTCTTGATCTAAAATTATCCCAGTTTGAAACAGTATTCATCTGTCAATGATATTTCTTCTCTTTTGCCAGCCAGATGTCTGTTCTCAGGCTGCAAGAATCTCCTTCCTTTTTTCCTTCACATCATACACACTTGATCCTCTGCCAGCTTGCAGAAAGCACTCTACCCTTTTCTTTCTTGCCGTTAAATACATTGCATCTTCAAAATTTCTCAAGGCAAATAAGTCCCATGGTCTCTGTAAATCCCCCTCCTGGAGGTTATCTCCAGTTTACCAACTGTGAACTCTCTGAGCACACCACCTGTCAGGAAGGAGAAGCTTCTGAATCAGAAACAACCTCCAAAACAGGGAGGTAAGACACACAAAGCCTGATGTGTCAGAAATGTTGTGTCAACAGGATTTCCCGTTGAATTATTTCCCCTGCACAGGATGCCGGTAGCAGAATAAAAATAAATATTCTTTTATTTTCTATAAAAATGTATTTTGACAACAATTTATATTTCCAGTTATCTCTATCATTTTTGATTGGAAACCATGCGTTGAGGAGGGGCAGGGCAAGATGAAAGAAGAATGATTTCCATCAGCAGTATTCAGAGTGAACCACTGACAAAAGAAATATGCTTTTGTTACCATCTTTAAGAAACCCAAAGCCTTGTGTCACCTCAGAGATTGACAGAAACCATGCAGAGATGTACCATTTCCTTGGGAATATGTGCATTGGTGGAAGTTAAATCACTCCAGCAGATGACATGTTGGTTACCAATAATAACCCTTGGTGTGCTGTGTACATTGCCTTCTTAAACGGGTTATACTCTAACCTGTTTAAGAAAGCAAAACATTGAATCTCACTAAAACGTAGAAACTGGAGCCTGATAATTCTGTCTCATTTTAAAGAAAATGTTATTCTACAAATAACAGTTTAAAATATCAAATAAGGGCCTAGTGCTAAAAAATGGTCACAGATTTAATTAAAAATATTGTGCAATTGCTAACACATGGTAATATTTGAAATCACAGTTGTAAAATTACAAAAGGGGCATTTTCGTGTTTGCAAACAGAACTATATATACGTTAGAAATGGAATCACGCAACAATGCAAGAGCTCATATACTCTCATTTCCATAAAATGATGGGGTGGAGTCAATTGTCACAGTATAATTTACAGTGGAAAAGTTATGTGGTTAATTTTAATGACGGCAAGCCACTTAAAGAGTGCTTGTAAGTATGCAAATAGCACAGCAATCCCCCTTCTTGTTCAGTATAGCTTCTGAAACATTTCTGAGGACTCAGGAGTAGAAAGAAGAAACATAATGGCTCAAGATCCTGCAGAAAAAACTGTTAAACCAAAATACACAGTCACAGCTTTTGAAAACAAGGAGAAGAGCAACGTGATGAATGTACTTTAAGGTAAATGTGCCGTCACTTCAAATATTCCCACAAATAGATATGAGACAAGAGTAGCAAGCAATCTCAGAAAATGCCTGTCAGAGTGAAAGGCTTTCTTCCTGACCTCACCTTCTATGAAATATTTGTGGATTTCTAAAAGACCATTATAAAGAGGAGAGGGATATACCAGACATAGTTTTTACAACAAACCTAAGGTTCTGGCACATTCTGGGAATCATGGAATAATCCTACATAGATACTTGAGAGCATCCTCTGATAATAAATTGCATGAAGAAAGAAAAACTATTTATTTGTTTATAAATAAATAGGTAGTTTTTAAAGTCCTAAGGAACATACACTGTTCTATCATGCTCCCAGGGAGTAAGAATGGCAACACAGGTACCACGTCCAGAGTAAATACAGGAAATATGCACCTCTGCTACTCTGTAAAACTGCTAATTACCTACGAAGGAACTGCATATCCATATGCCTTACTGCAAAAAAGACAAGGGAGATGAAGCGACAGGATAGCTAAATTCCACCTGGACCCAAATTCAGGGCTTCTGAATTTGGATTCTGGTTCTTAAGCCTGGAATTTGCTTCCACCCCACCCCCCAGCTGTCACAATATGGATGCAAGAATGCTCTCAGCTTTTAGAGAACCAGCTAATGAGTGCTCAAATGAAATAAATGAAAAATCAGGATCCCTGAAATCTCTGAGTATGAAGACAGAAAGTAAACAATTTTCCATAATTATGTGATAAGAGTTCCATAATTAATGCTATTTACATTAGAAAGTAACAAAAGGGATGAATACACACTGTAACACAACACAGAAAGGAAAACTTTGCATTTGCTAATTACTTCTATTTAGAAGCACACATCTAATAGCTGAAAGACTGTGCTTCCAAAGCTGTCCATTGATCGTAACACTACCAGTAATAAAGGAAAGGACTAGGAACACCGGACCAGTGGAAAAAAATCATCATTAGGGGCCCAAGTGTAAGCTCAATACCCAGCAAGAGAGAAGTACTGCAGCGGTACTACAGATGTGGAAGGTAAAGTAATTTCCTCACTAATTCATGCATTTTACATAGTGCTTCACCATACCAGGTCACAGTTTTCTTTTAAAAAGATCTTTCCCTACGTATCTAAAGCAAGTGTTTCAGGAGGAGGCAGCTGTGGAGTATAAAAGATCCGATTGCTCCACTTTTTTCCACACCACCTAAACCAACACTTTCCTACCGAAAGCGCTGTGTTCTCCTGATACATTATTTAGGTGTACAAACAGGTGGACAGCTTCCGCAAGTCAGAGGGGATGGCTCCTGATCCTATGGCGGGGTCGGGAGGGAGCACGGGGGCTGCCCAGCAGATGTGGGTCCCACAAGGCTGTCGCCTCCTTGCCGTCCCAGAGCATTTGGTGCCAGCCTTGCCCGGATGACTGCCAGCCTCTGCTCGCAACCACCCAGTCCCGCCGCTCGTCGATCCGTTCACATTGTTGTTTCTTCTACAGGGGTGAGTTTTATTAATCAAGATAATTTCCAGAGCGAGCTCAGAGCATGATCAAAGCAGCCGTTATGGCAGCGTAATTGAGGAGGGAGTTGTTAATCTTCCGGGGATGCCAAGGAGGGAAGGAGAAGGTTAGGGGTGTCCAAAGGAGGCAGGAATGAGCAGGTGTTAGGGTAACTATTTAAATTAGGCATCCTGACACAATCATTTATAACAGAGGCTTTAAACTCCCTGGAAGGCACTAAAGCTGGATATCCTACCTATTCTGCTTCATAAGGAAGCTGCATTTCTTTTGGTACAAATAACGATTTTCTTAAGTCTGCGCTACCACAAAACAAGCTGTATTTAATGAAACTATTCACTGCAATTATTCAATCCCACAATAGTACTGCAGTGCCTTTTGCGTCTCTGCCACTGATGAATTTGGAGTCCAGATCCTTAAATGGTTTCAGCAATGTATGGCCCGTGTTATCTTTAAATACACAATAAGGACAATGTTTGAACTCCAAAACCAAAAAGAACCCTATTTCTCATGACAGTTTCCACATACACAAGCCTCTAGAAGATTACAATGGTACTTCAAGAATCAAATGCAAAATACAGAAATAGTATTATCTCCCACTGAAACGCTGTCATCTCTGAACGATGTGTTGAGATCCAACATTATACAACTCTTCATAGTAGTAATTTTGTAATATTTTATCTACTTGAAAATAATAGGGAATTTTAGGTAAGCAGAATCTTAATTACCCCAATTAAGTTCTCATCCTGCATCACTAATGTCATTGGGAGCTTTGTCATTAACCTCAATGAGTGCAGGATAGATTCCTTAGAATTTAACCTGGACACTCAATATTCTTGTTCTAACGAAAAATGCATTAATGAGCTTCATTATTCTACCCCATTTTAAATAAGCATCTTCAGCAGTCAGTTTCCCTCCACAGCCTAATGGGGCACTGCTGCATTACTGAGCTAGGGCTTGACACAAGAGTGTTCGGGTCACTCTAAGTCTTTTTATGGACTCAACGAGCTTCGCGTTCAGCCCACCAAGGGAAGAGCAACACCTATTGACTCACTTCAGGAGCTCCCTGCAGTAAAGATGATGAAACGTGCATAAACTTTTAAAATTAGAACTGGGGTGGTACAGCTGAAAGACTACGTGTAGTAAAATAAACACAAATAAAACTAAAATTCCTCCCTATAATTAAAAAATGACACAATTTTTCTATATAGCCTGCATAGAGGATGCTCAGCCCATTTCAATCACTACCTTTTTTCCAGTCATCTACTGGGACACATTATGGGAAAGCTTGTGATCTTCTGTGACCTTCATTTTATTTTATTAAATGCAGCAGACACCTCATGCTGAATACGAAATAAAAAATATGCAACCCAGGGAAGTTCTTTAACAAAAAATGCCCTTTGGAGGACCCAGTTTCAGTCTTGATATATAATGGGACAGATTTGCCAATGACATTTGAATAAAAATCTCTATTATATATATTATTGTGTTCAAAATTCTATTCTGAATTACTAAATTTAGAACAGGCCCTGCAGATCACAATTCAATAAACATGGGAAATACGTATTTGAAATACATGTGAAGTTAGAGCAGAGTAAATGTTCTTCCCATCTTGAGCTACATTTTAGGAGAGGATTTCTGTTTCAAATAGCTATCCAACTAGTAGGAGTAAAAAACCTCCCAAGTATCAAAATACACTCTGTTTACACAACAGTGGCTGATGTATTGTTAATAAAGCCTTCAAGGAGAAAATAATGTGAATTGCCCAAACAAAGGAAACTGGCACTAGCAGATACTACTTTATCTTTCCCATAGCTCTAAGGACAATTGAGAAGTATCACTTGTTGCAGTCCTCTGCTTTTGAAAAACTGGGGGGGGAGAAGGTTGGGGAGGGGGGAAGGGGAGGTGGTGAGCACAGATGTCTATTATCCCTGCTAGTAAGTGCAGATTAACAAGTCACCGCCCAACATAATACCCGCTGAATTTGACTTAACTGCTGTCTGAGCGACCTGCCTAAAATTCCAAAGGCTGAATGCCGGAGCCTCATTTGTAGCTGGTTTAGAGCAACACCAAGGATAGGTGTAGCTGGTCACAACAACAGTGCGGGGGTATTCAAATTTGGAAGGGAGGGGACTTATGGAAATCCCTCTTCCTAATTAAATCAGAGAATGAGAGTTTGAAGTGGTAAATAATAAATCACAAAGAATCCTCAATCTGGTTGTCAAGGAAACCGGTATGCCTCTGCCATAATTGCTATGAGCCCAATCTTGCCCTTTTTGACATCAAGCCTTATCATGCATTCTGGTCAGAGACTGAGAAAGGAGCTTTTCTATTCCTCTCAGGGAGCCCGGTGACTGGTGGTGCTGCCGGAGCAGGCCGCGCCGCCGCCGCCTTCAGCCCCATCCTCCTCCTCTCCGCAGTCATTAACTCGTGAGCCCCAGAACGCTGCCACCAACTCCTAGATTAGAAATGGGACCAACCGGCTTGATCGTGGCGTTGGAAAGGTCTCAGCAGCTGTGTCCACTAGAAAGGCATTCCTGATCTACCGTTGCTAACGCCTTGAGCCTGGTTATCTCGGCCCCTCACAAGTCCCAGGAATTTCTAGTTCCCCCGTGCTCCTGCTTCCCTGAGCACATCCTCCTGGAAGGAGGAATCAGCCGTTCATTTTACTCGTGGATGTGGAAGATGCTTATGAGAGAGATGAACAGGGAAAGGGAAGTAAGTATGAGACAAAATAAAAGCTTTCAAAAGCACAACAAAGTAGATTAAAAATTGACTCCATGCCAGCCATTCAGATAGCTTACTGCATCATTGTCTTTCTCTTCTGTGATGATAATTACCTTTTATAAACATATCCAAACTTGTTTTTTCCTTCTGTTTTTAGAGTCGTCGCACATCACCACTGGACACACACCAAACTTTGAGCACAAGCAATTCCCGGTACTTCAACGCCAGGAAGGCCAAAAAGAGGAAAAAGCTATATTAGTGTCTCTATCTCATCCTTCAAGAAATCCTGAAGCAGGTTTTAGAGGAAGTATCTTCAAAGTAAGGAAATAGGAGGAACAACGGGCAAGTACATTATGTTCCCAGCTGACTGTAAGCAAAAGAAAACCCAGAGAGACAGAGAAAGACTGTGGGAAGAAGAAAAACCTAAAATCTCCCTTTAGGAACTACGGAGAGAAAAAGACTACCAGAAAGGTTTCTAAAGGAAGAATTGCAACTGACTCTTGTTTGAAACACTGCAAGTAGTTGACTGTCGTCTTGCTATCTTACCAACGGATAAATCTTCTTTAAATTCCTAATCCTATTCAAATCAACAACCACCAAACCCAATTTCTTTAATGTATCTTTATAAATTTAATGTTATCAAAATATGTCAAAAGTAACAAGACTGACAAACCCTAGTGATTTTAATCCTTTGCTGTATGTCATTCCAATGACCTTTGTTTCTTTCAGTACTTCAAGAATGCAAAGGATTCAGCTCAGGATCCAAGTTTCAAGGGGACACTCTGGATGCCCACTATATAATTCCTGAAATTTTATCATTACATCATGTTTGGGTAAATGTCATTTACAAATTTATTTTTATCCATTACTCAATGGGGTATAACATGTTAACAGCACTTTCTATTGTCTGTTCAGCTACTACTCAAAGAAAGTGATTTATTTAGTTTTATTAACTATGGCAACTGTCACATCTTTTTTTTTTTTGGTTGATAGAAAAAACAAGCATCTCAAGAAAACATATGGTGCAATGCAGTTTTTCTGCTGCGATATTCAACTACGCCAACATAAACTAAGGACACTGATAAAAACCTTTGTTTAAAAGATCTGTAGACACACAATGGATAAAAAGTAATAAATGCTTGTTCCAGAGCATTGTTCCAAAACAAAATTAACCCTACTCCAAACCCAAACCCTACTCCAAATCCTACCCAAATTCCATCCATACTCCTCTTCAAGGAAGCACAACGTAGGTGTTTGGTAGCTAACAGAGCTCAGGCAAATTCATCTTTGACGTTTGTTCCAAAATAGTTCATAGGATCAGAGCACCATCAGATAATTCTGGCTGAAATGGACTCCTGCCTCTTTCTACTAGTTCAAAATATTCTTTAATCCAAATACCTCTTCCAGGTATAAAACCTAAGTTACATATAGGAAGAATTATTCCTACATAATTTAAAAACTGAAGCTTCTGTAGTTGTCATCCCAGTTAAAAAGGTACAATTATGGATTAATTACAGACAACTACAATAATGTATATTAGTATCTGTATCACTGTGTATGCCTCTAAAACTCAATCAATTTAAGAAAAAAATAAAGAAAAAGACAAATAAAGGTTTCCATTAGAAAAGATAAAGCAAAAGCAAATGAATATGCCATTTGGGTATAAACATGTTTATTTGCAAAGTATACATGTAGCATCCATCAGAAGAAAAAAGGCCTTTAGCTGATTTACAGATAATTTACTGTGGCACACTCTTACCACTATTTTATTCTTATTTGAAAAATTAGTCTAGATTCCTGAGCACAATGACAGCAACCAGTTTACTTTTATGTCTTTTGCTAAATTTCAGTGATCTTGAACCTTTAGGGCTAAACATCTCTGTGACAATCTATTTCTGTCATCCAAGAGTTTCACATTCTTCAAGATTCAAAGAACGGTGTCACTGGCTTTCCCAGTGACACAACATGCTGGAGGAGTTCAATATTAGCCAGACCCTGCTCCGTCATAATCCACTGTGAAAAAAATACCTCCGTCTCTTCTGTTGGTGGGAAGCCATAACAACCTGGTATTTCTCCTCTGAACAACTTTCCAGGTGGTCAATTTGATTTGTCAATTCTTTAGAATTTTTATGTCCTCTGTTTTAGCAGTCTCTATCCATCATCTTCTGTCTTCACCTTTTTGCTTAGACTCCTGCAATTTTAAACAAAAGCCTTCAAACTTCATATTCTCTACAACACTAACCCCTGGACTTCAGTAAACTTTGCTATTATGCGGGGAGTTTTTGCAAGGCATTACTGGTTCTTTATCTGAAACAAACTTGTTACTCGTATGGTATGAACTGAAATGGAGGCAGTTTGTCCTGCAGCGGTGGAAGCCACGGGCGCCCCACCTCTTTGTGTCTGTGGTAGCCCGCATGGCGCAGCAGCGGGCACGCCGCCTCCCTTGTTGCTGTGAACTTCAACTCGCTGTCCTGAGTTCAGACTGGCCAAAAGCTGTGCCGCAGGGTAGCGCCGAGCTGACCATCGGCTGGTGCCAGATCTGGGTTTATTAGGTTGGGCGGGGTACCACTGAACTGTAAATAAGCAGTTTCCAAACAGTTCCGAGCTCAAACGCAATTTAATATGTCTCTGTATAGTATCATGCAGCAATATCCACGATTCTCTCCTGCAGTAGTTATGAGAAATGGTTATTAATTTTAATTGGCCTAAGCTAGCTTTTAGGGAAATTATATCTTCAGGCTTCATCACCTATCTGAATAGCCTCTTTTTGCAGTTACCAATGCTATTTATCTACTAAGACATACAGGCAATGCGTACGGTATTTCCTCACAGATTACCAACTATATTAAGCAAAGATGACTGGAAGCAAAACAGAAATAAAAAATTAAAGGCAATTTGAAACAAACTGGCTGTGATGCTCATTTATAGGCAATTTATCCATAGGCCTCTTTCTGGGAGAATAGGGTGAGACTGAAAACAAACACCAAAACAGCAAACCACAGCATTCCCCTTTGTGAAAATTACATAAACTTTCTGTTCAGGAACAAGCTCTGGGTGCAGGACAACGTTCCAGTGGCTCTTTTCCTTCACAGCTCTCCTGCAGGACCCTGATGGAATTAGATGTAGTTCATAATCCCCCATTCAAAACAAAAATGAAAACTGTCTTGGTGTCAGATTCAACATAAACACATCCTAGCTGCATGGGACCGATAATTTTAAAGGTTATCACTGCTACTGATTTTTAAAAACAAAACATTTCCCATTGTCATAACAATTTTACAGACTAATAAATCAGAAGCCCTTAGATTTCTACAGTTCAATTTTAAACATCTCCTCTTAGTCTTTGGACACTAACCCTGCAACAGCCACAGGTGATGGTGTATCAGAAGAAGAAATGAGGGTTATCTCACCCAGGTAGCTAGTGAGAAGCTTTACGAGGGCTTTCCCATCACCTTTCTTCACCCACATAGCAATAAGCCAGCCAGTGGGACAGAGCAGCTAAATTTGTTCAAGTCTTGCTCAGTAGGTTGCTGGAACTAGGACACTGCAGAACATCAAAGTGGAGGCAGTTTTACCACGAAAAACAAATTTGGCACTAATATGAAATACCTGACAGTTTGGAGTCTAAAACTTAATCAGTTCTGAAGGTCTGGGCTTTATGAAAAGTAACCACTGAGACACCAGCAGAATAATCCAATGAACTGGAATCTGTGGCTTCAATTTTTTTTTCTGAAAATATCACATTTTCTCTTAGGCTTGCAAACAGTTTGAACAAGTGGCCTTTGCAAGGGGTAATTTAGTAAACAAAAAAATGTTACCTTGTGAATTAAAACTACTTTAAATAGAATCTATTGTGACCACAATTCATATTAACATGACAAGCTCTTACAGAACGCCTTTTCAAGGAAAGAAATATATTCCTTGTGTGTTCAAGTATAGAGCCATAAACCATATGAGACCCTATTTATTTCAAATTTCCCATGATGCCATTTACTCCAGCTTTTAACCTTTTATGTGACATTGAGCTATTTTACAATCATAAAATAGTAGAAAAAACGACCTGTTAATTTGAAAGGGACACATTACAACATCTCTCCCCGGCACTATAATATTTTAATTTCTTTTTTCAAGGCAAACCAGTTGGAAAGTGACCATCTGCTAGTCTGTTAGTACTACTGAAGCAAAGTAATGCACAAAATGTCCTCCTTTCCCAGCAAGAGTAGAACCATTAACTGAAAGGAATTTAGGATATTGTCATGTGAGTTTAACAGATTGATTCACAACAAAATTTCTTTAATTACTGTTAAATACACTGACTATAAGGTGATGGTACAGAACTGCTGCCCATTGTGTGACATCTAGAGCAGTACAAGAGATCTGAACTTTTCAAATAAATAAATTAGTATTACCAAATTTCCTATGCAAATTGTGTTCTTCTATTTTGAGTGTGAAGCTAAATGCAAGCACACTTTTACAAGTACAGTTCTATTTCTCACTTCAAAATACACAATGTGCTTTGGACACTGGGTAAGTTTTCAATATCACTTAAGGTTCTGAATATTTCAAAACAGTTGATAACGGCAGTGAAAGAGGAAACTCGACAAGCTCTCCATGCTGATAAATATAGAACTTTTTGGATGAGTAGAGCTCAATGGAGCCGTAATCTTGGCTGGCACCTGTACATGATACTATAACACATACAGCTAGAACTGCAAGTTTGTGAGAATAAATTAAATTAAATTCACATTCATGTTAGCACTTTAAAAGATGTTGTCAGTACAACTTTGTATGCATCAAGCCACTGCACTTTTGAAAGTTTTACCCTAAAAGGTTTAGAATTCGAACACGCTGTTCTCTAAAGGTTAGGAGATAAACTGACCGTATCTAAATCGGCCTTTATCCACATTATTCATACCTGTACCTTCTCAACATACCTAACTAAACTGCAAATTAGGCTGAAAATGAAGTAACTGCACTTCAAACTGTTAAATTCTAAAAGAGTTTATCGTATCTTGAATTGTGAAATATAGCAGATGTCAAATGCCATTACCAAAATTTATTCCACAGTTGCCTTAAATATGCAGTATATTTTACTTTAAAAGCATTTTTCTCTCCTTTCTCTTCCCCGTCTCCCTCTCCCTATCAAAAAATAATCAAGCCATTCAGGAATTTACCTCAGTAGTAAAATACTTGCTAAATATAAAAGACTGTTTCTCAGCTGTTTTTTGGAACAAATAGATCTTTTTTACTAGTTATTAATGATGCAGTAGTCATATCCACTTGCCCAATAAATGTCTAAGTCTCACCGCTTTCCTTATTTTTATTTATAAATTTCATAATGGCAGCAAGGCACTTTAAACTGTGTATTTCTCGGGGAATACTGCACTTCAGGGACTGGTAAAGTGACTCTGCCTTCAGCCTTTATCACCCTATGTGAGGTACAATAAACACTGAGAAATGTGCTGCCTATGGCGTGCCTTGTTACAAAGTTCATGTCCAGCAATTCTCCTGCCCTTTCTGTTTGAATTTCCTTTCTTCCCAAGCCTTTCTCAGACGTGTTCTCAGCAAGTCTAACTGATCCGTAATGGTTCTGGACGACAGACGGGTGTTGAGCAGTACAGGCTCAAGTCATGCAACAGCCTCATTCACATGGCTCAAAACTCACCTACTACGGACTCCATTAAGTCCCGATTAGGGAGTATCGCTTGCTCACAGGCTGGATTCTGACCCTTTTTGCCTAAAACCTTCCACTATTCCAGAAGAATTTCCTGTGCTCTCTATTGGTGTTGAGTTTTCCCAATGATTACACATTATCAGGCTTCAACTAAGTCGAGCAGACCTCGCTCATGATTTTTCTCGGGACTCAGGGTACACTTTTAATAGAAATTCAAGGAAGCTTGTACGTCATTTATGTAACTTCTTTACGAAAGTCTCAGATAACTTGGTGCTATTTTGCAAGGCACAGAGTAAAGTTCTAGTCAAGCAGTAAACTAGAAAAGCCATGCAGAAGACAAAGTGATCCTCCAAATGTGACTGGATGCCATGTAGGAGGAATTCAAAAGTAACATTACCTACAATTGCTTTAGTTCTTGGACTGGCTTAATCAGACAAGAGGGGAAGGCCAGATGACACTAGAAACTTATCTTGCTGTGAAGACATAATTGTTAATTCTCTGTGTGGCTCTAATTCTCATACAAAAAGCTGGGCACACACATAAATATGTATTTATTTGCCGTTATGCTAATTTTGTTAAAAAACATCAATAGTTGATCAGCTGAAAAATGTGTGCAATTTTGAAAGGCTTTTGAAAACATACATGTCTGACTTGACCTTATGACCATTTTCTCCTTCAGGCAAACCAATATTATAACCAGAACAACACGAGAGGATGAACATTGTTGGGGAGCTGCTCACTGTGCCTGTCATACCCCGTTAATGCAACTTTGATTTGCCTTTGTTCTGACAGTAGCAAACAGCTGCTTGTAAATGAGCCACAGTCCCTGGGCTGCCTCCCATTATTCCACACTTTTGTTTGACAAGGTCACTTGCTGTGGGGATTTTGGGGAGAAAGAGTGTGCAGTCTATAGAATTAGAGTTAAACCACAGGCAACCCAGCTTGAATGCTCTTATTATATTTTTTTTTCATAGCACCAGCAAAGCAAGAATAACAAAGAGAAAATCTTTTGCTCTGTGAGCAAGTCAAACTTTTCTTTTTCCCAGTGTTGATTTCATAATCCTAAAACTATCTTATAAAAAGCAAGTCATGTTTCCACAAATCCCCTTTCATTCAAATCTTAACAGAATTTATATGAAAGATGTATTTAATTACAAAACAGGATTAACAAAAACAGATTAATATTGTTTTGTTCATCCGCTGCTACAATTCATCAGGAGACAATACCCAGCTATAGCTAACAGCAACTCTGACAAACGCTGCAAAAACACAAAGAAACAATCTGAAAGATTTATGCCAGTTTCCACAGGAAATTGATTTATTTTTGATAGGAACCGAGACAGACTAGTCTTCCAGAAAGAAAGCGTCTCATAAGCAAATTACTGCAATGATAGCTGCCCATTTAAAGACAAGCAGGCATTTCTCTGACTTGGAAGTTTCATAGTGTTGAATTAAACTGTAAAATCAGTATACGAAGACATTAGGATAGTATTTGGTGCTATCAAATCATCCCCGAACCTTCATTTTCCATTTTGACCTATGATCTTAAAGACAGTGAAAGCTGTCATTTAGGATAGGCTGTTTCTTTATGACAACTGTTGCTTTTGAAGCCACGCGTAAACAAGGAATAAGTGGCAAATATTCAAAGGGATGGCTGACACTATGGGAGGAGACAGCCAGTGGCAGTCTGCAACCACAGATGAATCACTGCTGAGTGCTTTCAAAATTTATAAGTGAAGAAAGAAGAGGTGCTAACTTAAAAATGTCTTCCAGGCATTTCAAGGAGGGTCACTGAAAACAATGAATGGAAATCAGTCCAAAAACCCCCAGCAGCAGCCAACTGCGCTATTCCGAAGGGGCAGTCCCAATTGTTCAGGTTTTTATCTCATCAGCCCAAAAAGTGACTGAGCTCTTCCTGCTCTTAATCGTTTGCTTCCTAGTTTTTTGTTAGGCCAGTGGAAGAAATAATGTCTTCATCACAAAGGCCTCTGCATCCGCATTAGAAGAAAAACTTACAGACATTTCTGTAATCTATGATTTAATTTCCGAGTCTCCTGGTGTTCTTAACAGAAAAACATGGACAACCATTAGAGAAGTTTACACGTCTCCCCTGGACAGACTGAAAACCATGACTGATCTTGGAAGATTACATTTATGACCACAGGATAGGCAGCCTTCTACCCTCTTCCTTCTTTCAGCTAATTCAGCTTAAATTTTGCTCTCCACCACAAACCCTTCAACAGCCACCTACGTGCAATAAAAGAAGTCTTCCCAAGTTTCAGCTGGAGGTAGTCTTCCTTGTCAAATGACGATTACAAAATACATAGTTAGTGACATACCTGAAATATTCTAACTGAATTACACTTGAATTATCCACTGCTAACAAGTAGTCATCAACAACAACAAAGTCTAATGATAATTCATTATGACAACACTCGCTTTCCAATAAAGCACGCTGAAAATATTCTGGTAGTTGACTGCCAGAGTGCAGGACGAGAGGTTGTTAGCCTCATTTGTATTCAAAGGCAGGCAAATCACTAAAACTCATTTACATCCTTCCATCTTTCTTAGTGCATGTCAACAGCAGGTGGTCTATCGATACTACCTTTGAAATAAGTAGGTGGTTTAAATTGCCTTCAAATTTCAGTAAAAACCCTGAATTATAGAATAGACCTCGAGTCTTAACTTTCTTGTTTTCTTTGTGTGGGCTGTAATAGAACATGAATAAGTGTGGCACTTATTTTTTAATGTAGACTAAAATACGAACAAAGTAAGTTTTACACATAAACCTAGGCACCTTAATCTTGAACGTTAGCAAAGACAGTTGCAGGCACCACCGTCTCAGCAAAGCGAGTTACAGAAGTTCATTTGCAAAGGTTTGATTAAAATCCACAATACGTTATGAAAGACTTCTATACATGATTTTTTTTTTTTTAAAAGCACGCATTTTTAGGATAAGCAGATGAAGACTAACTCTTGAATCCTTCAATGCATGTGTTTAAGTTTCCCTGCTGCTAGCCCACTGGAAACTACTACTCTGAATAGATTACGTTCACTACACGCTTCTAGGGACATATGTCTCTTATTTTTCTTTGTGGCACTGTGACTATTCCTAACAGCCAGTTTAAAAACACAAATCTCTGTTGTCAATCAGGACCAATTCTTGATGAAGTGAGAAGAAACACTGCCTGAGACAGGAATCAAGGACATCTTCATGCCCAGAAGAGTACAGAGCCAGCAGTAAGCAACATCACAAATGTGTTTACACAAAACCAGAATAGATTAAAGTAACTAAAACCAGCATTTGGTTGCTTTTCCTCTATGATGTTTGCTTTCACATTTTGACAGCTCCCTCAGAATTTCTGTGAAATTCAGTGTCCGTCAAAATTAATACTTTGATGTCTGGCTTCGAACTTCTATAAAGAACGGTGCCTTTTGAAAGCAAATACAGAGGTCAGTAATAACTCCCCAGACTCTGCAGATTATGCTAAATTAGCTCCCACATTTTGGAGAGCAGGTAGAGAAAGCGTAACACACTGTCCCGGCATCCCTGAAAGATGAAGCTGGGGTCAGTCCCCGCAAATCCATTACAACCTGAGGGGGTTGGTTTGCTAGTGGGTCTGGCCTCGGTCGAGCATTAGTAAAAACTGACATGCATGATTCGCATTTAAAGATTTGAGTAAGGTCTGGTTGCCAATAAATACACATATTTGTTTAGACGAAGGGGATTTTTCTATGCGAAAAGAGGTCAGGATGCTGAAGGTGCCCCCTGTGCTACTAAGCATAAGGGAGCATGTACTTCACAACGAGTTAAAGATTGTTTAAAGACCAGGACAGTCATTAAGCTGTATTTACTGTCTAGACAGGAATAGCTCCACCTAACCATTCCCAAAGGTTGTTAGCATTTCTAAAAATTAAGCAGCAGCAGGAAAAGGTTAAGATCAACTTACTAATTAAGTTACACTCACAGAAATCTGGAGAGGGGAAGGGAATGTGAATTTGAATGGCATCCCCCAATCTGAGTACCAGTCCTCAAATACGGGTCCTTCCTCCATGAAGGGAAGCCTTAGGACTGATAGTAGTCTCCATGCAAGGTTGATGCCCAATCATAGGGCTGCACAAAAAAACCATCAGCTTGAGACAGATAAAAGAAACCCCATGGAGTTTATCTAAATTACTGATAGACACAAGCAGTGTTTTCATTTTATTTCCATACTGTAAATCTACAGTCTGCTGGTAAACACATTCTCTGGTCTTTTTAAGCTTTTGGTGTTAAAAGGTGAATTCAAGATAACTGCCAAACAATGAGGCATGTTCCACGCCTAAGTTATGATGTTAATTGTATGATAAAAGCAGAGATTTAGGTCACTTCCACAGTGCTTAGCAAATTCCCAAGTGCACTTGACAGGAAAACAGAACTCCTCCACTGAGCTCCAGCGGCAGAAACCGAGATAAAAGAGATCCCTTCTGGTGACAAGCATTACTCAGAAATTCCTTTGGAAGCGGTGAGACAGGATTGTCCAAGAGATCCCGCAGACTCCCAGGACAGACAGAAACTCTTCTGCTCTATAGGTTCCTGTTGGTGGAAACCTTGAGTAAAGCTCAGAGAGGTCGTTGGTTTCCATTGCCACACAGTGCTTCTACGTATGATATGCAATATCATTTGTGCTTGTTTACATACTGGAGATGAGAACAGTCTGTTGATGCAATAATAATTAAATGCTAAACCAAGAAAGAACTGCATGAGCTAAGAATGGGTGGCATGCAGAGCCACTGCCATCCACACCTCTGGAAACAGAATGGATGAATGTCAATCGGTTTATTTAGAATCACTTAAATTGCTGTTTAAATCAGAGTTCAATTATTTAAACTGTAGGGAAAAAAGCCTACATTTAGAGTATCAATTTATCCTTACTCATATCTGCATTTTTATTATTAAAGGACAACTCAGTGATTGATAATTGAACATATTGATAAACATAGATTTTAAACTCTATTTGCATTTCCCTTTACCAATCTGTAGATATATCTACCTCAATGACATTTCAATTGAGATTTTTACATTATTCCTCTTTTGCTATACTAGAATGGGTAAATAAGCCTTATTTATTTAACGAAGTGAGTATCAAATCTTACTCTTACTTACGTTGGACCTTTTGAGGGGAAAAAGCAGACTGGAATTCAACTAAACGTGCACCTTTTCGAATTTTGTGGATTATTGCCATTTAAATTAAGTTATCCAACTTGTTTACATTTCAAATGGACATATTAAAGAAGCACAGCATTTTCTGGAATGAAAAACTTAATTGTTTGGGTTTGGTGACCAGGTCATGCAAAATTTTAAAACCAGTTGAATCTCATCCTCTTACATCCAAAAATTTAGTTAGAGATGAGAGGAGAGGAGAAAAAGGAAAAAAGGAAAAAAAGGAAGAAAAGAAAGATTTTTCCACTTTCATTGTTCCTAGATAACTTTTAACAAACTCGTCACAGAACTGGAATAAACAAAGTGAATGGAAATTAAAAATAAATCCCAAACTATTTCTATGCCTGCAGAGCACAGCACTCATACCTACAGCTAGTTTAGCACCTCCCAAACTTTTGTTCCAGATCAAATCGATGATTTCACCATACCTTTTTCTTAGAGAGGGGAGAAACAAACCGGTAGTGCTTGAATACAGCTTATTAAATGCAAACCGAGAAGTGCCTGCGAGGGAACCACAGTACCTGCAAGCAGCACAGCGGTCGGTGTGCCTGCCCGCCCCTGCCCGGCCCCCCCTGCCCTTCGCCTCCTGCCTTCCTCCCCTCCCAGCCACTGGGGGATTAATAAACCCAGCTCTGACTCCTGACATCACTACTGCTAAGCAGACACTAATGACTTTTTTTTTTTTCCCCTTCTCCTTTCTCCTTCTTCCCTGTGGGCAGAAGTTGATAATAAACTCTCTATATGGCACTGGCACTCTTACTGGGGAGAAATAATAAACTCTGCAATTCCACCTCTTCTCTGCCCATCTCTCTGGGAGGGTAGATTAATGGTGAGGCCTACATTTTCTCTCCACCTCCCTCAGACAAAAGGTTAATAAACCACTCAGCATTTGCTTTTTGTGGAAATGATATGTGTGGATTAATTAGCATTTCCTAGGTAACACATTAATACCATTGTGAGTTCTCAATACCAGGTTGTTCCAGAGACCTATTATAAAATTGTAACCCAAAGGCAGTTGAGGATTCGTTCATCTTAGGACCGAACAAATAATTCTGACTATGACTACAGCTGTAACTTGGCCTAGAACCGAGCACAGACAGACTGCTGCATCGGATCAGGAGTGTGACCAGGAGCAGAGTGACCTACTTAGAAGCTTCTACTCTCCTTTGAGATCACTGACAGTGGGCCTTCATGCCTTAAGACAATTTATACTTGATCAAGGTTGGAGGACACACATCAAACGCATCAGGCTATTCTAGAACAGCATCTTGCAGGGTTTCTTGTACCTTCCCCAAGCAAATTATTGACAGGAGGAGCACAGCAGACCCCTTCATCCCAGATTTTAGGGTGGTCTCAGAGGACATAAATGTTCAACCCCTGTCAAGCACAGAAGACACTTTCCAAGTTTCGAGGTCCTTGTGCGAGTGCGCCTGCACAGGAGTATTTTTATGCAAAAGGTGGGAGATGGGACCAGCAGCAAGAACAGAACCACTCCTGGCAGGTTCTGAAAGATGTTCCTGAAAGATGCTAAATGCAGGAACAAGTGTTGACTTACAGATCTCAGGTGGAAGGAGATGTCTGCACGTAGTCCTGAGCGCTAACTCAGAAAAGTGCCAAAAAACCACATTTCCTACTGGCTAGCAGTGGGCAACCCCAGGTCGGACCACCAGCGACTTCAGATCCCACTTGGGGGTACCACCAAATGTACAAGGAGCACAGTGACCGTAAGAGTGTGGGACCACATATCTAATGTTAAACAAGACCAAGACTGAATGTCTCATCTCCAAAGCTCCCATGCCAATACTGCAAATGTCTAGAGATTACTGCTTCCAAAATTAGCAATTACTTACTGATAAAAACTGATACTGAAAAGAAAAAATGCAAAGATCAGCTCTATACATATATATATGCCCCCCCAAAAAGAGGTAAAAACTAAAAATACACTGAATACAGTATCTCAAACGATCTGTCCAGTCATTTTTGTATGACTCGATTATATTTCCAGAAAGGTATCACACGCTTTCAGAGCAAGGCATCTGCCAAACTAATGAGAGCCCAAGAGTCAAAACGAAAGCACAAGTACTAAAAAATCAAAAATCCCCAAACCGTAAGTAGACTACTGTCTAAAACTGTAGGTGCTTAGGAAGAAATTATTTCTTAACTGTAACACAAACATTTACAAAAGAGGATTTTTTTCTTGCATCTGGTGTTCATCAGAAACTTCTGCTCAAGTCTCAAAGCAGCAGACCACAATTTTTGCATCTTCTAGCACAAAAAAACAAAGGAGGTATCACTGGGGACGGGAAGAAGAAAATCTTGAAGAACTGGCTTGGAGTAACTAAATACTTCAAATCTAAATTTTAGTCACTTCAACATGTTTGGAAGCGATGCAGGTTGGCCGAGAGCCATCCTCAACCCAACAAGTGTACCTCACCAGCTGGCACGACACAGACAAGGGCCCCCGACACCTCAGGAGGGAACAGTCGGGAACAGATCGGGTGAATTAATGCGGCACTCCAGGTTGCGTGCCTGGGCAAAACTGTTTGTTCTTCGGCTCCGGTTTCAAAATCAGTCAGTATTTAAACCGCTTGTTCTTCAGCTCAGATTTCAAAATCGGTGTTTATGTTTTATTGTTTTACAGTTCGGCGAGATCAAGGGCAATTAGCTTATAAAATATTATACTGCCTTTCTTCAAGGTTGAGGGAGGGTGAGGAAGCACAACGTAACATTGAGTCGTTACACACTTGGGCGGCTCTGGGCACACTCAGGTTTTATGCCGTAGGATACTCTGGCAGCTGTTGAAGTTACTAGGTAAACCAAGACAAATAAAACTGTGCAGTGAACATCAAAGTAAACCTTTTCTGCATTTGGGAAACCAGGCCAGGCCTGCTGAAATGCCACATTACTGCTGCACAGGGAAGAGCGGGACTGAGGGGACAAGGGTATGCAACAGGGGCTGGGGCAATTTACTTACTGCCAATTTTACTGGTTTTTTTTTTTTAAATAAAATTTTTCGATAAGTTTTTTTGGATCCACACTGAAGTTTCTAGTCAGAGGCTGAACATACCAAGCCAGCTTCTGGGATTTGGAACGAGGGAGAACAGAGTTTCAGAACCGTCCTCAGGCTGCTTGTGGGTGGCCGGGCAGGGCCGGAGGGGCTCCGCGTGCGAAGCCTCCAGCTCCTCTGAGGAAAAATGTCTATTACTTTACAGAAATGGCCCAGAATCTATGAATTTCCATTACACAGGGTACAAAATCAATCCAGCAGAGGGTGAAGAGGTGATTTATGTGTAAGTACTTATGGGAGGGAGAAGCTCACTAGTACCCGTCCTCATAAACACAGCAAGGGGAAGGCAGAGGCAAGCGGAACACAAGACAAAGCCACAAGGAGCTATGCACGTTTAAGCCACACACTTTAAAGCCATGAGGAACACTCACTGTCCTTTGAACACAAAAAGAAGCTCCTTCTGACCAGTTCTGAAACCCAAAGTACACCACGCTGCGATATATGCACGTGTAGTATGTATCCCTGAAATTCTGTACAGGACAAAACAAGCCAAACAGTCAGCTTTATGCAGAATTTGAGGTGGTTATTTCTTAGGGAGTGAGCGTTAGACAGCCTCAGAGCTTTTTTGTTAAATTATCAGCTTAAGGATCTTTCAGTGGAATGGCAGAGCCCACCATTCCCACTAATAAAGTTTAAAAAATGACAAAAGAAAATAACAGAGAACGTCAGAATTGCCCCTCCTTAGTTATTTAACATAAGAAATATATTGGTATAGCTTGCAGCTACAGTTAAGTAATTCAAACACTATTAGTATTTTAAGAGGTACCAATCAGCCATTCAAAAATATTTTTTTATATACCCCAGTGTTATTTGTTATTTGTTTTAAAAAATGCACATATGGGCATTCCAGTTATTCCTAAAATAGGGAAAAATATGAATGCAAAACCTATTGTTATTCTATATTATTTTCCACAATCTTAAGAGAGAGCGCTACTTTTAGAAAGCTTAGTCACAAATTTTATTTTATACTTCATTCTATTTTCTCAGTAGGAACAGATTTCTACAAACAGGATTGCCTCAACTCCTGGCTCCACACCTACGGTGAAAATCCACACGTGTGTGCATGCTGTTGTTTTGTAAGATCTCAGTTTATTTTCTAGCAATTACTACTCACCACTTACAATGACACATTACCAGATTACCAATTCCAATTGCTTATTAAAGCACGAACAGGGTATCTCAAGTCTGCCATAGACGTAATCCTGGGGGTGCCTCCTCTGGTCTCTGGACACCACACACATCCCAAAACATCAGTGCTACATTACCCTTTCAGTTGCACGAGGTACCTTCTAGCTAATAGCTCAATTAATCATGAGGATGTACTTGAAAAGGAAGTTGAAATCTTGTTTGGATAATGAAGCAGAGATTATAGGATGCCTAAAAAGAAATTGTGCCATACAGGCACAAATTGAACATGTTCATTATAGTGGTACAATACACTTATTAGAACTTAAAAAAAAAATAAATTAATTGACAAAATCTTAATTATCATTTCACAAATTAACAACTTCAGGTAAAAATGGATGTGAATAGATGAAGGGTTCTGAGGAATCTAACAGGGTGAAATTGTATGCTGTTGAGAATCCACACAAATTAGTTTTTTATTTATAGTTTTTGGCTCCACAAAAATACTCAAAAAATGGCATCTTCTTTTACACATAGACTGAATTGAAGAGGCTGAAAATTAAGAGGAAAATGTCTTTCTAACTGAAGATAGAACACATTCTAATATTATTGACCTACTATTGAGTCTAAAAATCCATTTTATAGTCTCTCTTCAGAGTTTCACTGTACATTAAAGAATACTTGAGTCCAGCCATGTGAGGTGCTGGACTCAGGTGACGCTGGAGAGGGGACACGTCCACAAGCTCACCCTGATGTTGCTCTCCCACAAAAGATGTTACATCTGCACAACTTCTTCCATAAAGGTAAGGACTTCACAAATACAGAGTAAAAAATAATCTGACATGATTTTGCAATCTGCATTTACATCCAGCCAAGTGATAATTTGTTGCTTATTCTTACCTTTTTAAAGCTATTTTTTTAACCTATTCATTAGATCCGAAATAGTCAAACATCATTATCTGGTTTCTCTGAATTTACTTTCAAATATGAAAGCATCTCTATTCCGGTTACTTTTGTTATTGTAGTTCCAGTATTCCAGTTATTCCATTAAACTGGTAATATAATCATTAAAATGGGTGAATATGGAGGGTACAAATTTTTTTTTCCTTCTCTGCAGCTGTTCACTTTGCAACCCTCGTTAGGCAGTGAGCAGTCCTAATCATATAGAAGTCTTGTTTTATTATAATTTTAAACAACACCCACCCCTCATTACTGCCACACAAATAACTGGGTTTACACACCTGAATCAAACTTTTGAAACTGCTATGAGACTCGTGAACATTAAATACGTTTTCCGTATGACCAGATGCAAACCTATTGCAACTCTGGCCAAAGACAATGAGCTACTGCGTGATCAAAAGAAAACGGCTCAACCTTTTCTGTGCTCTTATCCAATTCACAAATAAAGAGTATTAGGAGAGATCACGGGAAAGCCTTAAAGTACCCAGCATTATACTATACCTGTTTATGTTTCTGATAGTTCTGAACATATAAACAGAGGTAGGAATTAGTGGAGGCACTAAATGCTTGTCAGTTCCAGGGTTTATATGTATTATTTTCAGACTCTCAGGAAAACAAGAGATATTTGCACAAAGTCATAAAAACAAATCTTAATAAGAGAAAGCTAGCACAGAATTCATGGCTAGTGAAGTCACCGCAATTAAACGTGTTCTCATTTAATGAGGATCTGGTCTGAAATCTCTCACCTGCAGGAATAAAACAACTACCATGATGGTTTAATTTTATTATTTTACCTTAATTTAATTTTGTGGGATTTTTGAGGAAACAAAACCTTATGAAATCAGATCTGTTAAACTACCTAACAAAAAGGGCATCTGACTACTTAAATGGGCACTAAATTCTGCGCCCACATATAGTCTCACAGAGGCTGGTAGGCTCTACTTTCATGGATAAGCACATCCTAAAAAGATTACAACATCTTAGGCAAAAGGCTATTGAGTTACAGTATGGATTAAATTACAGAATTTGGTAAGTGTGTAGTATCATATATCAGCACATCCACCAGTTTAGTTCAGGAGATAAATTACTAAAACTATGCAAGACACTGAATAGCCTCTTATGACAGTTTGATGCATTATTGATTCTTTTTCCATTTTTATTTCCAAAACAAATTTCATTTAATTTTCATTATTTAATTCCCATCATTTCAGGCTATTCAGACTTTTTTGGCTGTTGAATGTCTTTGTTCAGAACACATTTAAGTAACTGAGTGGAAAATTCTGTCATAACCACACTTTTTCCTTTTAACTATTGGCAATTGTTCTCCCAACTCACTGACAGGGTTACAACCAACTTAATTTTTATATATGAAGACTGAAGAAAAAGTTTTTTACAGGCACACAGACACTTATCAGTACTCCAGCATTCCGGGTTACTACTCATCCAAAGCAATAATTATCCCTTGATTCAGCTTACCAGGAAGTCACCTATTTAATTTTTGCCCTTCTGTTTTAACAAAGGTTTCATAATACAATTTTTGCCTTTTCATTTCAGTTGCTTACACAGGATACTTTAATGCTATAATAAAATGCCCTATATTAGATCAGTCAAAAAGCTCATTATTCATACTTTAGGCAAGAAAAGCAAAGAAGGTAACTCCTTTAAGCATTTGGTTCTGTTAAATCTTAATAACAAAAATAATATTTCTAGGATATTTGTACACTACAGGGTAATATGAAGCAAGCCAAACTATAATAATGAAGAATAACCAATTTAAGTATTTACAAAAATATGTCTCTTTATGGGAACTGTTCAAACATAACCCATGAAAGAAACAACTATATTCAGCCTCTGGGAACTTTTGCTAGACACATTGTTTTACATTTATATTAGATCATAAAACATAATTGATATTTTCAGAAAAACTGTTTAAATTAGATGAGGAAAAGCTGCTTCAGCAGTAACTTCATGCTGGTCAACCAGAATGCAATACTGTCACCTACATACACGTTTCTTATTTGTAAAAAGCAGAGTATTTCACAGAACCAAAACTGAATTACTAGGAACAGGGAAACTAGCACAATTAGCATAGTGAAAGTTATACATAGTGAAAGTACGTAGTGAAAGACAGAAAATCTGGCAAAATTGTGGTATTTTTTGCCTGCTAAGAGAGCATATTGCAAAATATATTTTACTAGTCCACGTGGCCTGAGGGGCTACAGATCGTACAATGATCATCAGGCCTAATTGTATAATAACACAGAAGAATTTGGGATCCCCAGATTTCCTTTTACCTGTAATAAACCATTGTTCAGTTCATTCAATAGCGGAATATTCTACTTGGGTCAATGATGGCAGCTCAGGCAAACAAAAGAAGCCTTTATGCTCCATCTAGACGTTGCAAGGTGCTTATTCAATTTCTTCTGCATCAGGGGCACTGTTCCTTACCTAATATGTATACATTTGCTGAGTATTATTCAGCCTTTGTTGCTTCTGACCCTCACTTGGCATTTAATTCCCAGTCCACCAGGGTATTCATGCTTGATGGCACTGATGCACACACTGAATGCTTTATTTATTTAATGGTACAGGGAATGAAGCTATAAACTGTATTAGACAATATCCTGTTTAAAGATGCCAATGGTCGGTGTCACGGCATTACTGACCCACGTCTACAGCGGTGAATATGTCATTGGAATTTAGAGGACAGTATATAATGATTACAGATCAACACTGCAATAAGGAAAGAGTAAGGTTTCAATTCAAAATCCCATTTAGCATTTTTCAGGAATATCGTTATAGTACTGAAAATGTTATGCATGTTTTTATGTTCTCTGTTTTTCAAAGATGCACATTAATCTTCACTGTTAGTGGCAAAGAGATTTTGCTCCAAATACTGCAGTCCCTAGCAAAAACTGCTGATACTACAATGAAATGTAAGATATATCCCTGTGTAGCTATGCAGAATTGTTTTAAAGCATGGTGCTCTGTGCCTAAAGCAGTAGAGAGTTGATTGCAAACAATTCACATACAATTTAGTAACTAGTGAAGAAAAACAGCGACCTTTAGTCAGTTGAAAAACTTTGCCATTTATAACAATAGAAGTAACCTCACCTACACCGGTACAGTATGGTCTTTCTCCTATTTAAGGTAATGTTTTCAAAACAGCAAAACTCATTAATATTATTCAAATATTCTCTCAAGAGGTCTATTATCTAAAAGCAAACAGACAATATTTGACCACAACATCATGGAAGTGACCAACACAGTTGCGACCTGCTGAAATCTCCCTATTTGAATATACTGACTAAAGGGAAATATCGCACCAATGCTAATAGGCAACAACAGCAAGAGGTATTTTAGAGGAACTTAAATTATTCTGGAAGCCTGGGACCTAAGATCCATAACAGCCTATATCATCCGTTGTTTTTAATTATGTCTTTTAAAAAAGCTCCCCTGCTGTGTTTCTGAAATACTAAATGGCCTCCACAGCTACTTGGCATAACTCATTCTAATTCATGATTACAAGATGGTATTTTCAGACTATTCCCTATTTCCCAGCAACTACTTAAATGGAAAAAAAAAAATCATTTTGTCTTAATTCCTATTTAAGCCTTCCATCTGAGGCATAAAATTTGAAACGCAATAAATGCCAAGTCACAGTACATAACATTTACATTATGTTTCTGCAGAATTCCTATGTAAAAGAAATTTTAAAACGCTAAGCATGCTGATTTAAATATTTGTTTGTTTGGAAGAAAATTGGATTGTAAAAGTTTTACTTTTAAGCAGGATAGTGTGAACTGAGTAAGATTTGGTTCCAATTTTTATTCTTCTGTCCAGGATACAGAATTTTAAGATTACAACCAAATAGGTTAAAAGTAAAACGTTCCGCTCAATACACTACACATTGCATTTCCAAATTGCACTTCTACCTTCAAATGCTAAAAATTGATACATATATTTATCCCGTAAGCTGTGACTTAAGCTGTTACTTCTAAGAAGGTTATGCCCTTAAGGTTCAAACAAAACACACTGGAAGGCACACTTAGAGGAAGAGATTCGACCACTTTGTGTGACCTGTCCTCTGCCGGATTACTCCCATAAACACTGATAGCCTTTTCCTTTCTTTACTCTCTTCTTACTCCTAAAATGCTACCGATTCTTTTTTAAAGAATATTGCCATTAAGGATCGTATCATTTGCACAGGAGAATTACCATTGTTATCTCCCTGAGAAAAGAAGAGCAAGGTAATGGAAAGGGAAGGGAATAACTGAACGCTTGGAGTCATAAGGACTAAGCCTTAAACAAAGACAAAATACAGAGTATTCATGAATTTGCAACTAGTCAAAACGTGCCAAGGACTGTGTTTCCTCTCTGTAAGCTCTTTGTGCCACATGTAAGCAAAAGTCAAGCTAACCCCAAAAGAAGCAGTATCTGATTTTCTGGACAGTTTCTCTGATAGGATGTAGCTTGGGCTCTGTTTATCTGGAATAACGCTTGACAGCTGCATCCCCCAAGCACATGCTCCGACACAACGTCCCAAGATGGGTGAAGCATGTATAACAAAATGAAACTTAAAGCAAGACAGCCAAGTCTGACTAAATCCCTGTTTCATCGAGTCCTTTCTTGACTGAAAGACGTGGGGACTGTCTCTTGGTAACTTACAGAGAAACCACCAGGTCTAGGGGGGAAATATAGTGTCATTCTTTGCCTTTTTCTTTTTTTTTTTTCCTAAACATTGATTTTGAACAGCACATTAGAAAGAAGGATGACAGAATCAATAGAATTTAAGATGCTCTTGTAATCTGGGTTTAACATCATAGTAACACCTCTAATCAAAGACGGGGAACCCTTTGTGGCATTCTGACATCTACATCTATCATGTGGATATGGCTTTTATTGAGCTGAATTAACAACTTTAGTCAAATAATTAAAATCTAGCTGCCCAGAATGTCAGAGTAGAAGTAGTTTAACACTTCATCATTCTTGTAAAAGTGTAATTTTAATCTGCGCATTAAGCCAGCTGTTTTGTGGGTTTACAATAGAAGTAATCAAGCAGTAGAACAGAAAAAGAAATTCTAAAACAGCAAAAGAAATAACATTACAGTAGCCTGCCACATGTTGAAATTAGCACCGATTTTACTCCATGGAAATTAAATCCACCTATAAAAACTGATAATACCTCAAAACTATAAGCAAGGGAATACTTACAACATCAAATCCAACCTGGGTTCTATTTTTCTCCTTAAATAAAAAGGGCCATAAAAATCTCTCATTTCCTCCCAAAAGTGGGAGAAAAAATATCATGGGTTCTATCCTTCAATTTGTCTTCTCATATCCTGTTGCACTGGGAAAATCTGATTGTCCAACTACAAACTGAGTTTAAAAAGACCACGGCTGTCTTTTCAAATGGCATAAATGAGCATCACCACAAAAAAAAAGAAAGGGGGGGAAAAACAGTTTGCCTTTCATCTTTGTTGCTCCTCCCTTGTTTTGGCTAGGTGTTTTGTGGTGTGGTTTTTGTTGTTTGGTTGTGGTTTGGTTTTTTTTTTTACAGTGCGAGTGGATCACCCATGCTGCATAACTGATCAGGGTGCAGACCACATTTCTGTAGGGAGGGGCAAACTGAAGATGGGAACAGGTCCCAGGGGTGGGGGAGAAGGGTAGGATGCTTTTTTAAGTGGTCACGCTGCCTTATTTTAATTGCAAGTGAGTATAATCTCAGATTTCTATTACTCTCAGCAGTTGAAGGATTTGTTAATTTAATTAATAATAACTGAAATACAGACAAGCCAACAAGTATTGATAATTCTTCATAATAGAGATTCCTTTGCATTTCCCTTCTATTATTATTGGTACTGGTGTACGAGACCATTTACCCTAACAGACACGACCTTTTCAAAACGAAGGAGTAAGTGTGAGACAGGGGAGGGAAAGGAGATGAAAGATGATGCCACTGCTGCAGTCATTTTATGTTAAAGGCTCTGCTTATATGCGTAATTCATACTGCTGAAGTCAGAATAATTTGAGAGCCGAGTTTTCAACAGCCTGTATAAATGGTGTGTTTTGTTTCAGGAAACGTTGTCTTCACCGAAATGCTGGTAATGTGTATATAATTATGCCGAAATAAAAATCACAGTTTTTTAAAAACTTCAATGCCTTAATTTTAAAAATAAACTATATCTAAGTGACGATTTTGTTTTACTACCTTAATGCCATTATTTTGAGTTTTACTGATACATATCTTTGTTTCAGCCATGTTCTTTCCTTATTTAACTGCATTAACAATGTTAATGAGAGAATGACACTTTCCATACAGATGAAAAAAAACACTTCATAGTCGTGTCTTCTTTTTTTTTTTTTTTCCTTTTTTCACTTCTCTTATGGTTTAAAATGCAGAGTAGGTATTTCAAATTATGAGACTTGTACCACAGCAGTAGAGAGCCTACAGCAAAACACTTCCAAAGGGCCAAGCACTGTCCCCAGATGCACAGCACGGCTTCTTATTTATTTCAGTGTGAGTCTTAAACAGGCAAAGAAGACAAAAAATAATAAGCACCTGGGGAAGAGATTAAGTTTAAGTAATAAGAAAAAAATATACCTAATCTTAAATACTTCTACGCATTGTGGGAAGGTGCTGACACACTTCTCACCCCTGCAAAGTGAGGAGTAATGAGACAACTTAATTCTTTCATATTTCGACAATGCTAGCTATGCCTAGAGACTGCAGTTAAAATTTCTGGCAAGAAATTTTCATTCCTGCGACTCGGATCCAAGTCCCAACAAGCACCTAGGCTGATAGATCTGAGATAACTCACAGATCGAGTTTCTAGGTTAAATTAATACATCCCCCTACTACTCTCTTTAGGCTGAGTAAGGTGAACTGAATTTCATTAAGAAAATCTGGAAAGTGCTGTTTGAATTGGCAAGGAAATAAGGAAGGATGGTGGGTGGCAGAGACTACCAGCTGAACACATCTGCAGCCTCAACTCCAAAGCTTTCTAGAAATCCACAATCCTACTGGATGAAGGGGGAAAACAAAGATACAAGAACTTGCACTAAAGAATGCTCTCTTATCCGGACCGGCCACTAAACCAACCGGACTGGCCACTAAACCAACAGTAACTTGAATGCCTTGATGCTTCTGGGAGATTAAGAATTGCCCCAAAGGGAAACACTGCAAAAGAAAGGGATTAACAAGAAGTGACTTCTAAAAACTTTTTTTTTTTTTTTTTTTAACTGTAGACAAGCCAGAAACAGAGAACAACAGCTGAAGGGGAAATCAGAAAGAAAATGAAACTCCTGAAGACGATAAGGAATTGAGAGGGTTCAGATCTCTCGTGAGATTATTACGGCTAACAACCCAATTCAGAGAGATGCAGATACATGTTACCATTTCTAACCCTTTAAAGCATCAACAAGTCTGACAATGTAGCAAATAAACATTACAGGCAAATATTTTGCTTGTAGTACTAATTCAGTTGTTTTTACTCTTCCTTTAAAAGTACACTGCGCTCACATGGCTAAATGCTTTTGTTTGGAGTTTTTTTGCACTGATCCCACTCAAGCACATCACTGTGGAGCCACGTGGAGTGGGTGACTACAGGCTTTTGTCCCTCAGACATCTTACAAATATTCTCAACCTCACAAAAAGTTAAGTAGAAAATCTGTACAATATTTGTTTTTTATTATTTTAGTGTTCCATGGGAGAAACTGTGTGTTACTCATTACAAATGTCTCTCAGGCACAATTATTTGGACTGAGAGGTTGCAGGTTTTCCTGCATACGAAGTTATTTTCTTCCTCCCACCCTGCAGGAGCATCTTGCCCGGCTGCTATTTGCCTCTCACCACACGGGACACCTTGCTGCCTGCAGGGCATCAGCCAAGGGAGGATCTTCCTCCTGACACTTGCCCGACACTCACACCACCACTCGCCAGGCTGGCGCTAAAAACTTAGCAGGAAATGCATCCCACTGCTGCCGGTCTGCTGTCTTGCACTGTCCCTGTACATGTTGGGTAGATAAACATTTTTAAAAATTGAGAAGTGTAAAAGGGTCGTGTTCTTGATTATAAAACCGGGAAGAGTTAAGAAAGAAATGTAAAATATGAAAGCAAAATTGTAGAGCTTGCTTCCCAAGGAAACCCTTCCTAGCTCTTGCACTGTCTTGGTTCACTTGGCAGGTTTTCGAGCTCCTCCTCTACCCATAGCTAACTCGCTTCAGAGAGTTACTCGCAGCTACATTTCCTCTGTTCCTTTGTTAAGGATGGAGTCCCCCCAGGGCTGCTCACAGCACTTGCTCAGGGCTACCTTCCTCTCCCTTCGATCAAAGTGGAATATCTTAGTCTCCTATCAGGCATCACTGCCTTCCACAATTTCCAGTGCTAGTCATATCAAATACGGCTGTGGAAATTTGTATTTCTCCCTCCTGCTTTCTGGAGTAAAAATTTATTTTAAAAAAATGCAATTAAGTAGGATATCACTCTCCTTGCACTAGAGAATCAGGTTTCATTCAAATAAGATTCAAGATTTACTACAGTGTACAACTCCAGATTATAAATGTTACGTATTTAGAAGTATTTGGCATATACATGGCTTACTTATTACCTACTGCCTCTTTTTAGTGCTTTTTGGAGGTCACATGCAACATATGAATAATACGGCTAGCATCTAGAATGCCTTTTCCAGATTATTGTCCATTACCGTTTTGTGTATCAGTTTGGGAGTCTTGTCACTACAAAACGCAGTTCCCTCCAGCTGAATCTTAGCAAAAACACCCAACACAACAAATCTGTATTTCTGGTACTGTTGTAATATCCAGTGTCTTTGTTCAGATCCGTATTCATTAAGCTCCAGTAACAGAAAACATGCTGTGCCAAGAGGTGAAAGAATACAGTTTGTGCTTCTTAAAATAACAGAAAGATTTTCTTTTTGAATTGTTTTAAATATTTCCTACACACCCCAAAGGAATCTGTCGCCTTCTGAGTGAATCTAGCCTCTTCCGCATGGTACAGGGCAACCTGTATATAAAAAATGCCATGCCTTGGCACCAAGGGGTTGCCATATGAATAATAGAATCATGAGAAGGTACTTGAGAGTAGCGACACTGAACTGCTCAATCATGTGTTTAAATACTTTTTGGTTATTGACATAACAAAGGAGATTATATGTTGACCACAGGAAATATGGGTATGATGAAAACAATGGAAGAGTTTGTTTCTATAGCTCAACCTTTATCTCCCTATATATATGTATACGATCTGCAAAAATGGCGTGTGAAGGTAATCTTAATGTTCTAAAGCTGATCCAAAAGAAACATGCATTCTAGCAAAAAAGCTGGTAAATAAACAAAACCATCCTTGAAATAATCATTATACTGCAGACATACCACACAACAAAGTATAGCACTAAAGACCAACAGTAAATCTAAATTACAAGATACAGAAATTGAATTTGCTTAACGTGATACATTGAAGTTTTATCTGAACAACATTTTAATGTTTTTAAGAATTAGTGTTTAACACATGATGTCATAAATGTTACTCTTAAAATCACTCAATTTTTTTCCAAGAGAAAATATTTCACTACTAATATTTCCCATTTGCTTCATTTAAAGGGATATTTTTCCATTACGAGCTTTGGAAATGAGGAAAAAAAATCAGGTTTTTGTGAAAGTGTCCAGTTTTCTCTGAATTCAGGTTGTTTCTACATGATCAATCCCAGTTGAGCTCATAAATCTCACAGTAAAACTTATGAAACAGCTACAACAAACATGAGAAAGACAAGAAATGGCTGATCTGACTTTCCGCTCAGGCTATCGCAGGATGAACAGATCAGTTTCCCAGATGTCTATTCATGCCTGGGCTGGAGAAGCCATTATAATGAAAATCAGAGTTAAAAGGTCTGGGGCCTTACCTGGCCTGGAGGGCATCCTCCGAAAAATCCTGTTTTTCCTGGTCTAGGAGTCGCCTAAAGAAGTGACCCTTTGAACAAGGTGAGTGAGTCATTCAGAGGCCTGCAACAAATTCTTAAATTCGAGATGCTATTTGGTCTTCGCTATTTACCCGTTTCCCTCGGGTTAATGCACTTCAGCAGCAACAAGAGCTGGAAAATGCCACTGTCATCATGACTGGATTTTAGGCACCTAAAATGCAGATACAATGCCTAATGGCATGCACAAACGTATTTTTCATAACACCTACGAACCTACAGTGTGCACTTACAATGAAGCGGTTGCCTCCATCTCTAAGCACATCAGCACTTTTAAAAATACGGGCTCTTGGGACAGAAAAAAGAACAACCCAAGTTTTGTAGAAACTAGGACATCAACGGGAGATTGAGGAAATGGTTTCCAAGCTAATTTGATTCATCATAAACCTGCACCGGCACAGAAAGGGATAGCCCTGTGTTCTCCTCCACATCCCCATCAACGCCCAGCCCCTCGTGCCACCCCCAGGGCTGGGAAACAATGGGGGCCAGCATCGTGATGGAGCCGAGCCCCGGCTCCTGGGGGAACACACAGTTGGGGCTGGGGCGGAGGAGGAGCTCCCCACATTCAGACCACTGCCGGGACTGAACTCATCGAGAAACCAGGATACCCGCTTTTTACGTCCCCAAAGCCCATGAAGCAAACTGACCAGGGCCGCTGTTGCATTTCAAGTAAGATCCAGTCTTCACGAATTAGCCAGACAATTCGACCTCCAGAACCAGATAAAGATTTAAATTAGAGTTAATTGATTGAAAAAATTCTTTGAGAAGTTAATTGTTCTCCGAGTTTGCTGAATCGCTGCCTACAAACTCAGAGACAGAAAACAATACAGATTAAGCACATGGAAAAAGTTTAAATTAATTTTAGTGAGCTGGATCCAATTATCATGAATATTTATTTTACTTTAGATTGGCACTAACAGAAACATGCATTGCCAATAGTTTAGATATGCAAAGAGAAGAGAAAGATCTAATCCATTACATCAAAACCCACACAATGATTTTTAAGGGAGTTGATTTGCATAGAGTAACTGCACGCTCAGTATTATTCCAGACTCATTCCTTTTAGGACTACAGATTCAGGACAGTTTCCCACCTGTAAGATGCAAAAAGATATCTCTCTCTCTATATATATATATATATACAGAGAGAGATGTATATGTTTATAACCATCCTTTTGGTACCTGCTGAGTTTTTAGACAAAACTATGTTCATCTATGAATGTATATTTTATGCAACAGATGCCAGAGGAAATGACTTGACTGTAAGTGAATTAATTTAATTTTAAAATAATGTTTCCTTTAGCATCCTTTGTTTGAGAGGAAAGGACCTGTGAACGCTAATCAGGGTTCCAGTGTTTACTCCCTCTGTATTTTAGGGCAAGTTAACTTGACCTTTCCTTCCATGATTTATTCATTTATAAAATGAAGAAACATTAACACAATGGCACTAGAAGTTAACTGTTCATAAAATGTTCTGAGACACTGTGCAGTGGAGAGCTGTACTACACTCTACTGCATGCCTTCCCAAGCTTGCAAGCTACTCTTTTTTTTTTTTTAAAAAAAATTTCTGTCTCTTTTATTTTTTAATTTTTTTTTCCTAATTAGGAAACTTCCTTCGAACCAGTTTGCTAATGCAAGACCATGCTTTTGCAGGGGGGAGCTAAAACTCAATGGATGCAGGCAGCTGTTTTCTTCTACTATCAAAATTACGTTTTCTTCCCAGAAACTTATGCAGAAGATGGAGAAGCAGGGAAGAGGAGCATACCAGCTACTGGGCTGGTGGCAGTGGTTCAAGGTGAGAACGCACAGGGAGGTCTCTGAGCTCCGAGTTTCCGTACCGCTCAGCTGCTCTGCTCAGTTGGCTCCGCGGGTCGGGTCCCCGGCACAGCTATAACCTCATCCCGCAGGAAACCGCCGCTGCCGAGCCCCCAACTCTCTTCCAAGGTTAACACCAGCACACGAGTGGCAGGGGGTGAACACAGCCAAGGCAAGAGTGAAAGGAAACGATGACTAATTCAGCGTAATCTGTGCATGACTTGAATGTGACCTAAGATTGATTAGTCTTCCTAATCTAAACAAAGGCAGAGAGAAACTCATCCATTTATGGGGAAGCATTTCTTAGTTAAGTGAGAATTCTTATCAAGTGCTATATTTTTTAAGGTTTTTAAAGCACCTAATTCTCCCTGAGTGAAACAGAAGTTAGTCACCTAACACATTCAGAAATACACCCATAATTGTCAGCCTTGCCTCATGTATTAACTAGAGTTATTACCTTGATCAGTTTTACTCCTACTCAAAGTGATAATGAAATGGCAATTTTTTCTAGCTGTTGAAACACAACCTCCTCGTTTTCTTGCAGTAACATTGCAAATCAAATAGGTTACAGGAAAAATTAGAGGGAGGAAGACAGAGATATGCATGGATTTTTTTTCACAGAACCGTATGAGAATTAACCTTGGAAACAACCTGAGATCCTTTAAAATAGGCTTTGGGGTCGACACTGATGTTTTTTGAAGACACTTAAGACCATTATTTTTTAAACACAAATAATCATACAGTAGCATGAGCTCAACATGAGTGCATCAAGAGATGGCAGGAGTTATTTTAAAGCTAGTTAAAAAAATCCTGTTGATTTCCTAGATTCTGTAATTATCAATCACTATGTATTAAAATATTTATTAACTCTTCATAACTGGTTTTAAAGAGTGCAAAATTAGTAACGGAATTTTCTTCATCAGGATTCCAAACTCTCGTCTGAGTTTTCCAATTCAAAAGAAAGGTATTATCATCCATCAGGCTTTTTTTTTTTTGCTTTGTTTTTTTTTGTGGGTGTTTTTTTTTTCCTAAAGTTTTGTTTGGTTGTGTTTTTTTAATTAATAAGTTGCTATATAACGACTTCTGAGCACTAGTAAATATTAACTTGCAAACTAGAGGCAAGAAACAAAACAAGAGCGAAGGTGCAATTACTAATAAAATTTTCTTGGGCATACATATATAACTGAGATGCTCAAGTGAACATCATGAATTTTGGACTGTATAGAACGCCTGCGAATGAAACCTGTAACTCTTATGTGAAGTGTGGAAAAATGCAAAGAGAAATCGTAAAGAAACAGATGTTGCACTGACTCATAGTAAGGAATGTATCTATTCTACAAACAGCATTAAAGAAACCTAAAAGGGCAACTGGATGACATCAACACTTCTGAAGTCTCTTTGGATTCATTTTAATAAATATCAGGTAAAGGGAGGCATAATTTAGTTGTCTGAATTACTGGATTATGAATTAAAAGGCTCCTTTTACCATTCCGTACTCAAACCACAGTCATATTAAGCATAAGACTGTAATATGAATTCTTAAAGAATGAGAAAATATTATCAGTTCTGCAAGTGATTAAGTCTAGCCCAAAAAGAACATGTAAGGCAAATGCTTCGGAAAGCCTGCCTTTTTGTATAAATGACAGATCAAAGCGGTATTAGTAAAATTATATAATCCTGTTAAACTGGATCCTGGAAAAGGAGTACTGAAAGGCAATTTAGATTCTACCACTTCCTTAAACCACCACATTCTATTTATTTTAACTTGCAGGTCCTTGCAAAACTCTTACTGGCATGTACATACTTTCTGCTGAAATCACAAGACAGGACAATCAGGTTTGTTATCAAGAAAACCCCAACATCACACATGCACACATTTTTCTTGGGCTGAGGGATAGCAGTTGTCTGCTTTTCACAGTGACAAATTTTATAAAGACAGAAAAATTCTCTCAAATTTGTCTTCTCTTCTTCACTGAAGACTTAAAAAAAAAAACAAACCAAAACCAACCATACACAGATGGATGGAAATGTCTTACATGTTCTGCAGACTGTACCATCACCACAGGACCACCTGCAATCCTCACTGTCCAGATAGGTGTTCTCAAAAACACCTGGGTAAGCTGTTTGCCCAAGGACTATGTACTGGAGATAAGAGGTAATTAGCAAATGAAACTATTCCTAGCACTCCTCCTTCAACATTAAGTGCAGAGCTGCAGCAGCAAGCTGGCACCTGGTAGAGGGAAATGCTAGATGCGATCATTTCAATTTACACATTCAGCACTACATCCCATATGCTTGTCAATGTGCAAGTCTCAGTGATAACAGAGATACCCAAAGAAAACGCTCTGTTGAAATGCTGACATGAAGCTTTTATGTATGAAGCAGACCCTCTCCTCTGGACCATCTGTAACTTCTTCCTTTTCTCATGGGGCATGTGTTGGCCATAAAATCTCTTCATTTAAAAAAAAAAAAAATTAAAAATTAAGTCTGACTTTAAAGAGAAAATTATAAGCCCTTAAACATCCATAAACCAAGTTTATATACACAAGTATCATTCATATAAACATGCTACTTGCTCAGCAAGAAGAAAAATCTGCTGAGCAGGAAAAGTTTGCTGCAACTAGATACAGCAAAATTTATAACTGTGCTGCAAAATTAAAGAAAAATATCTGTCACTATGACTTGTATCACTATATAAAGTTAACCAAATGGGCAAAACGTGGCTGTTTTTGTCTCCTGACTCCGGTATATTTTTCCATGCCTATGTTCTGCGCACATCTTAAAACTCACAGGTGTTTTTCCAGTGATTTCATAACCAGAAATTCTTTAAGTACAACAAAAGTAGGAAACCTACTTTTGTGTGAGAAGTGACGAGTTTGCTGAATTAGGCGACCAAGGCTAAGGAAGACAATGCAGAGAAGCCGAATGATTTCCTCTGCACAGCTGAGGTTTGCGAGGTGCCGCAAATGATCAGAAAAGGATGATGGAGAGGATGGAGGGAGAGAAACAGGATGACAAACTTTACAAGGACACGGTGTTATTCAATATTCTCATTAAATGTCCTGGAAATGGGGTGAGAAGAGAGAGATGGAGAAACCTGCTCCATGATGTCTTTAAAAAAATGAAGTCTACAAAAGACCAGGAGATTCATGACTACAGTAATGGACTCCAAAACCTAAAGATATAATTTAGGATGTTAAAAAAGTATTTAATTAAGCAATGAGTTGGGATAAATCTACTGGGACTCAATGACAATGGATAATTAAGAAGTGTCCACTGTAAGCAGGCTACTTTGTGCAGTTTAGTGTTTTGGCACCTTCCTCTGAAGTTTCAAATACTGACTACCACTAGAAGAAAAAAAATCTCAGCTAGAAGGACCAAGACACAATGAGGCAATTTACAGTTCCTGTTGAAGTGTACGCTATCTTCAAATCCCTAAAGCACCTTTGAAAGGACTAGCTCATCTGGGAAATGATTCCTTTGGAAAAATGTTGCTTTCCTCTTCAGGGCAAAAATCAGACACAACTCTGACAACTACCCAACCACACCCTTACAAAGCCGCAAAGACAGTCTTCATACTTGCACTTTTAAACACTTGCAGACAATTTGGGATACCCTTCATCATCTTCATAACTAAATAAAGGAGATTCAGGCTCTAGATACTCTGACTTCAGATGACAGAGTCCCACAGAGTAGCACTGATCATGGTAAGAGTGAAACTGGTGCTAGATTATAACAAAAAATGACACATTTTAGACCTGTTTTACCCCCTGAAAATAAAACGCGCATTCATCTGGCACAGTGGTTTCTCAAGCTCCAGTAGATGCACAGATTTCAGTGGGTTTTTTCGTCTACTTAAGGGTGGAGCACTCTGACAGCTCTACCGTGACCTGCACCTCTCCCACATGTCCAATGCCCGGGTGACACGGTTCAGGGAGGTGACTGGGGCAAACCTCTTCCTATAAGACAGACCCCTTCTTCCCGTACCAGTCCACCCCAGGGCCACCACACAGGTGCCAAAGCCACCACAAGGGAGCTGATGGGGTGAGAGAGCAGGACTGAACACTCCCTACCACCACCGGACGAAAATGCTATCGCTCAGTGTTACCTGGCTCACCCCGCTGATGTGCACGTACCCAGAAGCGCAGCCGTGCTCCAACTCCATGACGCCAGCTCACGGGGCAGGCGCAGATGTTCTCCTGCCCAGCTGCGAGGAGGGCACCCGCAGCCTTGCCCTTGACTGTCTTCCAAAGGCACGCTGCCTACTGCAAACATCTTCTGATAATTAAATCTTAATACTTCCACTTTGGAAAGCAAACACCTGACACGGAGAAGCTGTGCACATCTCCACATGCTCCAGAGACTTTCCTAAATAACTTGTCAGCAGTACTAATTGAAAGTGTGTAGTGTTAATATGTTAACAGCAGACATATGATCAAAAAAAGAATTTTCCACAGAAAATTGGAATTTGTCAGGGGGAAGGGAAGAGATGCACGTGGATCTATTATTGTGTAAATTTATTATTATGTTAAAAGTATTTACTGGCAATCTAATTTAGAAATTACTGTTACACATTCTAACCATATGCTTCGTAGGTGTTTTTTTTTCCCTCCCTTTAAACACCATCAAAGCCTTACATTGACCTCATTAGAGCTACTTCAAGTTCTGACCTCCTAAACACAGCATACACAGAAAACAACTGTAGTGCTCCTCTTGAAGTCTCTGACTATAAGGTCTAGGTGTATATTCAAACAGCACGGGCAAATGTGACAGCTCTAAAAACAGACTTAGCAGTTTAAGTTGCCGACGTGCTATTGTGTTGTCTGTTCTCCTGAGTCAGCAGAATAAGCATTCTTGTAACCTTCAATACTCTGGATGAGGAAACCAAAAAAGGGGAGTATGAAAAACCCAGAGAAAAACCAAAATAAGCATTCTATGTCCAGGGATGTTAGTCTGCAATCATTAAAAGGAGACACCTACCTATGCTGCAGATGTAACTTAGGAGTCATGACTTTATAAACACTCGAAGAATAAAAACGAATTTTTAGCTGAGCATCTATCTATACACAGTGAAATATATATATATTAATACCTGGTTTTAAGCTCAAACTATGCAGGTAATTTGTGCAAAAATTAATTCCCGATGAAGGGTATACATTTGTGTGGGTAATACAAATGGAAACTGATTCCAGGGTTTTTTACTTCAGTATCTCCTTCACTTCCAGTGCCCCCAGGTTATCTAAGGATGTAGCACAATTGAGAACTATTTTCATGGAACAGCAATTTTAAATAAATGGGATATTAGAGATGAGAGCTGTGGGTCTAAAAATGTTTTCATGTCTAAAACATGAAATACCATGCAGTAAACATGAGATGTTTTGACTGTTTAAATGGTTAACTGGCATTAGTAAATAAATATATAAAACCCCCAATCTTTTCAACAATTAAATTTTCAGATAACAAGCTTCTAGGAAGTCACCTCATGAAGACCAGACTACAAAACGTGAACCACAAAATGTGAACTGCCTTTTTATTGGTGGATCTATTGTTACTACTCATGAGAATCGCTTGCGGGCGGTTAACTAACACCACATTATCAAGATATAAACACGTTGCATAAAAATTCTCAAAATCTTCAATAATGAGCTCTCCTCATGTTATTTCTTCATCGTGTCATTGGAAACGATTCATTGGGCCTTATCAGACAAGAGTTCCCATTTTCTATCATTCCATTTTAACCTGCCTAATCAGTTGAACAAAAGTACTTTATGTAAAATGATTCCTTTAGTTGCCTTAGTTACAAATCCCTGCAGTATTGTATAATTGAAATCTACTCACGTAAGTTAGGAATAATTAGGACCCCAAATTAAACCAAACACAAAGTTAATTCAAATAGTCAGCTGCTGTCATTTAAATGGTTACAGAGTTTTATTGTTGCTTAACATCTCTGAATGCTTTTAAATGCATTTCCCCCCACCCCCTTAACAAGCCGATCCAAGCCAACCCCTTACTCCAAATGGGAATAGGATCAAGACAATAAATTTTGATCAGGTCACGATCATTCATACCTTGAGCTAAGATTTTCCTCAGCAAAGTTTTTTCCTGTTACTACCACTAGATTTATTTATTTATTTTTAAAATCAGCCAAATAAAAAAAAAATTAATTAAAAAGAATGGAAACAGATGAGGCTTTGAGGTAAATAAAGTTAGAATCATTGAGTCTGCTACAAATGACATCACCACGACAACAAACTTTTAATAGCAAATATTCAGAAAGTGTCTCTTCATTCTTCAAAAAAACCTTTTGTAAAAAGAAGGCAACGTAGGAATGCTATTAAAATGGATCCCTAACAAATCCAAGAGCTAGAAAATAATGCATCACAGAGGTAAGGTTACATATTATAACGAGTTGTTGCAAGGACTAAGTTAGGACTCTGCTGATTTAACAGAATGAAATACAAAATAATTTATACAGCAAATTATTTGTTACTACTGTTATATATAACAAAATAATTGTTATATTACAAGATGACAATGTAACTGGTAAAGAAAACCACCGGTGGTTAGATGCATTTCTCAACCGTTTTTCTGTCGGCGCTTAGTTTCAATGCAGAACAAAACACTGCATATTATAAATCCTTCAAGACAGTTTACGTATGGATGACTTCCAGACTTTTGTATTGTGAATTTTTAAAAATGTATTTGCGCAGCATGCTTTTTAATATATATGAAGAGACAGATATATCTACATCTACACTAGTATAAAGATATAGAAGATTTAAATTTTTTTTAGTACTGAGCAGGACTTGAATTGAAGGCCTAAACCAAACAGTTTATGCATGATGTGCTATGCTGATATATTTAATTTTTTTCCAGCTGGTACATTAATACATGAAGTGATGTTTTGTGGACTCTATCCATCTTTATGGGTAATAATCCACATCACAAACCACCCGTTTGCCCTCTAGTACTTTCCATGCTTCACTCTTCACGCATGCCAGCTTCATCTGTTGCAAATTACATGATGCAAAAGCGTAAGCAGCAAACTGTTCGGTTTTGTTTACGAAAAGCACATTTGTCTTAAGCCACTAAAAGGCATGATCAGTTCTAAGCCAGAAAACCACATTTTTCCAATAGACTTTCAATGGTAAATGTTAACAGTGGTGCAGAATAAAGTAACGTTCTATAATTTAAAAAAAAAAAAAATAATGACAAAACATTAAAGGCAATCTGCAAGCCTAAGTTACAGAAAAGAACTGGGGCAGCTCAATGGGGAGAGATAGGAAAAAATAACGTGAAAGACTGTGAAAGGCAGATCAAGTCACACGCACAGCCGAAGAGGATCAGTGGCAAACAGGCAAATCTGACTGAAGCTCGCTAACACGATGGTTAAAACAGAAATTATACAAAATAGCGCTGAAGTCTTTAAAAAGCAAACATTTTTCATTGCCAACTAAAAATGCAGCAGATAGGAGAATTTGGTTTCAGCGTCAGCTTCCTCAGATTTCCTAAATGAATCACTGAACTCAAATTTAACAGGAAAATTGCTCAAACAGCACCCTGCAATAATTGTACTTTCTGCTGCAAGAGAACAAAACTACCTAACTCCCGAGAGAGACATCAAAATCCCTGACGGGGAGAACACAAAAGCCAGCTCTCCTTCCATCGTCAAGATCCCTCATAAAACTCGCCGAGCGCTGTATCCAACGACTGAAAGTTATGTGGTCCCCCTGGGTTTCTCACATGTATGTGTTGCTCAGGCAACGGATGAAAAAAAATTCATTTTGCTTCCCAACTAGTCTCCCCTACACACATTTTATACACCAAGAAAACATCAGTGATTATTATACTAGTATAAATTGCGAAAACAAAAAGAATGAAATATTCCCAACCACCTGGACTGGTCCAAGCTCAGGAGGAACAACCAGGGAACCTCCTCTACCACTGCCAACTCACTCGTGTACGTTTACACGAGTTGCTCTAACGTCACCGGAACATGGATTAATCATCTCCCTAATTGAAAGAAGGACCCACCAACCAAGCCAATATTCATACAACTCTCTTTCTCTACACTTCAAAAGAAAGCCGGGAAATAGAAATTACAGAAACACAAAGAGATTTAGCACAATTGGGTTTTGAAAGCCAGTGAGTAGTTCCAGAAACTTTCTGGAAGGGCAGGAATTTGGGACACCTTCAAGCAAAAGGATTTTTTTCAGCTCCTATCTATCAGAAAAAAATGCATATTCAATTTATCGTATGATGTCTTTGGATTTGAGGTGTGGCTTATTTACAGAATCACCCACACAAAATTTATCCTGTGTTAAAAATGTAAAAAATTCAGTAATCCTGAAAAAAAGTGAATGATGATTGGCAAAACATCCAATATTCATGTTTCTCATTCCAAATGTCAATCCAAACAAATCATCAATGGATAAACCAGTACTATCTATAGAAATGTAAAACTGGAGCTGATCCAGCTTTGACAGAATGAAATTTTATCAAATTAGAAGTGATTGGAAATAAAAAACCTGCAGAGTGATTCTACCAACACAGGCACATAAGAAGTACCATATATAACTGAAAGTACAACAAAATTATTCACAAACCCTTACTACATATGGATGTGTTTTATTTCCTTATCTTCTTTTCTTCTGTTTTTATACTTGGACAGTATATAATACAATGAAGTGCTGATTTAGTGCCGTATTATCCAAGTACAAAGTCATGTAACAAAGAAAAACAATAATAATCAGAGGGAACAAGTATAAATATTCTTCTAACCAACCAATGTTGATGAGTAAATATGATACTAATTAACCACTGTAAAAGGACAGTCAATTTTTAAGCATCTCTTCCATGAACGTTACTGTATAAATATATACAACTGCATAAGAACACGTTGGGAGCTCCTATACTATTAAGTGCATTTATGACGATAATATGGATGGACAACAAGCCAAGAACATCTCCCTGTGAATGGTTTTCTCTCCTTTTCCTCACATAACACAACCTGGAACACGATCACAAACATGGAAGTGGGCACATACATGAAACATACATTAGAGCTGTTTACATAAGCCCTCTTTCTGTAGTGCTTTCATCCTACATACACGTGCTTACATTAAGACATCCATACAACACGCAATAAGCATAAAATGTATTACTTTTCTGTAATGTTTACTCACAGAGGTAGACCATGAGCATCAATAGATCTGCTTGCGAGCAGAAAACCCATTATGCGTTTGTAGAACTTGGGAAAGAATATTAAATCTAAAATCATTATACTTTATGATAATTTTTATAATCTGATCATAAGGACGCTAAATGTAATAAGAAAGCCAGGGCTGAGGCATTCACTGGTATCAGATGCTTCAGGCACTTATACTTCTATTTTACACTATGACCTAAAAGTACGATATAGAGAAAGACAACGTTGTTAAAGCTATATAAAAAAACCTTCTTACTAAGACGAGCAGTATTCTTCCATTTGACACTAAACAGAAATGAAAATAATTAAATACCTTAAAAAAAATGAAACGTAATAAAAATAGATTATATATATTTCCATATTTAGTAACAGAGTACTAATGAAGCTTATTCATTTTTTGAAAGACATATATGTCCAAACTCTGCTACTGTGTTCTTGGAAGTGTACCTTATTGTAATAAACTAATCTAGAATATACCCAGCTTTATATTTAATAAAGGAAAAGCCCCGCAAGCAATGGTGTCAGTGCAGGCTAGCTGAAGGTTAAGCCAACCCCCTCTCGTTGCAGTGGCCAGCTGCATGGCTCGCCTCTCCCACCCACACCCACCGAGGTTACGGCAGCGAAAGATGGCACACTGAAGTAATAGCTGAGAGGGCTCTGAAAACCTAACATCTGCCCTTGGCACAACACACGGCGTTTCTACAGTTTTACACGTTACAGGGTTCTTTCCCTCTTCTGAATACAGAGCGCAAGAAATGCAAAATCAATCGATACAAAATTCATAAAGGAGAACGTTTTTAAGTAACTGACGAAGAAGAAAGCATATCAAAATAGTAATATTGTTATTCATCTCATAGTAATTTTGCATTTATACTTCTTCTCTTTGCTTAAACTATCAGACCCTTATGTTAACATTTCCTAGCAACTTCTCCTATACTGTTAGTACAGTATTTAAAATGGTTCTTCATGCATTCTTCTACATGGTTCTCCTACATTTTAAAATAGTGGTGGTTTTGTCTAGGTTTCAAAAATGTAATGTTATAGCATAGGATCCTGCAGACCTCACTGCTCAGGGAATATATGAAAGGATATTCACTGCCAGCATGTTAAAGAATTGCTGGCTTTTCCAGGCAGTCTGTCAGTCTTGATTACCTGGAAATGCACTTGAAAAGTTTAACAGACATTCTTTTTTAAGAAGAAGTTTGGTAACACTGTTTAGATCAATTTCCATTTTAGAAGGTATGTTAGGCCTACGCCTCCCTCAGAAAAGGAAAAAGAGATGTCCCAGGTAAGTATGCACCACAGTATCCCAGTGAAAAATGGCATGCTCTTCCAGGAAAGAAAACAAGACTCTACAGCAGTAGCTTTCTGCAGAAATCCAGTTGCTCCCTTCGCATAGATATTTTCTTCTGCATCATCTCCATTAACCAATTAAGAAAAAAGAATCCTAAAACACATTAGGTATATATGCTAAAAATGAAGGCAGTATTGGAAGGCTTACTAGAGAGACCCTCCAAAGGGCAGGCAGTAACTGGCTGGCCTTAGCGTGCTCGGTGTGCGTATGGATGCTTTGCAACCTCTGTTAAACCAAGTAGTTGCCTACTAACTGTGCGCTTCACAGAGCTCTCGCTGTGATAAATTCCCTGGTTAGAAATTAAATTACTGCTCCTATTTGCTCTTGCGTGACTCCGTAATGGGTTTCCCCCCCTTGTAGAACTTATATCCGCTAATTAACAGAAGCTGATTTCTTCTCAAGTCAGGGTACAAGATTTATTAAATTCATATCCTGGGCAAAATCCTACTAATACTTCCTAGTAGATGTGTAGGAAAACCAATGTGCTTCCACAGTTTGTTGAGTACCTGGTGTCATATGCCTTAGACACTCTAACTCTGAGTGACCTGACAGGAGCCGAAGATCTGAAGCAATATGCTAAAATATCAAATACCTTTGTAGTGGCCGCAACGCACATTATCTGTATTTAATATGTCTTTTCTTTAGTAAATGCACTAACGTTGGATATACACTTAAAACTGCTTCCAATTTAACACTCAGCTCCTTGGCTGGCATAAGTGGAATTTACAGGAATTTATATTTCTCAGTGTAATGTTAATTAAAATGTACATTCAGAGGCAAAGACAGGCTGGATTTTTTTTTTAAATAACATTAATGCCGTTTAGGAAAACTGAATTAAATAGATAATGAAAGCTTGATGCTTCTTCCTTTGGACAAACCATAGATAATACTTCATAATAAAATAAATTAAAATTATATTAAACCTTGATTAAAATAAAATGTAAGCAAAGAAAATTATTTCGGTGCTTCCCAAGCACTTGTGCCTTTCAAGCAGCAGAACAGAACTAAAAGGCGCCTAAATCTACTCGAAACTGTGGACTTCATAAGCAAGATAAAGCTTAAAATATCAAACCCTGTACAGGCCAAAAAACTTAATCAGACTGTTTAGCTCTGACATCTTTTTTTCATATGCATATTAGTGTATCTGCCTTAACTTGCTTGAAGAGAAACCAATAATACGTATAATAAGCTTTTTACTCTGCTTTGCTATGGAAACAAGACGTGTGATCTCACTCTGACTTTCTGCATTTTCTCAGATAATTTTTAACTTGTTGGATGATTTCACCTAATTAGGAAGGGAAAGAAAAAAAAAAAAAAGAAAAAAAGATAGAGGTGGTGTCAAAAGTGATTCCTTTCCTACAGTTTGTAGGAACCAGGTAAGTAAAGAAGAGGGACTCAATGGCATGGGGCCAACAGGAGCACGAACCCACTCCTTCGGCAAGAGCGGAGAGCCAGGACGGCGTGGGACTGGGCAGGACCCCGGTGCAGCCGCAGCGGAAGCTCCCATCTCCCCGGGGCGATCAGCCGCGGGAGGAGGCCAGGCTTCACGGGGATACCCGCGTAACTTCGATTCTAACTGCTTTCCGAGGTACTTCTTTCAGTACGTCTTTTGTAATAAAATTGTAGTTCTAAAGACATACCTCCAGAAGAACATGCTAGAAAAAGGGACAGAAAAATACCTTCCGAAATGACATTAATATTCAAGCTCATGACTTCAGCTTTTCCTGCCTCTCATCTTTTTCTTACTTAGGGCTGCAATGCTTTGCTGTTGATGGTAATAACAATGTTTTTTCAAGCCTCTACACAACAATATTGACCTGTTGTTGATCAATGTACCAGCAGTGTATAATAACTCGGTGCGTTTTTCCCTCCAGCTGCCGGCACTCACCCGTTCCAGGTTCATTTGACCTGAAGGAACAGACTGCTTCAAAAAGCAACCGCACCTGGGCTGCGCTAGGCAGGAAAAACAAAGCAATACCAAGACCTTCTTAACTGAAGATATGAGTCCTATTTGGATAGGCGACGCTAAAATAAAATTGCAGCCTTTGTATAACTGTGCCTACTTGCTAATTCCCTGGTGAGTTAAAGTAAAGGCGCTGTGAGGGTAATGAAGTCTTCATCTTGATTGGAAAATGTTTCATTATATGAACAAATGAGTCACTTGTCCACACCCAGGATCGTTTTTCCTCTCTCTCTCTCTAACTGTACAAAAACATTAAAATATAACAGCAGGGAATTTTGCCAGGTTTCATCTCCCCCACCAACCGCAACAACCTGCATATACACATAAGATTTCTATAAAAAACCCTAAGTTCCAAGCGAGAGAATTAAAGATTTTCTTATTTCTAGCAAAAGTTAGATGCTCTTATTTTAACCTTTGTTCATGTTCATACTTCCAGGCATGAAGTGCTACTAAAGCACGTTACACTTGGCATCTCTTATTACTGAAGCAGAAGGCAATGTAATCTTGTGAGAAAGTGTAATAATGCGGTATTCATTTTGCTTCTGTGGCTGGAAGCCAACTCTATATTAATATTCATTTCCAGTATACAGAGCCACAATATTTCATTTATTTTAAGAATTTACAATTAATTTGGTATGATTCTGTTATCTGCTCCCAATTTCCTTCCCTGTTTCTTTTAGCTGAAAAAGCAGCTCTTGTATAGACTTTAAAAAAGTAAATTCACAACTGAAGCATCAAAAGATTGCTACTGGCTACTAACAGGAAGAAAAACAGGGACAGAACGAAATGAACTTGAAATATTACAGATGACAATGAAAATTAGCTTTCTGCAAATGGCAAAAATTCAATCTGCAGAAGTTCTCAGTTGACTTTTTCCTTTCCAAACTCAACAGATAAAACACTCATTGCAGCATGCTGCCTAGTACTGTAACCAAACCAGAGAAGAGCTGTTTGTCTGCTTTTCCTTTCTATTTTCAAATGTTTTCAACCACCACATAGCATTAAGCTGCAAGTATGTGAATCTTTGTAAAATGTACTAGATACAGGGATTCAAAACAATTACAATAACAAATAAAATCCTTAGTATTTTAAAGCTTCGGAAAAAACGTAAATAGATGCCTCTACTTCCTACACCCTTGGTTTCAACTAGTGCAACCACTTTTGCAATGTAAGTGCGTTTATAATTAACACAAGTTATTACCTAACCAGCCAGTCGTAAGATTTGCAATTCCATTCTCCTAACATGCATTTACCTTCCTTACCTGTGAAAGAGGCTGAAATTAGTTTACCTTCCAGCTGTTGGCACTTACTTTCCTATAAAAGTGAGGTTCTACCCACGTCCACAGACTCAACAGACACCAAGAGAGCAGTCCATACAGCAGCCACCAAATCAGAAACCCCATCAATGATGATCTGCAGAGTCCCATGGGAAATGCCAGTTTTCTAATATATCCCGGCAATATTTAAGGAAGAGGGGAGCGAGGGGGAAACTGACCGTGAAAGCTACTTAAGTGAAATGAGACTTCCCCATGTTCAGAAACCTTCATGAAGACTCCTAGTATGTACTCCCTGATAGATGTGTGTGTTCACACATACGTATGAACAACCTATTTTAGCAAAGCTTGTCTGTCAGTACAACACAAGATCCGAGTTTTAGCCTAGAATAAATGCTTAGCAAATTACACAGTGAACATGGAAGACCGCATACAATATTGAAGTTTTTAATCTCCGGTTTTGCCATTTTTGGGGACTAGATTCTTTTGGTTTGTATAGATTTGGGAAAGAAGAGAGGGGGAGGCAGAGCAGCTTTCCTGAAGTATATCTGAAAATTTAACCTTAAAATTCAAAGAATTTTGACAGGGTAAGGTATGTATCTGCTTTAAAAGATGGTGAGATCACGCCACAGATGCGCCAAAGAAGCCTTATATATTATATATCGATTACTGAATGATGTAGGAAGGCGTGGAGGTGCTAGTTTATTGCTAAACCAGTATTTTCACCAGCAATCTAGTCAATCAAAATTCTTACCCCCAGAAATTTCATAAACAATGTTTTCCTGATCATTCATGTTTCGCTGTTACTATGAGAACAAAATAACTGGATAAAATAGAGATTATCAAGAAAAACAAATAAAGAATAGAGGATACAAATTTTTTTAAAAGGTTTTTCCTTCCTCCTATGTTTAATTTAAGAGCTATTTTAAACACCATATTTGATAGCAGTGAAGTATTTTTCCCTTTTTTTAAAAAAGTAAAAATATTTTTAAGTAGATGCTATTCCTGTATGCACTTTGAGGTTTATTTCCTGAAATTTAACTTGCACAGTTCTAATCTTAATGAAGTGTTTGGCATTTTATTTTCAGCCAGCCAAATTAGAAAAGTAAAACAGACTTTTCATTTGCACTGTTTAGTTATTTTCTATCACATTTAACATATCTATACGTTGCTTCTAAATGGTTGCGCAATGAGAACAGGAAAAAAGAAGAATAAACAGGAAGACCCCAAAAATAAGGCATCTATCAATCAAGGATATTAATACTGTCCCTTCAGTTGTCTGAACACTGCATTTCAGTTTCAACATAGCACACTGTATCAAGACCAAAAAATATATTTTCTTTCTTCATTAAAAAAGAGAATAATTTGAATCTTATGAATTAAACCTAGAAAATGCTACAGACACTTTTAGTTTGACATCCCAGAACTTCAAGTCATCTAACAGAAATTAACTGTACAGACCATTCACCTCATCTGCAAACTGAAGTAAAAAATAAACTAAAGCTTACCTTCAGTACACTGCAGGAAGCTGATAATGAGCAGAAACCAAAAACTTCGCATTCTGCAGCCAGAAGACACCATTATTGATCCCTGTAAGAATTTTCTTTGTATTCCTTAATGAATCCAGTTATAAAAGCCCAGCATCATCGAAACCAGTGCTCTGCATTATTCATCTTCATACCTGGAGAAGCAGAGGATTTGGAAGAAAAGGAGAAAAAAAAAAAATCCATCAATAGCTGAACACCAATAACTTGGAATACCAAATTTTACTTGACATGAAGACAGAAATTTTTAATAAAAATTGACAGTACACCTGTACGGTAGCTGGGAATTTGGCAGGTTTGTGGGATGTAATCTCTCAAGGTCAGTGATCATTAAACAGAATGCCAAATAATGATACATGTTAAAGTTGAAAGGACGAATGTTACTGATGTACTTGCACTAAGACACATGAGAAGAAAAAAAAAAAAAAAAGAGAACGTTTTTTTCTGAATATAAGAAATTGGATTTGCAGATGACTAGGCTAAGCTTTTCCCACTCCCGAAATCTGACAGACAACTTGCAATTCTCCGCCTCAAAGAATAACAATAAAAATTAAATCTAGGGCACTGCCATATTTCTTACTGATTCAAAACACGGCGTGGCTGAGAACAGCAGAGCAACACCGCTCGGCAGCCAGGCTCTGCCCGTCTCCTCCCTGCCATGGCTCCGGGGTTCCCTTCCTGATACACACAGGTCGCTCTCCTCGGATGAGAAGCCCTAAAGGCAACTTGGCCGACAAAATACTCTGGTGAGGAAGCTTATTCCTACGACTCTGCAGTTTGCTATATTTCTACCCAATAAACACCTTCAGAAAAAAGGGAATAAACATAATGGATGAGACTCTCCTGCCCTTAGCCTCTGACGAGATTTGTCTCCAACTGAGAAATACGAACCGATCTGCGCCTGTAAACGATGTACCAAAGGAAGAATTCTTAAAGCTATCATTTGCATTTGAAAAATATAATTATGGTGATAGAGTGCAGTTGCTGTGATAGAAGATTTGACAGCAGAGTGCTCCCTTTTACTAATGACTTCATTCTCTCACCAGCCAACTGAGTAACGACATACATCCTCTTCCATATCTCACTGTATGAAGCGAGATCATGCTTCAGCCCCGAATATTACAGTTTGTGAAGCTAAAGAAAAATTAGCATCCATATAAAAACAGATGATTTTTAACTAGAAAGCTGGCTCTATATATTACACATACGTGAAACAACTCTGGACGAATGACTGGACATTGTGGCAATTACACATCCAAAGAGATGAATCTGGTGCCACATCGGTTTGGTCTCTCCAAGACGAACGGAGAGGACTGCATGGATATATTCCTGAGATACCTTAAATTAACATTACTTTAAAAACTTATAACAATGATTATGTAAACACGTAAGCGGAAGGATCCAAGGGCCACTTTTACAAGTATTGGAGCGTGTGGAGGGCTTTAAAAATACATTTATCCTTTTGGCAAGAAGAACTGGAAAGAATGAAGGGCACATGATACCAGACAAAGAAATTCTATGAACTGCAGATCATTTTCAGAAGCAGAAAGTGTAACTCCTTTTATATTACTCAATGTTAATATTAATCAATGACAAGTTTGTTCCCTGAGCACACAGACAGCAACAAGACTGACACTCACTTTTTCCCCAAGGAGAGAAAGATGGGAATTAACAGAAAACATTACGGAACAATTTCTCTGGCTCTCAATGAAGGCAATGTGACTGTGGCAGAACAGGAGGTTAGTAAATAGCCAAGTACGCTTCTTTACTTGGCTCCTCTTTAAGAGGAGTGATGCCACTTCAGTGTAGGCTTCCCTCTCACACAACACAAGCATGCTTGTGATTTCTCACACAGGGAAATGAAAAAGAACTGACATCTGAGGCCGACTGATTTTATGTTTATTTATACATAAAAACAAACGCTTTTTCCAATTTCCAGCTACAGACAGGTGCTCTTCAATCCCCAGCGCTTTTATCCGCACGTATTTCAACAAAGAGCATGCAATAGCAACCGGAGTGCTTCAGTGCAGGACAGCCAGAGCGTGGCTCTCCCTGGCACAGCCCCACGTGCCTAGAGGTAAGAGATGTGCCCTCAATTTAGATGGTGATACACCAGCTGCTACAGGACAACACAGAAGCAGTTATGAGGAGACAGTCGTATCGTATCTCTACATCTTTCACACTGGGCTGCAAGTGTTTTGCAACTAAAAAAAAAAAAAAAAAAAACCACAAAGAAATCTAAAAATCCACAAAGGATGCACTGCATTCAGCAGAAATTACAATTGCAAAGGAGCTCCTGCTGAGTAAAGAAGGAAAAATTGCCACCATGATACATCCAAAAAAAACCCTGGAGATAGTTCAGCTAAAAGCTTGGGAAGAGCTTGGATTAATTTTTTACCTGTAGCACCCAAAGGAAAAATGATAAAACTATTTTATAGACACTACAGACTAATCAGCATAATTTCAGTAAGCAATCAGAATAATCCAAGAGAACAGATGAGGAACAATAATGGCTAAAAGTGAAATTAAGTCGGCCTTCTGATTGCTCCCAGTCTGTCCAGAAGATTTTGACTTCCTGAGATGCAAGTTTTATCGTTATTTCCGTAACGTATCACTGCACACCCAGATTTTAAGACATCTTCCTTCACCTTCAAGGGGATAGGGACATACCTATGCTTTATCATCCTTAAACTCATCGCTTCCTTGTGGGCTTTTTTTAATTGGTAGGAGGGAGGAGGGTAGCGTTAAAAACTAAAACAATGAAAGCACTACTTGCGGTACCCAACAACTCTCTGAGAAAAAGCTGCAAAATTTACAGCAGAGACTTTTTGTTTTTAAATACAGTAAGAGCTCCTGACCTTGTAAACTGACTTATTTTAACTATTTTAATAAAAACCCACACTTTCTGAAAGGATAATGATGTTTTGTGATACCAAAACCAGCAGAAACTATTCAACTAAGAATAAGTGCAAAATATTTTTAGGACAAATTTAAGTGCTTTGTGCAATATATTGTTCTCTCTGGATTGCTGTAGCCTACAGACATAGAATTTAACTCAGTGTGCTGCTGCAAAAAGAATTCAAAATAAACTAACCAGCCCCTAGTAGATTATGAGTAACACATGTTTTTCTAAAAAAGCAAGAAGAAATTAAGCAGTGTTTGAAAACTGATGCAATAGGGTTTGGTTTTGCTTCTTTCTTTTCTTTTGAGTAAAAATTAACAGCTTCACAGCGGATGATTTTTAACGCAACCTATATATTTGAGAAACTCTACGTGGCTCCAAGTAAAAAAACGGCGGTGCCGTTCTGAACAAACTATTCAACAAACTATTCATCAGCGTAACAAAAGCTAATCCTGAAAAAGGTACCCAGACATGAGCTGGAGCCAGAGAGCACTTTGGCTATAGACGCTGCCGGCAGCCGTGTCCTTCTGACCATCCATCTATCAGCGATACGGAGCCTGCCAGTGGCATCTCACAACAACAACAAATCCCAAACCAAACAAGTAGGACCAGGAAAAGACATATTAAGTTACTTCTTTGTAAACAGAAAAAGGAGACCACGGCGAGCGGCCGTCCTGCGCAAATAACTTATTTCCCCTCAGACCTTAATAAACCTTTTCTCTGGATCACTGACTGCTTGGGCTGCTGGGTGGGGCAGAGAGAAACCCCCCAGAGCAAAAGGTTGCTTGAGTTGCAGAGTGCAATAAAAGCTGCCCAGAAAATTTCAGTTGTAACTTAAACCCCTACCTCTGGGCCATACTGCAGTCTCTCATCGAAAAAACCCACCAAACCTCCACTGGAAACACAGCGGTTCACCTTGTTAAGCTTCTTCGCATATGTGCTGTTAAAGAAGACTAGATCAGTAACAGAAACGTTAATGTTCAAACCTGTACACTGCAACGGTATTGGGCACCTCTCAATACTGTATTCATAAGCTGTGCTCCATGTCTCAAGTATCTTAGTGCCCCTGCCTTGCTTCCTTGTTCTTCTGTACTTCTGAAACCTCTTACAGACGAACAGGACCGCTGCAGAACACGTGCCACTGTTGGCCATCCCTCTCCCCGCAACATTGCTCAAGAGCACCCCAGAGATAAGAGAAAGCTGCTCCAAGCATGCTCCTTGAAACACTTTCATCTTTGAAGAGAAAGACCTCTAAAGGACTGCCGCGTCCCGACTCTACTCTGTTTAACCTTCCCAAGGTTTTATTTTCAAAAGCCAAAAAAGGATCTTTTAAGAGCTTCCGGACCACTGACACAGCATGCTTAAGAGCTGCCTTTTCCCTCCTGTTCCATCCAGCTTCTCAGGCAATTAAGACAGAGGGGAATGGAGAGATCTTTCCAGCTAAGCAAGGATATTTTTCTTTAGCTAGAAGTCTTTCAGACTAACACTGACGTACTTTACAATATAGTGCCTAATTTTCCAAATCGTCTTGGACACACCGTGAAGCACTTGCAACCTCAGCCAAGCTTTAATATCTCTCTTACAGAAATAAGAATTACGGTAGCTTTACAGGAGATGAGGCACTGAGGTAAGGAACACCAGCCATAGCTGCACTGCTCTTACTGCCAAGGAACTACCAGAACCCAGGCAATCCTTCTTATAAAACCTGTATGACCTACCTTGCCACACATGCAGCACCCTCACCGCCCTTCATAACCCAGTTTATGAAACTCAGTAATTCTGAAATGTATCTGAGACACTCTGCAGAGGAAAGGAGGGGGAAGAGAAGGCAAGGGTAAGGAGATATATATTCATACAATATAATAGACTACTTAGTCTCCTGAGAAATCATGTGTCAACGTGCCTTCCCATCATGAGGCTTTCCCAATTTAAAAAAAATAGAAAAGTTAAACTTCCTATAATCTGTAACATTAGAATTTAATTAGTGCAGTGTGATTAGTAAAACTGTCTAAGCCACCTTAGTAAAATACTAGAATGAGACTAATACTGTTTATGATCCAAGGGCTACGGTTCTATACCTATCTGCAAACACCCAGCTCTAGTTTTCAACGTTGAACATATCTTCAGGAGCACTCAATATGAGTTATTCCTAAGTCTTCAATATGGTTATTCAAAAATTGACTTACATTAATAACTTTGCATTAGTGCTACAGTACCAGATCGTAGAAAATCTTCGAAGTTACAAGATCTTGCAACAGAACCTGAAGCAATACCCTGTGCTGGTTTAGTTAGCGTCCTTCTACTACCTATGACAAACAATCAATGCCTGATCTGTTCCAATTAAACAAGGTGCATATTGCAAGAAGAAAGGAAAGGCTAACTCTGCTCTCTCTACAATTGGTTAACAAAGACTTATTTTCCATTAAAAGCAATTCAATGCTTAAAATGTATTGGAGAGTCTTACCTTCAATTCTGTATTCAACAGTCCCTATTAATCGTCACCTTGAACACCGGATTTCTAACCTAAAACATCTCTTTCCAAGTTGCATGGAAGGAATGCGGTATCAGGGAAGGGAATAATGCAGTAAGAACAAGACTTGACCAAGGTCATTCAATCTTGCAACAAAAAAAAATTACTTCAATGCATTCAGCTGCGTTGTGCTCTGAGGTGACATACCCATGCCCGAGAAGCGCCTGAAACAGCGTGCCATGACCATGCATCCCTAACTCAAGAATGACCACAGAAATGCCCACCCCACCCCAGCCTGGGCTCCCAGCTCATCAGTGAAGCAGATAATTCAAAATAGCCCATCTACCTATGCAAGACATGCCACTAAACAGTGCACTGACACTGTTTTAACAGTACAACATCACAATTTAGTCCATCAGTCCGCAGCAGCTCAGTGGTCTACCGCAATCGTTCACAGAGAAAATAAACAGGATTTGAGAGGAAAAAGACGAACATTTTTCTTTCTCATCAGCACCCCAGTTCGGCTCGGCCTCACTCTTGTGTTTTACAGAGGCGTTACACGGTGCTCCGCTCCTGACAAGCCAGCTTTGCCCCTTCTTGTTAACACAGGATAAAGCCTGGACACTCTAGGGAGTTTTCATTCAATAAGGCAGCAAAGTAAACCTTTGCTAGCACTAATAAGAATGGCTTTTTTTGGCTCCAGGCACTCTCCTTTTGCCAAGTCTGAATTTCTTTTTGCCTTTGCTAAATGCTCTGTAATCAAGGGGGGCGTCACTCAATCCTCATTGCAAATTCCCTGTATTTCACCTGAACGGACATCGTGCCGCTACATCAGACCACCTCCACTCCAACACTGCAGGTAAAACCTTCTTAACGCTTCTGCCCTCGGTGTCACTACAGCTTCCCAGGGTCTGGAAGAGAAATCCCCAGCATCCAAAGAAAGGGGGAGGGAAAGGGATGCTGTAAGTCAATTACAACCATTATCGGCTGTAATATCTTAGTGTCACGCTGAGCATGTTAAATATGCTGATCACTTTGGACACCAGAGGCACAGTCTGAGGCTGTTTGCCATTCTCTTCATTAAACTGCAAAACAAATAGCTCTCATTTTCAAACCTACGTAGGACAGATTTTATGAACATCAAAAATAAACAAGAAAATAATGAATAGCAATAAAGAACACTGAGAACCATATGACAAACTAAAAGAAGCCATCACAACAGCTGAAGAAAATTCAAAGGCTTTTCAAACTTCTCAGAGGAGAGAAATCCTCAAAATAATCTATTTATATTAGAAGATATCGTTCCTTTCCCTCGAATAAAAAATAAATAAAAAAAATCACTAGACTAACATCAACCAAAGACACTGCAGTCTTGTAAGACAGTAAACTGTTTGTTGACAGCCTTGACAAGGCTTTGCCAAGGCCCATATTTCTCAAAGCTGTTATGCCACTTAGCTGATCTCTTTTTTTTCCTGCCATCCAGTGTTTTTCACAGCCGAGAACTTGTTTGAAGTGGAAGTAGACTGAAAGAAAAAAAAAAAAAAAAAAAAAAAAAAAAAAAAACCAAACAGAACCGAGTCCCGGGACTGTGGTCAGACGTGCCCGTACCTGCGCGGCGAGGTGGTGCTTCTCTACTGACTGCGGGGCTCCCACCGCCCCCGAGCTGCTCCCTGCCCGCCCAGCACTGGGCTGCAGCCGGGAAACAGGTTCAGATAAGCCCTTCACAGCTGACACGCTGAAGAAAGACCACCTCATCAGACCAGCGCAGAGCCACCAGCAAAACACCCACCAGCTACCACTTTCCAAAATAAAATCAAATTACAGGCAAGAGCAGACAAGAACACATTTTCACCCGTGCTGTAACTGGGTTAACAGGGGCTGTGGAGACCCAAAACTCTGGAACAGCAACCAGACCATGGCCGGGGACGGCTGGGCTGCAGCCTCAGCGTCCTGTGTTCATGCGCAAACCTCAGTTTGGTAGGACCAAGCCCCTGGAAACTGCTGCACCGAAGACTTTTTTTTCCAGGTATGTGCCAAGGAATCTTACCAAACAGATTCATGAAGGTACTGTGATAGCATCCATTTTAAAGCATCCCGTTTTCTATCAGCTGTATTTAAAAATCAGTGTATGTGGTCCGTATTCAATATAAATGATCCTGTTCAAGCTTCAAGAACAAGCTTGTGTGGGCAGCAAAGTCACTTTTGATTATTCTTAAAAATTCTATCAAAACCCTTTGTCGTTACCAGAAAAATACCAAGTCTTTAAAAAGTAACTGAAAAATATTTATCATTTTTAAAAAATCAGAAGCAGGAGGTACATACATATACAAACAATGCACTGGCGGTAATTTGTGGCATATCTTTTGCTTGGAGAGGAATACAGTTCTAATGCTAACATCTGTGAGACCACAGCCTAATCATTGTGCAGTGAAATATGAAACAAAATCAATGGTGGCACGTAAGATGTAATCTCTGCTGTGTTTGGCTCACTGCACTGAATCCTTGACTCATAAATCATTGTTACTAGCCATTCAGTGAATCAATATTCAGATTCCCTCTTGGTCTATACATATGACCACTAAATGAAATAATAATGACCAAAATCTGTCATATATTAGGTTATCAATATTACCAGAAGGGATTTCTTGGGAGCAATGAGGTAATCTAGGATAAAATATATCAGATGAGCATGCAAAGAAATGTGAAAAACCTGTGACTAAATATAGAGACAGCAGAAGAAAGGTATTTTTAAATACCCCTCCTTCCATCATAGGTATTAAAATTTACCATAGCATCACAATAATGCATTTTATGAAGGACCGTTTCAATGATGCCTGCTTTTAATTATGTTTTATGCTGTACTTGAGCATTTTTCTTCTTCTTCTTTCAAATAAGCCCTTCTCAAGTTATTACTAGTTTTGTTTCTTTTCTCTAAAGCACAATTAATATTACAGTAATCAGAATAGTATTTTCTCACCAGCAACGTGATAGTCAGGAGCTTCAGGACACCACATTTTAGTTCCACTAAAAACCAACAACAACAAACAAACATCTAAGAGTAATTCCATAAAGCTCTGTTTTCCAAACCATTCACAAACCATCTACGCATTAAAAGGTGGTGGATCACCTCTTGCAGAAAAACCTGAGAAGTGCTGTGTGCTACCATCCCATACTCAGCCATGAGCCACATCAAAAATTGTCATTTTGACAACAGAAGAAGGGAAGAAATGATGAAGACCTCAAATACGTCACCTTTGAAAGAATAACCCACCAGGAATGGTCTTTAACTACTTTCTAAGCACAGAAGAGATTCTCCAGGCAAGTATGACTTACAGATAGAAACTCCAGTGAATTTACATAGCCCTTTGGAGGACTTCGGCATGTATATTAAGTACCAAAAAAGAAGCACACTTTGACAGAAGCCACGACTTTCAGGTTCACCAGTCTTACATACCAGTAGCACTTAGAAGTAGAAGGGTGAAAATTCAAAAACTATGAAATAAAAGTCAACAAACTCCCTGTCTTTCTTCCCTCGTAATTGGCTTTTCTCATACATACATTCATGGTGAAAACAAGAACTCAAGGGTGAGAAGCCCTGTATGACAGTATTGCACAGACAGCACTAACTCTTCCTTGCACCTACGCACAAATATATGACGGAATTACGTAACTTTTGCTTGCACATCGTCAAGAATTGTGAAACACACGCAATAAATATGGCAAATAGATCTTCAGTATCATTCAGAAAGGGCCTGATTCTGCAATTAAACAAAGAATTCACTTCTGTTACTGGATGACGGGCTCTGTAAAGACGCTCAAGTTGCCTAGGCATCTAGCGGTGCAACTGGAGTTAAGAGTCTTTCCTTGTACAATTTAATAAGCAATGAAGACTCAGGTGACTATTCTTAACAGTGCAAGGCAGCTGAATGACAACCGGTCAGTCACTGGAGCTCTACCATTCCTTTAATTGGGTAAACTGTGGGCTTTCTTATTTATTCAAACTACAATGGAGAAATAGAAAACTATTTCAGTTCATTTTTTATTCCTTTTGAAGAAAGGCTAAGTTGGAAAACGATAATGATTACATTTGGAGAAGTTATGAGCAAAAAGCGCTCTAAATCATAATTCAACAGAAAGGCTCTTTCTACTTGCACGTACCACCCTAGCATCCTACATGGTACTCAAAAGAATGAACTCTTTTCATTGGAGTGACTGGAAACAGTATAATTCCCATACTTTTTAATTTTTTTTAAATCATCCCTGCAGCACAGATGAAATTTAAGATACATTTTTAACACATTTCTTAGCAGCAACATGACCTCTGATGTGCTGTGGTTTCATCAAGCAGACCAAGAACTCTGTGTCACACATTTACAATTTCTTTTAAATAATAGGTCTTGGTAGCTCAACGTGACAATGACACTGCTACTTTGGAAAATATCGTATTTTTCTTTAATTAAGTTACGATATGATTTTAAATTATAATTTATTTACCCTTTAACAATTACAAATACTTAACGACCTTTATTTTGTATTCTTTTACTAGAAACTAAAGAGATTTTTTTCTAATAAAAACCCTGCTCTTCACATGTTCTGCTGCAGTTCATGAACTGTACGTGCAACTAAAAAGAAAAAAATAAGTCTACATTTGTCTATCAACAATATTTATAAGTGAATAGAGTGGAAAGATTACAAAATTTTAATAAGAACATTATATTACAGTAGCAATAATCTAGGTGTTTTACTGGGAAGTGAAGTGGATTACCGTAAATGAAATTTTAAATGTCCTTTCCATTTTATAGATAACACAAAATGACTCTTTTCATGTCTCCAGCGATAAGGATACATGTGCCACACATTTAAATAGTGCCTTCACCCTATCCAACCCTGCTCATGAATTAATAATTCAGTGACATTAATACAAGAAGATAAATGATAAAGAGGTTACAGCACAAGGGCCAACGGTACACATATACTTCTTTTAGAACAGCTAATACCTCTCTGCCAATTACAGTTAGAACTTTTTTAACAGTTTTCAATGGCATTTTTACAATCTAAATAGCAGCTTATGCACACACAATTTCACACAACTCAAGCTTAATAAATCTCCTGCTGCTACCAAACAATCATTCTAGGGGATTAAAGTGCAACATCTGCTAACATTAATAAGCATTTTACATAGCAATATGTATAAAAGCAGTTGCTATCAGTCTTCCGAAAAAGCTTCTAGACTGGTATGGCATAAATTATACCTTTATCGTTCAACTGGTAACTTTAGCTTACGGCAACAATAAGGCAGCTATATTGCTATATAGCAGCAAAAAGCAACAAAATTATATACTGACTGCGATTATCATTTGCAGTGGAACAATTTTCAAAATACTTGAAAAATAAACAAAAAATGTGTGCGTGCAAAGGATTTCAGGTAAGAACCTAGTAAAGTCCCACAATTTCAATACTTACAAGAAACCAAAGCTACCAATCTCTTTGCAAGAGACAATTTCTCTCCTAATACCAGCTACAGCTCTTTAATCCATCTTGGGCTTTTTTATTTTTTATTTGTATGCCTACCAAAGCAGAACGCACCGTGAAAGAATGCGTGCCTTTCCACGGCATAAAATAAATATCAAGGGTTTTATTTAATTAGGAATTCCAGCATACATTTTGAGGTAGAACCTGGCAAATGAGCGTGCTTTGGAGTCGAGAGACGTGTAACATCAGGCTGGAGCCAAGAACACAGTTGGCAAACACGGCACAAACTTCCAGGCGCAGCCCTGCCAAGGCGACTCAAGCCCAGCAGTTCAGCGGCGGACAGCCCAGTGCCAGAGCCTGCCAATCACCCCTGCTCTGCAGTGAATACACCCCAAAAAGTCACGTTCTCGCCCCTGTTACCATTTTATTCTAAAGCTATTTTCGATATATATTTAAAAACACGGAGAGGTCAAGTTTTGTTAGGCTCTTACTTCACAAACCCTACAATTTTAGTATTTTTGAGAAACTGAAAAAAAAAATAAAAATCAACAGTCAACTTTGCAATCGTAGCTATTATAACAGTTATAATACCTTTGTACAGCGCTCCAAGATAATTTTGTTGTGTGGACACACGTGGGCCAGGATCTGCAAGCTCATTTCTCTCTTTTATTCAAAAATAAATTTGTATCAAAAATATCCAGAGAGATGACAGAACAGCAAACTGGATCAAATAACTATGTAGAAAATATTTAATCTAATCTTTTTTTTTTAATTAGCAATTAATTTTTCCATTATGAATTGCTTAAACATGATTGTTTTAACATTATTTTTAAAGTCAAAACATTGCTCTAAAAATTACTATTATCATATTCTCCTGACATTGCCTACATTCTTATTTGACACGTTATAAGCGAGATGAAGAAAATCAAAGCAATAAAATAATAAAAGATTCCAGCAATGCCAGGGCTTGACAACTAACACTCAGGACCTTTTGATGCTATCAGGCTTTAAAGTGCCCGGAACTAAGGCTGAAGGCAGGCTTAGCCGAGAAAAAACAGTCATTTAAGGACAGAAGGAAAAGCCTGAAACAAAAGGCAAGTGCGTTCAGCACCTACTTTTTCCTCAGACTGATGGTTTCTTCAGGCTGAAGTCTGCACCTGCAATTCCCATACATATTTCAAAGATCAGAATCACCGTCGCCGGAGGAAGCACATGGGGATTAAGAACCCAGATGCCTCAGCGCCACAAACAGTCTTTCTTAAATACAGCTTCAAATTTTAGGTTACCATTTTCAAATAACATTTTTTTTGAGGTTACCGTGCGCTGCCTGTAAAAACACAGCTTGATATTAAAGTGAGAAAAGTCTTACTTTTTTTTTCTTTCAGGGTAGAAAAGCATGGTATTGGCACACGACTTTGTTTTCAGGCTATTCCTCCACCCGCACTCCAGTTCTCACATCAGACACATCCCCTGCCATGTGCCGGCCTTACATGTTCTTGAAGATTTACTGCTGCTGTAGGAGTCTCATGGCTATTTCAAATCCAGGTCACAACTTTCCACAGTCACTCAGATTAACATTTGCAATTTAATCTATTTTAACACAAGAACCCAACAGCGCTGAGACGAAAACGAGGTGACTTTTTTTTTTTGCTCAGAGATGACTGAGTATTAAATATGAAATTTAACAGGTTTTAATCATAACGGTTTGTAAACAGCGTAATATATATGTCTGCCCTAATTTGGTAAGACGGAATTCTCACATAATGCTCATCAAACTGAGCACAAAAAACCTGTTCTGGCATTTCACTAAATTAAAATCTTCAGTCCCCACAGCAAGAATGCACAAATTTAGATTTTATTAATACCTTAAATCAAACTCACTTTTATGAAAGGCAATTTTCAAGTCATGTTCTCTTGTGATAGTGAAGAACAGAACGGGGTCTTGAGCATATTTTTACAGACACTTTGATGATAGTCTCACCTTTTGGTCTGATTGCTATTTTTAACAAAAATACCATTTTCTTTGAAATCCAGCAAACTCCCGTTTTCATGAATATAGTTTTAAGCCTTCGGTGACAGAGCAGCTGACAGCTCAACAGACAGAAGGCAAATTTAAGAGAAGTTGTCCCTGTTTAGAAAATGCATGCCGTTTTACCAGCTTCTCATTCAGCAATCTGAAAAACTCCAAATTTAATCTAGATCACTGCATTTCCCAGCTTGCCCAAAGACGTTTTATTGTGCAAAACCTTCACACTCACAAAACCATGCAAGTGATACACACGCTCAATAAGCTACCTTGATTTAACTACTGCTCTGTGTACTTTAATGTTTTAAATTTTCAACATTAAGTAACACTACCAAGCCGTCTGCATTGCAGGCACTGCTGCAATAGATTACAAATCAGATGCACAATGAAATCAGCAGCAGCAGGTAGACTCCCCCGTACTGACAGTTACTCACCAGAAATCAGGGAGAGTCACACTGTGGGGCCAGAAAAAAAAAAGGGGGGGGGGGAAGAGGCGAAAAAAGGCCAAAAAAAAAAAAAAAAAATCAGGGGGAGAGGGCGGATCTGGAAGATGGCACCCCCCCAGCTAGTTTCAAGTGCAGTGGAAGTGGGAAAGCCCTTGGGTAGGGCATAGAAGGGGAGCAAGCAGATGGAAAAGGGGAGGCCTAAGGAGGGCTGCAGCAGGGGGACAGGCTCGCCCTGCCCTGCCACTGCTGCCTGCGGCCGGGAGCCTCTGCAAAGTAGAGAGGCATTTGAAGTCGCAGAGGAAAATGAAGGAATGCAAGCCAACAGGGCACAGAAACATACAGAACAGCACAGAAAAGGGAAGGACTTGCTAGTATGAAATGCCTGTGTGCAATCTGATTTCCTTCAAGCGGAATGCCAGCATTTCGGATCGGTTGCCACACCCTCGTAACCCAACGTACAAGACTTACTTCTGTCCAGGACACAAACGCGAGCTACACTAACTGTGACTATTTGCTTTTTAATCCATGTGAAAAGCCCACCAATCCACATGAGAAGCCATGAATCTGTCTGAAGAATGAGTCAAAGCAGTAATAAATGTGGGGACAGAGAACGCTGGCAGCGAATGTTACGAGAGGAGCCAGCACACACGTGCAACGAGATGCACGTCGGCCTGTGTACCTGCATACAATCGTTTGGAAACATTTGCTGTTCTGCAAGTAATCATATTCTACAAGTGACTGATGATTTCACAGTGCCAGAATAATAATAATTTTAAAAAGCTGACCACAATTTCAACACTTCTATTGCACATTCTGGGCAACTTTTTTTTGTTTAAAAGTCATGTCCGGAAGAGGTTGTGACAGTAATAAATGTACAGTTTATTTATGGGTCACTATTGGGCTGAACTAAGATTTTATTTCTGGAAGAAGAGAAAAAGAAAGACGGGAGCATGAATAACACAGACAAAAATGGAAAGGAAAAAAAACCCCAAACCCAACCTAAAGGCCCATCTCCTCAGATACGTGAGAAGCAACAGACAGAGGCATGACAGAACACTTCACCTGACACTGCCTGGTTATCAACACACTCTCTAGAAGTTACTCAGTTTTATTTTAATACGTCTTCAGTCAAAAGGCGATTTGACGGTTTTGACCTAGAAATAGCAGTTTTATAGATCTTCTAAAAATAAAAGTATCTAACCCAAGATTAACATGGCGTACAATACAAGAGGAGCTCGCAGTAAGCACAGCATAAGGTTTCAGCAGCCAGACATTTCACCCCAATGACTTCTGGTCACCAAAATAAAAAGCAAATTCACTGTTATAGTATTATTTTAAGACATTGAAGGAAATAACACTTTTTAGCTTTTCCACAGAGTTGTTATTCACTAACTAGAACATGTACACTTGCAGTCCAGCTGGCTGAGAGGGGAACGATGGAAACCAGGGTCTTCTTGGCTGGCAGCGACCTTCATCCGCGACTCTGGACAAGCATTTCTTCTCCTCATCTGCCTCACAATTTTATCACCTGATAAACTGGACACTTGGTATTTTTGAATAAAAAAGTTCCATATTAATAAATACCCAGACATACATGCATTCAAGCAGAATTCAAGCATTCAAGAGCAGACATTCATTCACTATTGTTCAACGTTTTTTATTACTTCAGTCACTTTCAAAAATACTCATAAAAAACACGGTCCCTAGGAATAGCTTAACACAGGTAAGAATAAAAATATATTCAGCTAAATACTTTCAAATATTTAAATATACTACTAAATGTTGCATTCCTCTCTAGGAAGTCATTTATCTTGCAATGACCACTAACAGCTCTAACTTCCAAACAGCAGATACAGATTGTTTCAATATTCCAAAACCAGCAATTTCTTAAAGCCTAGACTTACGCAGAAATCCATTTCCCACTTTTCATTTTGAGTCCCGTTCAACAAGCCATAATTATGAAATATTTTCACGTTGTTATTCTCTTACAGGTACTGGGATACAACTCATTAGACTGGGGTTGAACAGGCTGCGGTGTGGGAGAAGAAGTACTGCTGCCCTTCTACTAAGGACCAGGACATCAATAATTCACACTGATTGGGAAAAGCTGTTCAACAAGACGATTAATTTTTAAGAATGTGGTGGGGATAGTAACAAACATCGCAGAACAATTTTAAATTCTACAAGAATCATCAACAAAGCTAACAAACATGAAGCCTTTGAACTAAATAAACCTACATTTCTTTTTGTTCCAGGTTAAAAAACTCCAGGAAGCACAACTCTGGAGTACAGCCAGCGAAGTGACGAGCATCGCCAGCGACCCAACCTGCGGCGTGGGGGGATTCTGCTGCTCCAAGTGTGGACTAGAGCACTTTGTGCCATACACTGTGCTGCGACGCTTCATAAGGCTTGGCAACGCAACTCAGAAGGGGGTTTTTTTGATCTTAAAGCTATTCTGTTGTAGGTTCCCCCTCCAGAAGGAAGCATCCAGTGAAACGGATGTCAGCGAGCACACCTGAGACCACAAAGATTTTTTTTTAAAAAAAAGAAAAGAGGAAAAAAAAAGAACCACCTACCAAGCCAAAATTAAAAATGCAAAACACAATTACCCTCTAAGGTGGCTCCATTTCCTACACGTTCATAAAACTGCAGAGACTCCAGACGCGCCATCACCCGAGACGCTCCCGCAAGCTTCCCGGGGTTCCTGCCGCCCTGGCCGCGGAGGGTGGTGGGAGCCTCCTGCCTCCCAGGCCCCGGCCCTTTCCGGGAAGAGGGATAAGCAAAGCTGAGTTTCCCATGGAGCACAGGATGAACCTTGCTGCTCATAAGTGCTCTTACGGTTTCCATAGCGAATGTCATTTACATGAAGGCATTATAAAGGTTCCCACATAAAAATGCATCTCTAGCATAATGACATTCTTTCAAGTTACTTTTCTTCCCACTTGCTATAGTTCTTAGGTGAAAGGAGAATATTGACAAAAACAGGACATGAGGGGGACATAAGATAACCACAGACTGAAAAACCATGAGACCACCAAGCCATTTACAACTCTTTTTTTAAAAAATTTTAACTCTTCATTGCTACTGGGCAGCCTGAGATGAACTACACAGGGTAAAACACTCTTTAATTTATAGCCTAAGGGTTCTTCCACATTTAAAAGGAAGGAGCATGTAAAGAAATACAGTATCTTTCTCAGCCCGCCTGTTCTTTGAAATGTCTTCATTAAAATGGAGATTTTGACTTTTTGACTGTGAATAACAGAAAAAGGACAAACCTGGTTTCCGAGGATCTTCATCAGCAGACAGCGCACACAACACTCCCCCCTCTCACCTCACAACCATCGCACTTCTGTATCTCTGGCAATTTTTGAGGGGGAAGGGCAGATGGGACTACCTCCAGTTCATGACGATTAGCTAAATTAGTCCTAATTACACCTTTGTTTCATTATGAAGCAACTGAAAGAATCCAGCCACGAATCTGGATGTGCAGCACAGGAGGACTCCTACTTTCCCAGACCTGGTGGCAGCCATGACACAGACCGCCACTGCCCACGGGGTGACGACAGGCACCCATCAGAGCCTGTCACCAGAGAGCTCCAAACCACAAGCTTACAGAAAAAAAGGTGCCCCCTATTTTTTTAATTTTTTTTTTTTTTTCCCTGCATGGAAACATCTCGCGCACATCAGCATTCACAGTTTTTCCACTATCACTGCAGGACAAACACAACTTGTTCGATGGTCAGATGGACCTGAGCGAATTTTAGAGCTCAATACCAGGAGCTACTTCTTTATACCATTTGTGAGCCATAATAAAATTCCACCGAGCTTATTTGCCCAGTTGGTTAAGCAGCAGCTAGTATTTCCTATACCTACAAGATCTGAGCAGTTGTTCTTTTAGGCAACTTAAATAATGGCCGTGATTAAGTGATTGAGGAGATACTGATCGTGTCCCAACTGTGCAGAAGTCGCGAAGACGGTTGTGCAAAGTGCTTAACCATAGCACGGCGACAGCAACACTTCTTCCCACCGCCCCATGTATTTTTCATACATTCTCACTGATTAGTTTTAATGAACTGTTAATGCTGCAGCTTTATTTGGTGTATCGGTTCTTATGTATCTATTTAAAATATAAACAGAAATAATTTACTGCCTATCTTCCAGCAGACCTACTATAAAATTTTCATTTATTTGACTTTTCTCCATTTAACATATATGACTCTGCTAACTTTTTATACAAAACTACACTGAATAAAAAGGATTGTTTTAAATCATTGTTTCATATATTGAGTGATCTTCTGTGAAAAATACACAATAACTAAGAAATTTATTGTTTACAGAATCTTAGCAATCAATCACATGCAAAGATGAAAGCTGGACAAAAAATTAACCTAAATACAATTAAAATAAAACAAACTTTTAAACTGGCCATTAATTACATAGGTAAGAGAAAGATGCTGATTTCACTCTAAGTCAGTGAAATATTATACTGACATATAGAAATATTATCTTAAAAAAAAAAATAATCTAAGGAACTGTAAATTCATAAGCAGGCTGGAAACAGCACTTTCTGATCGTGCCACTGCCCAAACACTGCTCTAAGTGTCCCTATAATCAGAAATAATATCATTAGAAGTGAAGACGTAGTACAGATAAGTGAACTCTGTACAGGTGACAGCAGTATAAGGAAGAATTCCATTCACAGGTATATACTTCACAGGTTATACTGGTTTTATGGGCTCTATTTGGCAGATTTTTCAGTCGTGAGCCAAGAATTGCTGATTACTTGCATCCCGTTTGCCAAATACAAAAGCTTTATTAGTCATAACACCACTGCTGTTCCAAACAGACAAAGAGATATAAATAATAATAAAGACAGAAGGAAAAAAAAAAAAAAAGACAGACTTATCCCTTCTTCAGGGTTAGTTGTCTGTGGGCAGTTAAGTATGACTTACTGTGGCTTCATTTTTAATGCACACTAGAAGTAAAATGACTACGGTCTGGATTTGTGCCTTGATTTATTGCCTGGCAAAGAGAAGAATACTAATTTTAAGAAGCCATTCGTTATGGGATTTGTACAAAAAGAAAAATGGTTAATCTTTATCATACAGTTATAGATAAATATTTCAAAAACGTTTCAGGAGAGCGCACAAGGCTAGCAATTTGATAAGAATATTTCTGCACCTATTTTCCTCATTCAAACACAGGAATTGTCTTCTAAAATATTAGAAAACTTTTTAAATGATAGATACGTGTAAAACAAATCCCCTTAACTCATTTTCAGTACTTTTAAAGTAAATTATTTATAATTGCAATATTTAAAGCGTTGCAAAAATGCTTTACCTCTTACTGCTTCTTTGTGTGTTATTCGCCCTTTTATTCTAAGTACTGGCTCCTTCTTAGTTAGGGTGTAGAAGCCAAGCACTGCCCTCAACAATGCAGTCACAGTTCATGCTCTTAAATCGGCTGGAGCTCCACATTCATCAGGGGGTAACATTCGTCCTTTTGTGTTTTCTTTTTACTTACAGACAAAAGAGACAATCGTTTTCCACAGTTCAAAACGAATGAAATGTGAAGCCAGTCTAAGAACCTACAGGAGTTTTTCTAAAATAGAAAATGTTATTCTTTGGGTCATAATTCTTGTTCTGAACCCAAGACTAAAGACAAAGCTCCAGAATTTTGCTCTAGGTGTGTAAATAAATATGTACGAGTTATTGATGACAGATGAGGTCATACATTGCTACCACGATTACAAAAATAATGAAGTGTTGAATATTCATTGTTTAATGCAGTTTTGAAGCACCAGTTATTTTCCAGTAATCTAACAGAAAACATGTAAATCTGTATGCACCGTTCCCTTCTATCAGGCACATTTTCAGAAGTGGAATATTTCACGTCAAAAGAAACTGGTGCATCTTTCCTCTGGCTTCTGATAATCAATAACAATCTAAAACAGATGGGGACAGGATCTTTCTACATAAAGTCTTCTACATAGAATTAATCCAAAACATCCAGGAAATGTCACGTCTTAAAAATTTAACTAATACAATCCATGCGCGTGTACAATACATGGAACATGTCTTGGAAAGTTCTTGTGCAGTAAGAATTGCCGTCTATACATTTTCTTAATTTTGAATGACCTAATTATCATTTTGTTACAGTAAATCAGGGAAAGAAAGGTACTTTGTTTGTTTAAACACTCATTATTCCAGAATTTATGGAATTATACCTCAAGGTATCACCTTACAATGTGTGGCTATTTCATCACACTTTACCATTCAGACTGTTGTTCTACTCGATGCAGTTATTTATAAATGACTATATAACCTAATGTATTGTGTTCAATCAGTCCCCATAAGTGTTTTTTATTGATAAAACATAATTAGTTTTATTAAATGTGACTGGTACATTGCTTCTGCCAAGTAAGTGAGTATTAATGTCTCACTTTTTTGTTTTTTAAAAAAACAGATGGAAAATTTTAAGAATTAAGGAACAGCTTGAATGTCACTTACATGAAAACTGTACAAGTATGACATTATTGTCACTTTTGTTGCTTGTAGTAATTTTAAAAAGTATCCAAGTTGCTTATCACCATAAAAACCTGGTGCTAATGAAACAGAAAACATGTGTTGCGCTACGCCTAAAACAAAGTAACATGATTTTATTCAAGTAGGCTCTCCCAATGTAGCAAGTAAATCACCATTGTTCTACCTTCAAAAGACAGGGGTGTTAAAAAAAAAAAAAAAAATGTATCTTAATCCCAGCTGTATTATCCTCACAATAGAATTAAAGCTACATACACGCCTTGATTTTCAAATTGTACGGCAGCCTCCACTGAATGGAATTTCTGAAACATCCTTACCTCACCAGGAGAGAAAGACACGCTGTGTAAAGAAAGATTATTGCCTCCCCATAATTCCTCAACAAGATTAAATTAAGAAACATCTCTTTCTTCATCATGACTAATACACCAGTATTTTCCCATGAAAAAAGGATGATGCAACTTTTCAACTCCTAGCACCTATCAAAATCTCTAGAAAGACATCATTTATATATTTTCTGTAAATCTTACCATTATAATCCTATTGGAGTGTAATTGCTGTGGCTAATATTCTTACCCTGTTATGAAAATGCTCAACATAAACGTGGCACTGAGTTGTTAAGATAATACATGATCATGCTGTGAGAGGGTAATACCTATACAATAGCCCTTGCCAATACCATAAATCTCTTTATTAGACAACAACCTATTACAGGAGATCTACTTAACTGTTTCCCTACTTAGAGGGCCATTTGGTGTTACAATAACAAGCTGACTTTTCACATTAGCAAGGATTAGCCAGTATAAATAATAAATCGACACCGAGTTGCTGCTCTTTTAGATACGGTAAATCTTTCCTGGTGTTTAAAAAGAAAATCCAAACTAAAACCCTAAGACCACGTGAGGCTGAACATATGTTAAGTTTAAAGATCTGTTAGTTTAAACTAACGAAAAAACCCAACCAACTCAAACCAATTTATGTGGCAGATTTATCACAGGAGAGCCTGTTATGGAGAGCTGTTTCTGTTTTATGGAATGAGCATGCATACTGCTTTATTTCCTAACAGCATCATAGCAAATCATCTTTAAATTCACTGAAATATACTGAAGTAAAATGATTGCCACCATTTTTCCAGAGATAAATAGTGCAGAATTCATCTAAGTACCATTTATTATGCTTCTTGCTCAGCAAGCAAAACCGTATTATAAATGAATTATTTTCTTCTCTGAAGTCTTAACTTTTTGAAGGGTCATACACTTTTCACCACCCAGATAACTATAATACAAATTATAAAACTTGCAATACACCAGATAATTTCTTTTATTGTGCTAGATTAAGGAAAATCACTACTTAAAATAAGTATTTCTCATACCTCAAGCTAGTTTTTAAAACGCAATTTACAAATAAACTTAGGTTATGATATCCCTTGTTCTTTTTTGTCAGTATTTTTCTAAAGCTTAAGACAGCGATGCTCACCACTGTTTGCCTGCTTTAGTCCGACTGTAGGAATCCATCAATTATACTCGGATGAAACCCATTCACCTTTTTATATTTTATAATAGAGAAAAAGCAAAATTAAGAGTTAACCTTGCATCTGCAATCACCTTGCTTATGATTCATAACACCGCTTGCGTAAATAGAAAAGACTTACCTATTGCTTTTTGGCTAGCACACTACACTGCACGAGATGTACCGAAGCCCTGAAAGTACTGCGCTGTCTCTCTCACGCTGACATGACATTTTTAGAATCAGAGGAGACAGTTTATGCAACAAAAATCTGCTTCCCATCATACAGAGTACCAAAACTGTCCTCTTGCACCTCGACATGCAAGAATTTTTTTTTCCTTGGTTCTTTTTTAAACTTTCAGTAAAAAGGCACAAGTAGTTCTAAAGTCAGCTTCTGCTTACTGACGTTTTGAAATTTTTGCCCACTGTTATTTACCGTTACTGATGGGCAGCCTTTTTAAAAGCTATCTTGCAGAGCCTTTCTGCTCTGCATAACAGAGAAGGCACTGTGAAATGAAATTGTACTTACTGGAAACGATTCAGCCCTGAATGCCTTGATTACTCTGATTATCTCATATACAAGCTCCCTCTGCAGGTAATAAGAAGAATGAGCAAAAGTATGTGAAAAATGTGGGTAACAGCCGGCATAGGAACCCAAATAATCAGTCATCGTTTTAAAGAAACTCCCCCAGAAATCCTTCTCCGATGTTATCTGACGTAAGGAGTTAACAAAGAAAACATTCTTTTTTTTTTCCCCCCAGCTCTGTGTCTCTTCTTGTCCCCTCGGAAAAGTTAAACATTCAGCTTAGGTCTTTCCTAAATCAAAACACACAAGAATTCTTTTTCAATGTCACCTAAATGCTTTCAGGTCATACAAAAAAAAGAAGAGAAGAAAAAATAAAAAAGAAAGGAAAAAAAATTGCTCTGCTTCCCCAGAACCAACCAGAAATGAAAGACCACCCCAAAGAAGAAAACAAATTAATCCTATCTCATGCATCTCCCTAACCCAAAACCAAGCAAACAGCAGCATCCCTCATTCTATTTACTGCTGGGAGATAAAACCCAATGCCACTTTTGGATACAATTACACATGCACTCCACCAAAGTTTAAAACGCAATTAACTGAATGGTAAGTTATCTCGAAAATTAAAAAAGTCTCCATCAATTTATAACAAATTATGAAGTAACAATGTAGTTTTCATCCAATTGGAGGTAAACTGCTTTTCTTCCAAAAGACGTTACCCTTACCTTAAAATGTCTTGAGTTTGTTCGCCGTAATAGCATGAGCTTTCTTGATAAAATCCCTTCAACGCAAATGGGAAAAAGCTTCAATGAATGAAGCTATAAATATTAAGCAGATCAAAATTAAGCCTTTGTCCTATCTAACCTTTAGCACACACTCAAAAAACTGGGAAGCCATCATGCAACATTAATTTCTCTTCTAACATGGAAAGAATAAGAGTATGCCTGTGGTTTTGTTTCTCCAAATCCCACTTTCTTTACTTCTGCAAGTAGTGCCATTAGACTAATGAAGAATACTCATAAAATAAATGCATATGCACAGGGCATAAAGTCACATATGCCCTGCGCGACTTTAATTTTCACTGGAAAAATAAACTCCGAAATATAACCTTTCAAGGTTTCAATGTCAGCTTTAAAAAAAAAAAAAAAAAAATAGTGGAAATAGACTCAGGATATTCTACTATGGCTAAAGCCATTGCGTGGGACAAATGTAGGACAAATTTGGGGTGTTCACTGAAGATGATGAGACTGCTGCACACAGAGCTCTTCTCTGCTGTTGGAATATCTTCTTTAATAGTTGGATCCACAACTGCTTATTATCAGACACTATTATACACCTCCTCAAATGAAGGAAAGAACGAGGAAGTAAAGAAAGCAGAGGGAAAAAAAAAAAAAAAAAACAACTAACATTTTGGAGAGATGATGCTCCATTCAAGCAGCGGGTAAGATTATTGCCTGAAGGGCAAAAGGATTTCTTCTCACTTTCAAATTATGTCAGTCCGCTACTCCCCTCCCTCCCTAACACAGCTCCCCGCCTCGGCCCATGTTCCTGGCACAGAGCTCAGCCTGGGATACACCTCGGCTGCTGAGGCACCTTCTCTCCCTTAAGCACTTTGCACTGATCTGCACGAGAATCAGCCTCACCGACTGACAGCCCGCGTTTAAGAAATACCTATTAGATGAAGGAAATAGAAACTGCAGGAGACACTGCCCTGCAATATTTAAATGACAAATCTACCAACAAAATAATTACGAATTGGTCTTCTGGAGAACACTCACTCTGTTCAAACCGAAGATGCAATCATTATTCATTCTAGGAAAGCAAAGTTTTCCAAATCGGTCACTTTGCGTAGAAAAAAAATCTAAATCAATCTTAGAAGAATGAATAAAAGGATGCCTGCATCAGATTAAAAGAATTCTTCCTACCACCAACATCGGCATCGGGGATTTGTCAGAGAAATGCAGAGTCAACAGCAGAATTTGTTCTCGGGAATCTTTTCTTAAAATGTCACTTTATTTAGAAGCGACACTGCCTACTGCGAGGGAATTGTTTCTGAACACTGTTCACACCGGCTGTAGACTGCTACGCCAGAAAATATGACAAATATGACACTGTAAGAAAATACACGGAAAGGTGATCTAAAGTTTCCTTCTGGCATGTGATCCCTCTCCATCACTGCAGCGCTCATTTCAGAGTAAGGCTCTCGATTTACACCAGATCCCATCAACAGCAAAGCAAGTAAGATAGTTAGGAACAAGGTCGGTCATCCCCTCCCCAGCTGCCAGAAACAATTTTTAACAGTAATCAGCATTAGATTATTCTGTCATCTAGATTCGGAGCAATAATCGGTTTGAGGTGTCGACTGATAGGAAAATACCCACAGAGGGCACAAAGGAAAGCAGCAGCCTACCCTAAACGAGAGACTTGGGATTTTATCACGTCCAGAGGCAACTAAATAAACAGAAGTAGCCTAATTTTTAAAGTGCAACTCTCCAGTGATAAATTGTTTTGCCGCTACTTTACTGGTATTATGTATTTTGCCAACAGTTGCAGCTACAAATCTGATTGTACATTAAGGAGACGCCCCTCTCTGGCAGCGGCGCGCGCTGATTGCGGAGCTGCTCCCTGCACCGTCCCCACCACAGAAAGCAGCAAAGCAGCCCAAGAAATATGAAAATTCCCTTCTTTAGCCATCGTCTTTACCGTAAAAGGTATGAACGCTCCCAACACCTAATCTATGCATCAAGGCATCCCTAATTTAAGAATTAACATATTAAACACACTTTTATTTGTACGGTATCAGAATTCAGGATCTTAAATAGCAGTCTTCATTCCTGTTATTACATTCCAGGTTATGTAGCTCATTGTGGCCAAGTAACACATCATTAAAATATAAACATACTATAAAAACACCCTCATATTCATTGATCAGCGTCAAGTCAACCTGCATTACCTTTTAAAAACTGTTCCACTTTTTGCCTATTATCACCACTTGGGCAAATGGAAGTCTCTTTCTTGGGTGGTAAACGCATTGTGCAACACTGCGAAAGCAAAACGACAGTAATTTCTGAGGTATTTAGCACACCGAGGGACAAAACAGGCAGACCAAGACTCTACCATATTTGTATGAGGCAACGCCATAAAATAAATCTCCTATGACAAAAAAACTGCATCACGTTAAAAGGAAAATATTCTTAATACTGCATCTGCGTAAGAAACCTAAGTAGCTTCCTTAGTAGCTCTAACTAGATTTTCTCTGAACCTAGCTACTTTCACTACTGAAATACAGACACTGATACTTAAATCTTGTTGTCTAAATGTTAGTGTTTATAATGTGCTCCTAAGAGATTAAGATTAGAAAAAAAAATAACCACACAACCAAGACAGGCCCTATTTTTCTCTGCCCATGATCACTTGTCAAGCCATGATTAATGCTGTGCTCTGTAGAGGGAGACATTACATCTAGGCTACAACAGACCTAAATTTTACCCTAAGGCAGAAGTCTGATTTAAACATCTCTATTCAAAGTGACATTTGTCCTCTCTTTTCAACCAGTTTCCTCTGAAATTCCAGTAAACTGACTTTGTGACCTACAAATGGTCCATTGATTCTAACTTGTCGTGTTGCCTGTCCTTGTAGCAAAGTTAGTTTTGGTGACTGAATGAAGCAAGATGTTATGCATTCAAGAAAAATACAGGAGCAGAGTCCATTAGGTGCTCTATTAAATGCTCGGCTGGATAACAGCGACTAGGATTCACGGCTATGAGGACTCCAGCTTACACAGAAGAGCTAGAGATAAATACTGAGGTCAACATTAAAAATCAGAAAATATTTTTATATTCAGAAGTAACAATGGCCTTCATATTCTGAGGTGATGAGCGAAGATTTTTTTTTTTTGTATTACAGACAAGAACACGGGCATCGTCAGGGCCACCCTGAAAAGTAATTACATTTTATCTCTTGCCTTTCACTCTGAAACGTCTGCTAAGGTATTTACATTTGTCTGTTACAAGAACAACATGCTAGACAGGAGAAAAAACTAGTTGTGATCACTTATCTCAAGTAAATACTATTTCTCCAGTGAATGGTATTATTCCATCTATTTTATAAAGTTATTGTTAGATCCTCCGATCTATCTGTAACTGCTATTGTAGGAATAAAAATAAGACATGCTTATACCTTATGAAGAAATAGCCAAATAGCAGACCTGGACACGTAGAACAGTCAATATCCTTCTTACTGAACATGAAAAATGGCAACGTTTGATAACATTAAGCAATTTAGGCAGTGCTCACAAGTTCCTACTAGCCAAGGTAATCGTATTTCTGGTGCTTTGCAGGGTAAATTGATTTTTCCCCCCCTCCCTCATCTTAGCTGCTCTGATAATTGAACAAATTTATACAAGTGTGAATGGGATTTTACTTAGCAGACAACACACAAAACATTCCCCCAAATGAAGTACCTTAGTCATAAAAATGAATTTTTGTGGTAATTAAGCAAACTGTATTTAAGCTTGCTTTGTGCCAGGATAACAATCAATAGCATTTTGTTGGAGACTGCACTCTACCTGCAGGTGTTAAGCACTGTGCCTACTTCAGTCAGCCTGCAATGGTTTTGATTATTTCTAAATAATTTGGGTAAACGGCAGGCTACGATAAGTTGAATCATTACGGTGCCTTAGGAAAATCAAAAAGAAAGAAATCATGACTTATGCAGATTACATATTCTTCTAAACCCCATAAAATACTTCATCTAATGTGACGATCCATAACCTGGAGATGCTACCATTCCGAATTTGAAGTTTTGCGTTTTCTTCCTAAGGAATCAATTTCTGGTTAAGTATCAGTTTGTATCTAGAGAATGCTGTAAGCCCTTACCAGTCGTTAAACGAGTGTATTTCTATAACTAAATCACTTATAGTAAGCAACACAATCTTCACAGCCTACGCTGCAGAAACACATCTCATATATTACAGGTTGAAAAAAGCATGAACTCCAAGAAAATTTTCTATTGAAAAGGGCTTTAAGCCTGTCATCTTTCACCTTTTAAATGAAGAATGTTAAAAAGAATTGTATTTGTTAAATAAAGACTGGAAGTATTTTCTAAACCAGGTATATATTCATGCTAAATCGCAAGCTACCAATATTCCAACAGAGCCACCTACTATTTTTATTTTAAGAACTGTTGGAAACAAAATGCAGCTATCTTTGAAAACTATTTAAATATTAAACACGATTGTTAAGAGTATTGAGAATGGCCTTAAAATAGCTTTTTGTTTTTCCAGTTTTCCTGACATCCAATTACAACCGTGATGGTTTAAATCTTTTACTTGTTTCAAACTGAGGGTTTTTTAAAAAAATAACAGCCAGCTTTTAAGTTTAAAAGCTGCACATAAATACTTAAAAAGGTCAATTTCTTGCAATTTCAAATCGCTTTTGTACATCACAAACATCAATCCTAAAAAATGCTTCGAAAGAGTCTGTTTAACATGACATCTCCAAGTAACGCGTCTGACTATAAATTTCACCAGCCTGTGCTCTGAAGTATATTGCTTTACAAGTGACTGCTTCTCTACCTATGCAGGAATATGACTTCAATTATACACCAGACGTAGTTTAAGTTCTCCTGCACTTCACCACGTAAAATCATTAATTGTTACTTCCAGTTCTTGTATTATCAGTCATCCACAGACATTCCTCAGTGGAAACGCAGAGGAGACACCCAGCATTTTTTGATATAAAATATCTCCAAGTGGTTATTGGTAGGTTTTTCTTCATTATTATTAAGCATGGTGCTATCCTCAGCAAGAGCCGTAATAGAAGATGTGTACGTCAACGCCTTAGGCGGACATGGGATGAGCAAGGACTTGGAAATACATAAACTTTTTAGACCAAATTTCAGGAAAAACTTATTATGTTTCTCCCTTCTCTAAACATTAAACAATTATTTATACTGGATGGATATTATTATTTGTATGGATTTATGACATACTGTATAGAAACGTATTGTAAATATAATAATATAAATATTTTGCCCAACTAGACTCCCCTTTCCAACATCCTTAATTGAAAATTACGAATCCTTCTAAAAAGCTGTCGTTCAAGACTGGAGCATTTTTTCTTCATCATAACTATTTCAATTTTAAAAATTGAAAAAACATCACGTCTACATATTGCATTTTCAGAAATAAAAATAATCACATTATTACATATTATTAACCATAAAGACTATAAACTCCTACGACTATACTACTTCGCTTATTTAAATTTTAATAAGGTGCTTGACTAGAGACTAGAGGTCATGAGGAACCCCCTTTCCTGACTTTACGCATTAAAAGCGGTAAGAGATAAATAAAAGACTGAGAAAGGTTCTGAAGTGATCAAGTAAGAACTAACTAAGCAAACTTTCTTTTTTTTAAAAGCTCTCCTCTTGCTCATTTTAAGAAGGGAAACACCCAGAAGCCTGGTGTTAATGTCTCTGCTGATTGTGAAAATTGCAGCAATAAAAACTCCAACTGCTTGTCTTAAATTAAGACTTGCGAGACTACATGTGAGATCTGTATCTTTACATTAGTTTTTATAACATTTGGAAGTTTGGTTGCCTGCTTTGATGTTGGTCTATTAATGAGCAGGGGAGCCAAACGCCAGAAAAAAAAAATGTTTGCTGGAAATTCTCAAGTCAAAACCTGAAGTAATTGGTTTGTTCTACCCCACATGATTCAATATCCTGATTCCCCCAACTACTAGTTCCCTGAGCTATCTGAACGTCTACGCTTTTTTGCTGTTGCCAACACATAGTAACCCACAGTGATTGAAAATGGCAGCTGAAGTGCTGCTGCAGCACATTAATTTTTCTCTAAGTGGTCCAATTTTGTCATCTGAATGTTGAAAATCTTTCCACGACATTTCTTTTTTTTTTTTTTTTACCTTCAGAGATTTGTTGAATTTGGGGTTGCCATCATATAAACCGAAGTGCAACATTTTCAAGACAATTTTTAGATTATCCCTAATAGCTGAAAGGATAATGCGCTTTCTTTATAGCACTCTGCATTCAAAGCTGACTAGTTAACAGCAACTTAAGTGTGATAATGGCAATTACATCAATATGTTCCTTTTATACCACCAAAAGGTACTACTTCAGACAGCTGAAGACATTAGGTAAATAAACTGCTGAAAATTACCTGAAAGTAATGGCACGCAATTTTAGGACCACTAAACACATCTATTTACAAAACGCCCAAATGGTCGTGTCCATTTAAGAACAACAGAAATCTATATAAATTATTTAATTAACTGCAGGGGTTTTCGCCAAGACATACCATATATACTCAGTTTCTTCATTAAATGAAAGGAAATTGAGGCATGAGTGAAGACATTCTACTCTAAAAGCGCATCACTTTCATGGCTTAAAAAGAGACAACCCCCCCACCACCACCAAACCACCAAATGGAGAACCAGAAGGAAAAAAAACCCACAAATCAAAACAACCAAAAAAAAAAACAAACAAAAAAAAATCCGCAACAGACCAAATGCTACATACACCAAGCACTTAAACCAACTTTTTAAAAACACAAAATGTATGTTTTAATATCTGTACCATCCGAGTCAAGGGTGTGGAAGGAAGGAAAAGGCAAGGAAGGCATAGGAAGTTCTTTTTTGCCAGAGATATAAACCAGAATACAGACCCCAAGAAACATCTGGTCCTTGGAAAAGGTCCCAACTTATTGACAGACAACTGGCTTTTGCTGGGCTTTTGGGTCGCTAGATTATGAATATTGATTTGCAAAGAAAATAACAGGGTAGGCCGGGACACATCCCCTTTCAGACTCAAGGAAACAGTAACAAAAGAATCAAAAACTGCAAATACGTAGTCATGTAAAACAACTTACAATGTGATGAATGTTCTACACAGCCACCAAAACAGCACTCCTGCCTCACTTGGCTTCAAATGATGTATTATAGGGTAAGACTAACCACAAATTAGGTTATCTTAGTAAACACAGTATCACTGATTAAGTGAGATTACAAGAATTACTCATTTTCACTTTTTCTAGACTCAAAAGGAAATGGAAGCATATGGCCGGTGATGATCAAAACTTCTTTTAAAACTCTCCATAAAAATATCTATTATCCCAGCCTACCCACCCATTGAGGAGGGAAGCATATTTGTTTCAAAGGTCTGTAATCGAGAGGTCTTTTATTACCAGATTTCATTTGTTTTCTGAAGTAATTAGTAGGTCTTCCCCATTCAGTCCCCGCACGCAGCAACGTGTAGGCCATACCCAGAGCATGAGTGCGGCAGAAAGGGCTTTCTAAATCCCTCTAACAGAGAGGGGACATCAGAAACCACGCAACAGTGCCAGTCATAAAAGGTCACTTTTTTTTTTCGCGGCCCCCCCGTCCCCCCCGCCCGAACAAACCATTAATCAATAGAGCGTAATTGTCCAGGCGCTCGCAAGGGCTCTGCAGCGAAGGGACCTTGTTTTTCACTCGCCTAATTGCAAAACAGCAAAAGTTCAGAAACATAACCCAAATCCACCTCCCCATTTTACCCCTTTACAATTCCCACTGCCCTTTGGGCCTCTGCTTGGAAGCAAATGGAAGACAAGCTGAAGTTTTCTCAATTGAGCCGGAGCTCAGAAACCTTTGATATGCTAATACCCTCCTTCAAACGGTAAGAATTCACACTTGCATTAATTCAAACAATTTGTGCAAGAATGATGCGAAATGGCACCTCTTTTCGTGGCAAGCAACAAAAGGAGGGAGCCGGGGCGCCCGAGGAAAGCAAACAGCAGAACATTTGTTCCGCAGGACTCCTTCCGTGGCGCGCAGGGGCATTTCTAGGCAAAGAAAAAACACACCTGAGCACCAGCAGCTCCGCTCCCTCTTTACTTTCTGACAAACCGCGTTCAAACCCCAGCAGGGCCAGCGCAGACTAACAACAAGATGTTATTTTTAGAGCCAGACACAGCAACGGTGCCTCATGACACACTCTGTTTTCTGTCTCCAGATGGCCCCAGATTTCTACATGTGAAAATAAATAGAAATTTAAAAAAAAAAAAAATAAAGTTGTTCTCACTCCACCGCCGACAAAGGGTAATTTATTCCTCTTCCCAAAGCCCACCCACCCCCCCCCGCCCCGCACGGGCTGGCGGACGGACGCTCGGTGGAGTTACCAAAATAAACCCGCAACAGGTAATTATTTGCTGAAGGGATGCAACTTTCCCCGCTGCGCGCCGAGCCCCCGCGGAGGGGCCCCGCTCGGCGGGCGGACGCCCCCCGGCCCCGCAGCCCCCGCGGCGGGGCGGCCACCCGGCGGCGGGCGGGGGCTGCGGGGACCGGCCGCGGCTGCCGCAGGCCCCTCCGCAGGGCTGAAGGGGGGGGCGGGGAAGGGGGGGCGGCCCGGCTCCGCGCCCGCGGAGAGAGCGGCCGTGCGGGTCGGCGGCGCCGCTACCGCCGCGCTGCTCGTACCCAAGGGCCGCGGCCTCACCGAGGGGCACGTCGCTCCTCCGGTGGCGGCCCCGGGAGGGGTGGGAGGCGGGGGGGCTCGGGCACCGTCAAGCGAGGCAGACCCTGAAGTAAGCGCTTCCCCCGCCGGCGGCTCGGTGGGGCCGGGCAGAAGAGGGGTCGGGAGAAAGGGGCGGCGAGGCTGCAGCGCGGGGCTCCGCTTACCTCTGCCTGGGAGCCGAAGGCGGGCCGGGATGTGTCGCCCCGGCGGGACCCGCGGTGCGGGTGACCCCGCCGAGCGCAGAGGCTGCGGGAGAGCGCGGCGGAGTTAGTCCCGGGGCTCCGGCGGCGGAGCGGGCAGCGGGCGGGCTCTGCGGCTCGGCGGGCTGGGGCAGCGCAGAGCAGAGCGGCAGACGGCGGCTTCTCCTCCAAGCAGCCAGCCGGCAGGCTTTTCTGGGGCTAAGTCAACATTTTCCTGCAGTTTCCGACACTCCGCTCCGCAGGAGACGTACGATACAGCCAGGCTCCCGCACGCACGCACAAAAAAAAAAATAATTGATTTTTTAAGGAAAAAAAACCGAAATGGAGGGGACGACGGGCGCAGCGTGTCTGCCCAGCCTTTGGAGTCCTTTCTGTGCAGCGACGAGGAGACGGGAAGCCGAGGCGATGCCAGCAGCAGGAGTAGCGGGGAACAACTCGAAAATGTTACAATGGACAAACCCCCCCCCCCCTTCTCCTGCTCCTCTGTGTCTCTGTCGCTCGCACCGACCGGATTTACATCTCCCGGGATGACATTCTGGCCTCTGGCGGGGTGCGGGTCCGGCCCCTCCTCGGATTTTCTCCTCTTCCTCCCGGTGCTGCTGCCCCGCCAGCGACTAGAGACCGGGCGCCGAGCTAGTAAGGCGCGCAGCAATGGGAAAAACGCAATACATACACACCAAAAAAAAAAAAAAATCCCAATGAATTGTATCGCAGCCTCCTTTTTGCTCATGCACCTCTCCGTGTGTGACTGGGGATTGCGAAGTCCTGACACAGACTCTCCGCCGGCTCTGAACTGGAGTCACCTCCAGCCTCCTCCCCCTCCAATCTCCACCCCCTCTCCCTCCGCTCCCCACCCCTGGGCTCAGCTAATCATATAAACATATTATCACGTAGAGCAGCACCGGCGAAGGACAAAAATCTCTCCCTTCCTGCCTTTTTTTATCCCCCCCCCCCCCGCCTTTCTTCCAGCTTTCGGGGGGTGAAGGCTAATAGCAAGCTCCCGGCCGCTCGGCACCAAAGGCCGAGCCGATCGGCTGCGCGCCAGCGCTGCCCGCTCCCTCCCCCACACCGCCGCAGCTGCCGAGGGGCGCGCACCGCCGCGGAACCGCCCGCCCGCCGCCGCGGAGCCGCCGGCCGCCCCTGCCCGGCGCCTCGGGTCCCGTCGCTCCCCGGGCCCGGGGCCTGGGGCCTGCCGCCGCCCCCTCTCCCTTCCCCGGCGGCTGCTGGCGCGCTGCAGGCCGGCAGGCGTCTCCGCGGCACTTTCTCCTTGGCCGTATCCTCCAGCGCGACCGCGCAGCGAGACCGCGCACACAAAGTTGCGAGGGGGCCCCTGCTCAGGTGCGGCGCGGAGCGGGGCTGCCCGGGCCGAGCCGATTCATCGCTCCGCTGTGTCCCCCGACCCCCCACACACCCCCCCGTCCGCACCCGAAAATAATTCGCCGGGCCGGGCGAGTAGCGAGCGAGAGCAGGCGGGCGGAAGGGGGATCTCGGCTCCCCGGTGCTTCGGCGGCTCTTCTGGCCCGGTCCCGTCCTCCCCTCGCAGCGGAACGGAACGGCCCGGCCCCAGCGCGGTGTCCTGCACCCGCACCGGCCCTCAGGGACGGCGCCCCGCAGCGCGGCGATGCGTTGGGGAAAACATGTCAGGACAAGGGTAAACAGCGCTTGGAAACGATTTAAAGGATACTAAGTTGACTCATTCCCGTGCTCCGATACAAAACGCAGCCTAGTAGCGCTGTTGCTTTCGTTCCAAAAATCTGCTCTTAGAAACCCGGGTTTGGGGTTGTTGGTAGGTTGGTGTTTTTTTTCCCTCTGTATCGATGCATAATACTGAGGATCCGCTCTGACCTTTCAGGACGCGCCACACCAACAATTTCCAGCTCTCAAGGTCAGGGAGAAGCAGCTGGGCATTAGCAAGGACTCGTCCCTGCGAGGAGCGCGGCGTGGGCAGGCCCGGGGGGGCGGCCGGGGGCCGTGGGGAGCAGCAGAGCTACAGCCGCACGTCAGAGCGCGGCAGACCTGTCCTGGTAAACCCCCCTCTCCGCCTTGTTTGGGGTTTTATTTTTAGCCATTCCCTTCCCTTTTCTAGATGCAGCACTGAAATGAAATTCTCTCAACAGCATCTGCCCGCAGACTCGCACGCACGAGGCAGGACCACTCGGGGCTTGATCAACTCTTCCAGGTCCAAAGCATATGGACAATTCAGCTTAGAACTCCCACACCCCACCAGGGAATCAGGATCATTACCTTTGTTAATGGTAATGATTTATTTTTTAACTTAGTTATTTTGACTCCTCTGCATGCCTGTGCCATTAGTGTTCCTGTTCAGAAAATTGTAACGTGTATTAAGAGAAACATGACATGTTTAAAAGGAAACTGGATCTTTAAGACCTTGCAACACGAGGTGGTAAGAATGATAGAGCTGGTTCAGGGCTCTTCAAAACCACATTAAACTTTCAACAGTGCTAGCTATAATCCCAGGGATTATTTGAAAATGACTGAAATATGGGCATGCCATAGCCACGCTGACCTTCCTCAACTCACAGTACCTGCGGAGGGGACTGGAAAGTGGAAGGCACTGGGAAGTCCTAGGCTTTTAGGACCAAAGGAGGGGTTTGGCCATAGCGAGCGGTGCATCTCACCGAGGCCGGTTTCTGCTGGGTTAAATCTGCAAACTGCCCCAAAACCAGACTCAGCATGGGAGGACAGGAGATCGTGTGTCTGTGTGATAGTTTTGTACCTACTATATATAGTTAAAAGTTGAAAGCATGGGTTACTGTGAGAGCAAAATGTAGCAAGAGGAGCAAGTTCTCTATTTTTTCCCCAGTTTTTTAAGTCCTTTGTGTATCCTTAGTATAGCCAACTGCCCTTTTTTGCTGAAAATATCCTTATAAATGCCAGTATAAACCTGAAATAATCCCTTATCCATTTCTAATGGAATTAAATCATACAGGCATTTTAATGTATTTTATTAGAAACTGATTTTCATTGAAAGGGTTGGATGCGTCTGTTATGGAATCATGCTTAAAAAGAGGGTCATAGAAATATAAAGGTACACGTATTGATTGGCTGTTATTTTACCAGAGTTTTAAAACGTATCATTAACAAACCTTACTTTTATTTTTTTTGTCAAATAAATATAATTGCAGATAAGCAGCGATAGCCCTGAGCTAACAGACTTTTGCAGGACTTAGCCAGAAAACAGTCGAGAATACAAGAATTATGTGGGGTTATAGTTTTCCTTTGAGAGGATGTGAGGGAGAGGAATTCTTCTATTTGGAGCAAAAAGTCTGTTGGTCTCTGTAATTTATTTTTTTTTTAACCCACAAAAAGATTGAAAAGAACTAAAGAACTGGGCCTTGGGTTAATATTTGCTGAAGTTGAAGTGAATTCACTTATGTGGATTCAACTACAGGACTGAAGTTTATTTTCCCTCTTTTTATCAAAAACTTCTGGAATTACATTTCTTTCTACATGCAGAAATGGAGTTTTACAACTCTAAGCTTTATGACTTTAAGTTGTAAACCTGAATTTTAAACAATTGGTAAAAATGCAGACAGAGACCTTTTCGCATTTGTTTCGAAAGCATGTGCTTCCATTAATTCTCATTAAATCTGGATTAAGATACAAGAATACCTGGCAGAGGTGTATATTGTTTTGGCAAGTAAAATATTATTATTCAAGTGATTAATTTCACTTCACATGAATCAGCATCTGTTTCTTTACAAGAGGAAAACTGTACACATGTATACCTACGGCACACTGGAATCTGAACCTTTAGTTCTTACTCGGCCACAATTACTGCCAGATTTGAATATTAATATATAAGAAGGCATTACAGAAGATCAAGTTGCTTTTCACCATTAAAACTGCCTACTATTTGCTTCTTGTTGTACTCCTATGCATATCCTATACATACGGACTCCACAAGTAAGTACAGACGAGTAGATTTTCCTTATAATCTTGCTTTGCTGCAACAGTGCAAAATATCTAGCTTGAAAACGGTACAAGCAGTGTTATAAGCTTAGCAAAATCATTTGATAATATTTTATTTGCCCCTTTTACTAATCTTAAATTTTGTAATGTTTGATGTAAAGCTGTGTACTCTGTGTGTATTGCTCTCGAATTGCGTCGGTGAACCTGCTGGATCATGTCCTTGAAAAAATAAAAGCAAATTCATAGTAATTTTTGAAATAATCACAAGAACTGGGTATCAATTAGCATTTCCAGGGACTACGTGTAGGACAGTTACAACTGGAAAAGATTTAACTGTCAGCTGTGTACTTGAAGGAGATGCATCTGAGAAAGACAATTTAACTTGTGGCAAAAATTAGCCAAATTATGATGTCTGTAATATGATCTTGTAGACTCCACTAGAGGGGTTTTTGCCACAGAATTGCAGCTTACACCTGCCTATTCTTAAAAAGGTTCATTTAAAATGTCTTAATATCTTGATAAATAATATTTTGTATTGCCCTAAGTGTCAGTTCCCCCATGAGAAACGGTTTACACAGATTTTATGCAACGTATTTTTTTATTACTGGTGTTTTATGACTGAACTTTAAATACTAGCAACTGACATTTCCTCCTATCTGTATGTACTCCTGTGAATAATGTACCAATGAACTTATAATTAGATGTAATGTTGGCAAAGACTGACAGAAGAGGTTGTATATATGTAGTGCAATAGCAGCAGGTAGAATTGGTGTAATATGAAGATGTGGTTTAATTGGTATAATGTAAAAACATGGGGTTTTTTCCATGGTCCATGGAAAAGTAACAAACCGTTACTTGATTTTACCATTTCAACACAAAGCTAAAAAGGCAAAATTTTGCTTGTTTTATTGAGGAAAATCCCCAATTAATTTTGCAGACAAATTTATATAAATAAAGTGTGAATGATACAACACATAAGAGGAAATATCTGATGTATTGTCTTAAAAGTTTGGAAATATATCTTGACAATTACCGGTCTTTTAAACTAAGTAATTGATTTTAGTGTCACTTGGGAAAAAATGAAACCCATCAATAAAATAAGAGAATTCTGCAGCTGTTCCTAACAAATAAATGTAATATGAATTTGCATTTTACATAGTTTACTTCAGTAATCAATTTTAATGACTCATAATCTATATCATTATTTAAGAAATGACAAAATCATTGACTTACTCATAACACTTGCTAATTGTTTTTAAAAATAAATTCTACACATGACTAAGGAAACACCCATTTCCATTTGCTTTATGTTAAATCAACATCTAACCACTCATGGTGATTTCATTCAAAGAAAACAGAAGGAACACATTAGCTGTGTGGTTAAAGAGATTGATGGGCTTCAAACATTTTAACCATGGATGGGTTTTTTTCCAACTGTAGAAACTCATGTTTTTAATTTAAATAGCTTCAAGAAAATGAAGATCATTTTATTCAACAAAGCTGTTGTTTCTTGTTTCTTAGACAGAAATTAATTTAATTTTGTTTAATTAAGTAATATTAGAAACAACCTTGTTCAGAGAAAATGCAGCTATGAAACAAAAGCATGTCCGTGCCATATTAACTAGGTATTCTGAAACCAAATTTTTGTATCGCATTAATAAATTATAAGAGATCAATATGATTTTTTACCAGTGAATTTAGATGCAGTTTTTTATGTTCATGCTAAGACATTGCAGTTGCCTCTCCGCTCTCTGAAAAGTAAATCTGGAGGAGCGACAGAGCTCAGTGTTATGGAAGAGGTACATTCCTTACTTTGGATTTTGGGTATTTATGTTGGTGGAGAAAAGTTTACAGTTTAATGCTGCAGGCATCTATAAAGGCCGAAGAGTTTTCAGGATTGAGCTGTTAGGAGTCACGTAGCAGAATACGTTTAAAAAGAGATGAGTACAATTCCCTGTTTTCATACGAAAAGCTCAGCACAGAAGCTGAAACGATCACACCAGGAAAGGAACTGCAGTGCTGAGCTTTCGGGGAAAGAGATATGTCATGAGATCCCAATTCTCCAAATAGTTTTGCACATTTCTAGGTTCCCTTTTCTCCAACTGCTATATCTGCATAGGCATTACTTCTGCATTTGGGCAGCAAATAATGTGTTTTAAGGAAAGAAGCAAGGCCCAAGAGAATAATATGAAATTAAGTAGATTTTTCTATTTAAAATAAATGTAATTTTGCCTGGCAGGTAGGGAGCTCCTTCTCCTCCTCTGCCTTACACATCTATATTATACAATTTGCTATGACTTTGCTAAACCTCTGCATCTCTTTCACTCGGTAATTCGCAGCCAGAGAAGTACCCCACATCTCCGACTGGCATGTGTGGAGGTCACAGCCTGTTCTCACCACCTCTCCTTACCTCTTGTTACCCTCCTTGATGTAAGAGAATGGGAAGATTTGAAAGTGAATGGGAGAAGGACTGGGTGTCTATGCTAAACCCCTATACCTCTTACGGTTTGCTTTATCAAACTCCAATTGCAGATTTAGAACTTACATTCATTACAGAGTGCTTTTAACTACAGTATTACCTAAGTCGCTGGGCGCTCCTCTGTTGCTTGTGTGTCACAAAATGAAAGGTGATGCAAAAAAAGAGGAACAAAGAATGGAGAATTCAAAGGCAAACCATTGTATTTGCAAATATGAGTGCCGGAAGGCTTTTCTCTTCTTACTTAAGCACCTAATATAGTCCTCCTTGACACTATTAAAATACATGTCCTTGATGGCACAGGCCAAGATTTGATGAGATATTAATCTTCATCTGCACAGCTCTACAAACCCATAAAGATTTAGATGCCTACGTTGGGGGTAAGGTTAAACTGACTTTCTTGAGAAGTTGTGGGATAAAATACATCAAATTCTTGGACCCCCGACGAGGACTCTGGCCTCCCCATTCAAATTGACTGCCCAAATCATCAAGCTACAGGGTCATGTTCCCTCTAGCGCTCTCTCTTTCTAGCCCAGTGAATCCCGAATCATTTTCTGCCTGGTGCATGACTTTAACAGGAGAAGTGGAGAATATCTCCATCTCCAATCAGGCTGTGGGTTAGAGAACGCTTCAGCTGGGGAGAGAGATGCATTCGAATCCCTTCAGGCAGAGGAGAGAACTGATCCTGTTTCGCACACTTCGCACAAGTCTCCAATTGCCGATTGTAGACTAAAGCTACACCTTTGAAAGAAAGTGATTAGCACTGGGTTTAGTGACAGGCTAACTGTGCTGGTGGGTGTCAGGTGCTCTTGGAGTATGGTGGTCACCCTTAACCGTGCAGCTTTGTTTTACAGACAGCCTTAGCAATGGTGTAGGCGCCGAGCTCCTTAGTCTGGTTTATCTTGACTGAAGCAATATCGGGCATGATAAGCATTAGAGCTGTAGGAAAATTTAATATAAAAAATGGAAGTGCCTATTAAACAGAGGCATCTTCCCCAGGTAGGCAGCATCGAAGCAGCGGGGTTTTTAAACTTAAGGGCTTAAATTCCTTCCACGTTTCTCTTTACGAGTCTAGTTGTTGGAATTCTACATGATGCCTATATGAAAATCTGGTCCATAGTCACAATAATCAAGTTCAGAGATATGGTAATAGGTTATGAAGAGGAAAGCACAGGGTGTTCACGATCAATCATGAAAAGAAAAGACCCTCCCACTGGGACTTCCTCACCTCGTGATTGCAATTTTCAAATTCCCTTATCGAAAGGCAGGGCATGAAAGCCATATTTGCTTCCAAACTTGCATATTTCAGTTCACACTTACTCTTTTCCCAGTGTGCCACCAGGTGTTATTCTGTAAGAACAAGTAGGGGGGATTGTTGTTTTCTTTTTTAATTTAGAATTTTCAATTGGTGGCTTTAATCAAGACAATGTATAAGTCGTGCTTTACGTACAGTTCATCTGGTTCTGCTTCTCAGTTTCCCATGCCACTCTGGAAGCGCTCATAACCTCAGTTGATTGGTTATACTTGCTTTGATTTTGTTTTGCGGTTTAAACCAAGGACTCGGTCCCTTATATTTTTTTATAAGAATATATTTTTTCCTCTTGGTACTGATTGCCATTGAAATGCTGACAGTTATGTGATTGGCTCCCTCTGGAGCAGATACCAGAGATGCATCATGGATCACTGGTCAGAGAGCCTAGAAAGAGCAGCAAATTCAGTCTCTCCCCCCTTCCCATCAACTTTGTACATCAGCGCTGCTTTGCAATCCATCTCGGCTGGCACGGGCAGAGCATGGAGAGGGAGACCCAGATTTGTTTCCAGGCTTACATCTTCAAGTTTGCATTTTGTCATGCTTGTGTTACATCGCCAGGTGTAACTCTGGCAGCTGTAAGAGCAGTCATTTTCCTTCACCGAAACTGCCTATAAAAGCCTCTGTTTCAGTAATGATTTGTTATACATTACAAACACCTGCAGCACATGGGAATTAATATCACTAAAGTATAGGGATCAAAGATATTCCACCTTTTTTTCTTTAATTAAATGATAATTTACTTCTGACAGACCTCGATGTTTTTGACAAATAGTATTTGAATCTGATTGAAGGTATGGTTACGCCTTTCTAAAAACACTGCAGTCAAAGAATGATGTTACTACCATGCTCCTGTTGTGAGGAACATCGATTGACTGCTTAGTACTACTGCTAATTATAAATATTAAAATATATTCAATAATTAATTAAGAAGCTATTCCCCACCTCACTATGAGCACTGGCTGCTGTTTGTTGAATAATCAGCACCAAAATAGGATCTTTTCACGTTATATCTGGCAAATCATAGTACGACATTTAATATATCGTTAAGACAACACACTTAAGCTTTTATTGCATGCTTGGAAAGCAAAGCGAGAACTGCGTGTGCATTTACAGAGGAATGGAAGAATTTCCTGCACATGAACCCACTGAATCTTACTGAAGAACAAACCACAAATTTGCATGGTACCATTTAGGTGCCCAGTTTTGCCTTTCCGTTTTCTCTTCCTGTCGCCTCTCTCTATGGCTGCATTGGTTTAATTTGCTTTCTTTAGAATTTTTGTTGATAGTAAAATTAATGTGCAAATTCCCTATCAGTTGTATACATTAATATAATTCCCTCTCAAATACAGCTCATTGAAATTAGCACTGGTAAAAGGTGAGATACATATTCATACAGTTATTTACATAAATCCCATTCAGCTTTATGCACCCTAAGCTTTAAGCTTTAATGCAAAGTATCTACTACCGCAGGTAATTTTAGCACAAGCAAAACAGCACATAAGTGACATCTGACTTCCCAGAGATTAGATGTCTTTTAATAAACAGATTATTTGAAGAGAAAAAATTCTCTAAGAAATTATGCTTTTGACATTGTAATTTGAATGTATAAAGATTTAAGTTAATATTCTGCACATTTTAACTTTGCCACTTAGTGCAACCCAGTTTTGAGTTTCCAAGGAGTTTACTTGTCAAAATTTATCACCTCACAATCCATTATCATAGTAAACCTTACAAATTAGATCTTTTATTACAGTGCTAAAGTTGGCAGACCAGCTCTATTCTGCCTTGCAACTGAATTCAATGACATTTTCAAAAAGGATAGTACATATATGGTAACATATTTGTTTCCTTTGGGGAAACCAACCAAAATTTGAAAACAGTGATGTATTTCTCCAACGAATCACACACAATTGTTTCTTTGCAAAATATATAAATTGTGACAAAAATATCTTTAAAATCAGTTGCAATATGCATATTGATCTGCAGATTATTTACTTGGATTATAGCACGCTAACTGTGAGAAAAGTCATTAGGTCATTATCTATATAGGTTTAGGGAATTACGGTGTCATCTATTCCTTGTTGTGAAAGACATTTGCTACTAAAAATATAAATTGAAATCTACTACGTGCAGGTGCAGATTCTACTTAGCAAGGCAGCTCTGTTTGTATAAGTGATGTTTTCCCTAGTAAACAGAGGAGCTGCAAGGTCATGAAACAGACAATGGCACATATCTCTCAGAAAATTCTGCTTTACTGTATAGACTTGCATTTTTTATATTTCACTTAGCATAATGCGGCAACACATTGTGACTTATAGCAGTCTCTATTTTTCACAATTTTCCAGTTAATGAAAGTAATGTTTAAATACTCTGAAGTTAGATTATTAACTTCTACAAAATAGAAACAGATGTGTGTCTTAGTATGCCATTAAATTTATGATTTACATAGTATTCTTGAATACAGCTGAGCAGAGGCCAATGATTCTAATTTGCTCTAGATTTACAATAACCTGATCTGGTTTTTGTAAGTACTGAAACACTTTAAACAAAATTAGAAAGCCGTTGTGCTTTGTGTGATTAAAGATGCAATTCCCTTTGGGGTAATGAGAAGAGTTAGAACATGTTTCTTTCTTTATGGATGTTTCTATTATAAACACGAGTACCATATATTATGTATTTTTGTTACTATTTCCTTGTTTTTAATTATAAAATAAACTGATTGAGTTGTACTGGAGTTACACTGAAACAATGCCAAAATCTAGCTAAAGAATGCATACAGAGGTTCATAAAAATCCTTAAAATTCTTCCGAGGGTCTTAAGGTCTTGTTAGAAAAATACTAGCTCCTTATAGTTTGCAGAGACCAAAACATCTCTCTGATGTAAAACTACACAATTTAAAGATTTATTTTAAAAGCTAACACATTTCTCATCTTATTAAACTATGTTAATGCACAAAATTTTTATAGGACAAAGGTTCAGTGGATTCATAGCAATTTACATCTGGAGATACAGATTTTTTGTATCTAATGGAATGAGTGTTGCAGTTTAAAACATGATGTATCTATGGATGACATCCATTTGTGTTGTTGCTTCACTAAATACTGATTTTTTTTTAAAAAAAGAGGCAAAATGAGATTAGATATATCAGATATATCTAAGTGGCATGCGAGAGGAATACCTTGTGTATGAATATTTATGCCTGATTCAAAGATTTTGAAAATCAGAAGTTAGGCCTATAAAGATGTATGGATTCAACGTTAGCTAGAAATGAGGTATTTCCAAATTCTAATCTATGACTCTAAAAAGGATTTCTTTTGTGGCCAAAATGTACATCAGTTAGCACTGTAATTCACTTTTCACACGGAAAGGTGACATGGCAATAAAGTGTATTCATCGGGACTTTTTATAGTAATTTTTAAGGCTACCTCAACTGTTCTTTGCGTGTTTCCCCTCCCAAAATCAAATAGATTTTATGAACGTAGAAGTTCTGAACCAGGCCTTTAATTTACACAGTACCCAGAATATAATATTATTTCATATATTATGTTATTCATTTACTATTTTACATAATGCATTAAAGATAATATATGCTCAATATTATATATTCATACTTAATCATACTACAATATATGTATTTATATTTATCTTTACCTCTGATGAAATGTTTAATATTATTAATCCCTTCATTTTAATTATATATAATTAACTATCATTAAAACAGGAGCATTACCTTTTAATAAAAATTTAATCATACATTTACTCAAGCAGAGGATCAAAATGCTACACACAGATGAGATGTCTTAAAAGTGATTGAATGCATTCAGTTTATTTGGTCACTCACTCTTCCAGTGCACTTAGAGACTGCCATTTGTGCTTCACTCAAGAGAGCTCCAAGGGTAAGCTCCCGCACTCCTACCACGTTCTGTGATTTGGGATTACAGTGTTAGACGGTCGTATAGACTAAACCACAAGCATAGCTCTCAGCCTGTATGTTGCTCCAAAGTCAGCTTGCAGTTTTACCAGTGCAGCCCCTGATAGCTCTAGCATATGGTCCGTTACAAGTATTTTTGCCTTTGGCCATGGATTGGCATAATGCAGCACCGGTAGAATTTTTGGCCCAGGCAGACCGATGGGCCCTTATTTCATTTTAAGAAAGGATGAGGATAACTATGGATTTTTGCAACAGCAACTGGAATGAAAAAAATGTTAGGAGAAAAATTTTCCATCCTACACTGAGGCTGAAGTGCATATAACTGGAATAGTTCTGTGGTTTCATCTGAACTTTCTGGGAAATATTTCTATAAAACACATAATAGGCATTAGGCTGACAACAAGAGGTTGGCAAACATAGTAACTAATTCAAGTTTAAGTTATGTTTAGGGAAGAATTAATGTTAAAGAATTGTTTGTTTCCTTCTTGAAAAAATGAATATGGATATGGAATACATTATTGGTAGGAATGAATGGCATCAGGGCACCAGAACCTCATACTTACCTTTTCACCTGTGACTTAACATTAGCTGAGGCCCCACTTCTGCAAACGCACAGGTTTAGGTGAGCAAACTTTTGCTGAATCAAGACCTTAACCCCAGTCCTACAAACACTTATGCCTGTTAAATGTCATCAACAATATTAAATTAGAAATCACAGATACAGGGAAACGTGACATCTTACGTCTCATGTTAAAACTGATGGTGAGTTTTGGAGAAGGAGTTTCTAATTGTTCTAGTAAATTCATACTAACTCACTGAGTCCCAGAGCATGGAATTGTGTTTGCAGCAAACTGTCGTTCAAGGAGCCCTGTGTGATTAACTTGGAGAGGGGAGGTAAAAACTGCAGATGAGAATTCCATATGTCTGAGGCAAAGCACCTGAAAGGAAAGTTCACATTTTAATGGCAGAGCATGGGATGGCCATTATAGGAATATATTGTATTGGTAAAAAGGAAAAACACCTGGTCAACAAAGGTTTTGTAATATTTTTTCATATTAGTTATTTTAAAGTCATATTAAACTGTCGGAAGACTTTGGTTGATTATGAGCACTCTGTTTCTGAAAGATGCTTGGTGAGTCTGGATGCACTTAGCCTAATTTATTTTACAATCGACTCTGAGTTGCCCAGACCTACTTCTATTGAAGTCAACTTTTTTTTTTCCAAAGAGAATTAAATCAAGTTTAATTTTTCTTCAAAAAGAGACTTAGTTAGTTTTCTTAATTGTCAATTTTCTTCAAACAATTACTGCATGACAACATGTTTTAATAAATGAAAAACCAATACATTTTGTGATTCCTTATATTAAAGCCCACTCTAAAAACATTTGTCTGGTGCAATTACTTAGCAACTCAGAATAACTAGGAAGTTCGAAACTGTATTTATATTGGTTTTGAACCTTCCTAATGTGATTTAAAATTACCTTATCCCAAAATACATTTAAATCTCAAAGGGGACTGGATTTTAAATGTTTCCGTGGCTGGAAGGCTTCATACATTAGAAAAATATTAACTAAAAATACAATGGACCCTTTTCTACTCTATTTGTATTTCCCGGAGCTATTTCATATTTATATTGACATGGGTAAGACAATTCAACAAACTTCAGAGTGATAACAAGGCCATTTTGCAATGGCTCTTTTGTTGAGCAATGTAGCTGTGCAGAGAAGGGCAGATTTTGACTATACAGTCCCTGCCGTTCTGATCACTCTGTATCGCATAAGACTCAGGTCAGAAAGTTTGTGTGTCTAAAATCCATAGACTGCCTGTTTTCAGAAAATACCAAAATAGAGATTCTAGTGAAAATCTGTAGGAGAACTTTCCACCTTCTGATAAGACATTTTTTACTTATGCAGAACTGGTCTTTGTTGAAGAGCTTCTGTCTTCATTATTTAATTTCTTTGTGGAGCTTACAGTCAACATGATCCTGTTGAGTTCTTTATTTAATATGTTTCAGAGCACAGGACACCTGCCGACTTCTTTAATAACAAGTTGTCCTCAGTTGGCTTATATGTGAAAACTGTGCAGCAGAGGCAAGTAAAGAATAACCTTAGACATTAAGACTGATTCCATTAAAAAATAAAATAAAACTATGTCCAGGCTCCACACCCGAAGTCCCTAAAATAAATTTGCAAGGGCTTTTCACAGCATGGAATCCAGGCGGATTTTTTTCTTAATTGAATTCTGTTCTGTGGAAGTGCAGCTCAGTGGAATTCAATTTCCATGGAGGCTCCCAGGAAAGAAACACATGCTAAGTATTTTTATTGCTAATGTTTTGGATTTAGTTTCTTAAGTATTATTTAGATTTGACTGTGGACAGAGTTGCTAGTGTTTACCGTAACACAGTGCTCTGCGCCTTTCTTTAGAGAAGGGAGTCTTTAAAAAAGGATTGGCTAAAGCACAGAAATTTAACCACGAATAAATTCCTAGGCTTTGTATTGTATTAATAAGGCTCAAACTCTACTTCTTTGTACAAACCCTATGAATTCGATGGAAAATCTCCATATTCCCAATTCAACCTTTATTTTTCGTCCCACTTTAATATATTTCCCTATCTTGTTGGAAGCCTCTTTCACACCTCGTTCAGAAATACTGTTACAGATGATTCAGGGAAGCCCTACTGTCTCAGCCCCCCAGTTCACAAGTAAGGAAAGAAACTCTATTAAGATCAATGAGTCCTTCTTCTGCTCTGAGTGGATGGTAACTAAAACAGAGAAATCAGATTTTGACCAATTAGTTTGTCTTCATTTGCTTTATTCTGCACTCATTCACATCACTTCTCCCATAATTCTTTCACTTCTGCTGAAACACATTATTTTACTACAACCCACAAAACTCAGGTGATGAATAAAAAGTACCTCACAAATGAAAACCACCCTCAGCCACTGCTAGCTCACACTCAGATTATTTTCCATAGTCAATACAATCTTAAAAAAATGCTTTTTGCCTTACAACTATAAAGAAAACTCTTAACTGACAAGGCAAACGTAAAACAGCTAACTGTTTTATTTTATTTTTTTAAAGTTAGCCCTTGACTTCAGGCAAAGAAATACTCTGAACCAGAGGTTCAGCCTTGTTAATTGTTTCCTATTACAATCAATAAATTAAGCAGCCTTTATCCACCCTTGGTGTTATGTGAAGGATGCTCACCCGGTGAAGGAACACGTGCTCCCACCTCAGATTCTGTCACGAAGTTTGGACCTAATCCAAAGTATGCCCAAATCTGTATTAGAAAACAGACTGTGCACTGTTCATATTTACATCTATTTCCCTTTTCTCTAAGAAGAAATGACTCAATTTACTATATTGTATACTATATATAGTCTGCAATGTATTATCATTATACCCATCTCTCTATATTCTGTATTACATATTACATATTATCTGTAGCCTATTTATGTCGAAGAATCTGTAAGTGTTAACAGAATTATTATTTTTTGTTTATCTTTTACAGATAAGCTTGTTGATACATGTGTAAAGTTTATTAATATTTTTGTTATGTTTGCCAGGAAATTAGGATATGGTAGAGATATAAGTAATTTTAAAATCTGTCTTGCAACACTTTGTGCACACAACCTCTTTTCAAATTCGGCTTATAATTATCATTTTGTAAGTCTTTAAATCACATTTCAGTTTTCTGTAGACACAGTTCCTACTAAATAACATATACCGTTGCTAGTTTTGTAAGTATGTTTTTGCTGTTACTTGAAAGAACTGAGACAAACCAACAGCTACTTGGCAGGATGATCGCGACCAGGACAGCCTATGCATGTGATTAGCAAAGGATTCAAATCCAGGCTGATACTGGACGACACACAGAGCAAATGGCAAACCCAACCCAAAGAGCTTCCGTAGCACTACCTCCTTCTGAAGTTGCACAAGATTTACTTTTCAGTCTCGGTGTTGCTCAAATGTCATGGGAATGGGGCAGGGGGTGAAGAACCAGCACCGAACCCAGCAGAAATCTCCCAAGCTGAAGCCTAGCAGATGACCACCACAGTTTCAGCGTGTGGTGCAAGAACAGGTCTACAGGGCCACTGCACCTTATATCTGCCTGCAACTACAATCTATCGAAGAGATGCTGGATGGATTTAGGTCTGGGAAATAACACAGGCATAAATATTTGTGAATACATACTGGCTAGGGATTCGGTTGGGATTCAGGTCTGATTTCACACCAACTAGGAGCAGAAGCTGCGCAGGCAACGTGGAGCTGCCCCGGCTGCGGGCAGGGCAAGCAGTCGGGGCTCGCCCTTCTCTGCGGCTCCCTGCAGCCAGCTCCATCCGGGCAGCCTTCAGGGGGAAGATTACACTCTCCAAAGATTTTTTTTTGTCATAGTTCGCCTTCCTTTTATTTTATTGTAATTCTGTATGGCGCAGCTAAGCTGTTCACAAACAGATAAAACGATACACATTTTTTCACTTCAGCTTGTGTCTCTTCTTCCTGTGTGCCATACAATTATATTGTAGCACATGAGGAAAAATGTTTATGTTCTGTCTGATTCAGTCTAAATAAAATGTTAAAAGGTGACAATCTCTTTAAACATTGCTGATCATTACTTACAAAACTATATTTTTAAATTGTGAAAACAAATGCTCTGACCTTGTGAGCTACGGAAATATTTAAAAAACAAATCTGCTACGCTTTTTTGGCTAATAGTTGTGATTTGCATAGTTGAACCTTGAATGCAGTCATAAATAGCTACAGAATCCCGCTTGGCATAATGCCCAGCAATGTTAGGGTGCCAGACAAAAAATCGGGTCAACCACTTACCAAGTAAGTCATTCTGTCTCAACAAGGTGATGTCTAACAAAGAAGCTACAAGGCTGAAGACAGATAACATATTCAGCTGCTGTTCAGAAAGACAAGAACTTTTCATTTATCAGGATAATCTAGTGCTCGTAATCAGTACACCGAGTGAACACCCTCTTGTAAAAAGGAGAAAAGCCCATCAATTGTTTTTGCTAATTAAGATGAATATTATTCCCGTGAAATGAACCAAAACATTCTGTGCAACCAGAATCCCAAAAGAGATCTATGATCTAAAAGAATAATTGCACAGAGTTTTAATTGAGAGGAAAGTGAGAACTATTTTTTTTGTATTCTTCAGCTTTTTAGCTGCGATGGTCTTCCATGTATGTTAGTGGGTCTTTTATGTCCTCGGTTTATCTAAAACATTATTTTCCATATATTAAAAACAGTCGTTGAATTAAAAATTCATGACAAAATGGCTATATATTTAATGAAATGCTACCACTAAATATTACGTATTTAGGAATAATTTGAGGTAACAGAGCATTTACTAACATATACAGAAAAAAAAATCCATTTTTAGATTAAAATCTAGATGTTGTGACCGTTCATAGTAATGTGCATTTAATCTTTATTCATTAAGCGCAGCTAGAGTTAGAAATGAGAAGGAAAGTGTATTTTTTAAAGTGATAATAATTATATTCAACAATTTATTTTCTTCTGTGATCTTTATCTTGGTTTTAGGATTAAAAAAAGCCTTGCACTATTGAAAGGGAGTAGTATGAGGAAGCTCAGTTTCCCATTCCTTAAACAAAAAACACCCAACTTGAAAATATATTTATATTTGAATTAATATTTACATAAAGGAAATCCATAATCATCAGTGTAACCCTTTATTCCTGAGCACGTCAGGGAAAAGTCATTGAGGTGTACATGGTTATACATACAAAAATTAATTCTCCCAAAAATAATCTATTACTGTCTTTGTTGTAGTAACCCTTAAGGTCCAAGCCTTTGTCCTATCTTCTTTGCTTATAGTGTAAATCACACAGTTGGCCTCAAAATAAAAATAATTATGATTTCACTTAACATGCAAATCTAGAGTTATGAATTACCTCAAATCAGGATACTGGCTGAATATATTTGTTTTCATGAAAAATGAAATGTTGTGTTTCTCTTCTGCCCTTCCCCCAAGCCTTCTTCACAAGATCAGCCTCAGGCCAAAATGGTTTTAAGTAGACTAAAGCTGCTGGTAAACACTTACCTTTGACAATGTTATTGCCTAATGAACATAGCAGAAAAGGGTGTATGCAGTGCAAGTGTCTGTCTGTGGCTGCAACCTACACAGCCCCTTGTGCCAAGTACCTACTGCGAATAGGCAAATATACACAAAGGAGACAGGCCCTTTGATGGTTTAATCCCAAACATACTTAACTGTCACACAGTTAATCTTTTTGATTAAAAATGACTCTTGAGTTCTTCTTGAACATTTTTACGTTTGTGGATGAAGGAGGTTACATGTAGTTCTCATGCCTGTTTGGACTATTCTTTTTTCTTCCTTTTTTTTAACTTTTTTTCCCCCCGCTTAGTTCAACATGACTTTTCCCTCTCTTTAATCATAGATACGCCCTTAAAGGATCCTCAACCCTGGTAGTTCTGAAATACCCCCTGTTAGCAGGCAGGCAAAAATACATTACAGACTTTGCCAAAGCAGCCCTCATTGTTATTATCAGAGGACTAGAGCTACAGGTCAAGACCAAGTGTTTCAAAACAGCTTCACCTGCAGGTTTTACTTTCCTAGAAAAAAGTTTCAAAGAACCACTAACCTTCCATGTTCATCAGAAATCAAGTCATCATTCTTAAAGTTCATCATAAAACTTGTGTTTTGCTATTGGTTTTCTTGAACACTGGCAACTTTGATACTGTTGCTATCAAAGACAACAAAAAATCAGTCCCACGTATTTTAAATCTATCATTGTTTTAAGCTCTCATGCATTAAAGTTTGTGAATAATGTCCTTTTTTAAAGGGTCTTGATTTCCTTTTGGGATTAGATGGAAGATCTTTCAAGTGTAACACTAAGAAGCAGTCACATTTCAAGTCAGGATTTGTGCTCCGATGGGACATTTTTCAAGTAATATTTCTTTCCACTTTAACAGTAGTTTCACTTCATGATGGTTTTATGTTGATTTCAGGCTACATTTTTATGTAGTGGGAAAGAATTTTTTGTAAAGTGAATGCCCAAGACCTGTTGGAAAACATTTCTGCTTAGCAACGTACTCATAGGATTCAGGATAGTTTGCTCAGAAGTGTTATTTTAGGATGACCTTTACACATACAGTATGATGAATTTTTCTTTTTATTTGATTGTAAAGATGTTATGATCAAGGGGCAGAATAAATATTGCCTTTTTCAGCCATAAAAAAAGGAACGAAAAATGAAACCATCTTTTTTAAACAACATGATAGCATGCAGAAGTGATGTCTACCTTCGGAAACTACATATTTTTAAATTCACAGATACAGCAAAGCCCTAGTGAAACATAAATACAGATCAATTTTATACAATTCAAATAGTAACGCATGATACGCAACTCACCCTTTCTCAGCCTAAAGAAGAGAGATATTTATGTCTTTCACTGATAAAACAATGTATTTATGTTTACGGGAATTTATACATTATAATAAATTGTTAAGAAAAATAAAAAGTTGGGCATTCCACGGTCAGCAGCATTTCTAACAAGGATGTTAAATCCTAACTTATTTTCCTTTGAACTATTAGCATAATGGTCTGCAAATCTTTTCTAGGTAGCTTACAGGATTTGAATATTCAAATATTTTCAGTTGTATAAGCCATATAATTATGAAGTTGTACAGTACAGTTATTTCTCAAGCAATTTAGCAATCTTTTCTTACACGTATTTACCTTATGTTCTTTGTTATCAGAAACAGAAATAGCTTTCTGCTTACCATTCTGGAAAAGATAGAATTCATCATTCTGCCATAAAGACCCTAGAAAGCAAAGAAAATGTTATTAGTTATTATATTCTTATCTGCAGGGATTCTAGCTGCCAAACAATGCATCAGCATCAAAACAAAAAATGAAAATATGTGTTCAAATCATAGATCAATAGTTTAATGCAGTTCTGAATATATATTACATGTACTTAGCAGGTACCATATTAGAAAAAAAGCACAGGCTATTGTGCGTATCTGTATTTAGAACTGCATGCCAGCTGGAATTTATCCGCATAGTGTTCATAAAATAGAGACATAGGATCTTGGCATCCAACTTGTGATGGTGCTTTTGAAAATAAAACCATGGGCTCACTGTCACTCTGCTACGGCGTGGGAGAAAACAGGGCAAAACATGCACACAAAGGGTTAAGATGAGAAGAGACCATTATCAGTAAAATGTTAAAGATTTTCTTCTTAACTCATTAAGAAATTTGTATTATGATTTTTTATAAAAAAACCTTTTCACGGTTATTAAAATATTTAATCGGCCTTTACATTTATAACTCATGGGTTATGAGTTTGCAGTGGTTAGGCTGGGGTCCTCAGAAAGTACCGAGTACACCACACACTTCATCAGTATGCTTTCACTGTCATGTGGAAATGAAAGCATGGATACTAGTTAACTCTCTTTTCTACCTTCTTTTCTATTATCCCTTTCAGTCTGTTTTATACCTGACATTGTAGCTATTCTGTTTTCTTCAGAAAGAAATGAATCACTGCTACCAGTTCCTTTAACTAAAGGCTGAACAGAGAGTGATCATTTTCACTCAATATCTACACAGAGAGGATTTTAACTTTTTTGTAACATCTTGTGCTATATGTCCCAACCGTGTAGTTTGAGAATAAAAAATTTTCAGGACAATAGGCTAAATTCTGCCATCATTTCTCGTACAGAATACAACTTTACTCCTGCTGAAGCGGCCAGGGTAAGGTACAGAATCTGCCTATCTGCCTCATACATAGTTTTCAGAGGTGAAACAGTTTTATGCCAAAGAAGGGAGAACACTTAAAACCCACTTGTTATTCTTAACTATCTTCATTCTTTGAGAAAATTAAATCCTAAAGTAATCATGCAAGGGAAAGAATTAAGAAATTCAATTAAAAATTATGTTTAGAAAATGTTACTATAACCAAGAGATACAGTCACATACCACTTAGTAAAAAATGTTGACGTCTAGGTAGGGCTATTACCTTTAAAGAGGAAAACTAAAAACTAAAATAAATGATAGATTGATTCCAGGTTCTCACCATGACCACATATACCGCTGGATGAAATACAGGCATTTACAGGTAAGGGAGTGTCCAAATAGAGAAGAATTCCCCAGTACGGTACAGTAGTTATTTCCGTTCAAGGAGTTTACCTTGGGCAAAAAGGGAGTTTCCAGGGTGTTCAGTGCCGCAGAAATTCAGACTTAATCTAGGTTGCAGCACAGCACAAGATATAGGGAGCCTGGATAAAGCTAATGTAAATTAGAACAGTCCCTGAGGGCTGCTCTAATTTACGCGGAGATTCATTGGCCTGTATCCAGCCTTGAATCTGAGCATCTACAGAGATGGCTTAAAGCCACTTTTGCTCCATTCTTTGTGGGCTACATCTTCTGTATGGTGTTTCATGTGAGATGTAGCACAGAATAGCTCTTTTCCTTCATTTATGAAATGCAGGAAAATAGGGTCCCGCTCAGCCAAAGAAACAGTGTTTCACGTAAGTTTAAAATGAACATCCACCTCAGTTGAGCCAAGTTCCCACAAAGCATTGGCTTGCGTGTCCTTCCCAGAGATCCTTGCTCCTCAGCCCTCACAGGCTGCAGACTGTGCTCTTTGGGTGAGGTAATCATTAATCCACTGCCTGTTTGGGACTCTTACATAAAAAAATCCATTCATTTCAGCAAAGCAGTAGTTGCCTTTCCTCCCCAGAGCTTTTGAGTCCCCCTGCCACAAAGCCATATTTTTTTTTTCCAAAGCTATTTGTAAACCAATAAAATATCACGATTTCATAAATGAATAAAAGTTCCCGTTGACTTCAAAAGGAATTATATTCACAAAAGGGTAGATTTTGCCTTTAGTTCTTAACTGCTTAGATATTAAGATTCTACGACTTGAGTTACAATGTTGGAAGATACGAGCTGGAAATTGTGGCCCTGTCCCCTACCTATCAGGCATGTCTGCAAGTCTCCAGTCTGATACACAAGTTGTTCAATACTTTCACAGGAGTTTCCCTCTGAAGTCATTGCAGCAATGTTTGTGCTTAAAGTGTATGTTTTCATGTTCTGCTAAATCACGGCTTAAATCCTTACATGGATTCAGATGAGTAGAGCAGCTGAAAGGAAAGTAAGTTTAGTGTCACAGCTAATGTATGAGTTCTTTTTGGAGACAAATAATTTTTAATAACAGGTTATTTGCTGGTATATAGAATACAGAACTATTATTTTAGAAAAAGTGAATCAAGGCTTCTCCTAGGTTTTGCTTTCACTGGCTGAAATAAATAGTACGAGTGGATGTGAGTATGACCACGCAGTTCTCAAATTTTGTTCAAGAAATGCTAACAAGTTTTTGATTTCCTTTTTTTAAATCAGATTTGTCTATTAATGTTGCAACTACTTTCAGGGTCTCTGGCATTGGCATTACAAATACCAACCCTCCCCGCAACTTAATCAGTTCTGTAGTTCCTGTTTGCTCACTACAGTTTCTGAATCAATAAACAAAATCACCTACTTTTAATCGCTGGCTCCTGAAGAGGGCAGCACGTTCTAGATATTATTGAACGGCAAGCTTTGAGATGACAGCCCGGGCTTTACTGTACCGCACACGGAGGAAGGGGAAATAAAAACATTCTGGATATTTTGTGTAGACAGTTCCCATGATACAATAAGTCAGCAAAAGTTCTAGGCTGTTACAGACCAAGGTCAAAACTGCATTTGATTATTAAAGAGAACATTCAAATTAGCTACCTGAAGCAATGTATTTAGAAAGAGAGCAACAAAATACCAGCAAGGAGTACTTCCACAAGGAATATGTTTTATCTTTAACACTGTAGATAACTTTTCCTATTGGCAGTGCATTGACTATCGAAACTACTAAAGGGGTTAGATTTAATTATCTCACTTCTTTGCACATTTCATCTCAATTGCTATGGCAACATTCAGTTGCCTCAGCAGCAATGTACACTTTAATCAGATATTTCCTCACTCATTTCTCTGTGCACCACAGCAATGTAGTCAAATTTACAGCCAAACCCTGATGCATCTGATAACACCTCTTTGGAATTAATGGCTAGGTTTCCCCTGCCCCTCACCCATAGCCACAAATATTTCTAGAGAGTTTTGCACCCTGATGACAAAGGCTTTAGACAGCGGAAAGCGCGTATACGTTCAATCTTTCCTACTTCACTGATTTTATGTTGTTTTCTGCCACCACTCCCTTTTTACATGGCTTCTACTTACTCGGGAACTCTTCCCATCAAGCTATGGGCAGGTCTTCTGGTCCCTGCAGCAACTCTTTCAGGGCTGAGAACAGGAAACACAATAATTGGGCAGACAATATGGTTCCTCCCATATTCCACCCTGCCCTGAAAAGCTTTTTGTTTGATTACTCAGCCTTGATTAAATGCTTCGTCAGAGTACATCATAGTTCTTTAAACTTCTTGGCCCAGAAATCAGGAACATAGGCTAAAATAAAAGTAATTAGGAGTGATGAGCAGATACTGGGGACTCCATATTGAAATGCAGACAGTAGGAAGAGTCAAGAAGCTAAAAGTACATTGGGGTCACTAAATTCAGGTTATGGGAAGTCTTGATATTTCTGACATAGAATATCGTCTGGTTTGAAAACATGTCACCACCAAGGTAAAGTGGGAACAGAGATAAGTTCCTAATGGTGCCTAGCTTCTATGGTGAAAAACACATTAGAAATGCATTAGATAGATTGAATTAGATTGGATTATAGTCAGACATATAGGAAAGAATGATAGACATAAGGCACTAAAACATAATTCTGCATATTCTGAAGATTCTCTTTAAACAGTCAATTAGTTGATTTCGCTTTTTTGCATTAAAGAAAATATTCTACACTGCTTTTTGCTTCTACATTCGTTTTTCGTAGCTGTTCATCGGCTCACATGTAATAAGCTATCACAGCTCATTTTCAAATAAGGTCTCGGATTACTGCTGTCTTAAAGAATTCTGGAAACGCTGGGTAAGTACAGAGTTGACTTGGGCCACTGTTGTCCCAGAGAGGTATAATGGAGACAGAGCCAGAGCCAGCCTACATCTCGTCAGTGATAACAAAGTCTGATCAGTCCCCCCAGCCGTGCAATATAAAGTCACTCTCTACGCTTGATCGCCATGGGACCCACAGCAGCCTTTCTAGAGGCTTCATAACTCAAGATACTAAAAAAAACCATAAAAACATTGACTTATTAGGATAATACAGGAAAAGATGTGCTCCGTATGCTCTTCATACATAACAAGGGATCTGGTCACATGTAACATGAAAGTCCATGTTACATGGGATGTCTGTTGAGGATCCAGGGAGACTTTTCCAGCTGCGTTGCTGAAGCCTAACATTTGTGGGCCCCTGTCACATGGCAGCACTGTCTCCTAATCCACCAGTGAAGTTGCTGTATTTTCAGGGTTTGAAGGAGAAACTACAAGTTACAGAATCTACACTGCTTTTTCACATCAGTACTTCTGAAGATGTACACATATACCCTTTGAAATCAATGGGTCTAATCTTATAAGTGAAAACTATTTATGTTTGCAGGGCTGGTCCCAGTAGTTAAAAATAGGTATTTTCCTGCAGCTTTGTATATATAATATAAGCTTCATATACAACTATACACTATAAGTTTTAATAATGTGTCCAAACAACATTTGTGCCATAGAGGATGCAAAGATCATTTAAAGTGCAGAGTTTGCAATTCTGTACTAAAATTAAAATTAAAAAAAGCCCCAAAGTTTATACCTAAAAAATCCAATATCCCTGCGTAGCTAAAGATTACAAAATGTTTGTAGTAGAACTTGTTCCACTTAAAGAATTCATTTAAAAGTTGATTCATGTAACATGGGAAGACCTATGCTGATTTCCACCAGCTGAGAATCTGGTGCATAGTCTTTATAATAATAATTTTATAGTGCTGAAATTATCTATGCCATTTACAACTGGAAATCTATGCCAAACAATATATTCCTTGTTTGAATAGTTTATAATCTGGAGACTTTTGTAAAAGATATTGCAAAAAACCCCACAGAATAGTGCCTTTTCATTAGGGGATGCTTTTTGGACCTTGTGGGATTTTACTGCAGTACAGAAGAGAGGAAATTTGACTTTATTCTTTATGGGCTCAAAGACCATATGAAGAAAGATGCATGGAAGAGAAATGATCAGAAAATATGGAAATGGACAGAGTTATTATATGTTCCTCTGTGCACATTCCTGTTTGATTTGTTAATTTTATGAATTTATGAAATATAACTGAGTTAAAGGCTTATATATGTGGGATTATTCATGTACATTTCCAGTATAAGTATGCCAGTTCTGGAATGTATTTGCCTGTCCTTTTGATTCTTGTCTAGGAGTGTATGAAAGACCTACCCAACAAATATTAGAAATAAATTACCTATACAAAAAAAAAGCAGACACGTTAGAGATAAAGTATTTTAAACTTTATAAAGCACTTTACCTGTTTGTATTTATTTGTAATAATCAAAAGTTAAACATTTTCAAAACAGTTTTTTGGTGAGGGTGTGCTTTCTGCAGTGTACAACAGAGGATAATACAATGTAATCTCTAAACTAAGGCATGGCACTCGGTTCTGGAGGGGACACACAGTTCTTACTAGGTTTCCTATCAGCAGTTTACAAATTTTTGCCACGGGTCGCTTTTAATTTTCAGTACTAGTTAGTCACCTTCCCCCCCTTTCATTCCTTCTCCAAGTAGTTTTTTCCTTAGTCTCTGTTTTAACCTAACCCCACCCCTTCCCTCATTTTGAGTATAATAAACTACATTTTTTATAAGCTCCAAAAACTCGCTTCAACGATCCGGCAGGGTTCCCTTTCCCTCCGGCACCAGCAGAGTTCCCAGCATCTTCCCAGTGCCCAGCACCACCCTGCTCTCTGCAGGCACCTTCTCCAAGAGCGACTGCACTCCAGGTATCCCGCGCAGAGCCTCTTCCTAATCCACCAAAATAGACGTTTTCTTGGGAGAACTGCCCATTTCCCCTGATCTTGGCTCTTTGCAGCCTGAGTGCCTTGCCTCAAGAAGTGGACATGGAGTCTGGCGCTGGTAGCTGCTGCAGCTCCACTTTTCATATGGTTGCCAAAAGAGGGTGAAAAATGTGTGACAGAGAGACAGGGTAGCGTGACAGAAAAATTCAAAAGCTCAGTAAAATTCTCCAGAGTTTCATTTTTTCATTCCCACTTCCAGGTGCTCAACACATTCTGCTTCTCCCTCTCCTCAGGGTGAAGACTCACTACTTGGTGTATGGCTTGGAGCAATTTCTGCTTAGTTCTCTAGTCACTTAGTTTCAACTCTACTCAAGTTTAAAGAACCTTTCTATAAAGCCTAACAAATACAGAGTCCAGGGTCCTTGTTTATGCAAGTGTTTATGCAATATTATTATTATTTTGTTACAGCTTAACCAAGCTGGAGAGTGGAACTACTACAGAGGAGGAACTGCTCAGTTTTGATGTATGTTATACACACACACACACATATGTATATACAGAATTTATATATGCTCTTTTTGTAGCACTAATACTCCCTAAAGGTATTATTATGTTGTTAGACAAATTAAAATTAAACAAGAGGTAAAAGTGCACTTGAACTGAAAACTGTTAAAAAATGCCTACAGGCAAGACAAAAGTGAACAGCAGGAATTTACCCAGCTGTGTGTGTCTAGGAGTTCCTCTGGGCCAACCGACTGTGCTCCCATTTCTGCTGCAGGAAATGCAATTTAAAAAAAAAAAAATCATGTAGGTGTTGTGACTTTCAAGCAAAATGACATGCACATTTTTTTATCTGCCTTTAAGATAAAAATGGAGGGAATTTCTGTCAAACTCATTAAGGACTGAATGGAGAGGGATGGTGGGAATACACAACAGAAGAGCCCAGAAACAGCAAGAGCAAGACAGAGATCTACCCAGGTCAGAAATGTAATGGCAAGTAGTTTTGCTGACAAGCGCATCTAATAACATCTGGAATCGGTGGTGTATGTGAGATCAACTTTGAAAACTTTTCTCAAAAAATCTGTCCCGATACAGTATTTCTAAAACTAAATACAAGAGAGTCCTTTTTTTTGTACTAGGGGATTCAATGAAACCCCATAAAGGATACCTGAGATGTGCAGAACTGACATGGCCAAAGGTTGGCATATTGGCATCAAAGATGCAATCATAAAAAAAAATAGTAGTAGTAGTATATGTTAAATATATACTAAATTTGGATTTGCAACTCACATTTTATGCAGGTGCAACTGGATGCGCTCATTAGAGGCGAAGGTGAACAAACTGAATAGATCGTTTATCTTTGTGGGTAAAATTGTTAGGTTTACTACTTCCCTTCATTCAAACCTCAAAACAATGTATGTCAGAGTGAAATAATTTGCTGCGTAAATTATTAGGTGTTTTGCACTGAGAAAGAAAAATGAGACTGCTCGATACCCTAGTCACATAATGAAATAAGGAACTGTACTCTAACCATTTAATTCAGTTATTTTCATGACAGTGTTATCCAACAGTTATCACCATGACAATGCATCTTTGTTGGCTTGGCAGTGCTCAAAAATCAAAGAACATTTGGACCTGGAGATGAGGATATGAAGATACGGTAGGAAGGAAGATTAAAAATGTAATTCTGTCTCATTTTTACAGTACTGTAATCCCAACAGTACCACTGGAAGTAATCCCAATTTGCACCAGGACAAAAGAAAGCGTCTCTTCCTCTGATTCCATGTATTTGGAAACTATATCTTACTAACGGCTATATTTATAGTCCAACTGCTATGTAATGAAAGGAAATATGTGAACATGAAAACAAAAGAAATATTAATGCATGCATCAGAATAATAAAACAAATAGGGATGTGGCGCTCTCCTGGTGAAAACGGAAATTAATCTTCTCTTCTGCTTTGAGCACTTTGGCTCTAAGCTCAAGTCTTATAATCTAATTGATGCATCATGAATACTAAATGCAAGTAGCTGAGATTCATATAATTTTTTGTTATGTGAAACTAAACAATTTGTATATGTGAGACTATTTTTCCTTCAGAATAGAGCTCTGTGAAACAAATCTAACCTTAAATTAAACAATAACTTCAAAGACATTTGCCTTTATAGGGCACTTCCGTGCTCAAAAGCGCCGATGTAAAATGTACTGGTTTTGTTCAACAGATCTGCTCTTTGGACTAAATCCAGATTCCAAGTTATTGGGAGAGACTTTTACTTCTGGATCAGGCCCCTTGTGTATATTCACATTCATGTATGATTACTTTAGTGGAAAAAGTGTTTTTATTCCCACTTCTGATGGAGTGAACTGAATTCTCTTTTGGCGTTACTTACTGTATCAACAATGAGATTTATGCAGTCTCAGTGCATTTAAATTCTGTGCTATACTAAAACTGAACTATCCCAATGAAGGGTGGCAGAAAAACTGCTAAGGTTTAACTGGAAGCATCTTTAGTAACAACAGGATGCATGAGATAGAAGGAGCCCAGCTTGGCCTTTTGCAGCCCATTTGAGTTTTCCAAGTTTTGTAGTTGAAAGCTGTAAAAGATATTTTTATTAGTGAACTGAGAAAATTAGATAAATCCTCTGAGACTTAAAGTATGTGGAAACCTGTTCTGCCATTCTAACGAAGTCATTTTTCATGATGCAACTGCACTAAAATAGTTCCTTTTGTGAAACAATTCAATTGTTAAATTATTTTTGCGTATGAGCAGAACACATTTAATAAAACTCACTTGTACCCTTTTTACACATTCCCGTAATAAACACTCTGCTTGCACTATATCCTTGTTGCTTTCTTTGGCAAAATTTGGCATATACTGTGAGTTGATATTTTGTTTATTACATGCAATATTTTAAAGAACATTTGTGGAAAGGATATAAAAAATAAGGTTCACGTGCATGTGCACGTCCATATTAAAGCTGAGACTGCCAAATAAGAGTGGAGGACCTAGACCCCTAATCCTGATTGAAATTCCATGGAAGGCAGGCTCCCGTGGCAATCCCAGACTATGTACAGAACAGAATTTCTCAGCATTTATTCAGGTATGCACCTTAAAGCAAAACTTCAGTGTGATCAAGTACCGCACACATAGTAATGAGCTTTGCAATTTCCTGAATAGCTTTTATGAGGAGGGCTCATAAAGAGAGAAAGAGAGAAAGAGATCTCCTCCCTTTGCTGTTTATGTCCTGCTTTATGTTTTCCACTCCCTCCTTCTTAGAGCCTCCACAGCAACCTGATGGACTTAGCAGGAACTGGGGTCATCGTGGTGATCAATGACTCGGGCTGTTGAGCATTCAGCCATTGATCACACCGAATAGATTCATATATCTTAGGCATGCCATCACAAGCAGCTGCTTCTACTTAGCTTGCCAGCTTTCTGTCACCTCGAGGATTCAAAGAAGTTCAGAGGCAGTGTGAGAAGGTTATATAATTCTGTCAAGAGATCATGTCTTTGATTTTTTTCATCTCTCAGACCTACATGTCTACCCTTTGGGGGTCTATCACAGACTGAGAACTTCCAATATATTACATACCATAACACAGCAGTATAAAGAGTGCTATATAAAATATATAAATGTCCTTCCTTTGAACAGAATAGCAGGAGCCTTCACTCCTTTCTTTTATGAAAGAACATTACCTAATGCTGAGGAGAAACCACAGCTGTATTCATGTGTGCACGCACATGCTTTGCTTGTAATTTGAAACACATTCCCATAAACTGTCAGATATTATCATGTCTAGTGTTCCTTCTCTCATTTTTAAATATTCTGTGCCCAATTTGTAAGAGTAGAAAGTAGCTTTAATTGCTTGGATAAAATATTCACAGTTTAACAACTTTACTGGGAAAATAAAATCTATTTCGCCGAGTCATTAAAAGGACACTGGGAACTTGAATGCCACTTTCTCATCTAAAAACTTGTCCTGCAGTGTAGCTGAGAAAGATTAAAGACCTTTTTTTGCTCTATTTTTTTTCCTGTTTACTTAGCGCAGGTAGTTTGTGCTCTGGCTCACATACACTGAAGTACAAAGCTGCCACAATTCTGGATGTTACCACTTCCCAGCTTTATGCCCTGCCCCTCCGCTGGAAGATCGTAATCCCATTGACAGTCCAGAAGATTAGGGCAAAGGCTCTTTCACTGGCAGTTTAAATTAACAGACGATGTGAACATAGGTGGCTCAAGTACAGGCACATGCTTCTCTCTCTTGTCCCTGTAGGTTGACAGTAATTTCCAGCAGAATTGTAAGATGGACAGCTGCGAGCATGAATATCCGAAATCATGGCAGCTACATCTGGCAGAGCTTGTCTGTCAAAGACCCATGACTGAAAGGTTGGTTGGCAGCGCGGTCTCCGCAGGCAGGGCTCTGCTGGAGAGAGGCACTGGAAAGCTCAGGCCTGAAAAACCTCTCCAAACAACAGGCAGCAAAGAATGAAAATAACTGCAGCGCACACGACAAAGCGATGTTGTAGCAAAGTCCAATTTTAAAGTTTTAAAATAATGCTAAAATGATTCACAGGACTCAGGCTGGCTGGATGCACTGGGCTGAGTTCCTGTTAGAGGAAAGGATGTGAGGGGGGGAATATGAAAGTGTTCATGATTAATAATGGTGGCTACGATAGTAATATTCTCTGGTCTTCTAAATGATGCTTCCAAACATTCACAGAGAAAAAAAAAATATAGACGTTTTCTAGCAATTAGAAAAAACCCTCCAACTTTCAAAAGATTTTTTTTTTAAATTGGTCATCTTGAAAAAATTCAAATTGACAGTGTCCCTTTTAATGATACACTTCAAAGCTTTATGAAATCTTCCTGTCAAATGAGGCTACTACTTTAACACATATTCAAAGAGGTGTATGCAGCTTGAAAATGGATTAAACAGCCAGGAAAAGAGGTCATATTCTGCTATACGAATGCAGTTCTGGGGCTTTAATGAATCTGGAGAATTTATCAATAAACATGGTACATAAATTAAGTTGATTTACTATGCAATCTGCTACTTAAAAAATAATGAAATAAAGACTTAGGCTTCCTATTCCACCACCTTGCCATTTTTATACTTTATCATAATAAAAAATGAAAAAAATCTGATGTCAGTCAGTATTGCAGGATTCCATATTAGCTTTTCACATAAACCAGGTGCAAGCTATTAAAAATTTGCTTCCTCTATTTTTTAAAAACTCTTTGTCTGTGTTGTTTATAGCCATTCAGTTAAAAACGAAAGAAATGTCCAAAGCTAATCTATGCAGTTTGGGATTTTTGGTGTCTGTCTTGGCTATCTGGATGCAGCAGCTCTGTTCCCGAGTACTTGGTATCTTGTAAGGCGCATCCGAGTTCACATTAGAAGATAAAAAAATTTAATAGAATGTTATGGGAGTAGTGTTTTTAAACAGAGTAATTTTAATTGAAATTAAAACAAATGCAAGCACATCTCTCCATGTTAGGCTTGGTATAACCCATTTCAAAACAAAATCCATCACTTGGACTAAAACTAAGGTGACATTGTCACTTTAAATCACAACTCTGTATTTCAGCAATTGGCATCTCATGAAGTGGTTGTGCCACTTGCAAAATGTTCAAGGACAATATTAAACAACATCTACAACCTTCCTAATGTTATTTAAAAGAAAAACCAGGTTTTTCATCTCCCTAATTTCTTTGCCTCTTCAATTACTGTTATTAACATTCTTTTTCACACATCCTCCTTCCTCCTTTTCTTTCAATTTTAATTATTTTTTTTTCTTTCTAAATTAATCCTTTGTTTGAACTGTTACTTTTGAGAGAGAAGAAAAGTTGTACAATGAACAGCTGAACGTTTGCCAGTTTGCTTTGGGTCCTTTCATGCTCCTTCTCTGAGGCCAGATCCGACAAGGTGCTGAGCACCAGGCAACTAAAAGTTGAGGGTGCTGAGAATATCTAGGAAGAGCCTAGCATATTGCAGGATCATGCTTTGCATAGCAAGTTCTCCAAGTGATGACTATTTATGTTTCACTGAATAGACTTAGCATAAATTTTAACATCTCTGATATGATCGGGGTGTTTTATGGGCAAAGAGGAGATATTTTCCGTGACCGTATCACTCAGCACTTTGAGAATGAAGCACATAGCAATGCCACCCAAAAAGTCTGGCAAAGAACCAGATGTCATAGTTACAAACGCGCACACGAATTGGAATACATTAGAGGCAATTACAAGGTATGTAAGCTCTCCAGTGCTGAGAAAGCATCCAGATCATTGTATGTCCTGTATTAATCAAATAATAACTCAAAACAAACCTACACACAATCACCAAGAAATCACGGAATCGAAGCATGAATGACCCCCAAACTACTATACACTTTGTACTGTTCACCTGGGTTGGGTTTTTTTAGGTAGGTGCAGCATTAAGGAATATTGTAAATATATGTACTAACTAAAATAGAAATTTCAATCTTTTTAAAGAATCTTTTGAATTAAAACCAGTAACGTCAACCTGAATTTCTTATATTTTTTCCAGCTGTTATACAGATAGCACACATATTTACTATTTCTCCACTTCTCTCAGATACGGATTTATGATTTCTTTCACAGAAGCAGTAAGTAGCCACAGAGCCTGCAGCTGGACCTGAGTAGTGCCCGTATCAAATCTGAATTTTGCCGGGCACTGTGACGGTGAGACCCACCGCCGCCCTTGCTGCCGGCTGCCTTACGCAGGCAAGGCTGCAGCAGCTCTGCGGAGACCTCTCCCTCACCGACACGGTGGCGGTGTGACACGAGAAACCCCTGCAGGACAGAAACTCACACAGCTCACAGTTATCTTGAGTTAACTTTAGCAAAGGCATAGTGAAATCTTTGTGGTTAAAAGCTGTATAAATTTTCCCAGGCTTTTCCTTGATAGAAGAAAATTATGTTCATGGCTATGTGTTCACAGTTACATCTATCCCAATGGTCACTTAACCCGCAGATATATTGTTACTTTTTCACTTCAAATGTAGACACTCAAATTATACCTAATATACCTATACGTGTCAATGTAATACAGTGATTTATGTTTACACATAATGTAGTTATACAATTATAAGAAGTTACACAATAACTTCTTATAATACAGAATCTTTCATTATGAAGGATCCCCAATCCTATCAAAATGAAACTCTCACCCTCTTTTTGAAACCTGAATCAAACAGCCCCTCCTGATCACAGAAGTATCAATACAGACGAAGACATATTGCAGAACCAGTGTGCATGTGGGCATGATGAAAAGCTGAAAAATTTTTATATGAGATGTGGTTTGAGATGTGGTTTGTCTGATACATAAAATGCTCTGCCAATTATTTGCTAACTCCATGGGAAAATCTCAAGCAAGCAAAGAACCTTTACAAACCTAACTTAAACAGAGCCCATTTGCTGCATCCACCAGGTAGACAGCAAGGCCTGCAGACTAGGAACAGTGCTGTAAACCTCACCCTGAATACCAGTAATCAACTGGGATGTTTCCAGGAAGCTCTTGGTAAACACTGTGATGATGACAGACTCCCAGTAGTTTGCCATGCAATAATTTGTTTAGAAAATGCTAGCAGTACGTTTCCATTGAAGAATAAGTATAACCCTTATCTGATTACAGAATGACTTTCCATCAGTAATATCCTTTCATGATTCTATACCAAATAACATTCATTAACCATATATGTGGTAAAAATCTATTAAAATGTAGCTATGTTGCCTTTCAAGGCAGAGAAATGGCAAGCATTTGTTCTGAACCTACACGAGCTAAAGAGCTAAGAAAAGACTAGAAAGAAAAAAAAAAACGGAAAAAAAGATTGTGAAAAGTTCTTGCTTCTAAAAAATTCTTGCTCCTTTTGAACTACTTTACTCAGCTTATATCAGAAAATATCAATGAAAATACTTATCCCTTCAAAATTGATTCTATTTTTCCTAATCATACTCTTTTTATTTCTGTTTTGTTATTTTCTATCTGGCTTTCCAAACACAAACATAAATGCATAAAATTTCTTTGAGTTTAATAGCTTCTTTCGTCACATCTCTTACTTCCATCTTTGTTTCTTTGGACACCATTTCTACTGCAGGTGCTTTGCATACTTTGAGCTTTCAACAGCTTAGACCTGAGGATTATATTTCCCCTTTATCATTTACACACACACACACAAAAGAAAATTATACTTCTAAGTATAAAACTTCTTCATGTCTTACTGTGTCCACAAACTTCTCTTTACATACTTACATTGGTCTGCCCTGCTCAGTCTCTCAGACTTTCCTGTCATTGACATCTTTACTGCCCTGTACTCTGCCTTCTTTCTTTCTGCTTCATGTTCACCAACTGCCTCAACAGATTTAAAAAAAAAAAAAAAGTGAACTGCTTTGATTAAAAAGGTACAACCCAGGTTAAAGAATGTTTTATTTGGTTTAGCGTCTTAACTTGTTCTTAATCAATTTAAGCAAAATTGAAAACAGTCGCTTGGAGATCAATGCAAGAACATCAAAAAAGGGATTTGAAAATATTTTTGTACAACAATATAAACTCATATTTTTAATGAAAATATTTAATTTCTGAGTAGACATATCCTTAATAATAAATAATATCTGTCTTCCCCCGTATATTCTGCACGTAGACCACAAAGAACAATTAACTGAAGAAATCAGTTAACTGAACTTTCACAGAAATTGCAGCACAGAAAGGTAAAATGGTGCTCAGCCAGCAAGTCAGGTACAAAACCTGAAACTGGACCACCCTGCTGCTCTGTCTCCCTGCCAACACTCTCTCTTTCTTGGTTTTGTTTTCTTCAGGTAAACTGTTGAGGATACTGAGTTAGGAGATAAGAGGAGATCTAGACTGTATTCTAAAATGAATGTAAAAGTGGCATATTGAATGTCTTCTCAAGTACATAGGCAAACTGGTTGAATATGGGAGCTCAATAGGAAACTCAGCTGAGGAATATCGGAGCTGATTGGAACGGCCCCATCAATTATATCTGATTTCTACAATTTCATGCTTATCTAAACATCATAGAACCAGATAATCTAGAAACTTTGCAGATAAAGCTAAATTAAGATGCTTGGCTGGGCTCTTAGAACAGAAGTTTACTCAGTAAAGTGCTGTCACAAACCATATCTGCTTAAAGTCATGAAATCACTGGCAAGACTGAGATCATACTGTGTGAATATTAGATAGGGCAAATTCACTGATAATTTCAATGCTTTAATGATTTTCTGAAGTTTGGTGGAATTTTTAATAAGTTTGCTCTATTCTTCCGCGTTGTTTCTTATTGTATTGTGTATTTCAGTTGTTATCCATAGCATGCACGCTGTGGTTTTATGATCTGCCCTGCTTCCTCTGCATCCCCTTTCATTCCCCAAAACTGAACTAACACATGCTCTAGCAGCAAGAAAAGCTTCTGGTGAATTTTTTGATCCTTTCTATCTTTTAATAGCAATTCAGCATCAGGATGTATCTATACATCAGCAAAAATTTTCTTTTATCTCATGAATTTCAGACATTAGATGGTCACCTCTCCTGGATAGACACCAGATTAGTTTATTCTGTAGACAGTTCACAGTGGAGTTCTCTTTTTGAATAACTTCCTAATAAGTAAATGAATGTACTGGTTTCCGCTGATTGAAAGTGCCTCCATCAAGGTACAAAGGCAGACTAAGAAGCCTTTTCGTATTTCATCTGATCTCAGGACATTGAATTGAATCTTTATATAATACTGAATAGACTTCAAGATTTTGTAATTAACATTCAGGGTACTGCTAGTACATGGTCTTACCACTCTCTATATTATGGAAGTGATTACTATTTTTTTCTTGTGGCTCTGCTTTTACTAGCTGTTCCACAGGTTTATCAAAAACTGTGTGTTTCTGCCCTCTGTGCTCTAAAATTGCTATATCAATGGAATTATTTTCCTTTAGACATCAGACTGAAAACACTTTTAAATAGCAAACTAAAACGCTGTTTTTAAAATTGGCTCACAATTAGCCTACTTGTTATTTTCATTTATTGTCTTAATGCTTTTCTAAGGAACTCCAGGATTCTTAAGAAGTTGCTAAGTTTGCATGGGGATGTCTTTTTTAATAATTGTAGTTATCATTAGGTGTCATTAAAATGAAAATATCTGAAGTGCTTCAAAATAACATTTATAAGAATTTGAGAGTAAATGACACTAATGATGAGAGCACCTCAAAGGGTATAATTTAATAATACACAAAATAAGGAAAGCACAACACAAAATTCCCATATCATCTCAAGTTCTAAAAACCTGTATTGGAGCCAAGATACCTGGTGTTTTATCTAAACCTCCAGGAACTCAAATTCCAAATGCTAAAATGTTAAAGATGGAGGATCTAGCTACTGAAATCCTTCCTTAGGGGCTCAAACCAGAGTTTTAGGGCACTGAGTCAGCATTTTTGATAGGGATCTCACATTAAATTGACCTTTTCTGGTGAAAAGATGCATTACCAGTAACCAGCTGCTAACCCTGCCTTGACCTGCCCCAAGTCCCAAGGCTATGGAGGTGTGATATACTCTTTTCTTTCTCGGCTGCAGCCGTTTTCCCAGCCAGTGTAATTCAGATACATAATGTCGGCAGTGAGGGAGGCCACGTGATTAAGTGGGGAGAAGGAAAGAGTAAGAGCACCCTGACTTTAATCCTGATTGGGCCACAGGAGGAACGTGTGACTTTGAGGAACGGCTTGGCTTCCTTAGTGCATCACGGAGCTTACTGGGCTAGATAAGAAGCCCCGCTCTGAAAACCATGGCCATGCCATCCAAGGTAAGCGTTGCATGTAAATAAACAAACAGGAAACAAGTGTCTTCTTTTGTAAAACGTTTCTAAAGAACATTGTTAATGAGACGGTCAGGGCTGAGGCAATGCGGCTAATTGCACTCTGCAGATATAAAAGCAGTGACGCATCCCGTCTTTCCTGAGCATAGGTCTATCATGCAGCTAATGCGCTCAGACTCCTGCAGGAGAAGGTAAAACCTGATGATTGTTTACTGTAGCCAGAGAGGAAAGGTTGCCTATCCACCAGTGGTTGAGCCCCAGCAGCACTGGCCTTTCGAACAGAAAGAGGCTGAGAAGACATTTATAAACCAGGCAGCATTCTGTTCCTTGAGGGAAGCGCACCCTTAAGCTGAAACACGCGCAGGATGCTGCTGAACACCTTGCCTCCTAAGAGCCTCTTCTCGGGGGTAAAGCGGTGGAGAGTAAACAAAAAGGTATATAAATGTAACACATTTCTATAAAATGCGATAAAACATATTTTGATACTGATAAAAGTATGATCAAAGGTTCAAATAAACTTGCTGCATCAATTATATAGTACTTGTGTACTGAGGAATACATTTAAATAATGATTTGCTTCAGAAAATACTTTGAAGACAGCAGAGAAATATATGGTTCTGTTCATTTTTGATCTTCACAAAGCGTAGTTATTTTTGGAAAGACAATTGTTAAAAATATTAATGTTATTGGATGGAGCAGCACAGTTTACAGTAATTGCTACTGGAGTCTGCCTGGTGATTGGCTGTCAATATTTTCACATGAGACTCCCAGCAGAAAAATGTGCTCTTTAGCCTGTACTAAACCAAAAAAATACAGAGAATTCGGGTGAGGAACTGGAAAGTAACATTGTTTCATTTACAGTGAAAACCGCTGCAGTTACAGAGCTCGCACACTGGCTGTGTGTCCCCATATTCTCTGAAAATAGAGTTCGCTTTGGACTGAAGTCCTTCAGCAATAAAAAAAATGCTCTCTTACCAGCTGTACGAAGAGGGGAAGTGACATCACTCTGAAAATAAATATAGAAAAGGGTTTTCTGGAAATATTTATACTTTGTTCATGGATAAAGTGCTGAATGTACAGCCAAGGAGAGCCCGCTGCTCAGCTTGCACCACTTGAAAAGGGGAAGGTTTTTAAACTTGAAAAGATTCTCACTCTGGGGACTTTTTTTATTCTTTTAAAATAACTGACTCTTGACACAACCTTGTCTGTTTTAAAGGCCAAACATTTTCCTTACTCCCAAGTGCTTTGTGAGCCTTAGGGATATATTGTCCCTGGCAAAACCGAGATAGCAATATCCTGGGAACGGGTGATTTCCATCAGGGACAAGAAATCGCTCCAAACCACATTTCATTCTGGTTACGGCATTTTAATGAGATTTGCAAGCCCTTCTGAGACAGTCGCAAGAAACGCTCAGTACCAAACCCTCAACCAGAGTCCTGAAAGTTATTCTAATGTCTCAGCTGAGGATGGACCTAGGACTCCAGCTTTGCTGTGATATTTCTTACATTATAATTAGCATTGACTAATTAAGGGGTGACTAAGTATTGACCTCCCAATTAATTCTGAAAGAAGCTGGATGACTGGAAATACCTACCAACATTTGAGAAGGAGCTTCTACTTAATTGTTTCCTGGAAAACAGCTTTCAAAAATCTTTTTCGATAACTTCCAAACCCCTTCATGGTACTGATTTCAACTTAATCAAGACAGCTACTCTTATTCTAATGAACACACAACATCCTATGAGAATACAAGCAAGTATTTATGTGGGAAATAATAAAATAGTAGCTAGTAATATAACTCTTAATGTACAATAAGAGTGTATATATGTGAATGCACATGAAGGCACCATCATCTGTCTCTCTATGATCACGCCTCAGTCGCTAATAGCTTGTTTGCAGACAGTGTTGCATGGATCCAGATATCGCATTGCCTCAACTCACAGTGAAAAAGCAGCTCATTGAGAACAGGTTCTGTGATACCACAAGGATAAAATAATAAAGGGTCTAAAATGACTTTTAAAAGAAATAAATGGTTAAGAAGCAAATCTTTAGGGGAAAAGGTGATTTTAATTTCATCAGAAATGAACTGCAATTCAGATTGTGCTGTTTTCTCAGTTTACACATTTTGCATTAATGTAGCACGAATTATGTTGCATAAAACAATGAAAATACATGAATTCTACTCATGGAAATTACTCACCCATCAACCAGTGTCAGGTACATTCAGAAGCACATGCATTAAGTTCTGCACTGTGAGTTCAAATAGTTTGTACATGAATAACGCTAGTTGCAAAAATGGAAAAAGGAAGAGATAAGGAAACTTTGGGATCCTTCTGCACTGACTTTTCTTTGACCCAGGAAAGAACAATGAATGTTTGCTTTCCCTTGGAAGGGGTGCCGACAAGGCTACACAAACAAAGAAGCAGAAGCTCAGCTGGTGCAAATTAGGACACTTGCATTGACTTAATGGAACTGCATCCTTTCCACTAGCTAAAGATGTGGACACAAATATTAAAGGTTCCCCTGTTATATTTTTGCAGAACAAGGATCAATGATGAATCCTTCCACAAATCTTTGAGCTTTTCCCAGGTGATGATTTTGAAGATCTGAGCCTGATTTTCTGGTTTTTTTTTGAATGCCCCAAAATATTTGATTCCTCTCGTAACAGTGCTTCTCTGCATTCGGCTTCCGCATGATTTTGTTGATTCTGTAGTACTTCAGCAAAAAAGCCTGGCAGGCCTTTCAGTTCCTTCTCAGTTCACTAGCACTGTGCACTCATCAGTGATGTTCAAGGGGGGCTGGCCATGCACGACTATATGCTTCATTCATTCCTTCTCCCCAAAACTAACTACAATGTCAGAAAATGAGCAAAGGCCAAGCCTGTATTTACGTCAATAAAAAGGCTCTACTCTATTTCCTTTCATATGGAGAAAAAAATTCCATCCACATAAAAGCATATTAAAAATTAAGGCGGATCATAAAAAGAACAACATTCACCAAATTTTACTGACATCTGAAGATATATCTTCTATGCAGGTCTGAAATGAAGTGATACCACATTTGCCTCGAAACGGAACTTTTTTTAAAACAGTAAAAGAAAGCTTGTAATAGCTTGTCATTCTCATCAGTGCTATTAGCATCGAGTAAACTCTGCCCTTGTAAATCCATTGATGTCAGAGGTTTCTGTGGATCTCTTTCTAAATGAGTGTAGAGTTTGGCATAGTGGCTGAACGGGCAGACTCAAAGGATCCTGGTATACAGTTCTTGGACACTGCTATTGTCTTCTCTGTTAGAAAGTCCAAGAGTTTTCTAACGCTATTATTTGGCAAATGCATTTTGGAAGAGAGCCAAAGGACTGCTCTCCTACTGGCTCTTGGGAAGACTGGTACTCCAGCAGAAATCAATAGAGCCCAGTAAAAACAAAGGAAACCAAATGAACATTTCTGTTTGTGACTGTACAACTTCTAAGCTTACATGTGTGCTGCCATAGTAGCTTGTTTCCACTGTTTAATGATACTTAAATTGAACACACTGTTAGAGGGATTATAACAAAGAAGAGCTTATGAAAAGCAATGTAAAAGAGAATAAAAAAAATTAATGTGAAGACTGCAACAAGAAGGAAACAAAGAAGCAGAACTGGGAGAGTAAACTGACCAGGAATGTGAGGAGAGTTTCACGACTAGACATGGGCCCTGGGAATGGATCTTTCAGAATGAAAAAGGAGACTGAACTGTTATGAAACTTCATTTTCAGGAGAATAAAAGAGCGTAGGTTCCTTAACGTTAATTTGAAAAAAGCAGTTTTCCTGAGGCAAGGGCAGCTGGATGCTTTTTGTTAATAAAGCAAGAGCTGATCCAGGTAGAATTCCCTAGCAGTATGTGTATCTTTATCTCTATCCCTTTTGCAAGGGTCACATGAAATCACTACTAAATTATTTCTTGCCGTTCTGATTCTGATGTTTTGCTGAAGTTCAGAAAATGGCTGCCAGCCTAAACTGTGAACTGCTTTAAATCACTTCTATCCAGGTGATGATGAATGCTCTCTAGATTTTATCTATAAAGTGGAAAAAATAAACAAGAATACATTACTCAACCCCTAAGATTTTTTAGAAGCTGAAATTCATCTAAAGGAACACTTGAGTCCTGTCTACCACCCACTGAAGTGATTAGGAATTTCAGCTAAATAAAGAATGAAGGTGAGACTGAAATGTGCATGTAATCAACCTTCACAAAAAATCTAATACAAAGTTAAAACTCTTTTGAGATAAGTGCAAACATGAGATCACTGAAATAACACTGAAAGAAATGAAGGAGACTTTTTAAAATTCCCAACTTGTGCTTTCCTCAAAGCATAATTCAGAACTGATTAAAAGTATTAAATCCTCTTTATGCAAAGGGTTAATAACAAAATTCAAATAGTGGTGTGGTGTCCCATGGATACTCAATAATGAAAATTCAAATGCTCATTTCTTTAAGCCTTTTGTGTCCCTTTTCTAGATAATTGGGTTTTTGCCTAATTTTTGAGGCTATTTAATAACACCTCCTGCTAGACATCTCATGTAAACTCAGCAAGAGGAGGCATCCTGAGTAATAGAAAAGACTTCTGCTCATTTTAAAGCTCAAATTCATACTTTTCTTAACAAAGGAGATCCCCACTGTTAGAGTTTGGCAACCGCCGGGCCATCTACATTGGGGAAGATTGGATTAGGAGGGGCAGCTGACTGTGCAGTAAAGTCTCCACTCTCCAGCAGGATTTTTATGTAAATTCCATTACAATTCATGCTTTTTGGAGATAATGAAATGGATACAAAACACTCCCAAGGTTTCCAAGTCAGCAAAATAATGAACAGGGGCATTCAGAAAGCTGATTTAATACATTTTTAACATTTGGACCCTTGTATGAATAGGATTGGCATTTGTGCAGTGTATCACATGGAACTTGCTTTTAATACCACTGTCTAAAACCCATAGCTTTTCAGGTTATTAGTGATGTGTGAACATCAGCTATCAAGAGTTTTTCTCAGTTTAAGCTCTAATAAGCTGTATCATTTTCCATGTGTTTGCCCGGAGGCAACTTTTACCAAAGAATCAGCCAAATAATTTTGTAAAAAATAATATTTTCAACTCAACAGCTTTAAACAACTGCCTATGAATATGTCACAGCACTTGCTATCAATGAGCTTTCAAATAAGAAGAGTCTGGGGTCAAGAGGGGCCATTACCATGATCATCTTCTCTGTTCTTCTGCACCAGGTATAGAATTTAACTTGTATTTGCTCTGATCATAGTGTGTTTGAACTGGAACTTGGATGAATGCTTTGATATTTCTTCAAATTTGTACATTTACTGATTAAAAAATGACAATGTGTATATATTTGTAAAAGTGTACATGTACACCTAACATGCCTAAGCACACAGTAAGCATTTTTAGATAGACCAGAAATACTCTCACAATGTCGAGTTCCACCTTTCTTCCAATTCAGCTCATAGGAAAACCTCTGGATGCAAAAGATGCAGTGAGAATACCTCCACTACATTGAAGTACCCACACCATCAGGTTCATCCCTCAGCTTAAGATGTAAAAAGACAAAAGACATCATGGGAGGGCAAACACAGAACATAATGCACATGTACCACTGAAGAATTGTGCCAGGCCTTTGGGTACTTCTGGGGTTTGTGTGTTAATTTTAGTATTAACCTATCATTAGTGATAGTCAGGTTCACAGTGCTCAACAGGAATATCTATTTAATAGCAACATCCAAAGCAAAACTGTACTGGTATTATTGATAGTGCTCTGTGTTTCTATACACAACTTCCCTATTGATATAAATTCAACTCTTAGGGTAAAGGGGAAAATATCCACTTCTAGGAGCTGAAAGAAGGAAATTATTAACAATTATCTAAACTACACATGCAGAAAAGTTAGCAAAATTCATAAATTATAAAATACCAGGGCCATTTACGTCTAAAATAGTAAGCTTTCCATGACCTTTTGGTTTAAGTAAATTTTCTTTCAAACAAAAGAAATCTCAAGGAATATTCACAATAAAGTTCTCTTCAACATATATAATCAAAATAGAAATGAAGTAGTGTTCCAAAAATCTTTCAAAAAAGGAATCAACCAAGATCTGAACCACAACAGGGTTTGTATGATGTGAGCATCTAGCTATTAAGGTTCATTATGATGATCAATGAGGTTAAAAGGCGAGTTTATGAATTAAAGTTTCCGAGTTCTGTTGTTTAATGAAAAACATTGAGAAGTTGCAGAAACTAAAATCTGAGAAACAGCTATTCTTATTGTTTAGACCACAAGATCACACTGGTCATATTGTATCATTTAAGAGTAAATGTAATAGGCTTTTCTGAAACAAACAAAAGGAATAACAAGTTATAAACAAACGTGATTTGTGGGGTTTTTTTTGTGGTTCCAAGTTGCTCATTTGGTTATAATCACATACCTTGCTTTTCCTAGGGAAACATTTTGACAAGTAACATCTTGCCACTAACTTCAGGAATAAAAAACAATGTGAGAAGCAACACAGAGAGAAAACACATTAGGATCCAGCTCTCTCTCCATTATACTAAGCAGTAATTACTCTGGAAAGTGCTATTAAGCTAACTACTCAGTGGACCAAATTCGGCTACCAATATTCACACAGACTAACATACTAGCCATCCGTTAGTCCTCCTGGGCCACGCTCTGAACATCATTACACAGTGAGCAGTTACTAATATGAATAGTCACACTGATTTCAATGCAATTATTGAGAAGAAAGAAACAACTCAAGGATGGGTAAAGTCAGTATCAAAATCAATCTCAACAGGAATAAGGACGGCAGAATCAAGTCTTCTGGGAGCAGCCAGTTCACTTAATGCTATAGTCAAACACAGTGAAGAGCATTCATGTCTCATAGACTAAAAACTGGGATGGAAAAAAGCTTCTAATTAGGAATGATAGAAGAGGAGTGGAAAACCTTATTTCTTCTTGCTAGAAGAAATAAGAATATACCTAAGATACAGCAGAATCAAAAGAAAAATAAAAAAGTCACTTTTTTCTGTGTTTAGGAAATGATCAGAGTTGAGTTGTTCTTTGTCACGGAGATATAATACTGTCTTCAGGTGGTCATTGTTTCCACATCACCTCTGAACCACACAAAATCCTTGTCAACATGCTCCTCAAATATTCTCTTGTTTTCTTTCACTGAGTGATTAATAACACTTCACAGCAAGAATGTGCCACATCCATTAAACATTAATACTGAGTTATAGTTTTCTAAATCATAGCTATCCGCTTTGTAGTATTGTGCCTGACTTGTGTTTCAGAAAAAGAAAAATATATTTTTCTGTACTGTCAATTATTTATTCAGCACTGGGCTCTACTGAAATCTCCTGAAAACAATGGGAAAATATCTTTTTGTTTGTTTTTAAAAATACCTGAGTTTGCTTGAAATACACAGTGAGGCACAGTATAAATACGATAAACCATTTGATGAGACCTGAACTGAGAGCACAGCACAATACATCCTTATAGCTAGGACAGCTCATGAGGGCCGCCTGAAGAATTCCCGAAGCAGGAAAAACCCTGCAACAGCCTTACATGGGGGGATGTGAGAAATCCTGAGAAACTGTTTTTTTTCTTTAAACTGGAGAAGAACAGACCTAGTGGTTTTGACACAGAAGAGAGATGTTTCCACTGGACAATTGCTTTCCAGCTGGCCCATCACATTCATTGTTACTGCTGCCTCTGATGCCTTCTGTGAACACAATTTACTAAATCACTTGAGCACATATTTAAAATTATGTACAAGAATAATCTCAGTAAAGTGAATGGAACTATTTATGTGTTTAAAATTAGACACATGCTCAAATGTAAGGCAGGATGAAGCACATAATCCTCTCAACATGGTATTTTCAAGTTGTACTTGAAGCTTGGCGAGGGAAAACACGTACAGTCACAGGGCAATTCACACCTTAGCAATCTTGTCTCTGTGACACTCATTTCAAGCTATTAGACCCGGGGTCCATGGGGAAGATGACTTTTCAGCATGCTGGAGGTGTAGACCTCCTTGAGCACTTTTTGCTGGCTATGCGGCAGAATCTGCTGTGCTCGGAAAAACGTACATCTTAGGGGAAGGATTTGGAACTAATGCTTTCTAGAGCATTCTTAAACTTATGAAATCAAGTCATCAAAATTTTTTTTTAGAGCATCAGTATTTCTCCTCACCGTAATCTAAGTAAAACCTTCCAGCTACCATCTAGTTATACTGGGCTCCCCTCTTAGCCACCCAGTACCCTAAGCATGGGAGAAAGCCCTGGTGCCTAACAGAGAAGTCTGGAATTCATTTGGGGACCCTGGGAAGCCCCAAATCATAACTGTGTCTAGCATATACTGTTTATAGTCAATTTTGTAATCTATGGTAGTTATTACATTTCAAATATAAAGAAGAAGTCTGCACTAAATAATGTGAAAGAGAAGACAAAGAAACCCCATCTCAACATGTGCAGTAGACAATAAAAGCATTCCTGTACATGCACATGAGGAAATTAACAGCATTCCCCACATATTCATTCAAAGCAGTGAACATGCTGTGCTGGATGCACATATGCATTAGAGAAACAAAATTGCTTTAAATAATCAAAATACACAAAGGAACATTTTTCTGTGTGGCTGGAAATAACCCTGACAAATGTTAATGTTTTGCAAATGAAAAACATTCTTTAAGAAACAACAGAAAATAACAAGCAAATTTTCAGACGCATACAAAGTAAGCTCCTATATTAATCTCTGTTATACTACCTAGCTGTATACGAAAATCACTGTGTGATAAGCAAGTACATTCAAACTTTTTTTCCTGAATTATGAATGTATTTTAACAAGACCCAGAGAAGGTCAACAGCATGATTAAAGATATGAAGAAGCTTCCATATGGTGAGATACTAAAGAAGAGTGGACTATCTGAGTTTAGAAAGGAGAAAGGTAGCAACAGATGTTGCTGATGTATAAATTAATGAATTACAAGAAAAGACCTCTGGATTTTTCCCTGTGTGTATCAACAGACAAAAGGGTTCTGTCCAAATTTAGGAACAACGTTTTTAGCATTCCTGCTCTTTCGTTACTCAGCGTATAATTAATCAGTGAAACTCACCGCTGCAGTAATACACTGAGATAAGTTGATTGCAAACAGGATTAGTCACACATGGCTAAGGCCAACATACTGATTAAAAACTGGACAGGACTATACACAACTTCCATTTCTCAGGCTACCAGTTTTGATGCCTCAGAACATAAGGCTGGCAACTGAAAAGTGCAGAAAAAAGCATTGAACTGGCAATTTTTGGATAGGGGAGAAAAAGCTACACGTGGTCTTTTGTCATTGTCTCTGGAAGGTCCTAAACATCACACAACAGGGATAATTTTGCTACGACAATCTCTACATTACATTTGCCTGCAAGCTGTTTTTTCTAATTGAGAGTAGTGACAATATATAATAAGTAAATAAAAAATGAAATTGAAAAGCAAGATTGAGTTGTAGCTAGTGTCTACAATAAATGAAGCTCAAATCCTGCTGTTATGTTTCTGACAACTTTAATGATAATAGATCATCTTGGTTTAGTTGCGCACTGAGAGTGGGCTACAAGGTATGTCACCCACGAGAATGACTAATATGTTATGCTTATCACTTAAGAAGCAGAACTATCTGAATTCTGCTTGCTAACTATGGGGCAGTGCAAATTACCCTGACAGCACTGTGTGTTCTTTCCATACCTTGCTTACAAGCCAGGATTGCTTAGTCCCAACATATTAATAAGTAAGTGCAAGTATTTCAACAATCAGCATTTTAGAATTTGCATGCAAACTCTCATGCTGTGTAATTATACACAGTGCTGGCACTCAAATTAATTAAAGCTGATTTCTCTGTGACTGCAAACTGGTCATATCCCCAGACTTGCTCTAGTATGAAGTCATCACCCTATATTCAACATGACACTTTATGTCCCTAGCATTCTTAGCAATGCTAATATGCAACAACTGTAAATTAGGCAATATTTTAGAGAGCAGCTGACAACCGCTGGTTAGTCGTTGAGTTCCCCCCCCCGACACTTTCCACATAAAAGTAAGAAACCAGTTATTTCCATTGTGCTTGCTTTGTAATTATCTCAACTAACAATGTAAACAAATTACATACATTGTTTCAACAGATACTCGCCCATGTTTGATTAGGGGTTACAGAAAATTTATAAAACACAAAACCCAACAACAACATCACCAGTGTTTGTTTGATGCTAACATACAATTAGTCTCAGACAATTTCAATGTTAATTTAAAAACTCCTTCTCTTTCTCTCTTTCCCTGAAATGGCTTTTTATTTTTAAAAGGCATGCTCTTGCCGATCAAGAATAGGGAATTGGGGAGGCAGAGCAGAAGAGCTGACGGTTAGAGCTGATTAAGATTTCAGGAATCCTCATCAAATAGAGTGGAACTGTATCAGAGACAGTTCTTCGCAGCACAGATCCATAAATGCTGACTTCTGGGGCAGTGCCGAGTTCCAGCCTCTTTCACAATAAAGTCATCTGCTCTGGTTTTACAATTCAGCTGAAAGAAGTCCTTTCTTAATACAATTTTTCAGCAGAGATCTCCTCTGAGAAATTAAAATATTATAGTGATCTTTTATCTCACAAATACGTCTGCAATAGGACCATTCCCCTGTAACAATATGAAACAGAAAATAATATAATCAAGCCCATTGGTATTTTGCATAGGCAAAATTTCATACAGGACGCTTCTTCAACTACAGAACTGAAGTACAGCTACTGAGTTTATGACTTTATTTCCTTGGAGCCACAGACGGCTCGTGCTGCAGAGCCCCACCCTGAGAGCTTCTCCTATTTGTACCAGTAGATTTACCATAGCAAGGGACACCAACAGTTTAAAAATATGGTCTAACTCTCTCACTACACTAGAAAGCACACTCCCAAGTAGCATCAGATCTTTTCTCTCCACATAACCTGTCCCTCGGAAAAGGCAGAGTCAATTGTTTCAAAATATGACAAAAGAGAAATTCACAAGTTGATATCCTGATAAAGCAGATGATGTTGTCCAAAAAAGAACAATGAAAAAAGGATATTCCCTCCATTAGTGCTACAGTGATCACTTAGTTCTTTGCAGCATCGCTGATTACTTTTGTCCTTGTCAACAATTTAAAGGAATGATACACTCTTTTAAAATCACTTTTAACGTGAGGCACTGGGAGAAAGTCTATGACACACCACCATTATTTTTGTAAAGCACAAGGACTAACTTGCCCAGACAGTCCTTGTTTGCCAAATACAGGTAACTGTGGCAGTAATGACAAAAGGCTTAGTTCAACACCATGCCGGTGCATCACTTGAAAGGAGTTACCCTGATTTACACTGGCAAACATTGGTTCACAAGGAGGACTTCTGTATACTAACAACATTAATCAGCATAGTAACTTATCTTCTCTCAGTTGACACAGGAAGTGCTGAAACACCGTAAGGAGAGCAAAACCCACTTTCTTTAGCTTGAACTGAAACATCATTGTGGCTGTTACGCTCATCCCTTCAGTGTCGGGCACATTCAGCTTCTGCTGGATTCGAGGTCCATTTCCATCACTTATGAAAAAGTATAAATCAGAACAAGGTGTGTCGGCTCAAAATGCTCGTGTCAGATAAAAACGTGGAAATGCTAGAAAGACTTATTTTGGGTTAACAGAAACTGAAAACAGCAGAAATATAGGGGGATAAATATAGACTTGGCAAATATTTGCAGAATCAATTGAGCCTAAGCAATAAGAATATTTAGAATACCTTTGATAATGTTTTAAAACTTAGTAAAGGCCATATATTCTGTGAGAAATTCAAGAAAGAGTGAAACTAGGCAAAGGAAAAAAGTATTCCCAGGTCATATCTTTCTAAATGTTGGCTTCTTTTCCAACACTGCAGTATATTCACGTACTTCTGTTCTCTAATCGGACATGCTAGGCCCAAGGACTTGTCTCTATTGCCAATCTGAATATCATCCTTATGAACATTGTTGCAGTTCAGATAGTAATAGAAACAAGCGTTATTTTGTGGAGTTTCTTGTTTGTTATAGCATGGCAATAACATTCTTTGAGACATGTCTACAGTGCTAATCTATACGGGCTTAAGTACCAACATTGCTAGTACTCCAATTGAGAGAGTTTTACACATGTAGCTGGAGTTTGCTCCCAGAAAAGGCATAAATCAATATCAAAAAATGATAGACTAAAGGGAATTATTGTGCAACCTTCCTTCTTCAACACTGGGGATATCATTCTTAGTGGTCTTGAAAGCTCAGTTTTATGGTACTAGCTATAAATGCTATAATCTCCATTAAATATTTCAGAAGATGACATTCAGCATCAGTGATAAATTGGTCCTACAGTTGGGGCAGCACAGTTTCAGTGGCACTGTAAGAACAGGATTTTGACCGCAAAAGCCTTCCTGGGGTATTATTGCTTTCTCAAAAAAGTCAGTGAACTCGCATCCTTAGGATCACTTCAGGGTGGATCCTCAGATTAGCACACACCTCATTCTTAGCCAGGTGCCATTGCATGAGTTGGAATAGAAGGAACAAGACTAGAGTTCGGTCACTGATGTCCAGGCCTCTTTGCTGACCTATTACACAGGCTCTATTCATACAGAAGAAGGAGATGACAGATGCAACTCAACAAAACATGACTTCAGTATGAGGAGCTCTTCTACTGGGACGTCTGGAAGACCTCTTGTAACTGCTAAGATAAGGTGAGATATAAGATAAGATGGGCTCTGTTCACCATCTCTGAGCTTCACAGGGATGTCACTACCAATTGATTTCATACTAGAATTAGTTGGAGAGAAGTCAACAGCCTGTGCCATTATGCTCCAGAGTGTGCTGCATTTCTGAGGGGCTGAGCCATTTGGAAAAAAAGATAAGCACTATGGGACCATGGATAAAAAGTATTACGTTGTTATCACTGTTACGAAGAAATAAATAATTGATCACTGAATTGATTAAGTAAACTATTGCCCTTCTCAGGAATTATTTAGATATGCCACGTCTGTTTAGAGTAAAAGAAAAGAAAAGAACTCTGAATATAGACCTTTAATGAGCCCATCTAATTGTTAATGCAGGAGCAGCTTACGCTTCTTGAGAAATTACGGAAAACATGTTTAGTTGATAAACATGTTTAGAGACAAATTTTCGTCTCTTCTCGTTCATTAAAAGAGATGTTTGGAAGGCAAGGTCTATATAGTCAAGGGTAATAAGTGTATGAACTCCCCAAAAGGATGCTTGGAAATAACAACACATGAAACAATAGTTCTTTGTTGGATCCGTCTCCTGTCCACTGAGTTCATTTTAAAAGAACCAGTAGAAATCAAGAGTCAGAGCGCTGCAGATTTTCTAATCCAGTAGCCATGATTTCCTTACAGTTGATATATGACCTAGAGCACAACTGTTTTTTCTGTGGTAGTCCTGAAAAACCTTACAATGGACTAACTTTGCAGTGAATAACTTTAAATAAGTGAGATGCATGAAGTTAACCTGAGGCATAAAAATCACAGCTGATGCTATCTGAAAAGAACAACTAAGAACAACCAGATACAGCATGTGTGCAACAAACAACTCCGGAGTCTACCACATAAGAGAAAGCAGAACACAGGCCTGAAAAGGACCCTTGGGCTTTCAAGGCAATAATTTGAAAACCTCAATATGTCTTGCACATTAATCCAAAATGTGGAAGCCTAGAAAAGAAGTTTGTGTAGCAAAATAGCCTTTCTCACCAAATCATGTACCTTTCATCCCATGGACACTATGGGATTATTCTACCATGCCATGTACAAACTGAGAAGTTTCATAATGACTGATGAAATTACTGATCATTCAATTAATAAGGATTTTTGGTAAGCATAAACTGACCAAAAACAAATGAATGAGATTTATTATACTGAGTTTATTTTACCAATTTGACTAAGAGCAGCAAGTTGCTGCTTAGCTTTTATCTCCTGGTTCATTTCCGTGTTTTGCAGCTCAAGAATCTCAAAGCTCTACATAAAGTTAACTTCAGACTTCTAATAAGAGACTGCTGAAGCTGACAGAGAAATTGTTGAGACTGGTTCTGCAGCTCACTCTTTGTGACTGAGCAGATGTATTTCTAAATTTTCCTTCCCATCATTTACCAGCTCCTTCTCCACTATATTTAGGATTGAATGCTCATTTTCTGAACATCTTCCATCCTGTTGGGTTTGTTCCACATTTAAGAATCAGTAGGTCAAATGTGCTCCACACTATTTTGTTAGACTTGTTAAAATCAAACCGAAACTGTATGATTAACAATATGAATCATCTGTGTTGGGTTTTTTTTTTTAAACAGGAAAGTAAACAAGTACTTGTCTAAAGCTCCACCTGCTTTGCTGCTGTTATGGTGCTGTGCATATCAGAGAAAACAATTCCCCCTTCTCAAGGCTGAACTAAAATTAGGCTCCACCTGCAAGATGTTAGTGAAATCTTACACAGCTGCATTCCAGAGACAAGTTCCACAGATTGCTTTTGGAAAGCACTGTGCATTTCTGGCAAAATCAAAATCAAACTTGTTAGCTTTTTTTGCCTAACTTTTCAAAAATGTATTATTAATGATAAATGTAATTATTATCACACTAATCATGCTGATAAGTAATCTCAAAAATAGATCCATTTAAAATGTAATTTTACACCCACATCCCACTGTATTTAACCACTTCTTTGCAAATGCAGGCAGTAATCATAATAATACTTAGCACTTAGACAGCACTTTATTCATTTATAGACACTTCTGTGGCACTCATCACCAGAGTAACTTTATTTTCTTTATTATGTCTTCAAAGTGCTGCACTGACATTAACAAATTAATCCTCGTGGCACTTCAGTGAGAAAGGAATAAGTCTGAACATGTACTATTTACTAAGCAAAACTCTACTCTTATCCACCCTCAATAGCCTCTTACTCGCTAACAGAGTGAGTAGGAACATTAGAACATAGATCACAAGGACTACAAAGCTATTAAAAAATATTCCAATTCCAACTTTGAAGTGACAAACAACATTGCTATTGACTTCAGTAGTAGAAGAGCCTAAATATATATTCCTACCTTTTTTCACAATACTTATTTCTGACAAGTGAATGCTAAATATTCCAATGTATGGAATTGTTGGAAGTGTCTGCACAACTGCGAACACAACAAACAAATCAGTATTTCATTTAGCAAATGGGAGTGAGCTATATGGACTTTCTTTTTTTCAGAGGTGATGGGCTTTTAAGAACTTCATTTTAAAATAGAGCTTGTGCATACTGAAGACTGAAGTGAAATTTGTGTCAGTTTTCATTCGTTGTATTTACAGAAAGACAATTCCTTATATGAGACTTTTAGTAACAATTTAAATGTAAAGTGGATTAACTAGATATAAGTCAGCTAATATAGGAAACAAAAGATGAAAACAGATACAGTCTTATTAGGTATTCAATAGCTCCTCTGCAGATAAAATCTAATAAATGAGAAAATATATTCTCAAAATAAGGCCCTGGGATGTACAGTGTCATTAACCAGTCGTAAGACAATATAATCGATACCTGTAACTGAGGACAGACCCACAATGGATAATTAATGTCACATTTTCTTTTGCATGCTAAGATATTATAACATAAAAATAATTGAATCAAAATAGGCTACCAACCACAGTGTGTGAGTAAACATTTTGTTTACCGTGCTTCCCAATTGTTACTGTCAAAAAAGAAATATAAAAGGAGGTTTAGCTTTCAGCTCCTAGATAGTGAACTCCTCTCTCTTTCCACACTACAGGCCATTAAAGACTTGACGGCCCCCTGAGACCAAGTAATTCTAGTGCACAATATAACAAAAGAGTCGGTACACTGGCGGTGTGGGAGTGGACTGGGGCACTTAGATAAGTTTCATTCATTGCAGTAGCCCAAGGGAACAGTGCATCAAGCCAGCTGCACTGGCTCAGTTCATCCTGTAACTTTACACTATTTTCCCTCTAAGTCACTACTAATCCCTCGGGTTTACATGTTTTTTTGGGCGGCATCAGAGAAAAGCAGTGTGAAATTGCCTGAAAGCCTCTTTATAAATAAGACTTATGATATAGACCAGTTCTGTTGTTGAAAGACTGAAAGAAATGCCCTTGAGGATCGCAAGAACCATTTTACAAGTCTCCCACTGTGACTTTTTTTGTCTCTGTCTAATGACTGATAACTTTAAAGAAAAAACCCAACAAACAAACAACCATTCCCAGCTTCCTCTTTTAACTTAAAATATATCTGGTTTAAACTGTAAATATGCCCGTTTTCTTCTGTTCACCTAACACCAATATATCCAATACAAAATATCCTTCACTTAAGTATTTTGGATATCTTGTTACTAACAAATTGTCTCTTTTTAAAGATTTGTCTTACTCCCTGGGAAGTTTTCATGCCCTGGGACAAATTCCCACTGGATGTGTGGGTGTGGCTGCACTGAAGACAAGAGGAGGTGAGTTCACTAATACCAGGTCTGGGTTAGCCCGGACACTTCACATGCGTGCATATGTAAGGCACATGCCACTAGTCTTGTGTCTCTGCCTGATATTCGGTCCATCAAACTGAGACACAGTGATGATCACTCATCCAAGGAAAGGTTTCAAACTGACCCTGCGTATCATTTAAACCCAACCGCAGTTCTGAGTCTGAGAAGCCATTTCATATGAGGAAATGTCTGGGATGGCAAAATGTGGTAGTTCAGGGATAAATGTTGTTTTAATCATGCAAGCAACTAGCACAAGGTGCTGGCAAAGACGGATTCTGCACAATTCAGAATTTAGATGATTAGCAAATTGGATCTCATTAATAAGAAACAAAATCTGTGGTAAGAATTTTTTTTTTTTGAAAATGTTAAAGCCTGGAAATTTCCAGATTCTCACCAAGAGTCAGAGTGTTTCAAATCACACTGAACACATCATCTCCTGACCTCATGCCTGACTCTTTATCTAAAATAAGCCTCTAAAATTAAGTCTCAGAGATGCAATCTTATATAGTACCATCTCATTGACCCTTCTTGCAGCCGTAGTGCCTGGTTGCTGACAATGATAGTTCTCAAATGAGTACCATATGGGACACATCCATAAGGCCCACCAAAGATGCCAAGTACTAGTTGTCTTACCTTTGTGGGATTGTGTTTGGAAATTTTGCTTTCTCAATCTTCACTTTTTGGGAAAGTTTGTATAGTGCAGTACCACAGCCTTCAGTACTCTAATAGTAATATCTGGAATCAGTCATTAGATGATGTAATGTTCTCTGCTTACAGAATAATTAATAATACAATCCCTACTTCTGAACTCAGTTTCCATTTCTTTAGTATTTGTTTTATTTTAGGGATGTAAAAAAGATGTTGCAGAGATAATTATATCTAATGTCAGACTACTTCAAGTATAAAGCTTTTTTCTTCTTGTTAACATTGGTTATGCCATTTGAACCACACTAAAACAACTGTAAATTGGCTTACTGGCTTTCCACTAAGGGAAGTTTAAAACATTCATCTTTGAATGAAAACTTGTTTCTTCAGTTCTAGTTAAAGATCATGACAAATATATTTGCCTTTTAACTATAGCAAATGAATTATTAAGTTTCATGACACTTCCATTTTTTTAGTGGAAAACAATACGTATTCATGACTATACCTATATCTGTACCTATCTATTTGGTACCAGCGTAAATTAAGTGATGCTTAGGACAGATTTATCCTTTAGACAGAAATATGGATGAAACAGGCACAAAACTACGTCTATGTTGATGGTTCATCGATCAATTTGCTATTGATTCTTTCATTAACAGCATCAACTCACTTATATTGAAACCTACAAAGCTCCTTAGCAGACAAGTTGAAAAGCCATTGCTTTTTGATGATAACTTTCTTGTTAAAGCCAGTGACAAAGATCCTATCTAATGGGGTCAGTTCAAGGGCCTGAAAAGCAGAAAGGGAGGCAGAACTGATAAGTGAAAAACTAAGAGTTTCGTCCTAAATAAATTACCTAAGAGTACTTGCTTTGGAATTACTCTGTATTCTCTGAAAAATTTCAATCTATATGGCACAGTATGAAACGGAAAAGAGCTAATTAGTGTGAGGGGATATAACTGCAAGGCAGAATGACAAAAGTCAGTATGTTTCTAAATTTTCTGCAGAATAGATCCTCTCAGCATAACAACTGGGATGTATATTTATGTAATGGATAAGCATATCTCCAAAAGCTGTGTTTTTTTCTGTATGTCAGGAAGTGCTCAAAAAGCACTCATCATTGGTAGTAAATGTTTGGACAATTCAGGCAATAGAACATTTTTCCATGGCTGTCTGTTTACCAGTATCTTTCATCCTTGCTACACAAAAAAATACCTGTTAACTTATGTAAGCTGTACTTTAGGAAAGGTGTTCTGCTTGGACTCAAATACTTCTGAGTTTTCCCGAAGTCGTCTGTGAAACTGTAAGATAATTTGAAAAATCGTATCTAGTTTTATGGGGCTTAGCAGGTAAAAAATGTGATGGTACTTTAGCGAGTTTTACGTCTACTTCTGGTAGACTCAATCATTACAAAGCAACCATTACTGTTTACTTTCATTATTCCTTTTGTGCATAGGATTTTCTGAAAGATGTGCTATTTCATGCCATATACCTGTCCTGAAAACAGTGGAGGAAGAGAACAATGGCATGGCCTCGAGTGCTTTGTTTATCGCAGCATTTTTCTGAGCAGCAGTATGTTTCTATATGGCAGAAGTTGCTTTTGACATGCAGATCAAGCAAGATGGTCAATACAGAGTCTTCCCTTTCCGGGCATTCCAGTCATTCCACAGTGGGACGCCTCTCCTTTCAGTGTCTCTAGCCCTTGGTTTCCTTTTGTAACTCGGTGTCTTACCACTGCCCCTTTGGCACAAATTCCTTATCAGAGGTATTTTCTGAATTTGATCTATCAAGCAGAGTTTCTTCCTTTCCTTTCCCTTCCGAAAGATTCCGTGGCCAAGTCTTCACTCTGACTTTCTCTTCCTAAGAAATAGTTGTTCTCAGATGCTCTACTACTCTGCAATTTGGTGCAAGTTTCTTTTTAGCTGAGAGTGAATGAGGATAGTAAATCTGGATTGTACTGCCTCGACAATATGCCATGGCCTTTTCTCAGGGAAGAATAGGGAGGGAAACCTTGGGCCTATTCATTAGTCTGACTGATATTTTTTTCTTAGTTGACAGCTAGCACTGAGAGTACTTCAAAGGTATTAGATAAAGAAGAAGGAACAGAGGGCCAGCACATCCATAAAATCCATTTATTTAATAAACCATAAAAAGCTTCAGAGCACGAGTGAGATGTCTACAAGTGCACAGAGCCAGCTTTCTCTCCAACCTTTCACTACCACTGTTGGGTATCAGCAAGAACTGGAAAACATAAGCTGTTTGAAAATGGCCACACTTTGACCTGAATAAACAACAGCGCTTATTTATAGCAATCTGTATAGCAAGACAAGAAGGCCCAGGTTTAATACAAAACAGCTAGATTTTCTTGAGCCAGCAACGAGCAGACTTCCAGGGAGTCCAACACAAGTTTGACATCAGTATCTAACATGTATGTAACATCCTCAATAGCAACAGTCATAAGCAGGCTTGGCACAGAGCTCTCTCAATGTAGCTGTGCTAGATCAAAACTAGATTAACTTGGCTTTAGTCTCTTATTTCTTGAGATAGTCACCTCTGGCATTTACATCAGCATTCACATTCCCTTCAGTCCCTTGGTAATTACAAATTCCTTGAGGCTAAATGGATATTGGAAGCATATGTAAACTCACTTGAGTATCTCGGTCAATAAACCTTTGATGAATTGATGGGAACCAAATTGGTGCCAAATCCAAACTTTCTAACTTTCTAGAGAACCTTCAGGTGCTGAATTTGTGGCCTGAAAATATTTACTTTAGATAAGTTATCTCAATCTATATATGAGTTTTCTTGGTATCTTGTCCAGTGTGCTACTGTGGCAAATGATATTACAGGTCACTTTAGGGTCAATAAGAATAGCTATAGTTTTCTTTTGAAGCTCGCCTTGAACTTTTACTACTGAGTACATAGTAAATCCAAGACTTGGTCATACATGCTTCATGCAATCAGAAAGCCTGACTGTCACTTCCCAGCTGTTACCAACTGTTCTGCCACAGGTGTAGGTCAATACGGTCATTCGCTCCCCAGAAGCATAGCCATGGCTTCAATACCGAACTGATGTTGGCCAATAACTGGCAAGAAGGGATTGTTCGGTGCTGCTGTCCTAGTTATCATTTATTTCATTATCTTTTATGTATTTTCTCTTGAGACTAACTGGGTGCTTTCATCTTGGCTGAGGTGTGCCAGTTGGTTATGTTTCATACTGCAACTTTTTAAATTTGTTTTAATTTGACTGCTTTAAAATTCTTTGCTTGCATTGGCAATATTCTCCAGGTGTATACTGACACTTTTCTGAGAGGTCTTTTCTTGCAATATATCAGCTGGGTTTGAACTCGTCACTCTTAGACAAAGAGGTAAAGATCATACGTGAAATTACGATGCACAACCTACACCTCACACACGACTCAGGAGTTCTGTTTGGCTTTTTAGAGGAGAACAAATCTGTGGCTTTAGTTTAGCGAGGTTCTGTGCACTCTCCAGAGTGCTGGTAGCAGCTGTTAACTGCCAAATGCTATTTCCAGGGTTGTACTTCCATTAATCACTGTGCAGGTGCATGGACGAAAAATGGCTTTCTGGCATGATAAGGTGTTCAAGAAGCTGAAGTTAGACAAAAGAGCTATATTGATGTTAAATCTATTCAAGATGAAGGGTCAAAAAACCCAGTGCTTTCCTCATGAAAAGAACAAAATTATTTGTGACAATTATTTCAAGTTTTAGGATTTTCATAAACGATTCTAATTTTTATAAAGGAGACCATAGAAAGAAAAATACTGTACTTTTAAAGTAAAACATTCTTAGGTGTTCATAGTGCTCCCTATGGTTGTTGTCTCAGATTTATATTTAGCAGGTGTTATTTTCTCAGACATGTCTAAAGACTGGATATTATTTTTCTCAGAGTAACTATGAAAAACGGAATAGTTGCTGTCAATATTGGGAAAACCAGCCAAAAATCTAATTGTATGGATCATATAACATGGATGGGTTATAAAAGGTAACAGCGATCTTCCATAAAGGTTTGTATAGTCAACTCATCCAGGTTACTCTGAAGTAAACATCCCATTAATTGTCCACACAGTTATGTGTCTGTAAAAAAGTACGTAATTTAATATACAATTTTTACATGTTAGCTACTGCATGTGTGTAGGTAGGACCCAAACAATCTTGATCAGACTGCTTTTGACATAGGCTAACAGTTATCATAAAGCTTCCATAAAGTCCCTGCTGGTATTTAATATTTGATATGATAGAGAGAAATAAATGTTCATGTCCTATAAGTTGAGTGTGTAACACTGAAAATTGTATTGGATGGGACACACGAAATTGGAAAAGAGCTGGAAAGAGCTGAGACGTGACTTCAGACAAAATCTTCTCCTGAGTAAATAATAAGCACAAAGAGACTTCTTGTGCCTGTTCCCTATTTTTGCATTAGGCAGTGGAGCTGGCCCTGACTGCTCATGTAATGTCTTGTAAAGAGGCTTCTCTGATCAAAACCTTCTCTGGAGGAACCGTGCTTTCCTTTGGCACATGCCACCAGTAAATTTCCTGTTGCTGCTGGGCATTTTGAATCTGACACTATAAAGAGTATCTATCTGAAGGACAAGACTCTAGTCCCAAATGAATATTCTCTAATTTATATCCAATGTTTTCACTCAGTACTGTTTTTTTATATTTCAATTGCATTGTCTTCAATTTTCAATACCTAATTTGCTTGCTGTAAAAAAAAAAAAGATGCTCATTAAATAGTTTTGTTAAGTGTCAGTTTCCTGCAGCAGTTCATGCCTAACATCAGTAGTTAGATGTGTGGCACCAGCATTGTTCAGCCTGTGTAAAGCATATTCAGAGCTGAAAGTGATTTGGAGAGGGAAATTTCAAAGGTGACAGCTGTTCATATCTCATCAAAAACCCCACTGCTCTTCTGTTCCATGAAATTTTTACTCCTACCTTGACTCTAATATATACTCTGGAAATCTGCTGTGTCTCAAAATATCACTGAAGCACCTCATGAGAGCCCTTAAAAAAATATTCTGCTACATCACGGATGCTATATTAATATGTAGAAGAGAAAGACACAGAAGACAGTTGTCAGATACTATAAACTCTAAGTGAGCTGAATTATTTCTTCTAAGGTGAGTTATGATAAGCATGAAATCTAATTCTTTTTTTTCCTTCAATTTTTTTAAAACATTAATTATTAAGTGGATTTCATTTTTCAGTCTTATTACCATGATGTTAAGAAACTTCATAAACAAGAAAATAATCTGGATTCCACTAATTGTCCACGAGCACGGAAACTCCTTTCAAATCTACCTGCAAGTGCTACACGTGATTGCTGTGAAGTGGGAAGTCTCATCCTTAATCCAGCCTACAACATTACTTGCATTGGGTCAGACTAATGGAAACAATTTCTCTATCTTCCATTTTAATTTTCTTTTTTTTTTTCCCTTACTGCTCTGACAGCATACAAAATGGTATCTATTTTCTGCAGAGTCACATTCCAACTCTGCTGGCTTAAAAAAGTAGCTTTCACTGAGGGTCGATCTAGGGTCTCCTACCTTTGAGCCTGAGTTCTATCTCAGAATGAAAATGAAAGTAATGCATTTCCATATAGCTTATGTGCCACGCTGATGCTAGAAAATTATAATTTAAAAATAGGATTGAGAAGGACCTTTACAACTCACGTAGTCCAACCCTCTGCCCAAGGTGGGATCTGCTATGCTTTCTGTAATCGTCAACAGACGTTTGTCCAATCTGTTTTTAAAGAATTTGCGTAAAGGAGATTCCACAGGTGATACAATGCAGCACTTCCATAGGTCTCGCTTAGACAATTTTTCCCAATACCTAATCTGACTCTTCCTTCGTGAAATACATTACACACACCTGAAAGAGGTAAAGACTTTATTTTTCATATTTGATGCTCTTTGTCATGTCTTCCCCTCGTTTTTTTGTATCAGAGCACGACTATCTTATAATAAATGTTTAGAACTAATTTTCAAAGGCTGAAAAGCTACTTCTCAAACAAAACAGACCAAAACTAATAGAGCTTTGAATGCCGTTATGCTATCACACCATTTCTTCTCACAGTAAAATGCTTAGCAGATACAGTACTTAACTATAATAGTGCATAATTTTTTACACCTGTAATTGACATCTTGGGACAGTGTTTGGGCAACAAATTTACAAGCACATAATATAGAGACTAAACCAGGAGTACCATTATGATAACCCTTAACAGTTCTAGTCTGCTTTTATAATAAAATAATGGAAAAATTCTATGTGGGAATACCCTGAAGGAAAAAAAGAAAGATTAAGAACAACTTTTTTCAAGCAAAACTATGAGCAGACAAGCGCAGCACTGAGGGAGTTATTGCCCTTCTCTTGATGCATGAGTCAAAGTGAAGTTTTTGGCTGAAATTGAGAAGCAGAGGAACTTAAGTTACAAAGGTGACAAACAGTGATTTTCCTGAGTTGAAGGAGACAAGACAGACTTCCATTAAAAAAAAAAAAAAGCCTAAAGAAGTCCCTGATCGCTGGAAACTGGCAAACAAGATTCAGAAACTTATTTTCTATTCTCTTCAAGAACTCCAAAGCACATTTAAGGCAGTCTACATTTTCTGAATAAATACACCTGATTGATAGAAAAAAAACCAAAGAGAGAGTAAGACCTATGGAAAACCTAGACAGGTAAAACCCAGTAGCTCTCAAACACTTAACAAGCGCTGATTCTCTGTTGATTTAAATCCTTATAGCTCCTTTAATGTCAATATATATTCGCTGTGGATTGTCTTGAGGATCAAATCCTGATACTGCTGAAACCAATGGCAGACTCAGATCTGAGGGGAAATATTATTTCCTTATTCATAACTGAAGCATATTTCTCATTTATTTCAAAATTCCTGATCAAGATAACCAGCCATACGTTCAGGTAAAGTATTAACAATGAGCACAAAAATGGACCCTGCAAGATATTAGAAAATACACAATAATTTGGAATGAACTTTCTAATCATCCATGAGCCAAATGAAGATGGAATTAAAAAAAAAAAAAACCCAAACAAAAAACAAACCATAAAGGTGAACCAACCACTTGCATGTCATTTTCATTTATATTTTCATTAAAAATAATTACCTCTGCAAGCTTTGGAGTTAGAGCTTTTCTATATTAATGTGTGTTCCTAAAAGCAAAATCTAGAATAAAAGGTTTTACATCTAAAATACTAATTGGAAAGTTTTAATATCAGAAATATCTCATAAATTAGACTCATCAGGAAGGTGATCAAAACCAAATTTAGTTAGACATTAGTTTTATTTATTTTAAACTAGACATTTCCTTGACATTCACTTACTGTGTTTCACTTGCACAGCTTGATGGGATGAATTTACTAAAAAAAAACCCAACCTTCTCACCTATTTTACCCATTTATTCTTACTCGGGTTTTATGCAGACATTACTACCACGAAGGACTAAGTAGCATCCAATAACAACTAACAAGAAATAAGGAAGCTACAGGGTAAAAAGTGCTCTGCACAGTGTACTGTTTGCTGCTTAAAAGAGAACTGTTGATGGACAAGAGACAGTCCCTGGAAAGTTGTTTGGCCAATAGCAGCTGTTAGGCAGTAGTATAAAACAGCCTTTATATAAAATGTGCATTTTATGGTTCCTAGTACAGAAGATCAAAAATTAAATATATGCAGAAACATAATTAAAGGATTAATGGCCAAAGCTTCTACATAAAGGGAGAGATTTCCAGGAAAAAAAAAGTGTGTTATAAGCATTTTTTAACAACTAGGCTTTAAAAACAAACTTGAAAATAGAAAAACAACAGTTCTCTTGTGCTGGAAAGGTCATATTAAACAATTCCACACTGGCTTTATCCGCCTTAAGAACTAGGAACAGGTTTTTCCTCTTTAACTTGCCAAAATGTGATTCTCAGCCTTGTGGGCAGAACCATGAATCAGAGCTCCTTGGTTTCAACAGGTAATCAAAAGAAAAGGTTCACTTATTTAAAGTAGTTCACAAATACAATGCACCTGAGCAACACATTTTCTGAGTTCAACTGCCATACTTTCGCTTGTATTCTATATGCAACCTCAAGTGGCTATTTTAACACTCTAGTATAAGGAATTAGGATCTTCCCTAAAGAAAAGAAATGTTTTTTATTTCTTTCTTTCTTTCTTTCTTTCTTTCTTTCTTTCTTTCTTTCTTTCTTTCTTTGTTGTTTGTCTCCCAAGAAGTACTACCTTGGCTTGAAGAAAATCCTTTCTCTCTCATCCTGGACAGGTATGCAACTGAAATCCCCAATCTCTTGCATTAGTTCCTTTTCAATAAGCCATTAGAAAAATAGATGTTGGCAGGGAAAAACAGTTAACTACACCTTTTGTGAGTAGTCTGAGTGGGTTAGCTGGAGTATAATGTAGACAACCTCTGGGATTCAGAATGGCCAAGCCGTCAGGGAGCTTCCAAACATTCTCTTTGGTAACAGATAGTAAGCACTTCAGCTCAAACTGTGTTGTCATATGTTTTATTCATAGGCCATCATAAGGGCCGCCAAACAGATTATCATGTTTACATCAGGCCTCCTCAGAGAGATAAATTCTTTAATAGTTGAACTGGCAGGGTCAGTCAGTACAGAGATGCCTGCCGGGCAACCAAATAATAAATAAGAAAAAAGGAAAGAAAGAAAGAAGAAATGAAATCAAACATCGAACAGCTTAATGATGTCCTTCAGCAGTCACCAATCAATATATTTTATCTCTTGCTGAAAAGGTTATATTAAGGTTTCATCATTTTAGCGGCATCATCCTTTTTGTGTGAAGTGAGTAATTGCAGAGGTGCACAGAAAAAGCAGAGCCTAGAAAAGTATAACTTCATTGGAGCTGACAAACCTTTACAAATACTTATTTGTGATGTTGCATCTCTTTAGTGATTTGGGTTCCTTGTGTAATCAAAGTGCCACATGGAGTTTTCCTATTGTTTGTTGCTGAAAGTAAATGTGTTTTAGCAGGCACAAAGGCACAGAGCATTGCTATTTGTGCTGGAGACTCTAATTTTAGGGCTGGATGTAAGACAAAACAGGTTCAGGGGCCACTACTTATCTACATGTGCGTACATATACAGTCACTCCATTGTTGGTATTTTTGTATTAAGGAGGTAATATATGTAAAACCAGCAAATGTGGGATTATTCTCACCAATATTAATGTATGTGGCATTTAAAGGGTGTAAAGATTAGCTTGATATTTGCCAAGAATGCTCTCAGTTTCCATTTTTATAGAAAATGTTGTTGATAGCACCACTTAGATTTGAAATTGTACTCAACTGTTCCTTTTTTTCAAACCCTCCAGGTTCTTATGAAAATTTGTTTTTTTAAAACAGAGTAGATCCAAAATACCAACTGACTCTTGCTCATTCCAGCTGAAACATGTCTATAGCCTTCTCTCATTCTGCCTAGGGAAATTGGCTCTTCTCTGTCCACTCTTCCTCATCCCAGTTTTTTTAATCCCTCACCCCACAAATTTAAGGGCAGCTCTTGAAACCAACCTGCTGCCTCGACCACATAATCTCTGGTGTTTTCCGCTTCCTTCCCTATCTTATTTCATCAAATTCAACTTTCTACAACATTTTAAATACAGTGGCTTTTTTTTTATTCCTCTCGTGTTATTTCATCTCCTTTTCCAATGGCTGCACCTACCCTTCCTTTTTTGGGCTTCTCATATTTTCATTTGTTTATTATAATTTTTCTCCTTCTAAGTTTGACATGGTCAACCTCCTCGACCAGACAACTGCCGTGTATTTATCTTTCTGATGCTGCAAGCATTTTAAGACGCTCAACAGATCAGATAGGAGCGTAGTAGAATCTTAGAGTAAAGACAGGACGAAAAGGTGTTCCATGAGTTAAGGTGTTTAATTACTATTCATAAGTATTCAGTTCCTTTCTATCCTGTGACACATAGTGTATGTATAATCTTTATTCAGACACTTTGCCTTTTCGTACCTTTCTCTCCTCTCCTAAAACGTGAAGAGCAGTACTTCCATCATACACTCTTTTAAGAAAAATCCATTGCAATGTGAAGTGGACAATAACTACAATAATGTAAGTACCTCAAAACTTGTACCGAGCCTTGGGGTGTTTAGCTGATTTGTGCACTGCACCTAATTTATTCCTTCGGAACAGGAATTACCTCTAAATTTTAGTAAAGCAATATCAGAAACTAAACAAGAAAAAAATAAACAAAGAAAAAATGGAAGTTCATAGAAATAAAGGAAAATCAAAACTATGGACTACCAGAATTATTGCCCTTAGAAAAGAGATGTTTGTCGCATGCCTTTGGTCATGGACAAGGAGGGAGGGAGACACTGGCTTGAAGATCTATGAATATCAGGAATTTGAAGCAATAGCATGCCAATAGCTACAGCAAATGTTTGTAAATTGAAATACTGTTTTACTTTGGAGAGATCTGCTTATTAATTCACAAACAGCAGACGTACTTCATTGGGCATACAGCTTCTGTTTCCCCATTATGTACAGATTCATGGCTCAGTACCTAACATGTTGGCAGATGAAAACATTTTGAAAAAAATATTTTTTATACATTCTGTTGTGTTAAATTCAGTTACATGGCATCCGATTAAGCTGCTGGAAGCTAGAGTGATGAATTGCAAGAAAACATGATGAGACATAACAAGCTGCAACGAAGTTGGCCAGGGTATAAGAAATGTGCATGAGGCAGTGAGTTAAAAAGATACAAAGGTACGAATCCAAATCATCAACAACATCTAAGTGGCACACCACATAGTGTGAGGGGCAACACAAGAAAAATTTGCTGTTTCTTTTGTCCTTAGTTGTTCCATGGTGGGCTTATAACTTCGAATAAATAATAGCTCATGAAGGCAACAAGTAATTGAGTGAGGAGCTGGCAACTGGTAAGACATACAGAAGCTTTGATTCCTTCGCTACATGTCGGGAGGAAGGTTGCTTTATGGGGACCATGAGGCTACCACTGTGACACCAAATTGAACAGGGCTTCTTGCCCTGAATCTTTCTCACAGTTATATTGAAAAGATTGGTGAAATGGTGCTGTTGTGCATTATCACAGAATACATATCTATCCAAAAAAGTCAGCAAAATTTGGATTGTATTTCCCCTCTCAGTCCGTGTTTCAGGCATTACAGTATATTTAGAGTATGAACAGTACCTTGGACTTTTTTAGAGTGCAGTATGTTTAGCCTGACAGAGTATATGGAGCAAACACCTGCCTATTTGTAGAGAAAGTGGATTTAGGAATGATGGAGTGGGCTCTCACAGTGTGCTTTATTTAGTTTATTTATTTCTATTCACCAATGAGGCAAAAGGCTGACAAACTTCAGCCTTTTCTGGTCTCAAAAGACAGGCGTCGAATATTTCATTGGCAAGAGAAGGCATAACTGCTATATATTTTTGTAATTCAAAGAAACTTAATCTTCAGCATTTTGTATATCACTTCAGACACTGAAAAATTTCATACAGCTTTTGGACCTGTTTTTCAAGCCAGTAAGTAAACTCCCATTACTATTCAGGGAAGCATTGTAAAAGGAAATGGAAGAACAGGGGAACCTTATTATATTGTATCATCAGAACTATTTGAAGAAATACAGATGGAGTATTATAAAAACGTGGAACAAAATGTGGGAATGGGAAAAGAACATCGTACTGTTTGCATTTTTCTTTTTGCTACAGACATTTTCAATTCTATTTTATAAATGCAGGACATCTGCTTTATTGCACTAGAGGGAAAAAAAAGTTATCTTATACTCCACACAGCTAAGTTTTTTTCTGTAGTTTTAACGAAAACAGGGCACAGCACACACTCTAATTTAAATTATGTACTCTCAGTATTTTCCCTCTTTGCTACCAAATCATACCTTAAAAATACAAGCCAAGGTGGAAGGGAGGTGGAAGAAGTGAGAAATGAGAACAGACTACAGCAAGAGAAAAAATGTTGGAAGCCAGGATTTTCTCCATTTCTGTACACTTACACTGGTAGAATTAAAATGTAACTTGTTTTGCACTGTTCATTCACTGAAAGGCCTTGGGCTCCTGTTAGAAGAGTACTGTCTGTGCGTATACACGATGTGGTAGATTATGAGCAAAACCAACATAAGGGATGAGTATTGCAATAGTAACACAAGAATGCTAACCTTTGGGATAACATGGTATTTCAGTGAGGCACCGACTGGAGAGGGGGAGAGAGGGAAGGGAAAGGCACCAACTAAACTTACAAATCCAAAGGGTTAATTCAAGAGCTTCAAGAACTACTTCAGCTTTCCCTTTTACTTTCAAGATTTTGGATGTCCTGGATCAACTGACCAGAAAAGCATTGGTAAAAAGTACTGAAAGGGAATCTATACCATTTGAAAAAAAACACCTCTGGATATCTCTGATACTATTCTGACATTAGTTACGTTTGGGGGCAGCTGCAATGCAACATCACTGGATGTCAAAACCCCGCACAGATGGTAACTAACCAGGGAAGGAAAAAGTCTGTTCTCCTTGGATTCTTTGTACATTTTTCTTCCATACCTTGGTTAATCCACATCTAATTTGCTGTTGTAGATTAATTGATAAACACAGCATAACTGAGGTGGTCCCTTGTGTCTAGCACAGAAGACAGAGTGACCACATTTTGGTGCAGCTGTGTATAGAATCCCTTTAAAAGACACCTTGGGGACTGGTCTTCAGGTGTGTTGAGCATCATCACCATGAAATTGTGGGTATTCTACATTTCAGACATGCAGAGAAAAGAAAAGGAAAATCCTAGCAAGAGGATTCCAACAGAGCTGTATTTTCTGGAAGCACCATCTAATATGTAAGAATACCATTATTTATTCAGACCAGAAGTCACTATAGTCCAGTCCTCAGTAGCAGTTGCTTAGAAAAGAGTAACAACAGGATAGGCGCCTAGTGATGCTTCTCTATTGTAATATCCCACCTCTCAGTCACCTGCGGTCAGATATATTCTCAGTCAGTTCTTGATGGATTTCATGAGTTTATCTAATTGCTTTTCAAATCCATGCAAATTCTATTATCTACAGCCCCCTCAGAAATACTTCGGTACGATTATGTATTATTGCATTGTTTGATTTTAACTTGCTATCTAACAATATAATCTGATGCCCATTTTTCTTGTATTATGAGAGACAGTGAATAATTGTTCCCTAATCACCTTCTCCATGCTACTCTGATTTTATGGAGTTTTATCATATCCCTCATCAGTCATCTGTCCCAGTCTGAAAAGCATCTAGTTATTCCTTGTACAGAAACTGTTCCACATCTCTGATCATCCCACCTGCCTTTCTCTGTAACTTTTCAGCTTCTGATATCACTTTTAAAAAAAAACCAACAAGGGAAGGGAGGAAGGTCTAGCGGTTTTTCAGTTTGGCATAGCACCATGGACTTATACATGACGTAAAGATTGTTCTTTTTCCCCTCTTAATGGTTTTTGCTCACTACTGAGCACTGAGCTGTGGTTGTGGTTTTGGTTCTTTTTTTTTTTTTCAGGGAGCTAACTTTTATAACTCCAAGATCTCTTTCCTCAGCTCAGCCATTCTTCAAGTTAGGATTGTTTCTCTTATGTGCCCTTGACTTGGGACACAGGAACAAGACCTTCGATATTCAAGATGTGTATGGATCTTGCATGATTTGTGGGATTTGTGGTTTCCCATTTACTGCTTAGAAAGAATGGAGGAAAGCAAAACAAGTAGAAAAAGAAATCTCTCTGAAACTTAAGGAGCTTTTGTGGGTTTCCTATGACTTTAATACTATATTTAATATCAAAGAAATTAAGTAGCTGTCGGTCCCAAGATAGGAAAATCAATTCTTTTCTGACATTTAATTTGTGCTTTTGAGATGCAACATAACAGTAGTAGAATATAAAGGTTCTGACTTTCCTATTGGTTAATTTCAAAGCTTTGATTAAGCCTTTCATTTGAAATAGTTTCAAGTTTTTATTTGACATTTTTACCAAGGTTGCCAAATCTCTGACTGTTTTAAATGAGAAAAGAGGGTAAGATGTCATTTCCTATCTGTAGATCCCAGGTTTCTGAACAACATTTCCTTGGAATCTACATCTACATTTCACTAGAAATTCATGATGTAATGAATTTGAAGAGACAGCAAAGTCATAATACAAGTGTTAGGCTGGCTGTATTCACCATCTCATCCAGTATCATAATCAGACTGCTTGCAAGACAACGAATTTTTTTGGACTTCTCTATGAAAACGTCTGAATAGTCTTACGCTGGGGAACAAAGAAACACAGAGAGGCCATGCCCTGTGACTGAAAGCACAATTAAGCCCTCTCCAGTGAAAGTGGATCAGATAGCTAAGTCTTTCAGGCTTCATACCTTTATCAAACCGTGCACTCTATATTATTTTCTTTGTCTATTACTGTTTTTTCTGTATTTGTCTTTAGAAATACCACTACATGATGTAAATTTCCCCACAGCCACATGTTAGTGGCTGTAACTCAGCAATGAAGTAATGTTCTCTGGGTTGGAGCTGAAACGAGATCTAATCTTATTCCCACTGATAGCAGTAGAAATACTTACAATAGAAAATGGACTGTTAAAATTAGTGTTCCTTTAAGTATCAATTGCATTTTTTCATAACTAAACTTATTTAGTCATGAATAAAGCCAGATACTGCAAATATTTATAACTAAATGGTGTGCTGGCAGCAGTCTGTCAAACTGGAATGAGTAGGACCACTGCCATGAGTAAGTGCTGCATGAGGAAATGAGTGTTGGACCAAGCAAGGCTTCGTTGCTGCCACAGGGATCTAGAAAACAAGGAACTGATCTGGAAGGAAGGCTGCACTTTCTCTACTTACCTCTGACATTCTTTGCTCTGGGATGCTTAGCTACTCATTTTGCTTCTCTTCACTCCTGACATGCTAACGTCCTGGTACAGTGCAGGGACACCACATTACTGCCCCGATCTTGTTTAGGGTCTGTGGGTATGAATGGAATACAAATGTTGCTTCAAGAGGCAAGGTACATATTCATTTTGATACGTAATAATAGATGACTGCTGTGACTAACATTTTAAATATATGAAAGAGTTAGGATTATGAATATATGGTTTAATGAAAATGTGTTTGGTAAATTCTCTCAGACAAAGACGCTTTTGTTCTGTCCATACAGCATTGAGCACAACAGGGCCCTACTCCTTCTTTAACTTCTCCAGTGTAATACAAGTAATAAATAACAATATATGCTCATGGGAGGATTTAGGAGTTAGGACATCTTGTTTATTACCTTACAGTATACATAATTCAAGCTTTATTTTTGTTACTTTCTTTTTTTTTTTACGTAGACTACTTTTCCATTTTCTTCAATCAGAAGTCAATAAACCACACTTTTGTCCTATGTCTAACTTGTCAAGGTCTCTAAGAGAAAACATGTTTTAAAGGAGTAGGAGTTAATGGTCACTCCTGCACCATAAATTGCATTGGCAGACACGCTAGTAGCTTGTAGAAGTAAGGATGGCTTTCTCCTTGAAAGCTCTAATGAGACTGGGGAATAATATACAATCTGTGATTCAGGTACACTGCACTGCAAATTCGGGAGCTTTTAAACAAGTTGTAATGCTTAATAATACTGGAAATACATTCCATCTGCTTCTTTTCTGAACTCAGCGAGATAAATACTTGTTATATTTGCGGAACTTAACTGCCTTTGATTTCTATTGCTTTCAAAATACTTAACGATTATTTTATACATGTGAAAGTAAATGCCCTCAAGGACTGTCTCGAATTTAACCACAATGGATAAAAAGGAAAGACACCAAATTCTGGAAACTTCTTGACAGTTTTTGAACACCAGACCTTTAACTCAGTTACTACAAATCTTTTGTAATTCATGTCATTATTATTAAGCACCATAAGTCTCCCAAGACAATTACAGTCAATAGGGGTATATTAGTTTAATTTTATGTGATGTGTTTTCAGACTATGTAGGCAACTGCTGCTAGAAGAAGGAAACTTGCAAAGAAGGAAAGACTGAAATTTTAATACTTGATTGAAGCACTTTGGGAATGTCTTTCTGAAGAAGTAAGACAATTTAAAACTGGACTTTTTCTAACAAATGAAATAAGTCTCACTTCTAAAGACTAAAACTTCTCAGATTTGTAGTTTTATTCCTGCTACCGCATTCTTTAAAGCCTGCACAGAACTGACGGCTTGGTAGAAATCACAGCCCTGGAAATAACTTGATATGTATACTAACCCCAGAAGAAACAAGGTTGATTCAGTCTATAACCCACAACCTGCCCACTGTCAGTGCAGCCAATTTGTTCTTTTACTCTGTGAGCAAAATTTTGCATACAATGATTTTGTTTTGAAAATGTGTCAATATGCAAATAACTAAGAAAAAGAGCCTTCCTAATCTTTAGAGAAGCTCAGACACCACTGGACTTTATATCAATTTTAGTAGTTAATGACTGGAAGTAGTTAAGGACGGTATATGTCCTTAGTGTCAGCCACATAACCTTTGTCTATTTCCAGGATGCAACTGTACATTCAATTACTCAGAGTTTGTTACATATTAAAGACTACTGTTTTTTATTTCATCTACATACTTTAAAGTACTTTCCAGTAATTAACTTCTAAGAATTTCAACCAAACCAAAATTCATTCTTGCAGGAAATAATTAAAATTGAAGTCTTAAAAGTTGAAACATATCAAATAAATATATTACATAAATATTATAGATTAATTATTTTTTAAAAGAAATTTTAATTTTGAATCTCATAATATAAACTTCTGTGATTTTCATTTGAAAGTGAAGTTTAGCTCAAGAACTACAAATTTTCTTCAGAAAAACTAAATTAAAACACTGTGCATTTGTAGTTGATATTCTAAAATAAATTACATGAAAATTATATTTCCGATCTCTGAAACAAAATTCTGAACAAAACCTTTTTCTTCAAACCAATGCTTCCTTTTATGTTGAAATACAGAGCTTCAAAAATTTGGCAAGTTTCTCCTATCCATACAAATGTTCAATGAGCTCTAGTGCGTTTTGTCCCTTAGACTTGTACAATCTCATTAAGACAGGAGTTGATTAACAGTTTAACACCTTTATAATAGGTACACATATAATTTTATACTATTTACCAGCATTGTTTAGGCCAAACTGACAGAAAACTAAAGCATTATTGCAATAGGAAATCTTGCTGCCATTTATGGTTTTCATCTTGCAATCAGAGACTGTCTATTTGGCCTAGTCACAGATATCATGAGCTACTGCTAATTAATGCCTGCATTGGAAGCTGTTTTACCAAGTTAGAAAAATGTAATAGTCCATCTTGCCTCACAATTCCTGCTTTCAAATACTGCTGTTTACTATCCTCTCATGCTGAATATGATTATATAAAATCTGCTATCTGTTACTTGCCACTATTAGAAGATTTTCTAGCTAAATTTCACACTCATAACTGAAGAAGCCCCTGATTATATTGATGTTCAATTGCTAAGAGCCACATATTCTGTGGAATAAATCCTGACCCTTCAGAGACACCGCTGACAAACTTAGAGAGCTGGATGGAAACTTGGCTTATTATTCTCTGACCATGTTCTGAAGAATCAGGTTTATTATCCTTCTTGAAACCAAGGCCTAGAGCAGAGCATTTAGTCCAGTTACCTTGACTGTGTCAGCTTTTGCAGAACATTTACATCTGGAAAAGAAGAGGCTGATCACATTTAACTGAGATAAAATTGTTACTGATTATCATTCAGAAAAGAAGCAAACACCAACACTGTACCCTCCATCAAGGACATATGTTCTTTAGAGCCCAATATACAGTGAGCAGAATTAAAAATTGTCTGGATTTGTATGTATTTGCTTCAGGACACTGAATGCAAACATGGCTTTTATCAGCTCCACCAAGGTAGGAAATGCATTAGCATTTACTGAATTCAAGCTGTCCTCCTGCCATGTCTTGGGCTAAGGGCTCCATGACAAAACCTACGGCAGACTGAAGAGGAAGCAGAGCTGGAGCACCTGTACTCCCCCCGCCACCCTCTCACACTTCAGCTCTGATTGACCTTGTGAAGTTAATTCCAGTCATTGAATTACTGAATGGGCCTTTGTGAGCCATCACATCACCGGTGATCTGGTGCAGCATTTTTTTTTTTATGATAGAGGTGGGCACGGATAGACTTTTCTGTAGTCGTAATGAGAGGCTCCTACACAACTTAGTGGTTCTTTCTCAGGGTACTACTAGAGGATAATTCGCAGAGCTCTTAAATTTATACAACTTTTCTAGAAAGTCTCCAGTTGACATAATAAATTCATTCTCTCCTCTCTAGTGAGATAATCTATTAGCAGAGCTCATTAGCATCTTCTAAAACAAAGCCTCTCCTAAAATCCTGTTGACATCCCTGAAATTTATTGCAAGTCATATCATACTATTTTAGAAAACAGTACTGGAAAGGAACTCTGGAGGTTAATCCGATCCAGTATAACTCAACAGCCTGTGGACCACTGGTGACTGCTGCTTGTGCCAGCTCGCAGGCGTCGTCAGGAGCTGCCTCCCAGTTGTTATCAAATGCCTCCCAGCAGGCAGAGGCAAAACCTGGCTCCTGACTGCTGTCAATACCCGCAGGAGGGCATAATTGGGAGCTGGCTTCCTACCGCAGCCAGTACCTGCAGGCAGAAACAGTTGGGAACCTATATTTGTAATTATTGCTATGAAATTAAGATATATATATTTTTTTTTTTAAAATCATAGAGTACAGTTTAATCTAAATGTTAAGAATTTTATTTATTACCCCTCTTCCCCAGCTGTTGAATAAGAGTTGGAAACAAGGTAGTCCACGGACTTTTTTGAACAGGGTTGGATGATCCTTTGACTACAAAAGATTGAGAAAAACAGAACTAGTTCATCTCTCTGCCAAAGGCAGGATAAATGAAATCTATGTCATTCCTGCTTCTAAATTTGAAGGTGATTTATTCTTTATATAAAAAAAAAAAACACAGCCATAATTTTGTTTCCAATAAAAGAGCTAACCATTCTTATTACATTTTCTGCAATGTTTGATGGCATTTTATAAAACGTTTTTAAAGACATCTCTGAAAAAAAAAAACCTTCAAAAAGCAGAAGTGGACAAATTTCAAAATAGAAATTACTCCAAACTTTATGGGAAAACTTAGGTATAAGAGAAAATAAAAAGCTACTTTATTGGTAAGGAAGAAAAGATATGTTCTAAACACATGTTCTGAACTTTGAACCACAATCTTTCCCTGGGGTTTGAGATGATGATCTGCAGTTTAAAGATAAAAGCCCTCCTATGAAAAAACTGATGAAATACCATATTCTTACACAACCAAACTGAGAACTTTCAAAACGATACTTGTGCCTGATTTGGTTTATCCTATGTGACACAAATGTCACTGGCCTTTCACATCCACCGTGGAAAACAGCAAACATCACCTCTCCCGTGCAGTGCTATGAATCAGCCCAGAGTGTGCTCTGGCTCTTTTTTGGCCTGTTGCCCTTCCTTCTTCAGCACAGAAAGTAACGTTTCCTTAAGGCTCTATGTAGTATAACGGAGTTAATTGCTGCCTTTTTCTACCTTGTAGTTGAGCTTTGCTTGAGAAGGAGACTGGGGGAAAAGTCTGAAAGAAAATGTTTTTATATTAGATCCTGCTGCCTTTCATGGGAAAGGAAACACAGGTGTTGCTGCACTCTTGTGTGTTTTGATTGTGTCATCCTCTCCCATTCCTTTGGATATCTTTTGCCTTACAATATGCTTTCCTAATGTGTACCAGGCCTATGACAGTGGCCATAGTATCAGAATACCAGCTTTAGTGTGGTCTTGGAATATTATTAAGTTGTTATTATTATTGTTATTGTTGTTATTATTATTATTTTTTTTAAAAATTGAGCACACTAGGGAAAGTTTATATTTCACTCTTTCTATTTCTATGGGTGCTTGGCTTTGGTTAGAGAACAATGTTTTAAAACCTACGTGTTAATAAAATAAAAGAATAAATGTCTACGCAGAAGTGTCACTTTCTAAAAAAAGACAATAAATTGAAGTACATTATTCCACATGTGGAATCCTGACTTTATCATTGAAATGTCAGTTAACATTAAAACAACTACTGAAATATAGCATCATGCTACCAAATGCTGTCCCTGCCCATTGTCACAATAAGAACGATATATCAGTAAAATTAAAATTAATATTTAGTCATTCTGAAGCAAGATGGGATGATTGTGAGTTATCGGCTCAGAAGTTAGCTTCGCAGATTTTGTAAAGAAATTGTTTTCACCATGAACTATAACTACATCAAACAACCACAGAATGTTTTATTCACGTCATATTTCTGTCTGGATATGATCATTTGCGAGGTGAACAGAGATACAGGATTTTGGGGGGATAGAAGTACAAAAAGGAACATTTTGACTTTGTATTCCAACCACACACCAGTGTGAAAAAAATCCCACTGACACATCACATAAACCTCTGGCACAAAAATATAGTTACTTTCCTGCCATTAATACTGCAGCAGATTGAGCCTCAAAATAATGAAAAAAAGAAGGGTGGAGGCGGAGGTGTTGAAGACACATGATTTTACATGGGTAAAAAGGCTTTGGCAATCCTGTTACAATAATTCTTGTTTAGCCAAAGACTTGTCCAAGTCTGAACCAAACTGGGGTGGATTGAGGGCAGTAATAAAGAATGGCTGAGGATTTGGACAGGACTACTGAATACTAATAAGGTGAACGCTTTCGGTTGCTAAAAATTTACTGGTGACATTTTTATTTTTCAGTTTTGCCATTTCAATCCTAAAATACCAATATAAATCTGCAAATAATTAAACACACCCACTCCACAGATATTTCCCATAATCCAGAGAAATAAATCTAGATATATGATACAGCACACATTGCAGCTGTGTTCCCCAACTTACATAACATTTTAAAAGAAAAGCAGAGTAAAAGTGACATGACAGCTCTTTGAGGTCATGCCCCAGTATGTTGATCCTACTATATTTAAAGGGTAAGGTTGGGTCACTAACTAAATAAGAGCAGCGCTGAAGATATTTTTTTTTGTTCATTTCAGTCTTGATGACCCTGGCAGAGGTCTCACTTATTAAAGTGTGTTTGTGTATGGAGGCAGCTCCAGAGGGAATGTCTTAGATTATGCTCTTAGAATTGTGTCTGAAATTGGAAAAACACTGCTAAAAGAAACATCATGATGGCACTGAAGCTTCATTCTAGCCTGGTGCAGAGTTAATGCAGTCACTAACTAAAACACACAGCTCTGCCCTGACAAGAGGTAAAATGCTAGCTTTTTTGTTTTGTGTAATGGGAACGATATTGTTCTACGCAGTATTTTTGAATGTGTTCCTGTCCATAAAAAGAAAGAATGTGGAGGTTGAAAAGATAGAAAATAATCCATATTATGGCGGTATATTCCACCCAACACAAAACAGATGTTTATTGCAGCATATTAAGATACGCCAGGGGATATTTGAAGGTATCATGCTAACTTTTAACATTCATATGTATACAGGGAATTAGAGGTACCCAGTGAAATACTATGGGCATTGGTGTTAATTCCATTTGTAATCTTTTTCCCCTTTTTCCATTGTAACCTTTTTGCATTTTTCCCTTTCTTACTTACAAATAAATTAAAAAAGGGGGAGGAGGGGTATCCAACTTAATTGCACATTATTTACCTACGAAGAAACAGTATAGGGAGACCTAGAGAATTTACAAGAGCTGGGGAGAAAATCTGAAAAACAAGACAAAACAACATTCAGTAATGAAAACTAAAAAGTCAAATACTTAAGGGAAATAATCTGAAACACAAATATACTATGGAAGGAAGATAGTGTTTGGAAAGCACTAAAAAAAAAAAAAAAGACTTAGGGCTAGTAGTGAACAGCAAATTAAATAAGGGCTTGCAATGTGATACAGCACTGGGAAAACAAACAAATGTGATTTTGGCCAGCGTATACGAAAGGATCACATTCAAAGTGAAGCTAGAATTGCATCAGAGGAGACAAAGCATTTGAGAATATGCTGTAGAAAATAATAGATTAACAGAGGTGTATACAAGGTGATTTACTGGGTTAAAATTCAAAGCTCTGTGAACAGGTGCAGCTTCATAAAATTTAATAAAAATTTGCCTCCTTTTTCTAGAACTGAATTTGATTAATTTTTTTCAGTAACTCTGTGACTTCTTAATTCCCATAAATTTAGTATACTGCTTGGAATTCATCCTGAAGTTTTAAAGAAGACCACATTGGAGAGCAGCAGGTCAATGAATCGTTTTCCAGTTCTTCTATTCTCAGTTCCTCTCCCAATTTACGAGCTAGGTTTACTTAAGCACCCATGGGAAACGGAAAATGTTTCAGGCCCAACTGTCAGCTAGCTCAAAGACTGCAGGCAACTCCCAAACTTGCGTAGCCTGACAGTAAACATGGAGAGCTCATCAGTCTCAGCTGAGGCTGCAGCCTACTGCAGGCAGACGGAGCAGGCAGATCCTGCCCGCCCTTCTGGCTGCTGAAAGTTAGAAATGCGCAACTAGAATTCCAGCTAAAACCATTTGCTTGATCTTTAGCTCTTTTGTTCTGAAAAGTTACAGTCATATGACATTATTTATATGGACTTTCTGAAAGCTTCTTATGCCGTTTTCACATGACAAGCCCCCGCTTAGGCTCGTAGCTGCAAGGATTCAGGAAAGAAGCACTGGAATGGTTTCAGCATTCTTTCAGTGCAGAAAACAGAGCTGGTCACGTTGGGTGACACAACTCTTGGAGAAAGACTGAGACACGGGCTGTCAACTTCACTGTCTTTGGCCTGTCAGACAGCATGCATAACACATGTTACTGGTCCTCATCCTTTGCTAACCTCTGCCTTTTCTGATAAGCTACAGCTGTGCATAAACAGTGCAAAATATCAGCACCAGTGTGCTTGGAAATTCTGCCCGTGAATCACTGAGTTTGTGCTTTGCACTCGCTTTACACCAGTGAAATTACTTCACAAGATGTCGAGCAGTAGAGAAACAGGCCAAATGTTTGCAGTCTGGGAGTATTAAATCTACACCCTGCTGCAGACTAATGTTTGCTACAGGACCCTCATGTCCAGCTAGGCATTCATAGGGATGACCAAGAGACCAGTGGTCTCACCAGTTTGGAGGGGAATGAGCAGTTGATTGCTAACAGCAGAAGGATGACAAGAAAAAAATGTCTGCTATCTACTATAATTAAAAGTAAAACCCAAGGATGTATCTGCTCTGTTAGAAGAGACAGGGTAAGCATGTGCAAGGCCAATGCTCAGTGCCCTTAAGTAAACAAACAAACAAATGCACACAAACACAGAACAGATGTTTGATTCATAGGAGCTTTAAACCGGTGGGGTCACTTCTTGGATGTCTGCCACTTTCCATGTGGCAGTATATAAATCACACACGGAGTCTGTAATCTATATAAAAATCTATATAGCCTAGACGGAGGAACGGGCTACAAATTTGTGGCCCAGGGAAAATTGCTGATGGCATGGAGTGTAGTAGCACACTGAAGAAAGAACTAATTTCAAGTTCAAATAAAAGTTTTTAATTTGTAATACAACTTGGCTGCTGTCTGTACCATATGTGTCTTTCAAAGTAATAAACAAACATAGTGTATACACAGGTGACTGCAATGGAATTACAGTGGGATTATTTTGAGAGAAATTGTATAATAGGGGGATCTTTTCATCAAATATCAGTTAAATGTGGAGAAGCAATTAAATAGAAGAAGAAAAACCACCAGGAGAATTCACTATACAGGTGAAAGAGTCGAATGAGTGTTTTTCAGTGCTCTGAGCCAAGGTAGAAATGTCTTTGCTTTTACTTATAAAGCCCTTTCCCAACAACCTGTTTTAGCACTTGGGAAGGCACAAAGAAGGAACAGAAAGACAGAGAGGATGATGACAAGCTATAAATCTCAATGCTTAAATTAAGTGGTAGGGCTAGAAATACAGTACAGTGCGTCACTTGTTACAGTGTGACAAATGGTGCTCCATTTGCTAAAGTCATTTACAACTGGCCATTAATAAAGGGTCTGGGACAGGGGATGCCACCTGCTAAAGTTCTAAAAGGAAAGTGATTAAAAGTAGCTGGAAGTCTGAGTATACACTTCAGAGTATGGGCCAGGAAAGGATTTAATTCTTGTTCTTAAACATAAACATTTTACTGATAATGTGCACCGCTCCCCCTAGAATTATAAAATCTAACCATAACAGACAATGCTCCAGATGTGTCGCAAGGAGAAATTACTGGGAAAACCTTAACACAAAATAGTTACTAAGAAGCTTTATCCTTGTATTATAAGACAGAGGTTTGTGGAACGTCCTCCGAAAAACTTATCAAGACCATGGTAGCAAACCCATTCAAAAAAACCCAAACAGATAACATCTCGGTGCAAATCTAGCTACCCTTCTTAGTGCGTGAGCTTAGGTGTGCAGGCTGTTTACCTGATTTTTCTCTTGATACTATTTCCCTCCATGATTGGAAATAGGAATTGAAGGAGGCTGTTTTCATCCTAATGCTTAAGTAGGTCACCAATTTATTTCCTCTTTCCCTTTCTTGTCTCCCTTCAACAACATATACCTGGGCATTTTTGGTGTATGCTGGTAGTTCCTGCTATTCCAAAATATTTTTTTATGTTCTTTAATAAAAAGTATCTGCAATTGTGTAGGCCCCCCAAGATTTGGTATCTAATTCCCTTTCAGAGCTGCACTACGCTCTGAAAAGGATCTAGGCAGAGGAAAAAGCGTGAGCCTGTCTCCTCACGTGCCAGAGACTCACGGCACCATTTGACTCGTGCTGGTAGAGACCTCATGGTCTGTGGTCCTAGCTAATTTCACCTGTTGCTTGCCTGTAACACTACTTCTGCATTTGTTTGTTCTGTAATTAAAATTCATCAGCCTGATAATATTGAGTACTCGAGTGCCTGTAAATGTTACGGATGCCCATCTCTTACCAGACTGTTAAAAACAGGTTTGAGTGTAAGCTTCAAACTTTTGAGCCCAAACAGACGTACAAGCTACAAAATACAGGAAAACCGTTCACCAGCTTCACTGGAAGCTTTTGTTTGGTAAACTTAAAGGAATGACACTTTTATCCAAATGAGAAGCAATACTTACTAATATAGACAACCCATACAAATGATGAGCTACATTATAAATAAATAACCTGAAATTATAAAACCAGGGTTATCAGTACGTTATTAAAAACACCACATGTATTTCTAACTATAAAAGAGATGCAAAAAAGGGAACAAGAACTATCATGAACTGTTTTGTTTAATTAATGTCTTTTCTTTTAAATTAATGTGTGTAGTTTACAAATCACCGTGCTACACTTTGCACTGTTCCAGGGAAACTGATCTTACTTCTTTCCTGATCACCTAGAGAGGTGGTGCATTAGTATTCATATTGCTCTGACGTGGATCACTTTTGCACTTGCCTCTGTCTTCCACATTCTTTCTGGTAACCTTTCAAGTATTATGACAATTTTAAGCAAACAACTTGAAACAAGCAGTAAAATCAACATGGCCAGACTGTGCCTTATTTTGTTTCTTTTACTTTTATGGACATTAGAATGTTGTTTGGTCAGGATGGCATTTGATTTGAATTTATCAGTCTTGGAGGAAGAACAGCAGAAGCTAATGTTTTATCCAAATGGAGACAAAATAGGCATGTAATTACAAGTTGTTTCAATGCATTTATTTTCAACAGGTAATTTGATACTACTACTTTTCAAGAATTAAGATGTCACAGACAAATAATCACAGCTTTTCAAGTTTGCTTCTCAAAAATACTTAAAAATCTTCTTATGCTTTTTATTTTGATCTCAAATACATATATATAATAATAAACTTGAACTTTAAAAATGTTATATAGATAAACTTTTGTAATGGAAATGAAGTTGGAGATAATAGAGCAGTTAAAGTAAATGGATGTTAAGGGTAATATTTATCAATGTCTACATAAATGAAAAGGAACCTTGGGGATATTCTGGTTTGCCAAATTTGCATTTTTTTTGCCAAAGTACCAGACAACATATTGTCTGCACAGTGGAGTTAGCTTCTTAGCCTCGTTCAAGTTTAATGTAGTGAATCCTAGAAATGTGTGGGGTAACTTTGCCACTACTCAGCAGAAGAATGTTATGTCGTAACTAATGTGAGATTTGTGTGTGCCGTGGATAGATAACTGAAGGAGGTTTAAAGCATGGTATGTTCTCTACAGTCTGAATTTAGGAATAAGGCATGCTAAAGAGTGAAAAATGGAGACAAGAAAAAGACTATGAAAATTTTGTTGCAGTTGATAAAAAGCAGGAGAGACTCACCCTAAGTAGAAAAAGGAACTTGCAAATACGAGATTAAAAGTCAGATCTTACTATAATCAAGAAAATAGTCCCGTGAAAGGGACTTCATTATTAGTTTTGCTCAGAAATATTACTGCTAGAACCTGTTCTTTTAAATATCAAGAATGATGTCTAGACTGTCACTATTGTATAATACGAGCAGATTTTATTGATGACATTATGGCATCTGTGTAAGTTAAACTACAAGAAGCCCTACATAATGGAAGGAGGAAGATTTGAAAGAGTTTCAAACACAGTTTCCAAGCTTATTTTTTCTTGAATAAGGCAACTTTCTACAAAATAATATTTTTTAACAGTTCTGCTCTCAAAATCGCAGCATTTTTTGGGCTGTCTTGTTTCAGCTAACAATGAGCTGCTAACCTGACCTACCATAAAAAGTATGGCAAATAAAACACAGTCTTATTTTTCTATCAATACACAAAGAGAAATTGTAACTGTTCTTGAGATGGTCACGTTTCACAGATGATCAAACAGATGCCAATTTAATTAATACTTTAGCAGTGGGATGAAATAATATTAGAATTTGACATGCTATACACAGAAAAATAATGATGTTTTTTGTAAATGTCACATCTGTAAGTTCTGATAAGGCCAGTTGATGGCAGACTGAAGTGTGACTGAAGGCAAGCTGAACTGTACAAAGTTTCTCAATTAGATCTGATCAGCTTAATTGATTGGAATTTGATGATGAACTTAAAAGATTTTTTTTATTGAAAGGCCATGGAACTACAATCCTACCTAGAACTTGTTCCCCAATGCATTCTTTATCTAAGAGTGCCTGATGATTTACAATCTACCTTCATTTCAGGGACTACTGTTGATGAAGAGGCTCACTATTGTGGGCTGATAAAAGATCATGCTACTTTTGAAGCATGAAACTAAGAACCTAAAAAGACAATGAAAGAAAGAGTACATTGGGCTAGAACACAGGTACATTCATCACTTAAATCACGTAACTAGAAAGATATTATGAAACAATACTGGCTTGGATCAATACTATTTATGCATACATTAATAAATAAGTGGCAAGGAAAGAAAAGTACAACGTTTCAGTTGTATAAGCAATAATCTATTAGATAATATAGGCCAATCGAAAGGAGACTGTTTCTTCAGAAAAGTTATTCCTTAGGAAAAATTAAGTACTAGTGGTGATATTTAGATCTAATAGGTTAGATATCTAGGGAAACCATGAAAATTTAGAAAGAAAGTAAAATAAATGGGTTAGAGAGTTAAAAGAAATTTAACAGAACATGTAAACTCCCTGAATACTGAACAGACAGATAACTATTTTTATATGATCTTTCCTGCTCCCTACTTGCAGTTATGTCTGTCTTACACTCTCTGTTTTCTGTAGTGCGGTAGTTTTAATTTTAATGCTATAAATCTTGGGTTATGACTTTAAAGTCTAGCTGTTAATATTTATTGGTAAACTGAATGTCCATCTAAAAAGGGGCTATATTTGAATGGTTTATATCCCTTCCTTTGGTTTTCAATTAGAATCACAGAGGGCACATTAATGATTTGAAAAGATCGTATTACTTTTATTTACTGGTATCGTCCCATCTACTGATACCTATCTTGGCCTAGCTTCATTGCTGTAATCGTTCCAGATTAAGACAGTTTATTGCACGCACATATATTTGTCATTGAATATACAAAAATATTTTGTAAAGAAGACAACAGAAAGCATTATTGCTTAAAAGTTTAAGTCAGACTTACAACAAATATGAATTGGTGCAGCTCCATTGGCTTTAGCGGTGTTATCTGATTTTTGGTAGCTAAGAAGCTGCCACAATATTTCCTTTTCATTCTTGACATTTTACTTGTTTATTTTTATTGAATGTTGCAGCAGAAGATTGCTTTGGCTGTAAACACAAACAGCAATACCTGTGAAATAGCGTTTGTATACTCTGGCAGTATATAGATTAGATAGGCTTAGTAGATGCAAACCCACGTCCGTATTTTTTAAGCATGAAGAAAGGAAGAAAGAATGAATACATGAAATACTGAACAGCAGGACTGCAGTGATTCATAACTTGCTCTCTGTGCTGCTGTGACTTGTCACCGGTTGTTCACAACTTCAGCACAGTCTCTTGGGATTCACAAGAGTTTATGCATTAGCACAGCATTATTTCTGATCCCGTTGAAAAGTTCCCAGAAACGTACGTGATTCAAGTCTTTGATTCTTTCCACACAGTAAAAAAAAAAAAGCAGCCACAACCAACTGAACTGCATACAAACTCCTTCAATCAAATGAGTATAGGTGCAATCCCTACTTTACTTCAGACAGGGACAGCCAGTCTGTGGGAGTGAGCGTGGAGTGCAGACCCACGGCAGAAACAGCTCAGTGTCTGGATCACCAAACAGAAAATATGGGGGGTTGTCTTGCAAATACACACACGCTTTGCATGCTCGAACGTGCTATCTGGTAACAGCTAGGGACAAAATTCCCTAAGTCTTAAGGGTAAGTTACAGGAATCCTTCTTCTGGGAAGATGACACAGAATGATGCTTTTCATGCCTAAGCTTTAAGGCTGTTTCACTGGCACAGCATACAGAAACTAAGAGCTGGTACAGTGAAGAAGAAATGTGTGTGCATGAGCTGGGAACGAAAGAGTAGGTCAAATATTACAAGTACTTTAAAAAAACCAGAGCTTTATATCAACTCATCCTACCAGTTCTGACAACCGGTGGCTAATGTCCCAGATTGCCTTGTTAGCTGGCAGGGTAGGGTGGACCCACTTTTGAGGTCCTGTTGATTAGGGAGAGTTTAAAGACTTGCCTTTTCTGAGGAAGGGATACATTAAAAGAAGGAAGGAAAGAAAAAGGCTTTCCCCTTATCATCCTTCCGTCATCACCCACAGAAAGGAATTTGACCTTTTGATTGAGTTGTTTTCTTGCTTTGTTTAGTAGTGAATTGTCATTTGCAACGGGCCTCTGCCATCCATGAGGTCCTAAGCTCTCTCCTATAGAGATTTATGCTATGGAAGGAATGCACATCAGTAATAAAGATCAACAGGATTATAGTTACTTAATTGGACTCTGGCTAAAAAAATTAACCAATAGATTTAAGAGAGTTGTTTTGTTTTCTTTTGTTCAGTATTGCCAACAGTATTTTCCCTCTGACTAGATGCCAGGAAGAAGAATTCCTAGTTTCCTAAGCTTTTAGTGAAGTTTACTTCTTTTTACATTGTGCTTCTAAATTTAGGGAGTGTAAACTCTTAATGACCGTTCAAATATAAATTAAGCAGACAAAGTGGTAGCTGCGTTTTACAATACAAAGTAATTTAGGATTGCCGTATGCTATCACAGCTTGATTAGAGTAACAATAGCAAAACTCACAGAATGTTTCCTGTTTGTTTTTCAAGTTTTACCCCTCAAGGTTTTAGCAGAGGAATTCCATATAAGACAGTAAGCCATAGTTCTTTGCCTTCCGTAATGTTTGCTTTTGCCCAACCCATTTCACATTTGTATATCACAGTAATATACTTGCAGTTATTTGAACAGAAATTATACAACGTATTTTGATTTCTGAGCAATAATTGGAAGTAACAACAGAATCTTAAGTAGTAACCCAGCTGTCTCCTAAGTATTATTAAGCCTAAAGAGTTACTGGGAATGCACAAAACTACAAAGGAATTGTAAAGAAATGATTTCATCTGTATATGATTTTAATCAAGCTTGGCTTGCTGTTAAAAGGCTTGTTTAATGAAGACTGCATTTCCCTTATGAGAGTCCTGACCATGTAGTTCAGTATCAGCCAACCAAGGCTTATTGCCGTAACAATAGCTAGAGGGTTTACCACAAAAAAAAAAAAAAAAAACCAACCAAAAAACCCCTTTTCATTTCAGTCTGTTTCTGATCACTTATTTAGAAAATGACAGACAAATAACAGACAAAAAATTCAAAGTAACTGATAATTAGTGAAAAGTCTGCTTGAAAAAATATAAACTTATAGAAGTTAAATAATATTTTATTCATATAATTTTCAATCCAGTTAATTAATTAAAAGAATCAGTTCATCTGGGATTTTCTTCTTATGCTACATCATTATTTCTGCTACTGTAATGTTAGTGATTTTAAAAAGTGAAGTCAAACTCTTTGCAGCTAAACTCTTACAAATGTAATATGTGGATGTTGGATTTAATATTTCTAATGCAAATACAGAGAACTGCTTTGCAGAACTATGAAAACATAAAAAGATGATTTTGAGTAATGCTAACTCAAAACTGAAACAAATGTCTTTACCTTCTAATTTAAGGACATGCTCCTGCAAACGTTCACGTTATTTGTAGAAAAACACATAAGGAACGATATGCTAACGATCCCAACTCCTGATTTTAATGGCATTAATAAAATGAAGTAAACTTCTACATCTGTCTCAGTGTTTGCAGTCAGGATTGGTGCTTTAATGCCAGATTCTGAAAACTCCAATTCACACAGATTGTTCCTTTGAAGTTAATGAGATATTTGTATGAGTAGAGGCTACTCAAGTGAGTCGTGTTTTCTGGTTAGAGCCTTAGTCCTTTCTCTTGCCAAGTGTACTTAAGTTTATAAGACCATCCATTTCAACACATTTTGTTTAGTTAAACTGAAGTACTTCATTTTTAAGGAAAAAGTTATATTGCCAAAAAGTATAAACAGGACTAACTTTGACTAATATAAATATTTGAAAACCAGAACTTTTTGTTATATCTTATAGAAACAATCCTAATGCAGATGACAGAGGGAAAAGTGCTTTTATGGAATAGACGGTTCAACTGAAGTATAGCACAGAGGAAATTTTAAAAATAAATATGAGGAAATTTGTCTTCTAACAGCCAGCATATTTGGACCAAGTTCAGAATATTTTTGCCTAACAATTAAATGGAAATTCTTTACATTTCCAGTTCCGCAGCACATTATTTAAACCTTAAGCCTCTCTAATTAAGAGGAATCATTAAATTTATTCCTATTGCCTGCTTTAAAGTTTATTTGCTAATAAGCAACTGGACAAGGGATGTGTGAAATGAATAGTTGAAGAAAAACTCTGACAGCAAAAGAGAGGTCTGGAGGGTGAAGTTGGTTTATTAGGCACCGTTTGTCATGAATGGGTCTACTGCACGTACAAAAGCAAATCCCACTACCTTAGAAGATTAATTCTGAAGGAGGCACTCTTGGGTCAAAGTATACATAAGCGTGTGCCTAATCTCAGAGAAATCAGGCTATTTTCTCACAGCAATTAAGCAGAGGTCTAGGGTTTCACCCACAGTGTATTTAAACACAGGATACAATTAAACCCCAAAGTATTAATATCTGTGCTGTGCAAAATTGCCCAGGAAATAGATTTTGCCCTCTTTCAAATGGAAAGCAAGGCAAATTAAGGAGGACGACTTTATTTGAGTAAAAATTATCCCGAAACAAATGTAAGTCATTCATTTTTAACTGTTAATTCCTTATGTACACTACTTTTTCTCTTTTTTTTTTTTTTTCCCCTGCTCACATAATTTACGCTGGAATGTACAATGTTCAGTGGATATGGGTGATCAACAGCATTTCATTAAAATAGTTTTGTTTTCATGGCTAGTATAATTTCTACAGGATAACGGTTCAACAAAAGCATTTTGAGCAAATTATGAACAAAATGCTGCTCTGTACTGGCAATCTTTAAGATCAAGGAAAAGAGTGACCGTAACATCTTATTCAGCAAAAAGCAGTTACAAAAGATCTCTTTCCTCCTTGATGTCTACGGATTATTGAGCAGTGTGAGTGGAAAGAACACTGTTGTTTAAGGAAATTTAATGCCAATTTGAAACGTTTCTAAAGAAACGGGGAAAAACTCTTTTAAACACACAACATAATCTTCACTGCATGTGAACTCCTTTGCACACATGTAGTAAGAATTAAATAATTCTTTTAAACAAAATCTTCTTTTTCAGCTCCCTAAAAATTCTCTCCGATTTTATGGTCTTTCACATTATCATATAAAATATAATTCACATTTGTATAGCTATCATACCTACATAATCTATTTCACTCCCAAATCACTTTATACAAAGAAAAAATCAATCTTTCCCCCTTCACTTTAGATGATTGGCATGTTCTGTCAGAAAAAACTGCTTATACACAAAGTAACACATTCTGCACTGTGATAAATCTTATCTCCTGTATTTTTAAACTTAGAATTGTTCAAACTTTCCTACCATAGCAATGTATATAACAATATAAACAAATTAATTCTAGATCTCAAAGCTTCTATGTATTAAGTCTTATGAATTCTGTGGAAAATCTTAGTATTTTGAGCTTTCAAATCGATGATGTGTTGCACAGGGTGTTAATAGTCTAAATAGTGAAGTAACACGCAGTAATTTTTTAAAAGAAACAAAAAATTACTTCTCACTGATCACGTTGGTCAGCAAGACACTATTTTAACCTTTAAAAATGCAGCATATCCCAAAACAAGTTACTTCTTAAATAAATGCTCTGCTTGAGCACAAGTGCCCTTTTAAATGATTATATCTCAGCACTTGCAACAAAAAGAATTTCACCTATCACCTTTACACTGTTGATGTGCTGCATTGGGTGAATCCATAACCTTTTCACAATATCTAACACGCTGCAGAACACAAAATTACTCGCTAACTTTAATTAAATCCCTTCAGAAAAGTCCTGCTGACCTCTTTAAGAACGAAATCTTACTAAACAAAAAAATAAAACCAAGCAAATTCCAAGTCTCTCTATATTTGATAACTCTGAATCTGCAACCATTTCAGAAAATTATCTTTCAGAGCACTAAATAAGTTTCCCGCTCTAAATTTTTCATAATAAGGTTTTTAGATAAATTTCGGTAAACATTAACAAAATTTTCTTGTTGAAAACCCATAATCTTTTATTTTCCCAGCAGTCTCTAAGGGGATGGAAACTTGCTGAAGTCTTTGGAACAGGCCTTCAAATATCAATCTAGGTAAGTCCTCCAGATTGTAAACTTCCCAGAAAAGATTTCGGGACAAAACTTAGAAACAAAATACTTCATTCCCTTTCCCTTCTAAAGCACCAGATTTGCGTGTTTTGTTTTGTTTTTTCCTGAGAAAACACATTCTAGATGAAAACAATAGACATAAAAGGACCCTGACCACTGAAACAAACAGCAAAACTGCCAACGAGCCAAATTCACTATTGTATAAATGACTGTAGCTGGCATACACTTGTGACCTCTTTGCTTAGTACAAAATCACAACAATGATTTTAAACTTTAAATTACGTTAGGAGCAAAATCAAACATAATATATACTACCTTCAAAGTCCGTGATTAATTTAAAGGGACACAAGAGTTTGCAAATTCTGTTTCACTCAGTTCACGTTAAAGGATCAGACCTCTAACGACAGTTAATGCTTCCTGATTATAAAAAGAAATTTAGTAAGCCTCTGCCTACACACATGTATGCAGTAATAACGGTTAAGCCTCTGCATGCACACATTAACATGGGCACATACTTCAAACCAGCAAGAGACTGATTTTATATGCAGGCTGAATCTATAAAGACTACAAAACTTTGTAGTCATCTTCTGTAAGACACAGGTGCTGCAGTTCACTTTTGATACTGAAATGATCATAATAATTTTTTACTGTGTTCTCTACAACATGAATTAAAGAGGAAACAGAAAGCTTGGTGTGTTTTATCCTTAGATAAAGAAAATAAAATCTTTGTGAAGACAGTGGGTCCTAAATGACCAACGTGACAAATTTTAAATAACAGCATTTGTTGCTATCTTTACGGTATTTCTTTTAAATTCTGTTTCAGACGCGGCTAGAAAGAAGCTTATTTATTTGCAAATAAATTTATTTTTGTCAGGGAAGTATGCCTTATAATTAAAAAAAGCCCTCAATAATGAAAAGAAATTCACAAGGATTTTTTTTTTAAATGTTCTGAGTTAAGATGTTGATCTCACAATAGACACAACCTCCTGATGTAGAATCAAAATTAGTGTCCAATGACACGCTGAAGCACTGGATATGGAACTTGCCGTGGCTTTCTCAAGACAAAGGAGATGAGTTATCTGATTGGTGTGTAATCACAAAGTTAAACAAACAGCAATAAAGCTAAACTAATTCACTGTCAAGTCTACACGTCATCCTGGCTGGTTCATTATGTGCATTTGTGACAAACAATACGGAAGAGACAACTGTACTGAATCAAATAACTTGCAACAGTTTACACTCCTATAAAACTATTTACATTTTGTCAAATGAATATTTATAACAAGTGGCTTTCCCTTCACAAACACTGTAGCTCAAGCAGCTCCCATTCATTATCGTATTTAGGAAGTACAAACACTAATTCTGTGAGTCAGCGACACAGACTGTTGTAACTTGCCATAAAACAAGGCCTGCAATACTAATATCAAATCTAGGAGAAACGTGCTGTTGCTTCCAGTTTTTCAAACGTCCTAGCATTTTTATGTCTCCAAGTCACAGGAATTCAGTTTCAATATTATATCTGCCCTTCAGCATAGCATGCCCCAATGAAACAGCCGGTGAAGTTTATTTTGCACTTTATCAATACAGCGTAAACCAGCATGTGCTTACCTCCATGGGGTTACTGAACCCAACTTGTCTGTGTGCACAGACAGCACTTTGGCCACAGATGTGACTGGTTAACTGTACAAGCAAGGAGGATAAATCCACACAACAATACTTCATTCACCAAGGAAATCTGCTGTGGATTACAGCTTCTCTATGGTTACGTCTGTTCTTAATTTACTGCTTTTATTCAGTTTTCAACCATAAATGAGCCCCTTATGAGGCATTCAGTATGCAGAATTGACAACTCTTTTTATCTACTCGAAAAATATTTTTGGATAATAATTTATGGTTACGAAATATTTTAAGCAGTTTGAATAGTTACATTATATTCTTTCAGTACTTAATGATGCAGTATCCCCTGTAAAAACGGAGACCTGGGCAATCTATTGATTTCACATATTTATAACAAAACACAGCAGCTTTGGCCATACAGAAACACAAATTTTAAAACTGCATATATCATGGGAATGGCACTGTGTTTTTTTTAAAAGCTCTTAAACAGCATCTCATGAGGAAATCCTTGGCCAGAACTGTGACTAAGGGCCCTGTGGATGAGAATATAAAGAAGGTATTTTGGCAGGCATGATATTTTGTTTATGGCTTTCTTTTTTTTTCAGTTTGCGATAGATGTAGATTTTAAACACTATTCAACAGAGAAAATGTGAAGCTGTCTGTAATGCTGGGGAGCGTTACTGCATTATTTATGTTTTATGTATGAAACTGAAATGTGAGCATGGGTATTTTAATCTTGTTTCACCATCAAAGATAGTCTCTCAATTTGTATGCCGAATTAATGCGCTATCTACTTTGTAACAGCCATCTAAAGGGACTGATTAGCATTGGGCACTAAGTGATGCTTAGGAAAGAAGGTTGTGAGTAAGCAGAGCTGCCTAGGAAACTAGCAACGTGCTGCAAAGCTACTGGTATATTTTGTCGCATGCCAATATCATCCTTCCTATCAGTTCCGACATACATCCTCAGAGGGACATCATCCATCGAAACTATAATTGACAATAGGAAGGCAGCCATGTGAATGATATGGAATATTTTTATTAATTGAGACAATAGTGATGAGGCTTTAAAAAGCCTTCCAAGATGACAAAGTCCCCTTTGCATTATTTTAGATTAATTTAAAGTGTTGGCACACAAAGCTTTACAACTTTATTCTTGGCAGAATATGAGTACTTTCAGACTCATTGATACTCAGGGATTCTTCACTATTACAGAGTAAACTCCCTGTAGATAAACAAAAGAAAACATTTGAATGAGGTACTTGCAGTGTTTTCCTCATTAGCAGCTACAGTGTCTTGAGCAGGGAACGAGTGTTTTGGGAAAAGCATTCTTGGCATTAACAAGAAAGGACATTGCTTTTACAGGCAAGAACACTTTATGGCTTTCTGAAACATCCTATCACAATACCATATGTAATCCAAATAAAAAAATACAACTGAAAGCAAAATTAAGTGTTAGGGTACTTTAAAAATAAGTACACTTGTATATAAATACAGCAGAGAAATACTGAAGTGATTTTAGTTTGGTTGCTTTAAATACTGCCCCTGATGTTTTATGGATTCCAGTTCTTCCTTTGTTTGCTATTTAATTGCAACTGGTTTTGATTTCTTTATAAAAATAAAAAATGCTTTGTTTAAGACTGAATATCCTCATTTTCATTTAGTGGATGCAGTTAGAATGCTAGGTGTAGGCAGACATTTTCCGCATGCATTTAAGATTGCCCCGGAGTGGCTGGATAAAACACCCTGGCAGATACTCAGCTCTACAATCACAGGGACCGTGCCAGTGAGTCTTTAGAGCCTTCTGAGCATAAAACTTCCTTGAGTTAGAGGTTACCTTTTAATTGTGTGCGCATGCGTACACAGCATTCATTCGTGTGCCGGGACTATAGCTATGCTATAGCGGTCTGCATGCCCTCTTAATCTGTATTTATGAATGAAAGTTTTAAATTTAGCTAAAGTCAGTGGATAGCCGCAGGGCTACTATCAGTTATGTTTGGTACCATGATCCAAACTTAGCACTTACATCTCACTTATTATGTACAGATTTAATGGATGGCAAAATCTCTAAAAACTTCATGAGTCTGAGAACTCAGCAGACAGATACACATGTCTGAAAAAAAAGGAATGTCAAAGCAGTAAAATTTGCTGCTGTTCTGAAGTGACAAATTGACTCGAGAAGAGCCACCTGGATTTGGATTCTTGAACAGTGGTTTTCCTTTGTGCTCTCCCTAGAACCTGAATTACTACTACTAAATACAAGATAGGGCAGAATTTGCCCCTAAAAATAAAATCCTCAGATACTCGCATGTGTGCACTAACTCCGTGAGGTGGCTAGCTCAGCCACAATATGGAATGCTGGTAGGACATAAAATGCTTCTGTAGCATTTGGACATTTTATGGATTTATGCCCACATAACCAAAATTGTGGAGTGTAGCGACACAGACACCCCAAAGCATCTGACAGCTCCTAAATGGCCACTTCATTCAAGAATATGGATGTGGCAACAACTTCATCAATGTTTCTCCCTCCCTCATTTTACTCCTACACCTAGTTGTCTCAAATCTGGGCAGCAAAGCGGTACTGGACATCCTGTTGCTTCAAGTCACGTGGCTGGGGTTTTTCTTAACAGTTTGGTTTCACAAACACCAAGCTAAATCACCTACCTGTGTTTTCCAGCATAAATACAACGAATCACAATAATATAATGCTACAGGTCTGAATTAAACTGACAAGGACGCTGCAACCTAACATCTCCACTCCACTGTGAATTCAACTTCTACTCGTATGTATTGCCGCTACGAATGGATCTGTACCAGGATATCTAACCCAGGTGGCTTATCAAGTGTAATCTATCTGACCCATCTGGCACCTGAGCCAGCCTCTGCTCTTACATAATTTATATTTCAGGGTAATGTACTAATTTCAATCCTACCCCTCATCATAGGGCATGTATGACCAAGTGCTAGTCAGAGGATCATTTAACACTGAATTCTCCCAACACATCACAATTACGGAACCACCTGTGCTAAACAGCTTCTCCTTCCTCAGCTACTGCAAAAATCTTCAGCACCTCAGAAGTCAACAAAATATACCAATTCTTCTTTGACGTGAAGAAATGCAATGTTAGCATACGGTGGTGGAATAATAAAGCGCAGGGTAGCAGGTAGGCTGAAAGAGCACCAAATTCTTGCCCTTGTAATTTGTTTTCTCTTTACCTCTTTTCTCATATGTATATTTGCACAGTGTGGCAGATCCTGCATATTTTGTACATGTGATCTGCTCTACAAGTCAACAACATGTAAAGATTAACAGTTTTCTTAATTAGAGTTTGCAAGCCTAACTTTCGAAAATCAAAAATCAGAAACATTCAGGTTGGAAAGGACCTGGCAAGGTCGCTTAGTCTAAATTACAGCTTAAAGATGTCTCAACACTGAATTTAGACCAAGCAACTAAGAATTCAGCCTTAAGCAGGAATTTATACTTGAATATCTCTTCTCTTGGAGAATCCCACAACCTCTCTGGGCAACCTGCTCCAAAGACTAATTATTTTCATAGCATAAGAAAAAAAATATTCTTGCATCTAGTCAAAACCTTCCCTATACCAGTTTATGACTGTTAACCCTCATGATCCTGTTGTACATCTCCATAAAGAGCTTGGCTACACCCTTTCTGTAATCTCATTGTAGATATTGGAGGGCTGCTGTTAGGTCCCCTGAGAGCCCTCCCTTCTCCAAGGTGAACAAGCCACAGCCCCTCAGCCTCTGCTCACAGGCCAACTGCTCTAGCCTCTGACCATCTTGTAGGCTCTCCGCTAAATTTGATCCAGTTTGTCAATGTCTCTCTTGTACTGGGGGGCCCCAAACTAGTCTAGCAAATGCTAATTAAAGGGAAATAATCACTTCCCTTGATCTACTGGCTATGCTCCTGGTTATACAACCTATTTATGCTGTTAGTCCTCATTACCTCCACCACACTTATGACTCTGGTGTAGCCTATTGTCCAAAAAAATCCCTAGCTCTTCCAGAGCTGCTGTGTAGCAGTCCCCAACCTATACTGATGCAGGAGCATAATTTCTTCTCACGTTCAGGGCTTTACACTTGTTGTTGATGAAATTAATCAGGTCCCATTGTCCCAGCTCCTAGTCTCTCCAGGTTCCTATACCTGCAAAATTGATGAGTGGTTCCTCCTCCAGGTCACTGGTAAAGATATGAAACAGTGCCAGTACAGATCACAGAGGAACTACACTTTCCAAGCATAGTAGTACCCATGGGCCATTACCTTTTGGGCTGGATGATCCAACCAGTTTTTCACCCTAGTAGTTCACTTCAGTTCATTGAAACTGTGATGTCTCAACTTGGATACAAAGGAAGTTGTTTTGAAATCCTTGCTAAGATCATTGTAGATGACACTTACTATGCCCCCTGCCACCTACAGATCTACTCATTTCATCATAGAGGGTAATCAGGTTGGTAAAGCATGATTTACCTTTGTAAATTCCTGTTGGTTATTTCCAGTCATGTTCTTCTTCACATGCCCAAAAATTGCTTCCAAGATCACTCAATTATTTTCCCAAGGACTGAAATAAGGATGACCAGCCCATAGTTCCTTGGGTAGTCTTTCTTGACATGACTGAAGATAGATATGACTTTTGTATCCCTCCAGTCACTGGAGACCTTCCTTGATCTCCATGACCTCTCGAAGATGATGGAGAAAGGCCAGTTCACTGGCCACAATGAGGCTAGTTCATCAACAAGTTGTCTCAGCACCCCTGGATGCCTCCCATCTCATCCTGTGGACTGGTATGGGATGAGATTTCTCAAGGGAATTCTGACTTGATCCTCTCCCACTGTTGGTAGTTTCTGTCCTCTTTTAATCCTGTGTGTCTAGTCAGAGGCATGTGAGACTTGGTTAGTGAAGAGCGGGGCAATAAGTTACAGCCTTATCTCCATCTGCTGTTACTATTTAGCAGCAAGTCCACATTATCCCTGCTTACTGTTAATACAGCTGTAGAAGCTCTTGTTGATTTTGATATCACTTGACAGGTCCAACTCTAGCTTCGCTTGCCAGTTTCAATTCTAGCTAACATTTGGATTTCCTAACACCTTCCCTGCTTGCCTAGGCAAGGCTTCTATATTCCTCATTAGTATCCTTTCCTTCCTTTTCTATATGTGCACCTTCTGTATATGTTCTTTTTGCACTCGAGTTCAGCCATGAGTTTCAGTCACCCTTGTTTAACCAAGATGGTCTCCTGATCAGTAGCACTTTCCTGAATATTGGGATGAGTGCTGTTGCACTTTGAGGAGGCTGTCCTTAGAGATCCGCCACTTTCCTGAGCTCTTTGTCTTTCAACACTGGCTCCCATGGGATCCCACCTACTAGTTCCCCCAAAAAGTCTTCCTTTAACCAGCTTGCCACATGCTCCTTATAAAAGCTTCTAGAAGAGTGATTTGAACTGCCTCTTCATGTAAATGGCACTCCCCCACTGCCTTCTTCCATGCCTGCCTTTCCTAAAAAGCCTGGACCATGCACCCTAGCTTGCACTCCAGTCCTACAAGCCGTTCCACTGCATCAGTCTTCCTAAAGATGTTTCTGCAACTGCATGTCGAGCTCCAGCTCATCCTGTTTATTTCCCAGGCTGTGTGCTTTTGTGCACAGGCAGTTGAGGTTGGCCCTCAGGGGGAGATTTAGCCGTTCTGGTGGTTCGCTTCCTCCTATCAACCCACCCTATATACTAACCACCCTAACCTCTGTTCCCTCACTTAACTACAAGGTCGTTTCCCCATACACTAGTCCACATAGCTTAAAGCCTTCCTCATCAGATTGGCAAGCTTGCTGTAATTGGTTTTGCTCGCACTGGTTATACGCAACAAGATGCAGTTGTCTTCTACTTCTTTCTTGAAGTGTATACAGCAGCATAGCAAAGATCAGTTATGAATGCTGGATGTTCTGATAACACAGAGTTTTCTTCTACATTGATGCAAAGCTCTTCTAAAACCACCTTTGACAACAAAACCCCTTTACTTTTCTACGAAACCTTACAACTAGCAAAGATGACACGGCTAGAGGGAAGGATGACTTTGCACCTATGCAGGCTTCAGGCTGATGCAATGATTCTTTGGTGCCACAGAGCAGCCCAAGAACAGGTCTGACATGCTTCATAATTAGAATACTTCAGGATCAAAAAGTATAAAGAAGACTTAAAATCTCCAAGCTGTGCCAACTCCTTCTGCAATTGAAGGTCTGGTCCTATAAGCTAAGTATCCAGATGTCAGTGCCAAGAGTTCACAAATACAGACTTAAAAGTGTAAGCAGCTAAAACTTCCCTGAAATGAAACACTCACATACTGAAATTAAGTATGCTTATTAGCAATAGATTCAGCACAAATGAGAAGGCAATGGGAGCAAGCTAAATGTATGCCAGTTTGCCTCTACCAGGGCATCAGAAAAATGGACTGGTGGAGCTGGTGAGCAGCTGAAGCTTCAGTTTCAGAAAATGGCTCTGGTTATAGAGCAGAAGTCCTGCTGGTTTGGCTGGCTCCTTTATATTACAGAAACAACAGCTTAATCCTAATTGGCACACATATCTTTTTTCCACTGATAAATAAAAGGAGCACCGGAATGCTGTATGCAATTCATTTTAGCTTGTGTCTGGATATATTGCTGGCATGCAGTGTGTGGGGCTGTGCCAGATGGCAGGGTTGGCATCTGCAAAGTTGCTCAGTGGGCACCTCACTACTAGTTTTCAGGAAGAAATGCTCCATTTCTTTCTAAGATTGAATACTAGGAGAGAAATGGCAGCTAAAGCCTATTCAGCTGTGTTTTTACCAGTACGATCCGTAACATGCCACTCCTTGGCAACGACCTGCTATAATTTCAGCACCTAAATATATTAAGACCACCCAATCCCTTAGGAATGCCTAGGATATTTTTGAAAATGGGAATTCAGATGACTAAGGGCATTTACCAATAGGCCGCAGCAGAAAATTGCCAGATACCTTCTCCAACTATCTGCTTTGCCCCTCTGCTAAGTACGGGGAATGGAATGCATACATGCTTCTCAGCTGCTTAAGTGCTAAGTCTCAGAGTTTAGATTAAAGGCGCCTTGGTCAGCAGTTTAAAGTAAAGCCCTCAGACTCTTTACTGACATGACTGAGACGTGGGTGTGTGTCCCAACCTGCCCGCTCTCCAGTGAGAGCAGCAATCTCCAGCAGTGGGGAAACAGTGGAAGATAACATCTCACACAGCAGTTGTACTGCAAAGGAAATGTGTGCCAAAGACTTCAGTGCCAAAGGCTTAGGTGCTTAAAGATGTATATAACATGAGAATTTACAGAACCATCCACTTGAATTAAGGCATTTGTCCTTCACTGAAATCCACATGTATGTATGAAAAATCTCGATGATAGCTTCTCTAAATCTTTATTTACTTAATTACCTTTAAAAAACTAGTCACGCTTCAGGTATGACAATGACTAAGGCTCAGACAAACTCACTTAGACCCTTTGAAAATGTTTTCCCCAATGGCAATGTGGGAAAATATTCCTGTTTATGGATGTAACTCTATTACAGGATGAGAAATAGAAAACAAGGGAAAAAAATTATATTCAAATAATTATTTTTGACCTTTCAAAGAAAAAGAAGTGTAAAGTTTGGGTCTTAGTCAGAACTGAGATTCAATGTACGGATTAGGGGCAAGAAGCAGAGAATTTTGTGCAAATCTATTTCAAATTAAATTGCTAGTTGATTCTTTCCTTAAAAGTCCAAAAGCACTATGAGGTGCAGTGTGTATAATTAACGAAAGGTAATTTGTAGATATCTAATCACACTTCTTTTTTTTAAAAACATGCAAAACTAATCTCACAAAACTAAATGCAAAATAACAATTGAAAAATGTGTCCTTTAGCCTTTAGATGAATTTAAATAAAAATGTGTATTAGATCTGCACATTAATAAAGCCTGTTAAGCTCAGTAGAATACTTTATATTCATCTGTGCTTCATCAAGCAGGTTCACGACCTCTACAGAACTGCAGCAGCTCCCTCTGTTCTGAAAACCACATGGGGGAAGATGGTAAATATTATTTTGTGATTAGAAAATGTTACTGGAATTGTCACAGAGAAATATTTAACGTGGAGAGTGTGGTTCAGGAATTAAAACATACACAGCAGGAGAAAAAGCAGCATGGGGCAAATTTTACTCCTAGTGACAGGCAAGTAAAATTTAAGGAACGTCTATGACATTGGAAATATTATGTCATAGTTACATAGTTATTACTCAGCTCATGAAGATATTTAAGCACCTGCCTAACTTAAACCATGCAAGGATTCTCATTGTTCTAGATGAGACAATGTGAACATTTTCAATTAAGCAGACGATAAAATATCTTGCTGAATTGGTATTGGAGAAAAAAGTAGTTGAGTGATTATTTTTTGCTGTCAAATAAGCATACATCTAAATAACCAAATATGTTAAATATATGCATCAGTGATATTTGATGAGAAGCACAGGAATGACTATGTGCAGAACATTATTCTAATGTAATACGTAAAATATGTGATGCAATACTTATTAAAGCTCAACGCATCAACTATGTTTGCAGTTCCTTTTCCTGATTTCCCTGCAGTGTGCATGAATATGTGTACATATCCATGTGCACTTTACTAGTAATCAATCTGCCTTGCTCTTTTCACAGATTACATATCTACCTCTCTTTCTAGATGTGAGAGCCAAGTGGGTTGGTTAAAATATAAAAACAGAAGCACAGTATTGTGTATCATTAAAAAACCCAAACATGACAAAGGAAGATAAGAATGTCAAAACAGCTCCTTAACAAAATCAACTTCCTTAAGGCTGATTCTAAAGCTCTTCTCCTTCCATTCAAATTACACCCATGTAGAAGACTCAGAAGACTCCTAGCTCTACTGCAGTCATTGCAAATGTTGCTTCTGACTTTCTCTTTCATTGATTTCAGCAGGGCCAAGTCTTAACCATTATTTTTCAAAGTTTTCAGTTTAAGTGTTTCAGTTCAGCTCAGTTATCTCAGTAGTCTGTTGATATAATCATTCATTCCTCAGTATATTTTTTCCCATTGGTGAAATATTCTTGATTAGCATATTGTCACCACATATTTGTGCTACATGTTCCATCATTCTCAAATGGAGACAAAGGTAGTAACGATGCCTGTGTCAGCACACACCCACAATTGCTTATGCTCAAATCCTTCTTATCTAGAAAATTCAAATCACTGTAAAAATTCCCTGCAGCTAAATATTGCCTTCACATAATTGCCAGGAAAGGGCTTCCTAAATTATAGGACAGAATAAATTATAGGAGAATCATGTTCCCCGCAATCCAAGGGGGGAATTAACACAGTGTGTAAAGACTCCCAAAAATTACCAATCTGAATTTAAATTCCACATTTAAATGGAGCTAAGATAACTTCAATTAAAAGATTCTCTGCTCTTGAGAATGTCTGTTCTGGAGAGGATTAATATGGGCTTTCTAGACTTTTAATAGGTATTTAAAGCAAGTATTCTATTTATTAATAACTAAAAAATGCAACGACCACTATAGCTTTCATTCAGAGCAAAACTTAAACAGGAAAACAATATCTCAACAGACTGTTTGAGTTATCTGTCCCTTCTTTAATCTGAGAGATTACTCAACAAAACCAATGTTCGTTCAACAACATTCATGAAATCTGTTGTGGATTACCAATATCATCAGTTAAACCTGTTTCAAATTTATTGCTTTCATTCAGGTTAAATAATAAAAGAGTCCATTTGTACCACCACATGTATATACATGAATTCAGCTTTCATCATTCTCTACAAGTTTAATCCAGTGATTTATGTTTTTTAACACAGTTTTGGGCAAATCTGTTGAAGAAATTTAGCCAGACTGATAGAAGAGTTAGACTGGATTACTGTGATGTGTGCCATGTTTAAAACCAGCCTGTTCTGTTTGGAGAAAAGGAAAAGTCAAGCATTTTAACATTGTAACCCTGCTTGAAGTTCTAATCATTTTAATGGCTTTAGCAAAGGAGAGCAGAGTAAGGTTGGGAGAGTTCAAAGACAATGATCTTTATTATTAGAAATATGTTAGAACAGCAAAGAAGCAAAGCTGCTTTTTTCTGCTTTTTCTTTAGTCACAGCAGGAAATAACACTGCTTAGATTAGAGTTTTCTGACGTTTAAACAGTCATGGCAGTGGCTACATGTTAATTTTTTCTTAAATCATCTCCCTTTTGAAACTCTCTCTATCTACCAATATTTAAAAAAAAACACACACGCAGAAAATTAAATGTAAAATGTTTCTCTTATGTTTCATATCACAGCTAAGTTTTTTCATTTAAATTGAACTGAATTGAATTGAATGGGTGCACAGCATAGCTGAGGGTTTTGCTAATGAGATACAAAGCTTTTTGCCTTTAGGTCACTAGTTCAAATCCAGGCAAGGCTAGAAACAGCTGAAAGCTTTTAACCACCTGATGGCTATGTGATATTTTAACATGAAATAAGTTTGTCAATCAAAATCCAAATTCAGGAAATAAGCATTCCCCCCATAAAAACAACCATCACACAATTAGAATTATTTGCGGTCTTCTGAAAGGTCAAAAAATAATTACTCTGCACCTTTAGCAGTGATTTTTTTAGATGAAATGACTGATGTTGAAGTATGTAAAGAGTGAAATATGGAGAAGTTTACATTGCTGATACATTTGCAAACATAGCTTTCATAGGTAAAAGAGGCTTAAATGACTTTCCTTCCTTGAACCTCCTGCCTCCTCTCCCACTAGTATCAGCTGGTGTAGCAGGTGCTCCTATAGTAGTTGTCACAGATATGGAGGTACAACCCACCTCAGTCATCTGGGGAGGGGGGAGAAAAACGTTGTATGTCTGCCAGCCAGATGAAGACAGAAAACATTTTAATCTCCATGTTAATCAGATCTTAAAAAAATAAAACTTCTGAAAATTTTGAAGGAATGCCAATAACCTGCAACATCCTCCTACAAATTACGTAGTAGTCTTTTTTGCATGTAAACAGTTCCTCACTTCCAGGAGCAATTGATCACGCTTGAACAAAAATGTTTTTAGTGAGTGATAGATATGGACCTCCACGTCATCCTACAATCAAAAGACAAAACTGCATACCAAACCCAATAAAACTGATAATTTAAAAATTTCACCTAACAAGAATTCGTATTATCTCATCAGCTCCTTATAGTTTAATGTTAGGAAGCTGGAAGAAGCTGAAACAATGAGAGAACAGTGTGTTGTAGGAGCCAAGTCCAAACTCAAGGACCAAATTTAAATGTAATCCTCATCCTTGCACTGAAACAAAACCAGACTAGTTTTAATGGTATTGATTTTAAGTGGAAGGAGACTGAAAAATTTTGGTACTTAGGCAGTCAAATCACCTTCCCCCTCCCTGTCCCCCCCCCCCCCCCCCCCAGTACGGGTTCAAGTGTTTTCCTTAAAAACCTAAGTTTAAACATTTCAAATAAAATTTAAATAATTCCACTGGCTGTCAATGTTAGTTGGACTTGGGTAGTTTTGGACACTGAGGGAGGATTTGAAAATCAATCATTTAACCTTCCTTTCTCTTCCCTCTTCTTCACTGTGTGTGAACTCAGACAAGACATCCTCTTTTCAGTGGCACCATTTACTTTGTAAAAAGCAGTACTTTTACAAATCCTAACAATAAGATATTTATGTTTAAAAGTTCAGAGACACACTTAGTGATGCCATTTCTGGTAAAGAGAGAGAAGAACTATCTAACTTTAGTTCTTATCAGACTGGAGCAAATTAGAGTAATTAACATTTTGAATAATCCTATTATCTTTAGAACTGTACTGGTACTCATTAAGAATCAAAAAACTATTTCTGCTTCAATATTCTCTACTTCTTATACACTAAGTAAAAATAATTTCATGGGGACAGTCACAGTTTGCATTAATGGACATGTAAGAAACGGTGTAAGTGGCCCATAAAAAGGTGCAGAAACCCTTTACAAGGTTTTAAAACAACGCTGAATTGTATGAGGTGGCGATTTAGTTCTGAGGTATCAAGTCCTGCAAAATTATGTAAGAAGACTCACAGTGACTTTCCAGAAAATACCTGACTACAAAACATCCCCCCTGAAAGAATGTAAGATTGGACCCTCAAACTTCAAAAAATCTTTGCTTTAGTTTTCCAGCAAGAATGTTCAAAGAGCCAATTATGGCATTTATTTTAAGTTTTATTTTGAGTTTAGATTTTAGTTGCTTTTGTCCTTTACGACACATTGCTATCAGTCTGACTTTTTTTTAGTAAGACAGATTAGTTTGTTTAGCTTTCAATAAGCATGCGGCCGTAACAACATCTTAATTTTACTGGAAGTCAGTGGAAATTGAAGTCTGAAGAAAAAGACTGGGATGTGCCTTAGCACTTGTACTTTAATTCCCAGGATGTTTATATTGCACAGCTAGCTCAAATGATTGGCATTTACATCTGAAGTCACAGGTTACCTCAGCCTCAATTTAAGAAGTCTCAAAGCAAAGTCTTTCTATGTTATACATTCTTGCTATTTCCACATATCTCAAGGGCATACCAAAGTATTGTTTCCGATGAAATGTTCTAAAATTCTTTCCCATTAAGAAAATTCATTTCTACTGTCTGTCTTGTCCAGGGGTTTGCTGAACAGAGGCAGGCTATCAGCACTCAAAAGATTGTGACTCGTTAAGTACCATCCTCAGTAAAATACAGCTTGGCCTTCAAACTTAGACCCTCCAAGTTTTACAATCAGTGATGCAAATTGCTATGAATAGGGGACTAAACACTTTGCACAACAGGAAAGGGGTGGAACGCAGTCGTGTTGGGGCTAAAACTATAAAGGTGATTGTAGAGATGACATAATTAGCGAGAAATTGTGGAGAGTCTATACAACAAAGATGAGTTCTGAAAACCACTCAGTTGTACCAATAAACTGGCAGAACAAATCAGTTCAAATAAGCTGCAGAGGCAAGGCACAGCTGGAACAACCAATTGATTCATTGGGTCATGATGCACTCATTAGATCAACCTCGTCCCAGCTTTCCTCAGCTCTGCTTACTGAAGCTTGGAGACCTCCCTAGAACCGTGCCCCAATTCACTAAGGCCTTTTCCAGTCATTCCTTTTTTCCTTCTGCTCAGTGGAGGAAAAGCATTTGCTTTATTAAAGGCTCTCTGTACCACTAAGGGGGATAAATGTGTCTCCTAGACCCTAAAAGCAAGATTGAACTTTTCAGTGTAGTCATGAATAAGGCATAACATGTAATAGTGGTGTATTTTCCAAGACCGGAATTTTAAAAAGAAAAGATCACCGGATTCTGAAAGATTTGCTGCAGTTCAGGAGGGATCAGTTCAGAGACAGTCCATAGTCTGTGTTACAGCGGATGTTACAGTGGTCCCTTCTAGTTCTACAATTGACATAGTAATGAAAATTTTTCATTGATAAGAAATAAATCGTTCTTCACTTTCCCTCCCTTTGCTCCACAAAAGCTACGTTTTTGCAGTTGCGAAAGCCAGTTTTTTCCCCTCATGTGGCTTGCTAGCTGTCCTAATCAGCTATAGAACAGGGCCTATCTGGGGGAGGGAGAAGAGCGCTAGTACAAAGGCCAGGCTCGTCCTTCCTTCTTTCTACCCAGTTACACATAAAGAAGAAATGGATGTGAGTAAACAGCCTGGCTTAGTGTACAGCCTTCAGTTTGGACAGCTGGAACAAGGAAGTGAGTGAGCAGCAGTAGCTTTTGTTCCCTCACTTGGCTGAACAAGCAGGAGTACAAAGGACACAGAATAGGTGTAAAGGGATATGACAAGAATTTGGACATCATTTCCATTTTCCTAAGAACTGCAAAGATGGGAGCGAATGAAATTTGGAAATATGTTGATGCATTGTGCTCTCTTGCCTCCAACACTTTGGAAGCTTTACTGACAAGCTGCAAAGTCTTCACTGGAATCCAGCATGCTGTGATGAGGAGACCTTGCTTTCCAAATGTTAACGCTAAAGTTCTTGAAAGAAAGACTGACAACAGACTGACAGAAAAAAAAATGAAGAGACTGCTTCTTGTCAGTCCTCTGGGATTTTTGAATAGTAATTTGGCATCCTTTGCCATTTGAGTAAACTGAGAAGAAATGTAGGTTTGAAAATTGAGAAAGGGCTTGAAGCAAACTTGTCTGCAAATCTTTGACAAATCTTTCATTATAGAAATTTGGAAATGTGGCTACTAATGTTAGCTAAGATGTCTTACTGACAAGCAGAACCATTTATTATCCATATTCTGTATGCAGCACTTACTGAATAAGGTGTGTGCTAGTGGTAAGAGTATTTGATAGCATTGGGAACAGCTGTGAACGTCAATCTGCTCCAGGAAGGACAGAGCAGTTTCTATTTCTAATAGTTAACTGCTCAATTGGTAGCACCTGTCTTGGGCTTCTCACTTATACTGACCCTTCAGTGGCCCACTTAATGAAAAGGGAAGGGATTCAACAGGAGTCTTTCAGGAGTTAATGAAACTACCTACACTGATGCAACCACAATTTGGGTGGCAAGCAGTAGTATAAAAAGGATAATTATATATTATCTTCAGTCTGGATGACAGGATGTTTACTAGGCTTTCTGAATTTCAGTCAATGAGTGTACAGGCTTTTAACATATACGCGCTTGCTCATGCAGTTACTTATTGTGGCAAGTATATGGACCACAAAGCTGCCGGCTGATGCAGCTCTACTTGTACCAGGCCTTTGGGGAGAACCTCCACTTTTACGGAGAGCAAAAGCTCTTGCATTGCAGCTCCTCAAGGCCCAGCGGTTCCACCAGAGGAGAGCAGTTAAGGTTATGGACTGTTGTATAAAAGACACACCAGCTATGTGGGTAAGGAATTAGCACATACACTAACTACACAGCTCTGGTCCATTACTGGGTTTGGCTGAAGTTTGCCAGCAGATGTTAGGTTTTAAATATTTGACAGCACAGCCAGGGACACCTGTCTTTGACGTCTCGCCCTTCATTTACCCATTTAATGCAAAATTTGACCTTGTGTCCTGAATATGCCAGGAGAGATGGGCATAACCCTTTGCTTAATACAACCCTTCTCTGTAACCTGATGTTTTAATACAACCAACGCTATTTAAAACAACACAAACGTATCTCTTTATTGTCTGAGGAGAAAAATGAGCCTCTGTATAGCGCACATTTATATTCTGCAATAAAACTGGCACCTGGTACAGCAAAAAGGATATCAATGTTCACGTTACACAGCTTTACAGACTTCATGTGAATAATGGAAAAAGTATTAAATGAAAGAAGCACTGAAATTACCACTGCCGATAATTTTTTCAACAGTGCAGAACAATTTCTTGAGAAAACAAGGGGCGCTATTCATTACACTATCACATGAGCTCTGCTTTCATTTTTTTCCCCTGGAATTAGTTTTGAAAAATTCAAGGATCCCAGCTGTTTAATAATGATGTTGTTGTATTCATGCAAATCCCTCAGACCTTATGTCAACATTTAATTTTACAATAAATATAAAAATAAGACTAGTCGCATCTGTAGTCCCCTGGGTTGCAACTGGCAAATCATCTAAAACATCCCTCTCCCTTTTCCCTCCTGAACATCCTTGCTGCTTTAGAGGTAACGATAGTCAAAAGGAAAATGTTAACATTCGTGTAGTGTATTGAGAAGTTTATAGATATTGACAGTAGTGCTCACGAAATAGATTATATCAAAACACCAAATATATTACCTTTACCCCAGTGGTAAGCTTTTGTAAATTGAAGTCAAATATGTAATCGTTGAACTCTGCAAGAATGATAAAGGCAGCATAGAAAGGACTTCAAGCACTACAGATTTAGAGAAGGAACTGTTCCCACTAACCATTTACTCTTAACGAATTTTAGAGAAAAAAATTACTTACTGAACAACACTTCAAAAAGGATTTATAAATTCTGAGCTGTTTGCTTAAAGAATGCAGTATCTATAACTCCCTCTAAAAGTCTTGCCAGTGCATTGAACACAAAATAAAAAGCAAAGAGAATTTGGTTTATCATAAAAACAGGTGCTTAAATCCTAAAAGACAAGTATCTTGCAGAAGAAAACAAAGCTGCAGGGACAGAAATAGAATTGAGAAGAAATTATTCTGAAAACCTTTACAATAAAATATAGTGGTATATTAAATTTTAGAAACACAGCAGAGCATTTAATAGAAGTCTATACAAAAATTATTCTTCATGCAGTCCAACAGGAATTTCCCATAAGAATATATTTGCTCAAAATAGGCTAGATGTTCCTCAAATGTCAACACAACAGATTGTTAGGCAGACAGTTAAAAAATCACTCCTAATTCTGAGCTTTGCAGAGTAAAGCAACACTGGTAGGACTGCCTACTTCAATAGATGCAGAAAGGTAAAACAAGACATGCTGGAGTCAATCAGCATCCCCTATGTGGTAGCGTTAAAGAAAAACCACTTTGAAACACTAGGATTGCTGGTAGCCACCAACAGCCTAGATGAAACTCCGGTTTCACCACATCTATGAGAACCTTACCATTAATGTTCAAACGGGTCAGGACTGTACTTCATACGTAAAAAGATGACCTTCACAGTAGGTTTGAAAGGCTGTGTCCTTTAGACAGCTAGGGACCAAATGGGTGAGTAGGCTATGGGAGGGACAGCAGGGATGTTTCTTTTGGCTTGGCCCAATGTAGATTCAGCATGTGTCACAAAGCATCTTAGACTCAAAAGGCTGATGCAAAGACACGTCTGCTGTTTCAACCTGAAGCCTGTAGCAATAGTTATGCACCATTTATACAGGTGCTTTGGAGGAAGAATCTGTCCCACAAACTTCCACGTATCTCAAGCTAGCAAAGCCTTTTCTTGCTCTCTCAGCTCAAAACATCAGCACTTACCTTACAGAACACCTTTCTGTTTCTTTAAAACAACCAGTGATTTTTGCTCTTCACATTGAGAGATCCCTGTAATGACTCTAATCCGTGTACATCTCCTCTCTGGCTTCCTATTGCTTCCCCAGACGCTCCACATTCACTCTGCAGACACTGCCCTGTGCTGTGCTCCTTTTGTCTCTTTGCGACTTCATACTCTCTTCCAGGCTGCTGCCTCCGCCTCAAGCAGTCAACCCCTTTCCACGTTTCCCTAGTGCATCCAATGACCTCATTCCCCCTCCTTCAGCTCCTCATTTTCTTCCTTCAGTTTTCTTTGTCTTCCCTTTCCACCTCTTATCGTTGCTTAAGAACACCCCACTGCCAATCTTTTCTCCTTAACAGGCCAGTATTACAAAAGCAATAAGGCTAACAAAAATCAAACAAAAAACATTTCCTAGAGAACCTTTCTTTTGTTTTCACACTTTTTTTTTCACAGAGGTATACATACGCTTATAGCGGCTTTGCTTCAGATGTGATTTGTGTTGATTATTAGATGAGATGCCAAGGATAGAGGCCTTGGATTGCCTTTTATCTGTGAAATGCCAGGCATGTAAGTACGTGTTATACACGAAATAGTAATAAGACAATAATGAAGACAGCAGTTGTATCTTTGTCATATCCTCTGACTTGGAAATGCTGTGAAAGGTTTTGAATGGGATTGTGTGTGAAAGGGTAAGTTTATCTTTCCAATTCCGTGTAGCTGGCGTCCCTGAGGAAGCGCTTGATAGTAATGAAAAGCTGAATAGTTTCTCTAAAACCTTAGGGATCTTCTATCAGCCATGCCACGTGCACCCCTGTTTCGTAAGTCATCCTCTTCTTGTATATTATTCTCTACTCTGTTTTACTTTCAGCTTCCATCGTATTAATTACATTTAGTTCAAGTATTCTTGTCTGTGATGAGAAACCTATATAACAGGTGTATATATGTGTCTATACAGATTATATAAAGAGAGTGTGTGTGTGAGAGAGATCAGAGATATGTCTGGTTTTCAGCTGTGAGAACACTTCAAATGAAGTGTAAATGCTCTAGGCTTTGGTGGGACATTAATGACTTCCAAACAGCATCTTTAGCCCTACACTATTGGAACATCAATTCCAGCACAGTTACTTTGGCACCTGACTAAATCCTCATATAAACTTGGGCCTAGAATGATAAACCTGATCTTGTGGATACCTCTAAGTTACTATCAAAACATGAGCAAACAATCCAGTAAGCCAATCTACTCTGGAAAAAGTATATAAGAGGAACCCAATACCCGTTAAAAAAACAACTGAAATGAACATGTTTGAGGGAAGCCTGGTAAACTTGAGTGCAATATTCCAGCCTACTTGTGTGTATTTTTGTTCTTAGTACTTAAGACTGAGAAGAGGAGAAATGGACAAGGCAATCAAAGCAGGAGCACATTTTTTTAAATGCACACTTCATAGCTGATCTGAGACACGAGAATTTGTTCTAGCTTTAAACAAGAGCTCATTTTGCAGGTCATTTACAGCTGTGCAAGAGGTCACAGTACCATAATTTGGCCTGGATCGTGAATGCACTGGATCACAACACAAAGATGCAGTGATACCAGCCCTTCCCTATTTTCTCCTTCATACACACAATATTTCGTGTCCATAGCCAGCAATCCCCGCAAGCCTGGCAAGGCTTGGAGATTCGTACACCTGTCCCAATTCCCAGCAATGCTCCCCAGAGCAGGTGCACAAAGTCTATGGTTTAGAAAGTCTCTTCACACCTGCGCCTCTTAACTAATGACCCTTTTTGTTTTCTCCTTTTTTGATCTCCTGAGTGTGAGCTATGATGCTGAGACAGCAGACAGGCAGGTGTAGCAACCCCAAGGAGAGGATAGAGAGGGCATGTGCCTGTGTGTGTGCCTGCCAACAAACCATTGATTTTGTCCTTTATCTTTTTGCAGGTGACTTCTCATGGGACTAACAAAAATACTTGCATTTTTTGAAGCTTGTGATTTCACTGGAGCCTCGCACGCGTCCATGTTTCTTTGAAGCAGGAAGAACCAAAAGCCCTTTTAACCAATTCAGTTAATACTGATCCTTCTACTTGAGAAAATACTTAGTTAATCCTGATTCTAAGTATTTTCTCAAGTACTCGCACACGATGGGTACAGTGTGATGTCCACGGGTGTCAGCATGAGTACTCTCAGCTGAGCAGACCGTTATTTGGCCCATGGTCAGGAGCACTGTGGAAGGGCAGAGGAAGGCTACCCAAAAGGATCTGATAACTCTCAAATCCAGGAACTGGTCAAGCAAGCAAGCGTGTGAGGCAGACAGTATATACAGTCTATTTCATTTATTGCATACAAATAATCTCCTTTTGGATTTAGCTTTTATTACGCTTATAACCCTTCTATAAGCTAATCCTGATTTGTGGGTATGCTTTCAGTATTCAAGGCTAATCTTGAGGACTAGAAATAAACAGTTCTCCTGCGTGAATTTCACTGTCGATACATCGCTTCCAGACAGAATAATGAAAAAATCCTCTTCCTTCGGTAAGGGAACGGAAGTATTTCACACAAAATACTGATGCATACCACATGATCTATAGTGTGTAACAAATACTTTTGTTTGCAAAAATACCTATATTTTCGTTAAGAAAACCCATATTACAAGTAGGTACAGTGACAAAAAGCTGTTTATATCTAATAGCAATAAAAACTCCTGCTAATGTGATTTGGCTGGATACAGGTTCTGAATTCAAATGGATGTTTGTGTTCACAAATTCATTGTTGTGTGATTAATGTATAAGATCCTATGGGCAGAATAAGTCATATTTGAAATAATCTGAATGGATTCAGTTTAAAGTCATTTGCCAATAACTTGTAATCGGCATATGATCTTTAACGATGATATTGCTGAACTTTGCCCATAAACCAATAAGCAGTTTAAGAGCTACTTATATTTTATAAATTAAACATTATCTGGATAAATACATGTCAGTACAGAAGCATTTGTGTCTCGTATCTTTTCCTCGGTTTAAATGGGTTCATCCAATATCAGCTAGGTAGTGAACTTTGAAGCAGAGTCCACTGTAATAATAGTAAAGTTTAATGATGCATAGCTTTGTGAGACTGACAAATTCCCAGCCAAAGTATTGATTCCCTGAGAATTTATGAAGCACAGGCTCTATTCTATGTCATTATGGTCCATTTTTGGCTGAAAGAATCATGTAAAATAGATTTTTAAATGAGTGGTAATAGCCAGACATAAAGAAGGTATTGATGTGTGTCATGAAGGGTGAAATAGCATGCCAGGTAAAGGCATATAACAAATTGCAAACAACAGTGCTGAAACTCCTACAAATGTAAATTTGTTTTTAGTTTTAATCAAACCTTTGTTTCAGTAAGTACAAATTTTGCCATAGAACTGAAAAAAAACACCCTTTTAAAAAATGTAATTATTTACAGTTCGATTTCATGCTTCACTTTGGAATGTGTCTATAAAATGCATATCACTTACAGACATGTTAATCAATATGAATTGTGTACTACATTACAACAAAACTACATCTGAGATTATTAGGGAAAAAATCAAATGCACATAGTTCTGCTTACTTGAGCAATATGTGAAAATTAATAGCTTGAACCTCTGCAGAACTGGCTGTTAAAAGACAGGACACTTTTTTTCTTTCTTTCTTTTAGAAGAGTTTTAATAATACTATCTGAGGCATTTTCTGATAAGGTAAAACCAAATTATGGCACAGACAAAACTTGAAATAGGAATAAAATCTGAAAGAGCAGAGAAACTGACAAAAAAGATGGGGAAAGAGAAGTGTTGATTGGGTTACTGGGGCTTTACAAGAAAGTAACACTGCATTTTAATTGCATTCCAGCAACCTCTTTTTGATCTAGAAAGAGGTCACCTAGGTCTAACAATGCAAGGGACCTTCATAGTCCAGACGTAAATATATCTCCCACACACCCAGAAGCGCTCTGCGAATTAGCTAAATCCTTCTCAGAGCAGCTGCTTTTCAACAATTCAGGAGTTTATCAGCCTAATAAAAAAAAAGTAGCTGGCAGGAAAAAAGGCTGACAGTCTCAATAGGCTCTTCTGTGGCCTAGTGAGGCTGAAGAACTCTTCAAGGTCTTAGTCAACACTGAACAGAGGGCTCTGAACTGGCACACTCATCTACACCACAAACAAGCTGCAAAACCTGGAGAGAGGTCGTTCTTTACATAAATGGTTTTCCCAGGCAGAATGCAAGTGGATTCAAAGGAAGTAGGTTGAATCCAGGTGCAAGGTTAGAACAAAAGTACTTTCAGGCTCAGAGAAGCAGAGGGGAAAAAGTTCCCACCTGTAATATAATCTAATAGTAGCACTACCTACTTCACTTCCAGTTCAAATCCTTCTCTATGTTTGTATTCCATGCGTTCATTATGATTTACAAAAGCAGTCCTCATCTCTCAAATGCAGTGGTTTTGTCTGAAGTCTAAATTTCCAGCTTATTTTTTCCCCAATAATTTCAAGAAACAGTCTGGGCACATTGTAAACATGTATTATAGTGATTTCACTGTCTTACTTTTTTGTTATGTTTGTTATTCATTTTAAAATTAACTTTCCACAGGCCCTTTCACCTTAATTCATATCTCCCTGCCTATTACCAGTATAAGATAGATTTTTAAAGTTGCTGTACAATAACTTTCATGTGTTAATGCACAAACACATAGTATATATGAGCACATAATTATTGTACCTGACTGAAACAAATCAACTTTACTAAAACAGAACTGTCCTTTTATCAACAACATTAACTGCTGAAAAGGGAAAATAAGTCTATTTAATGGCATATTAGACTCAGTAAATAAGCTATTCTACAATTACTAACTCACTTGATGTCAGGCGTCCAAAGAACCACCTTTGATCACTTACAAGGCCCCACAAAATCATATGAACTATGATAAATACCTATAATTAACAGCATGAAGTTATTTCTGACCTACAGCAAAGGGATGACATCATATACAGCAGAATTTTCAGGCTGTTTGCTTACTGGTCCATGTGGTTCATTTGTGCTTTAAGTTTTCTGGACTGATTTTCTAAACTTCATGCATGCATCTACACGTACAAAAAGAAATTTGTAGCACTGTCTTAATTTTCATGTATAATTAGTGCAATTTGCACATGCAATTCAGCTACCTTTGCAATGTTACTGTCCAGTTTTACATCTAAGTGGTCCCACAAAAAAATACTGAACACGCAAATTAAATGCATAGTTCTGAACTATTTGTATATTCCCAGATCTTTGCTGTCAGGATAGATCTAGAGTGCATTTTGTGTTATAACTAGCAAAATAAAAATCTAGTCAATGTTCCTCATATGCCCCAGTTTCACTAAGAAAGTGCTCTGGGACCTTATCCTTCCCAGGTTAAGCTAACTTGGATTTAACAATTTAGTGCACAAAAGCAGACAGTTAATACACATCAATAGTCTGTGGATGTAAAACTCCACACGTCACTTATTTCTGTGAGTGAACTCTCAGTTATTTTCATGCAAACCCAACTTCACTGGAGTTATCACAGATTCATATTTCTGTAAGTAATATAGTTTAAAATCACATTTTAATGCATTAAAAATTACTTTCCTGAACAGGAAAGAAACATTAGTGATAGACTGAAAAGTACCTATGGCTAGAATGAGTAAATTTCAAATTTGAAGAAAAAACACAGCCTTTCTGAAAATCAACTGAAGGCCCCGCACAAAGAAGGTACATTGGAAAATTCCCTTGATTGCATATATAAGTAGAGCAGTAACTTCAGCAACTTAAATAATCAGAAAAAGGGTTTAGTTTTAGGGTATCGGTAAAAAGAAACAGCTATTTAAAGATGCCAGTGTTGAAAACAAAAATCTTTAAATATTCTTTGTCTCTGTAAAGCTGTCACTTTAAACATGGACTTCATCGTTAATGTAAGAAACATATTCTTTCCCCCCAAGTTTCCATTGCTCTGTATTTTATATGTGGACTTAAATGAACAGAACAGAGCTCTGAGTCACTGCACCAGAATGGCAATCTTTCAGTTTGTGCTTAGCCAGACTTTTTTGGCTGGACTGATGTAATGCAACCTCGCTCACCATGGTCTTGTCACTCAGTAGCACTGAGCGAGCAGAATGGTGTCTGAACACACTTGCTCATTGTTGTTACAGCTGGTGTTGCAAATGCAAGGCCTGAATAAAGGTTGCTTGGCAGGGAACTCCTTACTATAAAACAAATTTTGTTGAGTATGTTGGGTCACTGATTTCATACACGTTGTATTAGGTTTAGGAGAGAACAAAAATGACCTTCACTGAACAGAGCTGCTTTTAGCTGCCGCTACAAATCTAAGCCACCAAGCAAAGGCATAATTCCTATAACTGCCAAACAGAGGAATACTGTGCATCTCACAGGCACATACAGCCCTTTTTGAAGAAAGGTTTCTTTCCATCACGTTCAGAATTGCACAATATGAGCTTCAGCAGAACAATACCATGTAGTATTGTGTTTGATATATGTTTATTTCACATTTCTTGAACCTACTTTTGTGGAAATAGTGTAAAATAATGTTTCCCACAGGATACACTGTTACTGTCATGAATGGATATAAGCAAACTGCTCTCCAAAGGAAGAGCAGGTCACAGCCTACCTAACACGATTCATCACAGAGGTTAAAGGGAATGATTTCTTTCTGCATGACTATCTTTACCCTGTTATTTGTCATATATACTGCTGTCAACAAACTGGAATGCGAGATCTAGATGCTGCTATAATGGGATCTTCTTTGATTATATCACTCTAAAAACTACAGCTTAAGAAATAAACAGGAAGTACAACATAACACAGCTGATATTCTATTACATTTTAACAATGTTTAAATTATGTACAACCATATCAAAGGACCAGTAACCTCTGTTAGGTGCTCTGAAAATGAAGATCTGTGTAGAATTTTCAGAATAAAGGATGGATAAGTCCCATATGAGACATCTAGCCAATTTTTTTTGCTATGGAGTCATAAAGTTATGGACTATAAACTCTGTCAAAAAAAAAAAAAAGAAAGAAAAAAGCCATCAAGTAACTGTAAAAGCAAAAGAGCAAATATAAAAAATAGTATCTTATAATAACAGAATCACAGAATCATGGGGTTGGAAGGGACCTCTGGAGATCATCTAGTCCAAACCCCCTGCCACAGCAGGGTCACCTAGAGCAGGTTGCACAGGAACGTGTCCAGGTGGGTTTTGAATGTCTCCAGAGTTGGAGACTCCACCACCCCTCTGGGCAGCCTGTTCCAGTGCTCTGCCACCCTCAAAGGAAAGAAGTTCCTCCTCACGTTTAGGTGGAACTTCCTATGCTCAAGTTTGTGCCCATTACCTCTTGTCCTGTCCCCGGGCACCACTGAAAAGAGCCTGGCCCCATCCTCCTGACACCCACCCTTTAAGTATTTATAAGCGTTGATAAGGTCCTCCCTCAGCCGTCTTTTTTCCAGACTGAAGAGACCCAAATCCCTCAGCCTTTCTTCATAAGAGAGATGTTCCAGTCCCCTAATCATCTTGGTAGCCCTTTGCTGTACCCTCTCAAGCAGCTCCCTGTCCAAATAATAATAATCTTGGTGCAAACTTAGTCCCCCTACCAATTTGTGAAAAAAATTAACAAAATTCATTTGAAATTAATTTTTGCATATTTTCTGAAGTGTGTTGTACTAGGGCTCAGTAGTTAGGCTGAGATATCATTCATAACTTACAAATATTCAAAGGCAGATTAATTTTTATATTTTGTTGTAAATTCTCAGTATTTCTAATGTATAGAAATGTAATAGTAATAAACAATAAACTACTCAGATAAAATATTTCAGTATGTATGTATTATGTTCCAGAAAGGTACACACTTAAAGCACATATATGTGCACATATATGCATAGGTTACATAGGTACACAATAGTCTGAAATCTAGAATACTCACAAACTTCCAAGAAACCTCACAATAAAAAAATAAACTCTGATCACAACCACTTCTTTAACGTTATTTTTGTGAAATGGAGCATTCTATGTTCTCTGAAAAGTGGAACGCTTACACATGCAAGGTTCTCAATTCTGTTTCTTCACCTTCAGTTTATTACAATCGCTAATTTCTATTTTACTTATGAAGATATATTCCACATATATCATACTGTACAGAGACTATCAACTACATTCCTCCACCAATATCTGTATCTATATGTCAATACAATGGCTTTGTAATGAATGTGTTCTAGGATGTGTGTGTGTTATGGGGGGCAATTATCTTGTCAAGCATAAGATATACTGAAGAGAGAAAGAGTGCAAATTGCACTCGATAGCCTTAAAAGCAGTACTCTGCTTGTAACGTGTTACACATACCCCTGGAAATAGTCCAAAATGAACTCTTCCCTGAGGTCTGCGTTTTTTGCATGATAAGGAATAATCAGTCTCATGTTATATAAATGCAGGTGACAGCCTATGTGCTACAATAATGCAGATATAAACCAAAGTGATGATACAACCCCCTCTATTAGATGTAGATTAATGCCACTAAACATTATTTTCCAAAGGTCACGGTCTCCAGCACACTTCTGTGTTTGGCAAAGCTACATTATTGATAAAAAAGCTCCCACTCAAATATTAGAGAAGACATACTACACTGCTTGACTTGTAAATTTTTTTCTCAAAGATAATGTTATGTCAGTCTGTCTGCAAATCTAAGGCATTATTTCTGTTAAAACCCACTCAACTATCTTTAGACCGTCACCAAAATATAAATAAATCTTAACAGTGCACACACTGATAAAGTTTATTAATGACTAGAACAAGCTTTTCAAATATAACACTAAGTATATCCACTCTTTGGAAAGGATGAGTTACATAAATCACCCACCACTGCAAACAGAAGATTTTTTGTGTAGGGCTCCACCCACCATCATCCCCTCTGTCAGATCCTTTGGCCCTGGTCAAGACTGTGACCATCCTTCCCCATAACAGTGATCTTTTGGACAAAAGACCAAAATTGTGTGTGTGCAATCTTACTGGTTACCACAATCTGCATGAAAATCCCAGTGATGTCACCATCGTCATGTATTTTTGTAATATCATAGCAAAAGATGTTAAAAGAGAGTTAAAAGGAGTCTAGTGAAATACATTTGTGGATGTTAGTCAGATGTTTTCTGAAGCGTGAGCAGTAGTATGGTGAAGGGCATGAAAATTCCCATTTGCAGAAATAACCAGTAGGAAACAAAGGAGCTGGCATCATGATTACTTGGAGGCCCGAGTCTGTATCTCCACACAGCAGTAATAAATGTCTAAATGAAGCCATTTAATCTATTAGGACCATGTTCTGCCACTGTACAATGCATAGAACTGTTAAAGGTTCAGGGAATATTTTATGAAGAACATCACTGTGAGAACATCACTTCTTAGCTGAGGTTTTAGCTGGCAAACGTGTTTAACAAACTCATTGGAGACGTACTGAATATGTATTTTTAAGTCTCCTACTGATTTCGGAGGTAAAATATTAAACTGTTTCTCTCACATTACAGCAGAATATTTGCTTACTGTTCAAGATAAACTAAGAATTTCAGTAATGATAATTCATGTTTTTTCTAAAAAAGTCATAGATACACGGATGCTGTACCCTCTTGAAAAAGCACACATATTAAACAGACAGGAAAAGCCAATTAAACTTCCAGAGTGCCATTTTTGCCAACACAAATCCCCAAGTCTCCAAGGCCTGATTCTCCTTCAGTATCTCTTTTGTACAAATTCCCAATCCCTTTATATAAAGTAATAAATGAACAGCATAACTCTAGTTTGTGATGCATAGCTCTGCTCACCATCAAGTATTATATTACCTCATCTTTTGGACTATTTCTGATCTGGGCCATTTTGGATAGCAGGATATTGGCAACTTGTCTTCTACTAAAATACACAGCAAAAACAACAGCGTATTCCCAATGGCTGAATGCCTTCAGCCTCGTCAGATGCTGTAAGAATTCACGGTGCAAGAGAGACTGAAGTCATGTCAATCTCAGTTATTCACTTCTAATCAGGCAGCTATATCTCAGTTCCCAGACTATGGTTGCCTGAGAAGCCAGCACAGTGCTCCTGCTGTTCCTGTTCCTTCATGAGCAAAGCAGAACCGGTCCCTTATCTCCACCTAGGACACTGGATATAACCAGGATCTGTACATGTCAGAGAGGAGGGCTTTAATTCTTATGTGCTGCAAACTACTGCTGTCATTTACCAGTTTAAATGCCATATTTTTGATACCTTCCTGTTCCTCATTCCTTGGAATTATAAACTTTTCTGAAGTGGTTAAGAGGCTTCTTTTTAATTCTGTGCCTTGTACATGACTACAGTTGAGAATTATGATCTTACATTGACTAGATAAGAGTGCTGCTGCCTCAGTTCAAGCCCAAGGCACGTAGTCTGATAATCCACAAACTGTAAGCAACAGGGAACTCTCAGAATTTAATTCCAGAGGTCAGTGCATACAGGCAAAATGGGCTTCGGAATCTCATCAAGGAAATATTCATGGTTACTGTTGGTTATCAGTGCTACTGCAAGTTTAATTGTTGTCAAGGCGTTCAGAATTTCTATGTGGGTGACTTTTAATTGCTGTTGCATCAGAATGAATAAACAGTTATTGGGCAAAGAACTATGATCCCATACAGACAGATATTTCTGAATTCTGCTTGAAGCATTCTGCACTGCACACCTGTATCTATGGAAGAATTAGAATTGGTTTATATTAAACACTATCAATAACCTCTTTTTGTAATCCACAGGCAATAAACAGAGTATTTGAAATGACTGAAGCTTCATCACTTGTCCTCCACCAATACGTCTACAAGTCTGAGGTACTGTCTTCAGCAAATAACTCTGATGGGAGTGGCTGATCAAGTTCATTGTTTTAATAAATTAATTTGAACTTCAATCTGATGTTTTGCATGTGTGACATGTTCTTACATTGACATTCAAAAAAAAAAAATTAGGTTCTGGGAGCCTGCCCATCTGCTGACTCCAATTTACTTTTTAACATTTATTTTAAAATTGTTTAAGGTATTCTCTTAACCATGTGAACTAGAATAATATGAACTAGAAATCCAAAGAATGTCAAATGCATTATACTTATAGCTTACAATTTTTGTCAATATCATGGTGGAATGTGAAAGATTGATATAGCAACATTTTGTAAAAAGCAGAAGTGAAAGCAAAGGGTTAGGAAATACAGCTGTGAAAAAGCAAAATGAATTCCTATGAAGCTTTCTCACCCATTGCTCTTTTTTCTCTAGTTGCTCTGGCCAGATTTCTGATGAGAGAAGTCACCTTAAAGGAAATGTGAAACTTAGACTTCCTAAGGCATATTTTCACAACCAAACTCTCTCTCCAATTGTGATGGTCTCTCAACACCTCTCTGTATATGGATATAAAGCTGGGGGAAACCGCATTTAGTCTCAAATTTAAATGAATTTATTAAAGGAATTTTAAAAGTAAAACCTGAATTTGAAAATTCAGAATGTTAGAACCTGATTTTAGCCGCCTTCTGTAAAGGTTTTAATTGGATGTGAAGATCCAGAAAAGAAGTTTTAAATAATTGATGGGTGTGGGATAGGGCGATATTATCCAAGAGGAAGGCTTCACAGTCTGCTTTGGGAATGAGTCAGTCCAACCGAAGCCAAACAGACAACACAATCTCCACCTTAGTGACTAAGACTTCTTTGTAAATTCTGCTAGTGTTAAGTTTTCCATTGTAATTACATCTCCTCTTCAAATAAACAATATGATGCTCATCTAAAATAAATTAACCTGTTATTTCATCCAATGCATTTGAAAATGGAGTACTCGCTCTCCTTGAGGAAGCAATTGTTGCTTTACTTGAGTAGACTGTGTTTCTTCAGTGATGGCAGAGAGGAAACATTCTGCCTGCAACATCCTGGCATAGTAAAAGAAATGCAAACCTAAAGGACAACTCCCTTTTTTTTGCACCTAGGAACAATAAAACGTACTGCTGGCTGCAATGCTATTACTCCATTCCTCACAGCAGCACTACTTAATGCCTCCTGACAATTACAAAAACAAGTCAGTCAGGATCATCCTGAACTGGATTGTGCTAACATACAGCTGAGGGTAAATCTGGCCTCGATGAGTCTCTCTTTACTCAACAGTTCACATTGTTTTTATTCAGCTTGTCCCATTTCTTGCCTAACCTCACCTGGGATTATTCCGACTCCTGTAGGCTGAGATGGAGAGAGCCACCAACGTGAAAATTAGGTATTTTGGTGGGATTTTTGAATTCACTCAAATACATCCTTTCACTAAGACTATTGCCCTGGAGTCTTCCAAACTTTTCTGTATTTCCAGCATCCCTACTGCCAACATCCATTTCCAGGGCCATTAAATTAGTCATTAAAATTTGCTTTTAGCTACATGTTACTAAACAAACGCACACTGAGAACAATAAAAGACCTTTGCTTAACAGGGCACAGGACATCAGAGGACTACAATTCTGCACATGATTTCTTTAACATTGTAGCTTTGGCCAGGAATTGAAAGTCATTTGGCTATAGTTTGAAGCCACTGGTCAGACAACACTGGCAAAACCTTTGAATTCTGTACAAATTGGATACAACTCTCATTTCCTATTCCTGTGATTGATACACCCTGTGCAAGGAAAACACAGCTAAAACATGAAATCTTTCATGGGAAGCAGTAGCTCAACTTCACATAACTTTCCTGCTGCGTATTTTTCTGGTTTTGTTGGTGGCTGTGGTTGTATGTGTGTGCGCGCACATGCACTTAATCTCTAATATTTCAGAAATTCTCTGCAATCCTCCTGGTGTGCTTCAGTGAGCATCTGGTTAAGCCATTGTAAGGTTCACCTGTGTTGTACTAACCTTGATGTGCTACACAGTCTTAGGAAGTGGAAGGCAAAACACGAACCGTCAAAACCATCAAAGGAATAGCTATTTCTATTTTATATAATTTGGAAGACAACAGAGGTAATTAAAAAAAAAAAACAACCCTACAAAATCACTTGAAACAGGCAGGAACTTTTCCTCCTCTCACAAGCCCAGAAAAGAAAAATCACCTTTGAAAGTCCTCTTTAGCAGCCTTTCATGGTTACCAGAAATTATAAATCACAGACTGCCTAGCAAACATATATAGACTTCTTTTCATAATGTCTGATTCAACGCTCTGTCATCTGGCAAATCTCCCACTGACTTCAATGCACCTTTACCTAAGCAAGGTCTGAGTAAAGACTGCAGAATACAGTGCATAAGCTTTAAAATACACTGTGTACCTTTGAGGAGGATAATCTTTCACTCCTTGTACACTCAGTGCCAAGTTGGACCTGGCACTGACAGGATTTTTGCTATTAGCAGACAATAGGGACTAGGTTAAAAATAGTGTAGCCATGAGAAAGCAATGATTCTGATTAAGTAAATTCCATTGAACTCTTTCTAGTAAGCATTATTCAGGTCATGAATGCTAATTTGTCCTGCAGGGGGCTGTGGGTAATTACCCAGAAAAACTATCAGCTTTATTGAGTTGCTACAAAATAGTATTACTGAATGGAATGCACTGTAAAGGGAGACAACCTTGATATGTGCCCATAGAACTAAACAGTCTTTTTCTGAAGGTATCATAAACTGGACCAAAATCATAGTAACTTTACTTTGGCTTAGAATAGATTTTAGGCTACTTTTATGTTGCTATTAAATAAAATTAACATGCAAAATTATGCAGCACAGAAGTGCCACTATGACACCTAGAGCAAATTTAGCGTTCTGCATATTTAAAGTTGTGTAGAATCAGAACCATCTTAAAAAATGAAGCAAATGTGGCACATTGGCTGCATTCCAGCAGTCACATAGAACTGCTGACATTACTAAAATCTAGATAATTTAGTCCCATATGGGAATCCATACCACAATTATATTGTCCCTGTTCTGACACAGTCCTGATTTTGCACTTCTTTAAGCCTAGCTTTTTATAATTTTAATTCCCTCCACCAATAAAGCAATTTGCATTCACACAGCTTTCTTTGCTAAGTGAGAGTGAAAAAGAAATCTGTTACATGACCTTGGTCTTTTTTGCAGTTGATTACAAGGAAACAAACTCTTCAGCTAAACCGTTCTCTCATCTGTTTTTAATTGATGTAGAACGTTGCACTACAAACCATAGGAGAGAACTAAACAAGTAGCACACCATAGCAGGTGACAATTCACTTTCATTTAAAGCATGCACACGTGAGGCAAATCCTCCCGTACGGAAAGAGATGCAGTACACACACTGGAAGTTTTCCCAGGTACACACACACAATATTTGCTGCTCACCTTACTTATTAGAACTCAAGGAACTACAAAGTGTCCCCACTGAATCTTGCAGCTTTGTAAGCATTAGTCTGACTTGTTGGACTCGGTTGTACACACAGTGTAGAACCAATCTGTGCATGTTCTCCCGCCACCTGTCTAGGATTTTGGGGCATGTAGTCAGAATTCATGCTATGATCCTTCCTGCAGATGTCCAAAGATCCATTAGATTACTGCTAGAGTGACATAGTACTGCCAGGAGTGTCAGAATGAGCAGATATATCTAAAGGAATAGCAAGAATCAAGAGAGAGGGAGGATAAAAAGATATTTCATACAGCTCTAAATGCTGACTCTGTGCTGGAGTCAATTAAAATAATCTTACTTTTGATTTAACGCTTAAAATACATTGCCAGTCAACAAGGGCTACACCAGAGCGCTATCATGCTAGTCGCTGCACAGACAGCTGGGGTCCTCAGCCAAAGGATGTGCAAGCAGAGGCTGATACTTCCACACAGGTTCTCTTCTGTGAGAACTGGGATCAACTACACTACCACTCGATAAATCTATGGTAATTAATACTCATTGATGATACGGCTCTTATCCTAAACATCTAATAGAAAAAATTAATTCCAGATAAATAGTTCTTTAAAAGCAGTCCAGATAGTAGTGACATGAATCAGGTTTTATTTGTTACTTATTTTGACATTCTTAGGTACTGTGACAAGAACAAAAACAGCACATGAAGGGTATGATGAAATTAAAAATTAATCTAATTTTAAAGAACAGAAAAATTATCCTCATGATTCTTCTTAATTTCTGGCAGTGCTGGTCAAGGAGCTTGTTAACATGTAAGACTGTGACAGATATGAGATATTTTTTAAAAGTTTCAATAAAAATTAAGAAACAAGCAGCAAAGCTTGCTTATTATTTTAATAAATGAACTGATACTCCATTATTTGTATTTCACTTTCTCTTGTTTTCTTTCAGTTTTCACTCTCCGACTACTTTTTTGTTTCTTTCACACAGGCTCCAGATAAATACATTTCCCTTTACTCAACAGACGATTAACATTCCCACAGAACCAGCCCTGTTGAGATTGGCTACCATAATTTGTTTGAAGGATTGATTTCACATTCAGAACATTGGAACAACAATGTTTGTCAGTAAAATAAAGTATTGAACATAACTTTGAGTTGGACATGATATTAATTAATAATGTTTCTCAGTGCCTTACTTTCCATGAGAGGTATGGGGTTTGGGTGAAAGATCAAAATGTAACTCTATACATTTTGCTGGAAAAGGCTCATTTTTGTTCTAAGTACTTGAACGTAGGTGGTTAAGTTTGCCATTCTATATTTTCACATTTGATTTTAAAATAAACTTTACTATTACTTATTTTGAGAATATTGTATTTTCCTGCTTTATTTTGGCAAAGAATAAACAATAGTTTCATTCTCACAGTGAACTGTTTTAAAAGTGTCCTGAATAAACCAACAGCTATGAATAAAGACAACTAATAAATTGTGAAGCTAAAGCGTTCTAATGTACTAAAAAGGTAATTCATGGAAGCATTTTTTCATTCTTTTTGCACTTCGACAATAATAGGATTGAACAACAAAACTCCACCCTGAGTTGTTGTGATTATTGGTAATTCTCACTTTTCAGTGTCACTAAAACACATACGCAACCAGAGTATTTCAGCTGCCAGTTTTTCTGCTATCATTGTATTTTGTTTTAAATCAATATGATCAAAAAGGCACGTCCACCTCAGATTTATATTCTTCAAGGTATCAGATTGCATCTTCTTGTGGTTCTTGTTTAAGAGAAAATGAATACTGTATGTATTAATGAGAAATCTCAGCTACGAAGAGTGTGAACAAACGTGTTTTTAACATTAGTTAGCCCCTCTCTTTCTAGAAAGTTTCCCAATAAGCTTTTTACTTACTTGCAGTACATACGAATTTCCCTCTGTTTTCAGCTGACAGATAGGTGCTCCTAAATGCAATTATCACTGTGTATTTTGTCTTCACATTAACATTAATTTCCCAGACAAAGATAACACTGCCAAAGTACATAAAATTGTTGTTACTATTAGGTCATTAGTCCCTACCTTGTGCTCAGTCTAAAAAAGGCAGGAAGCATTAATCTGAGTGTATTCCATGGGATTGTTGTTCATTTTAAGGAAAAGGTTAAAAGAAACCTTTTATTTCAATAGGGGCATTAACATAAAGAAAATATAAACACACTTACAGCAACCCCAACAAACTCTAAAATTCTGTTTCTTTCTTCAGGCTGTGAAAGACTGAGAGCCATTTCTCATCATTCCTGAACGTGCTCTGTTGTAGAAAGAGCCTAACAAGGATTAAAAAGGCCGTCCTATGCATGCACTTTGCTAAATCCCTGCATGCCATTCTAGGGTGACGGTACTGTCTGAACAAGTTCTCCCTGTTTGCATGTAAGAAATAGCTGGCTCAAACAATTCATCTGATCAGTGAGGCTCAGCCAGAGAGTGTGCCAGTCCAACTATATGCAGCCTAATACTCTTTCCATGAATGACGGTTAAAAAGGGCTTTCTTGCTTGAATGACCCTCCATAGGATGTGGAAATAGGCTCAGCTGGGGAAAGGAGGCAGGGAAGGAGGAAAACCAGCACTAAGCATTACCGCTTAGGTCCTGCTGGCTACCTGCCTTTTACTACAGTGCAAGAAGACAGATTTACAGTAAATTCATATAAAACTGTCTGTCAAAGAGCTATTCATTCTGTATCTGTTACAATGCAGTTATCTAAATGGGGCAGGAGGTCAATGTAATTGCACGATGGCAATAGGATAGGGAAAGAAATGCACTGGTGGGGGTGGGGGGGGATCCTTTCTTCCTCTTATGAACTCCCCCCTCCTCCCTGTGCATTTTTCATTTCAGCAATTTTCTGTGAAACAGTGACAACATACATGGAGCAGAGCAAGGGGCTGGATGATGCTAGAGGATGAAGCATTAGCACCGGGCAGAAGGAAAGGTGCCATTCTGCTATGTGTTAGAATTATTCAGTGCAGTGTGTTCACCAGTCCTTGTTTCAAGAATTTACATACAGTCATCTGCTTCTCATGTGTTTAATCCTCTTGAAAGATTAAGATACGGAAGTGTCATAAGTGGTCTGCTAAGTATCATAACCAAAATACAGCTTGGACAATAATTATTCCACTAAGGCAGAGCGGAGAGAGAGAGGTCTTTTACCATAAGACTTACTTTTTGCATAAACTGTAGATGGATAAGAACTTCACACTACAGATACAATAAGCACACTGTACATATATACTGGTCCAACTGGATTAAATACATAACAAATACAGATTAACTCCACTGAGCTCAATCATTATATATCAGTATATTCAAGAGACTCTAGTTATTCACATCAAGATTTGAAACTAATTGTAAACTAATTTGTTTTTATATTTCACATGAATATCTCACCTTCTAAAGGTTATATCAGTAACAGACATAGTAGTAGGAAATAAATGAGGCAACCCTGTTTACTATAAACGAGGTGAAATGAAGACTATCTCAGTAAGAGTTTCCCTGTATTGCTCTGCCAGTGAACTCATTGCTTGGCTGGAGAGATACTCATCTGTGAAAGTAAAAGTTTAACAAGTCTTCCAAACCAACCAGCCTCTAACCCATCTTCCTTTGAAAAGACAGAGTAAGCCTGAAGATTATGAAGCTTACACAGAGAAAGCAGATTTCTGATTATTTCAGGCCAGGTACAAAGCAGGCAGCTGTAATGTGAATTCCCCATTACTGTACCACTGAATGTATTTCTGCTTTCCCACTGGAATCTCTTCGCAGTGACAAATGACTCACTCTTCATGCTTACTCAATTCTGACCTCACCTGAACACATCAATTGCAGAAAATACTGCAAAGCTTTCCTAGTTTTGTGATGTGGTCAAATTTCAGACAGCTCAACTGTCTTCACTTAAAAGAAGAGGTGATGACGTTCAGAGACCTGAAAGGCAAGTGACAGATGCTTTATCCAGCAAGACACCCTGCCCTTGGAGTAAGTGTATTGTGATTTGCCCATTCTATGAATTACGCTACATCCTCTGTGCCTGTTTTAATAATCTGACAATTGTGCAAAGTGATCCGGATATTACTTCACGATGTTTTAGTGAGGGGTTTTTCTTCAGTTTATAGAGAGTTTTTTTCAGTCTGTCTAGTGCTGAAATTTCTATTCCAAGTTTCATGTAGAAGTAAGAGATACACATGTGCATAATATTACTTATTCTTAACCTGTCAGCATCAATGAGGCATATTGTACCTGGCCTTTCCACAAACCCAGAGAATGCTAATTCACTAGAAGAAGTTCACTAAAGAAATTTCCACAGTTTTTTTATTTCTCTTCCTTTCTATAGTCAGGCTCCCACCTCCAGACATGCATGAGACATACATTTGTGAAAGAAATATGTGGCAGCTCAAGGCTTGAAAGAGCCATGGAAAAATTCAAATCAATCTCTGGATGTGTTAGCTGCCAAGGAGGTCTATGTTGTTGTGAGATGGTACCTTAGGACTCCCACAATCCTCAGGTTCTGGGAGATGGACTTCCTGTGGACTACTTGTTGGAAAATCCTATTGCCACGGTTATTAGATGTCCCGTTAGAATTAAGGAGTCCTTGTTTTATAGTGATTAAAGAATAGAAATCTTAATTTCTCCATGTGTGTGATCTGCCAACAATCACACAAGCCCACACTATCTGCTCTGGTCACTGTAGGAACCTCAGGAGGTTGCTGGGTCCAGATGGTTCAGTTTATCACAGTACACTACTGAGTCTCTTAAAGGAGCTACATACCATCTGGGCAGATTTAAAGCCAAAAGGAAATATGCTGGATCCTGTGGAAACAGGTCTCTTGCACACCACCCTAGTAGTCTTTCTCTGTCATCTACCTGTTCCTCTGACTGAGGTATGGGTAACACACCTAATGGGGAGGTGCAATTACCACATCATAGTGAAATGAAGATACTAATAACACATGACCCACCTAATACAATTCCTCTTCTGATTTCACTGTTTCTCTTCTATTAATCACTTTTGATAACCGATTAAGAGAGAACACAGCAAAAGAAGAGACATGAGACTGGTCTCTTTCCCTGCCAGGAAGTACAGAACATTTGCAACTTTGTGGAAGTGTAAGTAGCTGATGTTTTTTTGTGCATATGTATACATATACATCTATTTACAAATTTAAATGACAGTGACAATACTAAATTAACATCATCAATTACTGTTTCACTTTTGCAGCATGTTTGCTACCACCTCAAAAGCGCTGTAGCTTGGACGGCTGCATTTTTCTCCAGCATGGCCAGAAAGCCTACTGAGTCAATCTCATCTGTGCTAGAATCATGAGCAAGCAGACCTTAAATACACACGCAATCGGCTTCAAAATTTTGTGAATCACTTTATATATTTTTAAACCCTACCTTCTCATAATCTAAGTAGCTAAGAAGTATGTGATCAATCATTCTAACAAATAATTTTATTCAACATTGTATAAAATGCACAGCACAGGCTCATGTGATCGTGCATGTGAATCACAGCATTTATACTGCCTAAGGCACATGAAGACCAAGGAGCAGCCTAGACCCAGCTGATTAAGCTGTAGTGCAAAACAACGCCTCAGTAGTCATAGGTATGACAGCCAACAGTGGTTTATTGGACCAAGGAGTATAACATTGTAATTTACTTCTTTAATACGTGTCATGTTCTCTCTTATTGTTTCCCCTTATAGAGTGAAATATGTAGGTAAGAGATCACTGCATAGTTTCATGTGTTATGTCCCTCCAAAATTAGAGAGTAACAAACTGTCTTTATTAGCCAGTACATTTGGTATAGTGCCATAAATCACCTGAAGTGCAGGTTAGCATCTAGAGGTTTAAAAAGTCAAGAAAAACGAAAAGACTTCATGTATCTGCCTAAAGCGATTTTAGAGCTACAGTACCGCTAGACAAAATACTACGCTTCCTAGCCCTGCCTATTTTATTGTATGTTTCTAGCCATTATTTTTTTGCTTATTGATAGGAAACCCATGATTTATAGAGTCTGGCTCAAGGCAGATATTTAAAAGATCTTATTTTTTTTCTTCCCAAAACATAATAATATGGGCCGAAACTATTTTTTTGTGCTTGCCTTTCTTTCAAAACTGGAATTTATAGCCTTCTTCCAGAAGAACAAAGTATTGGTCACAGACAATTTGTAAGAAACAGCTTGCTTGTTTATGAAGCAAACACATGTAAAACTGATGAAATTATTAATGTCACAGTGTTAACTTTCTTCTCATAAATATAGTTTAACAGTGCTGACATCGCAATTACAGTCAAACGTTCCGGCTCTTTGCTTATTTGCTCAATCTGTCAGTCCACCATGGGGGGAGACAAATTGTGGTGAACATTTGACAATGCACAAAAGAGATATAAGACTATTCTGATTAAATCTTGGTGAAAGATTAAATGACTGTGAATACTTGCCAGATTTTTCGGACATGACATTTTTAACCAATGCTACTAAAATATTGTGCTCACCACAGGTTTAAAAACATTTAGGGTAAAAATAGTGTATGTAGCTCACAGACCAGTCAGTTGTTATGTTTCAGAACTGACAGATTAATAGCTGCATTCATACTGTATGTCTCAGTAATGCGAATTATGTATTTTACTGGATCAAAACCTATAGTATAGCTCATCCATACTCAGATGGCAAACTTCAAATGAATGAATCCTCTGACAAAACTTTCTTATTGACATCAGAGCAAGAACATCACAGATTTGACTCTATGTTACCGAGAAGAAAAAAAAAAAAAGGTATTAATAAACTACTTTCAAATTCAATCATCCACGTAAAAGGACTATAACCCAGGCAAATTTTGAATACACTAACTCCATACATTTCAGAATCAGACAATTTTTAAGAAACAGAGCTGTGATCTCCATGACTTTAAAATGCATGATAAGATTTCTACTGACTTCAGCTGTGTAGGACTGGGTCCTTACTACAGATTTTGGCACATAATCATAGAAACAGGTAATGTGGAACATGTGAGTTAAAACTACTTTTTTACATTCCTATGGGTGATTAAAGGTCTTGACTGTCCTCCATACAAAAACATACAATAAAAGGAAGGGCCAGACTGCTTAATATGGTTTTTACTGGGAATCCATTTAACTTTGGCATTAAAGTTGGTAGATACTAAAATGTATTTTGTTCTAATACATATTGTATTCATATATCGGACTATAAAAAAATATTATTCTACTTTTAGTCCCAATATCAGAAAAAAACCATATAAAATTTAATGTTTCTTAATCAAGGAACTGTAAGTGAGGATGCCAAACGTAGAGGCAATAATGCACCAAACTCCCCATTTCTAGAATTATATTCTGCATTTATAATGCAAAACACATACTGAAACCTGTTCATCTACACTGTTTTTATATCAGCTGAGGATTTGGTCTTAAATGTCTATTCTAATAAGACTTTTTTCTTTCAAACTGATATTTTTATGAAAGAATAAGACCCAAATAGACATTTTGCACCTTTCATTTACAATTGATGAGACACGTATTGAAACTGAAACACATAAATGACACATTTCAGAAGTCTCAAATAGACATATGTTTACCTTCTGAGCGAATGAGAGTATTGTATTTGCTTTCTGTTTCATTAGATCTGAAGGCTGAAAAGAAGTCTCATATGCTCACAATGAAAACATATTTTGATTTATGATTTGCCAGATTTCAGTGATGACTTCTTTCAAAAGAGAGAGGAATTCTCTGTATGGGTCTCATAAAATATTTAGATAGCGTAGAACAAAACCAGAGAACTAAAAAAAAATGCAATTCTCACAGCTTACAGAAAAAAATGAAATTGAAAAATTCTTAAAAAGCTATTTCTTCAGTATTCTGCTTTTACATGCACTAAAGGCAACCTAAAACTAATAGGAAAAAGTGAGCTGGGGAAAACCTAGAAATTAGGACCTTTCTGTTGACATTATCCTGGTTAGATAATTTGAAATTGTAACAACTGTCTGCCCCAACAAACTGTTATTACTTACATTTCCCTGTGCATTCGTTTCAAATTTGCAATACGTAGAATTTTTTAGTTTAATTTTTATATGTAAAAATCTACATGATTATATACTTTTCAGATGTGATAAATGAATGATTAAATAGTGATTTTTAAGTTCACCTTCCAGCAAATACTTAAAATACACATAAGTTCAGTAGAGCGAGCAATTTCAATCAAAGTCAACGTGTCTGGCAGAGCAGTGTGTAAAATGCTAACCTTACAAAAGATCCGGTAAATTTACTGCCCAATCCTGACCTTAATATCTTCAGTGGTAAAACCCCAGCCGATAGCGGTAAGAACAGAATCAGGCCCCTACAGCTTAGGTTTCTAAGGTTTTCTCCCCCTTCCTTCCCCCTCCTTCTACAACAGCTTGAATTCCTGTATTCTGATTAAGATAGATGGACTATTTGCATCCTATCCATATTCATAATCCTCCTTTTCAGTGTCAACCCAAAATACCGCATTTGTTGCCCAGGCAGACACATGCAATGTCTTCAGAAGGTTTTGCATAGATGGATAAGGACACATCCCTTTTCAAATTTTGCAGAATAGGTAGCCACTAGGTGAATTCATGCTGTTAAAGTGCTAAGAGACCAGAACAAAAACCATGTCTTTTGTGCGTGACAGAAACTGTAATTAATGATTTCTCCCCTTTTTGCTAAAGAGAAAAGGGAGATGTGCTGTTGACAGGCATTTTATTAATGGTTTCTGCCATCTTAGTATACATAAAAGGCATTATTGGTTGCAGTGCTAGTTTAAAAGATTTTTTTTTTTTTTTTTGAGGAAACGCTGAAGATGTTTCATGGATGAAAAATGAAGGCAGTCTGTCCACTGCCACTGAAAGTTTGGGTTTCAATAATAAAATTGAAACTATTGTGACAGTTCCTATTGTATCCTTTAACCATCTGCCTCCTGCTGGCACAATCAATGATGGCATCTGCAGGGACATGGTCACTCTTACCTAGTTTCTCTCTTAGTTCAGCAACAAAACCTGTCAATACCATGTCTCATGGCTGTTTTTCTAAGGAGATTTATCAGCCATCTAGGTGTTGGTACTTACTTTAGTGACTGTTGGTCTGTTGTATTGGGAACCAGTAGGAGATAAATATTCAGCCTGGCACACAAGAAATTAGACATGCATTTTCCAGTTGCAACAATGGCAGCTGACTGCCTAATCCAGAGGCCAGAGCAGTGATGATTTACTCTTAGACCTTGCCTATCCTATGGGATTAAAGTGAATGCGAATAACAAAATATCACATTACTTTCTGAACTATATTAAGTAGGAGAATGTGACAATCCTGCATGCAGTTCGTGAATTTGTGCTTATTTTCCTTGGGAAAAAAAAAAAATTTTAAATATCCCAAGCGAAAAAGCTGAAAATAAGAGGCCAAATCCTAATTCCATATAAATGAAAGGCAGCAGCTTGACTGTTCAGATAGCGCTATGCTCATTTACACTGGCTAATGGGCTTCCCATTGCTTATGGACAGACAAGAAAACAGCCATTTGTCTAGGTTAGTACTCCTTCTGCAACACTTTGAGAAAATGTTTTGCTTTGCCACTGATTTGTGAACAACTTAATAACTTCTGTGAAACAACAAGGAAGCAGACATTTACCACATGCGTTCACAATAATGCAATCAGAAAACGTGTCGGGGAAGGGATTTACATCAGTTTGCACACTCCTCTCCAGACAGAAACAACCAAGTAGCAAAAGGTTCTCCCTATATTTTAAGATATCAGCAAACCTTCAATAATTTTAAGCACAGAACGTTTTTGTGACTAGTCAGCTCAGCGTTACAAGTGACAAGAGCGTTAAAGATAGCTGTTTTAGTTAGTTAATAAAATATCCATCCCTTCTCTAAGCAAACGTGTGGTTCTTTTAGTTCAGTTTTTCAAACTTCATTTCTAAAAGTCCTGGAAAATCTATGTTTTGGGAGGCAGCTGGAAATGCAATGTTTGCACACTGATCTATACTAGCAGCCATTCATTTTCTCTGGGAATTTTTATGTAAGCTCCCTTATTGGGAATATGCTAATGACATCCGCCATGATTACTGATTTTCTTTGAATCGTTATTCCTCTGTGGGCAAAGCAATCAGAAAGGGAGAACAGGAGATTTACTTCTTGCTTGTGTGCCTTCTTCAACCATCTGCTCTATCCTGATTCATTTGAATAAGATCTGCAGTTTTAGATTCTTTACTCTGGCATTCTGAAGCATTTTAAAGCTTAAAAGGAGTTAATAGTTATCTATCAGTGTCACAAACGTGGTACTGCGATGCATTCTAAGAGCAAGTTTGCCTTCCAATGGTTTACAGGGCCAGATTAATTTTATTAAAGTAAAAAATTACAATGTTCTTTAACAGCTTCATTATTTCAGACAAGTCTTTTGTGAGCACATTTATTATTTGGAGCATGGAGTATAAAAGCTGAAAGAAAGGGAACTAATTTATAAAGCAAGAACGTTTTTAAAATGGAAATTGTTAATCTACTCCCCCCCATACATGGAAAAAATAGAGGGCAAAACTGTGATCAATTTAATGAAAATACAACCTTGTAAAATACACTGCAGTTACTGAATTCTTGAACCTGTTCTTTTACCTGGGTGGATTTCTGAAGTACATTTACACAAGGTCATTTTTATTTTAACAAAGGTGCTATTTAGCTGTATCAAAATTCAATTAAATTGTTCTCTGAAATGAAGTACTGGCCTCATATAACAAGTTTCCCATGCACAGTGATAATGATGTGCATGCTTTATTTTTTTTTAATAGGATGCCAGTTTTCTGCTGTTTTATACATACACGCCTGGTTTAAAACAGCACTGCTAATTGCCAAAAGACCATTTTGCACAACAGTAACGGAATATAAGCAAGAAGACGACATCCTAGCCAGACAGAACTAAGCACAGACGAATGCAGGCAGCATTTAGAGAACTGTATTGAATACTTAAGTGTAGTCTTTTCACAAGCAAGTAACCTTTGAAATATTAAGGAAAATTAGTGTTTGGAAATCAAAAACTTCTTTACTATACTTATTTCAGAAATGCTGTTAATGAACACAAAAAGAGAGCCTCTCTGATCAGTCCTGTAAATTAGTTCATAATGCCTATAGAGACCCTTCTAAAAAAGTAGAGACAATCTTCAGATTAGTACACAATATATAACGATCTCCAAAGCACAAGATGACCGATTTTGTTACTGTTAAAACCAGAAACTTAAACTAATGCTAAATTATTATTAAAGCGGAACAGTTTGTCAGTTCCTTTGGTGTGGCCACAGATGTTAAAACCTCTGCCTACCATTTCTACTAATATTTTTTTAAAATCATCTTTTCTGGCAGCCCCTGTTGATTAGCGTTCTGATTGCTCCTTATCTTTTTTAAAATAGAATGACAATACAAAAGACTGAAATGGCAGTGACCTCCCTGCTAGAATTAGTTATCGGGTGCTACTTTCTATCAACTAACTTCAGCTCCTTTCAGAGCTCTCAGAAAGAGAGCTGCAACTTTTGTAAAGAAAGAGTAGTTATTTGAGAAAGGGTTTGCCTGTTCTCATTCAAGCAAAGGGAACTTACAAACACACTTTGTGTTTGCTTTTAATTAGAGGTGCAACTAAACTAAACCATAAATTACAGGGCTCACTGCATTTGTGACTTGGTTATCCTGGAGATTAGAAACGGCGACCACAGTTTCTTTTGGTTTAAAGATGCATCAATCTTTGAAATTCCCTGTTCCCTGGAAATCCAGATTTAATTTTTATGGTGTTTTTTTATAATCAACGTCAATGTGTTTCCCTGAATTTCAAGGATTGGTCTCGACCTTATTTTTACTTTGATGTATTGTACAAAGCAAGCAGTTCTGAGAAATGTGAATAAAAATAGAAAAGCAGAATTCTATCTTAATAATTCATAAGACAAAATTCTTAACACCAAATTAAAGATAGGCAGGTAGCCAATGAAATACAGAGGAGAAGAAATCATAGAAACAGCAGTGCTATTTTTCATAACAACATAGACACCTCACGATTTTGCTGGTCAAGGATACTACACATAAAACACATATAGTGCAATATTAAAGCCTTTTAATTGAGAAACATTTTCTCTTGTCTTGCATTTGTATTTCTCTTTCTTCCTAATGAAAGCATACTTTATTGCTGAAACTTTGTGCAATACAGCTTGCTTATTTTATGGTTAAAGCCACTTACCACATGAAGCTCTGGCTCTTTAAGTACACAGCCTCACAGCGTAGTAGGAATATTTTAATCTCTTCCTCAATGTGTCTCTGTAGTCTTAACCATTTTTAGCCTCTTTATTTCTACTAAAAAACCCCAACAACCTGATTACCTATCCAAGCAAGAAGTTTCTGAAGAACAGAGCATCAAATGCTAGGCCCTCTTGAAATGTGGGGGAGGTAGTATGTTTATTCTTGACAGAGAATTACAGAATATCTCCAACTTAAAGGTACAGTAATAACACCAGTTAATACGTCCAGCCCACTCCCATATTAACAGCCAGGAAATCCAGGAAGGTCTGTGAATCACATTTAACCTTGTTAAAAATACCACATCTTGACTTCTGCAATGACAACTGTACAGAGTTCAGCTTTGGGGTACCTGAGTGGAAATATTAGGTCTCTATAGGCTGCCTTACAACAAAGTCAGTGTACGTCAAACTTTTGTCCCTTGTTAAAATATTCAAGTCATATATGAATACATCATTTGTTGTAGGCACTTACATAGTCCTAATTACATTAATGTTTGAGAGCATCAAGTTTTTTACAATTATTAACTCAAGCATATGAAATGCCAGTGATGATGAGACTTCAGATTTTTTTTTAATGCAATTTTGCTGCATATCTATTATATAATTTACCTAAACAAATGAAACAAAAAAAAAAAGGCAAAAAATTGTGACTCTAGACCTGAACTGCTAGTGAATTGTGCTGATCCTGAGAATTTCTTTCAAGCAATCGACACGTACTAGCAATTTCTTGTTACTAGAATTTTTCTCTCTCGAATTCAAGGTAGGCACATGAAAGGGATTTTCCGTTAATGAAGAATGCAAAACAACAAGGAAAAAAAGACCACCAAAAGAAGCATCAGAAAACAATCAGATAAACTATCTTAGAATCCCCAAATGAGATCTAGATATATTTTCCCTTGGAATCTCTCCACAAATATATATTTGGATAATGTAGAATAATGTCCCTGTGCCCAGTTTAAAACAGCATGTACTACAGCTTACATTTTCCCATGTATTCTTTAACATTCAGAGAACAATTTTTCTAAGTGTCAAAAAAAAAAAAAGATAACACCATCATGAGTAAACATTGTAATAATTAAGTTCCATTTAAGTTTTCTTATATCAGGCTAAGCCACTGTCACAGCTGCATTTATATTTCTTTTCAGAATGCACTGTATTTCTCATCTGTGATACAAAATGGAAAAAGGATTTCCTTTCATTTGCATATGATGTTATTTGGAACTGTTAATCTATCATGTAGACACAGTCAAACGCACCTTGTAATTAACACAAACCAAATTCATTGCACTTAGGTAGGATGCTAGTTGATGTACACACAAGACAATTGTTCATACAGCCTGCTCGGGAAGTTGAAAGCCTCTCATTTAATGCATACAACAAACCTAATGTGATTTGTAAAGAGGCAGGTTTTTTTCAAATAATCTGAAGAATGGAAGGGGGGAAAAAAAGACAGGAATAAAATTCTTGTTTTACAATGCTTTAAAATAAATGTCTCCCAGACAACATAACACATACATTTTTTTATATTAAAAAAAGTGGTGAACTGGTGACAAAAATAAGACTTAATGCAGAATCTTTTGAATGGTTTCATAATTTGGGTCCAGTTCCAGAGAAGATGAAAATTTTCTCAGATTATATTCTTGGGAACTGCAGGACCCACAATCTGGTCATTTTTCTGACAACGGGCATATTTTCTGCATGATATATATATATATACACTATGCTTTTAAATTCCTGACAACTCTCAGCACTGAGATTTTCTGGTTTATGGAGCTATAGGGATGTTTCCATAGAATTAATTTATGTAATATGCAGTTAAGGGCAAAGATTTTCTCCTCATGACATTCAAAGAAACAGTTTCAGTAATTCAGTTAAGTTGAATCGATGGAAGTTATACCTTTGTGTATGTTACGGGCAGTCATTGACTGAGAAAGGAGACTGACTTTGGGAGTAGTAGACAGATGTCAGGATAGCTGACAGCTTGAAGACACAGAGAACACCAGATTCAATGTGTACATTTGTGGCAAACACTTCAGTCCAGCAAAAAAAAGGCCACATAGCACAAACTTGATTAGACTTCTGTAAGAAAGCACAATCCGGTATGGAGTGAAGGTAATGAAAATTGGCTCTTTGTGCCTCTGCCATCAAAATTTAGCAAACATCTTGCAATCTCTACAATATATTCTTGCAAATCTCTATGCTGACTATACAAAAAAAACTCACATCATAAATACTGCGGTTAGCTACAGCAAAACCTATTTAAATAGCTTAGGCAGTTGATGCATTCGAAATACCAGCCGTGCTATCTATGCTCAAAATACCTTTAAATCTAAACAATAAGGGACAAAGGAGCAGAAACCAAAATGCTGCAGGAAAAGATGACTGAATTAATCGTTAGCTATCACTCCTATAGATTAATACACTGATCAATAAGCTTTTGTTAACTACTAAGGAAATGGTTTGTATTTTCTCGAGTCATACACCAGTGTAAAAACAAGGACGAGGAGGAGCCTCAACCAAGCTTTGTATGTGAGTTAATTAAGCTTTTGGAGTAATTGTCCTCTCATAAACCTCAATAGATTTCTCTCAGTTTCTCTCTCAGATACTGAATTCCCTAAGGATTTTAATTTCCTTCTTCAGTTCCTAATTACTGTACTCCACTCAGGTTCCGGTTATCTTGTTTTCCCTCTCTGAGTGCTGTTTTACTCCTTTCAGCTCCTTACTCCTCCTCCTTAGGATCTAGTTTCCCCATTCAAGCTGTTTTACCACGTTATTCTGGGGAGTTATTTAGTATCTCTCTCTCTTTTTTTTTTTTTTTTTTTTTTTTTTTTTTTTTTTTTTTTTTTAGGTACTGATGAAAATCCTTCACTATTACTAGCAGACCAGATTTGGGGGTAAAAATAGAACACTGTTCTCAGCACTCTGCATTAGCCAGTCTTCCCCCCCCCCCCCCCCCAACATCAATTCAGCTGTATTTCTGTGCTAGCTAGCTTATGCTTTGGGGTTATTTCACTAAGAAACAAGCCCATCTGCTTACAAAATTTTAACAACAACATTACTTTAGGTGGAAATGCACAGACCTAAGATCTGCAGACTGCATGAGCATATAAAACTACAGTCTAATTTATCTTTCTCCAGAATGACTTGAATGCTTCCCCCAAAACAAAGACCAGAATCAACAACAAACAAAAGCAACAAAAAGAAAGCAAAAACAAACTCTCCAGCCAGCCTGCAATTTCTTTTCAAGAATGGTACACTTTATATCATCTTGTCTCAAAACCCACTGGCTAAGAAAGTTTAATTTTATGCAAGTATGTAGTCTTGCTCAAAAACATCCCAGCAAACGCTGTTTATGGAATAAAAGAACACTATACCTTTTATGGTACAAAAATCAAAGGTGGCTCTTCCTGCTACTGGTTTTACTCAGCAGTAAAGAGAAAACCTTGCAAGTGTTGTTTACACAGTACTAAATCCTTGTAAAGTCATACTGAAACAAGTCTGCTATCTGACCTAGCCCTTAGGGCTACTTAAACACCTGTGGATTTATAGAGTTCAGATGTCTACAAGGTCTGTGCTGAAGTTCATTTCCAAACCTGTGCCCCATGTGAAGTGCTTTGTTGGCACAGTTAAGCCATTACTACTTGTTTCTGGTTTGTAAGGCAATCACATTAAGAAACAGAAAGAGTTCAGAATTAAGAATACTTATCTTTATACACAAACTGTAAATGCGCATAATGGCTAAATACTCAACATATACGTTTTTATTTGGAGAAGCTTAGCTTCACTAAGAGCAAAACAATGCAGGGAAAGAGAGGAGTTATTCTCAACTGTATACATGTAACTAACTCCTCAGCAGAACATATAAACGTAAAACACATAACAGAACATCGAGTTTAAGTAGAGCACACTTTACACTAAGACAGTAAGCATTATCAGAGAAAACACAAACAACTTATCTCTCAGAAAATAAATTCTCCTGCACCCCAGATCACAGTGAAAATAGCATAATAAAATCCATGAGCAGAAGAATACGATAGAATGTGTTCTAAACTTTTTAAAAATTTAATTAGTTGGAAGGCTTACTAGTTAAATCCGTGTCCCACAGAAATCCATATTCCTGACTTGATCAGAACCAAGATCACATTGTCCAGTGGGTTTAAATATAGTACACACTAAGTACTATGAATCTCCAAAAATCAAAGGTGTTTGCTTTCAATTTAATTCTTTCAAAATCATCATGCGTTAAAGTTTAGAATTAAGGCTGTATTATTATTCTGTGGCTCAATTATACCCATTTTCTTCCAATTCTTTACTACTGTGTGTATGCTCAACAAGCTAAAAGAGAAAAATAATGGCAATTATATGCTTTCAGTGCATTTCTTATAACTCTGTCCACCACAACTGGTAAATTTCAGGTTTTCTGTGAGGCCTCCGAAGGTTTCAGAAATACACGGCCTCACTTAGATGAGGCAGAATGGCAGCAACCGTTTAGAAGCCTGCACTGCCCCAGAACCTATGGGAGCATTTGGCCCAGCTCAGCTGCAGTGTACATTGACGACTCACGGTTTTATTGAGATACCACGATACTCACTATTTTTCAGAGCCCCAATTTCTTAAAATATCAGCTTAGGAAAAGCTTGAAAATATGATCCTTGTATATCCTAAAAGTTCATAAAACTGAAAGCAAATAATAATAAAAAAAGGAATACAGCTTTTTCCCCCCCCCCGCCTCGGTTCTTTAATTTCATGATTTTTAAGCCAATCTCATAATGTGCCACCTTAATTTGCTAATGCTGGGACTGGTAAGATTGCTTCCTGGAGCTCTGAGCAAATGCACGCTGAGAAAGAGCTTCAGGAAAGCATGCAGTTCGTGATCTTTTTTTTTTTTTTTAACTACTAAGCTAGCTTCACTACACGAAAGAAAGCAAAAGCAGCAATTGTCTTACTGTCATCCCACATCTCTGCGATGGCTTTAGGGAGGTTTGTGCTGCCAATACAGAGCAACGAACAGCGGCTGCACATAGCTAAACCAAAGCTGGTTCTCACACAGGGGGACAAGGGACTTATCTCCGTGCCCATTCCTTGTTTAGTGCTGTACTAACCTAGAGCACAACTGCGTATCTTCGCGTATTTCATCTGAGCCACTACTGCAGCTGATTAGAGTTCATGTTTGTACACTGGTGAATTAAGAGTTACATAAACGCTCAATGCTCTTAAAACCAGTCTTACAAAACCCTCAGAACTTGTGGAATGCAAATTCCAAATTGGATCCCTCTTTAAAGAGCAGAATAATAAAAACAGCCATTACAAATTTACCCCTTCTTTCCCTTTTACATTCTGCTCAGTATGGCTTTCAGTAGGTAGGTGTCTATAATAAACCACTGCCACGCCTGGCCTCTTGCGGATCTATCCTGTTTACGCATTGCTAAATCTTTTTTATTGCTTCTGACAATATGTTGTTTCATACCTTTATATCTGTACTTATATTGGTTTTATTGTTGGGTTATCATTGTGGTGCTGAATTACACTGAAAAAAGCATATCTGTTTGTCTGATAGGGTTTGGCTCACAGAAACATTTTGATGATCATAGTCTTTTTTTTACCATTTATTTTATATGCAGATACACGGTTACTGTGTACCAAACATACCAGAATGTAATAATTTCCATCAGTGCTATTACAAGGTAAGGAAAAACCGACACTTTCTGGCAAAAGCAAGAGATGACACAGCCAACGCAAATTATTTATCTCATTTTTTCTCCATGCTGAGTCCTCGAGGTCTAAGGATGAATTAAGTGCCTAGCAACTAACAGACAGTCCACACTACTATCCCTTTCTTGCCTGTCTTTACGTGGAGAACTGGGCCCTCACCAGGAAATATCTCTTATCCCCACTTAATAAGAAGACCCTCATTTATCACCAATTGTCAATCCATGCAGACCTCTCCATCCAATTCTATGTATTAGCCATTCCCAGAAAGACTTACTGCTGTGTGCTACATAGGGAGAGGCAAAATATGTGAAAACTCCAAGCAACTCTTATTCACACAACTATTTATGCAGCCAAAGGTTATAACATACCTTTGTTCTGACAGCTGCTGGGAGATGTAAAAGTAGCACCAATTCAGGGAACAAGATGAATCTAACTAATCTTCTGTTTGGAAATTTGGGAGAAACTCAGAATTGCAATCTACAGCTTTTTACTAATAGCAGAAAACCAAGGCAATATGGAGGCAAGGAGACGCAGATCAGTCAAGTCCCACATACTGAACATAAGATTCATGCGCTTGACTGCCTGAAACTCCCTGTACATACACCTTCATCACATGCATTTACTAATGAGTGCAGAGCCTTCCCCTGTGCTCTGCACCTTCATGTACCAAATCAGCATGTGGGGTCATGCACCAGAATGCAGAAGCCAGGGGCTCAAAGACAAAAAAATCCTCATCCTGTGTCACAGGTGTCTATGAGTGCCCATACCCAACCTCTCAAAGGCTAGAGCAGCAGGGTTAATTTGAGAGCCCTGGGGGTAGCTCAGTCTCAGGCCAGGGATAGTCAGGGTAGTCAGTGACAAGACAGAGGAAATTGCTAAAGTGGGATTTGGGGTATTAAGGTGGGAAGGCAACAGTGAAAGCTCCAGAAAGGGCTTTTAAAGTATGTGGAATAGAGACAGTCCATTTACTTCATATCTACTTGGCAGGTAGCACAAGGAATCTCCCTGTGGCACTACAGCAAAATGATTTTACGTTGCTGGATATGATAGCGGTGTGAGGCCATAGCAGTAGCTGCTGAAGAGTAGAGAGGAAAAAGGAAGGGTAATGAGTCTGAATTAAGATGAATAGAGCAGTGGACAATTAGCTAGTTTGTCAAAGGAACAAACAATCATTAAAGGAAGCCTTTCACAATGTAAAACCATTTGTATAAGGGATGCAGTAAAGGGGACATCAATATTGCAGGACTGCAATTGAGCTTGATCTTATTCCTAATAAGGCTGATTCTCAAAACCTCAGCAAAATAATCGGTTATTTCCCACCTTCAGTGGGAATGCAGCACTAGATCTTTGATTAAACTTCATTCCTAGTATTTGGTTTGCTGGGAAAAAAATGGTCTTTCGAATCATTAGAGTACTTTGATGGGACAATTTGTTTCTTCTGTTTGAAATATTTCCTACTGCAATAAACTGCTGAATGTAAAAGCTAAAATACAGATTTTTCAGAGAGCTAGAGAGTTATTTTTAGGTTTTCAAATATTAAGACAAAATGGCATCATTTTGTATCTAAGTCTGAATTTTAATGAGCAGCTCTATTGATAATCACTGAACATCTATATTTATAGAAAAATGGAATATCATAAATACAGGATTGTGCCATTATCTACATATGTTGCATTTCTCCATACATACAGAAATCAGAGTTTAATTTCTATAGCAATGGAAATATGGCAATTTACACCAGAACTATTAGTCAGAATGTAAAATTAGATCTAAGGCAGTGTGTTGGCTCAGTTTTTAAAAGTTGGATCTAGCTAAATTTTTCTCCTGTATGCTTTCTTTTCTGCCCCACTGGAAGAAGAGAGGCACAATTTTATGCTCACTCTGTAAAGTCATTATAGAATGTTTTTACACATCTAATGCCATTTATTGCGGTGGAGTATTACTTGTGACCTAGGTCTTAAACAGCATTAAAATGCACAGCAGCAAATCAGGAAAGTCCAGTAAAAATTTGATAGAAATTTTGTTAATATGAGTTTTACTTCTAACGGTTATGTTGGTATCTGTTAAGGATTAGTAAAAATATTGAAAGGAAAAAAGACTAGCAACCATGATTTTTGATTCCTACTCTATAACGAAACGAAACATTATTTTTAATTATGAGTTTGATAAGTATCCAAGTTTCCCTAACTAAATACACAATAGTTGCTCTCTCGAGATGGAATCTCTCTAATTTGGTTGATTCTATAACTAAGTTGTGAATACGGGTACATATTCAAAAGAAGAAAGCTTTACCCAGTAATGTAGGAATTTTGAAAATAGAAAAGTTGATGTGCAAATTCTTAATCCATTTGCTTAACACTGTACTCATTTTGGCACACACTTTAAAAAGCAGAAAATGTATCAATTAAGCCGTATGCCTTCAGATCTTAACGGTGTGAATATAAACAAATAAGCACATAGAAATAGAGTATAATGGACACAGCTAAAAATGTTGGAAGCTGGGTTTCTAGACATGTTTCTATAAGCATAAGTACTTTGAGATTCTTACACAAAATATAAATGCATACCATTGTCCTTATTCAGAGTGGAATGTAAAATCAAGAAAAATGAAATGTCTTTTTTCCTCCGAAACATGTTAGTGTTAATAAAAGAATTAAAAAAAAAAACAACTTGTAAAAACCGGACTCCTTCTCCAAACATATGCACAAAGTTCATAGTTTTGCTATTTATCTAAATTGAAGCTTAAAGTGTTTTTGTTTTCTTTTAAGCTTCAAACTTTAGTGACTGTGGGAAAAAATTTATACACTGCCCAGCATATTCTTTTAGGTGCATATTTTCTAGCATTGTTATTAATAATAATAATATAAAAAAAGTGTAGCAGATCAAACCAGAAGGAGCCTTGAATATATTTGCTGGGAATTGCCTCAGGCTAAACACCAGGGACATGAAACAAACTGTTCTTATCACCTTTTTCCAAACACAGCGATTTAAATTTACAATGAAAGTGCCAGCACCAGCTGCACTTTAAGAAAGCACCACATGTCTTGATGAGCTCCAAGAAAATGGAAAAAAGCCCAGTTCAAGTTGGAGGTGTCATCTTCCTCTAGCCAGCTGGGTGACACAAAGCTGAAAGCGATGAAGTGCTAATTAGAGGTTGATGAACAGAATCTCAGAGTGGAAACTTGTCGAAATAGCCTCTACTGAATCATAGCCTTATAAGTCTGCCCTTATCTCCCCATACAGAGACAGAGCACTGTCAAAGCCAGAAAAAGGCAGTGTGAATCCAAATATCTATATGGTTAGGTTACATGTTTTATCTCATACCATATGTCCACATTATCTTTGAGTTATTTAAGAACTACCTTATTTTTTTTAATGCAGATATATCTTTTCCATAGTTAGTTCTCTTAGAATGTCTAGACGCTATTGCAGAAGGAGCAATCAGATATATATATTTTTTCAAAAAAAAAGATGCCTTTTATAACTAATTCCCATAAGGAAAAAAACCTTCCAATGCTAAGTGAGAGTAAGCAAATAGTGATTTCTTAATGAGAGATATGAATAAGACTACACAAATGAAAAATGAGTAAATTCACTGAGATTAAAAAAAAAGATCATGCTTAGGAATCAGTCTAAGTTTAGAATTGCTCTTCTCTAAAAAGAAAGGCGGTGGGGGGAGGCTTTAGCTGGCAGGCGAGTTTGGTGCTTTTTTGTTCTTTTAAAATAATGTTGATGTTGAAGTGCTGGCTTTTTTTTGGTGAGTTGTTCTAATTGGACCGAAAGCAGAAATGTTTAGCAGTGCTGACAGGCAAGTACAGGCAGGGTGGTTTCACTTCTAGAAACAGCAGGAGCTACTGCTCACACAGCAACAGCAGGTGCTCCAAGCTGGGCTGGCAGGACACTGGGAGGTAACTACAGCATTTTCACAAATATGTGTCTCTCGCTCTTCCCTCCTCCACCCCACGTTTCCCCCTTTCTTCCACCTTATCTATTCATCCTAACTATTGCTATCCTTACTGAGCAAATGTTAGCGTCACTACATCCCTCCGGGTCCTGAATCAGCAAAGCCCTTACGCGCATGTTACTGGCTTCAGTGGGAGACAAATATGTGCTGAATATTAAGAGCAAATTCAAAGGTTCTGTTTATTCTGGGTGACAAAATCCAATTGATAAGAATAAAAATCTGAAGGTAGAGAGGAGACTTGAAACCATTCCCACACTAATGCAGATACATGACACTGCAGCAACAACTATTCTGCGTACTATGCTAGAGCCACATATATTTGGGTCATCATTTTGGCATCAGAATATCTTATCTGGCACTTTTAGAAGCTTTTTCAAATTCCACTGCATTGACACCCAGGAACTAACTGACTTTATGACAAATACTTGTTTCTTATTAATATCAGGCATTTTGTAAACTGTATGTAGTAAAATTATCATCTTCTGAGCATCATGTAGTTTGTGGGATAAAATATCACCAGGACTACATTTCATCAATAACTGAGTAATTCTGGAACATCTTTCAGCCCATATGCTAACAAGTCCAGCAAAAACAAGCTACATAGAGCTGAAGCATTCACAAAAGCCCTTCCCCTTGTGCTCTACATTTTTTTCTCGGGAGATGTTACACATTTCCGTGCAATTTATGCGAGCTAACATAACGTATTTTTTAACATAACCTGAGTGTATTAAGATCTAAAATATCAAAGTTACAGACCTCTGTTGATATAAACAAAAAAGAAAAAGAAAACTTCAGAAGTTAGTCACAACTTAAAAAAAATGAAGCCCTTGCCCTGAAAAGCACAGAATTTACAAATAAAAATCCATGATCATTCTATGTAAACAGTGTGGGTTTTACAAAATCATACTTTAAATATTTAATACTTTATAAAATAGGAATTACACTTTCACATCTGTAATTTCAGTCAGTGTTTTGTTGTGTTAGCCTATTGCTTCAAAAACCTAGTTCAAATTAATTGTTGTCTCAAAAAAAAAAAAAAGAATCCATGCTCTTTTGAAAATGTCAACTCCCATTAAACCAGCTCTCCAAAATAATGATGTTCATCTGATTTTTCCCTCTTTGATTAGGCTTGTATAATTCTGTATTATCTTGGTAGCTTTGATGCCAAACAAGATTAAATTGTCATGTACAGTATATTAAATTTATAATCTGAATAAAAAAATCACTTATAAGGCACTCAGAATCAGTATCTAGGGACACAGCTACTACATTTACATAATTTACACCACTGACATGCCATTATTTCCTAATTATTTATGGCCAATTATCAATTGCTGGTCAATGCTTGGAATCAGTCACTATAATTATTTCCCTACGGCCTCTTGTTTAGATGTAACAGAGACAGTTTTACCAAGCCTCAGCACGGCACCAACATATGCATTTCCTCTGCAAAGTGATACTATTTTTTGCTGTCTTACATGTGGTTTTTCTTCAGCATGAGAAAAAAAAATATTTCAGCTACAAACTCTACAAGTTTTAAAGCAGCATTTTGTTACTTCTGACATGCATTCAAAATTCCTGTACAAAGCGCTCAGAGAGGATTCCCCAGAAAGAGGAAAAAAAAAAAAAGAGGAAAAAAACCCTACCAAAACTGATGTAGTAGGAGAATTCTGTTCAACAATAACGTGATCTTATTGTCTATCCTCCTCTTTTCCATTTATTTTCAGCACATTTTCATCTTTTCCTTTTGTATTTTATAAAAATGGATGAAATAATAGCTGATTTCTGCCCTCATATCTAGATTTCACTTCCACTCAAATCAGCCCTAAAGCATGCAAACAAAAATCTGCATTTGAATTCCTAATGATTCCTCCTATTGTCTCATTGCTGCTACAACCTGTCAATCACTACTGAAAAGTGCTAATCACTCCCAGAAATCCCAGTCTCACAGACAAAAGTACCAGTCACCACAAAAATAATACCAATTGGTCATGGATGGAAGGCAAATCTCACTAGGGATCTAACTGCACAATGGAGTTTATTAAGTCCATTTTGCTATAGTCTAGCTCTGCTAGCAGCATCCAACGGTTCCAGACTTTAATTTCAAAGTCAGCTAAAATCCACCAAAGTAACTTATATTCATTAGCTAGGCTTTAACTGAACTGCTGTGAAATCTCTTGGCTGCAAGGGCCTTTAGTAGAAGTGGCAGCTTTCATTTTCAATTTAAGGAAAATAGATCTAGTCAGATGTCAGGTACTTCGTTCTTAATCAGTTTGCTTTTTACATACACTTAGTTCTTTACAAAGTTGTTTCTTTAACTAATTGTATACATCTTTGACTAATAACACACATGAAAGAAGATCTTGCAGTCAATACTCCGTACCTGACCAGTTCCCCTCTGTTACAGCATTCAACTTTATTAGAAAGAAGTAGCAAGGATGAGTACATACCATGCATCATAAAGCACTGTTGCCTCAGGTCACAGAAACTGTACTTTATATTACAAAGGGGAAGATAGCTAATTCTTGACATCTAAACTACTGTATCCTAAAAAACACCTTTTTTTAAGCCTCAGTGCAGATTGCACTGTTTGCATTTAAAACTATAAACACAGACTGTGTTTTCCTGTTACATCAACTAAATACTTAAGTATGTTTGATCTTAATAAACTATAATTAAGCAATATACAGTAATTACCTTTTAGAAATCCCTATAGTGATTATTACCTCTGGAGTTGACTAGAGGAGGCTAAGAACGTGCAATAATTGATTTCTATTGGTTACCTGCATTCTACTTCCTATTTCTTAGAGAAGCAAGATCTTTTGAATTGGATGAAACTTCTCCTTAGATAAGCAAGGTTCATCTGGCTTAAAGTAGACACTACTGCAATCGGGAGCTTCTACCAAAGCTGCCTTTGGGGCTATGATTACTGATTATTGCAATGGAAGGACCACCCCGGAAAAAACTATGATACTTACATTAAAAACTTTGCAAAGAGGCATAATTTGCATATGGCTTAGTGCAACGTGTGTCTCCCTGCTTGGTGTGGTTGGATTTCCAGAGGGTTACGGCCTGCGATTCTGAATGCTTCTTGCTTGAACAAGGAACCCACAGCTTCCAGCCTTAGTAGCCTCTGAGTGCTCCTGTAGTGCACTTGGTGCCCATAGTGCTGGAGAAGTGCTCGTTTTATATCTTTACTTTTTTACTCAATATTCAACACCTGAAAAGCCTTTTTTTTTTTCTTTGTTCCCCCTTTTAAACAGTTTTTGCATTTTAGGTGACTTTCTTACAGTTAAAACAAATAGCAAGCTTCAGCACAGTGACTGCAAAGCAGCATATAGCTCCAAAACACAGGTTCATCAATATACTTCTTGCATGACTATAATGCCCATTCTTTTGGATTTCTGATTTTAATACAAATAATAATGCAACTCAAACGACTCCACACATGGTGAATCAGGAGGGGAAGCAAGCTTGCACTCTGTGATACAAGCCACTCTAGGCACATTAATTCAGAAGTACATTAATCCACAGTGCCACCTAGCCACCTGTGTATATTTAGTTTAAATGTGACAAAAAGAAAAGCCTTCTAAACTGTAAAAACTGTTAACCTTCTCCCCTTCCCGTTGCTGGATGTAGATGGAGTAGAATAATAATAATAATAAAAAAAAAATAGCCCGACGTGTTTATAGCAACTGTTACTGACCTACAGGAAACCTGCAAAGCATTGCTACAACTCTGTCTTACACTGGTATTACTCCAAACAACACAAACTGGGATATTAGGTGCACTGAATTAAAATGAAGCATTCTATAAACACCTGCTTTGTCATAGAAAACTTGTTTCCCTGAAACACGGAACCTTTTTCCTTCTCTTCTCTTTTTCCTTCTTTTCAGCTCTAGCCTTAGAACTAAATTAGATTTTACGTTATGTTTATGTTGCAAGAACTTTTTAAAGCTTCAGCAAGTATCTAATTTATTTTAGGCCTTATTGTTGCAAAAATAATAAAGTCAGGCTAGCAGATATTAAAAGACATCCCCCAAATATACATCTAATAGATATTCTCAACCAGTAATATTCCCACAGCAATTTTAACGCATACCCTGAGTACACCAAACCTCTTCGACAGAATGCTCAAAGCACCGTGTAGTTGCCAGCTCAAGGTGTGACAGAAAGGAGTTGCTTTAAAACTTCTTTCTCCTTTGACAGAAACTGCACAGTATTCGCTGAGTACCTTCTACAATTTGCACAGGAAAGACAACAAAGTATGAGAACTGAAACGTCCCCAACAGCTACCCAAAGCAAAGCCTGAGGGTGGGGTCTGTTCCACCCAGCGAGAGGCAGAAAGCGCCAAACTTTCTCCTTCCTGGCCATATTTGTACCTCTTCCAGGCAGGACAGAGTTTTGTTGAACATTAACTTACATATCACAATTTAGCGTGTGACACAGTGGGTTGAGGGTACACTTGGAAGCCCTCCCAACCACACAGGGGTTTGGCAGACAGGCATTCCCCTTTGCAGGCTCCAGGTGAGCTCCGTGGTGTTTGGAGGCTGAATAAGGCAAGTTGACCTGAGAACTGAGCAAGGTGCCCCAAAAGCCTGGAGAGACCTTTCTGTCCCCCTCATGTAGCAGTCTCCATCCAGCCTCTTTGTATGTTAGCACTGATAAGATGTATGAACATGATTTCAGGGCAAAAGGTTTATTTAAAAATAATTCCAGTTAACGACATTTATTTAAAATCCTGCTAAGACCTAGCAGGTAACATTTGCAAAAAATCTGCACTTTCAAAGAGTATCTTTAAGGAAGCTGAATAAAGGAAATCACCTAGGTCCCCATTCCTGTAAAATCTGCCATCAGTCTCTAACCAATGCAAAAAAATTCCTGCTGTAGGCTCTCTGCCTGACCAGCTTCCCATGCCTTCTGGCCCATGCCTCAGCTCTGCTTCCCTATTATCTTTACTCATAGCTTCATCATTTCCTAGGTTTTTGCAACTGCTGTTGTCCCAGCTTTACCATTAGAAGGAAATGGTACCTTCTCTCTGTACTCACCACCTACCTCTTGCCCTCGCTTTAATTCTTTCCAGCTTCCAGGCCTCCACATTTTGCCTCAGGTCTCCCACACCCACAACAATGCTGAGACCTCTGACTTCGCCCATCAGGCTAAAGAAGAGCCAACAGGACAGTCTACTCCAAAAATGCCTCAGAAGGTAATTCTAAACATTACCCTCTATGCATCTAGTTAAACCTCTGTGCAGAGATGGCACAGAGAAAAAGCCTTAGGTGGAAGAAAAAAAGAAAAACCAGAAAAGAAACCTTTAAGATATAAGTTTTCCCACTTCTATACAGAGAATTTTTCATCCTTATTCAATTTCCTATGAGTAGAACCAGTGATCCTTCCCTGCTTTTAAAGAAAGCAAGCAGATTAAAAAAGGGGGGGGGGGGGGGGGGGGCACAAAAAGAACACGCTTAATATAGGGGGGAAAAAAAAAAGCCCCAAAGAGCAAAAGACAGAGAGATAGGCTGTTTCTGGCACAGGATAAAATAAACAGTTCTTACTTCACAGTTCTTGTGCGTAAAATGGCCAGTTTCCAGTCTCCTCCTTGATACCGGACCTAGGCTGGTGCAGAGGACTTGCAGACACTATTTCTTCCATGTCTTTTTTGTTTGTTTGTTTTTATTCTTTGACGATTCCTTCGTTAACCTCTTCCTTTCTTAACACAAGGTACATATGTAAATATATGCTCATGCTCCTTTCTTTCCTTACTTCCTGACCCTTCACTGGCATCTTTTTCCTGTTAAACACTTGCTCCTTACAACAATATAAACCTGAACTAATAGCCCCAAATATACTAAATATATTGACAAGAAAATAATAATTAAAAAAAAGAGGTTTAACTGGTAAAAATTAAAGCACACACAGTAAGAGGACTTAAAAAAAAAATCATTATTTGAAAATTAAATTTTAGAGGCAAACCTTCAGCCCCACCAACTTCACGACAAATTCCACTGTCTACCACCGGCTTGATCAATACAGGGTATGGACTATTTCAAAAGATCCTGCCTGGTTTTGGTGGAAATTAAAAAGTTAAAATTATGGGTTTCCTTTGCATCCTAGTTTCACCCTTCCCAATGGAGTTCCTGTCCTTTCTACGTAACTTCAATACTGATATTTCATATCAAAGTAAATCTAGCGGGCAAGATGATGACTGACACCTGATCCAAGACAATGGGGTAAGGACCCAGTGCCTCGTAGCCTTGTGCTTTGACAGGCTTTTTCTCCTGGTGACTGCTAGCCATTGTTTGATAACTACAGACTTCCCTTCCCACAGACCTTTCTGAACTCTGCTGTCTTTGAACAACACACGAAATGCGAAGGAAAGTATTTACCAGCCAGTAATTACAAGCCACCCCTCATGTAAAGGTAAACGGTAATGAGGAATGTGCAAAGAATAGCCAGCACTGTCAAAAGAAAAAAAAAAAAAGCAAGCTTGTAAAACGTAAAGCCATACAAAATGCCTTATAGACTTATCCTGCAGTAACTGTATCAATTAACCATGCTAAAAGCCCTAACTCAGATGGGCACTGCACACAGCATGTCTGCCAGTGTTTTATTATCAAGTCCATTATGATGAGTTCTTGTCCTAGACAAAAGGAGAACAGAAAAAGAATTCAGGCTGACAAATTAGACTTGAAATCAGTTTCATTTACATAACGACTGGAAGTTCATTAATAACAGAGTTTTAATTATTCATGCTCTTGTTTCACTAGATACAGCAGTTTTCCCCCTGCTGTGCTGGATGTCTGGATTAGCTAAAATGAACCATAGCAAACTGATAGACTGCCCAGATTTCTTAAGTTCTTTGCTGCTTTCAAACTACCAAGGAGAGCACTTGGGGGTGGAGAAGTAGGAGAGGGCAGGGGGAGGGGAAGAAACCCTTTCCTTTAGCTAATGTTATAACATAATAATGAAAGAGATATTTGAATTCTGCTTTGGGTGTAAACTTCGATTTGATGAGAACTCAGCCTCAAAATCCAAGGTATGAGAAAAAGTTTGAGAAACAATCTGAAATTTTGTATCAATTTGCCAACTTCTAGTTCCTTACTTAGATCACGTTAGGTCAGTACACTGGATATCTGTGTTGAGCAGAGAGCATTTCTAGAGAATAACCACATTTCAGTGTCTCAAAGAATTATTTAGCATCTACAGTAAAATCATGGTGATTCCATAAATTTAGTTTTCTCCCATTTCTTCCAGGGCATTTTGCTTTGTATGTGTTAGGAGTTAGCTTAATTTTTAATTATAAAGTGGAATAAAGAAGGTCAGAAGCTAATGTATCTTCTACGGGAAAAATGATATTACTAGGATCTTTGTAAAAAAATTGATCAAAATGCAACAATGAATGGACAGCTTTATCTTATAAGGATAAGTTTTTCCCATCACAGCATCTAACAAGTAACTCCCATTGACTTCAACATATCCTGCAGTGAAAGAATAGGACCCGTGGATTTTACATGACTATTTGCTATTCAGTGAAACCTGAGGGCCCTACACTCCCCGCTGCAGGATGCATGTAATACCCATTGAAATCAATGGGAATTACTCTTATGTCCTGCAGCACAACCAGGCCTCACAGCTACATGTCGTGAACTATGAACACTGGCAGGTGGACAAAGTGAGGGATATATTTGAAGAATGATGCTTACTAAAAAGCTGTAAGTTATACTTCAAAATCCTTCTTTTTTCTCATAGCAGGTAACTAAGGCATGAGACCACGTTACTTTTCTTCCAAACCCTGAAGTTTTCTGAAAACAAAACAACGAATGGAATACAAACATTTTGTGTAGAAGTGAAAGCAAACAAGTGATCTCTTAAGCTTTTACTGTTCAGTGTTTGCTTTTTGCTGGAACATCAGTAGTTTTTTTGCTTGCTTTTTCTCCATCCTTGAAAAATTAATAATACAGCTAGAAAAAAAAAAAGATGAAAAAAAGTCTTAAGAGGACAGAAAGGCAGAGATTCAATAGACAACTGGATCATGTTTGTTCTGACACTTTTTTAGGAGCCCTTTGTACTATGTTACTGGGGGGGGGAGCGGGGCGGGGAGAAGAGGAGAGGTTTTCCCTTTGTTTATATTTGAATTCAGGTAAGGTAACAACTGTTCAGACATCTATTTTTTGTAAATATATTGCATCTTCCAATTCTGTTTATTGGTAGACCGTGTGTGCAACTTGCATATCATGTCCATAATAAATGTCACTGAATGTGCACATTTTTTTTTTTTTAATGGAAGCCAATTCTAAATTTCTAAATTAAGAGAAAGGAAAAATACCAGGCTGGAAATCATTACATTTAGACTACATTCCAGCTGTATCACTGTTGCTCGTCAAATAGCCTACCTGTTTACCCTGGGCCAAACCATAAAAACCTCAGCCATGCTGATGGCTGAGGAATATATTTGTATATAATTATTCATAGAAATTGTTCTACATGGCTGGAAAAAAATTCTGGGAGTCACTGTTCACCACTGTGAATACGCAGTGCATAGACCGACCTTTTATTTTCCGGCCCTCTCCCTGGGTATAAGGCAACAGCATTTCCCTGACTGATCGGTTTACTCCACGAATACATTCCTCAGTCAGGTTATAGTGATGAACACAGTAAAAATCTGAAATGAAAAGAGCCGCTAGATTCCTGTTTGAGAAGATTTGTTTGATGTGGACAATTTCCTGTCAGTCTGAGAGTGACAACAGAAACATAATAAAGGCGTGAGGGGTGTATGGATGCATTAACCGTGTAATGTGTTTTCGATTGGACTTTGCGAGAATAATGTGAGTTTCTTACAGCCAGCTCCAAATTTAAGTTGCTCATAAAGAAGCCAGTACTAAGCTGACAGACTTGATAGGGTCTAGTGCAAAAAGAGATCTGGTTGCCGCGGAGGCTTTGCGTGGACAGAGATCTCCCCAGAAATTTGTCAAAAAGTGACCAAGGTTATTCCAGCCTAGTCTATGAATACATTTCATTCTTATTCTCACCATGTTCCCTGGCACATGATGTCTCTCACATTCCTACAGGAGATCCCATGTTTCTAACTGTTCTAATCTTTTAGGAAGCATACCAGGCAGTTCCCATTGCACAGATGGCATGCAGTGCCTGACTGAACTAGCAGACTTGGTGCTGTCTCAATGCCTTTTACTGGCAAGAACTGATTGAGTAGCCCTGATTGATACTCTTAGTACTAGCTGGACAATCTGCCTTGCTATGTTTAATCCACAGACCATGTGGCTGTTGGGAGACACTTTTTTTAACAGCTTTTTAACAATTTACAAGGGCAGCTTTTTTGAGAAATTATCTTTCCTGCTTTTAACATGTTGCTGTCTCTACACATCCTTCGTCTATCACCGGATTTTCTAAAAAAACCCATTCCTTGTATGTCAGTGTGGTTTATTTTCAGTTGTGTTGAAGTTTCAGAATATAACTCAGCAGTGCAAAATCCTGAAGAATAACTTAGTGAAAAAGTGTCACAAATGCAGTCACAAAAAAATATGGACACAAATATCACCTCCTTGTCATTGACAGATCACTGTCATTGACAGTTGTTGAAAAACCTAACAAGAGATAGAAGCTTTAAACAACACATTACAGCAAAATTAAACAGACTGAAGGACTCCCAGATTGCTGTTCTGGACCACGTTTTCAAATATTCTAAATTCAAACCTAGCCAAGACTTGACTGTCTGAGCCTTAAGTTTACAAATAGAGCCCTTAATTTTTACATAAGAAATGAAAGATTAAAATTGTCTCTCTTGGATCACTTTTTTTGGAAAAGAGTAACCTACAGCACACGTTTTTGAACTTGTCAGACCTAATAGTTTTCTTTAAATCAAGTCAGAAACTCAATCCCATTTGGCCCACTGCACAGTATGCAATGCCGTGAACATGCATTTTCCACACAGCTAATAGGAGAATTACGTACTGCCTCTTCTTTAAGGAAGATACTTAGGTGGAGAGGAAGAAACAAAAGTTGTTTTTCAGATCTAATCTTTGTTATCTCCATTTTCCATATTTACAGTCCTCATGGTCTTACCTGCTCTCACCAGGTAATTTCCAGTTATTCACTAGTTTCCCTTTAGCCTCAATAAGGAAGTCTTCAAGTAAGGTTAGCGCAGAAGATTAAGACTGCATTAAGATTAAGTCTGAAATGTTCTGCTACCAATTAGCCCTCTAGTATTTCTGTAAGCCTTGAATTTTTGATGCGATCAATGACACCAAGTGGAGCCATCTTCTGTGAAGTGGTTATTAAAGATATAAAAATCAATACAAAGATGATACTTGGAAATCTATATCAAAAGATAATGAATCACCATGAGAGCCAGCTAAGAAGGAATGTCAGCAAACCAAACAGAAGGTTTGTGCATAACAAATTATTTGATGCCAGTAGAGTTTAAGCTAAATTTTGCATGAGACAGAAGTCTTCAGGCAACACTTATGATACATTTGCATGGCAAGGTTTTAATGAGATGAAGACACAAGACCAACCATGCACAGGGCTTTTTGTGCATTAAAGAGAGACAGAAGGAGTGAGAGATGATTGAGACATATGGGATTAAGACAATAATGCTATAATTTGACTTTAATGACAAAACAGCATCAAAAACTTTCTCTGTCAGTAATCCTCATTCAATTTCTTTTAAATGAAACATTATTTGCCTGCACCTTAAGTGCTGATTGTTATTGGAGTTGTGTATTGGAGCTTCACAGGATACTCCAAATTTAATTTGAACTAGGGATTGATTTAGTTGGCTTCAAAGCCAGGTTTTCCTTTCCAAAATTGAACTAGTGCATGACTTTGCAAGTTCATTTGGGTTTACTGCTTGACACAATTGTATGAGACTTTACAGCATTTATGGTACGTTTTGCCCTGCTGATCTCTTGTTCACTCACATGTACAGACACACATACAGACAGAACTATTAAAACAAACACTCTTGCGGCGCCCCCCCCCCTTTTCCCTGGGAGATACATTCCTCACTAAAAGCTACTGATTTAAAAGACTCACACAGTTCAAATCCATATTGTATGAAAAACATCATCACTTTGAACTGCTAATATATCAATTAGAAGGCTCTTAGAGCATTTTACTATCATTAGTTACGCTGTAACTTTTCTGAAAGATGAGAAGAGCATGTTCTCATTTTGCAGATCACTCATTTTACTAAGGGATGTAAAAAACCAAACTAACATTCAGATACAACAAGGTCTCTGGCAATTTGACTTTTCTTCAGTTGTGGGACATTTACCTGCTAATTGCCTATCTTGTCTATTTAAACTATGAGATCTTTGGGACACAGCTAGATTCCTATGATTGAGTCTCAACCAGGGTCTCCGAGCACTAATGGAATTCAAATGAATAATATTAATGAAAATCAGATAATAGTATCCCATAGGAAGTCTAGAAGATCCAGAATGACTGCAAGTCCTATAATGCCTCTTATTCTGCTGTAGTGACAAAGCCAGTCTTACCCCAACATTCATATAGCTTTATTCTACCTTTTGTTTTTGAACATCAATTTTTTTCTGTACAAACTGAATATATTCCTTCTGAGACTCCATATTCCCTTTCAAAGGCCATTTGCTCTTATTCAGTAGGATTAGAGCACTTCGAACACACCTGTTGTGGTACAACAACAAATGCTTCTGTTTCCTCGTTTTTCCTAGGCACACATAGCTTTCACATTTGCAGCTGGTAAATAGAAACACTCACAGATAATCATGCTCACAATCACAGCTTATTGTGCTTTTAACAGGACACTAAATGCTAGCCCGTTATTCTTTGTTAATCAGTAATTGTCTGTTGGTTGCCAGCCACTAGATTTTTTTTTTTTTTTAATTTTTTAGTGTGCGATTTCTCACCTATGCCAAGCCTCCTCTCCAAATCAAGAGACTAAAAGGCAACAGCAGTTCAGCTCCTCAACATGGTACGTCCATACCTACAAAGGCTGAATCATTTGAGGATTGGCCCTTTGTCCTGTAAGCAAGTATAATACCAAAACATTACAGCAACCCTACTATTATCTGCTAGAGGTTGGCTGGCAAGTTAGTGAATCAGCCATCTAGTTGCAGCGCAAAGCTACTTCAAAACTAAATAGAGAAATAAAGAAGAGCTGTGACATACTTTGTGTAGTTTTCACCAGTCATTGCAGTTTTGACTTAATTTGTTTCCCTCCCTCTTTGCATCTTGAATCTTTGAAGGCAAATGAACCATTCGGTGTCATAAAACAAGGAGAACTAGAACAGCCTTCAGTAAAAACAAAAACTAACGGAAAAAGCAGATCTTTTGCAGGCAACATTTCACATGGCTCAAAACGTCTTTGCCGCGGTTTAAATTCTGCAGCCTTGCGATTGTTCTGACACCTCTTTATTGTTCCTTTTAAGTGCAAATGCCTAGGTAGCATCACTATAAATGAAACAGTAGTCTTCACAGATTGCATTCAACGGCTGTTAGAGCTTCCTCTCCTTCATCTGCACAATTTGCATCTATTATAGGCTCAGGAATATAGCTTTTGCCGTTTCTCAGTGGCCTCAGAAGGACACAAGATCCCCCCCTAAAGAACTGCAGTGAGGCTGATCTTTAAAGCCCTTCCTAGAGGCAGCCCTGCTATGCTGCTTACAGAAGGATGGGAGGAGGGGAAGAAGCTGGTACTGTGAGTACTCTGAAGGACACCACTACGATGTGCAATGCAAGTTTTCTAAATGATCCCATCTTGTGATATCCACCACAAAATTTAGGGTGTTTAATTTGAATTGCTAATAATGACGCAGAGCCCTAGTCTGAGGCTGCAGCACAGGCCTTCAGGGCCTCCGGAGCATGGCTCTGAGGGGCTTCGCACAGTGATTTGTGCAGCCCTCTACCTCTGGGGTGCAAGAAAGAGATGGGTGAATACATTTCACACCTGTGAAATTCACATTTCTTTCACAGCACCTCAGGGAATAAGAATGTATGGATAACAGCCTGTATCATCTCTCTTAATTCCCTATTATCAGTTATGTGCTGAGAATATTTTAACAAGGGGTTTCTTCAAAAATTAACCACTGTGGCCTGAGCAAAACCTCTGGCTGGTAGCAGAGAAGTATTTTCATGCAGAGCAAGATAAGATGCAGGAGATGCTCTGTGTTTGCTTCCTGATTGCTCAAACCAAAAGAGGAGACAACCACTCTTAACAAATCAAATATACCAAGTGCAGAAGCTGCCTATTATTTTATTTCCAAGAAAATAATATTTTCATTATTCAACTGCTCTCCTTGGATAGATAAAGTTTTGTAGATGAGATTGAGAACCTTTGTCCCATTTGTAGAAATCTTTGCAATAATTGACAAGTATAGTTCAGAATGGCACATTCCAAGAATGAAAATATTAAAAATGTGTGTTGTTTAGGGAAGAAACTTTATGTTTAGTACTTAGAGTAGGCCTAATTTAGGAAGGGAAATCTTTAGGTATGGTACCAATTATACCCAGGCTAGCGGTAGTTGCATATTGAATGTGTTTTTATTATCCTGTACAATTATTATCACACAAGTCCAACATTTCAACACAGAGCCACACTACAGCGTGTGATGCCATTGATGTTCAGGTAGTACACACAATCATTGTCCTTTCCATCACAAGACTCTGCTATTGCAATACTCACTTAAGGTGAAAGCAAAACCACTACTGTTATTATTATTATTTTTCTTTGTTGTGTCTCTCAGGAACTAGAAGATAAACCAAAGCCAGAAGACAGGAAATCATTGTACTAGGCCACCCTGCTGATCAGCTAAAACAATAAGTTATCATATGCTTTATCTCCGTGACAATGCAATGGGATTATATTATTATCTTGTTTTACTAGCAAGGCATAATTGTATACAGCCTCTCCATGAAACACACAAAGTACTGAGACTGGGAATCTGAAAAAGGGAGCTAGGTGTATGGAAAGACTTTCTCTTCTACTCTGATCGACAGAATGAAAATCTGAAGAATCACTGACACAACATCTTTCGTATTCTCAATTCTTTTTCTAAATAGAGTGAACTACTTACTTACTTACAGAAGTGAACTATTATAAATGCAGTTGGAGCCTGCATTATCTGTTCTTTGGATCCCAGTCATCTGCTTAACATCTTTCTTTGTCATACTTTTTTCTTTTATAAGAGAAGAATTAGGTAAAATCTCTTCAATGACCATAAGAATGTGTAAGCAAATACACCATTTCCATCTAGCTTTCACGCAATATAAAGTAAAATTCTCTTTAAACACATAATAGACACATTTTCCTGAAGACAGATACTTGTTTCAAATGATGTTTTGTTACACAGTTTAATATGAGATTTCACCACATAACCTACAACAAAATCTTGGAAAGGACTAACCTCACTGATTACTTACCTTTTATTTTAAAGTGACACTTGTCTATTACTGCCTTAAACCTTGCAGCATGACTTCAGCGTCCCACTATAGATATGCCATCAAATGTGTAGCTATTATTCTCCTATAAATTTGAACCAGAGACACAGAAGTGCAAATCACAATGCCTCAACCTTTTAAACTAGGCAGTGCTACACAGAATATAGATTTTCAACCACTCTAAACATTCTAGCAATTCATTTTCAGCCACACCATTTACCTACCTAGCACAAAATTAATTTATATAACATACTTTGATTCTCCAAATAAACTTATATAAAGACAGGTTTTCTTCTACTAGGAGAACACAAAAATCTTTAAAGATGAAGTTACAGCATGATGTTACTAGTATTCAAAGGAAGGCAATTACTACTGTAGCTTTCATGAAGCTATTAAACTTCATAAAGCCTGCAAGCCCTACACGTACCGCCAAACTCACTTGCTGCCCAGTTGTCCCTGACAATGACTTAGAGATTGTCCATTATTCCTAGAAAAGGGGAGCTGGGTACACATATCACAGAAGATGTAAAACAAGCACAGTATATGTTTATGTATATAGATGAATTTCATGTTAATTTTCCTCTGCATTTCCCACTAAAACTGTATTTGAAACAAGGTAATTAAATTAGACCACTGGTAGAATTCCAGGAGAGATTAGCTGAATCAGACAAAAAAAAAATCCCAATAGCTTCATTGATATTCGGTTGCACCCTTCCAGAGAGAGAGGTGAATACAGAATAAACAGATGCAAGCAGGAAGATAACCAGTTGGCAAAACCTGGACACAAGAGCACAGTAGCCAGCTAAGTACAATCATCCAAGGAGGAGGGGGAGCACAGAAAATGGTTCATTAGGAGCCCCTGCAAGGCTTTTCAGCCTCACATGGCACCCTTTTCAGCCCCTTGACACCAAACACCAAATGCTACTGGCCTCTCTCTCAAAAGCAGCATTTTTTTTTTTTTTTTTAACTGTCACCGTGGCTGCACAAGCAGTGCCAGGAGTCACCCCTCTCACTTGCCTCATGCTTCCCACCACCTGGTGCTGGCAAAGATCCCTTTGGCTGTCAAGGCAGTGGGACTTTATTTTTCCTTGTGGCTCTTTTGTAAAGGGTACAATGTGGATCGTTGTCTCCTTATGTATAATTAAGTGCTTAAGTGGCAGCGTGTCATGCTGCTATGTTGGGATCTCAGCCTGGGTCCTGAGCTAGCTTGCAGGCTCAGAGGGTTGACAGGCAGCATTGCATTGAATAACAGTGGTGAAAACTGCCAAAGATAGAGTTAATTCATCTAGGGGATAAATGCACATGCAAAATTTAGAGGGGCCTTACCTTCACCTTAACTTGATCATAAATGCTTTAAGGAATGGATAAAACAGAACAATGATGAAGAAGAAGCCAAATTAAGTCTGTCGCAGTAGGACCTCCAATCCCTTATGGGTCTCTTACCCAAGATTAGGTCTCATTGCGCCCAGCTTCAGGTGAAGTGATGTCCCTAGAGTGCTGTTACCTGCAGGAAGCACAAAACAAAAACCAAACAAGCGCAAAATATTAGTGGGTTTAAAGTACAAATATTACAAGCATTAAAAAAGCAAAACATGATAAATTCAATCACATTCCTGGCCAGAAATGAATCTATATTTTTCTAACAAAGGGAAGGATGTGGGGGACTTGAGGAGTGCCAGAATGGTGTTGCAGACAGAAGAAGGAAGGAAAAGATGGCCAAATGAATCCAGGAGCTCAGTTTGGTGGCTGAGAGCAGGTGAAAAACTGCTGAATCCCATGTAGCAGTGGAACAGGGTTAATAAAAAAATAAAAAAAAAAAAAGCAGCACAAAACCAAACCAAACCCAAACCAATCAATTCTTAATCTTCAACAATTAGTTATTTGAAGAGAGCATTGTTGCCACCTGCCTGTATTGATCATGAAAATTAAGGTCATTCAGAGGAAGGCTGCCACCACCATTAAAACTGAATTTATTTCTCATCCAGAGGGAAAGCAGTTGCCTTTGGAGACTGAATAAAGACAGGTCTGAATTCTTCCCCTACAGTCTATTCTTCCCCAAGCATGGATCCAGCAAGAAAGACAAAAGGGTTATTTTGATTTGCACGCCGCTGCTTCCTTTCATGCTTTTTTTCTTGAAGTGGCATGTGCTCCTTTAAAAGGAGCAGGCACTCAGTTTGCTGTGGGACACCATTGTTTTCTAGCTGTGGTTGAAATAAACCTCCTGAAATATATTTGGTTTCTCTTAAATTTCAAAGTGGTGGCCAATAGTCCACTGCAAATGGGTTCAAAGTGATCTCATCCAGTGCAGATTTAAAACTCCCTCATCACTTGCTGTGAAACAAAACACAATGAAAGCTCTCTCATCATCATCTATGAAATTCTGGTCAAGCCTTACTTTCAGCTACCCTCGTTCAAATCTGGAGATGTTCTTTTGAGATCAGCACAGAGAATGTTATATTTCCAATTTCCACTGGATTCAGTGAAGTTACTTCAGGATTTGGCTTGGCAGCTAAGCTCATTGTTCCACAGGCTTAACTGAGAGCACAGTATCCCCCCATCCCTACATAATCTTTCGATCCACCTCCCTCTCTTACTTTCTCCTCTACTTGCTCCTGGTGTTTGATAACAGCCCCAGACTTATTCTTTGCCAAATGAAGCCAACAAGTGCTTCATTACTAATTTTTTTTTATATTTTTTTTTTTAAACATGTTTATCTTATCTGTGGTTCTGTCTTAAATAATAAGAATTAATAAATGATAAAGTGATTTGCATGTGTCTGGGAGCCAAGAAATGTTTTCCATTCTTTCATACATTTCTGAGCTGATAAAAAAAATATTTTATTAGAAGAAATGATTACGTAAGGGTTACGGGGGAGGGGTGCATGAAACTGGAGTTATTAATAACTGAGTACTCAAAGAATTCTCCAGCCTAATTGGCTACAAGAATTTGATTCTAAGCTGAGACAGAAGATCTTTAACATTATTGAAGGAGAGAAAAAGAGAATAATAGCTTTGCAGCAAAAACCAAACATATGAATAAAAGCTTATTTTGGAATTGATACCCAGAGTAGTAATCGAGAAACTAAATCAAGTTCATGGCTAAGACACAGGAGCTCTATTCTTGTATCAGTTTTGATTGCTGTGCAGCCTCAAGTAAGAAACTTCTTTAATATCTGTATCTAATGGATCAAATTGAGATATTGATACCATCATCTTTTGACATCCTCGATGCTAAGTAAGATTATTACAGCACGCCTGGGTCTGTGGCATGGTTTTTGGAAGAAAAAGCTGCTAGTTTCAAGTAGAGAAGTAGCATATGTTCAGTTTAAAATTCAAATGTATTTATAACTGAAGGCTAATGGCAATGTCATTTATTCACGTAACAATTCTGCAATAGGCCATATGAGGCAATCCATTTTTTAAATACATTTACTGGTATTGTACGGAGAAAGATGAGTTAAAAAATAGCTGAGATTCATCAGACATTGCAGTGTACCATAAGGTGGTGAATGCTGCCCTCTGGCTCAGGTTGGCAATGGTCACTTATTTAGACATGGCCTCTTTTCAAAGTGTGGGGAGACAGGAAAGGCTGGGGTTCAACAGCTTTCCTTAATATTTTGGTTTAATTAAAAGTCTAAATGCTTAAAACAGTATCATGTTAGAAAGAAATTTCCTTAAGGATTAAAAGTTGCAGTTATTTTAAAATTATATTTTTCAAATATCTGCAACACAGAAGAGGAGCTATTTTCTTTTATGTATCTTTATCTTGAACTGGTTGTATAAAAGAATCACGTCAGTATTAAACTTACAGGCCCACAGAGGACAGTTACTTTTACACAGATTTTTTTTTTTTTAATGATTCAAGAATACATATAACTTATTTCAGTGTATTATTTTACAGTTTTAGGCAAGATTTAATAACAAAGGGAAGGCACAATATTCTTTATCCATTCATACAGTGGAGGAAAGTGTAGTCCATTTCACTAAAAGACAGTGAGATTCAGATGTGTATGTCTGCAGCTTAAACATAACAGCTTTAGAATTTGCTAAAGATTATGCTTATGTTATTCTGTTGATACACCATTGCTTTTTTAAAAAACATACGTGAACAGGTCTTTAAGAAATAGAACACAATGATTGTATTGTGTTCATTCATCTAGAAACTGAAGACCATCTTTCCCTTTAAAAGTTGCACTTTTCCTTGTACTGCCTGCACCCTTTGCATTAGTTAGAAGGGGAAATCTCCCTCACTTTGAAAAGGGAGGGAGAGACAATTTCTGTTACAGAAGGTAAATGTTAGGGCACCGCTCCACTGCCACCCTCCCCATATCAAGTATGCCCCACACAAAGCCCAGAGCCTACCTGCCTTGCTGATCACTTGCCTGACACGTTGATCCCCAGCAAAGAAGCATTAGACCTGGTGTCCTTCTGAGTGCAAGACTCATTTTTATTTTCCTACCTCCTCCTGCCTAAAAATTCAGTGCTGATGGGGGTGTGGCAGAGGAAGTGCAGAACAGAAGAGATGGCTACAGGCCACATGTTCAATCCAGATATACAGCAAGTAGGATTCTGGCCCCCTCCCCCAGTCTTTTATAACCTCACCTTATATTCACACCAATACGGTACAACCATTCTGATATGGTAACATTTTATACCCATCTTGTACTCATGTGAAGGACTATGCAGGGTTTAGGACAATAGGAAATCCAGCCCCGTGACTAAATCCTAAAGCTCATCTTTTTAGAATAGAAGCTGGAAGAGAGACTGGATGCCTGTCTCTTAAGATGATGAAGTGCAGTGTTCTGAATACAAGGCAGTATTCCTCCCAGTATGGTTTCATTTTGGGTAAGAGAGCACCGCTCTTTTCCATAGCTGAAGAGAAAATTTTGTTTGTCTTAAGGGAGAAAGTTCAGAGCAGCTTTGGGAACAACCATCTCAGAATCAAATTGCAAATAGAAAGGAGAAATTGATAGGGCTTTTTTGTTCACTGATTGTACACGCTGACATAACAGTAATTAAAAAAACCAACTTTAGTATATTAAATGAAAAAGGAAACCCAAAGCAAATGTTCAAAGGAAGGATTTTTAGAAGCTATGAAGGCAATATGTGGATTCAAAAGACCCAGTGGAATCAGGTAAGGAGAGCAAAATACCCTGGGAAGCGTCATAATGTGTTCTCAGCTGCACTTAACATTGAAATTCACACTCACAGAATGAGTCCTAAGAATTCTTTCCTATAAAAATGAGAAAAGTCAAGGCAATTTGCAAATCTTCTAGTTTAAGTTTTTATTTCTGAGAAAGGCAAGTGTTACACTAATTCCATATCCCTGTAAATAAGGAGATATAGAAAAGCTTTTAGCATGCAAGATACCTCCTTTCTGTATTTATACGGCAGGGGATAGTTGGAATCAAGTGGAAATTACTGCAAGTGAATCTCAGTTCTTCAGCCATAGAAATGGCTGTTTGGGAAACTTAGTTTCCATGTCTTTAGCCACTAACATGGCTTCAGAGAAGCCACGTTTTGAGAGGAGCCACGTAATTAGAACTGATGGGAAGACAGAAGATCCTTTTTGCATCAACACTGTGGTTTTGAAACTTCTTGTTGCCCTGCTTTGAGATCATAAAAAGCATTTCAAAGATTTGCAAAAAACAAAATAGTATTAAAGTGATTGTTTTGAGACCCAATGTAGTCTGCTGGCTATGCTCTATTCCAACCAAAGTTTTCACATGGAATTTGGCAGAATATAAAGCTGAACCTAGGTCATAAGTTTCCCAGGCCAGGGCCATAGCCCACAGAATATAAAAGTCTCTATACTTTGATAGAGGTGTTTTGGGATTTTATGAGATGGCATGTTTTGGCCTACTTTGCATGCGACAGAAATCCCCAGTTCAAGTTTTTCCCCAGTGATGTAGCCAAAAATTCGAGTGCCTGGTGTTGGCATGGTAGGACAACAGGTATTTTTGAGGTGCTGTGATCTTGGAAGGATCACTATGCGCACATGGCGTGATTGGGCCAAACTGAGTAAAGGCATCCTAGGGAAATGCAAGGGGCTTCAGGGGCTATATATGGAGACATCTCTCCCCTATCTTCTTCATCTTACCAGTACAAGACGTCTTTCTCAAAACCCTCAAAACATGCAGTTCTTTCCTCCACTTCTTCCCCTTTCATAGATGTTTTCCTCCTGAAAAGCACAGGCCTCCTCCCCTCCCCAGCCCCATCTTCTTGTTTCTCCTCTGCAACAGCATCTGTTCACTCATTTGCATCTCCCAATTTCTGAGAAAAGACATCAACAGGAAAGAGAGGAGAGAGAAAGGCTAGGGCCTTGACAGAGAGCTTGAGACAACAAAAGGTTAAGAGAGTTAAAGATCCTAATTCCAATCTGGAGCTGAATGGTCAAAGTGCTGCTGGGCCTATTGTGCTTAAATCTGAAGTCAGCCCTACGTAATTTTCTTCTCTGATGGTACACACAAAATTCAGTCTTTGGGGGACTTCCATTTCTGTACAAAGACATTCCTGTACTTCATCCTGTAGGGACAGAGTCACTGAGCATGACAATGGAAAAGAAAGAAGACACAGAAGACCCTCTGCAAAGCATGTGTTTCTCATCCTGTCCTTTCCAGCCTTGGTGTTTCCCTGGACTTTTTTCTTTGTGGAAGTCCCAGCTGGAAAAGTAAGCAACAGGATTATTGTTTTGATACAGCAATTTCCAGAAGCAGAATTATAAAGGAATGAGGAAATATTTTTACATTTCCCCCACCTTCATACGCCAGCTAGAGATTCTCTGATCTCTTAAGTCATCCAATATAATTTTTAAAGAATATATTGCTAGAAAATCCTTATTTGTAGTAGATTTAATTCATTAAGACAAAGGAATAACTAACTCTCAAGGAAGAATGATGAAAAGTCTGTTTGTCATGCGAGTTGGTAGCTTTTCTCACTCGTGTTACATATTTTACCGCTAACTTGACAACTTCAGAGCCATGACTGCACAAGAATCATGTAACTGCAATTTGCCAAAGGATCCGAGTGGAAGGACCTCAGCTTCCTCCAACCAATTAACCAGAAAACTTTCCAATATATTTTTCCATTTATTTGAATAAGATGCTATGTTGCACAGCATACAATCTAAACCTCTAGCTTCCCTGATGAAAGTGGGAGGACGTGTGCCGGTCACAGTTGGCATAGAAGGTAAAAAGTGAAAAAGGTATGCTAAATAAAATACCTGCTTGGTTCTTGGTGATTTTGGAAACCACAGTTATCTCTCATCACCTGCGTATCTTTTCATGAAGGCACTAGCAGCTCCTTTGCTCAGAGTGACAAAACCTACATGACTTAACTTACAACATCTCACATTTAATTTACATCAGAGCAGAACAAGCAACCACTGGAAAACTATCCATCAAATGTAAGATATTTCATTGACAGAAAGCAGAACGTATTTCAGTAAGAATGCTCATGAGCTGCATAGGGGTAATTGTTCCACCTCCAACTTTAAAAATTAACTGTTCTTCAACGTGTTCTAAGTAACTTCCTATTTTTTCTGAGTGATTTTGCAATAAGAATTTGAACATATTCCCAAATTAATAAAAATTTAAAAAGTATCAGTCTGAAAAATAAAGAATAATACCTCTGCTAATGAGTATCACTAAAACATACAATTACTATGAATTTTCACATGCAAGTCTGCTTCCAACCTCATAAAATCCAAAAACCTGACATAAAAGCAGAGCTCTGAAACAGCTGGGTAGCTTGAATCTGATATGAACTTTATCTTTCAGAAAGATATGCTGCACATCTTATAGCTCAAGACATAGCTTTAATTTCCAAACCATGGAGAAGAGAGGACACATAGGGAGAATTCCTCATTACTGTGTCAAGGGAAACTGAGAACATTTGCTTAGACTCCCAATAGGGGTAGGAAGACATGTTGAAAGTACTGAAAGTTCGAAGTTAATAATAGATATTGTAGTCCTTTTATGAGTTTTTATTTTCAAAACATGCATACCCAAAGTAAAAGAGTTCAAGCCTTTAAGTGAGGTTCAAGGGTATACTTTGAAATGGGAATAATATGTGAGTAGATGACATTTACACCACCTAAATTAGAAGAAAGAAATGAAAATGAGTTTATATCTGAAGTGAAGAAAAAAATTAGGGTAATCACGTAAATCTGAAGTTATTTATGCATCAATGTCTGGAAAAACGAATGCAGTAAAAGACAGCTTGCTAACGAAGACTGAACAATTGGGCTTGAAAGGAAACACTGAGATCTGTAGGAGAAAGGGGAAAGAATGGAGAGACATTCCCCTGTTTGCTGTGCCATTATATCTGCAGTGGCCCAGGAACACTTGGCTGAAAATCAAGAACAAGCTCCTTTCAATAAGATGCTAAAGATTGACTGACAGCTAACTGGGCTGAGAAAAAAAAAAAAGAAAGAGGAGAATAATAGTAAGTATAATAACATACATTAAGTATAGTTTTCACACTTGTAATATCCATCTTAACCATTACTCTTGGATCAGTATCTAATTAATACTTCTGGACCAGGCCTTGTATGCTGGTAATAATACTTTTCATATCATTTTCATTTGAATTCTTCTTAATGTTTTTGTTGTCTGGGTTCTCTGCCTTAATCCAAATTAACTTTGCTTTTATGTAACGCCCCTGGCAGAGTTCTTGAGACTCATGGCACAGAGTCACATTACACTAATCCATGGCAAATGTGGAAAACTGCTGAAAGGACAGTGGCTCCTTTTGCAGGCAAGGGGTACATTGGACTGGGTTAATTTTCTGTCAAGTCATCCTGCCAAGAACATATGATCTCTAAACCTGATATCAGGGAAACAGGGATGGGACTTTTGGTGTCAGCCAGCAGTTACACTGAATTAGGTATAATGTGAAACTGCACCGTGAGAAGGGAAAAGTCACTTCTGGGCATCTTAGAGAGCCGTGAAATGCCCTCCCAGCTTAAGAGAGAGGAATGAGGCTACAGGCCTGTCAGAAGAAAAGAATTTAAAGTGAGGTTGTGTCTGAGGGGAGGGCAAACTCAGTCAGTGTAGACACAGAGTTTGATCCACAGCTCTCTGAAGTCAAATGTTTTAGTTTACGTCAATGGCCTTTGATTAGGCCCAGAGAGAGCTGTAAGATCCAAGGGCTGCCAGGCTTGGTTACAGTCATCAATACTATAAATCCCTGAGAGAGTTTCCTTACTAAACTCTAGGCCTTTTTGCTGCAGGACGCTAACTAAGGGCATGATCCTGAGCAAACTTAGTCCCATCAGCTCCAAAGGCCGTAAATTCTTTTGGCCATATAGCAGCACACACACAGATCCCCTGGTTTGCTGTAGCTGCTTAATACAAGCACTATAAAAGGGCGAGAGAGTAAGAGAGAGTTCCTGGCAAAACAAAGCTATTCCCATAGCCAGAACTGGGGCTTCCTCTGAGAGCGAGGTGAGTTAGGAAGGCCCCAGCCTGCTGTATGCTGGTCCCAGGGGCTCACCCAGAGGTGCAGCCGGGGGCAGCTGGGGCTCGGCCAGGCTCCTTCCCCTGCGCAAAGGGGACGCTGCACCCTGAGGCCGCCTGAGGGGAAGCCTTCAGGTAGTCAGATGAGTCATTCTGCAGCACAGAGCACAGCAAGCGGACCACTAACTTTAGAGTCTAAACCGCTTTGTTTCATTTTTTTGTAGCATCTTGTGAGAAAACATCTGATTTCTTTAGTTACTAAGCCTTTCTGAACAGGGACAAGCTCAGAAGGAAATCCGTTCTCCTGGAAAACAGAAGCTATAACCCTCCCTGCTCTAAGGGCTGATCATAATGTTGTATACTTGGGAAATCCTTATCTGCAGATTAACCTCAAAGCCCCATTTATATTACTTGGTTGTTTGGTTTCTTTTTTTTTTTTTAAATAAATTTCATGAAGAAATACTTGCAGGATGAAGAGAAAATAAATCAACACTACCAGAAAACCAGCAACTTGATTGTTTCTCCCTGCTTCTGCAAAAAACCCATAAAAGTTCAATTGTCCTCTCAGGACTCCTTGGAAGTCTTAACAAAAGTCTCTAAAAAGAAACTAAATGAAAGACTAGGGAGTTAGTAGCAGAGCAGATCTATCATAGACAAATCAGACAAAACCCTCTTTCCTTCTGACCGTATCTGGGCTTAATTCTGATCTCCTTACTCACGCTGAGTAATAATTCACACCATAACTAGCCCCACTGGAGTTGCTAAAATCACTCGGACTAAGCCATAAACCTATTTGACAAATATCAGTTTGATACACTAAGGCTAAAAATCCTAAGAGCTAATTCAAATATTATTTTTGTAATTACGTGGCCTCAAAAAAGGGTTCTGTTCTTTGTTGTTGTTGAGGTGGTTTGTTATCTTCCAAACAAAGACAGGAAGTTTGCGATTTTCTTTGTTTGTTTGTTTTGTTTTTCATCTTGATATAGAATCCAGCTAGAAAATTAATGTTTTGTCTACCCTAGAAAGTGCAATGAATATACAAAGATATATGAAGAACTGGCACCTTTTTAACTGAGATATTAAAACAGTTAAACCTGAGGCCAAGTCTACAGTACAAACTTCTGTCTGAGAAGTACATTACTCAGCAATGTAATAGGACACAATCTCAGCCATTAACCCAGGCTGGGCACCTTATTTGGGCTACCCAGTGATTAGCCTGATGCAAAGCCCTCACTTTAGTGCACCTTCGTGTTGCTTCATTCACCCATATGTACGTGACAGTAACACTGTTAACAGGGAGACTTGCTGTGCTGCTGCAGAACTGCATACTGTAGATTTTTTTGTACCTTTGTAAGCTGATCTCTTCTACATGTCTTTCTCAGTGAGTCGTAGGAGGGTTTATCCTTGTTTCTAATCACATGAAAGGGAGCCATTGGAAAGTATCAAAAGGCTATCAACAATCAACTAAATTTTCCTGTATTTCAGTCTAGCAAGGCTGGACACCAGCACAAGTGGAAGCACTCCAAGAGCTAATCAGGATTCCTTAGGAAGGCCTGGTCTTGCTTAAAATACCGAATTCCTGCTTAAAATACCGAGTGAGTTCAGCATGGAGACACCAAGCCTGAGGAGGTCCCTGAGGTGCCAGCAGCAAAGCTGTTCAATGAATGCCATTGCACAACTCGCCCCAGTGGTCCTGCCAAACTCCTCCTCCAGCAGGAAGCCTGGCAACAAGGCACTCAACCAGTTGAACAAAAACTACAAGCTTTGCACCATGTGAGTGATTTGCCAACAGCCAGTAGCCTGCAGGCTGGATACTGTTACCTAGTTATTAATGAACGCTGCTGATTAACCTTTTGAAAGTACTTTGTCCACCACACCTACTGGTGGGAACCTGCAGTGGTAATGCTCTGGGACGGCTGCTGACGTAGAAGCGACACTGGGGATAGTGAATAGACACCCCAAGAAGTGACAGTGCCTTTAAGAGTAGGATACAAACCAGGATAGTTCTTCCAGAGACCTTCGGGAAGGGGCGGGGGGGGGGAAGGGTAAGCATTTTTTAAGCTTTTAAAAACTTAGGAGTGTACAGACTTCACTGTTACCCACACTGTATCTCAGACTGCTGTGCTTTATTGAAAACAAATTAAAATTTTGTTCAGAAGCCTTGCAATTACGCCCCTGCAGTAAATTGGCAGAGACTGTGACACCCCCAACTATTCTCATCCACGTTTGAAGTCCAAAACTCCTCAAAGTAATGCGCTGCTGAAACCTAGAAGATGGCAACTAAAGCACTCAAAAATGATGTGCCAGGCTTTTAAGAATGATGAGACTACTTTAAAACTATGGCAGAAAAAAATTTTGCATTTATATTTCTTTAATTTTTTTTGTCTTTCTTGGTCATACCACCTAAGCATTTTTGAGCTTACTTTTCTTTAAAAAATATCAAAGAAACAAGAAGTCAAGACTCAGTGAAAGGGTCATAAAATAACATGAATCTAGGGGCAAGAACATAAAGAAATACAAAATCCTGAAATACTACAAAGTTTACACTAAGATATTGAGAGTTGATGACTACAGTGAAAGTGCAGGGAATACAAAATATGAAGGAATTGCCTGAATCTTAATCATGTATAGAAAAGGAGGAAAACCAAACAAAATCCAAAAGAAGAGTACAGAAAGGACAAATACGGAAGAGAAAAAAATTGCACAAAAAGCATATTATGAAGGGGGGGGAAACGAAATTCAATTAAAAAAAAAAAATAACAGCCTCACTCTTTTACCATGAAAAGACTGCTTATGCATACCTTTACTGGAGGATCTGCAAAACACTATTTTAAAAATTCTTCTGTTTTCTCAATTTAATGAAACTGTTACTTTTTAAGCTAAAACCACAGTAAAACAAAACAGACATTTCTTACTTAAATCCTCTTTTAGGTTGAGATTTCACACAATTGAGCCAGTTCGACAGCTTGCTGCTGTTGACTGGGGAAGCAGCCTCACTCCCCTGCTTTGTTCCCAGCCATGTGGTCTTACTTCTTCCCCTGTGCTGAAACCGGCACTTGTCTGACACCCCAGTAAAAAAATATTACACTCTCTAAATTAAAAAAAGAATATTTTTTTTTCTTCTGCAGATATTTTGTTTGTTTTTAAAAAACACTGAGAAGAAGTAAGTAAGGCTGCTTAATAGTCCTATGAAATGTCACCCTTAAAACATTCCTGGAACTATGGAGCAGACAGACATTCGTGTTTTGTGTCTGTTCTGCTCATTCTACTATTACCCATTTCGTTTAATTAAATGCAAATGTTAAATGCAGTGCCATTCTCCTCATAAATTAATAAAAATGATGCAAAAGGGTAGGTTATAGCCCCCTGTGCAAACTGCTAACCCAAGCAAGATATGAGAACTAAAGCTGAGTTTCCCTCTGACTTCCACACTATAGACTGACGCTGTACTGAGCACAGATTAAGGCAGGCTATCAGGCATCGGCTAGACTGAAGACCAAGAACAGAAAAAAAATTACAAATTATTTGCCGTATCCTACCTTAATTTACACTCTTGCAACTTGGTTGACGCTGCTTCAGCTTCCCCTCACAGTACAATTTGGGTTTGCGTATAAAGTTTAGTTAGACTTTTCCTGTTTTCATGACATTGCTAACATTACTTAAATAAAGGATCTGGTTTTGTTATCTTCTGTTTCTGGGAGGGACAGATTTTTCCTTGAATGTTCTTATAATGGGATGGAAAAATCTGAGCTTGTGCTATAATTCACAGACCACAAAAAGATGTCCATTACTTTGCATTACAACATTATTGTTAGACACCCACGCACACACAAAAAAAGGCTTTGCTGAAAACAAAACTTAGTTTCCGATATTTAATCCTGATTCTTACTCATAGGAGTAGTCTCATTATTCTCCATGGTACAAACAGGACATGGCAGGATTCAGGCAATTAAAAACAGACATTATTCAAAAGTTAACATGGTGCGTGCACATACACACACAGCCAGAGCTTCCAGTGTTTTCTGGCTCCTGGTATTACATGTAGGAACCTAGTGGGCCCAAAAAGCTTGGTGCACATGCCAGGATTTGATGGGTATCCAGGCTCCCCAGTGCAAATCTGGGCATCACCAGGCACCAGAGAAGCCTCTGCTAAAATGGAGCAAGATCCTCAGCTGCCTCTCAGGGAATTTGTCTGTATTTCATCAAATCCAGCATATTTCTGAGAAATATCTGAGGATATTTGATGAAGTGACATTTCCCTGATCATTTCCCTTATTGTTCCTTTTTAAGAGACAGCTGAAATTATTTAGATTGCTTGTTAAAAGAAACAAACACAGGAAATGAAACCGGGTGAAAATAATTTCTTAATTTTGAGGGTGCAGTAAGGTGGAGCAATCCTTACCAAAGATAACTGAAAATGTAAACACACTGATTTCAATCAAGAGCACTTTTCATAAGAATATTTCATGCACTAGTTGCTGCTGATGGCTCCCTGTTCCTTTTAGAGGTGTGTTACCCATTCTGGAATATACACAGGAGTTCAAGTGTTGCATAATTACACAAAACAGGGCCTATACAAGAATATCCTGTTTTGCTTCCTGCACACTCACTAGGGTGGCTCAGCTGAATCCTTGACAACATCTAGCTCCATGAAGAAAACATCAAGACTCCTTGCTGATAGCAGTTTTTTACCTAGAGCTTCTCAGCAGTTGGGCTGTTTAGCCCCAAAGTGTAAGCAGACAATCACCCTATTGTTTACTTTCTAGTCAGAAGGAGCATTACTGCTTTTCTTCACTGTCCATGGCCTCTGTAATCCTAGCAGTCATGTTCACTCAGCAGTAAGTCTAAATATGTGCTTCCCAAAGGAGTTTCAAATCCATGACATAGATTAGCATCACTGCAGTTTGATGCTATCTCTGACAGATTCCACAGTAATTAACATTTTAAACCATGGTCAATACTTAAATTATTTGATGAGGACTCAACTCTGTCCCCCAAATCGTGAGAAATTAACAAATTTAAGGGCTATTTATTATTATTATTATCAAGTGAATAGGCTGCGGAGGACAATGTATCTTTCAAAAACCCTGTCAGCATTGCTTCATCTCATTACATATCACTATATCTTAAAAAAAGGAGCGATTCAATTGTGCGATGGTGAATCATGAAACTTCACAAACATTCAAGGAACACACATGCCACTACAAATTAACCATTAGCACTGCATGGTATTCATCCTTTCTGTCACACACTGTGGGAAGCACGCCTTATTAGCATGGAAGCACGGAGCAATAGTATCTCGGTGTACTTAACATTCGCTTACCTTGGAAAAAAAGAGCGCACACAATTGCAGTCTTAAACAAAAAACCCAATCCCCAAAATGCTGCAGCTCTATTCCTTTCCACATTTAATCCTAGGATTTAAAAATTACAAAATTGAATCGTAAAGCCTTTTCTTTCCCCTCTTCCAGTTCACTGTTTTTTACAATGAAATGTAGTTTTTGCATTTTTAATCACCCTTAATCATAAACAAGGCAGGCATCACAACTGCGGCTGTTTCAGGGTTCCCCCTCACACACTTCTTTTTTGGTTTTGAATTTCAATAGTACCCTCGACTGGGGGTCTTCCTGGATCCCAGATGTCGAATTATATGGTCTGTCCTATTCTTCTTATAGTGGCAATCCAGTTCCCTGTTAAGTTTCACAGGAATCTGAATAGCTATTCTGAAATCACCCATTTCTGCCTGAATTCTATTACAACTGAACTTAATTTTGCCATCTTGATTATTAAGAAATAGTTGTCCTTGACTTAACAGTTTCTTAGAAATATCTGCTTTCTTTCTTTCTTTTCTGTCTCCTAGTAATATGAAGCACCTTGTGCAAATCCTTAAAAAAATATAAAAATCTACATTTAGCATCAGTGTTCCTGTTTGAGGTCCTGTGCGGTCTATAAAACCTTGAGAAAGGGGCCCACTTCCCATACCTATCCTACTTACATGCTGTTTTATTTAAGAATCAAGAGTACATTTTACAACCACTTTGCCATGTTAAAAAAAGGAGAAACATAAAAGTGACTTTCAGGGGGAAGGCAGACTTATGTTTTGTTTCACTAGCTTCTTTCAGAGTAAACTTGTAAAATAAAAAGACATAAATGCCAAACAATTTTGTAAAAGCTAATGTAGCAGTAAACCAGAGCCTCCCACTGACCTAGAAGCAGAACTGATATTTTAAACCTGTACTGCTTTAATGTATGTTTTATACATGTCTGAAATTTCATTTTTTCCTAATTGTAACCCAACACTATGGAATCACACACATCTCAGAAATTACTCCTTCCCACTCCTAATTCAAATAGTAACAGAGGCTTGCTGGCAGATAAGATTAACATTGTGTAAGGCGTTTGAACTAGCAGAGCAGTTCAGATATGTCACACAATGCATCACGAAGGCAAGTCATGGCCTTTGGCACCCCTGCTCATACTATTATTAATTATGCATTTCCTCATCTTATTAGTGTTTGAATGGATGTAAAAAACAAACAATGCTGCCCCAAAGGATATTACAGCCATACTACAGCCTGACATCTTTCTGGGATTGATAACAGAGGAACCAGTCCTACAAGTGACCTTTGGCTTGTACGTCCTCAAGACAATTTTGGTTTTGGATAGATTACATGGACAACTGTTATCTGGCTTTAGGAGGGATGATTTCTTCAGAGATATTGAGGACCCTGTTGAGCTACATGGCAGCAGTCATAACCTCCCTTGCTCTTACAAAAGAAAAAGAGTAAAAATCTGTTGAGACACAACCATATCAGCAAACCACTGATTTACTGAATAATCTCAGACTACCTGCAGACTCAGGCATATCTCTTTGCATTCATTATGCTATGATTGTCATTTCATAATCTCCTTTTAAATCATGAAGATCTAAACCCCCTATGTTATAATAGCTGAATTACTATCATCTTAGATAAATTAGGAGCTAAAGTTTATCTAAAGTTACCTAAATTCATCTGTAAACTTACAGACTTGTGAAGTTATCTGAACTTGTACCAAAATGTCAGCTCTTAACTTTGGATATGTTCATAAGTGACATACCTTTAAGTAATTCTATTTCCCAAGCAGTACGCTTTATTAGCATTATCAAAAGGATGAACTAAACTCCCATTGTTCATGCTGTACCAGTTTACAGCAACATCTGCTGGATAACCTAGAGCTGTAATAACAGAGACCCTGACATTCTGAAGTGACAGAACAGTATGAGACATGGCTATGGGAAGGCAAGGGTTAGATAAGAGGATAAGAGAAGGCTTTCACATCAAAGACTTTGCTTTGCAATGACACCTACCCTTCGCTACTGCCTGTGCCATTGATTTCATGACTTGTGTCCGGGTTGCCAGTTCATCTAGAAGGCTCCCCAGCTTATGAGAGGTTGTATCAGAAACAATAAAGTCAGATGGCAGTTTTGTATGCCTTGGGGGAGAAAGCAGATCCATACGCTAGGGAAAATCATAGAAAAACTAGAATGATTTTACTCTATTCCACAGTCATTTAATATTTTATCTGGCATTAAGTTAAAGTGCACCTTATAGTGTTAGTACCTCAATTTTGATGGCCAGAAGTTCCCCCTTCTTTAAGAGACAGAACATTTACAACCCCCACATTCACATTAGTAAGTCAATAACTAGAATATGTGCTTTGATAGTCTTGTTGACACACAATAGTTGAGGCAGTTTTATTATTTTTTTTTTTTATTATGGCAGGAGTATCTTTAGGGCAAAGTCTCTGGGAGAAACACTATTAAATACTTAGCCTGGACAAAACCTTCTTGCAGAGGAATTTTCAATTGCTTTTCAGCTGCAGTGTAGTTTATTGTTTGCTTCAAATCAGGCCAGAGTCTAAGCTACATACCATGGTGACTGTTAAAAAATCATTATGATGCAATTAAAAACAATGTTAAAGGTGGAATTCCCCCTCCTCCCCTCTCTCTGTATAACTGGTGTACGCTTCCTCTGTGCCTTTCATGATTATCTGCACCAGCTCCGGTCAGGAGATACAGCTGTCATGAAACACTCAACAGATGGCAGTGGCTGGGTGATGCTTCATCCATTTTTGGATGCTCTACTGACATTTGAGCTCATGCCTTCTATAAATGCTGTCATGCCCCTGACTCCTTTTAGCCAACACAAGCTTACAACGTGCAGTGACAATATTCATCTTTCCAAAGGAATAGAGATAAATTGAACTGCCCTTATGAAAAGCAATATAAAATACTTAAATTTAGTGTCCTTTAAAACTTTTAACCATTATAGATAGATATGGCTAGAAAATAGATAGACTGATAAATTGGTAGATGGATCTCCTTTCTTACTGCTGTTTCATCCTTAAGCTATTTTATTCTTATAAGGCTCTTCAGAGATTGATTTAGCTTACAAAGAACAGCAATTTCTCTCCAGTTTTAGGAAACTGCTAGGAACTAGAGTGCTTTGAAAAGAAATTGATTAGCACAACTTCTTTAAAAAGAAAGGAAAACAGCTAAAAGATACACAGTATCTTTGAGCTTTTCAGGTAGTAAAGGCTGCTTAGCGTTTTATCTTCAATAAAGTTTTTAAAGCTTACTGCTATTGCATTTTTTGTATAGTTAGAGTCAAATTAGAAGCGGCAGCTTGTGCAATGGAAGACAAAACTGCCTTTGTGCTTGCTTGAGTTTTTGTTTGTTTTCAAACAGCTTTATAATAATTGTTTATTATGGAGGGACTGTGACAATTCCTATATGTGTCCCACATAGGGGACAAAAATTCTTGCTTCCCAAGGTTCAATCCCAGTCACTGAGGTTCCTGATACAAAAACAAATGAGAGATAAGAGATGGAGAGAGAAGAGGTGGATAAATTCATGTACTTAATCATAGGGATTAAGAAAGACTTCTTGGGAATGGCGGGTACTGGTATTCTGTCCTGACCTAGGAGTGGTGGCTACATTTTTCTCATACTGTTTCCAGCACAACTCATTCTAAATACAGGATGCTCAGAGACTATCACTATAAACATAGCTGATGTGTTTAATTGCACAAATGCTTGATGATGCCCTTCACTATGAGGCCTATTTTTTTAATGTTGTTAAGAACGATGTGATTTACAACTTAATTTATACCCTAAGAGTGATGAAAGAAAATGTAAGGGCTACATCGCTTTGTCAACAGTCCTTGCTGAACAACCAGGAGATATTTAACGAAGTATTTAGGTAAGCAAAACACACCTTCTAATGTGATGAAAGGGAAACCCAAGTTAGGAAGTATGATCTAATTCTTCATGCCTAAACTTAGATTTAGCACTGGAAATAATAGCAGAATCATGCCATGACAGTGTGAGGGTACAGTCAGAAGCGGGACTTACTTTTTACAGCTAAGCAGTAGATTATGTCCTGTATGAAGATATGCAAGTTATTAAGATCTCTTAAATAATCTTAATAGAAATTAACTTCCACAAACACAATTAATTACTCACTAACACTAGCCATGTTTGGCTACTACAGAATACTGCTGACTGATGTAACTGCTTACAGATTTTGAATTAATTAAAGGACCTCCAGATTGCTGTCTTTTCACTCTGTCAGGTTTAAGGGCAATGACTGGAGATAAGCTAGTTTCAATCACTTTTCATACTGTATTCCTTTCTGTTATCCTTCAACTGTTAAGGCACTAAGGGAAAGGAGCACTCAGACTGTACCTAAGCCTATAATTAATCAATAGGATCACAGCCACTTATTTTCAACATAAAAAACCTACATGGTTTGCCTGTACGACAGCTTCATTTATTGAACATTTAATTCCCAAATTGTACCTCTAGAGACAGCAAGCTACCAAGAGAATCTGATGCCAACATCTTAAGTTAGCAGTGCCTATTGTTTCATTTATTCTTGGGGCTGCACAGTCAGACAACATCCTTGCTAGATCAGGACAGTCAGATGTGGCCAACTAATCTGTGCTAATCAGTTAATAAGCCTTTGAACCTCAGAGAGCAATGGGAACATACATGGTTCAGACCAGGCACAATCACATATGTAACTGTATGTCTGAGCATTAGAAATGAAAGAGGTGATAATGCTGTATACCAGAGGGTTAATTTTCTTTCTTGCTGCTTAGAAGTCCTCTGGATCCTATTTTCACTATGCACCCATGCCAAGAGTGCAGACAGCGATTCCCATGAATTTCTGCCTTTAAGACAGCACTCTTCTGTGATGCCTCAGCAAGTATCAAATAATATTAAATATATGTGTTTATCATAAGGTTCACATCCCCTTAAATACCCTCACTTATTTAAATAGTATTTACCTCATGTTCCAGAAAAGTTTTCTTTTTAGGTATAACCATTTGCTGTTTTGTGCCATTGCATTCATTATCTAATGTATGAAGAGAGTGAACTTTAAAAAGTACATTTCTTTGCAGTACCGGCTTTTGCATTTAAAGGCTCTTTTGTATGAGCTTCAGAGCCCTGTATCTTACATCAAGAAAGGAGAAGGATATGGAAGAAACTATAGAAGGATTTTGAACTCCTCTTCTGTAACATGTAAACTAAACGCTATGGAGAAAAGTCTGCAGTGCATCTGTGTATCTGTAAGTCTGGATAGCATTACTATTTCACGCAGCATCTCTCATCCCAGATGTTTATCCCACACTGTTTCATGAAGCTGTATTAATGAGTGAAACATTACTAGTGGTTATAGTTGCATTCTGAGCAAAACCCCCAAGAAACACCTGTTATACACTTCCTACAAATAACATTATAACACTGAAAGTTTTCATACAAATTCTAGTTGTAAATTACCTCATAAGACAATATTTTTCCTTGCAAAAAAGTGTCAGAGTAATCTTTTTCTTTCATACCTACATGGCTTTGCCTTATTTCAGAATCATTAACTTAGGGAGTGGGCGTTTCACGTTTTTCCTGGCTTTTGGTATGGATGAGGTTATAGAAGTTTGAACTGAGAGCTGTATGGTAACGGTTACTTTTGTTATATCATTCTTGAGCATACAACAATGCAAACTGATAAAGGACTGACGGCATAAACACTGGGAAAAGCAGTAACAAACACCCTGCAAATACACAAAACAGCAAAGCTGAGCAAAAAAATTCATGCTGCAAAGATTCACAAGCCACAGATGATCTGTTTGAGCATTGTGAGACTACACACAATAGGGAGCTTTCCAGTACTAATCTGTTCTGACATTTTATAGAAACTAATTCTTGCAGACAAATAAAGGTCTAGTTTGGAACAATTTTATTCAGGCCATCAGCATCCTTCCTGATTTGATCTGATTTTCAAATAGCATATGTTTTTCTGTTTGTGGTCTTCACATCCTGCATAAAAGCAAGATAAAACTTGCAAATGCAGCATTCACAAGAAAACTAAGGTATCATGCAGATACAATTTAAATAGATTTTAAGGCAGGACAATCACATAACAGGGAGAAAGTTGAACAAGAACAGAATTACCAGTTTCTATATATTTGAGATATATATATATATATATATGTGTCTATTCACACACATGCACACACATTGGGAATTTTAACAAAACATTGTTTTATCAGTTCTTCAGCTGAGTATACGCTGATCATCAGTCACTGGCTGAAACCCTAAAAAGAAAAATGCTATTTGAGTGAGTTTTTTGTGTGGCCCTTCTATCACTGCATTATTTTAAAGAGCAACTCTTTGCATGTGAGGACACAGATGCTGGTGATTTAGGCAGGCCAGCACACCACAGTACTTTTACTCAGCTTATATTTAATGATTTACCATTTAATGCAGTTCATCTTTCATAACCCTGGGTTCAAACAGAAGCAGCTGCTATTAGGGATGCAACGGTATTGAACTTTCAACCAAAGGCATAGGAGATCTTCTTTTATAGCTCTAGCTACTGGACCCATCTGGCTCTTCACTTAAGTACTGCAAATGAGGAGAGAAACACTTTGCTTCCCATCAGCGAGGTCCTGAACAGAATGCATAATTATTCAGAATAAAGGCTTTCCAGTCAAAACTAGCTGCATTAACAACATGTTCCCAAACTTTGGTGGATGAAAACAATTTAATCCATCTTATTATCTAAAGAACACTCTGATGAAATCAGAAGCATATAAAAAGAGGAATCATACTCACTTGAAATAATTTTTAATACCAACATCCCCAAGTCTGATCATGAGGAAACTGGGTCAGCATTTCGAAAACAGTTTCTTCTGGAAATGAAAGCTTAATTTTTGATTTACCTCCGTTTTGAAGCAAGAAGGGGGAGAAAGGAAAGGGAGAGTTTGTAGGCTTCTGGACGCAGTAGAAGCTGATGTATGGTCTCTTTCTAGGAGCAGACTTACATTACTGAGGCAGGACAGTTGCTGTTCCACAATACCCCAGCTCTTAGTGCTTTAACTAAAGTAGTACTCCCCTCCTCCAGCAACTTAAATGAAATGCAAGCCTTTTGAGGTGCTTTCAATTTTTCTTTCCATCACTCTGAAGGAAAAAGCCTGGAAGTGCTAGAAACATTATCAAACAGGTTGCTTTAAAAAGACCTTTTAAATAAATAAAAAAATCCTTTCCTAATGCAATAATCTTCTATTTTCATTTTTATTCTTGCGGAGATCTGACAGAAAGTAGATTATGGCAGAACTACATTTACCTCCAATTCCTACCAACATCTGTAAATTAGGATTTGCAAGAAAAGAAGTGGATTATGGATTTTCATTACAATTACAGGGCTATGGAACAACAACTGTTGCCTCATTATGATTATAGCTAATCCTTTCATTGCCCACAGTGGGCCAAAGAAATTTTCATATCTTAACTGTAAAAGCAGGTGTCTTTTGTTATCAGTAGCTTTTAAAGCAGAGGTATCCAAGCACAATGCAATTTTAAAATGCAGGAATCTATGTCAGGATTTACATGCAATTTCACTTCTTTTTGGTTTCTCTCCACATCTAAGAATAGGAACTCACTTTATAATTATTACAGTATTCAGTCTCAACACGGACTACAATTTTCGTGATGCTGTTTTCACTACTGAAAACTCCTCAGAGCACACGACAGCAAGCATCGCTAGAATTTATGTCTAAATGCCATAATCAGTTGTGGATGGGTTCTCCATTGCTTGTTCTACCTCACACTAGTATTGTTCTAGCACACTGGGAGAAGTGGAGCCAATTCACCTCCCTTCTCCATTATTTGCCAGTTTTCAGTCCTTCATTTTTTCACAAGATTACTAAACCTAAATTGCATCAGTTGACTCAAAGATATAAAAATTTATAAGAGGAAACTTGGAAAGAGTTTGGCTAAATCTAAAGTTTATGCTGAATTAGCAGAATATATTTTTGTAGTCTAGAGAGATTCTCAGAGATGCTGCTTTACTTTCAAGTGTTGATTTCCCTTAAAAGCTAAACAGGATAACCACATACAACTCCTTGCCAAGCTTTATCTATTTTATATTTCCAGAATAATGTTATGTTAAACTTGGCCACTTTCCTTGTATTTTGTAAGCCTCTCCCTGTCCGGTTTTTCCCTTAAACTTCATCTTTCATACACAAATACAAATGAACAATTGGGGGTCAGAAGTTTATGCTATGTTTGTAGGAATCCCTGGGATGCTTGGCTGATTGTTTTCGTTCAAAGAGATAATATCTAATAAATATTCCACTTATCGCCACTTAGGAAGTGGCACTGAGCAGGAAAAGGCCCAGAAAGAGGTTCTATCCAGCATCCTCCGTGGTTTTTCCTCTGGTGGCTTCCAAAACTCAGTACTCTAATTAAGAAATGATGCTTCTTTGAATGCTTTTTTTGGTATGAATAACACCACAACTGGATAGTTGTGGTGGAAGAGGCACTTATACTTGCCAGTGTTTGTAAACAGAGACTGCAGAAGAATGCAGACCCTCTTCTCTTTCCTGCTGTTTCTTGGCATCCTAAAGGTTGTACACAGCCAATTCTTCTGTGCAAGATGGGCTAAAGAACAGTTTAACTTCTGTTTTAGTTATCCTTGACCAAAATTTCAAAACCTGCTCAGGTGATCCCTAGCTCTTGGATCACATCAAGTCTCAAGGCATTTGCAGGTTAGGCAGATGCCAGAAGTTTGGGGCTTTTTTTTTTTTTTCTTCTTACACATGTCAGCCAGCACTGAGAGTCATCCACACAGGGAACTGAGATTTTTCAGATTTCTAGTCAAGGCAATCCATGAAGTTCCTTCCAAAGGAATTGAAGCACCCTGATACCCTAGGAATTTCTAAATTCTCCTTAACGAGGAGGACTCCAAGTCCCGAATCCCCAAATCCTTCTGATGTAACAAAATGCCTCCTCAGTACACACCCAACACTTCTGTCCAAGGGTTCTGTGAACTCTGGTTGCTTTGGTGGCTACAGGAAATTTTGGTATTTTCCAGGTTTTGCTAGCCATAATTAACTATATTTAAGTCATGTTTTCAAAAGATTTTCAAATTAGGTACTTCTCAGCTTCATAGCTAGACAGGCCTAATAATTTATCTCTAAGATGTTAGTTGAAAGGGGAATAACAACATTTACCCTGATTGTAACAGTCATGAGGCTGAGGTCCAGTTATGACCTCCTCAGCAGAAAGATCAAAGTTTGTACGTCTGGCATCAACTTGAAGAAGAGAACTTAGTACCTCATATAAAGGGAGTGAAAAAGCTGAAAACTATTGGATAAGAGCAGGAAAAATATGCTACAGGGATAGAAACAGCTTTGCTTTTAAGGGCCTAGCCATTTAATTCCAGAAGATGAATCAAGGTTGCAAATGCTATCTGGAAAATAGTAGCTAGGACCTGGATTACCTGTTGCAAACTAAGACAAGTACACCCCTATCACATGATGAGCATGTGTCAGATGTGAGAGAGCATCTAAGCACTAAGTCACCTGATTTGACAGACATACCAACTGCTATCCTGTGACCAGGATTACGTATGCCATTTATCAGAATCTCCTCCTATGCACATTTTATTCACATAAGTGTGCATTCATTTTTGCGATAGCATCAGATCCTACAGAAGATGGTGGAAAGGAAAGAGAACATGTCACGGGTACATAGGCTATCAGCCTGGCTGAATAACTAATCCAGCCCACAATTTTCCCCCTTCCTTTCCTGTGAAACTTCAGACAAAGAAGCAGGCTGGGAGGATCTAGTCTACAGTTCATAGACCTCACCTATCTATGACAGAGCAACTTATCTCTTAGCATGCTCAAATTCTTCTTCAGATGCCTTCTCATTTGCTAATGTATTTGCTGTGTTGATTAAATAGTTTTGTAGCTGTAAGAGACACTGTCACACTCCACAACCCTGCTACACTGACACCCATGTGTCGGCAGGCAAAAGTAAGTCATTCCTTACTGCATACTCAAGTCTAGTTCACTTTTCACTAGCATGAGAGCATTTCTTGAACCTTTCAATGCTCCTGCGCTGCGTTATATTTTTGCCAGATGTATCCGCTTTAACATTGTCCAAGTCTAATGTTTCTGCCTCTGTTTTCTGCCTCCAACTTCTTAGGTCCTATTCCTAAGAACTACTCCTCTGTCCTTAGAAACATTCAAGACATTTCCCCACCGAATATATATTAATACATTCAAAGACTATGCTATTATTCTTTCCTCAAGAAAGCAAAATTAAATTACTACCCCACCATACATCCTTGTAAAACATTTCTAGAGACTTCACCAAGCCAAACTCTTAACCCTTCAGCCATAATTCAAAAAACAGTTTTCATTAATGCATTATGTTTTAGTAAGACTATTAAGTGATATAGTTTTGATTTTTGTAAAGCACTTAGCCTCAGACAATTTCCCAACACACTAATGCAAGCACATTAGTAAATATATATAGCATGGTTTTATAAAGTATTATGTCTTGTTAGGTTTTTTTATCTTAAACTTCTAATAACATTACAATCATGATTTTGTCTGCTGCTTCACTACTTGTTCCCTTGATTTTCTACAATTAGATATTAAATGCAAGTTGTCATAACTACTAGAATTACTTGAAAAGTAGCATACTTCTCCATTTTCTAGGAGAAAAAATGAGTCCTAAAGAAGTCAGCTCAAAGCCTTCATATAATTACTGCCCAAAGAGCATATTTTCTTAAAATTTCTTTGTGCTAGGGTTCCTTCCAAACTAAGTTATCCTATGTGCTAAGTTTCTGCAAGGTTTTTATCAAAAGAGAATGTTATTGATATTATAGCTTTACTTGAGAAAAGTAAAAACAGATAAAGTTGTGTTTGACATCTTAACATTTGGATTTACCTTCCTCCCTCCCAATAAATTTACTCTCCCATGTATTAACTACTGTAAGTTTCTGGTACCTCTCAAGGAAGAAATTACTCTACAGAAAGATTTCTTGGAAGCAAAAGGGGAAGTAGTGGTATTAAGGTTTTTTTGGCAATGACATCTCTTAAGATTGGCTATTTGGATCTTCACTCTAAAATAAAATCTGGCCTATGATAAAAATAATATGACATCTCAGTTCTGTTGTTATCCTTTCCAAATATTAGAATCAACCCGTGACCTCAGCAAGAAATCTATGGACATTGGAAGAGAAGGCTATCGTAAGTAAAACTGACTGTGGGAAAAGAAAGAAGTTTGTCCTTAATTACACTTATGCAAAGTGTTTACAGGCTGAACAGAAGTCATACTTGTCTGTTTCTTATCAGATTGTTTCTAAGGAAGAAGCTAGAAATATTTGTTTGGCAACCACTTATTTTGTAATGAGGTCAGCATGTTCATTTCATTTGTTTTTCTCCAAGTAATACTTAGTCCCACACCTTCAACTAAAGGACAAAGACTATCATTGCACGGTATTAGCAAGAAGCTTATGAAAATACAGAACAGAGGTTGCTTAACAACATAATACAATGGACAAAGGCATTTGACAACGTTAGAAGCTAAAAGGTTTTTAGATAACATTAAGCATTTGATTACACACAAGAAATATTCTGTAAATATAAGTAAATTACTTAGCTGTATTTAGAATAATTTCTATTGAATCTGCCATTTCTCATATGCTACCTACAGTAGATAATAACTAGTATCATTTTACTACACTGAAGACCATAGTATTTTGGGAAAACTTTGGTTTGTGAGTCTGCCTTTGTTTCATATTTACAAATTCCTGTTACCGAGAACTGAGGGTGGTGTCCTTCCTCAGTGCTGGATGGACAATAACTTGCTTACCGTGTGTATTCTGACTGAGGAATGTCATTTGTGCAGAGGAAATTGAATCCAACAGTTTTCATCTCTAGCTGGCAAAGAGTTACCTTGGAGATACTACAATGTGATAAATGCATTATTGGTCAGTAGTGGTTGGATAAAAGCAATATTGTCAGGCAGGCTTTCAGATTTAATATGAATGGGAGAATGGGGAAACCAAAACCAAGTCAAAAGACTTTTTCCTTTTCTTGAACATCAGGTTTCAACCTCAATATGATGATAATACAAACTACTTTCTATTTGTGATGGAGTAACAGTGATAGCTCTTCCTTTATTTAGCGTCCTTTCATCTTTTTAGATCAAGTGCTTTACAGGCTTTAGATGAAGATTACTCCCTCACATCCACCTACCACTGACATGCAGTCAGCCTCTGGGATGCCAGTGAAGAGTGCCAGCAGTGCCACATAGCAGGTTCCAGAAGGGGAAGTAAAAAAGAATTAATCCAGCTGAAACTACAGGGGAACAGCAGAAAGGACAACATAATGACCCAGAATGGAACTTGGCCAAGATACCAGGCTTAACAATCATGCAAGGAGCTGAGCAACTGTTACAGTTTGGTTTTGTGTCTCATCAGCCACGGTAAATGCAGCCAAAACACCACTGCTGAGCCTGGTGCTGATGAACTGATTTACTACTCCTCTTGCTTCTGTAAGTGGCAAGAAGTGTCATCTATTAATTTGCCAACAGCTCCGACTGCAACACCCAAGTCTCTATTGTTCTCCTTTCCAAGCCACGCACAACCCAGTTTACTTAATAGAGTATGACAAAGTCACAAGGCAGTATGGCTAAAGAGACAGGCATTCAAGAGGATAATGATCTGTCAGCAGGGCTGTGGCAAAAGGAATTTACATGAAGATTAATCAATGTTTACAGCTCTTCCCATTTATGAGAACAAAGCGCTGTTCCTACCTGCCACCAATTCTATGATTTTCAAGAAAGAAAAAAAGAAAAATAAAGAAAAGGAGCATGCTTTTTAGCTGAGGGATGTGAATATTGTTCTGTATGCTCTGTAAGCCCCAATTTTAGTAGGTATAAATCCATAGTTATTCTTTGGTGTGGAACCAATGTTTAGTAGACACTGGTTGCATCATTTACACACTGCTTGAAGGTACTTGCATATTATGGTAAAGTTACTTGAGTAAAAAAAACAAACCCAAAACCTCAGAAAAACACACACTATCAATTTGCCTCCATGAGCTACCACAGCTGTTACGATTCGTGGTGATTTGAGAATTAAATAATCTTTTCTTTCAGAGTTTCAGCAATTCAAGAAAGGAAGCGAGTATGTCTTTTTAAGATACAGCACACAACTAGAGGTGGTATGACAGAACACACAGTAAAATCTGTATAGAGTAGGACTTGAGGAACTTCTTAATAACATGAAAACTGGAACATGAGTTTAAAAAAATCAACTTTTTGATTTCTACATCATATTTACAAGAGTTAGTGTTGTGAAATATGAATTATAGCTTCCTATGTCAGTATAAGCCCTCAGCCCCAATGGGATCCATCCTAATGAGAACAAGTGGGTCAAGACTGGTAGCTTCATTCAGTCATTTCCCAATAAGGATGATAGGTTTATACTCTGTTTCTGCCTAATGGAAGTAGCCCTCACTTATACCTGTCTCAGTCTTTCCTGGCCACAGCACCCAGGTAGGTGGCAGTGCAGACATTAAAGCTCTTTTCTTGCTGCCATCATCCTTCCCTCCTCCTACCATAAGGGAGGCTCTGCCTCAGGGGCCCTGCACCACATACCAACCTTAGGGTGGAGCAAATTCAGAATAACTCAATTACAGATGATAAAGTTACTCTAGATCTGCCCAACTTTCATTAAGACGGAATCTCTCTTAGGACAAGCCAGCATGAAATGGGACCAATTTGGCATAAGCTTAATAGGCAGATTTATAAGTCGGCAATTTCTGTTTTCTTCTCTGCCTCATGGGGTTTGCAGTGCCTGGTTAGGAAGGTGGTTTCCCGTGCCTCTGGGGAATGCCGCTCGCCTGCAAGCCTCACCCGGCTGCTTCTCAAAGGAGCAGCCCCTTTACCCGCCCTTCCCTGTGATAAACTCCTCCATGAACATGGAGTCAGGGCAAAACAATGGCAAGTGACAGTGACTGAACTGTATAAACATGTTGACAACTGATTAAGCAAAAATAAAACAAGACTCAAATAGCTCTTCTGCATAATTCCCGATTTGCATAACCAAAAGGGTGGCAAGACTCCAGCCACCGTTCTTTTCCTGCAGCAGCCAGAATAATTCATTTCGGAGCGCTCTTTTGCCAACGGGAATTTCAAAACTCTGCGGGGCACAAGAGAACCTCGGCAGCCGCTCAGGCTCACAGCTGGCCACCAAGACAGCAAAGCCTCTCACCATGGTCACAGAGGGGCAGCAGGGTTTTGTTGAAGCTGCTCCTCAGCAGACTCACAGGAGCACAAGCAGGCTAAAGGCCACAACAACAGGCAGTGGAGACACCACATATTACAGACCTGAACAGGAGACAAACTGCAGTGCACCAACCGCGGTCAGCACTTCATCTATGAAATTACCTCAGCTAAAGGAAGAAGGCATCCCAAGGTGTAATAAAGCAAAAACGGATGTCTCTTGCTAGACAAAACTCAGTGAACCACTAACCTTGAGCAGAGAGGTTATTGAGATTATCTAATACTATACTGTGGTCTCTAAAGCATCTCTAAATTTGAGGCAATAATTGCCAGCTCTGTTCTGACAAAACCAAACAAACCTGGCGAGTATTTAATCATTTTACTGCCACTATGTACTGGTCTGGGATGTGCTTCTCTGCAGTCTTTAGCATCTCCCACACTCTTCAGTGAAATTTTACCCACAAGTGCTCAGCTGTCTGCAGGGAGCTTTGCTTTAGTAAGCGTTTGGCTCTTACAAAACTGACGACATTTTGGGGGTCTTGCTGTTTGTTTTTTTGTTGTTGTGGGGTTTTTTTTGTTTGTGTGTTTTTGTTTTGTTGTGTTTTTTTTTTTTATTTTTTTTTACAATTTCAATATTATCTGATATGGAAATTAATGTTCCTTTAAATTAACAATAATAAAACCAATGCCAGCAAGGCAAATATTGTGGTATTACCACAGCTGGTAGAAAATCCTGTGAAGCTGGGAGTGTTGCAGGCTGCTTACAAAGTCATCAGGTTGCATCTATGCAGAGGTTATAAGTCTGATGCTTACTTGAAAGCAGAATTTTAACTCTGTTTACATATAGGTCCAAAATAAGCTCAGCTGAAAATATGACCATTTTTTCAGGAGGTGCAAATGCATGCACTCTTTGGCCAAGCCTTTTTTTTAAAGGTGCTTGAAACTGTTTAGGAAAAATAAGTTTAATAGAAAAATATTGTTAGACTGGTGATCCCATTTCCTATAATGTAGGTTGGAAAACATTCCTGCTAATACAGTAGAACATTTCAGCTCCACAAAATAAGTTTAGAACAGGCCAGTTCCTGCTATTTCTACCAGAAGAGTTTTGCAAAGTCACAACAACGTAACTGTCTTGACTGTATCCTGTTCTCATTAATTCCTGTTCTCCTGGACAATAAATGAAAGATTTTAAAATACTTTTGCTCAGAGAAGACCTTGCTTTTGTGCAGATTCTCAAGACCTCTTATGTGAAGAAGAGGGAGCTAGGTTGAGTTTTCTTCTTCAGACAGAGGTAATCTGTAGTAGTATTCCTCCTCTTTTAGTTTTCTGAGAGCTCATACGAAACAGTCTCGAAAAGAGATTGCCCCCTCCCCAAGTCTACTGCACTGAAGCCAGATACTGTAACAAAGTCAAAAATAGTCTTGGACGATTTACTTTCAACCTGTACAGGCTGCTTTGCTTTCAGGTTTCTGCATTTTTGGGATTTCTACTAAAATTTAGGATCAGGCCAGTTGTATTCAAAGTGTTGAGGTTTATTGGTCCTTCTTTTTCTATAGTGGCTTATGTTCTCCTTTCCCTGTATACACACTCCTCTCGCTCTTGCACCCCAGTCTCCAGCACTTATCTGTTGTCACAAGTGTCTGCCTATCCCCACTCCTTGTGCAATGAGTTCCACAAAATCAACTCTGGATTTATATAGCTGAACATTTCCCCCTCCTCCTTTCCCCCAAAGCTCTTAGCACAGTTTGTGCATCTTCCCTAACTGGCTGGTTGTCTGTACTGTCAGCATTATCCCCTCAAAGCACTCATACTTTCCATATTTCCCTTGGCTACTAATTTCTGAGGAAGGATTCCCTGGTGGGCTATCACTTTTTATGTTTGTTACCCCACCTCAGCTGTCTTACATGGAGAGCCTGGACTTCCTCGGAAACTAGAAACACAGACATGCCTACAGTTCTTGTGCATCTGCAGACACCACACCTTCCTCAAGGTCAGCATGGGTCCCAACACATGCAAGGAGGGGTACTAACAGTATAGAAGACAGCATGCCCATGGCCCATTGCGTGTCTCCCCCAAGCCACACCATTCACTAGGTTGGTGTCTCATCCCTTACTGCTGCTACCACAAATGCTGCTACCATTTGCCAAAATAAATGACCTTTGGCATTGCAAACTCTGCCGTCTGTCCTTCCCTCCCTCCCCAAATCCAAGCCAACAACTCTCAAAAGGGAAGGGAGTGGGAAGCAAAGAAGAGATGGAGGGAGAAAGGCAATGGCTGATGGAGTTCCTTGGGATTCCTATACCCTCACCTTGAAAGCTTCCATGTCCCTAGAGGATTCTTTTGCCCTGCTTCTATTGTTTGCTGTCAATTCTTACTCCAGCTGAGAAAAAGAATGTCAAACCCTCTGAAGTAATTCAAATAAACCTATGAGATAACGATAGTGGTGACTCACGGTTGGGGTAATGAAGATGCTTCCATGATAGCCATGAAATATATCCAAGATTTCCTCTTAAAAGTTAGCATAGATGACCAGTATTTCCAATGGGAGACAAAGACATGCTGATGATCAAAAAGAATTGAGGAAAATTATTTAAAGTCAAGTATCAAGATAGAACTCCACCAAGTATTTTCAGCAGTGGTCTGTCAGTTTCTGAAGGACGGCCACTAACAATAAAAGCAGAGCCTGAGATAAGAGGTAAGGCAAACCCCAGTTCTAATGACATTGGGTGTTATGTGTGTGCCTTTGCACATCAATGTGTGTATGTACATGTGTGTGCATTCACATACAAAACCCAATGCAACAAAGTCCTGCATTTAGCACACCTATCTAGTGATGATTTTTTTTCCAGGTTTCTTAGGTAAATACACATTATCAGTGCCTGTGCTGACACTTAGGTTTTTTAAATTTAATTAGCATAAAAACTTTGGAGCCTTTTTTTATCTCTATTATCCAAATGTGGGAAAGAAGCTGACAGCAGATCTCTAACACCCAAATAAGTATCACCAATATAATTTAGAAGATTTCTATGTTCTTTAAAAAGCAGAACTATTAGAGGAAGATTATTTAGACTTCTTTTAAGAAAAAAAACAAACCAACCTCTAAAGCCATGAAAATGGCTGTTTATTGTTGAGCAAGGTGAATATCTAATTTGGACTGGAAACTGGAAATAGCAAATCTACTATTTCTTTATTTCTGAAAAAATTATCAAAGATAAGGAAGTGAAATAATTGGAAATTCTTGATTTGCTAAGAAATATTGCTTCTGTCATATAAACACCAACTTTTTTTTCTGTTTACACATCCACAAACACTTATTCCATTCTTGGATCTTTCTTTGGCTGAAGAAGATATAAGATCCATAATATAATTTGTTGTGGCTTGACATATCACATAGATGAATACTTTGATCTGCATTAGCTAACCCTGGAACACATTATTGAAAGTTACTGCTAACTTTGATATTCTGCCTTTATATCTTCACCAAAGCTAGTGCTGGCTTGAAGCTATTCATAGAATGCCCTTGGATAATGTGATAGATTGTACATGAATTCAGCCTATAATAATTTTGGAGGCAGTAATGACAAAAGAAGACTGTCCAGATCCTGGACTAGTAATGGCTTTTTTTTTTTTTATTAAAGAAAACTGGTATCCAGTGTTCATTTTCTTGCTGCTAAAATAGCCATGGAATAAATCACACAAAGCTGCAGTCTGGTTGTATCTACAGGAGTATGCATTTACTGACCAGAGAGAAAAATCCGAATCCCATTACTTAAACTTTCAATAAAGTAGTAAAATCCAAATACAATTTCGTCGATAACTTAAGCAATACTATATTATTATTAATAAAATGCCTTCGTATTTAGTCTAACCAGAAACTGAAGATACAGAACCTGACATGTTATTCCTTACAGCTGTTAATACCAATATAAAGGCTTTGGGCCATCTTTGAGCTGCATCTTTTAGGAGAGGCAGCCCGGTGAGAAAGAAGGGAAAGAGACTTTCAGAGACATGTCTCACAAAAAGCTGGTCGTATTTTCTAGTGCAGAGCTAAATTAGCTCACTTAAATTTACAGCAACTCTTGAGGATCTTAAAAGGAAGCTTCCCACACCTCTGTGGCGAACACATCATTACACACACCCATCATACCATTAGTCCCAGACTAAGATAAGGGACAGTACATCTTTTGTCACACTCCAACACTGCTTTACTCTGGGAATACCAGACAGGGTTTTGTCCACAGACGAGCTCTTTTATAAAGACAGGAAGAAATAAAATAGCCACATCACCAAAGAGACTATCTCCTTGTAAGGAGGAGTCCACACATAAGGCACAATTTGAACTGAGTGCAGATATCAGAATATTAATCATATGCAAAATTAAATTTAGCCAAATAACATCGTAAAAAACAAAACTGTGAATCCTTTCATCTATAGGGCAAACAAGATAAATCTCAAAAATGACATTTGGCGAGCCCATACCCTCCCAATCCATCCAGAGCAAATACATTCACAGCAGACAGTGCAAGGGACAGAAAATACATGGCCTTTTTCTTCCAGATGTCTCAGAGAAGAAAATAATGAGGCACAGGAAGACAGATTTATGTTGTTTCATGAAAACAGTGTTCTCTTTCTGCCTCTCTTAAATTTGCTTTACTTCTAAGAACAAGAAAAAAAGTGACTGAGGAATTGACAAAAGGCTGTTCACCAGATACACAGCATTAATCAACGAACTGGGCATAGGAATGGATTTCAAGGAACCTAGTTATACTCTGGCCATTTGTGCTAGTTATTTCATCTCTCTGTGCCTCAGTTTCCTCGACTGTAAAGTAGGATTAAGCCTTAGAAAACCATTTCATGTCCAAGGAATATAAAGTGCTATTATATTAATGTTGTAAGTAGAGAAAAGTCAGCAAGTTTTGATCTTTTAATACAGGTCTTCAGAAAAAAGAAAAAAGGACAATTGTCTGTTTATTTGAAAACGGCTACTTCGTACGTTTAACATCCTAATAAAAATACAGGAGCGAAGCCTGGTTTTGATACACGTGTGGTGTATCATAATCCCTTGTTACTGATAGTACTTTTTAATGTTAAGAGCCTGTTGGCTAACTTATGTTTCCTCTGGGTGCGTTCCCATATTCTTCTCCTCTTTGGGAGGCAGGCTCTTGTTGCTGCTCAGATATGTATCCCACATCTTGTAATCATTAATGTACTCAGGGGAAAAGGAGGGGGCAAGAGGACGTTGTTTCAAAGTATGTTTCTGCCCAATTCATTTTGGCTTAATTTGGAGACCAAAGCAGGGCTCTATCGAAGCACGTCCTTCCTCGGTCATTTATCATGCTCGCCCTCCCCCCATCGTCACTACCGAGCTGAGATACTCAACAGTAATAATGCAGCTTTGGATAGATTAGAAAGTAATTTCTCTGTTCATTCTTATCCTAATTTTGTTTAGATTTGGAAATTTTCTTAATTCTTACAAGTGTCTGTGGATTGACAGCATGCAGGTTAGCAGTAGAATTATTAAATTGCTGCTTTGCATAGCAGCTAAGTGTACAGAAAGAGAAAATATACCACTATTGTCTTTATATAGCAGGCAAGAATCTAACTCAAAGCTTCCCAGTATGGGGTAGGAGTAATACAAGGAAAAAAGAACTGCCATCTCTAGGATGATGGGATAGAATCAGTGCCAGCCAGTCCAGCTCTGATAAGGGTAATGGACAAAGTAGCTGTTCTCCAACACCCCTCGAACTGCTTTTTCAGTGACAAGTCTGGTTTTCAAGGGTTCTGGAACAGACAAAATAGCAGTAAAGCCTTGGCTAATTTTGCTGCTTCTGGCAATCTTCTGCCCTAAGCAACCACCTACTTTGTCTTCATGGCTCTGGCCCTAGTAGTAACTACACTGGGAAGGGCTGGGAACGTGGCTGGTTAAGATTTTCAAGGCTGGTGCTCAAATGCATGACAGGAAAGCTTCAGAGAAGTACAGGGCTACGAGAGCTAGGGCACTAAACCAGACAGACCTTTTGGTGTCTCATACTTCAGAGTTATGTGGGCAGCTCCTGTGCCAATTGTATTAATCTCTCAATTTGTCGTGTCATCGGTGTTGTCTCCCCCCAGCACACCCCCCGCCCCGGGCCTTGCCCTTTTTACTCTTGGTGACATGTATATGCTTGTGAATAGCTGCATCCCTCTCATTAGGCAAAAAGACTGTTTAGCAATGAGATTGAAAATATGAGGAAGTGATACTTTCAAGAAGACCAGCTCCCCCCTCCCTCCAAAACCAAAACACTGCAAAGGTCTACTGTAGAAGTTCTTGTACTGGGCCTCTGTGCTCTTGTTTGCCAATAAATAGGCTTGTTTTTCTTTCCCTTGTATGATGTGTTTACCCCAGTAACATGAAATATAATCAATAAATAAACCAGAGGGAAAAATTACAGTCCTTTAAATTAAACCAGAAAGATTTTACTGATTGCCTGTGCACTGCATCATAGGAAACAGGCAACTACCTTCAGAGCAAGTCTATTCTGAATATGTAGTTATTAAAACTGATTTTATTTGCCTGTGCATTTTACTACCTGAGTGAATTTTAGAATGACTGACAATCAATTCTTACATCTTACCCCAGCAGGTCTTTAAAAAGTATAACTGCATGCTTCTCATAAAATGTCTTGAATATTTCCCCATAAGGAAGACCTAATGTTTCTGATAAAAATCATAGCAATTATAAAGACTATGGGTTTACATTTCTCCAAATATGATCTGAACTCCTGATAATTTGAGGAATCTCCCTCTCTATTTTTGTGTTCACAGCTTGTGCCAAATCATCACTGTGTACAGAAACTTGCTTGTGTTGGACTGTGCTCATTCCAAACTCAGAGTGAAAGCAATAGCCTTGTGGAACTACTACCCGTTTTAGCTACTCCCAAAACAAAACACTAGCTGGCACTGTCTGGTACTACAACACAGCAGACAGCTGCCCAACCCCCCTTTTCCTTTTTCTTCCTGCTGTTATGCTACACCTATCTGTATATCATCAAGTCTTTTTGGACTTGTAATAAGATTTGTGCCAGACTATGTTTCTTGGCTTTAATGGTTAGCTTCCTTTCCAGAATATACATGCTGCTTTACACATACTTTTATTACTGACATCATGAGAATACATCTCTACTATGTTTAAATTTGGGTGTTAACCTGATTTTGCTTCTTCCATGTGTGGGTGATATGAGACTCTAAGAAAGCAAATTAAGAAGCTGTTACCTGCTTGAACCATTTCCCCCTGCCCCTTCACAGGGAAAGTGATAATCATCTGAAACAGCAGGCAGCCTTCAGCCAGGATAGTTTTCCAGAAATCTGAGTTTCCATATATTTGAATCACATTGCTAATGCAATCATATTGACTTTGCATTTTATTACATGAGTAAAATACCACCGGGCACAAAAACAGTGCCCCCCCCTCGAACTTTGCTTGAGTCTCAACTGGACATGCTAATAAGCAAATTTTTAGAAGTAACCATTAACAGTTACAGGTTCTTTCTGAGATCTGTCTCATCAGGAATGAATAAGATATATTTCTAAATGGCAGACACGCAAGACACAGGGTGGTCCCTATTAATCAGAGCACATTTAAAACTATTACTGTTGCTCCCTATGAACTTCTTGCACTATGTAAGTTTCTAAAAAATGGTAGGAAATAAGCAGTATCTTGTATAAATCCACATTCTACTGAGCGAATCCAGATGAGGACTCAGGCATTCAAACACAAGATCCTGGTGTTCTCAATGAGCCATACGGGAAGGTTTGTTTAGTTTATTTCCATTCAACGCTCTCTCCACACAGTTTCTGAGGATCCCACTACATTTGCCTAGACTGGTAAGATGGAATTGGATTTAGTTCCCAGAATTGGCCTTTTATATATCACACACTGCAACCGCAAGAGTCCAACCTGTATATTCCCCAGACCATATGATTTATGGGATGAAGACTGGATCAGCCAGTGCAAGACCAAACTCCCACTTTCCTGCAAGAGAAGACTGCCATTCCATACAGTCAGAATTTACTAAAACGAGGAGGTATTTTTCTTACTGTCCTTTGAAGAGCTACTCCAGGACCATTAAGAATACAGGCAATCAGCTGTTTATAGGTAAACAAAGCTATTTCTAAGGCCATGATTTGACAACCTGAAATGCTCAGCAGCAAAAATGGTTTAAATTTTCTGTCATCCTTTTATTAACCTTTCCCTTCCCCAGCTCTCTATTGTAAGAAAGTGCTGTCAAAAAATCTAGATCAGTTCCCAGGTTCAGTTCCCTCATGCTGATACTGGTACAGCTGAGAGAGGAAACCGCATAAACAGACAGAAAATAGCTAAAAACGGTTTACACTGGTATTGACTCCAAAGATTTCACATTAAAGTACAGCCTAAATTTAACTTCTTATCCTGGCTTTAATCTGAACCAGCCACCCTTCTTGTGTCTGCAGAATTACTCAGGAAATGTCGAAGATTAAATTTACTCCCACAGAATTGTCGAACTCTCTAGTTCTGTCTGGGACAGAAGACCTGTAACAGTAGCCCTTTTGACAATGCCTTCACATTTCTTTCTTCAGTAAATTGTGGCAGTGAGAGCCAGCAGGAGCATATGAAAACAAGAAAGGCCGTTTAAAAGGAATGAAAATTCTTCCCATATACCTGAAATTAATAAGTACTGGGTTAAGACTTGTAATAATTCTGCTCTCCCCTGCATTAATACTCAGGATTTTCCTTTTACATGCACACCTTGCCTGGTGAATACCTGATTCCTCAAACTCAGCCAAAAATTTCAGTAATTCTTCAACTTGTTTCCATAAATTTGTGGGAAGGAAAAGAATTTCCTAGCAAAGTACACTATGAAATATTAATACCAAATATTAGTATTATTATGAAAATAGGTTGTTGTCTGAAGATTGATATTATGTTCCATTATACATAATATAGGCTATTTATGATGGTGTAGCTAAGGACTGTGGAGTACTGCATATGAATAGAGGATTAGAAACCAGCAGGATCCCAAATACAAAATGGGTTATGGTAGGACTGAATGCGTGTGTTTCACAGGCTATTGGCTGTAGTATAATTCAAGATTAAACTGAGCCAGTACTAACTGTGCTATGGCACAGTCTTTCTTTACCAAGAAAAAACTAGTTAGAACCCAGTTTTGGATTTAAACAAATTGCACCCATTTGAGATCTTGTCACAGAACCAGAAAACATGTCAGAGAGCAGCGTATAATCTTGGAGGTGTTACAGTCAGTCAATATTGATCTCAAGAGATGAGATAGCTCATCATACATTTTAATGGAAAACATGGGAGTCACAGTTCAAAGAACCATGTTTGAAAGAATAATATTAGATAATTCGTCCTAGCTATAATTAGTGTACTGAATCTCAGTTAAATCAGCTTCCTCACCAGGTAGGCAACTCTTCTCTTTTGCCTTGCTGCCCCCTGCCCCCCTCAGTAAAAGAAAACACCAAACCACAATGCAGAGTTCCTCTATATCTAAATTCCCAAATCCTACAGCTTTAGAAGATCTTCATTGTTTCATCCCTCTTTGTATTACAAACTCAAAGGCAGAACTAATAAAAAGAAATCAAACAAGATGATGCTATCTGTTCCCCACCGGACTTTGAAGTACTTCAGCTCAACCACAGACCCACATCACATCACTGGACAAGGCTTCTCAAATAACAGACTCCTTCGGGGAAGACAGAGTAACTCTTCTGTTGCAAATTTACCTCCTGGTTATTTAATGCAGATTGCTAAACCCAAATATGCCACTTTTTGGAATGTGGTATTAGTTCTGAAATGCCACTCTAATATAAGTAATTCTTGCCTCCTTGAGGGTTTATCTGCCAGGCTAGATACTTTGTTAGCATTAAGGTGGTCTTCTGGCATTTGCGAGTGGAAGATGGTGAAAATAGATGAGACCTGGTTGCAGAAGAACCCTAGGGGAGCAAAGTATTATTGGATGGCATGTGAAAACTCAATTAAATTTATGCCAAATCATTTTCAGCATAGGAAAAGAAAATTCATAGCCAAATGTGTGAACTCCAGTTCTCTAGAACTATCAAACTTCTGTCTTAGCTATGTTTCTTTTCTGTGTACTATGAATCCTCGATTCCCCTACCCCAAAGAGAAACCAGATAGTACAAATCCAGAGATAATGACTGAAATCAGCATACAAATAACGTGCTAATAAATTGGTTCAGGGCTACTGTCATGGCTTAGATTTTAACACTGTCAATTAAGCAACTAGAATAGAATAGAGCAACTGAAAAAGAATAGCAATCATATTGAAGTCTGCCAAATGAGGACTGTTTACTTTATACCTATATTGGGAGATACTGCCCTTATTGTGTATTGAAATATTCAATAATGTGTTGGTTTATCTTTCCGTTGACTTTGTGGTAAGACCTGAAATTTTTTCCATGAAACCAAAATCATTTTGCTATAATAATTTGACTACATAGTACTGTCCTGAGAGTCAAACTCTGGCTATTTAGAAATGAAACGGTATTAAAATATTGCATGTATTTTTCCCGTATCTATGGACAGAACCTTAAAGCCAGCAGTTATTTACAAAGGCAAAATAACAGCACATTAATTAGCTCTGGAAGCTATCTATTTTCATACTAATAACTGTACTGAATATGATATTATGTTGTATTAGGAAATTTGTGACAGAAATATACTTTCTACTGAGTTAGAAAGAGGCTATAAAGTGATTTTATTTGTAAAAATCTCGTAGCTAGGAAGAAAGCAAAATATTCTGTTACTCATGTGTCATGAATGCCTTTTAAAAGGCCTGGAAAAATATCCCTCAACCGAATTTTTGAAAAAAGCTGGTTTTGCTTTTTTTTTAATATACCTTAATTTGTACATTCAGTTCAACTGTGTAAATATTAGTTTCCAATAATTAAAGGCAGTATGGAAAGTTATTTCCAAAAGTTATAGCTGTTTATATTACAAGCACAGATCTAGGTTTCTAAAGAACATCTGAATTAAAATCTTGCCTTAATTGCTCTTCTAAAAGAGAAATTAACTACAGTGTTTAATTCCAAATTTTGTGCAACCAAGAGAATAGCTACTTGATATTAAGTTTGTCTATCTGACAAAGCACACCTAACCCCTTCTACGAGACTATCAAGAGCTAACCAAACCCCTGTCTCTCAGTCTTTTTTAGCCCAGTTTTTTGGGTAACTGGCACACATGGAACTCCAAGGAAATTAGATCATGTGCATCTATGGCACCTCTGGAAAATCTTTGAGAAAGTTGGTGTTAATCTTTTATGGTTTCTCTTTATGAAGACAATAAATGGCAAAAATTGCACTTCTACTGCAAGCACTGAAGCACCTACAAATCATGATTAGAAGCATCAATTTTACTGTAATCATATAACAACTGACAAGAAAGCCTCATTAATATTTTGATGTTGTTGTTGCCATTTCTCATTCTTGGTGAAACAGGCGGCAAAGAAGAGCCTGTTCTAAAATAAGCTAGATTCTTCTGAAGCTTAAGGTACTGGATGCATAACTCAATGCTTGTTACCAATGCAGAGCTCTTCCTGCAGGGCAGTTTTCCCCAAGCCTTGCACTGATCCCTGGTTAATGCCACCCCACAAAAGGACTTGGGTTGGCACCACCTGTGGGTGCTCCTCACAGCTGCACTGAATTGCAAGGGCATTGGGGCACGGCTTGGAGATGCATGGAAAGCCTGAAGGGCTGAGAACTCACACATTGTTTCAGTCATTGGGAGGTATGAATAAAAAACAACAAATCAAAGCACTCCACTGAAACCCAGAACTGTTTCCCGGCTGAAGAACATTTTTATGGAAAATTTCTGGTTTAGTTTAATAAAATGCTGGTTTTAGCTATTTAAACTGAACAGCCTCTGAAGGCCTTAATCTTATCTACAATAATTTAAGACTATTTAGACACTGAAAAACCTTTGTATATCATAAGGAGCCAAACTGATTAATTCTGTGAAGGAGACAGAGTACCAGATAAAAACTTTATTGTAAAATAAGTTCTAGAAGATGTTTTCATGTAATAGTGCCTTTAGTAGGTGGAGCCATGTGAGAAATTGGATAACTTTAAATTCCAGTCCCTGTTAGCACCTCCTTTTCAGGTTTATGTGTGGATTGTGTTGGGTTCTCCCCCACATTTTTTTTATTGTTTCCCTCCTTACTGACAGAGTTAGTTCTGTAGACTGAATAATAGAATGTGGCAATTGTTGATTTGGTTTGAAAGGAGAGTGACTTCACTTTTAAAAACATACAAAGAAAACAGTTTTAAGATAGAGCACAGGGAGCAAAATCGTAGTTAATAAAAACACAATACTATTTTAAGACCTTCATTCAAAGGCTTCTGTAAAATAGCTAGTGTCATTTAAAAAAAAAAAAAGAAATCTTTTGAAAGATTTTTGTGGCACAACATCGCTGAAGCGATCAATTTTAAACTGCTTTACTTGTAAACTACAGATCAGCTTTCTCCAAGAAAGTGTTATTTTTTAGAAGAAAACAAAATCCTAAGTTATCTAACAAGACATGAACAAGGAGGTCACTATCAAAAGTTAGAGAAACAGTCCATTTTTGTAGGAAATTGATAGCAGTAACTTCAGTCTACTTAGTGTGCAACAGCATTTTAATGAACAGTTATACTATGAAGGTCCGTGTCATATATAATATGGGTAAAAAGCATTACTCAGAGAAGACTGAGGTTTTTTTCCTTAACGATGATTTTTTAAAAACAGAATGGCAATGGAAAAGACTGACTTAATGGCTTAAGCTCTAACAAAACAGCATGTCCCCCTGCCCCGTAACTTCTGGTAACGTGCCAAATGACAACTTCTATCACACCATTTGCAGTCCAAAAAAAGACAGACATCAATTAAAGTCATATATTCTAGAGGTCAGCTAAATATATGGAAATATTATTAAGTTAAAGACTTTTGTGTTGTTTCTGGCAAGTATTGTATAAGTGGTATCTAAACCACTTTGTTTCAGCACAGAATAAAGGAAGCTATGCATTTCTTTTCTTGGCAGGTGAAAAGTATGGTTAATATTGAGAGTAACTTCTCAGTAACAACTGGGGTGCAGAAGATGTTGTGTAACCAATGACACCCTCATTCTGGGGAAACCATCAAGCATGTCACTAGCTCTGCAAGTCTGCACAAGCTTCTTCCAGTCACCACTATTGTAACAGCAAAGGTCACAGTAATAACAGGGATAGGAAAAGTTTAAAATACATAATTCCAATATGAAGCCTGGTCCAGTCCTTCCTGCATGATTATATACTCTGCACATGAATTATACACATTTTAGTGATGCTTTATTTAATGTATTTTTTCTTCCATGCACTTTCTCTGACAGTTCCCACCTCCCTACAGTCTCCACCCATTATTGGAAATAAAAATCAATTTAGGCTTCCTATGCCCTTCTCTTGAAGAAAAACAAACATTCACACATGCACCCTTCCTTCCCTGACCTGCTTCCCCCCTGCTTCATACCTAAACACAAAAAAACCCTAGGCATATGGCTTTTCAGATGAACTGACACTTTAAAATAACCTCATCCATGGAGGAGAACTGCTTTGAAGGCTAGAACAATAGTCCTGCTATAGTGATGGATATATTCTCCCAGACAGAAGATACATTTGAATGCCTTGTAGAAAAAATTGTCTAATCCCAAATGGATACAAGATTCAGGTAACAGAACAATTTGCTAGTCTCAAGAACCGCTGCGTTTGACATGGGAGGTGGCACATTTTGCTCCCCCTCCATCTGTGACCTTTATATAAAGGTGCAATGTAAATGCTATAAAGAGATTTAGTTTAATGCATTAATGCCTCCTTTTGAAGTCTGACATAACCTTTTTATTTACTTTTTAAAATAAAAAACCCCAATGGCAATCAATCTATCAGTAAGTAAATTATGATCTGGAAGTAGATAGTGAAATAAATACTGTTGTTGCTCTGAAACATCTGGCATCTTAACTGAGATGCCTTTTGCTTTGTGAATCCTCAGTTTAGCATCTCATTCTGCAGAGAATGAATGCTAGCTGCAAACTTTTAAATAATTATTCCACATCGTGGCTTCTTACATTCCCAGAAGTAGGTAGTGCAATTATTCTCAGTCTCAAAATACACAGCTATGGCAAAGGGCTAAATTAAATTTACTCTTTGTTTCTCCTTGTGTTCTTTATGAATGTACAACATTTATATTTTTGAAGTGATTCTACGTTAATTCTGCTGGAGAGGGGGGAAAAAAAAAAAAGAGAAAAAAGAAAAAAAAAGAAAAAAGGTGTGCGGGGCTCATATGCTAGTTCCTATTGTAGGTGAGAACCAAATCTCTACCACTACAGCTCTCCCTGTGCAGCAGTGTTGACAGTACCAGCTGTTATTCCAATAACTACTGCTGCAATAAAGCTATTTCTTCAAATTAGAGGATGCTTACACTGCAGAATGATCCGTTTCTCCTGTACTCTAGCATCAGGAATCCCCCACAGTAAGCACAGATCTGGCCTGGCAATGGTATGGCAATGGTATTGCTGAACATTGAAATGACTCCTTCAAAGCTCTAGGTTTACAGCATCAAAATATTAAAGAAATCTATATTATTAAATACTGTTTTTATTAAATTATTTTATTCCTGTTCAAAATAATACTAAGTGACACAAAATAATCACATCACAACTATAATAAAAATTCCTGTACCTTCCCTCCTCAGTTGCCTTGGAGCAAATCACAATATAGACAATTAGAGACACCTTAAATAGATGGCACAGTTCAGCAGATAATTGTGAATAAGGAAATCTACTCTAGCCAAAGTAGAAAAGTAACTCCAATTCAGCAGGATGCTGCAAAATGTGCATAACTTAAGGTATATGATTTCTACCTAGCTTCAAATGATGAAATCAGCAAGACTTTCAAACATGTACATGTTTAAGTAATTTCAGAGCTTCAGGGTTCACATTTAATGCTCCAAGTACATTCATCACTCTCAGATCAGTCTTTTTTCACTGTCCCATGTATACAGCTCCAAGAGCAGAAGGGAGACTGTGCTGCATGGCACAGCATTGCCAGGCCTTTCCCATGCACTCACAGGTGAGACACATACTTTGGCCAACCAGAGGTTCCCCAACTGATTGCTGCTAAGAGAGCTCCAAGGTAGGCAGGTACCTGTATTCTGCAAACTTTACTCTTTGCCCGTTGAAAACCAGCAGTGAGACTTGTTACAGACTCTCCCTCAGGTTTTCTCCAATACTGAAGTCCTTCATCTCATCCCAAACTGAAGTATTTCTAACTGGAAGGGACCACGAGGTTGAGCAGCTGAGACAGTTTGAACACAAGGGTGTCGTGGGAGCAACTAACAGCACATGCTACTTCTGTTTTTCTACATTTAGAGTCTAAACTAACTGCAGTATTTCTGTGGGCTGGTCCAAATCTGGGCCCAAATTTGCCACAGTAATTACTAGCTGATCATTGTTACCTTCTGCTGTAATCATCATGCTTGCAATACATTGGGAATTTCTCAGTACCCTTATAAACATGCACTGTGTGTTTTTACAAGATATAGTACTAGGCTTACAGACTGAGTGTCTTTTTATTGACATTTTTCTGTTATTTATTCATTTTTCCTTGATGATGCAAGGCATAATTCTATCATTTGGTATTTTATGGACAATATATAGAGTTCATTTTTTCTTTACACAGAACTATTAACCCAAACATACTAGTGGTAGGAAAATCTTAGTCCTAAACACTATCGAATTCAGTGTTCTTGAAGGCTGACTCATTGCCAAAGAAATGTGTATTTCAAGCTTAAATGCCAAAAAAGGACAGCATTGAGGCCACAGACCCTTTATGACAATAATGTCCTGACACCACATCAGCTCAAGCAGCACTGAATGTTAAACATAATTATTTGAGTATGCATGTAAATACAATGATATTACAATATCTGAAGAGAAACAACATAATCAAAAAATCAGTTTAAAAATACAATTTAAAACAACACTAAAATCTACTGCTACAGACTTGGAAAGAAAAATGCAACACACTATTACACTAAACAAGAACAAGCACAGCTATACAGACTAGGAGACTTCACACACACCAGGGATGGATTTTACTTTGGAGCCAGGGCGTGGAGGGCAAAAAGCTGTCTTTAACCGCAGCTCAGGACTGCAACTAGTCATTTTATTAGCATGCTAGTATCAGCAGAGACACAAAGCTTTCAGGAGGTAAAGTCATCTACCTTTAATCCCACCAAATATATATTAAAGTAACCATCAAATTATGTGATATTTGCACTGAAGAGATAATTACATTAGTATCCAATGACAGTATGTAATAAGAGGGAAAATTTGCTACCACTTACTGCACCCAAGCAGAGACTCTTTGGGGCCTTTAAATATATGTTCATCTAACAAATATTGAGCTATGGGAAATCAGAAAAAGTGTAGTCTGTCCTTCCATTTCACTCTGAGGTTTACAACTCAGGTTTCCTAAAGGAATTCTGTGTCAAAGTCACATTCTGGCCGTGTACCATACCTGTGGATAAGCAGGGAGCTACTGAGATGGAGAGACAAGCAAGAAGTCATTAGAAGAATGTTTTATCACTGGTCCTTATATAGAAAGCATTACTCACATTTAGTCCCTCATAGCTCACAAACTTCACATCCTCAGCAGAGGAAATAACTACTTTGGCATTCCAGCTGTCAGACAATCCAAAGGAGGAAGCCAGTATTTTTTCTAGCACTCCCAAGGCAATACAGATGTGAACATCCCTCCTTGAGTCACTCTTGAAGCATCTGTACATTGTTTTGTAAAACAAGGGCCTGCCCTGAATAAAAATATCCTAGAAGTGTTGAATACGAGCTATCCTACATGCTTTATACACATCAATATACTCAGCCATATAAACTCCATGAAAGAATTTTTATCCCCACTGAAATCAGCATAAAACAGGTGCTTAGGCAGAATCCAGGTGCACTGTAAACTTTTGGCCAAGTACACTTGCCAAAGTCACATATCATGACTACATGTGAGTCAGGAAGAGAACTCAATGCAGTTCCCCTTTTTGGCCAAAGCAGAAAAAAAATTGCTGAAGCAGACTTCAAGGGTACTATCAGTCTACCCAAGACCATCATCCCATCTTGGCTTATTTCCCTGGGAACAGCGCTTGTTGCCTTTATTTTTTTTTCTTTTTTTTTTTTCTATTGTGGTTCAGACTTGATTGGCCTCAATTCTCTGAGAGTCTAGTGTTTGAAATTGTTTGGATGCTCTGAAAGGCATGCAGCCCTCCAGCCAGAAATACTAAGCACACAGACATAGAAGATAACTGTGTCACATACTGGGCCATAACACATGTCAAACACTTGGATTCTATCTGCATAGTTCAGTTTCCCTTCTTTCTCCAGTGTAAAATTCACCCTTTAAGCAGGTCCAAGCAGTTAAAGAGTTATTGTGGATTATTTGTTCCATTTTTATTGTTTCTCCATAGAAACACAACCTGCACTCACTCATCTTCAGAATATCTAGGACCACAGGAGAGTCAGTCAGGTCGGGGTTTTTTACACCACTACAGGCCTGCATATTGCAACCTATTTCAACAGATAAAAATTCTTTCATTGTTTTTCACATTGGTTGCATGCATAGGTAACTTCTCCATGTAAACTATATGAAGCTAGTGATATGCTCCTGGGGTTTTTTTTGCCTTTTTTTTTTAAATAGGTCACTAAATAGCAAAATAAGTCCACAAAAAAGCTTCAATATTTCCAAAGCTACTCAAAAGCAAGCTCAATCATACAAATTCCCTGGCAAACGCTATTCTTACTATTTCTGTAGAGTGTTAATACATACCATAAAAAGAATACTATGTTCAGCTGGAATCAGTGATGCAAGAATTCCACTTATTTCAGAGAGGTTTGCACAATCAAATGACATATTGCAGTACCACATGAATAGATACTGCATAACAGCAGTGTCTTTAATGATGCTGTTGGACTTTCTTCCTCTAGTAACAAAAGGCTTGAGCACCTCTAAGGGCAATTGTAACTCATCATCATTTTGATCTTGAGCCAACGTGCATCTGAAATTCCAGGTAATTCCCTTTTTCTGCCACTTCAGAAATCAAAACAAGTCTATGGTTTACAACAATCTTTTGGGGAAAAATATTGCAAATTATGCTGCTGAAAGAGCATGCTTGCTTTCAGCTTTGTGTAATTTGCTATATGTGAGAGCTAAAAGGTATGAAAACTGGATTTTATTGATAAGAAAGTAGATGGCCTACTCTACTACTGCATGGAAACAAATACCCTAAAAACAGCGGTAGCTTAAGTTCAGCAGCTGTTTTTCATCTAGAGATTTATGTGTTCGCTTTTTTTTTTTTGAAGTTATCAATAGCACATTACCATTTTAAACACTGAGGGACAAACTTTACAAATCCTTTCTTAGGCCTATCTGCCTACTCTTTCTCTGTTGTTTTTTTTTGTTGTTGTTGTTTGTTTTTTAAATATTATTTTCTTTGGGTATTTTCCTCCCGTTTTTAGGCTAAAATGAGCCCCAACCCTGAACAACTCCTACAGCAGTACGACCCATCGTGCCTGGTGGGAACGCAGGCCTCAGGCAGCCCCTCTGGAAACAGGGAAAACTGAGAGACAGGAGGAAAATGAGGAACACAACTGATGTTCGAGAAGGGAACAATGGAGGAAGGGAAACCAAAACTAATGAAACTAAGGCCCTAAATTTCAGTTTCAGTCAGGAAAAGAATCTGGACAAGCAAGTGCTGTCCTTTTTGCAAATCCTTAGTTCTGTCACAGGGCAAGAATTAACCAGAAAAAGCTTATTGCAAAGCTGCTTTCTGCACCTCCTCCAATACTTCTCAGGATAGGGTTTTACACGGGGAAAACACCAATGTTTCTCCTTAAACCAAGCAGATCTCCAAACAGTTAAATCCACCTCCCGCCTGCTCTCCCAAGGCACGCTGCTTTCCCTGTGAGTGCACGGCAGCCATTTTGTGGCCTCAGGAGTAACTCCAGCTCACGCTTCCTCATGTGCTTTCCCCAGCCTAGAACTGGGACATTACACCCAAAAGAGTAAGGGGAAAAAAAAAAAAAGAGAAAACTGCACAGACTCACTTATTGCCATGGAAACAGCCAAGCACCAGGCCCAAGCATAGGGGAGACCATGACCAGCCGCATCCTCCTGACACACATCCACCACCCCAGACACTGGGGAGAGCGTGTGGGCAGGGGCAGAAATAAGCTCTGCTCCTGCCACAGCTGCTCCTCGTTACTCCTAGTTGCTCCTAATTACTGCCCCCTCTCTTCTGTGGGGGTAAGGCTTGAGAAGGAAGAGTGATTTTTTAGTGGGCTCTTTAGTGTGGAACGCTTTCTGTGGCTGCTCTTGGCAGGCACTGTTTATAAAATATGCTTTGCCTAAAGTCATAATCTTACCTTAAAGCCTTTTGCTCTCCCTGACAAATTTATACTAAACTGGATTGTGGTTAATACACCTCAGGTTCTCTGTGTTGCTTTGCCTTCTTGTCTCTAGGGTCGGTTTATCCTTCATATTTGCCTTTTCTAATGCAGCTACATAGTGGAAGACATCAACATTTCTTCTACAGTAATCTCCCAAATCTCCTTCCTTCGTCAGTATGCTGCACGTTTTTGTTATTTAATAGGGTTGGTTTTTTTGTTCTGTTTTGGTTCACTGCTCTTAGACTTCATATTTTACATCATGTACACTAAACTTTGTTTTCATTTATTGTCCCAGACATTTAAGAGATGCTGCTATCTCTGAAATAGGTTGTACAGCTCCTTATTACATAAGGTTGACAGCTAGTAAAATGTCAAACATTAAAATTAAGTTGTTTTTACTACTTTGGCAAACCTACCTAGATGCCTTTTTCTGTATTTAAGTAGCTTATCAACAGTATGGTCTATGTTTTAATAAGTGCATGTACAGAAACATCCGCTGCCTGAAGAGGTGAGAGGAGGCACGCGTGGAGCCAGCTCCACCGGATGACGCTTAAAGCTTCCCTTGGTATAAGCTACCTGCCACAAACCATTCAATTACATCTGATTCACAGAAGTTGTTCACTAGAAGTATGTGTATGCTAGAGAAATGTAGGCCTACATTTTGTTAAACATGTAAACAAGCAATAACAATAAAGCTAGGCATGCTAACCGACACAAGGCGTTGAGATTGACAGCTTGAATAAGTTTCAGACTCACACTGATACTCTGCTTTCACTCAAAACCCTGCTTCCAAACTGCTCTTTAAAGTGGAATCTCAGTCAGATTTTTTATTGCTAGGTTTAAGACAGTCTCTCTCTGACTGTGGTCTCTACCAGCACTGCTAAGAGTTTGCCAATTACTGCCAGTAATGGTGATAAACTTTTACACTGGTGCTGCTTGCTCAGTGGTCCATCAAGGAATTATGAAAGTGTTTAACCTGAAACACAGTAAATGAGAAAGCCCTCCTAACTTCAGTGAGCCTCCCTACAATGCATAGACATAAACATGTGTGGGAGTCACGTTAAATCCACATATTACCTGAGAATGGTCCAAAGACAGGCACCGGCATATGTGATAACTTATAGTGACAACAGCAAGAGTTCACTTCCAAACTGTTGCCGGACAATATTTTGAATCTTGGAATAACATCCGTCCTGGCTTTAAATGCCTGCAGTACAAAAAGATACCCAAATTTAACATAGCACTTACGGACTTAAGTAGCCTTTAAGGTGTGCAGTGTGTGTCAGCTCCTACGCAATTTCTGAGGTGAGAGCAAAGAGACTCTTCTGTTGCTTTAACTCTCGGTTTTCACACTGAGTTGGTGACCAAAGGGCCGGGCAATCAACTGGCTCTTTTCTGTCTGCAGGAAATTTTGTGGAGCCAGGGGGAGGCTGACGGCTTCCCCCAGCCACTGGGGTTCTGCAGGGCAGGCTGGATGCTCATGTAGCAAAGGAGTCCTCTCACCTCTTTCTTTTCCCAATTCCTCCTCCTGCTGTTGTACATTTTTCTTGCTCCATTGCACATCTTTTAAATACTTCACCAATTTATGGTATCACAGTACTTCCTTATTATCAGTGTTGTAAAAGGTTCAAATGGTGATAGTCATCATGTATGCAGAACTGAAAGAACGTGAATCAGAATATCCGTTTTCTTTACCTTTTTATTCTCTTTTGAGACTTGTGAAACAATGGACCACTGTTAGAATAACAAAAACATTTTTTACAACGTTGTAGGACCATCCCATGCTTCTACCTTTAAACCTTACTTACTTTGGTAAGTTCCTCACTTACCAAATGTGAATGGCAGTCTCAGCTAGTGACAAAAACTATCACTAAGACAAAGTCCAATTTTAGGACTGAGGGTCTGTCCCTCTTATAAATTCAGTTTCTTGTCCACCTCTGTATTTATATAAAAAAGTCCACCTGCCCTAACAAGCTGAGCTGCTAAAAGGATAAGAAGAGATAAAGAGATGGTCTCTAGATCACGTTGCCATTCTGAAAGTCATTTATGATTTTGGCAGACAAAATACACAGAGAAAAAACATAATTGAGGACTGAAGTCTGATGGAGTGTTTTCATTTGGTTCTCTGTGATTCAAAGAGCTTTCCATTTTTGTTCCCTTTCTTCTTTGAAGTGTCAGCCCATTCCAGAATGGGCTCTGGGACTTGCAGGGGCTTACAACCTGATGTGAAAAGTTCCACATTCAATTAAAAAGTTATATTGACATGTGCAATCCTGCTATGTGTGAAAATGTAGATTTAACAGTAAATAAGAAAATGTGTTTAGTGTTGTAGGGGATTCTCCCTCTCTTTCTATCAGCTGCTTGGGAGATTGAAGAGGACTGTGAAAAACAAGGAAAGAAAGCAAGACAAACAAATGTGTCACAGTGCTCAAAGTCACCAGCAACTATGATGCCATGTTGAAAGTATTCCAGCCAGAAACCCTTCCCCCGCCTTGTTCTCCCAGCTGCATTTTCTCTTGTGAAGGAGTAGTTTACTCTACAAGTTATCAGAAAAGCAAACAAACAAGGAAGTTTACACAAAAATCAAGGGGAATGGAATGATAGGACAATGACAGAAAACAACAAAAGCAAGGAAATACACAGATAAATGTCAAACGCACCCTCTGGACCCTTCCATTTGTTTTACAACAGTTAATTTAAAAGACTCCTCCTTCCTTACTTTCAGGATGCCTCCCGCTGTGTCAAGGTTTGAAGGCATTCGATACTATTTACTCTTAGTACCTGGTGTGGATTTCACCACTGCTAATGGATGCATGTTATGGGTGAGAGAGGACCCTCTTCACAAACGGATTGTGGGCAGAGCATGATATGTCTGTGGCAGGGAAGCAGGTACGTTGACCTGCTGCAAAAATCTATGATCCTGTTTTTAAGACTCAATTTTACTACAAAATTCCTGCACAGAGCTGGATAATATACTTCATCTTTTTCTGCTTAAGCTCCCCATCTCCATAACAGCAAGATAATGTATTTGCTTGTTCTTTGTGGGTGAGATTTTCAATATCACTGAGAATTAGCTTGAAACAGAGGGTAAAATCTCCCTGGATTTCAGCAGGAGGTTATTATTTGTATGCTTTCATTTGTATGCTTGGGTTTTCCCCAACTGTCTGTCTAGATCATAAGTGCTTTGGGTTAGAGACTGTATTTCAGTGTATGTGTTAACCACAATTTCACACAGCGGAGCTCTGATTTTGGATGGGCACTCCAAATGCCAATGAATAAAAAAATAATTGAGTGGGGAGTGTGGGCTACTACCTTTCAGCCAAGAACATGGGGTACTTGGTTGGACTGAATCAGAATCAAATTCAGATAAATTCAGCCCTAGATTCTTTTATTTGCTTCAGACAGGAACCCACATGCAAGCATTGACTAGGCAGATTCCTCTGCTCTTTTCTGAATAGTAGCGTGGAAAATGGGAACAGCTTTGTGCGTGAAGAAAAGTAATGGGTTTGGGATGTTATTTTCAAATTGTTGTAAAGTTTGTCATAACAACACTTCTTTTATAATTTCTTTGATAGCTCAGGAATATTACTTTTCTTCTTTAGTGAAAGGTCACACAACTATATACTGTCTCTTAAAATCAGTGAATGCATAATGGCTTCTGCTGTTCTAACAGGAATCATTAAACAAATTCATAAATCAATGAAGCACACCGATGCATTACTTTAATTATCATTTCTGTTCAGATGGTTGGTTTATGTAATGTAATTGTTTACTACGTCTGAGTATTACACTAGAGAAGCTTGGCTGGATCTTCATTTCAAAATCTATTCTAATTTCTTAAGTGTTTTTATGAAATTAACAAACAATAGTCTATGGAGTAGACTGAAGATATTCCGTTAAAGAAAAAATACACCACCCTGCCCTCTACTTTTGTCATTTGTTATGAGATGATTTTAAACATTCCTGTCATTCTGTGTGTTTTCTTAGCGATGAATGCTATCCTTAGATTTGTCAGTTAAACCTCCCTAACAGTTTTTAGGCATTACGAAGCATTCTGTTAGGTAGACAGAATTTGAGTTGCGCGGTTGGCTTTAACAGTACCATGCTTAAGATATTAGATGAGACCAAACAGAAAATGATAGACATTAATAGCATGAGGAGCACTGACATTTTTTCTTTGAAATACAAGGAATAATGGGTTAAGATGAAATATTATAAAATTCATTTTCTTGAAATATTATTTTTGCTAGCAGAGTGGTACAGAATAGCTAAGTGTTTAACAATCATGATTTATGCTGCTTGCAAAATCAAGGGCTTGTCTCAGAAATAATGAGATTAAAACCCCTTCAACAACTATAATTTAGATTCGTATTTATTTCTTGTGTTTGTAGCTTTTGGGGTTTGTGTTTTCGCTGAGAAATGAAACTCCCATAATCTGATAACCTTAGGCACTGGGGTTTTCAGAATAAAATAAAACTAAGAATATCATACAGTCCCTGTGATGGGATTTACAAGAGCCCAATGGCCTGGATGAAGTTAACTCAAGCAGCAAATTAGGGCCCTGCTTAGGGTATTGAACAGCAGGAAGTGAGGATATTCCTCGGCCAAACTGACTTCAAGAGATCTGAGTCGAAGACCAGGATTTCAGGGGAGCGTAAAGGGGAACTTTGGGCTGGAAGAGGGAGATGAGAAAGGCTGTACACGTACAGTGTCGAAAAAGGACTGTATTACATGAACAGATCACCTGGCTGAGAATGAGCTTTGCATTTATCCCTGAAGACAGTATCAGCACAAGTCTTTTGTATCCCTGTAGTCTCTCAAATTGGCTACAGTAGGACACTTGTGATTTACAGGTCTTCAAAATTGAATGAATTGGAAAGAATCTGTGATTTTTCTCACCATGTATCTTATAATCTATATATTCCTCTCATGTCCAGGCATGAGAACGCATATTTCTATCCCATGCTTTTTTCAATAAAGAGTAAAAGGTCTTTCATTCATTTCTATTACATATAAGATGTTTAAATGAGATATGCTATCTAAGTTTCTCATTAATGTTAACATGAGCTACATGTATACATCAGATGCGGGTCCCCTGAAGTGCATATCTCCCAATATGCTGTACAATCCATCGTGGGATCTGAAGCTAATAAGTAGGTAATAGGACCATCATATGAGCTTTGCTTATTTACAACTGTTATTAAAGTAATTCAAGAGCAGGACTGAGGACAAGAAGAATATATTAAACCATATTGCTTTATAAATGAAAAAAGGCTGCTGTACAAGATGACCAGAACAATAAAATGTCATGTTTAATTCACCTCAGGGTTAGCTCTACAAAAGTCAGTGGAGTTTCATCAAAAATTATTATGGCTTATTGTATTGAAATTCTGTGGATCTTGCAGCTTCAGGAATGAATAGCACAGTATTTAAAAAGTCAGATTTTAAAATCACAGGCAATATTTTAGAAACGGGCCACAGAAAATTATTAGCAAAGTTTTTAGAAAAAGTTAATTTGTTAAGCTGTTACAACTACTGTACCCAGATATCCTTGGTGTAACCTGCAAGTTAAATTATTTATGGTTACTATATCTTTTGTATAGTGTGACATCTCACAGAAGGATTTAATTTTGTTAAAAAAACCCTCAATAATAATTCAGCAACGTTAGTAATGCATTTTTCCCAGTGTCTTAAAAATTTTCACTGTTCCACACATGTAATATTTTATCCTCCTAGAAGTATGTTGCTTCGCAGTTTCACTTATACTATTGTATAGGCTCAAAATCTCATGTTAGTCACTAAAGGCTAGAATTTGTCTTAAAGAATAACCATTAGCACAAGCTGGTACATAAGCTGTCCCTCTTGAACCTCAGCAGGTCTTATAATTTAGCAGCATGTTGAACTTCCCTACTTTCTTCCCGTTGCTGAAGTATAACTTTTGTGCTGGTCTGTATGGGAAATTAGCTGAGATGCCCAAACAGATGATAATAAGAAAAGCAGAAACTGACATTCTGCCGTACTAACAAGCTTCTACTCCAGAATGTGAATGACTGGTATTATACAATTTCTTTGTCTACTTTAAACTTGTGAAGCAGAGCGAAGGAGTTCTTACCATTTTTACTCATTTGTGGAAATCTGTAATCAAAATCACAATCAGCTGCCGAAGTGCTCCATACAATCTTATTTCAGAAACATGTTAGCATTAGTAATATTTTGTTAGCATTAGGAAAGGAAACTTTTCAGCAGATACCAGATCGTATATATCAAGCTACCTGGGACCAAAATAAAATAACATACCACTTGAGCCCTAATGCTTCAGAAAGGGAAAGGGAGTTGTTTGTAGGTTTAATTACACCTGGTTCTGCTGTACATTATTCTAAATTACTGCTCCACAACAACTTTCTCTGAGAAGTATCTAGATACATTTGGGCCTCTGGAAAAATACCTGGCATCAATCCAGTTCTCTTTTGTCTTGATTTAAGATTGTATGGTGTGTCTCTTGGCAACAGCATAGACGACTTCTCCCTTTCTTGTAGGGACAACTTCAGCGAGCGGTTTTGGGAGGGATATGTTCGTAAAACAGAGGGATTTCAAATTTTTTAGTGAAACACAGAGCAAAAGCCATCTTATGAAAGATGATATTACGAAACAAATGAGAACAAAAGTTGTACAAATAGGAGAGAACATTGTCAGTATTGCATTTTCAGGTTACTTTTTCGGTTACAAACCATTTACTGACATCAAACGTCAACAGATTCCATTCTTAGATCCAACTTAGAAAGATACAAAGTGCTTAGGAGTTGAAAATTCATTGCAACTAGCACAAACACATTTATTCATATAATTTGACTGTCTTCCAATTAAACAGTTCAGTTTATCCTTCATCTTTTTACCAGTTTCATTAGCAAAGATAGGTTTGGCTACAGCAAAATGTGACCTTGTATCATGAATTATCTACCTGCCTTTATGTGCAGCAGTTGCAATGAGTTTTTCGGGGATTTTTGTTGTTATTGTTGGTGGTGTTTTTTGGTTTTGTTTTTTTTTAATATAATTGTTTATTGAACATTGTGAATGCGCTCAGCCCTGTACTTTACACTGATGAAGGCTGCCCCACGGGGCTTCTGTTCTTAGATAGTGCAGTTCAGGCACACAGAATTTAGCCCGCTGATTTACCATGTCAGAACAGATTTTCCCTCTTCCTTTGCCCTGTCAGCCTGTAGTTCTTTGTTATCTGGTAGAGGCAGCTTTTCTCCTCAAGGAACCAGTCAGCGACATCGCCATCCTCTGCAATGTTTCCGCAGCTCCCTGTAGAGTCTAACACTGAGCCAAAGCGGAGAGAGAAGTACTCATTATCCATATTATTAGCCATAATCATGGTTCCATCTAAATAAATAGTCATGATCCTGGAGAAGAAAATGAGAGTATGTCCAATCCTTGGGGAATGCACTACTGAAGGAAGACTGTGCCCCAGAATGGTGAGGTCTGTACTGCACTCATGTCACAGCCGGACCTACATTTGGGGGAGTTTTCTTCTTGCTGTTTTCAAAACAGGTCCATGCCCTAAGGGCAAAGCCTGCTCTCCAGATGGAAAATAGTGAGGTAACAGGGCTTCAACTACAGACCAAACAGCCAAATGTCTTCACCAAAGCTACCCTGATTTATTTATTTTTACAAGGTTTTGATTCATTTTGTTTGAGCGAAATGGCTGCTATTTCTGCCTTTGCTCAGTTTGAACATGTTTTAATAGAGGATTAGTCTCCTCAGGCAGGTGCAAGGAAAGTGCTTACAGGATACGACAGTGAAAAGAACCGGCCGGTAGGGAAAAAACCTCAACATGTTGTGGTATAATGAGCCCGTTTAAACAGAAGTGAATGTTTGACATTTAAATTTCCCTGTCTCTTGTACAAGGCCAGAACAATGTTCTGAAAATATGAAAGTGATGGAAAATATTCTACTTAAAAAAAAAAAATCCCTTTAATTTATTAAGCCTCCAGCCCTGACAGCTTGTCACGGGAAAACTGGGTGCGCTCCATCCCTAGAGACAATTCTGTTCTCAGTTGTTCCACAGATCAGCACTGGTGTCACTTCGGAGAAAAGACACCTTCTCTTTTCTCAGCCAGTGGTGACACAACGATCAGTATTTAAAAATTAACAAAAAATTAAAAGGAAGGAAAAAAAATGAAAGTAAAATTTATGAAAATTAGAGACTGGGGATAAGAGAATTACAAGAGAGGGAAAAAAATTAATAAAGTCTATGTTATTTACTCTAACTTTCTAAAGCCATGACTAATGCATAATTTAAATATGTTTAATTAATTAATCCAGTAAATGGATACCTAGCAATTTCAAGGAGCTAGCAAATAAGCTAATATAGATTTCATTATCAGAATAGGCAGAGAGCATGCCCAATAATATCAGAGCTAATTTGTCTGTTAAATAACACACCATTGTTCCACTTCAAATTCCTCCTTAGAACCTCTTTGCTCTGTTGCACCTGTGAATGGTAAGGCTTATGGTTTGCAAAGAATACTGCTTATTAGGTTGGTGAATTGTGTCTCATTGTCTTCTGTTTTGCACTATTTGAACTACCTCGCACTGACATATAGCACAGGAATTTTTCCAATCTGTTTAGAAGGAGTTTAGCACAGTGGGCTTCTAGTAAGAACAAGGGCTTGCAGACAGCACACTAATTCTAGTGATAAATTAATTACAAGAATGGCATTGAGTAGTTCATACTTTGGTTTAGTTCTTGAAGTCACAGTCATAATTAAAGATACATTTTCTAGTTAGTTTTCTAAGAAAAGTAAACCATAAGAGAGACTTTTCATCTCTATGGTAAATTTGATCTGTAATATTTTTCCTTGTCTTTAAGATTTTTAGGAAATGGATGAATACATAAAAAGGAAAGAACAACAACGAAAATAAAAGAGTTGATATCTATATGAACAAAACTATTTAGATGGAACAAAAGCTGGTCTGGGTGTCTGCCAAAACTCATATCCAGCACAGATCCCTTTAGGCTCAGAAACTTGGTTTTGATGATGGAATCATAGAATCATGGAATGGTTTGGGTTGGAAGGGACCTTAAAGATCATCTAGTTCCAACCCCCCTGCCATGGGCAGGGACACCTCCCACTAGAGAGACACAGGCCAAAAAGGAAGGAATACAGCCATAGAAATACAGTTTTAGTGTAGGCACTTGTACAGGAACAGATTGTGTTGTGGTAAGAACTGTAGTGAACGAGAGCAAACGTAAGGAATTCTGCATAAGGATGCTTTTTGACCTGGTTATGAACCAAAATACAATAAATGAATAATAAAATGACAAAGGAAAATTTTACATCAAAAACCGGTGGAAGGCAGGAAAACAGTGAAGACTTCACAAAGAAACCTGATCCCATCTGTCTCTCTCCCAGAAAGATTAAGATAAATTCAGAAATGATTTTGATCCTTCTATAAAGTCTTAAACCTTCTTAATATAACCCAGAACGAATCTTGGCTTATGTTCAAAAGGCCAATGTGTATTTTTCAATTGCTGACATCTGAATACCTCATTAGGATGTTGAAATTGTCACTCAAATGGCTGTTTTATTTGCCTAAGTGCTGATTTAATAGACCAAATGCAAGATCTGGCAGTATTGTTAAGGCATCCATGTTTGAAAATTGAGTGCTGACTTTGAATTATATGTGGCTATATTTGTGCTGCTGTTCAGTGAAAACAAGCCTTCTATCTATCCATCATGGCAATTCTCCCATCAAAATCTGAGATACTGTACACAATCAACCTATCAGATGCTACACTGCATGCAGGTTTTGTGTTTGGTTTTTGTTTGTGTTTGTGGTTGTTTTTTGTTTGTTTTTTTTTTAACTCATTTTACAGGAAAGCATCACACATTGTTTCAATTTCAATTTTTCCTTTATAATTAAGACTTCAGTTCTTGAGTACAATAGCTGATATGAGTTTGAAGGAAAAAGAACAGAGTACAGCCCTGTAGTTAGCAGAAGTAATGAGACCAGAAGCTTAAAAGGTCCAGGAAGGATGAACAAAGGAAGGAAGAGCTAAGGATAGCCTGAATGGCACACTTGCTGATGACAAGTGGATGATGACTAATGAAAAGCTTTTAGATAGCTGCCTTCCTTTGAATCCACATTCTACATATAGGAAACTGTTTAAAAGGCAGATTTTTAGGTGAAAATCTGTCTCAAATATTGAACATGGAACTAACCAGTCTGGGATTTTCGGTTAGGCCGGGTCACTAATTATAGAAAGATATACTGCAAACTAAAGAAAAAACACAAAAAAATCCACCACAAATAAAAAAACCGAAACACCACAGCAACAGAAACCTCAAGATCTCATCTGTTGTAAGAAACCCATCTGGTATTACCAGATAAAGTTGTTTGAAAATATAGATGAATTCGAACGTGTGACATCCCTTTAAACTGAAAGTTAACTCATTTGGTTAATAAATGGTATATCGTTGTAAGAGTTTTATAGCAGTGTGGGACAGCTTTGTGGAACAGAAGGAGCCTCCTTCTCTGTAGCTTTTCTATTAACTGCAAGCACACATAAAAGGTGCTACCTTTGCAGAATGTTATTATTCAAACCTATCAATGCTAAAATTCCTTTTTAGCTAATCTGCCCTCACAGCTTGAAACACACTGGCAGTTCTTGAAGTACTGGTGTTTCGTCCAGACAAGCTCTGGCATAATTCCAACAATGATTCTGACCCTTAAAAGGCCTGGGACTTCAGTTAAGGCCAGTCAGTCACACTGATCTGTGACAGAGCTGTGGTGTGGGCAAACACCATGGAGAGGCTATGATGCTGCCCTCACACTCAGTTTAACTATATTCCTCTGAAAAGTCTAGTATCAGGTTTACAGGGCAGTATTACTATTTTTGTAAGAAAAAATAAAGGTATGGTTTATTATCGAAAAAGGATGCACAATGCAAGAGTGCCTTCAAAAAGCGAACATACGTTTGTCTGTCCACGTGAACCACAACCATAGTGGGATGCACAAAGAGGTATTTGAGTTTCCAAACGCGTGGAAAATCAGAGAGAATTGTTGAAAACAGACATATTCTTCAATGAGACATTTTTATTTTTTAAATTGAAAGTGCCTGTTACGGGCAAGCTGTTTTGCATTTTTACAGTTAGAAAATGTCAATAAATCCATGGCATGTAAAAGGGCACTGCTGCTATGGCAGTTATTGGAATTCTATACTTTGTCAAATATATGTACCTCATAATTCAATAATCTTTAAAAGCAATACTCATTGTGGTTTACAGTATGACACCTGACCTTTTGTTAATGTCAAATACCATTTTACTTTAGCATGGAAAATTGTTATATTTCTATAAATATAATCATTATTCTTGGAAAAAATGTATTAAAGAAATAGAATAGGAAACTGATCAGCTAATCAATTATTTCACATGACAGTGATTTTATGTATTATTGTTGACATTTCTGTGAGTACCCTAAACAGGCCTAGGATATAGAAGAAAACAGCAACTGGAAGTCAAAATTCTGCCTGTAATACCAGTCTGCTAGCTGCGAGTAGATAAAAAACCAAAATTCTGTTGTGCTGATTGGCAAGAAGAATGTAGCATTAAGTTGTTTTTCCAGCCAAGCTAGATAAAATCTCTGGCAATAGTTATACAATATGTGGTTTCTAACTTTTCTTAAAGGTAGCGAAGTTAAGTACAATTTACAAAATTCCTATTTAGTTGTGATAGATATCTCCAGTTCTGCCTTAAAAGCGAGCTAGCAGCAGGGGAGATAAAGAATTCAGTTCCACATCATTAGGAGATACAGAATTTTTTTTGCTGCACTAAGCAAATATACTTGCCACTGAATGAAACATATCGGTTTAACTTGAATCTGTTGCTTGACCAGTGTATTCATGTATGTTATCTATCAATACATGCTTTTCTTTTCATGTTGACAGGATAAATCTCATTGATTCATGTGGGCATTTGTGTTAGAGGGAGAGTGTGGGTTAAAAAAGGACTCTGAAAATATGTGTATTTTTAACTTACCTCTATGTATGTAAATACAGGAAGAGGTGCATTCCTACTGAGCAGCTGGATTGTACCGAACAATCTTGCACAGAGCAGTGTATTGTCCTTTCTGTTGCGATAGACCAAAGCAGAATTTTGCACCGTGGAAGAAAAGCAATGTACCTTCTTTTTGTTTATGATGTGCCTCCAATGGTGCTGCATGTGCCAGAAAATTATTCTTTAAATAGCAACCTTCTTCACCTTCCATACTTGGCATTGACATTGTTTTCTTTATGAGGTAAAGTGTAGAAAGATACAACACAGTCTTAGCGTGGGTTAGCAAGAGAGTAGTACCAGATTTAGACTTTGTTTATGACATAGTTCTTCTATGAATATGCAAGCAAAAATCAAAAGACTCTCCAGCTTGCAAAAAAAGAATTCATTATGAAACCCCACAACAAACCTAATGAGAACTTTAACAATTCCTGATTCAAACATTGTATTAGAGGGCAAAAGAGGAGCAGAGATGAATCACTTGCCTTACTAATGTACGAAATAATGGAGGCATCAGCTGCAGTCATGAGTATGGAGAACATGAGATTATTTTGGAATATTTTTGTGGACATTTTCGATTCTCCAGCTTCCTGCATGCTATTTATAAGGCGAAAGATAGGTTAAAAACTGGGAGTCAGAATACAGCTATTTGAAAGGGCCTTTTACCTCCAGAAGTCTCTTCGCTAAAGATAATAGAAGACTCAGCCACCTAAACAGTAATTTTTAAAAATGAACCACTGTCTACAGAAGAGAGGATTTGCCAGAGACAGCATTTTACTACTGCTGTTACAGACTTTGCTAAATTTGGCCTGGACATTTTGCCCCTAGACATTCAGTAATTGAAATGACCAATAGAGGCTACGGCCATAGCTTCGAAAAAAACCTGTGCTGCCTACTTGTAATTCATTGCTGGTTGCTTAGCTTCCCTTAAAAGTCAACTCCTCATTTACAGTTGATATAAGTCTTTCTGTAAAGGCTGGAGAAAAGGTAATGTGACTTATGAACCTGCTTTTCAGGACACAGACAAAAGTCGTCTTCAAGATCTCACTGAATTGGTCGGTGCTGTTTTCCATCACGGGAAGTTACTACCCCAGAGCTCTGACAGAGGAAGGAGGTCAGGTGAGTGCTTTTCAATCCATTTCAGACAAAACGAGCTGGGTTAGCTCATACTCACCTTCAACAGCCTATTAAGCTTTCCCAGCTCATTTTGCCTGCAATGCAAAGGAATGTGTACACAAACTCCTCCACAAGACGGGAGGATGACAACTTCTGGCAGAGGAAGACAACAGACCACTGGGGGAAGAGCCATTTTCCATTGCTTCCTCAGGAGTGCTTTTCTGTGAAGTCTAAGTCAAAGCAGGCAGAGCACTACCTTTTATGTGAGGCAAGCTAAAATCTAGCCCGATGAGGCTACTTGAGATGATTTTGTAAAGACTGGCACACAGTGGAGAATCTTTCACAAAAAATCCATAGTAACTGACAACCATTTTAAACAAGAGTTGATCATGGAAAAACTGTTAACATTAAAACCAAAAAGTGAATATTTAATTCAAATCTTCTTGTGCCTTAATATATGGATATGAAAGCAGGAAATCTACCAGATTTACTGACAGATATCTTTGGAAGTAAATGCCTTTGAAAAAACCTAGGTATTTAATTACAATAAATTAATTAATGTAAATAAATTGCAAATGCCAGGATTCCCTGGAAAATTCAACAAAATCCCTGACATTCTTTATAAAAATGCATGGAAATGTCTGAGAACCGTGGGTCTATCCACTGAACACTTTCAAAGACTGAAAGACAACAAGGAATAAGAAAAACGCAGTCTGCTCTGGATAGATAAAGACAAAGAGCCCTCTACATCCTTGACCACAGCCCAACAAACCAATGGTGTTCGATGGTACAAGAGTGGCTTCAAAGTCTTTGGACAGAACCATATACAAGCATTTAATTTCAACATCAGGTTGAAACACATCCGTTATTTCATAAGAATCTTACACATACAGTTCTGTCCAATTTGCCACTAAAGCCTTATTTAACCTTTAACAGATGAATCATTCCATACCCTCACAGCTCATGTAAATTAAGTGCTTTAGCCTTGGGATTTCAGGGCCTATAAGCCCAATTATGAAAACTCCTCAGGCCCAAAAATACTATTTCGTGTCATGCATAGTTCTGCTTCCCCACATAATAGCTAGCGTGTGCGGAACCAGGTCTTTAGACAGACGTAACAGCTAAGAACAATAAACCTAATGGCAGCATCTGAGGGGCACTGATTTTAAGGGACAGTAATATGTACTACACAAGGATCTTGCATATGTCATCTTCTCTTTTCAGTTGCAAATTTATCTCTTTTAATGTGAGAGAATGAAGTATGGAAAGAGATAAAGAAGGGAATATGACACTGGAAGCCTAACTGGTTTAGTTTAAAATGCAGCAGCGCCTACTGCTTTGTTGAAGGAATGTAACCTGCTGGTGACAGCAATCATGACTTGACAGAGGATCAATCACAAGAGTTACAAGTGCTTTGCCCTTTTTCTGATATGTGACAGTTTTGGAAAACAGCATTCTAGATAATCCCTTGTGGAACAACTTTCTGGATTATCTCTAGTGACCCTAGTTTTCCTACACAAACATAAATGTGCTTCATATTATTAGCCCCAGTTAGGATAATAGCCTTGGTAACAATGAGATGCAGAATAACTAAGGAGCTTTACTGCACTCCGCAGTTACAAAAGGCACCTTGAACAAACAGAATTTAATAACAACAAAAAATTTTTAAAGCTACCTGCAGCTGCACTGTGCAACTCTGGTGGGAACAGTTTTACTGAATGTGAGGAGTTTGATTCACTTGCAGTTTTTCTGTTTTTAGCCAGTACGTCTTTAATGAAATCGCCAGTTTAGTTTCCTTCCAAAATTCACACTTACGTTCGTTTAAAATTGGAATATCACAGCAATGAACCAGACCTCTTTCTTTGGCCAGTGTTCATCCTGTAACTACATAAGTGGCTCCTGCATTAGCAAAATCTTCCATGCCCAATGACTAGAAGAAGATTTGAAAGATTAGGACACACAAAGTTTTGAGAGGATTTGCCAAGGTTGATATTTGCACCCGTGTAACTATCAAAGGACAAAGTGTAGCCCTTAATATTATTTTATCCTGGCAGCATTTTAATATATCCTAGTTTGATTTTTTATCAATTCCTAACTCCTTAACAGTTTTAAATATGGTTGTGACTTACCACTGGGGTCACCGAACAATGTTAGCCAAACATCCAAAGTGTGATATTTGATTACAGTTAAGCTTTTCCAAAAGCCAAGAGGAATCCATGAGGAAAATACCAGAGGCGGAATTTTTAAAGAGTCTGTATGGCTACAAATTCATATAGCTTATTAACATATATTTCTAAGGATATTGATTCCAAAGAAGAAATGCACCCACATAGAGAGACCCAAGATAAAGGCTAATGTGTAAATTGCTTTAAAAACTGTAGTTACTGTAATTACATGGAGCATTTTACAAGCAACTAGGGACTGCTTTGGATAGATGACTGAAATTTAATCAGTATCTGGCACAGATTGCCTTTCTTTCACACCTCACGTTTCTGAAGTACTATTCTAGGGAAACCTGCTAGAATTGCGAACCTTTATTATCACATTTGATCTCTCTACGCAGTTTCCGAAAGACTGACTTTCCCACATCTCACAGAAGATACGGGTCTGGGTCCTTTTTCTCGGGAACATATGTCTGTCTTTTCATTTTTGAGCAAACTTCATTCAGCTATCCAGGCTCAGGTTTGTGCTTACATGGAACATTATGTATGAAAAGCAGAAAATGTTGGTTTGTTAATGCCGCCACCTGAGACTACGAGATAAAGGAAGCATGCACAGCCCTTTGTACTCAGAGGACATAAACACTTGTGCTAAATCTTTTATAAAATACAACTTATTTCTTCTACAGGCTTTATTTTGTTATTTGTATTAGCTGTCAAGAAACTGTCAGTTAAGAAAAGGGAGCCCCAAATGATCTATGCCTTTTAAAGCAAGAAGGAAACAGAAAATAATTAGATATGGTAAATGTGAAAATTGATCTGTCTGAAGAGTGTGCAGTTTACAAGCAAGAAATCAATCAGTTTACACCGAACAGATTAAAATCATGTATCATTATTTTTAATGGTTCAAGATATAAAGGTCTGGAAGTCTAAATAGAATTCCTGATGATTACTTTTATTAAAATCCTAAGTATTGGAAGATATACAATGGCTGTCTAGATTGATTACTATATTATCTGCTTTGTAGAAAAATAATATATCCTCGACTTGCTGCTTGTTGCTAAAATCCTCATTACTATGCCTAATATACTCTGTCCCTGGAGTAAATTAAACATTTCCTTCTTTTGTACTGTAGTTTCCTCAAAGTTGGATTCTTAGAAATACTGGGACTACGCTGTGACATCTGAGTTCTGGAGATCAATTTATAGCTGTTAAAGATCATGAAGAATTGCCCATTAAAACAGTTACTATTTGACAAATAACAACATTTGTGTTTAGCCTGGGTATTTATCAAGCAGACAGAGCACTTATTCCTGATGCCTGAATGAAAGTCTGCATGAACAAACTTATTAATCAGTTAGTGCCTGGTTTTAAACCACCTGTCTTATTTAAAAAAAAAAAAAAACAACCACAAACCAACCTGCACTTTTACATACATTAAAATTGCACTCCTGATTTGATAGCCCTGGGAAGTGCCTATGACAAGGTGTCATAGCCATGGGGCGTACCACCAACAAACAGTAAAAGCTCCGATAGAAAAAAAAAAAAATTTCTTTTTCTTGAGAAATGCTTACGTATTGTTTTAATCTAACACTAGGGATCTGATGGATTATACATATGCATATTGCATTTAGGCATACAAAAGCTCCAGCAGATCATGACTGCATTTCCTCAGATATAGTGATTGTGCTGTTACTGAAGTCAATGGGAACACTGCTACTGACCTCATTAGCTTTTCAGAGGTTGGAAACTCTGATTCATGGAACGCTTCAATATTTAAAAAGTTCTAAACTAAAAATGATCTTTGAACTATTTCTTATGTGTGAGCGAAAACCATTTTTTTTTTAAGCAAAACATTTTGACAAAATGAAAATGTTTGTGTTGTGTAAGATTGTGATATCTAAAGCACGTAAACAAAAATCATTTCTATGTAAAGATTTGTTCTGAAAACACCAATATGTTACCAGTTTCCCTCCTGGTTTTGTTTCCAAAGAAAACATCGGTTAAATTGACACCATTTTGTGGAATTTATCAGCACTGCTGGAACTGCATTCTATGAAAGAAGATGGTTTCATCAAAGCTGTTCCAAGCAGCTTAGTTATTGAATCCACGGGGAAAAAAGCAAGCTTTACGTAGGTCCCAGTTACAAAGAGTCTACTGTTTGCTAGTAAGGGATCAGCATAACTGAAATAAAGAGGTATGGATAAGACAAAAGTTTCTAAGGAAAGCTTTGTACTTCATCATCCTACTTAATTTCTCTGAGGATTATGTAAGAGTTGTTAAACGTTGAGGATTTCTGTTCAAATTAAACAGAGTATACAACTACTTAGTTTCTGTTTACTGTTCAACCTACTATAGGTATAGCATATATTTTAACAGCAACTTAAGAATTTGACGCCTATATTTTACTGCATGCATTCTGCATGCAGTATCAGCTCTGGTTCTTAAGGATAGGTTCAAAATCCAAGGAACTTCTTTCAAAAAGGAATAAATAATAGGAATATCATTTTCTTCCATGAATAATTATATTCTGTGTTTATAGAGCATTTATTTTTCAAAGCTATATACAAATATTAACGAAACAATCACCACAACATCCTTGTGTGCCAGGTTTTACACGTAAAGCAATAAGAAAAAAAAAAAAGAGATATAAAATACAGTGCCTAGCACTTTAGTCTTATAACTGGGGTTTCAAGCTACTAAAGTAATGCAAATAACAATAATGGTATGGGAGAAACCTTTCAAGTTTGAGTGTTTAACTGGCTTGATTTTCATAGGTTTAGACTTCTGAGCACTCACACCTTCCTTTGAAGTCGATTGAAAATGTGAGTGTCAGCACACATTAAAATCAGACCACTAATTTAGATGTTAAACATGAAATTTAAATTCACAACTTTAAGTTTGGAAAAATTCACCTAGGTGACTTTTCCAAAGGTACCTTACAAGCCAGGGTTGGAACTAGAAGACAATAGATTTCCAACACCTTGTCTTCACAGAGTTTCCAGTACAGACGCTATGGGCTAAACGAATCACTTAGAAAATGACAGATCTATGCAGCTAAAGTAAACTGGTGTGGGCAGGGGATGCTGCACACTATCATAGTCCAAAGATTTGTAGGAGATACTGCAAGAACAAGAGAAACATCCTTTCCTCCCAGAGCAGCCTAATTGCAAAAATAGCTGATACAACACTGCTTCAGGGAGGGGACTCTTTAGAAGTCTGGTCATTTTACATAAATTCCTCCTCTCACCCACTTGCATGTTACCTCCTACCATGTTACAGAGAAAGCCCTCACAAAACTGACTAGAATAGCTGTGTTATTGTCTACAAAACTCCTATGGTTTAGCTTGCTTTATACTTAGAAGTTATGCACCAGATTGTCCTGTCCTAAGGTCCCTTCCTCATCTTCAGTGGACCATGAGGAATTTTTCTTTCTATGTACATAGGACCCAATTCTGGTTGTTACTGTGCAGATATTATTGAGAGAAGAGAGACTATGAGGAGCATCTTCCTCACCAGCTGACAGTCACAGGAGATGGCCACAGTACAGAAAGGGTGTTCCTTGAGCCATATGACTTCCTTGCTTTGATGTGGTGGCCAAAGTTCCCTTTTATGTTATGTCTGTAGCAAGACCCAAGAAGTAATGACTTGGACACGCTACGACTCTCTAAAATTGAAATAAGGGTTAGAGCTGGTGAATTCTGTCTAGTGCCAACTCTCTATGTAGATACATCTCAGAATATGTCTAATTTAGTAAGTACTGCCACTCAATAGAAGTCAGTTTGTAGTATGAATCGTCAAACACTGAGAATCCAACATACATATCATGCGTACTTCATGGTATTTTAATTTGGGCTAGTTCTAGCTTGGTCCTGTAGTCTGAATGCCCATGACTGGCTAAATCCCATCAGAGGCACTCCTGAAACACATCCTCTAGCTTAGTGATATCCAGAAGGAACAAGGCTACTTTTGGATGTGGGCCAAAGCTCAGTGCTTTAGGAAGTTGAGGAGATTTGCTTCAAGAGCGCACTCCTAATTTATGGGAGTACTCCCATACTCCACGTACTCCCATGTTGATTCTGTAGCTTGGGACTTCCAAGGACAGCATACATTAGGAGTTTTTGGCGACAGTGGAACTCCATAAGGTGGGCATTAGTCAAACAACTCAGGCCTATAAACCTATGCAACAGAGGAGAAGTTTATACTGGGAGTTACAGCAAGCTAAGCCTGGTTATTATGAAAAGTTGTTTGGTCCTTTTAATGATCGGGAACAGACACTAGGCTCACTTGCTAAAGCCCCATCGGAAAGTCCTGCTCATACCCAACTGATCTTGAAAGAATGAAATAATGGACTAATGCTATAGCTGTACTAAAACTGCATAAAATCCAAACAATATCGTAAATAAGGAAAGTTTACCGTGGTTCAGTGTATTTTCTTTCCATTACATTTTGGGAGAGAATGAGGCATATGAACATCAGAAAAGAGTCAGCTTAAATTGTGATGCTTGCAGCTTTAATTATGAGCAACCCCAAGTCTCTGTGTTTACAGAAGACAGATTACCTACATGTTATTTGAAAACCATTGGGTGTAAGTTTATAGTGGTAACAGGCAAGTCTAATTTTCTTTCATACTTAGGATTTAATAGGTACAGAATGCGGCCCAAGGGAAAAAAAAGTGAACAAGTAGTAACTTGATATTTATTCTACACAGACATGAAGAAAGCTTAAAGAAATACACAACGTCTGAAACATTGACATGTATAACTATTTTAATTATAATGTTGCTTTTCTAATAGACTTTCCTGCTATGGCACAGGTTGAAATAGTTGCTACATTTTTCCAGCCAAAACCCCCCCAAACCCAAAAACTACCACAAAAAATCTGTTTGGAAAAGCTTATGGTGGGATCATAAAAACTGCACCAAGTTTGTACAGTGTCAAGTTGAGAATACAGTATTATCATTTTGTATAAATAATGATGTCTTTCCTAGGCCAGAGTATTTGTAAATATGGACTCCTTCCACTTCTGATATTTCTCATCTATCGTGGAGAATATTACTGAAGAATCCTCAGATTTTTTCAAGTGCAGAGATCCACAACCCTGCCATTTTGACTGCCGCAAGTGACCAGGAATGTGGTGTAATGAACAGGGCAGTGGTGGATATCCTTAAATCTCCTTAGCCCTCCTGGTAAAATCCACGTCTGCAGAAACATTCCTGCAATACAAGCATTGTTACTATTTTTCCTTTTTTGCAGATGGAAGTGGAGGCATAGTCAATGTAGGTGGTTTACCAAGAACCTGTGGAAAGTTTGTGGCAGAACCAGTATGTGGAGTGCGAGTTTGTCCTTGCTCTTACTTAGTTCACGCTCACTTGCATCTGGACCTCCTCCTGACACTAGACCTTGAAAGCCTGACTCATCACAGGTTCTTTAATATGCTTAAGCTAAAGCCTATATGAAACATACAGGCCATTATTTTAAATTAATTTATCTATTTTTACAGTGGATAATTTTCATTTCATCGATATTTATATTCATAGCAAATGTATTTGGTGCCTCAGTTCCTTTTTTAACACAAGAATTGTCATTTGTGTTGCATTTTATGCCAAATTAAATTATAAAAATACTCAGTTGTGTAACTGTCAACACGACAGTATTTCTTCTTATTACGGAGACAAACAAGGAGTACATTGGAAAAAAATTCGTGAATCTCATTTCTGATCCTAATGAAGCAAGTAACCCATTATACCAAGGTTAATTTGTTGACTCATGATTTCCACTTATCCAATGATATACTGAATCATATGAACAAACCTCTACATCTAATCAGTTTTTTTTATTGAATCCTGACCTTTTATACACCTTCTTCTTGATTATGAATGACAGTGACCTTTATCTAATTTAAAACACACATACTGATGCAAAAATATGCAAAGTACACATGTAAATTCTGAATTAAGATGAAGATGTGCATAATCTTCCGGGGAGAAATTGCTTTAGAGAGAGATGTTTATATTAGGGCCAATTGAGGGTATGTGGGGAGAAAAAGTGAATTAGCCAGAACTCAGATGGGTTTGGAGGAACAGCTGCGGAGATACTGAAGTCTGTTTAGATTTTCTCAGCTTCTATTTAGAATCCTGAAATGTCAATATAAATATCAATTTTTATTATGCTATTCAGCATTTTACAGCATTCATGAAATGATCAAAATGCAATAAAGTCAGATAAAATGCCTCTTCACCTACGATTTGGCAAACTGTACCTCAGTATTCCATTTATGTTTCACTCAAAATACATAATATTCATTTTCTCAACACAAAAGCTGGGTCAAATTCACAACATTATAAAAGATGTCTGGTTCATTTTGCCATTTGTCTCATTAAAGAGGAATGGTATGAGCATCATCTGGAGATGGTCTTTTTAGTCCAGGATATAATTAGGGACTGCTGTAAATGCTGAAAAATAAATAAACAAATATAAGAGGAGTGACTCCTGAGGAAAAGAACTCACTAATTTCCCTTTTGCTTTTTTCTGGTCATCGCTAATGGGTCTGCACTGAAATTACTAAAGATGAAACCAGCCATGGGCACAGTCTGAACCGCTGTGTAATCCTATAATCCACTCTCTCTTTTCACAAGTCATTCCTTCCTCTGAATTGCTGTGACCCTAAACTGTAGATCAGCAGCTTTGCTCTAGCCTCCCTCTTAAAAATAAAAATAAAAAATATAAAAGAAATATTTATAGAGAAAATTTGCAAAACTCGGCGTAAAGACTGTCAAAGCAAAAAGCTAACAAAACACATTCCTCTGAGAGACTCCAACCAAACAGTACCTGGTATTAGCATGTACTTTCATGATTAACAACAGGGGGTTGTCAGACTGCTATTTCTGAAATAAACAGATTTATCCTGACAGATAATCAGCAGTTTGCACTACCTAATACATGTTATCATCCGCAACTGACATCATTACATTAAAAGCACACTTAGTATAATCTTTTGTAGGAAATTAAACAGTTTTTTTGATACACTTTTAGTGGATTTTTTGGGGGGATAGAGGGAAGCCCGGGGGAAGAGACTGGGCCATTAGGGAGAAGATACATGCCAAACAAGGCAGGGACGATCCCCAGATATGCCATGCTGTATTTAGTTTTTCACAATCTATTAATGTAATTTACAAATAAATTAAAACCAAATGTTCTGACTGTAAGCCATGTCTTGTACTTTTAAGCAGCCTTTTATAATGCCCTTGGCTGTCCCTCATACTACCTCAGTACTCTTCTGTGTCTGTCTGTCCTCCTGCCTGCTCCGCACAAGAACTAGCCACAAACACACATTTGTGAAACACTTCTGATTGTGCCATTTCTAGACATATTTTTGAGGCTGGTGGATGTTGGGAGATGGAATATCTGGAAACAGATATCGAGTATCGCCTGCATAATTTTCCAGCAAGCTCAACATTTATCTTTAACTCTCAGGCATCTCTCTGTGGACCATCCCTCCCTCCCCTGAGAAAAGACACACCAGGTTACACATAACTCACTGGACAGGACTTGCAGAAGCTACTGAAGCTATGAAAGTTTGGTGCAGACCAGTTCTGTGACCTGCAGGAAATGTGGAACAGCATCACTTACACGTGGGGTCCCTGTGGATCCCCCCGTCCCAGCTGCCTGCTCACTCAGCTGGATGTTTCTCCAGAGAGCAAGTCTGGACTCAATACGGACAATGAAGTTTTATTAAGAAAAACTTCACATAATTCCCTTATATCCTCCAAGTAAACCATTCTTGCCTCAGTTGTAAAGATGATGGCAGTTATATACCCTCAGGTTTGCTGGAGCAAATTCTGAAATTTCTTTCCTTTTTTAAATTTTAGGCTGTTAGTTAACATTATACTATTACCGTTCTATGAACTCACCTAACGCAGCTAGTGCAAAGACTAGGTAACAGAAATTGCATGGGGGCTGTTACTTGACTTTAACAAGTGTTTTACCCTCTTCCTCAGAGCGCAGTTTCTAAGTCATAGACTATTCTGTAGGGGCAAGTCAGATATAAAAGTCCTGGCTCCAGTGGCCTGTTGTCACTGGCTTTATTTCTCCAGAGACAGAACCTGCATCCCTCTCTCAGTCCTTTGTCTCACATGGGATGCATTTTGTCTCTTCTGCCTTCCTACTTCTTAATTCGGTAGGAAGAGAAGTAAGAAATAGTGGCTAGTTACTGAGGGATTTTTATCCATTCACACTCGTGCATTTTCATGTAGCATTCCCCCTAAGTTAAAAAAAAACCCAATCCGCCCCCCAGACAAACTGGCGGAATTAAAACAGTGGGAGGGATGAAGTCCCTTACATGACAAATGCAACCTTTAAATAAAGAAGTGGCAGCATCACACAGACATTAAATACATCTTAATTCCTATGTACTCTCTGTCTCTTATAAAACCTAACCTTTGAGAAATATGTATGTATTGGTTAAGGATCTCTTACCCTCCTTTTCCCCTTTATTCCTCTCCCTAACATTTCAGTTGCAGTTGTTAAAGCTAATGCAGAACTTTGCCACAGATCTTTTGCCTCAGGTGCACTGGACAAAACCTCACCATCTGATACTCTGATGTGGAATGGAGAAAAAAATGCTAATCTAACCAAGTGATTTCAGTGGTTTATTTTATTTTTATTTCTAAAAGTGTTGAATTTCTACTGACCCACATTCTGCATATTTCTTGTACTCAGTGACGTTTGAGGTTGCTTAGATTTTAGTTTGCACTAGATATTTTGTGTCCAAAGGTCAAATGAGCATTGCTTTGGAGTCAGATGCCTACTGGCTGCATTTCTAATTGTTAATCTTTTCACACTGAGAGAAATAAAAAAGTGGGAAACAGTTCAGGCTATCCCAAATAAACAGGCAGAAGTAAAGCAACAATTACTTTTCCTGTGTGGACTGCTCTTGCTCATTTCTCCTCAAGAGATAACACTCTCTGACATAACGTCAGATAACCGTGTTCAATGTTTCGCAGACTTGCCATTTAAAGATTCATTTCCACTCCACTTATTTTCTTTTTATCTGCCCCTCTTTTGGTGCATTTCATCTGTGATAATTTTCATGTAGACTCTCCATAACAGGTACTGGGGAAGGAGGGAAGCAAAAGGGTCCAACTTGACTTAAAACACCTCTAGAAATTATAAAAGGAGTACAATAGGACAGAAAAATGAAATGTTCTCATGGGAATAGTTGTTTGCATAAAATTCTCAACTGTTACTAAAGCTTCAGTGCAGTTCTTGAGGAAGATGGATATATAAAGCCTCAGGTTAATTTCAGTCATTACCAAGCATTTTACATCTGCTGAAGAATTCCAAACATATAAAAGGATGTCAATCTAAACCTTTAAACCAAAATAAATAAATAAATAAATAGAGGAGCAACTTCAAAGGCTGTCAGTAGGCAAGTTACGGATCTGATTCAGCTTTTAACCCCTAGAGGTATAAGCATGCTTTATCTGCAAAAGAAATGCAAGGTCTGTACTCTGCAACGTTACATTTTAATAATCTACTCTACAGTACAAGGCAATGATAAAAAAGGAGAATATGACATAATTGTCTACGTAATTTGATGAGAAGCTGTGGGGAACATATTCTTTGTATGCAATTATAGAAAATGCTAATAACAAATCATTGACCGAGGACTTTGTTGGCAATTAGATTTCCTATTTATAGCTGTACGTTTTCTCCAAGGCTCTACCACTTACTTTTTAGGATTCCCACATTTTCTTCCTTCTCTAGAATATCTTTAAGGTAAAGTTCAGCAAATGTACCTACTTAGAGCTGGAAACAACTAAGGCCTTTAAGAAGCTGGATGGAACTTATTAACAATCTCTACAGCATCCTTTTAAGTTGATAATTTATCTTTTTAAGTGCCTTTTGCAAAAGGGCCTGATGGGAGTAAGAGCCCTGCATTATATACAGCTACAAGGTTTACTGCATCCCCTAGATTCTGCTGCAAGGCACACTACCGGGGAGTATCAGGTAACTTATCTTGAAGAGATGTTTGACTGAGTTACTATAGCAATGGCAAGTTTGCAGAGGCAGAGGAAGAAACCACACCAATAGAAAAAAGGAACTGGCTGTGGAAGGACACTGACAATCTGGTTTAGAAACCCGTGTAGTATGAACTAGCCTGGAACGAAACACAAAGGCTCACTCCTTTGAGAGTTTACTGAAAATACATTCAGAGGCCTCAATAATATAAGCACCTGATTTCTTCTCATTTATTTCAGTGTCTCAAGGAATTAAGCTGAGTTATGTCAGGTAAACCTACAAGGAGAATTCAGTAAGTAATTTGGAAATAACTGTATGAAGTGCTGCTGATGAGTCACTAAGGAACACTTTTGTCCCTGTAAGACGTTGGTCATTGGATAAAAGGTGGAAAGGAAGCAGGAAATAACTGTCTGCTGCAACAATATTTTAATCCACTTACAAAAAAATCTTCCTTGGAAAGGCCTTTTTCTTCCTTTTTCATATCTCCACTGGTGAGTCATCTAATCTCATCTCTGTATATTGCTAAACTCCGCAGGGATCACCTTTACTTCCCAACTTTATCCTGGCCAGAGATTCAGTCAGACAAAAGATCCTTAATGTCTTTCCTTAAGTTCAGCTCTCTTCTCTAAAACCCATTCCCCTCCTCTTTCACAAAATGAAAGAAGTCTTTTTTAGAGATGCTTTTTTCTTTTTTTTTTTCTTTTTTTTTTTCTTCTAGAGGGAGGCAGGACGCCTCTATCAAACCTCTTTTCTATAAATCAAAATTGCTTTGTGTGGAGCAAGTTGCTGGGAATAATATATTTCTTTTTCCCTGTCTAAAAAGGATTCTAAAATTTTACTTCTAAAACTCATAGATCAAAAATGCATGCTTGTTCTAAGTAACAATTTACTCAAAAAAACCTCTGCACTTGAAAGAGTTAATAAAAATTCTAATTACAGGATAAGAAAGAAAGGTCAGACTCCACTTACATCATTGTGAAGGGCTTTTATTACACACTGCTATAAAACATATTTCTTTTTTCAGTTGCCATCCTCACAGGGCAACCTGCATACCAATAGGATCTCCAAAATGCCATGAAGGAGAAGATATTTATCTGCTAAATTCTATGTACAGTAACCCAACAAATGCCAGAGAAAGAAAGATTGCCCTCTGCACAGTAATACTTGTGTAGATGTCTTCTTTATGCTAACAATGACAAGGCTCTCTAGGTTTGTACTCCAAAAATACTTCTCCAAAATCAGGATGCATTTTTTTCAAAAAGCTGACTGTACATCAAAGAGAAAAGATGCACATTTTAGGCACTGAAACACTTAATATAGTGAGCAAGCACTCTTCTGAAGCATGCTAACTAAAAGTATCTAATCCAGAAAGGCAAAAAGGGAAACGTATACCTCAAGTGTTCCTGAAAAAATTAGACAGGATATGTTTGGGAATATCCATGCCTCTCTCTCTGTCTTGTCTGGTCAATTAAATTTTCATTTTAAACTCTGTCTAAAGCTTCACAGAACTGTTATTTGATTAATTTGGGTGTGTTAGATAGTAAGTCTATGCAAAAGCAGGGTGGCTCCAAATCTAATCATTGTCATTTCTTAACTCCAGCTGTGCAAGGCAACAAACAACAACTTTACTGTGGGACAAGTATAAGTCAGAATAATTCGAATTTTTTCAATATACTACTCTTTAAATCCATTATTTGTGATTTAACACATCCAAAGTTGTATTTATAGTTACTTTAATCATTGGCATCCCTAAATTCTGACAACTAATTCAAAGAAATGTACATAAACAAATGCAAGATTTACTGTCTGCTTGCATAAAACCAGCGTGTGCTGTCAAATGCATTAGTTCAATATTTCATGTGATGTATGCTCAAAGTTAGAAGGCAACTAATGAAGTAGTGCCTGACTTTCCTTTTCTTCAGGAGTTTTTAAAGAATCATATTCAAATAGTTGTTTCTGAGTTGCACTTTGTTTGCAGAGCAAGCACTGCCTGTCCAACCTTTCTAAACAATAGATATTAACAGAGAACTGTGAGGGTTCCATTTCACCACTTCTGCTGGCAATTCTATTAACTATATGTTTATCTTGTGGTCTAAATTTATGGCAGGCCCATTTGCAGTGAGGCCTGGAGTTTCCTTGTTTACAACGTTGCAAAGTAAAAGGTGACCTTTTTTATTTTTGTTTAAAACCTTTCAACAGTTTGTTCTGCTCCAAAGATAGCGCCTTAATAAGGTTTCAGGCCAGAAAGCTCTCTTGATGCTGTTTTTCTTGGGGGGGGAGTGGGGGGGGGGAGTGGGGGGGCGGGCGGGAAGAGCACTGCATTAACTTACACAGACATTAGAAAACATTTTTAAAAGAAAATACAAACTTGCCTGAAGATTACATTTGGAGATTAGAAAGCTGCTGTGCTGAGATCCTACCTGCCATTATGAAAAGGGAAAGAAAGTCGGGGGGTGGGGGGTGTACATAGCTGGCTAAATAAACAGTAAAACAGCCGTTTAAACAGTTGCACCTATACACACAAGCAACAAAAGCATCAGGCACCTGGCGCAATTCTGTTAGGACCTAATTCTGACAACAATATGCATCATTATAGTGGGATCTGATAATGAGCAAACACTGGAGGCATTACATGTCTTTAGAAGAATCAGACTTCCTACCTTAGTAAGACTGATAGAAGGTAAGTCCCCCTTTAAAGAAAGTTGTAAGTAAAACCAGGCAGCAGTTGCAGTAAATTGAGTCCTTTCAGTCACTGTATACATGCAGCAGTTCTGCAATAAGGGAAAAATATAATGGGAGGAGCAGCTGTGAACGAGTGACCTCCTGAAGCTGAGTTCTCTTTGTGAATCAAGCACCGGGCACCAGTGCCTCTGATTTGCATGGATTATCTCCACTTGAACAGATACATTTAAATTAACTGGCACGGGGATTAAAAAAAAAAAAAAAAAAAAAAAGAAAAAACAGAAAAGGGGAAAAAAAAAAGAGGAAGAGTGAGTGAGTGAAGGAGAGAGGGGAGCGGAGGAGAGCGAGGAAGGAGAGAGGAGATCGGGGCGCCTGGCTGGATACGCTGGTTGAGGCAGAGCTGCGTCTCGGAAGAGCTACAGCTCCCTCTTCATGTCACAGCTGTAAGATGAGGAAAGCTGTCATTACGGACGAGTTTAAAACAGATTCCACCCCCCCCCCCGCTTCTGATGGTCCATTTGATCAGATTTCTATAAACACTTAATAACTCAGCCCGTCAGGCAGCTAGGATTTTATACCGCGCGCCTCACATGATTATAAATCTGGTAAACCCCGCTAAATGATTTTAAGCACGGAAATATTTTGAACAGAGTAACTTGTACAAATGGAGATGGGATATTTCCAAGTGTGCCTTGACAGATTTATTATTTGTGAGTGCGCAGGTGTCTTTAAAACAGTTAAGGGAAGGCAGCATTCACAACACTTCCGCGCAGGAAGATCACTAGCAGCATGATAGTGTGTGTGCTCCAGCCAGTATTTTCAACGTTATCTAAAATCTACCAAGACAAAAGAGAGACAAAAAATTTGCATTCAACCACTTCAGAATTTCTCCCTTATTACCATAAATACCACAAACATTACCTGTTGCACATTCCTGATTTGATTTAAATGCAGTACTTAAGCTGATTAGAGAAATATGAGAATATGTTCAACCCTCTTGAACCTGCATCCAATCCAAGAGGAACCTGAACTAAACTTTGTTTCTTTTGTTTAGGGTACTTCAAATAAGTTATTTTTACACCATGGTATAGAATTTTGTGAACCTCTACACCTTTGTGAACCTGAACGTATCCATTCTACTCAGAAATTGGACCAAAAGTCATGAGAAGAGAGTAGAATGGCTTGTCACAGGTCCTTTTGTCACTGACTGAAAATAGGAATGGATGCAATTAACGTTCTTCGAGAGTTATTATTTAGCGAGATTTAGTGGGACAAAATGTCCTATATTAGCAGTTAAAACAGTTGAACTTTGTCTTGAAAGAGGCATGTCTTACTGTAAAATACTGCTTTTTCAGAGATCAATAGAATGAAACTGTCTACAAAGACAACCAGGGCTAAATTCTGTCTCCGTCTCATTTGCAGATCAACCCGAGTCCAACATGAGTCTATTGTGTTCCTGTCCCTGAACCACATCTCTGGGATAAAGCCCTAGGAGTTCTTTTAGTAAGATCCCAACATTTACTTGTAACACAGATTCCAGAATGTTGTCTCATCTGAACAGAATATATGGTAAGTACTATACTTAATCTAGTCATGAGAAATTGCTTCTTGGAAGTAATCACATTTACAGTAAAATTTGCTTCAGATAAATGATCACATAGATATTGGACAAAGTAGTGGATAACATATTTGGATTTTCTAATAAATGCTATGTGACACAGTTATTGGTGTCTGCCTGAGCCCCATAAAGTGCTTCCTCTGAGAAATCCTCTTGGTTCACTGGAGAAAGTTTGGGAATTTGATTATTTTAGTATGAGAGGGGGAGGGTCCTTCAGCTGGACTCTGTATATCTGAATATTTACCCAGGTAATATTTAACCTGACTGGAATCTCATCCCTCCATGTGCAATCTCCAGAACTTCTCAACCCTGTTATTTGCTCATGTCCTACTTGTATGTTGGACCCCAAATTTTATTTCTTATTTTCTCACTTCTTCTTTTTCCAGTGACCACTCACCAGGTAGTAACGGATGAATTTGACTCCAGCAGGGCACCCAGAAGTCTAGTGTTAATATCAAGCCTGTATATGATAGCTGTGGAAAGCAGCCTCCTGGTTGATAGATGGCTTTGAAAAAGATGGACTGTGAACCAGATTTGCTGCTATTACTCTACACCCTGCAATACACTACTCAGTCCTGCACTATGCCAAGCTGATAACGGCATAACGATTCAGTCCCACCAACTTGTATGTCACCGGCAGCAGGGAAGCCCAGAAAAAGAATGTAATGAGATGAATTTTCACCTTGAAAGTACAGGTAAGAGGAAATGACTACGTAAGGAATTGAGACAGCCGTGGAGGGTACAAGACCAATTGCAGGGAGAAAGTGAAGCGGATGCAGAAGCTGTGGGATGTATCTTATTCTCTGGAAAGATATGTATGCCTGAAGTGGCATCTGCTAAAGTTTATGAAGAGAAGACCTTACTAGAGATGTGTCTGGAAGCAATGTTGAATGAAGATGCAGATTTGAGGAAACGGTGTAGGAAAAAGCAAACCGAATGGGCAAGTGGGGATTTACAGACACTTGTTGAGCAAGAGGTCATATAAGAGGTAGCTCAGGAGACTCGTGAGTCAGGGAAGCCTGCAACAAAAAGAACAAGCAGAACAGTCTGGGCAACAGAGGAAAGCTGAAGAATATGCTTACCATCTGGGAGACTGAAAAAGTACAACAGAGAAAACCAAAACAGAAGGTAGAAAGAAAGTGGAAAAGTTAATTCCAGCAAAAATTGTAGGAGACTAGGATCCACCGAGGAATGAGAATGGCAGAGAAGTTTGTGAGGGAGGAAGAACAAAAGGCAGGATCATCTGTGCATAGAAGGTAAAATGGACTAAGAGAAAAAAATAGTGTCTACATGAACTGGCAGCGTGTGTTAAACAACTAAGTTGTCACTAGATCAATTCCACAGAACAGGATGTGAGGTCATTTCCCAAGAAGGAGGATGTGGGATGTGGGTGGAAAAGGAAAAAAGGATTCTGCTAGGAATAGAGAAGAATCTTTTTTTTTAACTTAATTTTCTTCACAGTGGGAAAATGACGCTATGAAATTCCCACAGGAATAAATCAAAGATGATTACACTAAATCATTTCATTTTAGGTAGGGGAAAAATGCCTGAAAAGTGAAGACTCAGGGGAATGGTATCTGGCTGAATATCCGTGGAAACAATTGGGACTGAGATCCACATTTTTAAAATAAAGAACCTTAAGAAATACAAGGAAACCTTGGCAGAGGTTCGTGTCGTCTTCATGCCTTCTTATTTTCCACAACAAGAAGAAAATCTGGTCACTGAAAATTGATCTGTGGTTGAGGAAATGCCAGTGGATGATCAGGAAAGAGAAGGTAAAATTATATATTGGGACCACGGTATTGAAGAGTACAAGCTACCTAGGAAAGACGTGAAGAAAGCATAAGTAACCTTGCATAACTGCCTTCTAATTATCTGATAGGTTAAAGAGAAATAAGAAAGGATGGCATGCATCAAACAGAATACATTTGGGCCAAATTAATGCATATGTTTACCAAGCAGTCAACAACCAGTAAGAGATGAAACTCTTATTGTCCTTGTTCTATGAGATACTATGAGAAAACCGATCCAAAACCTGATCGTGAGTTAACCTCATTTAAATGAAATGGAACAATCAGTAAAAATAAGGCTTTATAGCTCAAAGGGCAAATTTTGGTAAACTAAAAGGTCTTGTTAGGGAAATTAAATGAGCTGATCTATTCAAGACCTTGAACGTGGAAGAGCTTTGGAATTACTTTAAATCAAAGGTGCTAAAGCTATGTGGAATGTGTCGCTGATGAAGAAGAGAGAATGCGTGGGAAAGTGGTCAGGATATTCCACACAAAGGACGAACTTCAAGAAGATTATTAGAGTTATGCAGGGCACAAGAGAAAACAAAAAAGACACATCAGCAGAGACAGATCTGTTTTAGAGGTCAAAGTATAAGATAAAGCAAAAATTGTCAGTAGTCAAACTGAACTACAGTTTGGAAGGGATATTGAAACAAACAACAAAACAATCTTCATGCAGGTAAAACGAGACCAAATAAAACATGGGACTTCAATACAAGGGGGAGTCAATGGAAATAAAGAATATCTATCTACAATTAAAAGCTAAGTGACGACTTTGTGTAATTTGAGTAATATTGACCAGAGAGGAAACAGGATAAATAATGGGAAAGAAGTAATGATGATAGGAATTACCAAACTGGAAGCAAAACTAAAAGCACAGTGCACTCAGGCCAGGGACAGATATCAAATAAACTCCATTCCACAATTCTGACAAGAAAGGGAACACGAAATCCCAAACCTGGTAGGAAGCAGCTCAGACATGATACTGGCTGACTGGAGAATAGCAAATGTATTATCCATTTCTAAAAGGGAGACCTATGCAGCTACAAACCCATTAGTTTGACCTCAGTTGCTTTAGAAGAAATTTTGAAGGAAAAAATAATTGAAGACAGGGAGGTAAATGGAAAATGGGATAACATACAAAAAGGATTTAGTGAAGATAGATCGTGCCAAGTGAATTTGTTATCTCTCTTTAATAAGATAACTGATTTTCTAGACAAAGGATTTGTGAGACATCTTATCTATATCTGTGCTGCATATGATACAGCATCACATAGGAAACGGGGGATTAGGAGAAGAGTTGTAAAGTGGATAAAAGATTGTCTAACGGATAGATGGCAACAGGTGGTATTGAAAGAAGCAGGATCAAACTGCAGGAAGTTTACTAGCAGGAATCCTCAAAAATCAGTCTTGGGATCAATCTTTTTTTAACATCCAGGCATAAAGAGAGAGTGTGAAACCTATAGTTTCCATTAAGCTAGGAAACAAAGTCATTACAAAAAAGGGTCACTGTGTAGGTTTTTTTTTTAAATTACATAAAATACACGTACACGAATATTTCATACACACATATAAAATACGCTATTATGTTTTTCTAGAATAAAAATAGAAATATTCATGCCATCCACAGGCCTGACAGTGTGTCCTTATCTGACACTCCAAATACAGTCTTTGTCAGTTGGAGTCAAGAAAATACGCTAAAACTGGAATAACTGCAGAGAGGTGCAACTGCAATGGCTGGCAGACTGGAGAGCCACCACTTAGGGAGGAGAGTGCAACGCTTTGCTGCTTTTGTCTGGCTAAGCAAAAAGCTGAAAGGGGATATGGCTGATGTCTATAAATGGATTTATTAGACACCAGGCTGGAAGACAGCCATATAAAGCTATAGGACAAGGCTGACAAATGGAAAAGTGGCTCACGCTTAGGTAAGAAATGCAGAGATGATTCCAACCATCAGAAAAGTGAATTTTCCAGACTCTAAATAGCTGTAGTAGGGGTAAAAAAAAAAATTAACTGCATTTTAATGGAGAATGATTTTTGGATTAAAGAAGTCATCTCACCTGGTTGCCTATGCAATTAGAAGACTAGACTCAAGAGATTCCTTGCCTTTTGTTCCTAGTTTCTGTAATATATTCCATTGAACTCGGTCACCTGTCATGTGTCTTCTCCCTCCCCCTTTTTTAGTGCTAATCAGTGTCTTTGGTATTGCTGAAGAATTGAGCAGATTCAATGGTGTATCTGTCACGCTTCAGAATATGCTGTCCGTAGATGCACCGTGCATTCTTCCCACTTCTACCCTTCATTTTGAAACACATCTGATAAGGAAAGATTATGTCATAGATATAACAATTATTTTAGCATCCAGTAAAGATTCTGTTAGGCTCTCCATCCAAGATAACTAAGAAAAAGGAACATTGAAAGAAACAAGATAACCTAGTGGGAAAAGACACGGGTGCAGTTTACCAGGAAAATCTTACTGGAGCAAAAGGAATGAGAAAAGCATATTATCTTCTAGCATGACTGAGATCACAGAGCAAGTCAGGCAGAGACAGAGTGAAGGATGTAGGAAAGATTAGAGAAAATGGACAAAGAAATTCAAAAACATTTTTTACCTTTACAAGAGGCTTGATTTTGATTCACTTATAAAAGAGGGTCCTTTGATTTATTTAAATCCACGTGAACATCCTTGCTCTGCAATTGTACAACCTTTTAACAATTCTCTGTTGATTAGACAATGGAAAAGCAGAAAAGAACCAATCATGGTTATAATGTCAGAAAAGCCAAATACATTCTAACAACTGGCTATCACGTAGATAGGACATTGCCGCATCCCGGAAAGGAAAGTCCAGCAGATATAACTCAGTACCTACAAAGTCAGATTAATATGCAAAACCAAGAATGTGCTTGCTGTTGGTGCTGTTTTTGTTTATTCCCATATCCAATATAGGCAGATGTGAACATCAACAATGAACAAACACATTCAGATAAAACAAGAGCTCCTGGATTTCTCATAATTTATCATAAAAGCATATACAAACTGTAACTAAACCTCAAATATCCAAAACAATCAATATCAAAAGGTTCTACCTGAAGTAATTCCAGCTGAGCCAGAGCTGATTAATTCCAGAAAGAAGAGCCTATGATCTGGTTTCCTAAGGAGAAAAGTAGAAGAAACCAGATCCTTGGTGATTCTCTAAATGAAGCCTTTGAAGCAGGCCGAGCCAGTGACAGATTTTCTGGCTGAAGAAATTTCATTGAGAAAAGCTGCTTTGTTAAACTGGAGAACTTTTGACAAAGTGTTGTAGATTCTAAGGAAGGCTCTGAGGAAACCTTTGATCCCTTGTAGGTCTTTTTGTAGAGGTGAAGAAATGTGATGCAGCAGCGGTGCAGCTGGCTGCGAGTTTTGGACCCTGGTTTCCCCATCTCAGGTATGTACCCATGGGCAATATATTCACTGTTCTGCTTCAGACAAACTCACTGATAATAGCAAAGATGTTGACAAGAACATAATTTTCATTGAGAAGCTATAGGGTCATAAGACCATATAGAAAAAAAAAATGGTCCTTCTATTAATTTAAACGAACAAGCAAACAAACAATCCTCTCAATCCTGTGAGGTATATACTCTGCTTTTCAACCACCTGTAGTAAGTCTTGTAGAGGCATTTATCACAAAGCCTGTAGGTCCAGGACAAAGCTAGAAAAGAATCCTAAAACTAATCCTGCAGTTTCCAAAGGTTTTTCTTTTTTTTTTACCCCAACTTGTACCAAAATCTTCATAAAAGACGAAATGAACCACCTCAGAAACAACCTGTCTGAACAGCAACCAGTCTTCAGGTTTCAACCTGGAGACAGCTCAAGTCTAACCTGCCAAGGAGATATTAGGTCACACGTGTGGAATTCACCCCCAGACTAATCCACTCAGAAGCTGAAAATCCACATACCAACAAAAATTTAACCGAAAAAAATGTTCCATAGATTTTTCACAAAATGTGCAATCTATGAAAAAAGGGAAGTTAGTGTCTGGTGAGAAACTATTTCATTGGTAAATTCCTGTATGATGTTAATTCTCTGTATGCTTGCAGATATGTATGAGTTTTTTCTTAATTTGGAGGAAGTGTCTGAAGTAGTTTCATAATCTGTATAAAAAAAGGATGCTCTGAATAGTTTGAGGTTTACCTATGATGTCTGTAGATGATCAAATTGCTAGTTCAGCCTTTCAAACCCCACAGAAAAAAATGGCAGAAAATCCATTTTAAACATATTTAGTAACAGAAGAAAAAGGAATAAAATAGAACATTCCAGAGAACATTGAAACTATTACTGGTATTTTACTCGCAATGACAGCTTTCCCACACTTTACACAAAGCATAGACTGCCTGCTAGGCCAAAATGTGGTGGATAATCTTTACAGAAGAAGGGTGAAATTTAAATCCAAACTCTTAAGACTGTATAGTGTAATGAGCAATAGACGGGCTATGCATTTAATTCCATTAAGTGAAATGTATTTCATTAACAAAAGTGTTAATAGAATTAAAACCTCACACTAAAGGAATGTGAAAATCATCAGTGGCAGCTAAAAAGCTGCTACAATATGGCACATATTGCAGAACAACTGAGACTGATGTGGGATTAAATACATATGAAATGAATAAAAAAAAAAACCGACAAAATTGTAGCAAAATTTGAATGCTAATTTATGGCACCTACTGAAAGAAGCAGGACAGCAGATCATCTGCATATAAATGGCCTCAACACATTTCTCGGTGCCAGTCTGTTACCCTGCTCAAAAGGAAACAAAACACATTTTTTAACCAGTCTAAGGCAAGAAATGATCAAACAGGAGATTCATTTAGTTTCATTAGCTAAATAACAGGAATAATAGTATTAACAGTTTTTTTAATATAGCTTAGCAAAATTAAGAAATTGTTGAAAAGGGCGTATGGAAGAGAGAAGGCAAGAGAAGAAAGGAAAGCAGAAGAAATAAACTAAAATAACACAATATACCTCCACGTTAAAGACAGAATGCCTTCACGTAGATACCATGTTACGCATAATTATGCTAACTGACCCTCTGAATTTATGATGAGAAACAGTTTTATATCTTGTGAGGCTCTGAACATCAAAAAGGACTCTAAGGAACACAACATAGGGAAACAAAATCTACCATAAATACCAGGTGACAGAATAAGATAGAACACCATAGACTTCCAAATACCGATATGTAACAACTCCACTCGTAAACATAATAATTACAGAGGCAAAAAAGGCAATATGGAAAACTTTATTCTATTAATAGTTGTATTCTTATCCACTTTCCAATAATTTTTTTTAAAGCAAATTGAAAACAAATATTACAAAATCTATGGAAACTAGACATGCACGTTTTTTCAGAATTGTTTGAAATAAAAATAATTTTAGATATTTGTTTTCTTTTCATAAAACTATTCTGTCTTTATTATCCACCTCAGAGGGCCAGCTATTCCTTGCAACAAAAATTATGTTAAATTTCTAAAGTGCCTGAAGTTTTGCTCTTTTAAGTATATGAGTGAAAACTTGTATGTATATAAATGAGTTCAGCAAGAAAGAATTAAAAAAAGCAGCACGTGCGTCGGTGGATGATAAATAAAAAAAATCTAAGACATTTGATTTGTTTAATAAGGGATTCTGTTTTACCAAGATTAGCACAGATTTCAGAAGTGTTATCTACTAGTATTCAAGATTATGTATCGGAATTCACAGTGGGTTCTTTAAAACTGTAGTCATCACATCTGATTACATGGCTTGATATTACAGTATGACATTCGGTACAGCTTTATTGCATCTTTTTTTTTAAGTGACCGACTGAAACAAATCACATCTGCTAAACTCCATGGAAGAAACGGATTTGTGAGTATTCATGTAAGTGTAGCTATATTTTCAAAGCTCCTTGGGGCTTCTTCCACTTGTGTCTTATGAATATAATGTCATCAAACAAGACAAAAGGGTCAGTCTGTTGTCATTATAAAAGATCAAGTGTCTCTTCTCTCTGTAAATACAGTATTAGTGTTCCTGCTTTTAATTACTGGAATGGCTCAAAGGGTGAGCTGGAAATCTGATAATTCCCTCACACCTTTTGAGTGGCAGTGAGATCTAAATCATCCTCCCTGGGTCTTTGCCTCCTTACCCGCGTCAGGGCTTCCCCCACGTGTGCCCCTGTAAGCCCTTGTAACTCTCCTCCCTGCCCCAACTTCTGCACCTCGCGCCATCTCCCCGGAGCACCCTGGCAGAGGCTGCTCACTGCCTTTCTGGATCTGCAGCTTAGGACTGCGTAATGACTTCACCGGTTTCTGACCTTTGTCTTTGCAATTGAAAAAAAAAGAGGTCTGTTAACATGACAGATAGATAGGCATTTTCAGTGACTGATTCACTTGGAGACTTTTGGTATTTTCCTGGCAGTAATTCACGTTGATTCTTTCCCTCTTTGATCCCCCCCAGCAGACTCTGTTGGTTTCGGTCCATGCAGTGCAGCAGAAGATTAGTCGAGTGAATGCAGTAATGTTTGTACCAACATCATACAGCAATCTCCTCTCTTCTCCTCAATTACCAATGTAGTATTTTAATATATGAAATGTTCATTTTGCAAGTACCGTTTGGAGATTTACTATTTAATTTGAGGAACAATATCATCATCAAGTATATTAAATAACACTCAAGTGAGAACGTTCCCATTTCATACCTTGATTCCTGAAAGGTTTGGGCTATTCTTTACTTTCCTATTTTCTATTCCTAGTAATTTCAGTGTAACTGTACACAGTATATAAAATTAAACATATGTATTTATTTCATGGGATTAAGGCCAAAGATCTGAATCAAGAAATATATTTTTAAAGACTAGAAGTTTTAAGTTACTTACTAATTCTGGAGCATATGAGTAAAACTCAGCATTAAATATTTAATTTAAATACAAAACTGGGAGCTTGTCTTTCTAACTATGTTCAAAAGGGAGAGAGAGAAAGAGACATTCCTTCAAAAAGCACTCCAGGTAGTTTAAGGTAGGCAGGACCCTCAGCCCCCTATTTTACCTTTAAACTGAGGTTCCACCTGTGAAGCAGGAACAGCAAGTTTCCAGAGGAGATGGATTAATTAAATGAATCTGTGGTTTTTTATTCCAGGTGAGTATTGGGAGTGGTGCTGGGACTGCAGCGCCAAAGGTGAACACATTTATTTTGAGATCCTTTTCACAAGCAGCTAATGGATGTTGATACCCATTTACTGTTACAATTAGTGGCAATTTGGTGTCTATACTGACATTGTTTTGAGAATTTCATCCCAGGAGTTTTGAATGGAAAATCTAGCTACTTTTTTTTTTTTTTTGACCAAGGACTCCTGTTTCCTAAATTATTTTTATTACTTCCTCTCACCTCTTGTTTTAGCAATCCAAATCCTCTTCTCCCTTTTAGAAGTGAATGAAAACAGGTTAGGCAGAAATGAATTTTAGCACCTGTATGAGTTAAATCTTTCAGTTCTCTGGCTGCCTTCAGGAAGCTCTTTTTCATTAAAAGTGATTTGCATACTACCAAACTGTGCTCCCTACAAGTCTTGAAGCTGATTTGAAAAAATCAACCGAATTGCTAAAGAAGAGCTAATAAGGTCAAACAAATCAGTAAATTGGTTTTTAAAGAAATCTTTCTGGGTTAGTTTTCTGTTTGCTTAGGAATTCAGGCAATCCTATTCTTCATGCAAGTCTTACTTTTTAATTCATCACAGTTATTTTTGTAGAGAAGCAATATTGAAGATTGAATTTAAGCAACCACTTTAGCCTTTTCCACTGGGTTATGTAATGCAAAGAAATTACTCCATGAAGAGTGGAAAGCTTATCCACCCTTTTGTTACTGTGTCACTCTCTCGCGACTCTTTGTTCTATGCTTTGTCCTGTTATTAATATTCATGGTTTTATTACAGTACCAGGACTTCGTTCAGCAGATCTGATTTATGCAGATATCTCATCCCCTTGCAAAACCCTGGGAAGGAGTGAACAGGATTGTGTTAATTCACAGAATCATAGAATGGTTAGGGTTGGAAGGGACCTCTGGAGATCATCTAGTCAACCCCCTGCCAAAGCAGGTTCACCTAGAGCAGGTTGCACAGGAACGCATCCAGGCGGGTTTTGAATATCTCCAGAGAAGGAGACTCCACCACCTCTCTGGGCAGCCTGTTCCAGTGCTCTGTCACCTTCGAAGTAAAGAGATGTTGAGATGGAATTTCCTGTGTTCCAGTTTGTGCCCATTGCCCCTTGTCCTGTCGCTGGGCACCACTGAAGAGTCTGGCCCCATCCTCTTGACATCTGCCCTTTAGATACTTATAAGCATTGATGAGATCCCCTCTCAGTCTTGTCTTCTCCAGGCTAAACAGACACGAGTCTCTCAGCCTTTCCTCATAAGAGAGGTGCTCCATTCCCATGATCTTCTTTGTAGCATTTCCTGCTGGACTCTCTCCAGTAGTTCCCTGCTTTTCTTGAACTGGGAAGCCCAGAACTGGACACAGTACTCCAGATGTGGCCTCACCAGGGCAGAGTGGAGAGAGAGGATGACCTCCCTCAACCTGCTGGCCGCGCTCTTTTTAATGCACCCCAGGATACCATTTGTTCTCATCTAGAACCCTGAGATATATTTATCAGTGCAAATGTAATTTGGATTATTTTGGGTCAGACTGTCAAAGGTGTTGTCTCTTATGACAGTACTGAGTAGCTGGAAGAAGCAGAGGGCAGGTTCAGTCGTGTCATGTCTAGGCACTGTTTCAAGCTATGGAGAGAGCGCGTAGGCTGCAGAGCAGAGCTCTCTCCTCTGGCAGTCCTGGCTCAGGCTGAAATAACCCAGCTCTGCCTCTTTCCCTTATCTGTATCTGGAAACAAGTCTTTGCTACTTGATGGGTTTAGCTCCAAAACTCACCATGCAGGCATAATGTTAATTGATAAAGTCTTATTGGAAGTACCTGGCAAGTTTTTAAAAATTTGCTCTCGGAGGAACTGCAGCTTTGAACATTGACTGATGTGGGATGGCTGGGAAAGGAGAGGAACATTTCAATTCATGGAGAGGGGGAAATAAGTTTATTGCTAGCATTTTCCTTCATGATGACAGGGACTACTTCAAGCTGATGACAGTTAGAGGCAGCTGGGTTCCGCTTTTGCAAGAAGAAAGCATTGCAGGGAATATAAATATCGCCTGCCCCAAATCAAACACTGAGAGACAGAGGCACGCACGTGCACTCCGCATACATTTAGCCTTTGTGTATAGCATAAGTCTATGTCTTACCCTCCAAAAGACCTCTAAAGCCCATTTTGTGTTTAGTGGCTACGACTGCATGAACAAAAATTATTACGTATGCGTGGGGGAGAAGGGAGTGGAGAGAAAAAAGGGTGTCAAAAAGCCAAAAAATGAGCCAAATGCAACTTTTCACAGATCTATCCAAAACCACTAAGGCTGACTCTGGCAGTTGGCTAAACTCAATATTTGTACTATTCAAAGTATTTCCTAGGGTAATTATGGAGAAATACAAGGAAATACTGTATTTAGAGCCAGATATGCTAGGAGGTAATGAGTGTTTCCTTTGAAGCTCATTTGAGTTTAGGGCACTCAGGACCTTGCCGAATCTGGCCTGTGCTGAGAGTTTATTCATCTTGAATCACACTGACATGACTATATACGACAGTCGGGGAGACGGAAAGAAAAATCCCTGTCATATAGAGACAGCTCCATGACTTCAATGGTATGTCACACATCTGAATTAGGCTGATTTTGTTCTTGTAGCTGTAAAGTTAGCCTCTATTTAAAAGAAACAGATTACTGAATATCAAGTAGAAAATGGAACAAAAATATTTGCTATAATTAAGAAATAAAATTATTCTTTTGCCAAAAATAGAAAGAAATTCAGTAATACTTTTCTGCATTTGCTTCTACCAAAGCAAAATGAAATAAAAATAGTTGTTATTGTAGTTGTTTATGATGAAAAACATTACATGATTTTTTCATCCAGCATTTAATGAGTGAAGACCGAAATTTATAGCAGGTTTCTATCTTCTTTGCCCATAATTTTAGACTTATACAAATGTATCCATCTGCGTTCAGCAGCCCTGAAAAAGGCATTAAAGCGAGGCAAATTCCCTCTCCTTCTCTTTCAGTAGAAGTGTACTACATGGAGAAGAATTATATAATTTACAATATGAACAAATGCTATCAGCTTTCTCCCATGCATACTGCAAATTGTTCTCTCAGAAATGTACTACATTTTAACATTTTTGCAAACTCAGTTACTCTTTTCTGGCCAGAGTCTTGTACATCTCATTTGATGAGAAATACATTCATTCTCATGAATATCATGTAAAATTCATTAACGTCTTTATGAAATTGCTGTCAGTGGTGTTAGAACCTGACACAAAGTGAATAACAGTAAATGGGAATCTTAAAAGCGTTTTTCATCAGGTTTTTGCTGTTAATATTAAAATGTATATTGATAATATAGTTAATAAAATCTGACTTAAAGTGCAATTATATCGGGAAGTTTATTATTAATATTATGTATGTTTATATAAACACCTTGTTTGGGTATGTATTTTAATACAAACATTATGTATGTATAATCTTCATATAATACTATTCTTTAGAATTCCTCAGACTTCAGAATTTCTCCAAAAAGTAGCTTTAACATCATTATTCCCATTCTACAGGTAGGGAAATATGGTATTTAGAAAAGGCCTCATCTAGTATTCTCCGCACATCTCAAATTACTATAGTCCATGTAGGATTCTGGAAATGATTTAGCATCATAACTAAATTAAACAAATTTAAAACAACAAAAAAAAATTGGTATCTGTTCCCGTAATCTTATTAGGTAAGTGAATTGCAGAGAAAATTCAGCAGCAGAGTTGGGGACCTTTTATCTACATAATCCCCTTTCCATCAAGAAGCCCCTCACATTCTTGCAATTCTCAAAAGAAACATTTCATCGCTATCACTGGTCAAATACTTTATTTTACAAAGATTTTGTTTTACAGCTCTCTGGCTACTTTATTGGTCTGAGTTCAGGGGGGTTGAAAACTCATCAATTAAATAATTTGAAACACTGAAATAATTTGAGAGTTCTGGATTTTAATGCACTCTTTTCCAGACAAGGAAATGAGTCACTAAGTATACATTCTGCTGTGTCTAAATCAGAATGTCAAAATATATACATACTTCAGTAGGATTTGCTATGAACAGAAGTTGACTTAAGAAATTACAAGCCAACGTTAACTGTGAGAGGGCACTGGGAAGAATTGACTACCCACTTACGGCGCCCAAAGCATCTGTTATCATGACCTGTTCCTTAGCTCTCAGTGTGTGCCAGCATGCAGCAGCCTTGTCGTGAATGTAGAGGTGCAGATGGCAACTCAGTGGTGGGCCATATCCCAGCTCTTACTCTCGAATATCCAGTCTCCAATTACTGTGACAAATTCTTGCTGCACTGAATGAAGGGTTAAATAAGAAGAGCATAGCAGTCAAAAACAGTGAGTGGTTTCTTTCACTTTTCCTGCTGGTATTCTGAGCGTACAGCTAGTGCACTGGAGGTTACTCTTCTAGCTCTGAACAACTCCCTGTCCCATGCCAGCAGTGGTGAGCAGTACACGCTCACCATCTCAGTGCTGAACAACATATAGTTTTGGTATACCTCAGAATTCCTTTTCAAAATACCTCCCTTCTGTATGAAAAAGCATTGGAAACCTTCAAAATCAAGTGTGTATCATCTTAATCAGCCAAATCCCACCCCTTATCCCATCCAAAATTCAGTAATTCTGTAACTTCCCATGCCACCTTTTCATTGCTTTTTGTTTGGTTCTCTTCCCCACGCCCTTTCATCACTAAACATTGATAAAAACAAAAACTTTGTGCAATTTTCTCACTGTCTTCATTACCGTCAATAGACACTGCTTCTCCAAGTGTCCGTAGACAACTGTGTCAATTTTTCAAAGAGCTTATTCCTCCCTGAGTGTGCAATGACTTACTCCATAACCCTAGACTGTTCCTGGACATCCAAGGTGCTAGGGACTGTACAAGGAGAGAAAACTGCTTGAGAAGCAAAGATCCAGAGATCTGTCAGCATCTGAATTGAATCCTCCTTGCCCCTTACAAGCATTTCTCCAGTCCGTGCATATCCATTTGGACTGATCTGAAGAGCCCTGGCATTGGTTTGCATTTCAGAACTGCCCCTCTTGCCCCAACCACATCCTTGCCGCCCAGCCCTGTGACTAGGATGGGATTTTCTTATATCTTTTCTGATGTACCCTGGTTCCTGGGGTAGAAACTAAATATGTCATAACCACTATTAGTTAATTTAATTAAATTGCTTTTATTTTATTCTTTTGTTAAATTCCCCCCATTTTCCAATTCCTTTCCCAAAGGAAACACGTTGAAGTTAAAGATCATCCACTAACGTAGATATACATCCCCCCACCAGTAAACATGAGATTCAAATATATTTTGTGAGTCTACCCTGACAGCTGAAGCTGCAACAGTCACTTGGTGTGACCTTCTTTTTTAAAAAAAAATTAAAAAAAAACGTACTAAACTTTTGTATTAATATAGCCACATGGATAATGCATGAATATGATCACAAGCTCTGATACAGATGTCTACTATGTTGTGAAATAGAAGACTGTATTGCATTGTGCTCGTTAGGACAGGCTCATCCTAAAAAGCGTGTTTGACATGTATTTTGACCTCCATGTTCACAAGCCAGTTAAGTCTCCAGCTTTACAAGGTAAGACCGATAAACTTAGAACGTCTCGGTCTCGACTCGCGGCTGCACAACGACAGCCTCGCCGTTCTTAATGACAGAGCTACAGTGGTAGATCTGGTTGTAAGATTTCGGTGACAGTTATGCCGATATAACTACCAATGGAAACCGTCACCTTATCCAATGGAAACCATTATTTTGTAACAAGGGTGGAATTGGCTCCAGTTGACATAAGCAAAAAAGGTACTCTTCTTGCAGAAAAAAAACTATTGAGGAATAATATCTGTTAAACACTAATTTAAATGCATGCCTTCAGTTTGTGAACTGATGCAACTTTCTTGTGTTAACAGGTCCAGGATGACAATACTGGGACTATAACCGATGGGGAGAGTACTACCCTCCTACTGCATGTATGAGCAAGTTGAAGTGATGTTCAGGATGCTGTTTATACCGAGGGATGTGCAAAAAGTACTTGGAAAATAAATGCATTAGTACATCCTTTTTAGGCATGTGAATACCAGTGGAAGTTGGGAAACAGAAGCAGAGGTCATGGGCTGTGTAGGTTATAAAAAATTTCAATGATAGATGTTAGGTACTCCGACCTAATAAACTGATTTCTTCCTTACTTCTGAGGAATTCAACCAAGATTGGAAATGGGCTGAAATCTTTCCACTGTCTTATGTCTTCTTCTGAAAGTCAGTTTAAGAAAAAATTATTAAAATACCAAAGTTAAAACAAAATGAATAGATTAGATGGCTTTCTAACCACAATGAAGTAGAAAGCCTAACTCATTGTTACTATATCCAAAACATTTTAAAACTACAAGCAAGGAATGCATCTCTATCATCTGAGTTTAATACAAAATCATGTTCCTCTCCTGTCACACACAGAATTTGTTATAGATTTTATCTGCAATAAAAGCTATGTCAGTAGTGCCACATAATACATTTGTAAAGGTTAGAGATATTTTAACCCACATCTGTGACCAGAATTTTAATGACAAGCATATCCTCTGAATCAGTACTAAGAAAGGAAAACTCTTCTGTAGATATTAATGCAAATCATGTAGAACAATGCCTACACAACATTGCAATAGGGTCATTGTGAATCATGTCCTTGAAATTACAAATATGTGACATAAGTAAAAATATATTATTACAAATTCTGTCAATCTCCTGTCCTTGTCAGGGGTTTCTGCTTTTGCAATCCAGAGAGATTAAACCATTTTATTGCTTAAACTGTCACGAAGACCTGCAAAACAGAACAGCAGAATTACTTTAATGACTTTCTTTTTGAAATATGCATTCTTACAAACCGTGCATAATGAACAGTGAATTCACAGATGTATTGTTTCTGTCCATTTGTATTTCATTTTCAAAAATACCATTTATTTCCCACCTTGAACTTAACTAATTAGAGGAAAAAAAATAGGGAAGCAAACACTCCATCAACAGCAGTTTTGTTCACATCCAGGGTCTTGAAGGATCAAGTTTTGTATTTGAAACTGGAAAGAGTTCAACATGGGAAATTAAAATTTTGATATAGGAAGGTGGCACTTCTTCTTTAATCAGCCTTTCTATTGGTAAAACTTTTCTGTGGGACTACAATGTCTGGTTTAATTGTTCTTCATTATTTTAGTTGGTTTGAGATGATGAAATTTCTGCAAGATGCAGCTCAGCAATGACTTCTTAGGAAAGAAACCACCATAGTTTAAATGAATGGGAGGTCTATCATATGGGTTCCGCTAAGAAAATGGAATTGATGATTTGAACTTGTTTTACTTAGGTAGAGCAAGAGATGCAAGTAGGACTGTTTCCCTGCTTGAAAAAAAGATACATAACCAAAATAAACTCTTGGGTTATAGGTCTCTGACCATAACTACTCATACTACTTAAGGCTTATTTTGGCATCTGATCATCTTTATTGGAACTGCAAGACTCGTTTTGGGTAAATGATAATGTAATTAGTGGGCTCCATACAAAGTTTCAACTTTTACCTTTTCCCCTTAAAACAACAAGTTTCTAGAAAGCATTGGCAAAAGTCTTGTTTTGATTAACCTTTTATCTTCAAGCCTTAGATCAGTATCAGGACATTTTTTTCTTGTTTCGTTCATAATCCATTTTAGAAAATATTGTTGATGTCTGCAGCATTACTGAGCCTCCACGTTACATTTTGGAATTATCCATAAGATTTGTGTAGCATATAGCAAAACTGTTTGCTTTTAGGGGACATCTGCTATAAATAAAATGATACCATAAATTTTCCACGACAGCCATTACCTACCTAGTTGTTACAGAGGCAAAAAGTCTCGGCTTCCCAGAGCAGGTTCCTTTACAGCCTCTTGCCAGGGAGGTCAACGGCATTTACTTTCGTGCTTTTTCTAGGTGCCCTCCCCCACTTTAACGAAGTTAGCATGTAATGCTTTCGACGCCTGCACATATCAGCTTTCACTCTTTGGGGAAACATGTGAACATCATTAAAACATAGTTTCTCCCTCTCTTTTCAAAAATATTTCCTTAACAAACTTTATGAAATTCAAACTCAGGGAGTTCATTCTGATGCTGTCTTTAATAAAGTGGCATCTGCTAATTCTGGCAAATGTAAGCATCTGTTATCATTTCTGGTAGGAACCCCTGTCTTCATGACCAGGGAGATCTCAACATGGACATAACCTTTACTATAAAGGTGCCATCCCTGGAGCCCAATTAGGTATTTATTTTATTCTTAGGAACATTGTTCAAATCTGCTCATCCTTTGCTTTGCAAAGTAAAAGAAATGAAAGGAATTTTTAATTATATTGTTGCTGATGCTTACTTTTAATATTAAACGCTACGCTGCACCATAAGGAAGGCCATGCATAGCTCTTGTCTCCTGAGAAGGTTCACAGCATAGCTGGGGAGTGGGGTTGCCATTGGTCTCTTTTTAAAGCACGCTTTTCTCTGTAGTGGTTTGCTTTATAAGCTTGTTAAGAGAGGAATGAATTAGGAGCGAGCCGATGACTTGCTCACCTCAGAGAGGCAAGAATTATGTTCTTGCATTCTTTGAAAAGTTCATGGGCAACATCTATTCAGGTTCTCTGCGTGCCTTTTCTTCATGAGGCTCCCAAATATCTGAACTGTGGTAGGCCTTGGCATTTTTATAGTGTATTTACCTTCCGGTATGTAAAGAGCAAAGGTGCTTTTCAAGTCGAGCAGGATATGAAGGCTCCTTCTCTGGCAAGATAACCTCAAATGGTTTTGCAGCTGGCTGAGACTGAAGTAAGTGCTTTTGATGAATGAGTCAAAATGACATGTTTGGGGATGAAATAAGGTGCTAGTCACAGGTTTTTGAAACAGCAGCCATGGCAAGTGCTTGAAATATAGCTTTTCCTACTAAATTGCTGTAGGGTGAGCTCGTTACCCTTCTGAGTTTTTGCTTTTGCTATCAAAATCCCTTATTGCTATTAGATAATGACATTAAAGTAGGTTAGAATCTGTACTAGCAATCCAAGCTGTGTACAGTCATGAATCAATTCTCACCCCAAAATGAGTGAAAGAGCATTTCTTTCTTAGAGTGAAATTTGGGATTCTTATATAGGCACGTGATCACTACAGTAGGGATGATAAGGAAAACGCCAAATATGCTGGGACTTGGTATCTCAGTGAGAGGTGATAACACAGAAATAATAACGTTCCATGCGGGACTCCCTTGCATTTGTCACTGGAGAAATATCTCATTCTAGCAATGAACAGGCAACATGTCTTTATTCTGTTCTACCTTTTTATTCTATAGTACCTTATTTGCATTTTGCTACAAAAGGAGCTGTAGAACTGCATTTTGCAGTTTTTTTTGTATGGCATACAAAAAGATGCACGCTTAATAGTACCTCCCTAATGGGAGTTTACTCTTTAGGCATCTCTGATATCTGTTTTGTAAGCTACAGCTGTCCAGGACACTTGGGGAGAAATAGATAAGATAAAATGAATATGGTTTAATTAGGCTGCAACTTTATTTACTTATCTTGTTTTGGAACTACTGATAAAGGAATGGAAATGCTAATACTTTATTTAATTATTTTCATTAGTTAAAGCCTGTTATGTGTCCTCTGTTCTTCCACAACAGTTTCCCGAACGGGAGGAATTGGGAGGCATGGAGGAATAGAGGAAATTCTAGAGAATTTGGGAATTACCAAATGCTTAAACCACACTAAGAAGTCCTGCACTATGCAAGAGGTGGAGAGGCTGAAGGACAGGGACAGCTGCCTGCTTTCCATGGGAGATAATTGTACACATTTTCCTAGAATACAGGCTTTCTAACAAACATAGGTCTTCATGAGGCAGTCTCTAAACAAACCTTAATAAAATGTAAGGGTGACAATAAAAGTTTTAGATGGATCCCTTTAAAAAAAATCTTTAGGCATTAGGTATTGTCTAATATAGCCAATATTTGTAAGCCATTAATAATAATAAAAAAAGAAGTATAAAGACAATGGATAAGCAATTTTTAACTAGATGCTGCAAGTAATCTGTTTTTCAACCAACCAACTCTCAACCTTGCAAATCTTGAATCTCTACCACCATCCAGATCAGCAGACCTTTTAACAGTAGTAGGGTTAGTAAGAATAATGACGTGAATATTTAAAGGCACAACTGAGAATTAAAAATAAATAACAACATTGCTAGTTGCTGACAGAGACTATCCAGCATGCACTGGCCCACCTGTACTTCCATGTTTATAAGATATTACTACCGTTATTTTTAAAACATACATTTATATTTTCCTTTTTGTACCTTTTTTATATGTGTCTTGTCCTTTATATAAAATGCTAGAATATATTTTACATATGAAGTACTGTGCACTCAGTCTCATAATTATTTTTTTTTTCTTCAGATTTTATTTCCTAATGGCATAGGTGCTTTAGGATCAGCAAAAGCAAATCTTATTCTCAGGAGACTTGCCTTGCTTTGAGGTGTTAAGCTAATAACCCATTCAATGAATTGCTATGACATACCAATAAAGCATTTCTTTATGTATTTCACAGACTCTTATGTTTAAAAATGTTATTATTCTTTTATGAGTTATATTTTGATTTTATGACAAAGAAATGTGCTGTTCTCTTTAACTGATTTTCCATTATGATACCTCTCAACTTCTAGTACATTGGAACTGTATTAGTATCTTCAAGAGAACACGAGCAAATTCTGTATCTAAGTACTGAATTTCAAGGACAACTGAGCATTGATCATGAGCATCAGCCTTAAAACATCCTGTTCCAGCTTTCTGCAGCCCTCTCTCCATCTCTTCTAGCAAGAAATGGGGACAGTCTTAGAAGGAGAAACTACTAGACTGCTCCTAGAGGGTTCCCCTTTGCAGGACAGGTTCCACCTTAGTCACTGTGGTGGTGGTGTAGGGTGCAGCTGTGGTACAGATGGTAAGGACAGCTTGAAGACTTAGCTCGTAGGCATAGATATAAGGAGGCAAATGATGAAACGCCCTACATAATGACTTGGTGAATATAGCTGATTGACTGGTTATTTGTGTCTTATATGTGCATTGACTCTTGCTCACCCACTGCCAGACTCAGGGTACAAGAGTTGAATGGTCTATAGCCTGGCCAATGTTAACATAAATAAAACTTTTATACAAATGTTTTTCATGTAACCTGTGCTCTACCTATTTGAGAAGTGTTTTGAAGAGGTTTTTTTTATTTTTAATTTATTGGTACTTAACCTTTTTTCTCCCTCATCTGTAATACAGCTCTAATTATAGTAGTTAAAGGTGAAGAAACAATTAGAAATGTGAAAAATGCATCCAACTTAATTTTACATAAATCAGCGTCACAAATTTAGGCCAGCAATAGAAAAGGATATTTTTTCCCTACGGGAAAAGAAAAAAAAAAGAAAGTTATTTTTGGCTCCAGAGTGATATACAATACTCTGGCTCAATGGTTTACAGATAGACAACCTTAAGCCTGTAGCTGGTCAAGAACTGAAAAATGATTTGGAATAAATAGTTTTGCTTGCCAGTTTAATTTCTTTCTTACAAAGGATCTGTCCTTCCAAAAGAGTGGTCCCTGGCTGATACAGAAACAGAACATGGAGTGTGTGAAACATAACAAACACCCTGACTAAAAAAATACATATTAGCTGGCAACTCTATACATAAATAATAAGTTTGAAAATCATGTTTTTAATAAGACAGGGTGTTTTGTTGATCCCTGCAGTAGGAACATTGTAATAATTCATGCACAAGCTGACTAGGGGGAGACTGCCAGACTCCACGACAAATAGTCATGAGGAAAATCCCAGCAGCAAGGAAGATGGAGCGTTAGTACATTAAGCAAAAACTTTGGGAGATCTGGGAGATCAAAAGCACATTGGTTAGAAATAGGTGCAAGAAGCTTGAGGCACAAGTGGACGTCCTTCCTGCATCCAGCTACAACTACAGCCCTGCAGCTGCGGCTCAGGTAATGGGACAGACCACGTTATTGCTCCTTTGTTTTCAGCCAAAGTTAACTGAGCTCATGCAGTTTTCAGCTAAGGTTTCAGCAGCTGAAGATTCGGTGATTTTGGATGAAGTGGAGTGCTTACGTAGTCCCTGTTTTAGGGAAAGCAGTGTGAGGTTCCAGCTGGCTGAAAACAGAGTCTGGGGACTGGAGCACTTTGATGTTCCAACCAGTTGCAAAGCGAATGTTCTGTACATACCTTACACACTGAAAGTGAGACTTAGGTAAGGCTGAGGGTCCAATAATGCTTAAAACCCCTTCTGACTTGTGGCCTAATAAGCCAAAAAAAACTCCCACTTTTTTCTTTTTTTGTCCTACCTGGGATGTCCTCAGGCATATACAGATGTGCATTGTGCGCATGCTTTAGACAGTTATGGTAAATGGGGAATCTCTATAAGCACCATCAGAAACCAAAAACTAGGCGAGGAAGTGCTTAAGTTCCTGAGCAATGTTCATTTCCACACGTCAGGAGGTTTACAAGCCGTAAGCACCACAATGAGTGAGGCACCAGATTGTCTGGAATTAATATACATTTCCTATCTTGATAACACTATGTCATAACAAATAATGCAAACAGCAAATAAAGCAAGACTAGCTTCACCAGCAGGAAAAATAAGAGAGAGCACAGTTTTTAATTTTAGTGGGGCATTCAACTGTGAGAAGGGGGAAGTGTTCTAGGTTGTACTCCCAGCATTTTATTTCAGAGGGGTTTTTTTTTCAGTAATTGTTTAATATGAAATGTATTCAACAAGTCCTCCAGCATCTCTTTAAAGAAAAAAAGTCAGGCACAGTTCATTCAAGGAGTACAAATAAATGCTTATGTCCGGGAGTTGTTTCCCTTTTACCTTGAATTTGAAGGGTTGGGTTACAGGCTTCTTTCCTTAGTATTTCCTAAGGTATTCCTCATCCATATACTGGGGACCTGATGAATGTTTCCCCTGGCATTTCTTCTGGTGAACTATGAGCACCTCCCAATCTGAAACAATGCCGTGTGACTGTGTTTGTGTCATACCAAGCCTGAGCTAATTATACACATCTCCCAGTTCTTCCCAGTTATACACAGAGATTTTTCTAAACCCCTCCCGCTCACAAAATGGGTTTTTTGCCTAGACATGGCTGGAGAAGCCCAAGATTTTTCTCAATGTCTAGTGTAAGCTTGCTCCTGTTGGCTTAGCTCAAGGCACTTCTTTGGTTTAAGTTATCCAACTAATTCCACCTGAATATAGTAGTGAAAAGCTGAACACTTAAATCTTGTATTGGGATCTTATTCTACATGCCAGACACATGGCTGTTAAAGTTTCAAGTCCTCTAGACCTTAGAGAGGCAACAAATCTTTACAGAACATGACCTTAGGTCTGCTGGAGTCCAAGTTTCCTCTCTGCAAAATGAAATAACAGGTTTTTTTCCTACCTCACTGAGGTGGGTATTAAAGTCCTCCCTTAATGAATGAAATCTTGGCTCTGTCAGAGTCAGTGTCAAAACTCACATTGACTCCAATATGGCCAGATTTTATCTAATATTTAGGATGCCCTTACGGCTGCCCTGCGTGAACTGTGACAAACTCTGAGTGTTCTGCACACCCTGTAAAATATAACCTCGTGCAGTCATCTGACAACTCCCTCTGTGTCACTTACTTTTGCCCCCTTCCCTCCCCACAAACAGACATTTAATGTGTCTATAATTTTCTTGATGATTTTCATCCCTTGTTTTAATATTGCAACCATATTTTCTGGCTTCCTGCCTGGTCTTTTGGACTCATCTGACAGTGTGTGTTTTCATTTGTTATTCAGCTATTTTACTATCCTCTATGATTTCATTTCATATCCCTTCCTATATTCTTTAAAACTTTGCCCTTGACCTCTCTCTTCCTTTGGCAGACCTAAAACCCAAAAACTTCTTGGGTTAATGTGGTTTGCAATTCCAGCTGTAGTGTGTCTAATTTGAAAGTTTTCCTTTGCATTTGCAGTATCTTTATCTGCTCTGAAGCATAATAGAGTTTCAATTTATACACTGCTTTTAACATCAAGCAGTCAGTTCAAAGTCCTTTATAAAATAGGGAAAGAGAAAGCTAAACCTGAATAGTCAGTGCAAATAGAAAAGTTTTCAGGCTAGATTTAAATTGAGATAGCATAAGGGCATTCTACATATTATCATGTTTTTTTCTTTACTCCCAGTGCTCCCTACTTGCTTATTTTCTATTAAACATTATACTAAGTGATCTTTCCATTCTTCTGCATCTTTTTTTTTGTCGCTAATTGCTGTACATACTTGAGGGAAGTTGTTTTTTTTTTTTTCTTATAGGCTTTCATGCATACATTTCTGAGTCTTTTGTTATGACTTCACCGTTATTTTTAGACATGGGCCAAAACCCAACTTCATCAGATGGTTGCCTGGACACTCAAGTTTAGCATCACATGTAAGTCTCCAGGGCAGCTTCATTCTCTGGCAGAAACTCAGCCACTATTCCCTCTCAGGAATGCTAATTTACCACAAATTGTACCTCATTTCTTGAAAGTGATTTGCCTATAATAGACAGACCCCAGAGAATTAAGAGAGACTTTTCCTTTTCCTTTTCCTTTTCCTTTTCCTTTTCCTTTTCCTTTTCCTTTTCCTTTTCCTTTTCCTTTTCCTTTTCCTTTTCCTTTCCCTTTCCCTTTCCCTTTCCCTTTTCCTTTCCCTTTCCCTTTCCCTTTCCCTTTTCCTTTCCCTTTTCCTTTCCCTTTCCCTTTTCCTTTCCCTTTTCCTTTCCCTTTTCCTTCTTTTCTTTCTTTTTCTCTTTTTCTTTTTCTTTTTCTTTTTCTTTTTCTTTTTCTTTTTCTTTTTCTTTTTCTTTTTCTTTTTCTTTTTCTTTTTCTTTTTCTTTTCTTTTTTTCTTTTTTCTTTTTCTTTTTCTTTTTCTTTTTCTTTTTCTTTTTCTTTTTCTTTTTCTTTTTCTTTTTTTTAAACTGAGGTTATCAGACACAACCAGGATTGGCAGTTCTGGCTTGAAGCTACAAGAATAATGCAAACTCAGTCTGATTTGTCTAATGTCATGATGAGAGGCATTATTAAAGCTTGACATGGACAGTGGGTTGTAGAAAACACTTTGATTCTGTAACCCAGAGACTTTCACAGACATGCTGTGTCACCGTAAGACTTTCTCCTCTTGTGATTATCTCTCTGTAATGTAACATTATTGTACTGGAACTCTCAGTGACTAATTTCCCAGAGTATTACATCATTCTATTATAAGGAATCCTCCTTACTGTCATTCCTAGATCAGGATTATGCAGAAAGGCTAATGAATACTCAGGGATTAATCATTACCATAACTGCAGATCGATCTCTGGGAGAAGAAGAAGTGGGAAAACATCCACCGTTTATCATTCTAGAGGGATTCACAAGGCAACGCTTTACCCAGAATAAAGTGCAAATTAAAAAATTAACAGATGGTAACAACTCCGGGTTATTATTTCTTTTTGAAAAAAAAAATAACTTCCAAGTTCCCAGCCACTAGTTTGCTTTCGATAAGATACTCCAGTGGACTACTGGCCACAAAGACCAGTACACATGCGCCGAGGAACATGAAAGTCAGTGACAGCTCTGTGCCGTGCCTCACCCTGTCTTTAGGAACCGCTTGCCAGTCTGCTAACCTGAAGAAGGTCATCGTAGTGACAGTGAAATTGATAAAGGAAAATAAAAGATATTTAAACTAAAGCACAAAGATGTTTATTCTGCTGCTGTTCCGTGAATTGTTATTCTTTTACAGGAAGTATGATGCATCTCGCCAACGCCTATTTAGATATCTGTTTGTCCCAGATTTGCAATTTGTCATTCAAAGGAGTTTACCTCCTACTTCAGTGCAAACTTCTGAGGTATAAAATGGAAAAATTTTGTTTTAACATACATCAAAAAATTACCTTACACCTTTACTTCTTGGTTCCCTGCTTGGTTCCATTTGTCTGTGGCTGAACAGTTACTGCAATCACCTCACTTTGCTTTTACATCATACTTTGCAATGAATGGAAAGCATTACTAGGTTCTATTTCTCTCAAAATCATTCCTGAAAAGTTCTGTGATTACCCATCTCTTCTTTTCAATGTATCATTGGAAGACAGCATAGAAGACAGAAATACTGATGGAAAGCAAATACAGTGAGAGGCACTTGTTGAATCACTGATCTTGCTGTTAGTAGCATCGATCAACACACATTTCCAAGAGCTCTGTAAGCCACTGCTTCACTCACTTTCTCTTTACTAGTCTGTCTCACCATGGTATACTGTATGTCAAGCTATTTTACATGGAGTACTTCATGGGTTTTGACTCTGTTTCCAACTAAAACTGCCTCTTCTGGCATAATACTTACAGTTCTTTCCAATCAAGTAATATTGATTTCAGGCTTTTTAAGTGCTGTAGCTCTACAATTCTCTTCTCTGCTGAGCGTGGTCTGATTCCCTCTTTAAAGAGGCTGGCTCATTCCACTCTTCATCAAAGGGACTGTTCTTCTCAGCTCTTCTTTTCCTCCTGATAGAGTTGGCTCACGCTCCTCTTCCCTCTGCCAGCACTATTGGCCTACTTTGTTATGCTCCGATGGAGCCATCCTACCCTACTTGGCTGCAGTTGGCCTATTCCACTCAGCTCAGATTAAGCTCTCTAACTCTGCTCTTTTTTGCTCTGATACGGTCATTCTCCTGTAATCCTCTGCGCTTTTCTGTAATCAGTCTGCTCTTCATTTGTAGAAAGCTGTCTTGATAATCAGATTCCCTCCATATGGAATTTAATCCAGGTATTTGCTAATGACCACTAAGACTGGTAGCTGCTTTTTCCTGGCATGTTTTTGATAGGAAAGCTATACTGTGTATCTGTCATATGTTCTGTAAAAAATCTACACTTCCACATTAATGTAAAATGATCTGTGTAAGAGCATATTAGTACAAAGCTGTGAACAGTCCTTGTACATGTCTGGGGAGCCAGACAGAAATGGACCCATGCAAATTCTAGTTAAAGGCTTATTATTGCAGAAGCGCATATTGCAGAGGCATAAAGGGATCCCATTGGTGTTATTAAAAACCACCTGACTAAATCCTTCATAGAGTGTATCAATATCCCTGCACCTGCCCTGGGGGCTGTGCAGAAAACTTTCCAAACTGTGTATAAACTTAGGTTAAGAGCATGTCTAATCCCACAGTGTTTACAAGTTGCTAATTATTTGGCCACTGATTTGTATTAAATATGAAAGAATTTAAAATATCCTTTTGTATGTTGCTATTGGCATGTCCTGGGAGTACATGTCCTAGCATGTCCTTTTTGACAATTTTGGCCCATATTAATCTATCTTTGTCTATATATTCATGCCATTCTATTTCTTAATTCACTCATTCTGCATTATTAAAAAGTATAAATTGATTACTGTGAACATTTATTTTGACTGAAGCATCACCAGTTTTAACCAACATGCTTGTATGAATCAGAGCATGATAAAAAACACTTGACTTCATAAATCTTTTACTTCTGAACGACTAATGAAAAAAGAAAGTGTCTATAAAGCCATGAATACCTTCTTGGTAAATGATGCAAAAAGTTCTATAAAAAATAATTGATAATTTTGAGATCAGTGAAGGAAATTATAAATCTGTCTCCTTTATGAAGTCTCTTGTGTGAAATATGGAATGGTTTAGGCCATAAAATATATGCTTACCAGCAGGAGACTCAGTCAACAGCTTCAAACAAGATATTTACGGATGAAAACAGAAGCCAATGTTATAGATAAGCAATTCAGAAATTGTATTTATTTATATTTTTATTCTCTTGCTCATTCTCACTTAAAATAAACTATTACAACATTATACACAGTTAATTACTTCTGCTAGAAACTAAAATATTTAGTTCCAGCACCTTTTCTCAATGGACTTGCAAGACCCTATTTGGAATTTGTGTATATGGTGTGTTGCACGTTTTAAAACCATAAAGACCATGTCAGGGGCTCTAAGGAATAATAAAATATTAATTTGATGGCAAAAATTAAGTGGCTTGAAGAAAGAAGCTGTTGTTTATCCCATGAGTGGCTTTTAAGACATTGATGTCTGGTTTTGAATGTGTCTATTCTTAGCCAAACTAACCACACGTAATGAGACCTAAGTAACTATCTGACTTCAATCAAGCAGCTCACTTATGGAAAACCACCAATTTTCTCTCTGTCAGGTCCTCAGTATGAGAAAGGACATTTCCTCTTTCTGGACTGTTCTGATTTGGTAACACTGTAAAAAGGCCTGTTTCATCCCTGTGAACTTGCAGAAAAGGCATGTCCTTAAAGAAAAGACGCTCTCTTCACACATAAAGAAATACATGGAAAGAAGCACACAGAAAGTGTGCATCTTATGTGCGATATCCTACTTCACTGAGAAAACAGAAATAGCTAACTGACCATGAATAGGGAAACAAATAAATTAATTATATGCTTGTTAAAATAAACGAATGGTTCTGATGCTCCACTGCTTCAAGAGAATGAATTCAATTTACAGTGCCTAAGGATCCACCTGTAGTTCAATAGTGGTTTATATTGTGTCGTCACGTTTAAATAACAAATCTGGGGATGCACTTTGCTTTCAATGACTGCCAGAGCTAGTCATAGTAATATAGTCAAAATATCAATTTCCCAAGGAACTGTGCACTATAAACTGGTTTAGAGTTAGCAAAAAGATACTGTCTATGATTTCTTTTTGTATGAAATAAGAATTTAAAAGAAAAAAATTACTTCCAGAGCTTTTTTTGCAGTGGTTACCAGGAATAACGGCAACTTCTCATTTGGTTCTTTTGATTAATAACATTCAGAGTAAATCAGAGAAAATATGAAAATTTCTGAAAAGGAGATTTTTCTTAAGAGTCTTTTGAATATCCAAGGTTCCTGACCATACCCTATCTTCTTCCTCCTTCTGTTGACGTATTCTTCAAAGCAAAGCAAAATGCTGAATACATCCTAAAGAAGAGCCAGATAGTCTAAAGATCTTAAGCAACATAATGTGAAAGCATTGGCAAAAGGGCAGAAGGTGGGAGAAGAGCCAGTAGAGCAGGGAGAGACTGTGGCAGCACAGAGGTGAGCAGAAAAGGGTCTATTTCACAGCTCAGAGAGGTACAAAGAGCAGGAGTCACTGAACTTAACCCAAGACTGTAATTCTCTTGAGATGTTCTGGTGAAATCATTCTTCTTATCCCTTGAAGTTAATGATCAGAAGGACAAAATGAAACTGTGACCCATGGTCCTTGAGGAAAATAAAAGAAAAAAGGAAAAAAGGACCAACTTCTGCATTGTACGAGCCCCAGGACTCTTTCAAGGACAGAACAGCTGGATGTATTTCTTGCTGACTCATGTCATTGGTATGTGTGTCTTAGCAGAATTCATCATTCTCGCAATTAGTATTACAATTATTTTTAGAGAGACAGTTGGCCTCTGAATGCAGATGTGCTACATAGAGTTGGTTATGCATACACGTCAACTATTTCAACAGAAATGAGGAGAAAAGTAGACAGACTTGGATGTTTTGTTTGGCTTTTATGTTTTAGATGCTTTGCTTTGGTGCTATGTGTCTGGTATTCGCTTTGTCACATAATTATACTAGGCCTCGTTCAGTTTAGAAAATCACATTTATTTTCTTTTTCAGGAAAGAGATGACAAGCGCTATTTTAATCCTTCCAAGCAGCTTCAATATTAAGCATTCCTATCACATATCAGTTTGGGGAGGGGAGGTTCCAGCTTTGTGTTACTACATCTGGAATTTTGTCCACTCACAGGTAGACGTGACTGCCAACAGCAAAAGAGGGAGAAGAGTTCGGAGTCGGATCTCAGTTAAGGTTATACAGCATCAACGATGTCAGGCTCAAGGGAGGCATTCGGCAGCCTATATCTGCTATGCAAACCACTGAACGTCTCCATCTGACAGCTTTTCAAAATAGCTACGCTTGGCACCACTTCTTTGGGCACAATATGTCCTGGATAATTTATTTAGTTTATATATTCAGCTGTGTACTAATTAACTCTTTGTCTTTTGGAGCTCTGATTTCCCGTTTAACGCATTTAACATTGTGCCATTGCAGTCCAAGGGGAGAAATTCTTTTGGCATGTACCTGGGTTGAATTCAGAGCAATTCAGATGGCTTCAGTGGACTTATATTGCCTTTAGAGAGCAGAATTTGATCCTCTCGGTGGAATTAACAAACAGCTATAATTACCTCCATTAAAAAAAAAAAAAGTACAAACAGATTTTACCTTCCTTTTTCACCATTTGTTTTCCATGTGCCAAAGGACACGTAGCAGAGGACAGCATAAAGCTTTTCAAGGAGGCTCACTCAAGCCAGTAAAGTGAACAGCAAGACAGAACCTGGATTCTGAATTGGGCACCCATTAAAGTCGCTCAAGGGACAGCGACTTTCAAGATTTTAGTTTTTAAATTTTTAATCCAGAGTAGTGGGATTAACCAAATGCAGTTTGTTCTGTGAGAATAGTCAATGTGAAGGAAATCAGAGCTAAGGCTAGCATCGCTTTGCAAGAGACAAGAAATTAAACCTGGGTGTTCTGAAATTCACCCACAAAGAACAGTTACTTTGATTTTGATTTTTTAATTGTTATTATAAACAGAACATTTTGAAATAAAACCAGTTAAAATTAGAGTGCTGAAACACTGTCAGATCTGTATTCCAGTTGGTTTTTTTTTGAAAGCTAATTTTGACAAAATTAGAACTGACCTTCTACTATGTTGACAGAGCTGAATTTCAGAGGAATATGATTCCAGCTAAATTTCTCTGATCAGGGCTACGAATAATTAATGGAAGGTTTTGAAGTTCCCACACAGAAGCATATGAACTCCTGAGAATTTAGGAACCAGAAAAAGAGATAAAGTATGCACATTTCATCATTCAACATGTGGCACAAGGAATTTAATGCTGTTTGTTGGCTGACAAACTCAGTTCTCAGATTTTGAGAAAGTCAGAACTTTGTGGCAGGATTAAGCTGATATGCCTGACTGTGGAGTGATGAGCTTTGACTGACGCAGCATGAGCCTGAATGGTGTTCCCATGCACAGCACAGGAAAAATTGTTAAAATTTTCCTTCTCTTAGAGAACGGAGAGGAGAGAGACAGGGCAGTGGAGAAGAAGAAAATACATAGACGTAGCATATGTTACACATTTAAAAGAAAAATTGCTTACTGAAGAGCATAAAAGAACCATTAGGGTTTTTTTAAAATTTAAAATTCACTCACGTGGGGTGAAGCGATATTGTGCCAGCCAAAGCGCTAGGGTGGAGGTCAGGCCTTTGTTGTAGCTGTTGCTAAATGCTTGGTAGCCCCAACTGCATGAGAGACCACAGGCAGAAGCTTCACACCGACCCAGCAGTCTGGCTCGGAAGCAAAAACATTTCCCAGAAATTTACAGTCTGGCACTTCCTACTTGTGTGTACCAGCCTGCTCAATATCCAGGCTCCCTGCAAGCTACTTTTCACTTTGGGATTCACAGTAAGCATATTGAAAGCAATGGAAAAATTCTCATTGATCTTAGGGTGCCTTCCAGACAGACCTTCTGTGAGTGCAAATGCTCCAAACACCAAGTTAGAGATGTTAATGTGAGTTTGTCATACAGTGAGGTTGTTACAGAATTGTATATAAACAGTGTTTTAAAGTGTGGAGCAATAACCATTTAGTGCGTGAGATGAAATGGGGACACGTAAGTCACAGCAACATATTTTAGTAATTTGTTTATATGAAAGCAAACAAATTGCTATGAGTTTTAGCAATTACCATCAATTTACTAGCAATTATTAGCAATTTTTTTTCCATATTGGATCGAGGGGTTCAATCTATTCTATTTATTTACTTGTTCTCTGTTCTTTGTTTTTATTTTATACCTCTGGGGTAATTAGCAGAGGCAGATGGCAGAGAACAGAAATGCCCATTGACCTTGACAGGTCTTGGAAGCAGCAGTGAGGAGTGATGCATGGGCCAAAGGGAAGATCTGGAGCAGTTAGCACTCACGTATTGATCCATCAAGAGGGACAGGGGATAAGCTGGATGATTTAGGGGTTTTACGGGATCCCACAAAGAGAAATCCAACTGCCTATGATGTCCAAGTTGCTAATTTTTTGCCCCCCCCTCCTTTTTTTTTTAATTTACTTGATTGCACTTTACCAAAACCAGATACTAAGGAAAAAAACCCCAAATGGTGAAGCTCCAGTTAGCAAAGGTTTCCAGTATCCCCAGAGTGTGTGTATAATGGGGAGTCTGCCCCATGTAACAGACACTTCTATCACTCTTGAACTCCTACCATCCTAAAGCAAACACAAGCCTAAACCAGAGCCATGTGTATACATAAAAGTCTAAACAGATTAGCTTACTCGGAGACAGTGAACCGAACAACAAACAAACAGAAATTAGGATAAAGGAGATCAATACACAGCAACACAAGGGGAAAAGTTAGCATCTAAATCTCAGATTGCTGACAACTAGCAGATTCATTGCTCTTCCAAAGGAGAAATAGCTGCTTCAGCACCTGGAATGAGAACGTAGGCAAGAATGGCATTTACACTTTTGTGGCTCACACAGCCATCCTATGAGAATGGATTATTGCATACTGACGAAAACAAACATAAACCAAGCTCCGGGATTGCAGTGTGCTGCTAACTACTTTTCAAAGAAAATTTAAACTATGAAGATTGCAAATATAACAGGTCCCACATGGCAGTGACAAACACAGTATACAAACACTAAACCCAGCGCTGTGTTTAGATAGTCCTGATCAACCACACCAGACTCCTGCTATTGTGTTTTCAGAGGGAATTTTCTGAAGCATAATAGAAATGTGTGTACATGAGAGACAATCAAATGTACCCACATCTTTAAAGTAACAGACATTGCCTTATGCGTTCTCCTTGAGCCTTAAAAGAAATATAAAAAATTACCAGGTCCTACATCGCAGCTGTTTTTCTCAACGGTCCTGGTGGCATTAACTTCTAAAACTTTAATTTTCCAGCCAGATACCAGGCATACCTGAGATCTATTATTATGGACTTGATTATCCGTGCCTGATTGACATGGTAACCATGGCATCTTTGCTGTGATGAGGAATTCAACTTAAAAAAAAAGAAAATAATCCTAATTTACAACTATACAGATTCACACAATGTGATAATAAAGAGGATACATGATGAAGCCTGACAGGACGTTGAGCTTATTGCACAAGTGTGGACAGCTGAAAAGGCAAGAAATAATACAGTTGTCACTGGACTGTTTCACCTTAACACCGTATAAACAAAAGCACTGTTGTTAATCGGTCCAACTCTTCAGCTGCATAATCCCAGAGTATTAATGCTAAATGTGAAAACTGTAAACCTCCAGCTCTGCTGGGTACATAAACCACATGACTGTGCAGCAGTCTGTTTTGGTCAAGAAATCATTTTGATGTTTGAAATCAGGACATACACATATAGAATAAATGCTTACATAATGCTTTACATTTTTTTTTTTGTGTGCCTTAATGTTGCTCTTTATTTTCTGTGATACTCAGTTTCATAAAATGGCAATGAATTTTAGTGGTACACAAAAGGCACAGAACAGACATTGAAACTATATGAGAAATGTCTTAGCAGTAAGTGCTCTACTTGGTTTTTTCCACAGACATTCTATTATAGAAGAAATATTAAATCTGCAACAGCTCTTAAAATAGAAAAACCTAAACACTTCTTAAAGTATATGATCTTAAGGAGTAACTTATCTTTGAAGAATTGCAGTTTCATTCTGGCAATGCTTACTTCAATCTCACCATTTAAAAGAATAATTTATTTTTCAGTAATACCTAGCCATGTGCTTCTCTGATACCGAGTGTACAAACAGTCTGGCACAAGAATGATACTGAGATGGTCTTTAATATAGTGTCAGTGTGCTAGTCACAGCTATTTATCCTTAATATTAATCAGCTTATATTATTTTATACATACACGAAGATATTTTTCACACTTTTTCACAATAATAAGGAAATCCATATCTGACTTGGAGTTTGGGTTCTGAATTGAAATAGAAATGTAATGAGATGTACTTAAAAAGCAGTTTCTTATCAGTCACATAGGGTTTTTTTTCAACAATTATCAACTAGAGAACAATGTACAATGGGTAACAATATCTTCTGGACAGTTCAGCCCAACCTAAAGGATTTTTCCCCAGTCTTAGTTGGGTCCCTTGCATTTCCTATTTTTCTACATACTTCTTCATGACTAATTGGGGTAACACAAGCTTGCACTCTCGTGGATATTATTCACTGTCAGCTTTCTCTCCTGAATAAACTGATCTCTTGAAAACTTACTTACATAGCACACAGCAGGAGAAATGGAGGAGAAGCAATCACTGTCCAAAGAGAGGTGGAAAGAGGAGGTTGAATGAAAAATAGATAGATACGAATCACACATGCCAGATGCTGAAGTAAAGCCTGTTTATCCCTAGTAAGTTGGTGAAGTTGCGGAGAAGAGTTTATCCGTGTGAATACAGGATTCTTGTAGTATTGCCAAGGTCAGTGATAACGGATGGTGATCAGCTCAGTAAATGCTGATTGTGCAAGTTAAAGTTGCCTGGGGACTGCTTTAACCTATGCACCCAATTTTTTTCCGAGCCTACAGAACATTTCAGAAATGAAAACACACGTAACATGCCTATGTGGGCCATGTGTTCTTTGTTTCCCACTTTCCTAAGTAAGCCCTTATTTCCCTCTATTTTATATTTTCTTTAGGCCCTGCGTTCTTGAAGATGGATGTCTAATTGCAGTTTGAATGACAGATTGGGGTAGTGCCTTTCATTCACATGGCACAAACCTGCCGGATCGGATCCGCAGGGTGCAAGCAGGGGCAGAATAGAGCGCTTAGCTTTTAATGGATGGTTAAGAAGTAATGAAAGGAGAATCAGCTTATCTCGGGGTGCCCTGTGGGCTACATTGTTTTCAAATAGCTTTTAGCTGGGTCTTCTCTTCTCTTTCTAAGGTTATATATTGTTCAAGTGATTACCTCAAGAAACATGACTGTTTCAGATACACCCCTTAGATACTACAACTGTAGCCACAACTCTAAATTGTGTTAAAAACAGTTTACATCGCACTGATAATGCCAAAAGACGCTACTGAGCTCAGTTTATGGTGAAAAGCACTATAGTCCTCCTTCCAGCAAAGAAAGTGGTTCAGATCTGATCCACTAATGCACTGCATGTGTCTGGCTTCCGGATAAACAGGCTAAGATTACAGCAGATGTGGGGATTTACAGTGTACCTCGGGACTTGCAGTCCACTCCGAAGAGGTTATCCACTGCTCCTTTAAGGACATCAACTGCCCGAGACTTTTTAGATTTCCAGGCTTGATGTAAGCTGCGTAAAATGGTTTCTCTCTCTCTCTGAAAGTATCACTTCAGCTATATTTATACAACACCCACACATGAAATTATTTTACTGGACAAAGTGATCCGTGGCAGTCTGAAAGTATCCAGCTACTAAACTCAATACTAACTTGAATTTTAAAGCATTTCTGGTTTAAAAATATCATCTGCTGAGTTAAAAAGGTGATGTTAGGAAAGATCATTCCCATAAAGGGAAACCTTCACAGCAGAATCAGAGTTTTGAGACAGACCCAGAACATTATTACAGTCAATGGAAAGTTTGCCCTAAAAACTAGGGAGCTTTCCCCCGTGGAAGGAGATTAGACTTGCCTCCATGAAGCGGGCAGAATAGTCACTGTTTTGACAGTATAAACCTTTGAGAATTGTGGGAAGTTTCTGAGCAGTTTTCAAAGAGTGGAGGGAGACAGGATGCCCATATTACACCTGCCCCTCGCCTCCTTTGGGAAGCGAGAGCCCTAGGGCATGGAGATGTTTCGTTTTGCAGAGATGGGATGTGTGTGAATGTGTGTCCCCGTGTCCTTAAGAGTGTGTCTGCACATGGAATTCTTAACAACCATATGGAACCTTTGATATAGTGTGTATCGTAAATGCTTCCCAAGATTTTTTTTTTCTCCTGAGCATATGGAATCCCCAGAATAGTATTGAAAAAACTGTCTGAATAAAATAAGAAATATCAAAATGCTTATTCAAGGCAAAATCGAACAAATTTGAAATTGTTATTTTTAGTTTACACATTCCATTCTTTTAGTATCATATCAGTTCTCATTTTGCTCATTTTCTTGTCCAGCCTAAATTTTGACTTCCGGAGTCATTTACGGCCCAGAGAATTAAAGGAAAGGACGTGGTCTGCAATTCAGACCAAGAGACAAGCTCTCATTCTAATCCTCTCTCTTACAATGACCACCCTTCCTTAAAATTGAAAAGCTAAAAACGAGGAACTTAAAGTTACCTGCTTCAGAACATGTTATTAACCTTATTTACCTAGACTATAACGGTCCAAATTCCACTGAGGTAAATAGAAGGAATCCTTTTGATTTTGGGTCAAGTCCCAAACTCATTCAGTCGTGGTATTTTGGTAAGTATCTAAGCTCAATACAACTGCTGTGCTTTTTGAGGTTTGCCCAAGTCATCTGACATTTTATGCAAAATATTTTGGATAGCCAAGGACTTAACTGGCTTCTGCCAGTCAGCATTTCCTTGTCACAATTTTAATGACACCTTTTGTTACCAATTTTAGCTGGTATTAACAAAAATCATTGCTTTAACCCACTCAAAGACGTATCCTGCGATCGACTTCTGCTGAGTGGATTAACCAAATTCATCAGGACAAGGATCCTGAAGTTTCCACATCTCTTTCCAGTTTTATTTTTATCCTCCCATGTCAGTCTTTAATTCCAGGAAATTAAACGCCGAGTATCCAAAATATTTACAGTTCATATGCCAGTGATTGTTTTGCAGCAGAGACTATGGAAGTACAGAGCAATAAACAAGCTGAACGCTGCACTGGAGATGCTAGCAGTTCATTATACATATCCCTCTTCGACTGAGTGTTCAAACAGATGATATACCTGAAAACTAAACCATTATATATATACGCACAGATACACGCATATAGGCGATATGTGTATATATGTATAATGTTCTGGTTTTCTGTGTCTTGGCAAATATTTTAGGTAGTTTACATGAGTAACTGAACGAGTGTTTATACATGCACACAAACATACACATGTACACACACCCCCCACACAGCTTTCCAAATGCCTCCTCCCTTCCTTGAAGCTTTACAAGAAGGTACGCATTTTTTTTTAATGACATTTCATTAAAAATATGCTTCCTTGGAAAGTGGTCAAGAATAAAGCCATGCTTCTGCTTGGCAGCAAAAGCGGTACAGCAGGCACCATGCTGCAGCTAAAGAGCATCGCAATCTGCTTTACTACAGCTGCGAGTAGTAGTCACAGGCGCTTCCCAGGATAAATCACTGGCACTCCTTCCTTGAATTTTGATTTCCCATTTCTTTCTTGTCACTCTCGTTTCAAAGTTTTTGGTCTATGTTCCTTTTCCGAGTGGATAAAAGTGGAGCAATGGGAAATATAATTAGGTTATTAGGAAGACAATCTTTGATTGAACTAGTTTTCTTGGTTTTGCTTGGAAACTTGTTTTCCTAGAGTCTGGTACTGCAGTTTAAGAGAAGGAGATCTCATTAAAAATAAAGTTTGGGGGACTCTCATTTGTTAGGAATAAGACAGCAAAACAACTGACCTTCAGTATCTATACAGGTCAGTAGATAAACGTCACAGTCTTGCTTTTGAAAACACTGATCCATTTTGCTGTTCAAATAAGCTTTACCAGGGCTCCAGTTTTTAGAATACATTTCCCATGATTAAGACTAACTGAAAGCAGTCAGCAGAGGGTTTTTAAAGATGTATTTTAGGCAGCATAGCAACAGTACATTTAGATGTCCCTTATGTTAGCATTTCTGAACAGGTATGAGAGTTCTACTTCAATTATTTATTCCTCTCAAAATCTAACCTCTCTTTTTATTAAATATTAAAACGTAAGAAATTTTTGAAAGACACTGTTTGCATTGATAATGGTGGTTCTCTGAATTACTTTTAACTAGCTTACTAATTGAAAGCTGAGTTTGAAAAAAGTGAGTTAAGCATCTTCTGGGAATGGGATTGTAACAGTGTTTTTCAAGGTTACTTTCTCTTCATTAAAAACTTTGTAAAATAATAATGAAGAGGAAACCATCTCATTAAGGAAAGAATAAGATCACTCGTCAATTTTACTGCTCTTCTCATCTAACGTTATAGCGGTAGGAGCGTAGTAATGCCTTGCATTTCTTAAGAATTCTTTGCCCCATATTCACCGTAAACAGAGAGGAGCCATAATTATACTTCATTTGATCCATATCAAAGCTACTGATCCATGTATCGATTTACATAAAGTAAAGCACATAAAACATTTTTGCTTCTCACCCTTACTTCACCACCTTCTAACGAAAGTTTTCCTTTGCAGACTTCATTTGAATATAAAAATCTCCCGTTGAAATTTGCGATGTTAAACAAACCATACCAGTCATTCAACTTTTTAATTAAGGATTCAGTGTTCCATCCCTTTTCAGACATTAAAATTCAGGTGCAGTCATTAATCTTTCTAAATGAATTCACCTGTGGCTAATACTGATGTATTTTCTATGAGGCTTGTCATGGACTGCATACTGCATGCATAACCACTCTACAGTTAATTACACAAGGGATTATCGTTAGTGTCATAAAGATAAAGCCTTGCTAGAAGCATTACAGACATTTTTTGAGCAATGACTTACTTCATTTTTGTTAACAGCTACCTAAGTATTTAAGAACAATAAAAGTTTGTTTATAGCATGGAAGAGTGAATGGCAAAGTTCAGAGAACTCTCAAAATCAGAAATCATCTCCAGAGCAGCCGACCACCTCTTTCTTGTCTTCCCTGTATCAGTTTCACACCTACTCTGCTAAGCAGCGAGAGAGAAAGGAATGCAACTACTTTTAAGATGCATATGTTAGAATTCTATGTCAACTATTCTCGAAAAAAGATGAATAGCGCAGATTATGAGAACTGTAATTTATAGCACTGCACACCAGTCTGCTGAGGAAGAAAAAAGTTCAAAGGTTGTTAAGGAACAAAGCAATCTCTGAATGGCAAGCAGTGTAATTTACAAGAAAGTTCATGAAAACATTCATGGTACAGCGTTCCAGCACAAAAGAACTTCAGAGAAAACAAGAGGCTAGCATATAAATTGCATGGGTTTTTAGTACTCTAAGGTTTGAATTTGTTACTTAGATATTATCAATTAGAAATGCGATTCTGTCTAAAGCTGTTGTGTCTTGTAGCAGACAACAAAGCGTTGGTGAAAGACTTGCCATCATCAGCAAGACTGGAAAGCGTTCTCTATCAGTTGAGCTCATAGGCGCCGCTCCTGTTGTAACGTGAGCAGGCTTGTTTTAGCCATCCAGAGAGATCTAATCAACACAGAGCAAACATGAAATAAACATGTGTAGTTAAAAACAAGAACAACAACTTTGTTTAAAAGATAATACAGTAGAGAAAAAGATTTGATTTTCAAGCCCATTGCATCTGTTTTGAATTAACTTCAGTTGATTTATTCCTGATTTACACTATTAGAAGACAATCCCCAAGATGTTCTTAAATTATTGAGGAATTTGATATTATATACATCAGTGAAAAACACAGAATGAGAAAAAGAATAACATTGTGAAAGGCTCAAAACAGACAAAATCATCTTTAAATAGTAACTAATGAAATAAAAATCAAAATTTCATTTTTATTTCCTAATATTTTTGGTGGGTAAGAGGAGAGACGGAAGCGGAAGACTGAAACTATGTTATTTTTCTGATTCAAATACTAAATATGTTCCAGCCAAGAATGAGTAATTTTTAGTCTGAGCGGCATTGGTTCTTTCTATTTATTTTGTGCTGCAATCAGAAGCCTGATGTAATGATTTACTGTGTGAGGTTCACAGTGATTTTTTTTTTTTTTTTTTTTTTTAATTTCCTGTGGTTTTGAACACCTAAAGCTGAGGGGCAGTGGAACAGAACCACCCACTTCAAAGCTTTTTTCCACACTTTGCTTTCCGGTCTGTTAAATCCCTTAGGGCTCGCTTCTATAAACAATAGCAGATAATTAGATTTATGCATGTAATTTGATTTAAATTGATTCTAGCAGTTATCCAGTGATGTTGCAGAAGCCGTCAAGCCAGTCAGTGGACACACATGCAACAGCAACTTCACAAATGACATGAAACAAACAATGATTTCTTTCTACATATAACTTTATAGGTGCCATACAAAAAAAAATTAAAAAAAAATAAAATCAAGTGAATACTAAAGTTAGTTTGGGAAGTAACCTATTTTCTTGCCCGAGGTCAGTGGTAACCCCTAAAACATACCAAAGTACTGCTCTGTTTCCAGGCATCAATGGAATAGACTCCCACTTCTATGAAAAAAATAGATGCCTCCAGTAGCCTTTTACCAAAAACACTGTGCATATGAAATTTTCATTAAAAATGAACGGAATAGTCTTACACTACAGATTCATCATTACAGGAAAGTAGCAACTTTCTCAAAGTATTTGTTTTTCAGTTTTTCATGTTTCTTTTTTTTTCCCCTTTTCTTTTCCTTTTTGCCTGAATAGTTTCATTTATTATGGCAAGGTTTCTTCTCAATCTTGAAAGTTTTTATAGAAAACCAATTACCTCGTCAATGTTCTTTGCCTCTAGAAATTTGAATTCACCCATCAGTTCAAGGAAATAATTTTTTATTCAAAGATAAGTCCAAAGGGTAGGGAGCAATTCCAACTATACAGGATGTATTGTTCTCTTGCCCCTTTTGATTTAATATGATAATGGTCACCATCAAAATGTAGTGAAAACAAAAAACTCTCAGAACAAGCAAAGCCCTCAAACCATGAATTTTACTTTGTTTTCTGTCCACTTTCTTGGTTTTGGTGTGGGACTGAGGGGAATAAACTACGTTTTAGTGAAAACTAAAGAAACTTCAGGTATTTTTAAAGTTTTACCCTTTCACTTTTTGTTCTGGGGCAGGGCATCCATAACAACTCCATTAAGTTGCCCTGTGGGAAAAAGAACAGTAAGATATTTTATTGCCTGGGAATATCTTAGGCATGCTGAAGGAAATAAATAGTGCTGTCACAGTCTCTTATTTATTTAATTTTGAGAATGAATTTGGTGCTAATGAGGTTGGGGGGCTGATAGCAAAGTCTAGAGTCAGGCACAGCATGGGCAGGTGCTCTGAAAGCTTCTTCAAACAGCTCTGTCAGCAAGTGCACTTTAATCCTGCTTTGCAATATCCCTGCTTGCCATCAAAGTGCCAGTTCCTGCCAGGTGCCGAGTGCCCTGGGCTCTCACTGATGACAACAGCAGAAGAACTTCACATGGCGAGCTCAGTGCTCGGCAGAATCAGGATCAGGGATTCAAAGTCTAGCGCAGAGCTGGAAATTAAACCAAAAATCAACTTTGTCAAATACAGACATTTGTCCTAAGGACAAAGGCATTGGCTCTGAAAAATCTTTCATTAGTGGTACTATTAGTATTGAGATCTAGATTCTTTAAAGGTCAGCTTACTGCATTTAATAGTTATGATATTTGCTATTATATGGATACTTAAATGATGTAAAATTTAAATATTAGAACAATGATCAGCCATATGACAACTAAGCGTACCATGTCTGTTGATAGCAGAGAAGCCAAACAGTTTGTCTGAACATAATACAAAAGTCATGGACTCCCTTCTGTTAGAGTGTAAAAATGGAGCATTTATACGTGTGCATTACCCATGCATAGATTTGCATTTCTGTCTCAGAATCTTTTTTTGAAAGAAATCATCTAAATCCCATGCTTTAAAGAGCCAAAAAGTTTCTTCAAGCTTTCAGGTTTGGCCCGAGGCATTAATTTTCTTTTAAATATCTTTTTAGCTTTGCTTGTGGCCTTCTTGCCCCAATCTTGAATAGTGCTTAGCTTTCCAAGCTCCTATCGTGTTCAGCTTCTGCACTGCCATAATTTCACGCTTCTAGAACCGAAGGCCCCGAAATCATCCCAGGATGCGCACACCCACTGGAGAAAGCGATACTCTGGGACCTGCAGAGAGGGCAGCCTGGATCCCTGCAGATTAGTTGATTGGGATGTCCAAGACAACATGAATCCTGACTGAAGCATCTTCCAGGTGTGGACATCTCTAAATCTCTTCTCTTTATGGATTCTCTGATGTCTAATATAGGTTCCGTGTGATCTTTCCCTCCAAGGAGTTGCTAATAGACCCTCTCTTCTACCTGCCTCTTACCATCACAAGACCTGTATTAACTGATATTTTCCATCCATAGTTTGTGAAAACATGTATCAGTTTCAATCAAGTTTGCCAGGAAGGTTTCAAAAAGGTGTAGTATTACTGCACTAACCTCATTTCACTCAGAAACAAGACCAAAGAGTGAGCTGTTTATTTAGGCTCTTGCATTACAAGAGGTATCAAGGCCTCATGGAACTAGAATAACTTCAGCAAAAAGGAACAAAGCTGGAGTTAAGTATGGAGCATAGAAAACCATATACTGCCTTATAGTTTTTGGATCAAAAATGGACAAGGCAGGTCTTTGGGGAAAAAACTAAAACATTTGATATAATTAGGCTCGGCATGCTAGATCAAAGGCAAATTACAAACCTCAAAAAAACTGTATTCAGAATCATATACACGATGATGTAAAGGATGGATTCTTAAAAAAGAAAAAACTCAGAGTAACGTCCCCAAAGAGGCATAGTTCCATCCTCACTCTGAAATAAGGTAACCTATTTGTGTTCCTATAATGCAGGAGAGTGGATTCATCATGTTAGGTAGTACTTAATTTCTGTTTTTGGTGCAAACATACAGGTGTACAGTCTAGTTACGTTACTCAACGCATGCATTTGTATGCATTAACACAACCACAATGAAGCTTTCATGTGGACTACACAAAGAAGGCATATGCTTACGTCTTAGTCTCTCTTGCCAGAATATGAGTTTTATTATAGCTGGGTTGCAAACGTACTGACAAGAGAAAGCCTAGCTCCATTACGATGCACTAAATTACTGGTAAGGTTAATATAACTCCTGCGATGCAGATCTTTGACCATTTTAATAGCTAGATTATTACTCCATTGCTCTTCCTAAATTCTATTTAAATTTGGTTCCCATAATTTGTTTGTATTAAATATAATTTACATAATTAATCTGTTAGTGTATATAGGCAGATTTCTGAAATATACATTTTGTAATTCAATAGTACAACTATTGTTAAAATGCGAACGTTATGCTTAAACTAGACTACAAGCACTTTGCAAAGCCTTCCCTTGCATTGCTGGACATATGTTCCATTTCAACTCATGAGCAGGCTGGTAACTGGCCTGATACAACAGCCATGAAAGGCTTCATTTCTCTCATTTATTGGTTCAGCAACATGCCTTGTAGAGTATATTTGCAAGATGTCATATTCTAACAAGCATATAAACAGGGCATGGAGTCAGAAGGAAATTTCACAAAAGACAAGTTCTTTTTTATCTGTGGGCTCTAAAGCTAAAAGCCCAGCAGGATCTATCCACTTTACAAAAGCTCTTCCTCCTCGCATGCAGGGTGTGCTTAGATATACCCACATCATCCTTACCAAACGTCTTTTTCTGGCTGCTCAGTTTATATTTGTCAGCAGTATACAAAAATGTAAAGTCTAAAGAAAGCATGAGCAGCTTTGCATCACTAATCTCGTTACTGTAATGGCTATGAAAGTATCCAACAAAAAACTCGCATATAAGCCAGTCCACGCGTACATACTATGCACAGCATGTGCCCCACTGAGCCACGGATGTTCTCTGGCTCCCTGAAAAAAACGACAAAACCCCGTCATTTTAATGCTACTCCTCATATCCAACCACAAGTGACAAATACCTCTCCTCGCCCAGATGAAAGGGCTGCTGACAGTTCTTTCTACCTTAAAGACAGATGAAGCACTTTGATGGGAATAAAAAGTTCACCAACCTCTCAAATCCAATTAAATATTTTTATCTTTAGAGTCTTTGGGAAGAAGAGAAGAGGGATTCCTTTCCCTCTCTCCCCCCCTTTCAAGCTTCCCACTTGTCATTTATCCCCTCTTTAATTTGGCATATAAAACCCCCAAGACTTCAACCCTAAGTCTCTTGAGACCAAGATTACATCATTACTGTTATGGCATGTTATACACTAATCATAACCATTACCACTTACAAGTTCACAGCTTCATTCAATTAACTGCCTGACATGGATTTTGCAGTTAATTCATAGTGAAGGTCACCAGTGGTCAGAATGGCAGGTGCATTCTGCTACCTCTCTGAATGCCAATTACCAGACTTAAGCAAGTACTGGGGAATACTGACTCTCAACAAGTTAATCAAAAGGCTTAGAACTTAAGACACATTTTTATAGGCGTGTCTAATGGCCTGTAAAATAATATAGCATAATTAGCATATTCAAATGACAGCCACATCATTTAAAACTCTAATTTACAATGAAAGGCAGAAAAAAGATTATTTTACTTTAACTTTTCAAGAGAAAAGAAAAAGATGAGATTGTACAACTATATTACAAGCCATCTAGTACCATGCCGAGACCTATCACAAGTCCTTATGTGCTGTAATTAAATATTCAAAGGTACACTGTTGTAGCAAGTTACAAGTACTTCTTGATCTACTGTTAAGCTTTGGCCTGCTTGCTTCGTTGCTGAAAGAAAGACGTTATCAAAATATATCACGTTAGAAATGTACTGGTGTAAAAATAGGACCTCGCTTTCAACTCGCAGAACAAATTCCTAGAACGGTTGTGCTGGAATGCGTGCAAGTAGGCAATCGTATAAATAAAGACCGACTTGAGAAGAAAGATACAATAAAGACATGGGGCTTCTCAGGTAGAGCCATTTCCAGCTGCAGCTGGCTGAACGGTTTATGCGAGAATCTGGATCTGCCACACCTGGGTGTGTCAGGATGAACCCAGCCATCCAGTCGGTAGAAATCACTCACAGAATACAAACCTCTCCCTTGAGTATCCACGGGAAGAGGGAAAGAGCCGTTTCTGAAGAATATGCTGAGCCCTACTGTGTTGGCAGTTCATTTACTTTAGAACAGGAGCCCATATACTAGGATAGTGGACAAACATCTCCATGTTTATTCAACCCTACCTTCACAGTCTAAACTGAGCTGTAAAAAAAGCTTTCTCCAGTTCAGTAAGTCTGAACTTCCCAACATGGCACCAATCTAACGACATAATGCCATACTAATATTATGTATACAAAAAATATATTCTATATCACAGCTACACACACACAAGGCGGCAGAGTAGAATTAGATTAGGAAGTCCCAGTATAGAAATTTAGATACCCTATTTAAAAAAGTTATTAGAGGTTTGAATTGCTGAAGAAATTCACCTAGCTGAAGGGGGGAAAATCCCCACAGCCTTATATTGCAGTTCTAGTAAAATTTCCTACCGATGTTAGCAAGCTGCAAGCTTACCTAGTGCTAATATATAAAATTAATTTCATGCTTGTCTACTCTTGTAAAATCACTGACAGAATACTTCACTTTTTAAGGTAAAATTGGGGACTCATATAAACTCAACATTATTTTAAGCTAACTAATATTTGGGTTATATGGCTGCCCAATTAATTGAAATAATAAAGCATAAACCAAGCGAAGGTTCCTAGCAAAAACTTGTCGACAGATGCCAATGCTTTTTTGTCTCTATTCCCTTGTTGACCAGCAGTTGATGTGTTGCTTCGTACAGATGGAAAGTGACAGTGAGAAATATGTACATTCTCTCTCTATATATATTATACGGAGTGATAAATACAAAAGAACTGAGAAAGATGCCTTAGGTATAACATTAAGAGGATGGAAATCCCATCAATAATTAAAGTAGAACATTTACATGAGTAACTATTCACATATTTTATTAAAAAATCATAAGCCCCAAGACAGTTTCCTCAGCAGTGGAAGAACGCCGGATCCACTGGTACCCTGTGCCAAACAATACAGAGGAGAGGGGGTTATATTTTGTGTTCCTAACAAAACCTGAACAAGAGAACAAGCCACACTCAGGGAAGAAAATGAGATTAAGCTATTTTTGTGCTCAAGAATGAGCAATCTTTCTTAATTTTACAACTATGACTAAGAATAAAACAAACCCTCCAAACCAGGGCATTATTAAGCAGAACTAATCATCAGGAAGCTGTACAAATGAGAGGGAGATACAAGAAAACAGTAACTTGGGAAACTGGAATAATTAAGATTAGCAAATCTACCCGCCCCAGGCTATTCCAGCAGGACAGAGATGCTGGTATATCAGATGATACGATCTTCCTCCTTTGATTAAATTTGCATGTAGTTCACTGGGTCTGTCGTTTATGTGTCTGTTAAGGACATGTAAGTGTTAAGCAGGACCTACCTGGAGGTGCTGCAGTGATCACAGCTCAGTAGGGCTGCTGGGGCTCCTCCAGCATTCCTTCTCTCCACTGCTGAAATCAACCCAAGGGACCTCACTTGCTTTCCATTTCACTTTTGGTTTCCTTGCTCCTGTGGGCTTCACCACAACTGTTCCTCCTTTTCTCTTAACAATCCATACATCAAGTCTATAGTTATTTCAAGGAGACGTCAGTGACACTCCAGACCCTCTCTCATTTCTCACTATAAAGCACAGAAGACCTGAAAGAAAACTCTTCCATTGCCCTTTTCTTTTTTCACTATTTCCTTTCTGCAATTGCTGAAGACTTTGACAGAGCTTTTGGTGACCCCTCTCTCCCAGCAACATTGTACAAACATTTCCAAACATGAATACAAACATCATGCTCACTCCAGGGTTACCTGGAGTGATGTTTTAACAAAAATGTCACAAATACTTCATATCCATCATACAAATGAGGTCTGGCATATCCAGGCAGCTCTCCCTGTTCTCCAGCACATTTCTTTAGAGTATTTCCCCCGCTTAGGGCCTCCTGCCCCTCTGACCTGCTCTTCTCTCCGCGCACAATCAAGGCCAACAATAATCTCACTATTCGTTTGAAATATCTAGCAGTGAGATTTACCTTTGATACTCTCAGTGTATCAACTAGATACCAGAGATGGTCGTTGACACAAAGCCAATCCATGTACAAGCCAAAATAAGCCGGGTTATGCCCAGTGCCACCAGGCAGCCCAGCTGGCTTGATGCAAGGAGAAGCACGGGCTATGTTATCCTGTGTGAAAAGGAGCCACTCTCCTCGGGGGCTGCTTCATTTCAAGGAACCATCATTACTCCTGCCTGAAGTTTCGCTCAGGCACCTTAGCTCTCGACAGAACCTGAGTGGTTTTGAAAGAATAAACCGTTAAGCTCAGGCTCTCCAGCTAATATTAACTGCAATAAGTGAGAGAGCACCCAGGGACTTGTTTGTGTGCAAGGGTCACCTTCAGAGGAATCTCTCTGTAGAACAAAGCCTGCGCAAATGCTTCTCTTTGCACCTTCAGCCACAGAAGAGTCAGAGGATGGACTACAGTTTACTGTAATTGAAGAAACACTTTTCCTTTTATAATCCTGCTAAACAGCCCTTGTAGTAAGGGCCGATTGATCTTAACCCCATCTTTTTTCTTTAAATTGCAATTGTTCTATTGCATGACGTCACTAGACCATGTTGCAATATAACACCAGCCACAGCCCTCCCCCACAACATAGTGAGAAAGGAACATTTAATATGAAGTGATAGAAATTATATAAAAGAGAAACTCCTTTTTCCTTGGATCAGTTACTTGCTGCTAGTTCAGACAACAAACGTCTGGTATATAATTTATGGCAATAATTTAAATAGTTATGACATAAGTATGCTATATTTTGTCATGGGTTTTTTTTGCACTGTATTTTCTATTTACAATAAGGAATAACTTGACACATTTCTATATTTAGAACTAATAATGGCAGGAATCAAACTAAAATTTCTGCTGAATGGCTCACAGTTCATAGCCTGTTCTACCATTTAAAAAAATAGAAAAGAAAAGAAGTATTTTGTAAGAGAATTGCATCAACTTTTCTTTGTAGGTGAATGAAATCTCTCACGTCTCACTGAGTCACCCACATGTTTTCAGTCACCCTGCCCACCATCAGGATCTCTTTTTCTGATCCTTGTGGTATCATCTCTCAGAAGAGAAAGTTACTGCCCCACCCCAGGGAAAAATCTTTCACCTCTGTGGTTCTTAAGAGAGCAACTTCTCATGGGATGCTATCTCACTGCCTAACTACAGGAGATGAGCCAATGCAGAGAAACTTAGTGGCAGGACCGTATGCCTGCCAGAGCTCTGCGTGGAACTGCCTGCCCTTTTTCCTTAAAATAAACACATAAAACACCTAGATGTCTTCCAGGCTATAAAACAAAAGGCCACTAAGAAGAGGCAACAAAACTATAAGATAGAAAACACTTCAGATAAAGAAATCTCAGACATGCCACAGGGGAAAGACTAAATAAGAAAGATGGGAAACCAATCTTTTCCCTGTCAGTCTGTCCTCATGGGACCAATCCTTCACTCTTTCAGTGGTTTTAAAGGTTGCCCAAACTCTCCACAGTATTCACTAAGCCCCTAGAAAAATCTCTCCCTTGCTATTACCTCATGGACTTGGCCATGTATCTTCTCCCCAATTCTCATGGAGTAGCTTCCCTGCTTGCTCTAGGAGAGCCCCCTCTGCGCTTGCACCGCTGCGTTTAGGGAAGGAGACTTTTCCTTCTCTCTTCCCCTCCCTTGCAGGGCCTTTCTCCCTTAGCTCCAAGCGCACTTCACACTAAACATATGCAATACAGTACATACGCACTACCCTGGCCTATACTCAGTTGGCTCAATGTAATCACTGACCCCAGTCACTCTAATTTCCTTTGTCAGTCAGTTTTATTTCCATAGCAGATATGTGACATATGGTCCCAACTAGTGGATAATTACTAATTGCCAGCTAGAACAAAAGGCATTAATGTTCGGTTAATTATTAATTGCTTTTGACCAATTCCTTCAAAATAGTTGGTTTTATTCTCATTGTAATTCAAAATTCTGTTCTGTCAGAATATATTTCAAAATGGCAATACTTGTCTCTTCAATTGTGATTGTTTCTGGTAAGAAGAGGTGGGAGTTCTTGCTACTGTAGGGTTAATTTCCCTAATTGAGGCAAATTTATTCTGTCTTAAGTAACAATAAAGACTATATTGTGAACTGAAGGTAATTCTATGAGGATTCCTAAGCACACATGATTGCGAAATAATTAGTTAGGCATTACTTTACTTCGAAGTGTGGTTTGGTTTGGTTTGGTTTGGTTTTTTTCCCCCAACAAGGGGATATTTAGAGGTTGCAAGAAGATGTTCCTAAAAGATGCTCACGTTCTTCAAAAGGATTTGTAAATTATATAGTTGTGGATATTATATGATCCAAAACATATAAAAAAGGCAAATATAATAATTTGGGCTTCCCTCATCCCTTTAGAGCGGGGCAATTTACGGAACTGGATATATGTCTGATAAATAACCAAAATAATACATTTTGTTAGAACACCTTTTCCTCCCTCTCCCCAACTTGCGCTCGTTTCCCTGCCAGGCGGCTGTTGCCGCAGCCTGACACACAGCCAGGCAAGGGCCAGGTCTTTCCTCTGCCTCAGGATTCTTGTTAAAACTGCAGGAAAGTCATTTACTCTCTCCGCTTCGGTTCCCCATCTATAAATTGAAAAGAATACTATTTCCAGGACTATGATAAAGAAAATACTTTCCATTACGGACTGGGAAGTGCTTAGGTGTAAAGGTGCTGATATAAGTACCTTAGATAGATAAGTATCTGGGGTACAATACAGGCAGATAACAAATAGCTTAATCCAGCTCCTTATCAAGCCAGTCAGCAACTTTTGCAGAAGCAGGTTGTTGGACACAGGAGAAACCACTTGAGGCTCAGAGTGGAATCTATTAGAGAGGTCTGAACTGTACATTAAGGACTGCTCAAAATAGTGAAGTGTTATTAGTCCCAATTTACAGATGAGGCATCTGTGGTAAGAAATTTCAGGAGTGCTTCTGCTGCTGCTTCTGCCTTTCTGACAGGCCAGGGTGCGTGGCTTTGCAGCCCCGACTGATAGAGGAATGAAAGCGGCACGGTCATCAGCCACGTGTGGTTCCTGTGATTTCTGCGCTGCCCTGCAGTGCCTTCAGAGTTGGCATAAATTAAATGCTGATAAATTCAAACAAGTGAAAGAGTGCAGTTTTGCACAAATCCAGCATTATGTTTGAATGGAAGCTCCAAGCGTGCAAAAAATGAGGATCAGGCCTCTGGAATATACTCTACAACAGCTATGAAATTTCAGCATCATGTTTTTTTCATGCATTCAAATGGGATCTGTCTCCCTACGCCTACTCTACATCATCTGACTGGACTGCCTGCTGGGAAGCAACAGTACCATGGCAGTTCTCACTGAGAGATCACTCAGTCACACCGTTTACAGCTATAGAGACTGTAAATCTCTTAGGGAGGCTATAAAAGGGTGACTGGGGAAAAAAAAAAAAAGCTGATTGTTTGTTAGATTTGTTTTTAAAGTACAGTGTTCATTCCTATTTAGTAAGCATTTCACTACAGCATCCAGGGTATTATAACTAATCTCCCTTCAGAAAACAAAGTTGCTTCTCGTGGGAAGGTGCATTTTTCAGGAGTTTCCCTCTGCCATTCTCTTTTTCTTCAGACTCCTGAACTGAAACATAGCTGCCTTTAGTTTTTAAGACCACGCTGTTATTACTAACCTGATTGTGTCTGTGTGTAGTAAAGCAAATTTTACAAGTATGTTTTGCAGCCTTTTTGGTTTGGAGTCTGTAGTATTTTGCTGACCATACTGCATTTTACAGACCATATTGCGTTTTAATGCCTTCACTGTATATGTAATTAGGTCAGTTGTTTACTCCCAAAAGTTATTTCTAGGTCCAAACCAGACTAAACGGAGAAGCTGTATTAGTCTTTTTCGGCTTTGTGTCTGAAGTACACCAGAATTCAGAGAAGAGAAAGTATATGAAAAATGTGTTAACCAACATGAGATCAGACAGCTGCAAAAACAATGTTTTATAATCTCCCATTTAACATGCACAAATCTTTCCATTTCACAGAGAAAATTTCACAGATTCACTTAAACAGGAGCTAAGAATTGTGCAGAAATGACTTAAAATGAGTGAAAATCATACATCACTGTTTAAGCTGCCACTAGCCAAATAGCATTTTGCTAATGACTTCTACTTTCAGACTACAAATCAGACTTGTTTGAGTAGCTAAATTGCTCCTGCTCTTATCCATCATGAGCAGATAGCAAAGTAACCTGGAAGATATTGCTTCTGGGTGGGAAGGAGGAGGAGAACTAAGTAATTTCTTCATTGGATGAAGAAACTCTTGAAAATTTCTTCCATCTCATGGCAGAGGAAATTATTTTGAGATTTAGGGAACTTTGACCAGTCCCAGAAGCTTTTATGTAACTGCATGAGTGGAACACATTTCATGGATACTCTAGTGTGACATTCAGGTCTCCAGCTTCAAGACTATTTCTAAGATTTTGTGTGCATATACAGGTAAAAAATGCCATTGTATACATGCAAATGATTTTTATTATAAGTATTACACAACCACTGCACATTCCAACAGTTTAGGAGAAATAGAAGACAGGCAAAATGTCCTTCGGTTAGTGTTAAAATCAAGTTTGAAATAAAAAACTACATCAAATTACTACTTTTTCTAATCAATTCATTGATTGTTTCAACTGATGTCAGTAAAATGGGATTTACCTATGCCATAGCTAAACCAGCTTGCCTTTGGTTAAACCCTTAATTTTCTGGTTATAAACTTGCTGAGTTGTGCAATTCCAAAATTTGCTTTTAAGTTTGTTCTGCATGTTTAGGATATCCATAGCATGCTAAGTACAGTTTTGTAAATTCTCTTTTGGAAACCATCAGGAACACAATATCTCCTTTTTTTTTTTTTTCTATGCTATGACTTTACCTCCTATTTCTGTGTCTCTATAAGGAATCACAGAAAAGTGTTAACTTTTTTGAACTGAAACAACCTTTCCTTTATATTTTTAACGATTATTAATTACATTTTTCCTTAGATAGTAATCTTTTGCTAATATATAAATTCCAATAGGTTTTTAGCTCATGTTTCTATCAAATAATTAGCACTTCTTACTTGTTTTCAAAAAGAGCTATTTAATTTAAAAGAGGCCTATTACGAATCATGTTTTTCCTCATTAGTTATAATTGAGGGATATGACATTTTGTTCAAGAGAAACTTTTTAGTCTTAATTAGTCAAACAATGCGATGTTTCAAGCTTCCGCTGAAGTTTAGTGTGCCACTACTTGAAATTCTTCTAAACTAAAAATAGATAGGGAAAACAATAAGAAGAAAGCTGAAAAAAATGATTGCATAATACATTAATTCTACCTTCTGAAAACCGAAGTTTCGTAGCCTGAAACTGAGTCTGTGGTCTTGCAAGCATTTATGCATATGCTTAATTTTAAAACTGTATTGTTAAACTGTTTATAGGATCGGGACCCAGTGTAAAACATATTTAACCCGACTGATGACAAGAGAATTGTGTCAAATATAATTGAGATCAGAACCGGTGTTCCAGATTTGTGATTTATATGCGTTAGTGAATGTAAAACATGAGGGCTGAAGTCTCCTGAAAGGATGATTAATGTTTTTGAAATGTTCCCATGAAGCCATATTCCAAAAGCGTGCAAAATGTGCAGTTTCTCTCACTGTTGACACCAAGCCAGAGAAAACTCATTGGTTTTGATGGTGTTTCACTTTGCAATTTTAAGTTTGCTTGAACTCAAAACCTCATAGTCAAATTTGAGGGTGGAAGTGGGTGTGAGCCCACACAGGTTGAAACCTAGCTTTCTGCTTGCACAAAGCCAGAAGGCTGCGCAGAGTCCTAATGCAAGCGAAAAGTGGGTACGCATGAATATGCAGCGAGATCAGAGCTAAAAATCATAAAGGCCTTTGTCAGTTCATGTTTGATTTCGGTGCAGTCCCTGATTGCAAGACATGTAACGAGCCTGTGTGAGTTACAGCCCCTGGAACCTCTTCCCTTTCCTCCCTGCGTTGTAAGTGTTAACAAGGCAATTGGAGTTGTCGAACACTCTGAACAGTACACTTTGAATACTCAGCAAGTCAGGAAGGTCTCAAAGGTTGTACCATGTAAAAGTCAAGTAATTAAACACTGATTGCTTACTGTAAAAAAAAAAAGAAAAGAAAAGAAAAAAAAAGAAAAGAAGAGGAGCGTCTGCTGGGAAAGGTTGGATTCAGAAGGTCTAATTTAACACAGAAGATTTCAGTGGAAATAGAGCCTTTAACTACATTCTGCTTGACTTCATCCAAAAGAAAGGGATGAGAGAAAAGATTAGAAAAGCTATTCAGTACTTTCTTTCAGCAGTGGTGCTTTGGGAGGTGACAACAGCTACTGGTAATTCTTCCCATAATCTTTTCCCCAAAACAGCATTTAGAATCCTCTTCAAAATTTGGCTCTGGATCTATGGCTTCATTATTTTTACAAAATACAAAGCCACCTCCCTTCTGTGCTCTTGGCTACAGATTAAATGTTTCAGTTCCCCAGAAACATCTCATTTAAAAAAAGCTGTTGCAAACCCAGGGAACTCTGTTCCACCTGATGCTGTTGCCTCCTCGCACGTTAGAAAAAGCCTGCCTTTGCCCTGCACCCCAACTCAAGCTTCTCCCCTCCATGCCATCGAAAGCTCAGTCGTGTTTTTGTGGCTGCCTTGTCTCTGCAGTGTCCCAAGAGAAAGAAAAGGCCACTAACTCCACAGGCTACAAAAACTATTTTCTTTGCTATGAGCCCCCGCTCCTCTGCCTCTGCTCCTCCTGCACCGCTGGCACAACGGCTCTTTTCATAGCATGGGCACGATGAACAATTAACCATTACAATCTGTTGCATTTCATCACAACATTAGGGAGTCAGTCTTGTAAAACATTGCTTTGGGTTTCTTTTACCACAGAAACACTGAGAAATGAAGATTTTTTTCTCTGTAGAAAATTATCTGCTCCGAGCTTCTCAACCACTTACATGTTGATATTGTTTATTGGAGACAGCAGAATGAAGGCCTCATTCGCAACACACAGCAAGTTGATTACTTACATCAATTGTTGTGATGGGGAAAAAAAAAGAAGTGCTTCATTTTCTTGGCACTGAGTATTGGCTGAGTTTATTCACACCTACTGAAATATAAACAGGCTTATGTTTACATTAGGTACTTTGGGGAAAACATCCTGCAGCCAGAACTCTGGAGCGCTTCAGGAATTTTAAATACAGCTATGATATTGTACTCTAACTAAATAGGCTTTTCTATTCACTCTTCTCTTTGCATTCGCATTTCACATGTGCATTGTACTCGCTGAAGGTTAAAATCCAGAGAGAAAATGCAGTATTTTACAAATCGATGCTCATTTCCCCCACACACTTCATATCACTAAATTTCATCCTTTCCAGGGTTCACTGTCGATGTAATTATAAGGCACTCAGGAGGTGAATGTTAGTTGGGGAACACATGAATTCATCTTTTGAATTGTGTTGTATTTTGACAACTGAAATTAAACTGTTTTCGTTCCCATTAAAGGAAATACTGACTGCTTACGTAAAAGAGCTACCGAAAGAGCACCTCTGTCAGAAAGGGACGGTGGGGGGGTCAAGGTAGCGAGGAATATGAGAGAGTTGTAGAAGAAGAATCACACTGCAAACACTTCAGAGTGAGATTTGGGGGAATACCGTCCCTGCCTTTGTCATGGAGTTTCCCTACATCAGGCAACCGCTTGCTCTTACCATCCGCTCCCCTCCACCTCATCCCCATCCGCTCCCCTCCACCTCATCCCCATCTGCTCCCCTCCACCTCATCCCCATCCGCCCCCCTTCGCCTGGTCTTGCTTTTCTGTTTGAAGGGCTGGATCTTCAGCTTAGAGAGCATTTGTGCAGCACTCAGCATAAAGAGGCTCCTTACTTGTTCATGTAGACTTTAGACAGTATTTTCCTTTTAAGCAGTTAACAGATTTCATAATCGTATAAGCAAATGCACTCCTACGTGAGTTTATCACAGTACGTGGAGACTTTTTTGTAAAACGTAGGACTATCAACGTGTCACTGAGACCTGATTGGTATGCACTGGACTCGAGTGGTCAATATGCTACTGAGGGAAGAATTAAAATCTTTTCAATCCAGACAGAAACCAGTAAGGAAAACTCACCATATTTGATTAGGCAAATTGAAAGGAGGAGGAACGCAGAGTAACACGCTTAACTGCAGATAAGAAACAACGAGCCAGGGCAGCAGAGGAATTGCTGAAAGAAATGTGCTAAGTACTCAGAATTATTGAGACTAGTGTATGTTCTAATTTCTACTCTGAATATTTTAAAATACAAAAATACAGTTTAAATCAGTGTTGCAGTTTCAATCTGACTATATTTTTTATCTGTTTTAAATTTCTTCCCAAGCTAATCAGTCTTTTGAGTGGATAGAGGGGATGCAGACCAGGGAAGAGGATAGATACCTCCACTCAGGCTTTACTTCAATTAAGTCTATTCCTATAGAGAAAGCACACTAAAGCACTTCCTTAATTCCTCTCGTCTAAAGGTTCTCATGAGCTCTTCTGACTTAATTCAGGCTCTGCCACTGACTTAAAATTTCAGCCTCGGTTTCCAAAGTGTTTTGAAGATCAGTTAATATCTGGGAATCGCTCTACTTCAAACATATGACACAAGGAACCTCACTACAGGTCTATTTCACTAACACACCTTTTTGAAATGTGATGAAAGCATTAGAAAGGTATCAATTGCAGATAAGTTTATACACATATATATTTATGTATAAAAAATAAAGGACTCATAGGCAAATGACTTTGAGATGTGTCCAAACAAGGTTTGTCCTTTTGTAAAATATATTTTCTTATACACAAAGAAAACCTTTTGTTTCCCTATCTCATAATAAAGCATGCTTCCCCCCAACCCTCCCAACCCCGCTTTTTTTTGCTTTTGTTTTTCCCTTGGAAGTCCTTTTTGGAAAGTAAAATCTCTGTTGAGGGGCAAAGAGGATGGCCAGGTGTAACATAGTTAGCAAGAAACTGGCAGGAAAGTGAAGGCCATGAGAGACACTTGCTCTCTTGAAAAGTTTTTACTAATCATCAGAGTAACTTACTCTTTACCTAAGCGTTCTCTAGGGAAGGGCAAATCCTCCCAGCCTTTTAACCGGGCAGGTGGACGGTCCCAGGAAAACAACTTTCCCGCTTGTGAAAGTCTGTGTGTCTCTGTGCTTGTGCACGCGCGTTTTTGTCTCCCAGACAAGCATTTGTTGATTCCATTTAATCCCTGAGTTGCAAAGCTGCTACATTTGAAAATGGCCAGTGGACAGCTTCATTTGCAAGCTGTGGGTTCTGGGAACCGAGTGCATTATAACAACTAGCAGCTCCACAAATTTTTATCTGTCTTGTCCCTTAAGGAAGGAGAATTCTACGTGATAGCCAAGGAGACTATTTTGGTTTCATAGGTAATGTCACACTTTACAGCGATGAAGAAGAAAACCAGGATTCTCCTAAAGTCTTCCCCTCTCATGATACTTGAAATTGTGATAATATATAAAAAATATTGTTATAATCACCACAGGCCATGTTGTAGACCAATTTCTCTGTTCAAAACATTCTCAAACAAGCAATTGCACTGAAATAAACAGGATTACTTGGATGAGTAACTTCTCTCTAAGGATTTTATCATCTCTTCCCAGGAAACAACAAATATTTTACTTAGTATTGATCATATTTTTTAATGTCAACATGACCTATATGGAAACAGAGCCTGTTATTTAAATCGTGCCCAGTCACGATGGCGTGGAGTTCAAAGTCACTAGTTAAATGAGCAAGAGGGAATGCTAGAAACGAGGAGTATATCTGACCAAATAATTTCAGGATTTACATGGCCACCATGGCTAATGCAATGGTTGGTTTCACTAAAGCGAATGATGAGCATAGTGACAAGAACGCAGCAAAATGTTCGTAGCTTTCCAGGAAACGTTTTTCAATAGGCTTTTGATCTTTCTTGAAGATGGTAGAAAAACTACAGACCTCTTTCTTGAAGAAGTCCATTTGTTTTCACTGAGACCTTGACAATCTCTGGGTTTGGCAAAGTTGGGAGCGTTAGTGTTAATGAGATGTCTGGCAAGTTTGAAACTGAGCAGTTAGGCAGTTAGGCTGCAAATTATTAAAAAGAAAAACAGTGCCCAGCTTTTCAAATATAGTGGTGCCGAAGGAGTAATACAAATACTGAGAAATATAAACAGGTGTTTCACGTTGATTAGGCTCCTCTGATTCTATAACAGGAGTAAGTTTTGTAGATTAATTTATTTTTAAATAAATAGGATAAGAAAACGGCATGGAATAGCATACAGCTAACTATCTGTAGCAGATAACAAGCAGAATATTGTTTAGAAATATCCTGCAGAACATAGAACAATTAAACTGAAAATCAGATTTCTGTCTAAACAATGTTTCATTCTTTTGGTATAAGCAAACCGGGAGGTGACAGAGCCAGCAATGACTGTGCGAATGTGAGTTCACGCATGTGTGTTGTGTGTGTGCGGGTGTGCATGCACACGAGCGTACGGGCATCTTTTCGCTTTTTGTTCTTGTCCATTATCTTGGTGGAAATGAATGCCATAATTTTTTCCTCCTTTTTACAAGGAATTTCATTTTCACTTCTTCCCCCTGCAATATATATCAGAGTATGTCTAGATGTATATGCATCCATCATCGTCATGCACTGATATCAGAGACAGGAAACATCCAGGTAAGTCTTTTAAGTTTTTTTCTAATCCAGCCGGGCTGGCTCACTGGTGCACAGGGTTACAGGCAAACGTGCCTGACTCGGGCTTGTGGTGTCTATCATTCATCTAGAAGGTGTAATTGTCCTTCTATGACCGTAGCTTGTGCCAGTGGGCTTGGAAGTCCTGGGATATTTCTTGGGCACATGACAGCGTCCCTGCAGTCTCCCCTGTGTCTCGGCAGGAGTTAGTCCTCTTCCATTAGCCGGCTGTTTTCTCAAGATCAAAGCACTGTGTAATGAACGGCGCTTCAGTCTTTGCGTTTCAAGTTTTTCCTGTGCTTCCATGTTGTACTTTTGGCACGTAAATGTCAGGCAGGTGTAGGAACGTTTAAAGGGGCATGTGAAGCCAATATTTTAGCATTAACATCAGTACGGACCTACTGCAGCAGGGAGGGTGCGTGCTCTGCCCGGGCGGCTCCATCGCCTGGCACGGCGCAGGGCGGCCAGGGCTTGGCCAGCGCGGGAGCAGGCAGCCAGCCATTGCAGCAGATGGGGAGAAGAGGAGGCAGCCAAAAGACGAGACATGTATGAATGCAACTACCGAAATGTACCTCTCGGCTGAATTTTGAAAAATGTCGATCTGTCTCCCTTAATCTTAAGGCCCAATACAGCTAAACAGCACAGACAGTTTGTATCTGTAGAAATTAATACATCAAATGCAATTTCATTTTTTTGTATCAATAAAGTGTGAAATTTTGATTTATCTGAAATCAGCAGGTTCTAGAAAGAGCGACAGGCAGTTGGTGTTATCATAAACATATATCATATAAACATGTGTAAACATGACAGATTCAAGAAAGAGTGCAGGTATTAAATAAGACTTGAAAAAACCCCACCTTTTGTTTGTATTTAAGGGAGTAATGCTCTTTGCAACATTAATTAAACCCAGTGTACCTTAAGGAATGCCATCCATAAGTGGGAAACGTTTCATGTCATTATATGAGCCATTGACGAGCTTTATGGTAAAAACTATTTGTCACCTCTGTTGAAAATGCTGAGGGAAAGAAGAAATAGAAAACAGTTGGCAGTGATCTCTAAGGATAACTGAAGGCATGAAAAAAATCTCTGAAAAGAGTAAAAAGAATAGGACTGTTTATTTTAGAGAAAAGATAAATACAAGGAGGCCAGATAAAGCTTTATAAAATAATATATGGCGTAGAGAGCCGAGAGTGGAATATTCAGCTCTGGCTTTCTCCTATTACACAGACAAAGGGATATTCAGTTAAAAGATGAAGTTTAAAGCTGAGGAATGGAAATATTTGTCTCCTCAACGAAGAAGAATTATACCACGGAACTCTTTGCCAAAAGGCACCATTGGTTTTAGCAGGATTAAAAACAAATAAAAAAAAATTGTATGGATGGTGAGAGTATCCAAAGTGATAGTGCTGAGGTGTAAATCATATATAGGTCTCATTGCAAACCCATTGCATTGTAGGGGAGAGAGCAGAAGAAAAACCCTTCTTTTGGGTAAGGCATCCTGAAAATGCTTTCTTTACACAGTCTTTCTCTGAAATAGCAGACATTCTCCATACAAAGCCTGCGGGAGTGGATGAGATACCAGTTGGAGTCAAGATATTAATTCTGTAATAATAAGCAGAAATAATAAAGGTTACAATCACTTTCTGTGTTATTTTTCAGTGTTTCCACTTTTAAGTATTAAGGAAGTATTAAAAAAAAAAGAAAAACAGGTGTTGTTTCACTTAGCTAATGTCATAGACTCTCATCAGGAGATAAGTGGCACAATAACAGTGGAAGAAATTCAAGATGAGTGCCACGGTTTCACACTTGGACATAGGCACTGTTTCATGAAATGGGCTGCTTGCCAAAAAATATAAGTGGTAGTGATGGTGGTGAGGAGCCAGGAGAGGGTGGTGGCTGGGAGGCAATGTCTGAGCTGTAAGTAATCCCCACATTTGCTGTAATTAATGGTGTGAGTCAAAGACTCACTCCATCATCAAACTCCTATGGAGAAGCATCATCGCTACAGCTGCTTAGGTACTAAGGATAAAAGGATCCAAACCAGAGAGCTGATATGGGCATTTAGCAGTTTTAATTATGGAAATTTAAATAACAAATGGGAAAAAAAGAAAGAATAAAATACATGTTAAAAAGATTTCTTATTCTTTTTTGGAACCATTCTTTAAAATTTACAATATGTGCTTCAATAAAGATAAACGCAGGCTACTGCTGGCTGTGTGCAGATCCCCTCCCCACGCCGGCGAGAGCTGTTTGCATGCCTATCTATCTTAGGCTTCACATCTGCCTTTCATCTCAGCAGACTTTGACTTTGTATGACATTATGGCACAGAGGTGAATACAGATGCTTATCTCTGTGCCTGGTTTCAGGTTGTCTTCCCACAGTCCTTGTACCTGTGGCACAGTTTCGCGCAGGACTCAGAGTTCGGATCGCAGAGATGCTTAAGCGGGAGGAAGGGTCTCAAGCCTATGTTTACGGATGAGGTAGAAGAGTGTTAGATCTTGCTGAAGCTCGATATGCACCGCCAGCGAGAGCAGCCCACGCGTCAAGATGACCTGCTGGAGCCACAGCTGTGCAGCCCCCGCTCCTCTCCACTTTGTCTCCCCATTAGCACCGGGTGGCTGCTGCAGCCGGCAGCTCATGAATACAGCTCTTTTTATCTTGAGTTCATCAAGCCCTCACAGCTGCTTTCACAGTATGTTCAAATTTGGTATGAATGTTGTATGTAACTCTAGAGCCATGATCACACACTAATATGCTAATAGGATTAGCATTACAGTGCTCTGGGAAGAAAATTATATCATTAGATAAGAGGTTTCTTCTCCTTTGAGGATTTTGAGCTCTGTACCCCAACACTGCTGTAGTTGGGAGTGGGGGGAAATCGCTCTCTTTCTCGCCATCTTTCTCCCTCTGTTTGCATGTTGTCCAATGATGTTTGGAAACCTTCCGTCCATTTATTTCACAGCTTTGCCAAAGTGGTGTTATGGTATTTTTATCCTTCCACTAGTGTAAGGAGAAGTTAAGGAGGAGAGGAAGTGGTTTACTTGACTCAGTGTCAGTGTTCCTGTGCCAGTGTCGCTGCTGATACTACAGAGCTTCCATGCTTGTGACCACAGATTGCGTAGCTGAGAAGGTAACTTGAGTTCAGAAGACTCTCCAGTACTTCGGAGGGTGTTTAGGGCAGCCCCACATGCAGGGGTGACAGCTGTTACTCACGTTTTTTTATATGTTGCTATACATATTGCCATACCATACAGGACTGCTGTCATTTGGAAAAATACCTGGTGGGACATGTGTACTAGTGAGGTATAAATAATAATTTGCATGGCTTTCTTGCAGTGGTGTTTTGCCTGAATTTCTTTCAGTGAAAGCCAAGATTTTCCTCAATTTTCCCTGTGTCCTTGAATTCAGGGAACCACGAGCATGGGATCCCAGGGATTTCCCTGTTCTCTCATCTCTTTCTGTGCATTAATTCTGCTGGATGCTTCTTTACTCCCAAGTGGGGATAGAAGTTCAAAAAATGTGTTGATTCGCAGCTCAGGTCAAAGAACAAGTTGGTCATGGGGGCTGAAAGCAAGACACATGCACGCAATACTGAAATGATGAATGATGTTCTCAGTTGTGGCTGGCGACAGTATGGTATTACTTTTTTTTCTTTCAGAATGAGCCTTTTAAAAGATGTCAGGACAGAAAAAAAGAGTAAAATTCACCTAGAAATGTTTATTGCATAAAAAGTCAGAAAGAGAGATGGGGAACTTTGACAGCTGTCTAAAATTGCTCACTACCCTTAGATAATACAGCAGAGGGAAATGGGAAATTTTGGACAAAATGCCCTTTTTTAAGGGATATTTCTCTTAGGACAAAGAAGCACGGGAAAGCAAAAAAAAAAAAGAGAGAAAATAAAAATAAAAAGAAGATTAGTTTAGTTTTAAATGAATCCAGCTGAAAATAGTGAGGTATCATGCCTGTCATTGTTTTTAGGCAAAAATTTCTTTGGGGGTTATATAACTGCAGTTTGTAACTAGGAAACCATCACCTGGCTTGGTCTTCTGCTGCTTCCCAATCAGCCTGTCATATCCTTGCCACAGCCTCACTTACGGCACCCATTTTATTTTGAAACATTTATTGGTTCAAAGGACAGTTCATAGGTACAGGAAAAAATGTTCCAACTGCAGAAATACTCTTAGTGAGATGACAATGTACTATTTATTATCTGGCAAGCAAGTAGTGGAAGGAACAAATAAATACCAGAACAGACAACTGTAAACAGAACACTTTAAAGCAGTCCAACAATGTTTTATATTAAATCATCCATTAAAACTTCCACCCAGACAAGATGACTCTCTCTTTTGGAGGACTGAATGCAATGAGGTATTAGAAGACACAAGTGAGTTTGTGATTTCCCTGAGTTTCATGACTGAGAAAGTAATTCTGAAATAATCCTGTACAGAAAACATAAAATGCTACTAAGCATCTGCATACATGTATACACATGACTTTCAGAGACAGGGAAAATTTACTAAAATGGTCTGACCTATCTCCTATTATCCTGTTATTTTTCAACAACTTTCCAAGCCAGCCAATATAATGTTCCTAATATTTAATATGATTCTATCTTCATTTATGGCTTCCTGGTAGATTTGCACTCCACTTTAAAGGAGCTCTTCCTAAGAGACAGACTCAAAAGGATTATATTTATGCACACAAGGCTTGAAATAAGACGTATCCTAACCTTTAATTATGAATCACCGCCATGGTTTCTGAAAAGCAGCTGAAATCCTGGTGATGTTTTAAGAAGGTAAAATCCTGAGGTTTATTTAAGAGGGTTCTGTTACTTTAAATGTCATATACTGAAAGCCCTTGTTAATAAAGACTGGCACAGGTCACACTGTCAAGGATAAACAATCATTCCTAAATCCTTTGTTTCAGGCTACAGTGAAACCTAATCCCCATGGTGTTCTTGCCTGGCCATGCATGCATGTAGATATGCACCACTTTTATAGTACTAGTGCTTTCTTTCAAGCACGTTGCTCCTGACTGCAAGGCATTTGATTTCTGGTAATTAATCAGCTCATCATACATGCTGTGTTTCTCCCTCAGGCCCAACTCAAGTTAGTGATCCAAATCTGGCCCTGGGAAAAAAGAAACCATTTATGTTCTTAGTGCACAGAATGAAACCCTGATAAACAGTGCTTGGCTAAACATTGAATTCAGATGGCATTATTTTTTTTTTACAAGCTATAAGTCTACGTTTGGAGGGTTTTTTTTGCAAGCTATAAGTCTGTTTTTGGTTCGTAAGCTCTGTTTCTTCTGTCTTCCCCTTTAGAATGGCAAAAAAGCCCTCCAAAACCACCAAATGTGCCCTTAAATGAGACATCAACATCACTGTATTATTTTTGAGGTTTCGTGCTTCAGCATCTGAACTCATTGCCTGAAACATTAGTGTTCATTTTTTAAACCAAACTTTGTCACATGTTTATGTGTCATCCTTTATCTTTGTGTTCTTTCATGTTAGGCTTGTCTGTATAATAACCTTGTTACTGCTAATTTTATCAGATCCAGGAAACAACTTCAGCTTGTGTTGGTAATTCTTCATGCCTAGAGATGTGGCAACCCTCATTCTTTTCAATTACGTACCAATTGGCCTTAACTGCCATTTGAGGAGCCGTGTATTGTTACTAAGGATCCACAAGAGCGTTAGAAAACTTAGCAGGCAAGCTCTCACTTTTTATTTCTTATGATTAAAATAATAACCTGAATGCCTACAAAGGCACCGTGCTCAGCTAGTGAAGACTACTGGCTCCTGCCTCTCCATCAGCTCATGGATTGTGGTGCTGCTCCTCGTTCTGCTAATGCATAAGGATTTTGAGTACTTGCTTCCTGCAGTGATGAGACATACAGCCCTGCCAGCATTATTTCTAGGCTATATTTTTTTGGCACAAACTAAGCTCTTTATGCCGCTTCTTTTCCCTATGGCAAAGGCAAGAAACTGAAAGGAATTATTTCACCTAATAGCTCCTTGCCTCACAGGGCTGTTGTGAGACTTAATTAATTAATGTTTGTAAAGTGCTTTGAGAGACTGGGATAAAAAGGTGCTATATAAGCACTGATACAAGTACAAAATATTGTTATTATTAATTCCCAGTCTGATACAAAGCCACTGAGTGCATGAAAAGTGAACTGTGGTCTCCAGTGCAAAAGTGGAGGTAGTTTGTCCAGCATGAGGAGGGGCATTGCAGTGCATTTTTGTTTGCAGAGACTTGTGTATAGAGATGTCTTTCAGCCATGGGTCAGCTTGACTAAGAATTCTTGCAAAACGAGAAAAAAGGAAAAAAGGTTTTTGAACATTACTACTGTGCTGTTTTTAATTTCTCTGTCTTTTCTTGTTCTAAGCATACCATCCAGATAAGGAAAATAAACCACACTGGGCTACAGATTAAGTCAAATATCAAAATCATTGCATGCTGACCGTGAAAACTCACTCATGCTGAACATTTGTGGGTTATCAGGATCAAAGAGCACTTCAATATTTATCAAAAAGCATAGCCCACCATGGTTTAGTCTTCATTAACCTGGTGTGTATTTGAAGAACTCAATAGAGCTAATGCAGTCCAAGCTAAAGCTGACATTTTTTTGACTTAGGAAAACATTTATCCTCTTGAAGAGATATGTATCAGTTTGTAAATGTTGTGAAAGGGCAGAATAACATAAGGCTCACATATGCTATTGGGTTGTCTGAATGCAATAAGCTTTACAGAACTGAATTATGCTTTGTACATAGAGTCAAGAATGAACTTGTCATTTCTGTAATACCAGTAAAGCTTATTTCACGTATAATGGGACATCCCGCTGTGCATAGATGATACAATTTTTCTAGTTGGATTTAAAAATATTAAAATGAAAAAGAGGCTAAATTAGGCTGTGAAAGCTCGGGTATGTGTGATACCAAGGGTGCACAACCAGCTGTAGGGAGTTTTGGAAATATATGGCATTACTCCCCCTGCTACTTTTGGCTGATTGGGTTTCATGTCTGAACAAGACCTCAAGGAGTTTAGCTCATGTAAAAGACTCTCCCCCTTATACAGAAACGAATATGGATCGTAATGGGTGTTAGTTTTTATTCCCTGGCACTGCCTTTAGCCTTTTCAGTCTGTTCTTACTGTGCAACTAATGCTCATATCCATGATGTTCTGCTAGAAAAGCTTCATTTGAAAACTCGCCATGCTAAAACAGTAAATTAGTATTTCAAAATTAAAAGAAAAGAAAGTATTTATACGTATTGATGAAATAGGATATACAAGTATGTCAGGGAGGGAAACTGAAATGGAGACGATGGCACAGGACCTAGACTCCTGACTCAGTTTTTCTATCAGTTTCTTTTCATAACTTAGACAAGTTGTTTGATTTCCCCAGGCCTCGACAAGGTGTTGTGAATCTTTTTCTTTTTTATCTGTATGAAATAGCAGGAAGTGAAGCAACGGGAGTAGGTATGTGTGACTGAGAGGATCATGAGGGTCAGAACAGATAAAGAGAAATTGGGCATTTGATGCTTAAAGAAAAATAAAAGCCAAATTCCAGTCAACAATTGCTCGTTGGCTGGAGTTCAAGCCAGAGAAGTGTTTCAGGCAAAGGAGTTAGGCACTGTTTACTGCTGATTTGCTCCACATTACTTTCTGAATATCTGTAAATTTTCTTCTCGCAAATAAAGTCTTAATGGCATGAGAAAGTTGGTGAGAACTGTGGACGCCCATTCCAGTGAAAGCTGCATGTCTTTCTAGAGTATCTTTAGAGTTAAAGTGAATCATAGTAGGATCCAGAACTGGTAACCGATTCCTTCACTAGCTCCTCACTGGCTGCTGAATCTCATAACTATTGCATTCTTGTGCTACTTTTTCAACTGGGATAATAAGGACATAACGCACAATGTTTGGAGTGCACGGTCATCACAGATGGAAAGTGAAGCATTACTGTTTACTATTTAAGCATACTTTATATTTAACATGGTTTAACACTGGTTTTTGCGTTTCATTTCCTTGTGGCTGAGGTTCTACTCTCAAATCCTAACAGGAGCCGGTTTAACCAGAGACCGCCAGTAATCTGCAGCCTGTGCAGATTTCCACGTTTTGACTAAAGCCAGATTCTAGGGAGCTGCATAACGCTGTCGTGCCAGAGCGCTTGCATAGCCTGCGTCTGCACTAACACGTTGGCAGCGTGTGCAAGTTGCACCAGACCACTTCATGTCACAGCAATCGGTCAGGTGCTGGGGTAATAAGGCAAAGTAACAGCTCCTCATCCACAGGCTTCCTGCTGGGAAATCGTCCGTTAGTGGGGAGTGGGCTGGGCCACGTGGAAGATGGGAAAGCTCCGTAATTCCATGTATCGTTGAGGAACATGTCAGAACGCTGGTTGGAGACCAACACCCCCCCCCCCCAAAAAAAATAATAAAAAATCTGGGCATTTTGCACCACCTGCAATAGAACCCTGTCAGGGGAAGAGGAGTGAATATCTGGATCTGCCTGCATTTAAATGCAAATTAGAAGGAAAATACCAGCTGCAATGGGAACAGAATAGTGGCCTCTAAAGGTTCAGCGGTTTAGTTTCAATACCTCTCTTGTAACATCAGTGACTTACTTTTCAAAGGACCTGTGCACCTGTAGTTCTTATTGTTCTCTACTGTTTGAATTGTTTATTCCTTCCAAAAATTATTTTACAGTTAGATGTAAATTGCGTCTTTGTACAGAGCTAAAAAGAAAACGGAAAAAAAGTAACAAAAATTATGTTGGGAGAGAAAGAAAGAAAGAGAGTGTTACTGGAAATTTTTAGACCCTTGGTTTGTTCTGGTTTTGAAATAGGGTTCAGCTGGGTTTTCACTACCAAATTAGTTCCTCCATCTCCACAAAAGAGACTGGAAATCTAAGCTGCTTCCTGAGTTAATCAAGTAGAGGAGAAAGCACAACCAGAGTCTTATCTGAGTTTTCCCTCTGGCTTTTCCACCATACCATCCCTTTACTCCATAAACTTCCAGCAAGTTTAAAGGCTCTCCGGCAGCATAAATATAAGTGGGTTGCCTAAGATAAGGGACACTGCATGAAATGGAGAACATGAAAGCAAGCACACATCGAAACAGCCATCTGCTCAGCCTTGGAATAGGAACATTGCAGAGCTCATCTGTGCATTAGTGTTGCCATTTAATGCAGTTCCTAACACAAAAAGTTAATAAAATTCATGGCTGTAGCTGACTCACATTATAATGTCCTTCTAGAAAAAGCCAGTACCATTGCTCTGTGAATCTGTGCACAGAATAATAATATGTACCATAAAGCAAAGTGAAGAGTCTCGGGTTTCTATTGCTGGAGATAGGTGGACTCTGAGTTTACAAGTCAGTTGGAAACCCCTTTCTGGCAGCAGGAAACAACCAGTTTTCCTGAAGCATACCACAGCAGAAGTTGTCCCCCAGCCTGGGAGCCATGTGTTCTCAATATTCAACAACTGTGCCAACAGAGGAAGTATTGAAGAGGAGGTACGGAACAATTGTTATTTACATCACTGGAAAATTGTTAAGAAATGGGATATAAGGTCAATGGAGTCTTAAAACACCTCATCAGCATTATCTGTTTCTACTCTCAGTTATTTTGCACATGGTGGTCCACAATGAAACCTTTCAACATTTACATTTTACCTAAGAGTTCACTTGCTGCATTACTTATTGGTAGAGGTAATGGTAAGCTAAGTTGATGGCACATGGCAAATACCACAGTAAGGGTAATTACTTGCAAATAGATGCTGTGAGGCTGTTAAGAGCAACCATTGTATACAAATAGCACAGTTTAATAGCTTACCCTACAAATCATTGCAGTCATTTTAAAACTGTCATTCTACAGAGAAATATTATTTCTATAGGCTGGTTCTCATTCTAAAGCCTTTAAGGCATGTATTTGCTAAGTAAGAGCTACTTCCACTTCATTTACATTATTAAATTAGTTTTCTCAAACAAATATTGTCAGTAGTATTAGTAAGCAGTTCTTGTTTCATTTACTGAAGATGGAGCCGTGAAATCTCTGAAGGAAAAATTAGAGTGTTTTAAGATATGCAAAAATTTGGAGGGCACAATCCGTTGCATCAACTATATTCTTGGCTGCTGTAAAGTGATGTTTTCCCATAGACTTCCAGAGAAGTGTCATACTTTACACAGAGAGATAAGATTCCAGAAGTCTCTAAGTACAGAAAGATTGCAAAACAATGTATTTCACGGTTCACAAAATCCTTTAAGATGTACTTTGCTTAAGATATTTAGAGAACAAAGTATTTAACTGCAAGATATATTAAGTAAGTGTTCCAAACATATGAAAGAGAACTGCAAAATGCTGGAATCTGTCAGATTTGGGGGACTGATAGGCTTTGTGCATGTCTGTGTGTGCATGCATGCCTACGCTTGTGACGTCTTTGATTCAACTGCCAATGTAATTAACACGCTACCGTGGGAGATGGGGGTGGTGCTTATTTTCCGAATCACAAACTCCTTGTTGTTGAGCCCAGGACTGTCTCAGCTGGGTGTTTTTAAACATCTCATACTGAACTATTTTATTTGGCATAAATAAGTAAATAATGTGTAAAAGAGGGGTTCTGACCACACACTTCCTTCTTAGATGAGTTCCAAATGTCGAGGACATTGGGCTTGGACAGGAAGGGTATCTTGCATTGCCATGCCCAAATCTTTTTCGTGTATTTTCTCCTAAACGGCTCAGGGACCATTAATTGACGATCAAAGGCTCCTTAGTGCTTAAATTCTGTTTGAAAATGAAACTCAGGCTCCTAAGATGCTTGGAACCTTTGGAAAATGTGATTCTTTGCAAGGATTTATGCTCATGCACAGTAGCCCACACGTGGAGTCCAAGCACTGCCACAGGAAGACACAGGAATGGGAGTTTACAGAGGCATTTAATTGCTGCTGGATCTTGGGTTACATGAAACAAGGTTGAAATCACAGTCCGAGTGACACCTGTAGCAAAACTCTCAACAATCTTTAGATTTCACTGAAGGATGTGGGATGGAATTACAGGGGAAAATACAGATACGTATACATATCAGATACATTCATGGGCTGCAGCTAAATTCTTTCTTAGCGTAACACAAATAAATGAATTTGGCTCAAATAAAATGATTGTTGACAAGTGCTTGTAACCCTGTCAGCGGAGGATTTTTTTTTCTGAGTTTAGTATATTAGTGTTTGCTACAAAACCTGAGGAAGTAAGAGATCCAGGTTCCCTTTCTTCCTGTCTCAAGCAAATTGAATCTATATCTGTCATCGGTCACTAGCTGCTGGACTGGATAACAGCTCTTGTTGGCTTCTATTTAAAAGTGCAGGACAAAACGCTGTGAAAATACAATAAATGGGAGCCACTTTTGAAATTAGCATTAATTGAGAAGTAAAGGATAACAAAAAGAAAGCCCAGTGGAGACTTTTACTTACTTGAACTAAATTCTCTATTACAGAAATTTTTCATTATCGTGATTTTTATCCTCACAGCTAAGAATGGTGAGTCTGATAGAAATCTAAAAAAACATTCATGGAACAGAACATGCATAAGTTTGTATTCCGCGAGTAGAGCTTAGATGTGACAGGGCTGAAGAAATTGCTGCAAATCAATATAATACAGAATCTAAACATGCAAATATATTAAACAGATGCGACTACTAATTAATGAGTTAAACTGAAAAGAGAGACCTGAAGGTTATTCCTACTTGTAAACAGTCTCCAACATAACTAGCAAATGAAGAACGTTTAATCTTTTCTCTCCCCACTGTGTAGCGGTGCCGACTAATCCGCCACTGATGCGTCGTACTTGGCTCTCCGTCTGCTACATACTCAAAGTTTTTGCCACTATCTTCTTGCTTAAAAGACGCACAGAAGTTTATACATCAGTGCAAACAATGTTTAAATGTGCCCGGCTAATCACTGAAGGCATTGTCACAGAACAGAGGAGCGATGCAGACATATCAGATGCTCTGGCAACAGTAGCATAATCCAATCATTCATTAACATAAATTAAAGCTACAATGCTGCAGGCCTAAGAATTGAAAAAAAGTTGGAAATCTGGAAGTTAAAAGGACCTGGGTTTGCAGGGAACTTTCAAAGCATTGTCCTACACAAACCCTGCCTGCCTTAGCCAATGGACAGGGAATTTCATTTACCTAAAAATGGAGGCTTTGAAGAAGCTGATTAACACAGAGTTCAGCCTGCTGTTATGGGCTAATGAAGTGATTAGATCAAGCCTCTGTTTTGAGACGGAAAAAATAAGGTAGTAGCACCTTCTCACATCATTTATTTTGTAGTAGTCTGTAGTTTTCCCTTCTGTGTTGACTGCTAGTTGTTGTGGGCTTTCTGAAACACTGAAAAGCGGTGCAGAGTGACTGAAAGGCGAGTTTGTACTTAAAGAATAGAAACGCCTCTTTTCACGGTGCCACATGTATCCAGTTTGGGGGGGATGGTGTGTTTCTCTGTCTCCAAGATGTGCTGTATCTTCAGTCACACAAGAACTATGGCAGCAAATTTTTGTAGCACGTGAAGTGGGTTGTACAGAGGGATTTCACTCACTTGCGCAGAGTGAAATTTTCTGCATCCTTGTGCCATAGGAAGTTTCTATGCTATCTGAAATAATCAAATCCTCTTGCAATCATCAACCTATACGAAACACAAAATTCTAATTTAGAACCAAATGACAGAAGAAGCATTCACATTTTGAAGAATAAACTGACTGTATGGATTTCATAAACTTATTAAATTTTATATATTTTATTTAGAAGATGCTTAATCAATTAATTGTACCAAATTCTACTTTTCATTCTCAAGAAGAATCCAATATTTCATTATGTTATTACACACAGCATCTAAATACATCAAACACCTACATTTAGTCTCTTAGATACAAAGGTGGCTCTCTTGATTAGCCAGAATTGATGGCACTTCTCTGTTTGCTGATATAGCAATATCTGTGTTTTCATCTATTTCTGATTTCAGCCTCCTTTTATTTGCCACTCCAATGAACCCATTACCTTCAAAATACCATATTTGAAATCATACAGGAAAATCAAGTATGCATGCAGTTATTCATGGACTTTTTGGGAAGATAGCGATGTTTCTCAATGAAAGTTTATAAATACTTTAACCCTAGTCTGTGCGTCTTAATACAATTTAAAGTGTTAACTGAGATTTATAGAACTTTAATTTTTGGCTACTATACCTACTTTCATGTTTGTAACAGCTCTTGAACTTTGCTGAATGATTTGAAGTCACTGTCTCAACATATACTGTCTTTTTGCCTTCCTGTCGCTCATCTTATTGGACCTTACGAATATTTGAACAGCGTCCCTCGGGTTGCACTCAATCAAATTAATACTTTTCAATCTAGCATATATGCTTCAAGAGATTTCTTCAGCTCTTTTCATAATCATAAACTGAAAAAAAAAAAAAGAAAAAAAAGAAAAAAAGAAAAGAACCTTCCTGGATGGGGAGCTCAGGTTTCTGTGCCTTCTAGTTGGGAATCACAGCTTCGCTCTGTGCTTGACCTAGAAGGAGTATTCAATAGTAGAGAAAGCCTATATTTGCCTTTCCCAGTAGTACGTGGGAATTTCCTTCCCTTTGTTAGAGAATGCACTATATAACATTTGACTGCAGTAACTTGTTTGACAGACTCAGCTTTTATGATCGTTGGCATTCTGTTATTGTTAAAGAGGAAGCTTAGCCTGACTCCAAAGCGGAGTGGCCTAGAGCCTGACTTTGGATGTGCCTTGTAGAGAAGACAGAGATTTTGAGAAGAAAGCACTGCCTCTCCTGGCAGTGTGCTTGGGCAGCATTTCAGTTTTGGTGACAGGAAAAAGAACTACTGTTAATAAAATAAGTTTTTTTCAAGATGACTCTCTGTCTAATCGTTCCTTATATGTTTGTGATCTAAATACTGATCTAACCTGACTCTGCACGGTTATCATTTGAAAAATTGCCCAGATGCAAAATCATATGTATTTAGGAAGTGATAAAATGCAGTACACTTAAGTGTCTAGTGTAAGACAAAATCTGCAAAAAACCTCTTAGCCATGGGATTTATTAATGATTATTCCAAGTATGTGTTACCTACAGAAACAACACTATGAGCTACTCAGTACAAAATGAACAAACAATCTAAAGGAAAATGTAATGATTAATAATGATAATAGCTTTAGCATAGGTATCTCCTTTTCCCTGTCTTTTTGCCTTACAAAGACATAGTGTTTCATAGCTCCCAACAGCTTGAGGCTGACCAGCTGCATGTACAATACTTCTAAGCAGTTAAACATTTAAACTACCCTGTTGTTTCTTCTAGATTCTCAGCTGCCTGGGATTCCCATTTTCAGATATTAGCCCATAATTCTGATCTTGAATCTGTCTAATAGTGATGCAGTCCCCAGACCTTTTTCCCCAAAGATTTAGGATACATTTTTTTTTTCCTAGGCTTATAATTTTCCTGGAGCAAGACATCAGTACTTCAACAGGAAGGTAATAAAACATTTCTGAACATTAGAAACAGCAGTCTCCCCTGTAATAGGTCCCTATTTATTTTTAACAGAATCAATAGCTGTTTGCTAGTAATTGCATGCTGCAGTCTGTAAGTAAGGTAAGATTGAGAGCATGCAGCTCTCTCACGATTCAGGTATAGTAATCTGATGAAGTCTGTGGCTACTTTCTATGAAATCCAGAGTAGCAGCTCTTTCAGCAGGTTCATAAGAGTGACCCCTTTCCAGATGGCTCCATATATCCCTTATGAAATCCATCAATACAGTAAACTTCCTTTGCCTAACCTCTGCATTGATTGAAGTTAAGTACTGCATTTGCTAGTAGAACTCAATGAAGCTAATAATCACACAAGTGCAACTCAATGTTTCCTATTCAACTGACTTCAAAATACCTGAATATCATGATAATTGGTCTTCAGTGGAGTATATTTCTATCTTCATCTTAGAAGAGGATGAAGTATCCCCTTTTATACTCAAGTAACTCTCACTCATCATACACAAGTAGATCATGAAAGATTTATACTAGCCAGTTGTTTTCTTTTATGAAGAGGACGCTCGAATTAAGTGTCTTTGAATCTTGGCCTAACTCTTCCTCTCCAGCTTCTCTACAATACACAGTTGCTTTGGCATGACTGTTAGTGAATTCTATGCAAAATACTGGTTTAATTATGTTTTTTTTTCCCCCCAGAATAACATTACTACCAAAGTTGGAGCATAATCTCTGAATGGAATTTGACTTTAATCAACATTAAAATCTAAAAGACAGAAAGGCACAGTACCATCAGCTTACAAGGCTTTTGCTTTTAGGATAGCAGTCACGTTATTCATTCTTATTCTAATAAGATGTTCCCTTGAGAGGTGTTGGGCTATATGTAGCCCTGATTAAAATGCTGTTACTGGAAGGAACTGCCTAAAGATGTACAGTTCTCAATTCTGGCAGAATTTTATTTATTTTGACTTTTAATAGGAGGAAAAATCTACCTGCACTTGGGGTTTTATTACTTCAGATGCAATAGATCTATAGAGGCTATGCAATGGAATCCCTAAAAGAATGTTCGTAACATGGAAGACAGTGCAAACTAAATGACTCGTAACACCACTTTGTACCTTGCATGGAAGTATCAAAGGGGGTTTATGGGCACCCCTAGGATGCATATTCTGTGTTACATGAAGTGATGTAACGTCTTGGAGAATCTGTCAAGGCAGCACATGTTAAAAGCAAAGCTGTGCTGGGAAAAAGAGCACAGAACAAACTTAAGGATTAAACAGGAACAAAACTTCTGTGAGCTGTGGAGCAATATATCACTGTAGGCCTTCGAGTTTCTATCTTCCGTTGGTGAAAAATGAGTCAAGAACATTGCAAATATCCTAAGTTCATTTTAATTAGATTTATCTATTTAAACAGAAGAAAACACCTCCAGCAGCAGATCAAATCCTAATGAAAATTGTTCTACTTTGAAAGAAGCTGTGCAAAGTCCTTCATACAATGCCATTGGCCTTTTAAAATACATTCCAAATGAAAGGTAAAAAACTCAGGGTTTTTGGATAGTCAGATTCATATTTATGAAGTGAATATTTTATATATTTATCTAGCTAGTCTATAACATAAGCTTGCATGCACAGGAACAAGGAATGTGCTTAACACACTAATTCAGAGAGTGACAGAGCCACTGACTCCTGGGTCAAGCACAGATGTTTTGCTACCAATGCCAGCTGCTACGTGCTTCTAGAGAAAGAAGGATTCTTTTTAATGAGACGCAACACGTGCGCGTCAGCTTACATGACATCACATGAGATCAATCAGGTAAAACTGCAAGTACCTAATTGAAGCTATTTCACAGTGTCCCAAATTTAAAGGAATGGCTTACCAGAAGAGAAGCAGCATTTAAAAGTTATTCTTGATGGCATAAGACAAGTCTATAATGATTAAGTTAAATTTAAAGATCATATTATACCATAATAGCATTTTTTTAATGAAAGGGTGATGACAAGGTATTGCAGGGGGAACGCTTTTCCGGTAACCCCCTTGTATTTCCTTATCTTTGGAATCTGCTTCCTTCCTTGCTCTGACAAAGGCCAAGTGTTGAATTCTAAGGAGTGTGAAAAAGTCTTTTTTTCTTCATTTTCAAGGAGAAATAAGATCATAGCTCAAATTGCAGGAAATGTGTGGTTTCCTTTCCTTTTTGGAAAGTTTTATTTTTCTTGGTTTTGTTAAGTGATTTTAATTATAGTTTGTTATATATCAATCGAGGTTTTTCTATTTACATAAAAATTCAGGTACTGCAACTTATGAATGAAAAAAACCCCAATTTATCAGCAAAAGGAAGCCTGACACAGAGTCATCATTCCTTTTACATACTGTTAATGATGCTTCAAATAAAAAAAAATCCCAACAACAAAACACAAAGGCTCTTTTTTAGCAAAGAAATAAATTTGGGTGGTGCTGTGCCAGCAACGTATCTGCAGCACCGTTCTCGGTGAAGAACTATTCAAGTCTGGACATAATAAACCACTCTATCTCTTCTGGATAATGATTTTCCCACGTAAAAATCCTCTTTCATATTTCAACCACAGGCAATCAAGTGCCAGTTTAATACCATGGTGTCTGTCGTCACGTCATCATAGTTATTTGCTCTAGTGTCAGCTGTTTCACCAGAAGTTCCAACCCACAGCCTTTCACTTGCTGCCTCTCGTGTTACTTGGAGTGATGCTGGTCCCAATGCCATTCAAAACCAGCAAAAGTGCATAGGAATTCCAGAAACAAAAAAAACCCCAAATGTAAATTGTCCCAACACTAATAAAGCTACTAACAAAAGCTTTACTAAATTTCTTTGTAAACAAAAGTTTACTTACTGTTGCTTGGAACAAACTTGAGAATATAATGGGTAGGAAAAAGACGGGAAACTGGAGTAGCTGCAGTGTTGCGCTACTCTACTTGCTAATCTGGCAACAGAACTTCATTAGAATTCCGTATAACAGCACATCTATTTAGCACCCGTATTACAACAAAAGTGTTACTGCACTATGCTTTTCTGACATCCAGCAAATACCACAGTTGTATTAGAAAGATGAACATGAATATTCAAATGATGAACAACAATAAAAACTGAACAGTAACATAACTAACTAGAAAAGTTAGCCAAAGAGCAGGGGAGAAAGTGAAATGTCTTAACTCAGTGCTTTCAGAACTTCAGGATTTTTTTAAAGGGTTTTTAACCTGTCACTCTGAATGGTATAATCAGTTTTCACATTCTCATGAAATTTTGAAATTTAACTGCAACGCCATTATTACGTAACGAAACCGAAATTAATCAAAGGTAATTTGATTTTTCCAACTGGTTTCACTTGGAAGTTCATTGCTATTTGGTAGCCTTTCAAGTACTCAGGTGCCCTAAAGGTGCCCGATTTGCAGAATATCATAAAATGTTCACTGAGCAAGCCATATTCCTTTGTAAGCCTCAGATTTGGATGACTGTAGTGTATTTATACACCTGGAAGTACAAAAAAGGAAATGTTTTGTGCAAACATTCCAATGATTACAGTTCCAATGGTCAGGTTTAAACTGTAAGTATTTATGTATATATTTGTACCGGGTTTTGAAGAAAACAGTATCTTTTTCAATGTTTATATCCTGGGAAATATATTTCAGACTAGCCATGTTTCAAAGCAATGTATAATTAAAAGGATACTGATTTTGGCTGCGTAGCTCTTTTAATACTTACAATATCCTGGCTTTTATCCATTCCACTTTAATATATGCTAATGAAATAACAAGGATAAGAATAAAATCATTTTAGGTAACAGTATTCATTTATTGATTTAAAGCTATTCTCTTCAGTTAAAATACTGCAACCTCAACAAACTAGAGTGTGTCAAAAGCAAAGCTATATGTCAAAAGCACTAACATTAAAAGCTATATTCAGTCACAGGGCTTTTTGCATATAAAATACATTTTTAGACGTGTTGAACAGCCATGGTGTGGACAAGTAACAGAGGCATGAGCATCATATTTCTTTCTTATTTAAATTTTCAAAGCCAAGCATGTACCTTGTCGAAGGTATTTAAACGAAAAAAACCCCAACAACCAACCCTGTGATGAGAATATTACAGTGAGTTAATTAGATTTAGCTTGTGTAATAGCTTAAACATCAGTGCACTCTGATAGCGTTGCTCTTTCACTCACTGAATTTCAAAGCAGCAAGTGGAGGTAAATCTAGATCTGTTTCTTCCATTTGGCCTGGAGGAGAACCTCCATCAAGCACAGTCAGATGGGCTCGTGCCATCCAATGGCAGAGCTCTAAGACTGCCCCACAGGGTGCAGCGGCCCAGTGAAAGGCCGGGCAGTCCATTAACAATATTTGAGACCAAAGGCATGCACCAGGGTAGGAAAATATCCCTGAGAGGGCAGAGGTGTTTGTGTTATTGCTCAGGTTACAACTTCCATTCCATTTCTGACACAGCCTCCATCCCAGCCTTCAATCTCTAATTCTTCTCACCATACTAAAATTACATTTCTGAAGATCAGGATCCAAAAGCTGTCATATAGGTGCATGTGAAACATATAGATTAATGTGCCATATAATAGTGGACAGAAAAAAGAACTCCCTAATCACCTGGGCTGAATGAACGAAGGAAGACATATTTGCTTGCCATCTGTTAATGTAAATGGTGCAGATAATTTAACAGTATTAGACCTGAATCATCATGCTATTATTCCAGTTTTACATCACTGTGAAACTGGAGGTGAATCATTAATATCAATGAAATTATACTGGTGTCAGCCATGGAGTAATCTGCAGAGGGGATCAGGTTCATTAATTTTAATAATTTATGATACAGTGTAGGCTACACAATTTTACTAAATCTACTTTTATTTAATGTGACCCACTGATCCTTGCATGTATTACAAATCATCCAGTGTATTTGATATGTCTATTATAAGCAGTTTCTGAGGAAGCATGACTTTTTAGCAGAGTGTACTAACTTCTGAATTTATCTGGGAAGACTGCTGACCTGATCCTCGAAATGTTAACCAAAGTGGTAGCTTCTAGGCAATGAAGATATCACCATGAAAAGATGAACTTTTCAAGCTGCAATGGTAGTTTGAAATGTGAATGTAGAGCACCATGTAATGCGTCAAATTCAATAAGTATAAATTAAATGCAATAGGTGGAGCCCCTAAGCAATCACCAATTTAATTCTTCATTTACCAAAACATATGAATCAAATTTTTATGTGATATTTTTATCTTTCATTCTTTACAAAATAAAAGTGAATGAAATTTGCTTTGATTTGTAATGCTTCACTGGTATTAGTGTAATCTTATAAGCAACATTAAATAAATTATATAAAAAGAGTAATAATAAATTGAAAGTTGTAGAACTTTTTAACTTTATCTATGGATTAATAATAGGAAAAATTGCAGTAAGATGTTATAGTCATGCCTTTCAAATTGACTTTATTGTAGAAACTACTAAATTTTTTCTTAATTGTTGATGATAATTGATTGACGATAATGATGATTTTCTTAGCTGATGGTTTTGAACTACCTGGTAAGATCCTCATGTGATAGATTTTGACATCTCTCCACTGATCCAGTAAAGATACACTAATTTGCACTAGTACAAGGTCTGCCAGACATTTTTATTAATAACTTTGGTTTGATTTCTAAACTCAATTATTCTACAAAGGATTATCTGTTCCTGTAAAAAGGAATGGAAAAACCTGTTTAATTTGAACCGATGATTATTGTTGTAATCAAATTCTGCCTCCATACCAGTTCAAATTCAGAGAAAAAGCCACTGCAAGTCCTTGAAGTTGCACATCAATTTCAGGAAGTTTCGTCCTTTGGAATTTTATTTAGTATATTCCATTTTCCTTTTTTTTGCAATAATTTATCTGTACAGAAGGAGAAATTGTGAAAAGATCTAAAAAGATGCAGATTTGTTAAAGGGAGGACAGATAACAAAGGTGTACAGTAGAAAGAAAGGAAGACAGAAAATGAAGTGATTTGGCAACAAAATAGCACATGGAGAAAGAACTAGTAACTTAAGAAGAAAGGAAAAGATAAAACACAACTTATGCTCCTTGTTTGTACATACATAAAGTAAAAAAATAAATTCATAGGGCATTTGTCCCTCTGGAATCACTCTTGTAATTTGTCAAACTTTTATCAGTACCAGCACAATTGAAGTTCAGAGAATCACATGTGAGGAGGAGCCACGGCGTGTCTCAAGGGTAACCCATATAATGGCTGAGAGGAAACCCAAGAAACTTTCCTACTTCTTTCCACTTCTTTTTTGTCCTGTGCTGGGTCTCTGTGTCTGCGTGGACTCTAAGCTTCCTAGTATGTGCCATGAAAGAAAGAGGAGTGCATGATCTTCTAATACCTGAAACACACTGCAGAGCTGCAGCAGTGTATGTGGGGAAATTGTTCATCTTCTCCTTCGGCAGTGCTGCTGCGCTTTATGGATTTGGTGCGCTTTCCTGCACCAGGCAGAATTTGCCTCTCAGCAGAAGGGCACTGTGCATGCTATTCAGAATTGGCTTTTATGAGTTCAGACATGTTGAATGCCCGTTCACCAGATTTCTGATTATTTACTTGCGGCTTTGCTGAGTAGCATCGTTTACTTCAGGCCTGTAAGTCTGAAAATCAGACCTGTAAATCAGAGCTCTATGTTATACATAAGTATTTTTGAGGTAGTAATAAATGAACTGCAGAAAGGCCCAAATAAATATCTGAAAATCTGGAAACTTTCCCCACAGGTGTATGCCTGAACAGAAGCTTGAAATCTCACAAAATATTGGCCTTCCCAATTTTCTGTCTACATGTTTCAAATATAGAACTAGTCAATTCATTTGTGATATTCCATTGCTGTTACTGCTAATATAGATCAAGAATTTTTTAACTCTCTCCATTCTTATTAGACATGAGAGGTCCCCTTTTACTTTTCCTCTTCTTACAGTTTAAAATGTATGTTTAAAAAGAAAGTCTGAAAAGCTAAAACAGAACAAAATTTTTGAATTATTGAGGCTGAAAAACAGGAAAATTAAAACCAACTCTTTAGAAAATAACTTTACTTCATGTTTTCTGTTTAAAAACGTTTCAAGCTCTGTTTATCACTTTTGTTATGCCTCTAATATCCTTCAAATTATTTGCTTGTGAATTTTTTAGTAAGAGATCTCATCTAGGCATCTGTCCTTTTGCTTAAAAAGTCAAAAGGTTAAGGGTATTTTTTGTGTCTGTATGATACACTGTCCAAGTTAAACAAACAGATAAAAAGTAGACAACCCAAAAAAGGCACACATTGCTGTTCAGGGAGATTTTTATTTTATACAGATTGGTTAATCCATCCATAAATTTAGACAGAATGGAGGTGCTCTCATTCAGTGTATGATGATTTACATAATAAGCATAAGTCTGAAAAGCCATTACAGCTTGAAGTTTATTTCTTAGCACCTCCAGGGATCTTAAATACCTTTTAAAAGACTTTTTTTTTTTTTTTAATTGAAGAAAATTACACAGCTGATACCAGGAATTTATCCCGTTAGGTCTTGTGTCTGATAAATATTTAGACATTACTGCAGTCCTAGCGTCTTGGGATATCACCTTACCCAGAGCAGTCTCTGATTCACTTTCCGTCTTGTTTGGTACTGTTAACATCAGCACACGAGAGGGTAGAAGCTGAGGAACCAGAGCCCTGTGAACACAATTAATCAGGAGAGTATCTACAGAGTAACTAAAGACTATGATTTTAATCAGTAGGAAACTTGACAGAAAACCTTGCTTCAGCTTCCTTCCAGACCAACAAAGTACAGATCATATATGTATTGCTTAAGTTAAAACTGCATTTGTAATTCAGCGTTAATAGCTACCTAAAACTGTGTATGAGAACCAAATCAATGCCCAGCTGCTCTTTCAAGGCTGTGGAAGCGTCGAACGACTTCCCTTCACACCATATTGAAGATGCTCATCACCTCTGCATCCCTGTATCCCGAGCATGAAGGCATAATCTTCTGTACCTGAGCTTGAAAATGCAGTTAGTTAGTTGCTCGGCAATAAGTAGGTGGCAAATACAGAAAGTGAACTCAAAAGATAAGAGTCTGGATGGAGTACCTGTAGTGCGCTGGAATTTTACAGCCATCTACCCTCTTCCCACCCTGGGGAAAGCTCCTGTCCTTGCAGCTGAACCATCGGAAGAGATGGATGTGTGTCTATGCTTCTGCCTCTCCAGTGCACAGCTGGGTGCCCTAGTGCACATCCATCCTCATCAGTCGTTGAAGCTAATACAAAATAAGCTCAAACATGCTTAATTATCAGCAGATGGCAGCTAACTTTTTCTGTCTTAAAGCTACTGGTGCAGGTGAACATTTCCCTGAATACAAGCATTCTGTATTTCTGCAGTGGATCTTTCTGGAACTCTCTTTCTTATATCAGATACAAACTGTTTAGGTGAGTATCAGGTTAGTATTCATGCGGTTATTACTCCATGGCTTCGATATACTCAGGTACACCCAGCTGCTTCAGTACCCTTTTAATGTAATAGGTTTATCTCCAAGATTTTTCCTTATTATTTGGATGCCACTTCAGTTAGCTTCTCAGAATAACAGGGTAGTTACCGTCACTGTCTTGTTTATGCTGTGGAATCATTACAAATACTGCTTTACACCCTTTCTGTGCTTTGGCTGATGCCTGCAATTATAGGGACAGAATGACATTTAGCAATATATCTTGCACCCTGGCACATTTAATTAGTGTGTCAAACTTGTGCTTGTACTTCTATTTCTATTTCTAAAGCAGAAGCACTTTGCTCATAGTTTGGTGTCAGGATGCATGAAACCTCCTTGGCATAATGTGAATTAGAACCAGCAGCAAAATGAATGAATGATTAGCATTGGGCATGGATCCAGTGTTTGACATTCCACTCATTAGAAAGTCTACTCTAATTAACGTAATTGGAATCTACTGGGTGTGCCATTGATGGATTTGCTTGTCACCACAATTTTGTTTTATGTTCCATCAAACTCATTGGTGAAAACATGATGTATGCTGAGATTACCTTGTAGAGACCCAGTTCTTCAGAGGGATCTGCAAATTACAGCCTCTTGCTCCCACACGGGGACTTAATGAAGTCAATGGAGGCAGGGTGCATGCTAGCGAACCCCCTTGCATGATAATTATTTTCTCATAGTCCGTATGAGTTATACGTAACAGACACAAAACTTTGCATTTATCTGGCACCTGGGGATTTCAAATGATCTCCTAAACACTGAGGAATCAATTGAGCCACTTTTCCTGACGTTAGTAGCACCTTTTCCTAGAAGGGGTCACTGGAAGTACTCGATAAACTTATTGGGGCTACTCAATACATTGTCAGAATCTGGCTGTAATTAAGTGAGCCTTGTAAAATCACTGTTATAAATAAAATGATATGCATTTTCTGACCGGTGTACAGGGAATCTGATATTTCCATAGCCGTACAATAAATGATTAACAAAACCAGAATGAGACCAAGGACTCTCTTGAATGAAAACCGGGCCTGCAAGTTGCCACGGAAATCATTAGAACTACTAACTTACTTGAAGGATTTTATTCTTTTATCTGTAACCCTGTCACAGCCATCTCAGCTGCAGCCAGACATTTCACAAAGAACTTTTGCGTTTCAACTCAAAGGTGTACACCTGTGCCGACTTTCCATCTTCTTTATAGGCATATACATATTTCATTAGATCAGGGCGCTCATAATGGTGGGCAAATAATCTATTCTTGGTCTGGAAAATAGCATTGATATTAAATGTAAATGGGAGGTTTGATTTCCATTACACTTTTCTGGTCTAAGTCATAGAATTCTGTAAACAGAATGAAAAAAGACATACTTTAAGCTTTTAAAGCATGAAATGGTTAAGTGGATACTGGTGGAAGGAAAATTTACATGATGGGGAAGACATATAGACAAAGCTAAGTCCCTTTTATTAATATAAAATCTGTGGTCATACTTGGAATGAAACACATATCCCCAGAGAAGTTTAAAGAATACATGCAGCAAGAAAAATGCCATTGTTACCTCATGAATAATGGGCTTCGGTAGATATCATGACAATAAGTATATTTTAGGAAACAGTATTGTTTATAGTAGTCTGTTGAAAGAGTAAAAGGATTTAACATTTCATTTACATTGTCTATTTTTTCTTATAGCTTTCTAAAAACAGGTCTGTAGCTTTTCTACAGAAATTTCATGAGAACAGAAATACTCTTGTCATCGGTTGTTGTGGTTATTAATATGGAACTGTGGAAAATTTCCTCTTACCTAAACTGAATTCTGTGAAACTAATTTACATTTATTTAAAATCTAGTGAAGACTTACAGATGTTGTGATGAGCAAGAGAAGTTAGAGTGGTATCTGAAGATGTCACTAGAAAATGAGGTAGGAGTTTCTATTTACCTTTGTGATTTATAAGCCACTGTTTAAGACTGTCTGAATTAAAAAAAAAATTGCAACAATCATTACAAAATAAAAATGGCCTCTCTTTTAATCTCAGTCCAAATACATTTAAAAGAAAATAGTGCAAGTATTTATACGGTGCCTGCCTCTAGAATTCCTAAAGGATTTCAGTTTAAATGAATGTAAAAATGTCTTCTCAATAAAAAAACCTTACTAATTTTTTGCTCACACTGAAGTGTGTGCACATCTGAGGCAGTTTGTGGTAGCGAGTCACCACATAGCTAATTCTCCATGTTGGAGAATGCCCAATTTGGTTGGAATTATTAGCTAGTTCTGCTGGAAAGTTAAGGTTTTGGTGGACTACAGTGAGAAACTCAAAACTAAATAGAAGAAAAGAGGACAAAGCATTTTCCGATAGGGTTTACATTTCATTGAATGTAGGTGAATAGGCAAAAATGCTCAAATTGATGAGGAAATGTGACAAGTATAGTTTTAATAACTTAAATTGGGGGTTTGGTGTCTCAGTAAAAAGGTGGCATCTTCTAAATAGCTTTCATGCATCAAATAAAATTCACCCTTTTAAGTTTCAGGAAAACTGAGGGCACTGAACTTAAGCTTTGATATGCATTTTGCATCTTCCAGTGGTGACTCACAAAACTTTTCCTTTACTGGGCATCTACGACATAATGCATTATTTCAGGCAATTGAGAAACTAGACAGAAAAAGGAAATAACCCATACATTGGCCTGGAAATGCAAATCCAGAAAATTGTAAATATAAAAGCATTTTGTTCTAAAAAGTCATTTTCCAAGTCTATGCTAGAAGACTAAACAGGAAAAAAAAATCACAAAAAAGAAGCACAAGTTGATCTTAAAAAAAAAAATGCAGCCAATTAAGATAATTACCCAAGAAAAGTACTTTTATTTTGCAAGTATCTATCTGCATGTCTCTCTGGAAGTCTGCATCTTCTGAACTTAAATGTGTTTTGCAATCTGTTTGTATGTTTTTTTTACTTGGAGCATATTTGTAAAGAGCACAAAGTTGCTTTTCCTCTTTAATTTCTTGTCATACACAGCTTGTTTCTGCATAATGTGTGAATTACAAAAGAGTCCTAGGTCTGGATCAACTAAAGATCCATTGCAATCGTTTGCTTAATGACCTATTGAGCGGCTCCCACATTTTTCAAAGTTTGTGAAGACTTTCTCCTTAGGAGCATTTTTCTGGTAGGATTAAGCTCATGTTCTCTCTGCCATGAAGAAGGTGATGTCCATTTTTCTAGAGCTACTGAAATAATACAATCACCCACTGTTGGGAGACAGTTCCATCTCTTTCTCAGGAAAGATACTTCAATTTTTCAATATCAAAAGGGATTTGATCTGGAATTTTACTTTGGTCCCCATCAGTACGGGATATTTTGAGCACACTTATGGATCTACCAATGTGCAAGTATTTAGCAGGTAGTGCAACACAGAAGAGCAGCGTGTTGCATTTTTTAAAAAAATTATTCTGTGAACATTTTAAACTTAGAAATTGTCCTGAATCTTGCTAGACGTACATTAGAGGTAGTATCTGAGATTTGTATACTGAGACTGTATATAGTTTAGGTTTTTTTAGCTAATGCCACTGTTAAAGAGAGACTGTTGAAATGGGCTACACTTTCGGGACAGCAGAAACCCAGACAATGGCATTCATCACCCCAGCACCAACGTTCATAGGGCTTATCTGTGCCTTATCCAAAGGAGATTTAGACCATTTTTAAAGTGTTAGATTTTCCACATAGTAGCAAGAACTGGGAATCTCAATGCCTTAAAATGTACAAAAGCAACCAATCATGCTGATTAGGGAGTGAGTAGAAATAGCCTGAGAAGTTTGGAGTACAATAAGGATCTGTGCTCTTTATTGATAGTTCTTCCTAGATTACTTTTTCCTATTTGTACTAAGAAACACAAAGAAAAATAACAGAACCTCACCTGGCATTTTATATAAGGTATAAATATATATATATACACGTCATATATAAATCTTAGCCTGGCAGTTCATATAATATATATAAAAAAGATTTCTTTTAGTAGGTTAGTCTTATGAAAGACATCATGTTCCCTTAAAGTCCCCTGTGGATATATGTCATTCCTGCATTCCTTCATACACAGTGATTCCAGATTACCTGTAAAGAGTACTTCTTTTAAAATTAACCTTCTATTAACTTGTTAAAATATAATGATTAAACTTTAATTAATAACTTGTAACCATAATTCATTAAGCTCATAGTTCTAATCCAATTGTGGAATTTAATCTTTCTTGCTTGTAAGCAAGACACAGTGGGTAAAATTTATCCTGACATTTTATATATGTATAAATAATAATAAATGGGTGTAACTTGGTCTTTTTTTTACAGCGTTTCACAGCCCTTTTCTTTTCTACTCTTATAGTGCCCCCCCCAAAAAAAAAAAAAGAAACAAAAGACTTATTCACAGATTCATAGAAAACAGATATCAAGGTCACATGGCTAGAATTCAGAAGTTAGCCTTGAGCAGGGATAGGGGTTTAAATAAGTTGGCGTCAATGAAAAATGCGGTTTCACAGCACCAGCACCTCATTCCAATCTCACAAATTCTGGCTTCACGACACTGTAATTCTTGATTTATACTGGACCCATAAGATCCGCTACGTTCTGAATCCGTGTCTATTTTAAGCCTATCTTGTAACCAAACTGCCACACAAATGGGACCATTTCTTTTCCCAAGTATCATAAATTCAATTTCTGCTGCCCTAGACAGCCTTTTTTTTATGAACATGACTAGTAACCATTTTTATATTTTTTTCAATCTTTGCTTAATATGTTTCAAGTTAACGTGTTCCAATTTAACTTACTTTTGATAGTAAAATCTGTAATAATACATTTATAATGTGTTACATTTAACACAGTTAATCACAACTTAATAAACTTTTAGCCTTTTACTTAAAATGGGTATTGCACAGTAGCAATCCTTTTTGTGCCATTGTCTGGGAGACTACCTGCGTGGCTAAATGGGGAACGGTGGGCAATCACTGGGTGAGGTGCGTTGTCCTTGCTCTGCAGGAGGGGAAACAGAGACGTCTCAGAGTGACCTTGCACAGGTCTACTGTTGTGTTTTATCCATTTCCACCAGTTTGAGGAGAAGGCAGAGCAAAGTACGCTCATCTGTGATAGGCGTCTTAAAGAGTACATGAGCGACACCACATTGAATTGTGGTTCCTAATGTGTGAAACCACCCTCTGTTTTCTCAACATCTCCAGTCAGCGTGGGCTATGTGGACTGAAAGCTAAAAAAGGGTAGACAGTAAGTGAAATTATACTTGTAGTACTACACCCTAAAATAGTATTAGCAGGTTTTCTTCCAAACTCTTCTATAAGGCAATTTCTGCCAGGTTCAAACAGCTGAATAAATAGCTCCTGGCTTGTTGATAAAGCAGGGGAGAAAAAGCTCTAATTTATCACAGTTTATCACATGCATTTATCCTTACTTTTTTTTTTTTTTTTTTTTCCGCCAGGATAAGTGTATAAGATTGTGCATGGTGAATTTGTGCCTGTTTGTATGAAAATTGGATGAAAAACTGGGTCAAAGTACTATTCTTAACCACAGATGAAATGCTACCGACTGCTTGAAAATCCATTCTCATGCATATGTCTTTGCCCATCGGATTTTGAGCTTTGGTCCTGTGTAGTTTAATGTAAATTGCTCTCCTTAAAACAGCACTTCTTATTAAAGTTCTCTGTGGCAAATACAGTAGAAGTTGCATTATGTGCAGCATATAAAGAATTCTTGCAGAAAGGTCTGTTTATCTCATCAGAGTGAAATGATATCTGTGTAGACATGATGTATAGTAGACATATAGATGTATATATGCAGTATCATGTTGCATGTTATAATGCACTTTTAAAAATAATTTTCAGAACGACATACTGCCAACAAAAACATGGCACTATAGCTTAAGACTTGGTATTATTTTGTTATTTCAGTTTTTTCTTCTCTCAATAATGAGAAAAACAATATTGATTTTGGATGTAACCATGAAAGAATGATGATTAAGAATTACAGAAATCTTTTGTCCCTGCAAGGTCCTTATAGCTCTCATGAAATTTTGAACGAGTGTACTTTGTTACCTCACAAATCATTAATATAGGCCAGCAGTAAATTGTGGGTTGGCACGCTGCCCAGCATAGCACCAAGATCAAGCCTCTGCTTTCTAGTAAATTAGAACCCAGCTCTTTATATCAGAGGTACACACATTTATGGAGGCATTAGCTGTGAAATAATCTTTCATTTGCCATTTGCTTTTCTACATGGCGAGCTTTAAACTAGGTCATGTAAAGGAAGTTATTTGTGGGATCAGGGAAAATTACACTAAGTAGACCTGTAAGGTGCACTCAACAGCAAGGAGGCTTTGCTGAGATGCATCTGAACCAACGTCTGAAAATGACCTTAACTCTTAATTGGGCAATTATAACAGGTGTGAATCACTATGTGTAGGCTCACAGGACCATGCATTTCATGTGCATGATCACAGAACACACAATAGGACTAGATACAGTTGAAAAAGTGGGACTAGCCCTCTTGGTAGCATGGCATATTAATTAAATTAAAGCACTGGAATGAAACAGGGAGAAATCACACCTTTTTAAATTGTTGGAAACACTTTAATCCATTCCTTGTATTCTAGTGATTACCAGCAATTTCTTAATCACAGTTTGTGTAATTACTTGCCATTTACTTGTATTTAAAAAGAATTAGCTCAGATTGTTTCTAGCAAGTAATCAACATTACTTAAAAAAAGTAGTTAGACAGACTTACAGAGTTGTCGATAGATTGTCTTTCGTGATCCTTAGACGTGAAGATATTTCATAGCGGCCTGTTCACTTCAGGTAGCTATGCAGCAAAGAAAGAGCAACAGTTTCCCAAAATTGTTCTTTTCCTTTGAACTCTGCTGTATTTTAGTGGCCTTTTGCAGCTTTCTACTCAGTATTGTCATTTTAGGGACACATATCTTTTAGGGACATGAAGATGGGACATGAAGAGAATGCAAGTGATAACATGGCTCCCGTGAAAGCCCATTTGTGATTAGTGATAATCTAGGAAAGGCAATCCTGGAAGACTGGACTCCAAGGGAGCTTCACAGGTTTCCAGGCACCTGTATACTCTTCCTCTTAAATTAATTACGTATGTTCTGCAAGCCTGTCCCTTTTGTTGGGCGTAGGCAATTACAGACAACAGTCCTAACCCTCAGAGATCATTTCCTAAGAAACACCTTGGCTTCTTAATGAGAGAGTAACCTCTGATACCTTTGATGCTTAAACCTGTCAGTTGCTTCCACTTCACTCTCACTTTGTAAAAGGCGCATGCTCCTAATGACTGACACTTACCCACAGAACAAATGTTTTAATTAGGAGTGAAAATTTCCTTCCCAATATAACCTGTATTATACAGTAACTCAAGTATCTCTAAATCCCTGAGGCCACAGGGGAAAGCCACAAGGGACAGGTTTCACAGACTCTATGCTTCAGTTCACCCATGCTACACCGACTGTCACTGTCCCCGGCAGGACAAACAGCCATGGGGTGGCAAGCAGAGGGTCAGGGGGTGTGTGCTGTACGCTGTCTGACTCAAGCAGACACTTAAAAATGCTTAATTTTTAAGAATTGTCAAAACGGGCTTCCACTTTGGTGCCAGTGTTACTAAATCTTGACGTTAACTATAATAAGCCCACAAGTGGTTAAGTGGATACAAGTAAAGTCAATGGAACTACACCTGCTTATACCACCTTTGAGTTTGGCAGAGTATAATTACTCCAAATATTATTGTAAAATCACACTTTCATGTGTATGCCCAAAGATGGATGTATACAGATATAGGCTCTCTGGGTGGCTGATAGAAGGGGCCTTCTTTAAGTGCTACAGGCATTTCATATACAAATATTTTCTATGGTTTCCCTCCTCAGACTGAATAATATTGCTGCAGCCAACATAAACATGTGAACTCACCAATCGGTGGAAAATAGGTACTGAGATGTGAAAAAAAAACCTCTAAAAATTTGACTCCAAGAATGAAATACTGAGATTTTTGCCTTAGATAAGACAAATAAACAGTTCTGAAAACAGCCCGTTGCATATAAAATCTAGGAAGACTGAACTTTTTATGGCATTCTAGAAAGATTTTTGTGCCACGTCGTAACCATTATGAGGCAAAAAAATCAAGCAGGGAGACGGCAGCCACAGGTGGCACAGCAAAGTTCGGAGTTCAGGCTGCTTCTCAGAGGTTTCCTTCCCCCATAACTCTGAAGCCTGGGCTTCTTTCTTGGCAGGCTACTTCTGGGTCTTCGGGACCAGCAAATGTGCTGGGTAGCAGCAGCAGTGTCTGCAGCGGCTGAGAGGCTTGAGGCAATTTTATGCCCTTTTGGCATCCTCCATCTATTCCTCCTCGGCCATGGCTCTGGTTGCATCGAGCTGCAGCATGTAATCCAAGTAGTCTCCGTGTATTCCATCTGCATGAGGGAACAGCAAAGTGTCTGCTTGTTCCAGTTTGTTCTCTCAGCTAGGCACTTCAGGTGTGAATCGCTCTTTCTCCACATATAGTGCTAGATCAGAAGGGAAGCAACAGGAATATCTGATAAGTAGAAACGTCAGTAGTTTGATTACAATGTAGATGACCAGGTCCAGCACTCCTGCAGACCACTAACACTTTATTGCTCTGATTTTGTTTGAATTCAAGACTGCTTATGAGAAATGGCCTTTAATTGATCAAAAAAAACCCTGTAGGTGATGAGACGAAGGGGTTATAAATGGAGTGCACTGTATATAAAATGAAGAATAGCAAATTACCCAGGCAGAGCCCACCTCTGCATTTTAGTACTTTCACACATGAAAATCTCCAAGTGTGGTAAAACATATTTAAAAGGCAGCACACAAGAAAAATGATGCTTGGACAAAGACAACACATTGGTGGCATCATCTCAAGTGTAGATTTACATCTGTTTCAATGAATTGGAGACCTGATGGCACTTAAGCTAATGAAAGTGTAAGTAAGTAAATGAGAGCTCAGAAGAAATGGCTTGTCTAAAGGAAGGATACAGTAAATTGTAAGTTTATTTTATGCATTATATTGCTGAAAGTTAATTCATAACTCTTAGCAAGGAACAAGCAAAATGTGAAGCTAAGAAAGGACTAAATGGGATGCTGCGAACATTCAGAAGATTTTTGGAATGGTTTAGAAAAATGATGAAGTAAAATTTACGTATTTACACAAGGCTGGAATATATGTCCCTTTCTGATCTAATTTTATTGGAGACCATGACTAAAGATATACTTCTAGTCATACTAAACGCATAAGGCTATGACTACTAAAAGGACACACATAATGGAAAAACAAAGAACTAGGAAATGATTTTTGAGGGATTGCTTACCATTATCATGGAGTGACAAATGACAGTCCATAATCATAAATTCTCTTTATTCTGTGCTCTATACTAGTATTCAAGATGTTAAAAAGCAAGAATAACATGACACAAGAATATGGAGAGTGAATAACCTACTCTGAAGGATTGATTGAAATAAATTTTGCAGAAACAAATATAATTATCATTTTTAGACAATGTCAGTTCATTTGAAATAGAGGAGAGGTAATGAGGGATGTTCAAAGTGCTTAGAGGAGAGTTTGGCAGTTCAGAGTGGAATTGTTCAAGCTAATAAAAATATTAAGAACTAAGACTGCGAAAGAGTTTAGCAAAGTAGAACATGTATCTGCTCTAGAGTTTGTCATGAATATTAGTATTCAGCGGTGCTGGGCTATATGAGACGGTGATAAATCAGGCAAGATTTGGAAAAGTCTCTGAAATCTCTATGTGAATCTCTGAGAATATAAAGCAGTGCTGGTTCCACGAGGAGGGACAAACGCTGAGAGGGAGAGTATGCTAGAGTGTGTGAAGAAAAGATACGTGGTGAACACAAGCTCTTAGAAATCTAATTTTACATTTTTTATTGAAAGCAAATGAAAGAGTTTTCAGAAAGCTAATCATATAGGAAGGCAGGCATGAGAAAGTTTCCTCTTAATCATTTCTATGTGAGTGAGAAACAGAGAAAAAAAAAGCTAAATCCACAGGAATAACTATTATCTGCAGTTAGCCTTTGTAATGCAGCAGCCTTACCTTGTCTGGCAGAGCTTGCACCAACTCATGATGCTCAGGAACATTTGCTGGCTTTATCTGACTTCCTTTTAATACATAGCAGCTGCTCTAAAAGAAACTGTAATTCTGAATTTGACTATTAATGTCACCAAATATTGGCTCAGGTTGCGCCCCCGAGAGCAACATCCCCAGGCAGTCACATTAGTCCTCTCCCCAGGTCTCTGTCATCAGCTGAAGAATTGCTGGGGTTTCCCTGATGCCAGGCTGAGTTTTACCTGAGCCCTTCGGGCAGGAGGAGAAGCTGAGGGCCCTGCCTGCTCTATGTGCACTGTTTTCTCCACTTGCGCCTAGGCAGCAGGGTAACTCATTAGTGACACTGCCAAATTAAATATATTGAGAAGTGTTAACCTCAAGCTGAAAGTCTCAATACTGATGACATTTAATGTAGATTTTATTGATGGTGTGTTAGATACCAAATAAAATATCTGATTGAGGATTAAGTTTCAAGGAGGTGGAATCAACCATATTACTATAATACTTGAGATGGAGGAGATAATTTGAAGAGGATAGACTTTTCTTGTGAGAATAACTATGGGCACTACAATAAAAAAATCTTAGTTTCATTATCCAGTGTAATCGAACATCAGAATGGTGTCTAATATGCTGTAATAGGAGCGCTTCTGCATTATTTAATGTTATGGTGGAGAAATAAATATATTTTTTCCTCTCACTTTTATTGCCCAGTCAGTAAATTCCTGCTGCCAACCCAGGGGGCAAATATTGGGCATATTCCACTTTCGAATAGAGTGTCATTGCACACTGGTGATACTTTGAAATTTATTTTCAAGATGGATCAGATTTGAGAAAATCTTGGATACAATTAAGGGACCTGGATATCTTTCTTGGCAATTTATTACCTGTTCCAAATTGAAATATTCCCTCTTACTAAGTCTGTGAATGAAACCTTCCCCATTACAGGATGCCAGTTAGATATTAGTGATAAAAGTGCATAGTAATGAGCATGATGAATAGAAAGGGAATTTATTAGCTGTCTTTTTTTTTTAGTTCTGGAAAGACAAATAGAATTTTGGATCAAATGAACAGTTTCACTAATCAGCAGTATAATTTAATAAATTTTATCTGAAAGCCTATGTCTTATTTAAAAGGTATTTTGTTTCACATCACCTATTCAGACAAACAAAAAACTCTGAATGCTATGACAAGCACACTGTATTTCCCTGAGTAGAGGGCAAAATATGCACATTTATTTCAGTATCGTGGTAGCCCTGAGAAGCTCGACTCATGGAACCCACTGTGCCCGGGATGTAAAGTGACACTTACTTGAGATTAAAGAAGAGAAGAATCATGAAAAACAAAAGTCTTCAGGAGAAAGCAGAATATGTATGTGTTTCTCTGTTTAAGGTTTTTTTAAGAAAGCAAGTTGTCACTAAAAAAGTGAAGACTGATAGGCAATATAGTTGTTGTCTAACCAGGACCAAATAGAGATAGAAAAGAATACAGAGTTAAAAAAATCTCAACCTTGCTTTCTACTACAGAGGGTGTTTGTCTGCACCTGGGGTAGGTACGATTTCTCTTTGGACCAGCCAAATGCAACATGCTGTATTACTGACAAAGTGACAATGTATATTATGAATAGTTTGGTTAAAATAAGAAGTGATCTGAGCCTTTGGCCATCCTTCAAACCAAATTGAACTCAAACCTTTGACATTTCAGTTACATTGTCTCCTGCCTCATCCTACATTTCTCATGGTATAGTGGCAAGCCGAAATGCCCAGAGGTCTGATATTCAAAAAGGGCAGCGATAGGCACCTTGCCACTTCCTGCTGGACTATGGATTTGTCAGGGAAAGAAAGCTAGAGCTGTGGGGAGGGAGCATTTTCCCCTTCAAGGCAAATATTGTTGGTAGGAAGAGGGCAGGCCCTTTCTCCATGATGCATGATAACCTCCGAGGAGAGCAGTGATGATGGATGACTGCCAAACTTCCCTGAAAGAACGTTGCTATGCCCTAAAGAAAGAACAGTATCGCACTCACCCTGAATTCACAGAGGGTTCACTTAGTTTGGATACGATAGACCTAATAAAGATTCCACTAATAATAATACCAATATATCTTCTATATTCAATTAGATCTAGCTGGAAGAAAATCAGAAAAATGTTACGCAATCATTTCTCCCTGGATTTAGAAAATGTAGTCATTAAATTCCTTTTCCCAAATAAACCCAAGACATTTTCAGTCGAATCTAACATAACAGGATCTGAGCTGTAGCTTGCAGTAATGTATCTTTTTAAGCTCATGAGAAGTATTGACTGGAAGGATACCACGTATTCTGTGATTAAAAGTGTATTAATCATTTACTGAAGATTATTGAATGATTCAAGATGAATTGTCTGTTTATATCATTGATGCCAGTTTGATTAATCCAAATCTCCTGCTAGGTTTAAGAGGACAGAATTAGAGATTTAACTACAAGAACCCTCTTGATCCACAGTTAGTATGTCAATAGCTGCTGCATCCTTTAGCTAAATGAGTGGGGAAATGTTGTATGGAAAATTAAAGTACTTCAGTAATTTCTGTGTTCTTTTCCTGCAATAATGGAGTTCATATAAATTGTTAAAGACGTGATATATGGGAAGGCTGTAATGTTTGTGATTGATACACACACACACACACAAACACACACCATCCTTCTGAGTAGAAGGATTCTCCATACTGACAGTGAAACACCAGGGATCTTACTCAGATGCTGTCACAAAATCATTAGGATGCTTATATGTGGAAAGGGAATGCTTTATCTGTATGAGCAAGAGCTTTGCATTTAGACACTAACAGGCAGAAGCTGGTCTTAAAGCTAAGAGAAAGTCAGCACACACCCACAGAGGGTCGGAAAGAAACTGAAGGTGGATCTATGAGAAGCATCCATACCTACGTGTTGATTCAGTTCAGATTCAAAGACTTTTTTTTTTTTTCATACTTCCTGAATCAAAATTTTAGAACAGACTGGCAGCTAAAGCATGTGACAAGAAGTCACAAAATCTGAATTCTGCTTCTGTCTGTCATCAATCTTCTTGTGCAACTTAAAGCAAACAGTTTAACAATTACTGTCTCTTTTCAGTAACCTTTAACACAAAGATTGTAAAGCACTAGGTCCATGAAAGTGGGGTAAATTAAATTGCTGGTGCTTGTAAAAGATTTGGACACTTCAACAAGAAGCCCTTATAGAAATACAAAGTATTGGTGGCTATGTAATAAATTAAGGAGAGGGTCACATTCCTAGTGAAGTGGCACTATTGCTGATGATTAAACACTCACTGATTTTTATTTTTTGGGTTTTTTTTTTAGTGGGGTTTAGACTCATTAGAGGAATAAATTACAAGTGTATTAGGAAAAAACTATCTGTACTTACAAACTTCACATTTTACATAAATTGGAATGTTTTTGGTGCAGGAAGTTCAACATTCTTCCAGAAGTACGAAGTCAAAATTAAGTCAAGCACATGATTGACTACTGAAAGTGTTGTCCTGTATGTCACGTTACTATCACTGCTTCTCCGCGTTCTCTTGAGGGTTGCATTTGTACATATTTATTTATTTTTTTGAAATGCAGTTATTAATAATTTTCATTTATTGTCAAAATGAGTATTGATTTACTTCTGAAATTTAGTTTATTTCACATTACTGCTAGCATCAAACAAGATAACAGGATGCTATTGGCATTGCTGAAAGCCAAATGTAGGATTATGCCTGCTTATTATCTTGAGCAGCCATGCAAGCTAAGCTTCGATGAGTCCTACACAGGGAGCAATATTCATATATTACATCTGACGTGCAGTCCAGATACCAGAGAAAAAGAGTCACTTTATCCTGATTTCCCAAAGAACAGTGGTTTATGTGACCACACCGTCTTTCTGCCTATACTTTTCTGCCTTCCACCCAAAAACTTTTGACCCGTTTGGCCATTAACAAGGACGTTCAGTATCAGGTGACCACGAAAAAGTGAGGGAGAGCTTTTGAATGTGCCTTATGATGGCACCAGCTGGGAGAACTTTGTGGGATCCTTGTTGACATAATCTCCTGTGTTGAAGAGATAGAGGATGGCATCTAGGGTTTGTGTTTTGCCACCACATTCCAACAGTCACCATCATCATTGGCAGAAACTGTGCTGCAATGACTAGCCTGAAGGAATTTTCTCTTTCTACTAGCAGTCCCAGAAAGCAAGGAAGCACTTGTGTGTTATGTGTTATATCATATAATATAAGCAAATTAATTTTCTCTGTGGAACTATAACCCAAAAAATCAACTTAGTACAAACTTCAGATCAATATTTTGGGACAAAAGCAGATCGATTCCCTGTGCCAGTTCAATATTTTAAATATTGTAATGTAAGAGATAAATAACAGAGGTGCTTCAAGTTGTTTATTTCTGTGTGTTCTGATTTCCGTGAAAATACATTCTTCTACCATTCAATGCTGATACAAAACCTCTAGTGCAATGTACAATGGAGAGGGTCAACTTAAACAAGTGAAAAAATAGGACAAGTGACAAGTACTCTGTATTTCAACCAGTGTTTTGAGAGGGATGAAGCTCTCTTACACTAAGCCCTGAATTTGAACTGAAGGCAACAACTCCTGTTACTATGCACCTTTCTGGTATTCTTTCTGTTCTGCTAATATTCTTCTGCAGTGTTTTATAGTGACAGGAATGTATCACAGGGGTCAGCACTGTGGTTATATTGAGCTCATTCAAATGACTCCTGGGTATATGTATACTAGAACAGAGCTTTACAAAAGGTTCTTTTGAAATTCTTTTTTAAAGGGTTATAATTTTACTATTTCATTATATTAAACACAGGAAAATGTCACATAGAATTTACTGTTATCAATATGTGCAGTAAATCTTCTCATATTCTCACTTAATCATTTGTATATTTTAGGAAATTAATTTAATCAAATGTTCATTAGCAGTAATAATTAATTATAGCAAAGTTCATCAGACAACATATACGTGTTGCCAAATGATCACCATGATGTTCTTTTGACAGAGTTGTTACAGCACAAATGTTCACACATTTTTATGCAGACATTTCACCAGCACATGACATACTGGCTATAAATCTGCATTTACAGCTCTATAAATTACAGATGTACTGAATATTATTGAAATATATTTTACTTTAATTAATTGTATAGTTTGGGATTATAAATGCATATTCAAATACTGTATAGATTATGTCCACAGTGAAAAACTGGTTATTTTTAATGCTAGCTATTTCTAAAAATATCCTACAAATTTTCCAGAGGAATCATGTACTTACTGATCTATCAGTAAATCGAAAATCACTCCTTTTCAGGAAATTTGCGTATTTTATCAGGAGTGGCATGACTTGGAATTCTTGCTGCCTGGAAAAGAAGGATAGCTTTGTAGTCCGGGCATATGGCTTGGGGGAAACATATTCAGTCACTTTGCCACAGGTTTCCTGTGACTTTGGGTAACTCATCTTGTCTGTCTATGGTTCATTCCTTTATTTATAGAATAGCAATAAGAGTTTCCTTTCTGAAATACTGTTTGCTCTATCCATTTACATTTTGGGGAGGGGGGGAACATCATTATGCTTTTCTCCAAGGCTTAACAAAACGAGGCCACGTTCTTAGTTGAGGCTTTTAGATACTGCCATGCTATATGGTAATAATATAATTATTATTGCTCTGACAAAACCATTAATTTAATTGCTCTTTCTGATTCTTGAAAGCACTGCTGGCTCCTGAGCATTCCATGTTCCAATCAGGCAGATGAAAACAGAACAGAAAGTTCAAAATAAATCCCTGCTAAAACTGCAAGGAGTTTTTCTGCTTCCCTTTCCCCAGTGCTCAATATCTTTCCATATGTTTCTGGCTGAAAAAGTCTCGCATGTGGAGACAAAGCCTTGGTCTTCTTTGAGCTATTTAAGAATATTTCTTGATGTTATATTAAAATTTGTCAATGATGCTGGAGGATAGTGGCAGTGTGCAATTGATGCAGCTGCCAAAAATGTATACGAGTAATTAGTGGCAGTAATAACCTGGGACACAGTAGAACTATTTTGTTGGACCTTTTTCAAAAGCTAATGAAAGATGAACAACCCTGAGACATCATAAAAGCTCCAGAAAGACAGGTAGGTCCACCCCAGGTTGTCTGTATCAATAATTTCCAAAAGACTGAAAGACATAGGCATGGTCTCTTAACCAAAGTGATTGGCCTTAGTTGGGGTGATCTGCTTTTTGTGAGTCGAATCTCTGTATGGGCTTGGAGCTGGGAAACCCCATGTAGCAAATTTGCCTGCAGTATTTGTTGAAACCCAGCCAAAGAAAGCCAAGTATATTTGGCTTAAACCTGTACTGCTCCTTCACAGTGAAGTGACAGGTTCATCTGTACTTAAATTCTGGCACTGTTAGAACTGGAAACTTAATATATGAGTTTCCCTTAGCTCACCCCCCAGAGGCAAAGATACATCATGGCTCTTCAGCGAACATTTTGTTGTATTAGAAAACCTTGAAATACCCAGACACAACACGGAAAAATCAGACTAGGGAGAGTTCTTTGGCTCTACGTTTTCTTGCTTTTGTCGGTATGAGTCAGAACCGTTAATTGAGTGTAGTTTTCTTTTTGAGATGTTTTACAGTCCTGCAATGTTGTTTTTCATCGTGGAGTCAGTGTACTGGAGTGCCAGCCAAGAATAACAATTAGCTACTTAGCCTGTCCAGTTCTTACCCGAACTGGAGTGTTAGATCAGCCTTTCAAACAATGGTGACAACATCTCTATTAAAGTTGGGGCCTGGTTCAGTAAAAAGGGTCACAGGCATCTGCATTAAGTCATCTTGCTAAGTCTTTCCCTTTTTATTACACTTCTCGTATCATCCCACTGTCAACATGGAGCAAATTTACCTTAAATTTCAGGTGCGTTCTTGGGAAACCTGCCCACTTTCACTCACCACAGAGACAGCATATGAGGAAAAATCTGTTTGTTTTTTTTTTTTTTTTTTTAAAAGCCCGAATGAAAATTCATGACCAGGGTTTTATGAAAATGCCAGGCATTCCTTTAAAATTAACTCAGGGAAAAAAACCTACATTTTCAGAGCTCTCAAAAGAGTGGATAATGCTCACAAATTGGATATTGTTCTTCTCAGGTTATCGGACAGAAATCTATTCTTTCGCTCTGGCAAAGGAATTTAACATTGATAATTCTTGTTAATTGCTATCATCTTTCATTAGGATTTTTCTGTCAGCATGTGTTGTGCAGCAACTGTATAGACCAACTGTGTTTCTAGTTTGAAACAGAAAAATGCTAATTCTTTTCAATGGATTTCATTTTTTACTTAGAAGTTTGGGAAGAGAGAGATGGATAAAAAGTAACCATGAAGGAAAAGAAAAGATTAGATCTGCAGTCTCCAAAATGACAACACCAGGGACGTATGTTTGCACAATGCAAAATCCAAGACCTTCCTTTTACGTTATTCTACAGAATCAGATAAGGAAGCATATTCTGCAATAGTTGAGATCCAACTGTCTCAGCTGCAGACCGAGTCTAGTTAATTCAGCTTTAAAAAAAAATAAATAAATCTACGCAAGGCTAAAAGCAAAATGGTCACTTGGTTTATCAGGTCTTGTCCTGCCTGACAAATAAAAGTTCGTAAATTTTGCAGAGTGAAAACAGAGTTGAACGTAGCTGTATATCACTTTCTTCTGGCTGAAGACAACCTACTCTACTCCCCCAGAGCAGGAAGCCCCATGTTACTGAGTGACTCTTTTGATGTATTTCAGGAGCATCTGGTTGCCAGTTACTGGCTGAAGATAATGATCAGTTACATTTTCACCTGTTCCTCTTCCACATCCCTGAAGTTTCTAGTTTGTCCAATTACTAGGCTTTGCCCTGTCCCCCATAGGCAGAGGATAAAGAAACACTCCTTCCACCGGGGAATTAACACTTAAGTCACCAGTTTTTCAGGCTGCATCTTGGCTGGATGTAGGTTATTAAAAAGGAACATTTCCTTCCTCCTTTGTTCTGATTATAGAAATCTCATGTGTCATCACCAAGCGCCCTAGCGGGAAAATCTTATGGTCTTATGTAAGAGGGCAGGGAAAGCAAAATGCAGAGAAATAAAGAAATAAAAAATACTGTAGACGAAGGGACTAATCAACGAGTAAACATAACTGTGCTTCAAAACTGTAATACAGTATATATGTTCCCAAAATTTCCTTCCATGTGTTTTTTTTTTAAGATTCCTTCATGTGGTTTTGAAGGTAGAGGCAACTTCTTTTAATGGGAGACTGTGATTTGTGAAAGGAAACAATAACAAGTATGGGTGAGAAATAATACAAAGTTCAACATGCTATTATACTCCAGCCTATTTACAGACTGAACTGAGAACTTCTAGCACAGGCTTCTTTCATTTAAATTGAACGTATCATGATAAAATTTAATATCCTAACCCATGTTTTCACATGTGATTTAAGGCGCATTGATGTCAGCGGGTACTAAGCGCTATTTGTGCTAGTGGTACATAAAAACTTGTAAGTGCCCGGTACATTTTGGAAACTGCCCCTATGCCTGTTGTTGGTGTCTTCTAGGAATATGGCCCCTCTAGAAACTGTGGGTGATATGTTACTCATGTTTCTGGAAGTATCTGGTATATTTGGCACTTCAGGGCATGCTCTAGTGGCAGAGATTTTAGGTTGGTTTTTTTTGTTTGGTTGGTTGGTTTTTGTGTGTGTGTGTGTGGTTGGACTCGATGATCTCAAAGGTCCTTTCCAACCATGAAGATTCTATGATTCCATCTCATATCTGTGAGCTGGACCTTTTTGAGCATAATTCAGTGCTATTTGTTTCGTACACTGACAGAACTTGTAAACAGCTCTCTGCTTCTAACAAATGAGTTAAACTCTTAATGAGTATTGCAGTAATGAATCCATAGAGAAGGACATATCTTATTTATATTGTTACCAAATTGAGAACATCATCAAAAAAGCAGTTAAGTAAGATACGTAAAAACTACAATTATTATCATCAATCACTTCATATGATGGCAAATATATAGAGCATAGAGAAACCCTCATACGCCCTAGAGACAAGCCTTGCAAAGACAGGTGCTGATAATGAAAGGTATGCCAAGATTATTTTTCAGGGAAAACAAGATAGAAATTTCTGCAAGAAAATAAGGTTTATGGGGGGATTAGGAGGTGATAAAAGGTGGGTGTGGGGAGGACCTGAATTGGTTCATTGTAGCCTCAAGAAGGGGCATTAGAGAATGTAATAAAGAATGCAGTAACAAACAGGAAAGAAGGAAGAATAAAAAAAAATCCAGAAATGAAACTGAAGAGACAGCTTTATTGTGTGATTTATAATGAAGTTTTGTGGGACTTCAAACAGGAAATGATCTTGACTTCGATGTTAAAAAAAATAAAAAGGAAATTGATAAAAAGATTCAAGGAGTGATTTGATATGATTGAAGCAGAATAGCTGGAGATAATTTTATCAGTGGTGTTTTATACAGACACTCCCAGGAATGGGGAGATAGGAGAACAGAGAAGTCTGATGGGGAAGGTTTTATTACGTTATAACAGTCAAGATGAGAGCACACAGGATGAGAGAACCAAATTTTTAGCAGCTGTCATTCTGACATGAGAATGAGGGTGGCTGATCCTGGACAAGACAAAGTGCCAAAATTATTCCAACTAAATTTATTGCAGTTTCCACAAGAGCTAAGCTTTTTCTTTATTCACTGTCTCATCTGAGGAAGAGGGTTCATTAAATGCGTTCACCAATATCTGCACAGGTAATGAAAATGTTGTGTTTCTTAGAAAGGCTTTGTAGGAATATACATAGCATCAGATCATTCCTTCCCTTGAGAAGGGAGGATTTAGTGAATAGTACAGAGGCAAATCTTGTAGAGCAGGCTTAATCTTCCAGGTTTTCTTTCTTTCTGTCTTCCGTTGTTGGGGTTTTGGTTTTGTTTTTTTTTTCTTGTTGTTTTGTTTTCTCTTCCTCCCCCATAGGGAGTAGGAAAGAAAAAATAAATATATATGTGTGTGTGTGTGTATATATATACATGTATATATATAAAAATATATATGTATACTCACTTGAGTCAGGAATGTCACATTTTGAGCCAAGTTCTTTCCGACCTTTGTATTCATTTGAGCTACTTATGCTCACAAGGAGGCTGCATATAATGGCCATGGATTCAGCAGAGAGAGAACTTCATACCACATTATTTTATGATGCATATTTTCTTTCATAATCACAGTGAAATATAGGAAATAAAAAGGTTGAGGTCTTGTGAGTCATAACCACAATGCAGAGCAGCCTACACATGTGCAGGGCTTGTAGTTTTAAGTTATGACTTCACTTCTAATTTTTAGGTCATATAGATGATTTTCCCCTTTCTTTGTTGAAAATGTGCACTTGTGTAATGCAGAGGCATATCTCATCTCTGGTGCTTGTGAAAAGTGCCAGAATGACAGTTCTACAGGGAAAAAGTAGGTCAGCTCTGTGCAGCAAGAAGAACAACTTGGGAAGCAGCATAAAAGCTTCCCCTGCCCTGCCAGTATGTTCCAGTTAAATATGGACCTCGTCTAACGGCTACAAGGACAACGTGTAGAGGTGAGAAGGAAATTTGCAGGGCTGCTCCTGGCCTCCCTGCTGGGGCTGTAAGAGTGGTGGCAGCAGGCAGTTGCTGTGGTGGACCTTGTACTGTGGCCGCCTGTACCGCAGCCTGCAAAAGCTACCAGCTCCCTGCGCTTTTGGCAGAAGCCACAAAGCATCCTTGCTTTTCTGAGATATTAAACATTTGTTTTATTGAAATCTGAAAAGGAAATGAGAGCAGGAAGAAAACTGCAAGGACATGGAAGAAACCAAAACATTTTTGCTGCCTTTTATTTTTACCCAGTAACTTTTTTTTTTGTTAATGCCAAACATGGTGACATTATGTTCACATCAAGCATGTGCTGTAAAATTGCACTTGTCAAGCATTTCGTTTGGCAGAAATGCAGAGGAGGAGATGCTGAGCCAAGAAACGTTTCTCCTTTTCTCCCTTGTAAAATGGAGAGCTCAAGAACAAGTGGGAGTCTGTTCATTCTGTTATATTAACGTGTGAGGGACTGTCAGTTTTTCCCGTACATACCTTCATTTTCAGATGGTAAATTAGCAGTGGACATTTGATAGGGGCTGAAATCAGGCGTTAAGAAAAGACATTGAAGATACGATACAGCTTCTAATAGCACATTGCTTTATGGAGCAAACCAATGTCTTTCAGATATCTTGACCAGTGGCAGACTGCAAGTTTTTGGGAGCAAGGACAGTCTCTTCATTCTATTGGAGCACACAACCCATCCTAATCCATGGCCAGAACCAAAATGACACCACAGCAAGGGAACAGTAAGCTGAGAAGCTGTGTAACAAATCACTTCTCGTGCCATGGAATATCTACATGTATCAGAGATGCCTCCTTTCCTCTACTGCTATTTGCATATACACGAGCAAAATTACATACCTCAGTCTGATTGGGAAGGCTGTTTCATCCAGTGGTAGTTTCTCTATCAAAAAAGGCACAGAACATGAACACGTGTTAACCCATGGCTGGAGAGGACAAGGCGAGCAGTGCTAAAATCATCTCGCATTCCTACAGTAGAAGACATTGTACCTGCCTCCAGGGGACCTTCTGCAGGACTTGCTGTGGCCTGCCAGACATCTCCAGGCTCTTACAGACACGTGGGAGTTGACACAATCCTAAGGAACATCCTGACTGGACAAATCCTGAAAATGGAAACTCCCTAAGAAGCTCAAATAAATATAATTTTATCAGTGTTGTGCCTGATAACACCAGCAAACTATGACTCTGAGTTAGCTGTGTCCTCTGTGGACAAGTGTAGGGTGAAAATTTCATTGCAATTAGCTAGAACAAGATTTTTTGTAGAGCTGCATTTCACTCACGATGAGTATCTGTGATATAGATTACATTATTATTTTCCTTTAGGGATCAACTCTCCTCTCTACTGGTTTGTCTTACAGGCTTAACAATGCTTAAATTTAGCCCCCTGAGTATTCAATTTAAACACATTCATAGTTTTCCAAATATTTTGCAGGGCAGATTATAGCACCTGAGTAATAAAATCACAATAACAGTTTCTAGCTGGGTGAGAAGAATTTAAAACATATTTATCTTGAAAGAGTGTGAGGAAAGCACACATTACTGTTAAAAAGCAATAATTAAACTGCCTCCGTTCTATCTGGAAGCACAGACTCATTATAAATAAAGATAAACAAGTGCAATATAAAAACTCCAAACATTTATTCTTTTTTAATGGACTTTTAAGTCAGTTTCTCTAGTTGTTGATGAATGTAATAAAATTAAATTAAATTAAAAGAAATGTCAAGAAGAAAACAAATTTAAGATTAACAAAGCCCACCATAAATTTGCAATTACTTGTCCATTAAAGGTCTTGAGGAAAGTTAATTTCAGCAAGGATAGAATTGACACTATTGGAGCTTTAGCAGGAACAATTATTATCATTGCAAATTACTTCAACTATTAAACTGAGAATAATTCAGAAATATCATTAGCAGTCAAATTACTTAAAAAACCTTGTTTTCTTTCTCCTTTGTTTAATTTAAACTTAATGTCTGCTTATTCTCACACAAGCAGAAAATGCTGATAAATAATTCCAGAGCATGCCTAAACATCTCCCTTCACAGCTAGCTTCTAATTTGATCTCAGGAGGCCCTTCTTGGTAGCTGAATAAAATATTTTCATTTATTCTAGGAGAGCCTACATCACCATACGTTTCTAATCTCATGTTGCTGGGTAATGCCGCTAGATGAGGTCCTCAGCAAATCATTAAACTTGTTCAATAACAACGTTACAAAACACAAGAGATTTGCCCTTAGTGAAACAAAGAAGTTTTTCAAACGTGGGGAAAAAAAAAAAACTTTAATAAGCTAACTTGAGTTTCTAGGGCAGTTTCAGAGATTATTTAACATTTTAAACTTCCTGGTGTGCACGGTACAAGAACAGGGAGACTTCAATGTAGTGTCACAGTGGTTTGAAAAAGCCATGCTTTCACGTTACAGAAAATACAAGTGATATTGCTTTTCTGATAGGATCAAATGTTTTGTCTTGGTCAGCTCACTGTGCCCATTACATGTTCCCTGCATTTGAACAAAATACGGTCTTTTGAAATTTAAGGATTTAACCTCCTAATCTTATCTTTCTAACAATTAAGTATATTTCCTGATGATATGATAATGTAAATGACTTTGCTATGGAATTCATGAATCATCAAGATACGATTTGAAGAGAGGAAATTAAACACTTGATTCAATTAATCTTTCTTATTAGGCTAGAAATTCATGATTTGCACTCCTAATAAATATGATGTGAGATTGCATATGCATTAATCACATGAGATTAATACCTATTATTATTCTTTATATTAAATAACACTGGATTCACGTGACCCAGACACCAGCTCCCTGATCAGGAAGGGATGGGGAGTACTGTGGAACTGGTACACTCTCCCAGCGGAGAAAAGACTCTCATTTCTTGACAGATCATCCATCTTCTTTGTTGGCTTTATTGTATTTCTTCCATATTGATGGAATGGCTTTCTCTCTGGGAAAAGTTTGTTGGGCCAGGTGCTGAAAATCAAACCTAAGTTCCCTCATGCAACATTGGGGAATAAAAGTGCAGTGGAGCAAAGAAGTACAGCTAGGAGGCTGGGTTAAACGAGGTCTGTTAAACATCTAATCACCTGAGATCATGAAGGATAAACGTGTCTTTTTTATTTTTTATTTATTATTATTATTATTATTATTATTATTATTATTATTATTTTCACTACATTTGTAAAGATTACTTCATTTAAGGTTTCTGTTATTGGTTGAAGATAGATGACATTCAGTCCCTTTCTTCTATTTCTTCCTTAAGAAGGCAATGCAATATTATTTTACTTAGACACAGAAATATACATTGTGTGGGATCTGTCCATCTATTCATGAATCCACGCACCCACCTGTCCATCCATTCCTCTGGCCACTTATTCATACACCACATAAAAATATAAATTATTTGGTCAATTGTTTTCCATCTCTGAATAACGAAATTGGTAGTACAGAACTATTGCTACCTATGTAGCTATAAAGTATGTACATATGCAAATGTACGCATTTAAAACCACACCTAGAGAACTGCAAGGAAGTAGGTAGACATCTAGATAAATGTCATATCTAGACATTTATCAGTCTCCAGACTTAGAAAACAGCTGGCATACACTGATAGTGCAAAGTGAAGCACTGTTATCATAGATGGGTGGGTTACAGCTAATAGCACCTACGTTGTCCGGTTGTCAGGGTAAGGGTATAGAAACCCCCTGGGAAAGTATCCTCCTTCCCTGGTGGCCATGGAAGAACTCGGGTCCTCATTTGCTTACCTTGTTAAAGCTGCGTAGGGCTAACTTTGAGTAAGGTAACAAAGGACATTCTTATCAGTTAAAACCTTGAATATGGCTAATTTTACCTTCATTAGGGCAAAGCATATCTATAAGTGAACTATCTAAAGCTTATGAGCATTCAGAGTTGCCCTTGAAGTAAAAGTCAGTTGAAAAAAGATTTTCTCTATGATTTTTGCCAAGATATTTTAAGAAACTGTTTTGGGTAAAATAATTTCATTCTAGCCCTACCTGGTAGTTTCTTATGAAAAGGAACTGCCAAGACAATCCTGCATTATTCTTTGCTTTTGGTTGAGAGATATATTATTAGTACAAATAATACTTTTGGAATGTCTGTTTTTAAAAATAGGCATTTTTAAAGGTTTATCATTATTGTGAAGCTATTGATTTTTTAAAAAAATCATCATAATATTAACAGTCTTGTTAAAGTGATTTTTGGCAATGGTAAGAGTTTTACTACACTTTGAATCTTGAGAAATGGAAAGAAAATCATATTAATAGAGGGACATAGAGAAACGACAAACAGTTACTTCCAGTTCTTGCAAAAGACTTTTATGCGGTATGTTGGTGTATTCCATAAGCATGAGCATGTCCAGGAAGAGACTCTTCGGTGAAGAGCAGAATATCCTCGGTAGTGGTGGACTCTTCTATTTTACGTAACTCCATTTTCCTTGATGATTCAACCTCAACTTATTTCTGACTTCTTAGCAATATCTCTGTGTAGGGAAAAATTGACATTTTAATACACCCATTTAATATCTTTTTCACCATGACTAATTTTTGTTTTCATTTTTTCTCCTTTTCCAAAGGATAGCAGAATTGCCACATAAAATGGAACACAAGTTATCTTTTGATAACATGTTGGGAAGACAGACAGAATCTCCACAGCTTTGTCAGAATAGTTAATTTATCAAAAAAAAACGAACAAAAAAACGCCTGATAAAGCTGTCTGCATAAGATATTGATTCCTGAAATAGAATTTTCCTTTGAAGTATCTGCATGTGTTTGAACTTTTTATGCCTTTACTTCTGCCCGCAGTCTCTGCCAGATGAGTATATTCCTTAGGTGCCTTTTTGCTTTGTCTTATTAGGGATGGAATGTAGCTGATGCCGGTGTTCCCAAGCAGTGACTGTGCGAGGAAGCGTAGCTTTCTGCTTGTTTCTGTAGTTTCTGAGTTGGTAGTAGCATCTCTGTGTGAGTTAACGATGAAGGCTATCGCATATAAAAATGCCAATCACAGACTATGATACCATTGTGGAGCTACTACACAGTCATTATAAAAAGGTAGAATCTCCCTGCTCCTACAAGTAGATTACAATTAAAGTGAAGAATAAGCAATGACCTTTGTATTAGTCCCATTTTTGTCCTTTCTGTGCAATATTTTGTATGGTTTTTTTTCCAGGGAACTTTTCAGGACTCATTGTAATTTGTTCATTGAAGGAAAGAATTTTGAATATAATTGAGAGAAGGGATAGGAAATGATGGACTAACAGTACCCATGATATCGCTATATTTAGAATCTCTTGCTAATGATTGTATTTCTTGCATTTTGTTTGATATGGTATGTCAGAAGGTCTGCGTGAACTTTATTTCAGGGAATGTTTATTGAGAGACTAACATGCCACTGTCTTTGCAAACTAATTAGCTTTGTTCTTTCTGGTTTGTTTTTTATGTAAAGTGTAATAATCTGAAACTGTTTTACAGCAGTTCTGTCCTTCACAGAGCTATTACTTTGCACTACTTAAAGTAAAACTGGCTAGTTAAGCTTTAGTTCATTCGCACACATCTTTTTCACTTTCTATTTTAATTTAAAGTGAATTCTGCGAGGTAAAAATGATGAGGGCATCATAGATGGAGATTCCCTGTAGTCTAAACTGGCAGTTTTGCTGAGCTCTAGGTACAAGTCACCTTGGAGCAATTTGGAGGGGGGTTTTGTTTTTATGCTGCCTGTAACAATGCCTGCCAAAGAGTAATTCGAGACAAGAGGGTGGGCACTTGGCAACTTTTATCTTGGAGGTGACAATGCAGAAGCTGCTAATTAGTGAATGTTGTTTGTATCAATTTGATGTAGAATTCCAGTCTTGCATGTGAAAAGTGCACAAATTTTCTTTGTGCCAAATTGGCCTCCATGTGAGGATCGGGTGGATCCAATTAATGTCAAACAGCCCTGTGTACTGTGTTTGTATAAACTAGAGTGTGATATGCTTACATGTGGCACCCTTTCCAGATGATGTGCTCAATTATGAGTAGGGATGAGATAATGAACACAGAGCATATTTCTTTCATCTGAACTAGACAGAAGACTGAATTTGTTCTGAATTAGATCACAAACTACTACAGCCACCTTTTTACTTTCTTTCTTATGTGCCACAAGGTCTCAGCCAGCGGATTTCTTAATACACCTCACTTAAAAATGAGATGCATGTGCCTCATTTATGGAAATCAGGATTATTATTGAAAGTGTGACAGATAACTTGTTACTCAAAACCTCTGACAAGCACCCACTTTCTTGATGTTTGCCAGAAAGAAGGTATAGCGCCAACTGTTCTATTGCTTATTTGTCACAATCCTAACAGAAGAAAAGGGATTTTTGTCTTGTTTTGCTTTGCATTAGGGAAAAAGAGCTGGGCAAGAAGAATGTGATGCTGAGATCATCATTCAGTGTGAACCAAGACGAATAGTACCAGTGGGATATATGGGCTCAAATCGTAAAGAAAAGATGACAGAACAAGCACAGGGAATTTGAGACGGAAGCTGGACAGCAATATAGATTAATGTGAACAAATCCAATCACCCACAGAGGCCGAGGTGAAGCTTTGGATGGTTATTAATTGTTTAAAGAATGCCATGTATGCTGAGAGATTTACAATGACAAAGAGAAAGTGGCATGTCGGGTCAAGAGGACCCTTTGATTAAGAATTAGGCTGTGGGCTCCATGGTTAAGAAGTACAGAGAAACAAGTGGGAAATTCCTGCTGCATGGGATCATACCATACCTGGCTCTAGATCCTGGGTTTGAGCAAACACCATGGTGTCCTCCCTCTTTGCCTGGTATTCTGTTCTGTATGGTTGGATTGGGGTACTTTCCTGTGAAATCTCCCTTTTAATATTGGTTGCCTTTTACATCGGCTCACAACTAATGAACTAATCTTTTTAACTCCAGCATCTTTCATGTGATGTTTATTACGAGTAGTATTTTATGGGACCCTTGTGCCATATGCATTGTGTTCAGCCTCTCAGTGAACCATTACTCATATTTCATGGAAAAAACCTTATCTTTGGTTACAGTTAGACCTTCGTCAGGCTTCATGCCTGCATTTGTAGGACCAGCTACAGAATAAGGACTAAATGAAATTGGCATTCCTAACAGCTGCCTCATTCCTTGTTCAGAAAGCAATACTCTGCTAATGCATCATGGAATTGCAATACATTACAGCTGGGCTTCCAAGTAATGCAGGACTTGTCAGCTCAAACACAGTCCCTCAGGAGACATCGGAGAATGCGGTAGTATGAAGATTTGGAGGAGGATACAGGAAGACAGTGAAAGTTGGAAGTCCATTGAATTTCAAAGCTGAGCTGTTACAGTAAAGTAGAAGATATTCGGTACCTGGTCTGTGGCTTGGGGTCAGGGCTTCATTGCAAAAATGAAGTGTATTTAGGTGAGAAATGCCTGATGAGTGTGTGTCAGAATCAGAAAAATTTCACTTCGTCAGTATGTTGCGCATGTGGGCCAGTAAGACCTAACCAGAAAGCAAAGCTACTTCTGAACTGTGGCTGCTTTCTCAAAGTTATAGTAAGCTGCGCAACAGTGACTTGTTAATGTAGGTTGGGGCAGGCTGGTATTGGCTCACGTGCCTTCGCACCGTACTTCGTTGTGCAGAGGTGTGTGCACATGCCCTACACCTGCAGAGGAAAGTGACGGGGTTAATGCAAGCAAAATTTCTCTTGCAGATGAATATATTTCAAATAAACTGATAATTAAATGAAATATATATTTACAATCTAACATGACTTGTGTTTTGTTTTTAGAATTTATAAATATATTCTAAGTTACTCAAAGCTCTATTCAAATTCATAAGGAAAAAAAATATAATTAGCCAGATACACCAAGTCTGTTTCTGTTGATCATGATTTATCTATCTTTCAGTAAGCCCTTTGGTAGAGCTGGGGATAATCCATTACCTCTACACTTTTCTGAACATTTGAAGTCCTGAAGTAACTGAATTTTGAAAAATGAACAAGGGGAAATGTGTGACTTACATCCTGTATGAACCCAAAAACCATTACACATGCCAGCATATAAAATGAAGGTACTTACCTCCAGTGCTATGTTCACTTTCGGTTATCCTATCTTAAAAATGGATATTGCAAGAAAAGTACCAGTGAAGGACAGATAAAAGAAGAGATTTCTTATAAGAAGAGATTAGAACAATTATACCTATTTAGTTGAGAAAGGAGATAGATGAGAGAAGACATCATGGAGAGATATAAAATAATGAAGTATAATAAAATTGTGCTAATATTACAAATTGACTTCTTGGCCTTTTTCTTCAATTTTGCTTTTAAAAAGCAACTTTTTAAATGCTATTAGTGCAAAATGATAGCCATTTTCTCTCTCCAGAAGGATCTAGATGTTAGCAGTAGGTGGATTCATCCATATATGTGTACATAGCAGGTCATACATGCAAAATTTCTAATGCAGTTTGAGAGTTTACCGTTTTGTTTATATTAATAAAATAAAGGTCTGTCTGTAGTTGCAAGAAGTTGGTGCCTCAGCTGGGGAGCTACAATACAAACCCCACAGTATATGCGAAAATTCTGCTGAACTCAGAGCTTGCAAAATATTCTGTAATACTTCCATGTTCACTGCAAGTCTGCAAGTATTTACACTTCCTACACACTGTTTTTGGGTAGAGGTATAGGTTAAAATCCTATCTGGGTCAAAACTTAACAAATCTGAGGAGGTTTGTAGCTTATCAGTTTAACATGCAGTGCAGTAACACTTCAGAATCGACTAAGACAATATACCTAAGGTCTCTGTGGGAATAACAGCAACAGAAACACGAGTGTGTTTTTCATACAATGCCAACGTTTAACAGTGAACCTTATGGCTGAAACGGGCTTCAAAAGAAGGTAAGCAAATGTAACTTCCTTTCTGAAAGGGCATCGGGGACAGACGTATACACAGGTGGGATCTGACGGGATCCACGAAGACAAAGACTTGCTGAAAAATGTGTCATAGACATGAAAGAGACCTGGAGTGTCCTGCCCTGTGCCTCACAAAAAGCTCTGCTTCATCCAACTGACCAACGGATGCTGTATTTCTGTTTTATACAGTCATTACAGCTGTTTGTGTATTTTGATAATTACTTCAGTCTTTATTTCACAGCTGATTTAGCCTATTCTGATTAGAGTCTAGAGTTAAACAGCAATACTGCGTCTTTTGGACCCAGACTAGAGCAGCTGTTCTGCCAAAGCCCCAAGGAAACCTGATCGATTAGAGCTACTCAGAAAATCGTGAAAAGGCTGGCAGTGAGAGCGAAATGCTTTTCTGACAAATCTATGACACCAGGAGAAAGTTCTTTTACCAATAAATGCAAATGTTTCTCTGAATGGAGATAGCTAGATTATAAATGAATATGAGAGATGGCATGCACAAGAAGCAATTGAGTTGTGAGTGCTTGCTCACTTGGTCCCATGGTTTTTGTTTGTTTTCTGTGCTTGAGGCTTTGGGAAGAAGCTGTGGAGACAAAAAGGCTCTCGGCACTTGTGCAGACTTGAGAACTCTGAAGAGCTTAGCAGCCTTGCATGTGGGGCCAAAATAAGTGTTTAAAAAAATATTCATTGTGTCCCTTTTAGAACAAATGCAGCATGCAGATGAACAACAGTGCCAGCAAGAATGGAAAAAGTCTCTCAAAGCTATACCCGTTTTTGTGTGAGAAACCATCTGCATATTCCTTTCTTAAAGACGGTCAGAACATTTTCAGGAAGAATACGTGTTCTGCATTAAGATCTTTGAATGTTCATTCTAGTAATCCTTGTGTTTTTTCTTTACAAATGGAAAACCACCAAATGTGTCCAACAACTGTTTCTTGGGAAAATTTCTGTAATTTTGGGAAAACCTTTTCTTTTCTAGCTTTGTTAGAAATAGTCTGGCTAGAATGGCCTCTTGCAGCGAATGAGCTCAAAAGAAATACCTGTAGCTGAATTCAGTACCTTAATTTACCTCGAATGAGTTAGAGCAAAATATTACATGTGGTAACCTTACATCATAGATCTCTGTTTGGAAAGCATCCAGACATGTTGCTAGTATTATCTTAAGTATGTTCTTGATAAGTGCTAATATTGATATCTATGCCTCTCAAAAGAGAGATATATAGACGTGAACAGGTTTTTCCAGTATGTCTCTCAATTGAAGGAGACTTAACAACCCTTTTTTATCTGACCTTTTAAAGTAGCATAGTGGGCAATAACCATTAACTGATCAAATATGAGAAATGTCAGGTGTGGAATAAGCACTGACAAGGAAATATTTCATCTCTTTAAGCTCGTGAACAATCATGGAAAAACCTTGGCTCCTATTAAGGCTACTTTTTTTTCCCCCGTAAATATTCCATAATAAGTACGATGGGTTGCCTCATGCAGCATCACTCTACAAAGCTAAATTCAAAGCTAAAAAGATACCAAACAGGCTAAAGTATGGTATAATTCTGAGAAATTCATCATTCTTGCTTACCCAGATATTCTCATTTTCATCACACAGTGCCAGCTCTCATTTAGTAATGCACGTAATAATTCTAACAACCCACTTATCTACTTTTCCTTAACATGCACTGCATAATCACTCTCAGATCATCATGTGTCACTGTAGGTTCGTTTCCCTTCTGTTAATCCAAATAACTCAAGTTAATAGCGAATTTAAAAAAAATAGAGTGCTTTGTTCTTAAAGCCCCATACATGCTACAAATCTTTGATTAGACAGACACGGTATTTATTTTGTAAGAATTTGCTAGCAAAGAGAAACGTGATGTGGAGTCGAGATCAGAAGTCACTGTGTAGGCTGGGGATGGGGGGCTGATTCCTCTTTGCCGGGGTCACTTTATAGTGTTTTACACTGGCAAAGTCCGCTGGTGCCAGTGCACTTGCTCTTTATGACAGACTCCGAAAAGTTCTGATGATGAGAAGCGTCAGACTGCTCCTCCCCCAGGGCAGTCCTGGGCAGAGCACGCTCTGCACCAAAACCAGTGCCCGTTCCCCACATCTTCACAGTGTTCTGTGAGTTCTGTGAGTTCTACTGCTCCTCAACACAGCCATTGCACCAGTTATGCTATATAAATAGAAACCGTCTCTATACTAGTCTGGAACTCGTGTCCATATGTAGCTCTTAACGTCTGACTGTATTCTGTCTTTAATGTCTGTTTATAATATTTTAAAAAGTTTATATTGGTTAGGAAAAGCTAATTAAAAATTAGGCCTTCTTCATAGACTCTGACTCCAGCTGTTCTTTTTAAAGCAGCTGGTAAACTTCCATAAATAGTCCACCAGAGATTAACCCTGACAAACACAGACTCTAGAGGCAGGAGGCATCATTCCAGCGTACAAAGTTCAGTATTAACAATTAACCTGAGAGGGATTATGTCAGGATCTGTGAGTGGGGTACTGAGACATGAGAGACACAGACCTGAGCCCCTGTGGGGTTTTGCTGCCTCTGCGTTTTTGGAGCAGCCTTTGGGCTGCTGTAGATTCTGCAGTGGTTGTTTCAACATTCAGCATCAGGAGTGCAAAACCAGGCTGTAGAGTTCTTGGATTTTCTTGTTTTGGGTATTTTAAAGGTTGAGGAATGTGACACAAAATGAATCTACAGGCAAGAAAACTTTGTAACTGCTCTGCAAAAATTAAAACTGAGCTCAGAGAAAGGATCTCAAAAGAATAAACTTCCAGACTTCCCTGTCATATTTGGTGAAGGTTGCCATTCTACTTTCAGGCACATTTTTCGTTATCTACAAATGTGAACTTGGCATAGTTGTGGATCAGGTTCACCGTGCGCTTAAAACACAATAGTGTAAATTCAAATTGATTCTGCATTCTGTACAGAGGAGAGGGGCCTCGCCAGAAGCAATATAAACTAAAGGTCTTTGGGGTACCAGTTTAGGTTCAGGTTTGGCACCAGAAAGACCAGAGAAGTGGGCAGTAAAAATGAACAGTAACTTGAGGATATTTTAATAACAGCTGCTCTGTTTTCTTTCTTAGTGCACTTTTATTTTATTTGCACTTTTGTAGTTTCATCTTGATGACATGGCTATTATTTTACAGCAGTTTCAAGCAGTTAATTAATGAACTGCACACATGTGACATGACACCACCTTGCCCAATTATCTCTGGCATCTATTTTTATGGTACAAAGCACTGCTGCTTTGTGAATTATTTTAGATTATAAATTGGCTCTGGAAGCTGTTATTTTAATAGCTAAAAGAATACAAGAGCAGTGCTTGATGGCTGACATGCAGCAACGACAAATTGCCATGCATGATCTCATGAAATCCACCAAAGGACTTGGAGACCTTTGATAATGCTTCTCTGTTTTTCAGATGTAAGCCTCTCTCTTGTTAAATCCACAACACCTTTTGATGTCCTTAAAAACAAATGGCCATATTGCTGACAACCTGTAAATGACTGAGCCGTGCAGAATTAGGGAGAGAATGCATAACACAATTTTAGACTGATTTTTCACAGGATCTTTTTGCTGGTAGTAGCAGACCAAAAATATTGTTGTGTACGTACCGGAATTTAAATACAAACATTTTAACGTCAAGTTGTTTCTGGCACTGTATTTTCAACCTTGTAAAGGCAAATGCACAATATGTAGACGGAACCTGGGCAGAGATCATGTTCTGAAGTCACCCGTCCCCATTCCTCAAGGGAGAACTGAAGGGACAAGGATAGGTAAAATCCCTCTGTCTTCCCTTCTTGATTGCTTCAGAAGTGAGCTATGACTGGCAGATGTGCTGTACCTTCACTAGAATTGAGATATCTCAATAGTTTTCTGTATGAATCATTTTGTCTTGGTCATCATTGATGACTATACTGCCCTGTCAGGCTCATATATAAATCCAAAGCATGATCCTTTTGTGGGACCTGAATTTGTTTTGAAATTGACCTTACATCTTACGGAAACATTTTCTCCAGATTTCTTCCTTCAGTGTTGCACAATTTACATCCAAGAAACTTCCTCCAAAATAAAGCTGTAGCAGAAACTTAGGTCTGTTTTGGTAAGAGCCCTCTTGAAAACATTTCCAAGGGTTTCACACATCTGGCCAAAGGAAAAGAATTTCAACCCGTTCCATACTTGTTTGATTGGAATGTACCCTCACTTTCAAATTGGATATGCTATCAATGAAACACATCACCTAAATCTTATTATTTTTATGCGCTACATTACAAATACATTAGTCACTTATTGTGAATATTCATGGAAATGTTCCTTCATCTAAACTTGATGAAAGTATTTCCCAACAATTAAATACATTTTAATTTTGATATAGAAGTGCAAATTCTGTTCCTGCAACTTTACTCTACAAGTTGACACGTATGCTTTAAAAATTAATTTCAAATATGTGCACAAATTGCCAATTATGTGTACGAATGGAAATACATTATAGCTGAAGAATGAATTCCTCTCTCTGCACAAAATGCAGAGGAAATGTTCTCTGTCTCTCACAAATGTCTCTTTCATGCACAAATATACACATTTATTAGAATACATTCACATACAAAAGATTCTGAGATAGAAAGAAATGAAAATAATGTTTTCAGTTTAGAATGTGATCCTTTAATAGGAATTTCTCATTGTAATATGATTCTATACTTGAATATGTTGATGTAGAATAAAAAGCAATATTATAGATGCAAACATCAATTCACTAAAACTAGCAATAGATAGAGAAAAGCTTCTATATTTTGGGAGTGGTTTGTGACTCATTTTGGATGAGAAGCCAGAAGTTCAGATGCATTCCCTAGTCTTTTAAAATTTTTTCCATATCACAGGAGCTTCTTTAATTCATATCCATTAGCTTTGCCAGACCTCTTTCCCAGGTCCATGTCAGTCCCTCACTGCCTTTTTCCATTTCACAAGACTTCCATGATCTACTCTTACCGTTTTCTTTCTATTTCAGGCTTTTTTTTACAGCTCCCTTTACTGTAGTATCTGAGCAGTTCATATTCTCCACTGTACTCATCCTTACAATACTCAAGTGTAACTTCATGAGAAGCAAGGGAAGTACTATTATCCCCATTTTATAGCTCAATAATTGAAAAAAAGAAAGTCTCAGATCCATAACTGCAATGGTATTTAGGTACCTAATTCCCTTTGAAATCAGTGAGAGTTAGATACCTGAACAGAACTGTGACTGTGATGGAGGGAGAGCTGGAACCAGACCTTCAGCTAATGACCTGCTTTCTTGTATCATTAATTCTTTAAACCAGATGCTTTCTGCCATCATTTTATATTTGCCCATCACTCATAAACAAATTATGTGAGGGTGTTTCTCACCCACCTGTCATATATATATATGTGAATATCGTCTGAACTATAGCTATTTCTTTTCAATATTTTGGTGTGCCTTGGACTGCAACAGCATTTGGGATGCATGAAGTGATAAACTAAATTAAAACAATGGGGAAAGTAGTCATGGAAACTCCAGAGTCCCACCAAAGAGAGACTGCTACTTTTAATTATTCTTTGCAGGGAGGAAATCTTAAAAGTCTGGAAGCAAAGGAGCAATGGCTCCTGAAACTGGGGAAAAAATGACACTGCAGTGGAAATCAGGTAGATATTTGCGAAACTGAATGGAAGAGAAATCACTATGAAGAACACTACGGTATAATTCACAGTACTCCGTATAGTTCCTCTCTCTATCAATCACTTGATTGCGGTAAGTCGTTAAGTTAACACTTTGTGAAGTTTACTGCATGCCAAATGAGAGGAAGACAAACTCTAGAGGTGTGCATACTGACCAGAGCAAAAGGAAAGTGAAACTTTTGGATAAGAGCATCTTCAAATTATTCTGTATTCCTAAACAATGGGTTACACAGACAGTATTTCAGTACAAGGCTAATTACGGTATTCCTCAGAGAATCCTTTGAGAAGAAATAAACACATGCATGACTGGAAGCATTTAGGAAGAAAAAAATCAGACTATTTTCATAGTTTGTAATGCAACTGTTTTGAAATAGCAGAAATAATACACAGTACAGATGCAACGCATCTGCTCAGACATCTCTGCTTTTCAGCATGTTAAAGTGATTCAGATGCTCTAAATTATGACCTACTGTTGTGCTCGGAGTCATTCGAACAAGCTCCCTAGTATCTAAGAGTAGGGAGTCTGTTTCAGCCTTAGAGATTTGGTTTTAGCTCCATATTATACTTAGCCTCACCACAGAGGATTTTTTATGTTTTTTTAATTTTATTTCTCTCCTTTGAAGAGACTTAAAATACTTTGCTGTTATTTTCTTTACAATAATAGATAGCATCACTGTATGCTGATGCCAGAGATGCTGAATGGACAACTTAAGAATGGAAAGCAGCAAGGTGAGAAATGTCTAATACAAAAATAACTGGCTAGGGCAGTGCTGTCTTTTTTCTCTCCCACACAATTTCAGTATCAAAGAATAATGTAAAGAGCCTAGTTTAGATAAGGACTCAGATATATTCAAGTCATGTTTATCCAACTAAGCATCAAATGCAGCAATGATGAAAATTAATCTTCCTATATTTGCTTAAACTTGCAACCATTCAGGCCAAGTAAGCTAACTTCAGAGTTAAAGAAAATGTTCCAGGTAGGCATGCATTGAATAGGTAGAATCATGAGAGACTCTGAGTAAAGATTTGGGGCAATTTTATTGTAGATGGATGAGCCCATTGTTAGCTGCAAGTTGAAAATGAGGAATTACTGATGGAGGGCTAGAAAAAGTGAAGGGACCAAGTAATGCAGAAAAAGTTGCCAGCTAGTGCACATACTGTCAAAAAAGTCTTACTTTGAACAAAGAAGGAGAAAGTAAGCACAGAGGAGAAAAAAACCCCAGCACTCTTTAAGTCTTTGGAAAATGTTAGAAGTCATTGATTCAAGATTATTCAAGTTCATACACAGAAGAGCTTAGATAAGATCAACCGGATAAAAACTGTGATATTTGTCATTTCTAATTCCAGTAATTAAGTGCTGTTCTAATTCTACTTGAGAAGGCCTCAGTGGGATTATAATAATGGCATAATGATGGAAACAAAGACAAAGAAAGGATCAGAACTACTACAAAAAGAAAGGATATTAAAAAATTCATGACACACAGGCAATGATTGTCCTTAAAAGGTTAACCTTTGCTGACAGTTGCCGTAACAAAGGTGTGCAAGATATCTTGTTCCCTATGTATTTTCAAACAAAAAAAAAAAAAAAAAGAGGAAAAGACAGAAATAATTGTGATATATCACAGTGATATTTCCTGCAGTTGCAACTGAGGACATTCTTCATAATGATCATAATTTTTTTAGATAGTTGATTTTTAAGACAAAATGTATTTTTTGGTCAAAATATAGTAGTTTACTGAGAAAAAAACTACCAGCTTTAAAAAGTAGTGGAAGAGAGAGAGAGAAAGAAAGAGAGGGAAAAAGGTAAAAGTGAACTACCTCACAATTAAATTATTAGGTCAAGGATGAGAGTTGTAGGATCTAAGATTCACAAAGCAAGGAGTTAGACCTTGGTGACCCACTCCGCGGGTGACCCTGCCTGCTGTTTTACATCCTTTGTCAGTGGCCCTGAAATGCCTACAATGTATGCAAGACTGACTGACTAACTCCAATGGGAAAGTGCAAAACCTCCCAAATTACTGATATCCTTGAGATTTAGTTACTCATTAAAATGCGTGAATGTCACTCAGTGGAAGAGTGACATTCATGTCCTTATTGCAAGAAGGGTCCTTTAACTCTTCCATATTGCTTCACCTCAACTGGTCTAGGTTCATCTCAGGGAGAAATGGGGAATTTTAGAAATCTCAGAGACTTTGGCAAGCAGGAAAATCTTTTTCCTTCCAAGCCTGGTGTAGAAAGGAATCAGACTTTTGTTTGCCTCCAAGGACCTCTGGAATGGAACTCCCCTCCCTTCAGACCTTGAAAGTCACATTGCTTCCCACCATCACATTGCTGGGAAACTTTATTATATGTAAATTTCCATCATTCTTATTCCACTTTTCTTTCTTTCACTCCATCCAAGTTATTTTGCCATCTCTACATTGAACCATTATTCAATGTCCCATAGAGGGTATAATGCACAGTCCTTATTAAGATACACATGTTCATGGAATAACCCAAAGCTCATTAAAAAGATAAACTTATATTAGAGAATTCGGTGCTATTCTCAGAGCATGCACAAAATATGGAGCAAATATTGTACTTATAATTGCATTTTAATTGAGCTGTATCCAGTATAAAAAGATAGTTGCATATGGACTGTCAACGTGAATAATATTTTAAGGTACATCTTTTAATTTTACTGCTTTTATTGTTACTATTACAGTTTGAGAAAATTTCCCCACAGCTGTTTTTATTTTGTGAAAATCATTCATCCCATGAGCATGACTGTAGCTGTGTGCAGTATACATAAATTCTTATGATCATTAAACACGTGTAGTTAAGGACTGTTGTGTATCCATACATGTTTCATTTTTTGCTTTGTGTTTAGTTTTTCAGTGACTCTCCTTATTATTTCTACATCTCAGCTGTAGCACAAAAGGGAGATCTACAATTACAAATAGCTTAATGCCATCCTGTTTGCCGCCCCTGTTATTGTTAAAAGCTTTTTTGAATTATTTTTATGGACTTATTTTGGCTCAAACCCTAGATGCGTTGCTTCTTCCTCATCACTTTCCCCAGGCATCTGGTCCCTAGTGACAATAGTCCTGTCCCACTACTACAGCTGGTGCATCACTCTCCCACACAAACTCTCTGACAGGTCTCCGATTCTTCAGTGCAAGTTGCCTTTGCTTCTTGCACACAGTCTCTGCTACTGTCACCTTTTCCTTCCTTTCGCAGAATCCCTAATATTTCTCTCTTTCCTCCTGCTGCCCCACTGACTAACTTCTCCCAGCTCTCCCGGCTTTTGTTCCAGTTCCTCTGCTCACATAAACACCCTGGGCTTCCTTCCTGCACTGCTGCTTTCCCCTGAACAATCCCGGTTATTCATCACTTCTTCCCAGGCTCTCACTTACTTGTCTCCCCTTCCTAGAATTCCTAACTGTTATTTGACGATCCTCAGGCTGAAAATGATTTTGACATACAAAGGATCACATTTTCTAAGCAACAGCCAAGTCAGAGGAGCTAAAGTTTACTGGGTTTCACATGAAACCCAGGTGAAACAGCAAATTTTTCCTGATTTCAGTGCAGAACTACAAAGCAGTCCTAAAATTTCCGCAAAGTGAGAGTAATGAAAAGAAGCAACCCATTCTGGGAATGCAGCCTGGATTGATACTGTACGTAGGTAATTTTGTGTTCTTTCAGATTTTGCAGAAAATATTTTACAGCGCTCTCCTTGATTATTTCCTTTTCCCGAACACAGTCATTCCAGCCTGAAGAACCCGCCTCCATTTGGCTTAGGCTTCACTAATTTAGCAATTAACATTTAACAGCCAGATTGTTTTCCCGAGCCCAAGGGCACCAGTGCAAGAAAATATCTTCTGATCTATAACCTCATTGCAATCTCAGAGCTCCTAAAACCTAACTTTTTTATTCTAATCATTTTTGCTGATGCAGGAGCCAGTCATAACTATACTGCAAGTAGCAAAATGCTACACAATACTCTCTAGTCAGACAGCATTTATTGTGCTGTAATTTGTTCTAAGACAATAGGGAAGATGCAAATTCTAGAGAGGCGTATTAATCTGTAGGTCAAACAATAACAAAATATTGAAAAACTGTCTTAATGATTTTTTACATTGTGGTGGAAAAGCATGTAATTCCATAGAGAGGTGCTGGCGATCTCATAAACCAGGAGAATAAAGCTGAGAGGTTTATTAATGCCACCGAGGCACTGAAATAGAATTTGTTTTATGTCATGTACAACTGTATAGGTGTTTATTATTTATAACACATTCTTCTTTTTTAAAGGTCTCCATTCTAAGCCCTCTTCTGATGCTCCATAACTTGCTTTTCCCCATTGGTTTTAAACAGCAATTGTATTCCAGATGCAGCTTTAAATGGTGCTGTGTTAGCTGCTACCTTTCACTTTTTATTACAAAATTTAGTCTATTATACCAGCAGTATTTTTCATTGAAAAGTAAAAGTTAAAAACTGCTGACTTCTTTGGGGGGTGTGTGGAAAGAGGTTGCTCTGTGTGTGCCATATGGCGCTCAGCACCTCGTAGGATCAGGCCCTAAATGCTAGTAAATCGCAATTCCCCGACAGCGTGTACCGTGCAGGCAGAGGCAAGGCACTGGTCCTGCTCAGCCCTGCTGGTGAGCCTCCTCTCCGGTTGGAAGCAATCACTACTGACACCGTAAGCACCAAACCAGCTGTCACTGCTGTTCTTGGCAGGCAAAGTTGCATGGGGCCGCCTTGTGAAATGCTCAGCCGGGTAGGTGGGTTCCCAGCACTCGTGTGAAGAGAGCCTGGTACTCCTCAGAGCACAGACTTTGCGTGCCCCTTTATTCTAAAAATCCAGCACTACAAAAGAAAGTGGTACAGAAGGGCCAGTGGTGAGGTGGCAGGGGCAGCGCTCACTCACGGGGAAGTGAGTACACCCATGAGAAACAATCCGCTCCAGCTTAATGGCTCGTTACTGCCATTAGTCCCTCTCACATAGAGGGCAGCTGCCCAAAGCCTGGGTCATGCAGGAGCATCTCCAGCAGGACCTTCGACACATCCATCTCATCCTGTTCACGGCAGAACTGCTAATGACAGAGTGAGAGCCAACAGCCACCAGGGGCACAGGGCAGCCCCTATCTGCAGAGGCTACCGCTGTCAGCCTGACCCCACACGTCCCACACTCTTGCAGCACACTATTCAGGTCAGTTGTGAGTGACCATTTCCTCTGTCATCCCTGCTAAACTAATTATCTGTTGCACAATAACCTGCCATTATGGGAGACTACATGAAGTGACCCTGCAGGCACAGTACTCCTAAACCCTGCTGCTGCACTGCTCATGCAACAGCTCCCTCACTGTCCACGGTCAAACCGCTGGAGGTCTGACACTTAAACCAGCCTCTGGCAGCTGACCAACGTGCTTTGGAGCCTGATTTCATGGTGTGGACAAGCTCAGCAGGCTGCAGCCTCCCTGCAGGGCCAAGGACCAGCCACGGGAGTCAGCCAGGAGCAGAAACCTGCAGCCACTGGCCTTGCAGGGAGGTTGGTGCTCACAGCCTGGAGGCCTGAAACACCCGGGCAGGGAACAGGGCTTTCTTCTGTAGTGGGGGTTGACTGAGTAATGTTTCAGTCTTTTAATATTCTGCTTATGCAGAAAACAATGGTGCTAATTACTTGTGATGATGCTTGTGTGTGATGGGAACACCTCTCCACAGGGCTGTCAGGTGGTGGCTTCTGCCAGGGCCAGGTGGTTGCAGATTGGTGGTGGGAGTGGGACAATGAAGGGCTCCATATAGAGCCATCTAGTAATCCCATGAGCTACTCAAACCCCTGGAAGATGAGGAGTTTAACATTAGCCTTTTAAAAATGTACTGTTAAAGGCTTACTCATAAAGCGTTGATATTTTAAAAAGTTATTTACAGCAGTAACATGTTTTCGCATAATTGCTTCGGTACCAGTACTAAGCGACGATAGTTTTTAGAAGTACAATTGTTTGCAAAATATTTTCTCTACCAATTTGTGCCATAAGTACAGAGCACTACGATAACAAGATCCTGTTTGTTTTAATGTATGACAATTGCTGTATTCCTAGTTTTATTTTCTCCCTGCTTTTCAGCATAATCTGTTGGGGGAGATGTTGATGTGTGGTGAAATATAACTGTAATGAAGCTCTATGTATATATAGTGGTAACAGTAGCAATCAGTGTGTCTTAATAGAAGCAGAAAGAACTTAAGATCTTTAGTGTGATCTGAAGCATCCATAGTCAGTATTTCTGTGGTAATTACCAAGGAAAGACTGTGCTGATCATCAGTTATTCTCTTAGTATTCCCTTGTCTGTAGAATATATCAACCCTTAAAGAAAAATAAAAACTAGATATTTTTTTCTAGGAAAGTTGATGTCTTTTTTCTGTGTCTCAATCTACATCTTAAATTGCACATTCAGTTGACATCTAGAAGATTCATACATTTAAAGCACCAAATCACCTCCTCATTTCTTAGCAAAGACAGATCTTCCATGGAAAAAGTAAGGAAGGATTAGCTAAAACAGCCAGTACACCACAGTAAAGCTTCCCAAAAGAGACTACTCCAGCTAACGGCAATTTTTTCTGTATTTCTATTGCCCCTAGATCTGCTGGGGGAAAGCAGTAATAGCTGTGCATACCTACGGGGTTTGCAGACACCCCTGTACAATGGGTCTTTGAACTCGATTTCATACTGTTCCCCATCTCTGCAATGCCTCCTCTTCTGCTATCCTTTTCCTACCTTTTCCAGGCAGCTCATTTGCTATGCATCATGCTGCTGCTCACTGGCCCTTTGCACTCTTGGAGTTAGAGCAGGATTTGTCCCAGTTTCTGCTAGCATACCAGCAGTGTTAATGTTTAGTCTAAAAGTTTTAAATGGCAATGGTTTCCTTTTTTTTTTTTTCTTTCTTTTATTTAACACCGTTTTCTGCTTATAAGAAATACTAGCACGGGGAAAAAAAGTATGTGACCTATTAAAATGAAAGATTGCCCATTCTTGTAATTACAAGTAACAGGAAGCCTGGTAGTACCTTGTTTGTTAAATTCCTCTGACCTCTTCCAAAAAAAATTGTACAAAAAGTCACAGTTATTAGTACATCTAGAGCTAAGGTCCTGCTCTATGCACATGTGTTAGTCATTTACTAGATTTTTTCCCCCCTCTTTCTTGCTACAACTGCAGTGAATTGATAGCTAGATATTCAAACACTGGTGGACAATCCCCTTTAGGCTGCCTTGGAAGAACTTGCTAATAACTAACTGCCGTTCTTCTCTGGCTCAGGTTCCCAGTCGCTGTAAGCTTATAAGGGGGCCCATTTCAACCTGGTTTGATAGAAAGGACCTGTGAAGGAGTCCTAAAGATGCAGAGTCCTGGGGCAACAGCAGTTTTAGGTCTGACTATGGAAAGGGAGAAGGAGACTAAAAACTCCCCACGGTTTTTGGGGTGGACTCCCTTGTGAAGGTTTAATGTGAAAACACTGGATTGCCAGGGCTTTTTCAGCCCACGATGGAAGGGGCTAAGCCTGCACGCTGCTTGGTCCCCAGGCCTTTGTCGGGGTCTGTCAGGTGTGAAGATTTAGCTTCTATTACAGGGACTAAAGGGATCAGCTGCAAATAAAATATATGCTGTGGATTAGACAAAAGCCCTGTTCCTTTGCTATACACACATCTATGCCAAAAGTTAAGTACCTCAGAGGACACCCCTCGGTGCTACTCTGGGGCTATAGGGTTGCTCTTAAGACCAATTTTGGAGTCTTCTCTTGTAATTTACTTTGCTCACTCTGAAGAACTGAAGCCGTTATCTAACGTGGACTTTCAAATTTGAAAGATTGATCACATGAAAATGGAAATTATCATCATTTGACTCCAATTTACAGAAGCAAACATAGTCATTACCACAGTTGTGCATCTGAAATATTAGGTAGTTGCAATCTGGAATTTTTTTTTCCCTACAAAAAAAAACCCTGTCAAGCTTCTGTTCATATTTATAGTGCACCTTTTCACAAAAAGTTTTTTACGTTCTGGTTCTGAACTTCTGTTGATAGGATCTTACATGTTAGGAATGCTTATCTGCAAAATCAGAAGCAAACTTTTGGAAACCTAAGGGAAAAGAATAGCAAGGGGAAAAAAAAAGAAAGTGACTTTGAACTGAAAATATAATTTGTTATGGCTATAAAACTAACTGAAATGATGAAACAGAAATGAGAAACGGAAATCAATGAAGTGTTTAACATGTATGCATAGAACACAAACGAACAAATAAGATAATGTTGTATACATCCTTTATTAATAACGTGACTGCTTTCTTATACAAGTAGATAAGGATATTTAAAGCTAGGTTTAAAAAAAAGTACAAGAAAACTGCTTGGCCCTAAATGAAGCAGAGGTTTTATTCCCTCAAGAGAGTTATTAGAAGGACTGTTTATTTATTAAAGTGACCTATATCTGTGTTAGCGAACTTCAACACCATGAAAGGTAATGCATGTATGTATATGCACAGGGAATCAATGATCATTATGTATGGTGAAACTTTTGATTTCTTATGCTCCTCTTCTAAGTAATAACATTATCATACATGGAAATTTCACTTATATGCTTTTGGTTTAGGTTTTTTTTTTTTCCCTTTCCTCAAGAGAACCATAATTTCATTTCTCAGATAACCTGCACCCGTTCAAATGACTGTTCATTGAAATAAATCCTTGGACAACCTGAGCTGTCAGGCAGCTGTGTAAAATTTCATTAAAGAGACAAATATAGTGAAAAGGATCATAGGTGGGACAGCTACTAGAGAGGAGAAAAATGTAGAGGAACTGCTGGTAAAGTGAGGTCTCTGGAGTAAACTTTCCCTTATACACTTACAACCTGCAGTGCTACTGAATCACTGCTAATAGCTAACTCAAAGGTTCTATACGTGAAAATAGAGTAATAAATAATACAAAGATGATTGGCTGGCAGTGCATGCTTCATTGGTTTGAAACACCACTTGAACTGGGAATTGGGGAGGAGACTCAGGCTGAATATTTGTGCCATCACTTTCGTGCGTCTCTGGGAAATTGTCATTCATATCACAAACAATCTTTTCTTTAAGTCAGCCACTGCATCCTCTTGGGTGCTTGTTGCTAATGGAGACAGAAATACTATTCTAGTCTGGATTTAATACATTTCACACATAGATTCATTGTGCACTATTTTTTTCAGCTGAAGTAGAATTTCAACATTTTTGTGACTTTTGACACATCATCACTCATAATGGGGTCTTACTTACAGGGAATAATGAACATATTCTTGTGCCAAATTTGAGGATGTCTTATTCACAAACAGTACTTGTGCTTTTCATATGACAAAATCAAATGGCTTCATGCAAGGGGATGATCACAAATAGTCCTGTCATTTCTCTAGCTTCTAATAGTACTTCTAATAACCTTCAAACCACTTCATTATTCCTGTTCTCTCTGTGGCCACTGAAGTCGTGTTTAAATATGCATCTAAGTATTTTAGAATAAAGATGACAGCATTAAAGAAAAATATATTGGTGACAAGTTTTCACACTTGGGCCTTCACGGGGACCTGAGTAAAAGGCCTGACAGGAAGAGTTTATGAGCAATATCTTAAGCTTAATTCAGTTTATGGTTTCAATGGTAGGTGCTCTGTGTTCCTTATTCTGACCCCAAGTATATGTTTATATACAGGCACTAATGCATATGTGTGAATGCACATGCATACATACTAGCAGAAATATCTCTGCCCAGTAATTATGCCCACTGAGAAATCTAAATTTACCTATTAGTGCTTTAAACCAATTCAGGGGCAAACTTTCACCCCAAGTCTCAAATTTCTTGTGTCAAGCTCATTTTGCATGACAAAAATTAGGCACCAAAGTGTAGTTTTCTTGGAATAAAGCAGGACACAGGCAAAATTCCCTGCAGATGGAAAAGCGAAGCCACACGCATGGGAGGCTGAGTATAAAACCTGCAGCACAGATGAGCCCAAGGAATGTCTCCTCATTGATGAACAGGGACAGATCCTTGGTGGGTGTAATTGTTGAACTGAAGGAATAGCTGAACTGGGGATTAATTAGATCCAAGCAGATTTAGAGCTGTGTGGGAACTACAGCTCACTGACACGGGCTGTGCATCTGGTCTGTAAGTTTACAAAGCTCGAAGAACCTTATAGGACATGCAGGTCTGCAGTTTCCCTCACTTTGGTGAGCGCTTATGAGCAGCCCTGTGGTGGCACGCTGTTTATGTAAGTTGTCACAAGTGTGAATCAGATTTGCACTTCTAGCTCCAGGAATTTTTGGAAATATGTTTTGTTTTCTAGCAGGCTTCCGAACATCTGGAAATGCTGGCATTGTACGGTCCCTGCATAAATCATAAATGACTGTAAGTGACTATTTTTCTCCTAAAACTGGTCCTTTTAAGCATTATTGCATGAGAACAAAGTAAAATGAACTCCTTTCCCTTTGCTGTAGGAGAAGAAGAAACACTTGGTCTCTGGGGAAATCCCTTCCATTTCTTTTTCCTAACTTCTGCCCATCAAATGAGAAGGAGATAAAGAGAATTTCTTGGGCTGGTACAAATAAAGGCCAATTTTTGGATGTGTTCTGGCCAGGTAAAATTGCTTCTGCTGCTGCTGTTACCACTTCCATTCTTAATAACCATTCTGTGACCTTCACTCCCCATCAATCTATCCCTGAATAGTTACTCTATTTGCAGCTTTTCCTCTAGCTCCCATGTCCCTTGAAAGACAGCTGTGCAGTTTTTCAAGGACTGACACTGCTTGGCTGATCTTTTCAGAGGTGTCAGGGGCTGCTTAACCCTCCCAAGGTGGCTCACTGGGCTGCTGCACCTGGGACATATTCTCTCCTCTGAAGAGCTGTGCTGTGCCTGGGTGATATTGGCAGCACCACCAAAGACTGCTACTATGCTGGGTCAAATTCCCTTTTGGTAAATCTCTTTGAGTTGTTTATTTTAGCAGTCTGTGATAATCTTGTATTACCCTGAGAAAAGAAAGATGTGAGAGAGTACCTGAGGAGACAGTCTCAGGTCAGAAATGAATGGTAAGTATTTCCAATCGTATGCCACACCAGCATAAGAAGATGACTCAGTCTCTCTTTCTCTCACCCTTTTAAGCAGTTGCTATTCTGTTCTACACAGAGAATCTAACTGAATATTAAAATCACCTTCAGCCACTTAAAAATGGAGAAGGATCTGAACCAGATCTGTGGATCAGAAGACCCCTGAGCTTTGGAGCAGTTCCAACCCCGGATTCTGCTGCAAGTGCTGCAGTCAGCCTTATCTCTCACTCACTGCTGTCAAACGTTTGCAGAATTGCTCTTCTAAATGTCTTAATCCTTCCATTTTTGCTCATTTGTAAATGACGCCAAACCTGCTTTTTGATAACAGGCTCCTAGTAGCTCCTGTATTTGCACATCTTAACAAATGTGGAACGTTGCCTTCCTGCTTCTCACAGGGGACCTCTGCTTACTTCCATAGAAAACTTAACTCAAAAGACAACTAAGAAAAATACCATCGATATACTAAGATGACTAATTGGTATTTGGTTTATAGTTACATGCTGACAATGATTAAACTAATTACCAGGCATACTGTGCTAAATTGCTAGCTCTTTGTGTACTTCTAGTGTAGCGGAGAACCAGAGAGGTTCTGGTTCAAAGTCTGAGCGTGTTAAAAAGATTCTTGTTAAGATCACTTGCAGAGCTGTCGATGTGTATGCACACATGCCCATAACGCACATGGCGGCTTGCGTCTGTGAGAGATCTGTATTCAAAGAGAGATGAATACAAAAGTCATTCTTTCAGTAAGAGAGAATGGATGGTGTGCTCTGTTAAACAATTGCTGTGTTTCAGTTGAGATTGCTTCAGCGAGAAGCAAAGTGGTTCATGTGTGTTTGCCCAGAGCATGCCCTCTACAGTCTGAAATGAAGGACTATACAGAACCAAACTCCTACAGAAAAGTAGGAAGCATTTCTGCCTACCAAGAGATAACATCGCCTGTGCTGCCCAGATGTGAAGAAAGATAATAATTTTCATTACAACTAACAATGTAGTTTGTCTAGAACTTATTTTATTTCTGGGTCACCTCCAACAGCTAGTCAGGAGAAAAGATGTTGCTTTGGCAATGTCCTTTTAGGTCCAGTTTGATGACGGAGGCCACTAGCCAGGAGCAGTTTTTGTATACCAGAAATAGCCTTTTTTCACCTCCCTCCTCTTTTGAGCTTGGCAGAAGTCATTAATAAAATTGCATAGAGTGGAATTACACAGAAAAATACCAATCATGTAATGAAAGCAAAGAGGTTTTTTTGCAAGGACTACAAGTAAAGCTTGCACCAAAATGAGTCCTTAACTTTACTAACTTAGTTTTTACATTTGTAGTTTCTGTGTTTGTTGAATATCTTCTTTGTCTTCTGTTATGTACTGTATTACGTGTTACGTATGTGATATTGTGCCTTGAGTCTTCTCTGATGAAACAATATTTACATTCATTATATTTAATTATTATTGAGATGCATTTAATACTTTTTTATTATCTCCAGTTATATTAGTACGCAAACATTAAAGCTAGCTAGAAGTAAGGAGCCACTGTTACTCAAATACTAATAAAAACCACAGAGAACTTTTAAAAAAACTGTTGAACAGGATAAGTTGTGTTCATCCACAACTGTTTATAGAAGTAAGGAGGATGCCTTCCAGCTTTCAGGTTCATGCTACATTAAAGAGAGGAATTGTGTCCCAGGGAAGGGGATTACTGTCAAACTGAAGACAATCAGCTGGTGTGGGGGAAGGTTTAAAAGAGTGTGCACGTATGTGCTGAGATCTGAACATGTTCTGTGTGCTGTGCAACGAGCAGAAAGACCGGATTCCTGTATTAGGTTCTGTGCTCAGGACACAGTGATGCGTAAAAGCACAGCTGTAGAAAGATAAATTAGTGTCCCTGAGAAGGAATGCCACACGGTGTTAGGACATCAGGACTCTGCTCTCTACATTTAATGCAAAATTTCAGATGTCTACCACGGTTTTGACATAGTAAAATAGATTTCTTACAATATTATGATTCTTACAAGCCCCACCTGAGCTCAGGAAATTAAGAAGTGGCCATGAGCTGGTAGAAGAGATAAACTTCATAGCTTGATAAACTTGAAAGTTTAAATTCGTCTAACTTCAAGAAATATAGTAGTTCTGTTTCACTTAAACTTTTCTGCCTTTCCCTTGTTCAGTCCACTTCAGCTGGAGCAGAATGAAACTTTGATAAAGCTCAAATTACTCATCTCTCACCCTCTGTATTCAACAGAACGTCTGGGAATGCTCTAGTAATGCAGGTCAAGTTCTCTACATCAGGTTAATTCTAAATGAACCTACTAGCATGTGGCAGCCTTCATCTCCATGCTGAATTACTGTTCTTCCTCTCACTGAGTGCAGTGCATTTAGTTTGATTTCTGTTTGTTAGAGAAGTGTAATGTATGGGTATGGAAATTACCCCTTTACAGCTGAACTCCAGATTGTACATTCCCACAGAGTACTTAACAGTGTGGGAGGCCAGAATCAACAAATGGTCAGACATTTACAAGCTGGTTCAAATCTTCAAACTTAAAAACCCCCAAATGAGGACTTTGCAAACATAATAAAAATATAATTTAATTTGAATATTCATTATTTTTCTATTAGTAAAATTATAACATTTCGTGTCTTATGGAAAATTTAGAACAAAAGCAACGTCAGTACGCAGAAAGAAAAAACAGATCAAACTGTTTGAGTAATTAAATGAGAAATTGAGCTCATCCTTGAGAAGCCACAAAGCAAAAAGCCTGTAAGAATGATTATGAGTATCACAGTTCTTAGAAGGTGAATGGGTCTAATTCCTCCAATAAGTTGTGTTTGTTGTTCTCTGCATTTTGTATTTTAGAGTTACAGCAAGTCCACCACAAATCCCATGCCAGCTCCACGCGTAGTGTTGAGAAACAGCAGCTCCCCGCTCTCTGACACTACAAGGGCAATGTGGCTGTAAGTTATGTCTTTTGGTTCAGTTGTTTCAGCTCATCTCAGGTGATGTTGCTGAACACAATGAAAGAAAGGGGCTCAGTAAGCAGGTAGGATGAATTTTATTAGAGGTCATGATCACCTGAATTGGTCCCATTAGTGAACACGTTATGATTACTGGGCAATGTGCCCTCTTCTCCCAGTGCTGAGCAGCAATAGGCAGCTATGCACTTCTGAAAAGTAGGCTCTCAAAATTGGCTCAGAGAGGAGTGCACACAACTACTCCAGTTTGCAAGGTGATAAGAACAAAATCATAATTTCTCTCATTGACAAAGGAAGGGCAAAAGTAATTGTTGTATACGAAACATGTCATGTTCTTTCTTAACTAATAGCATGACCTCCAACTTAGAGATGCATGAGGCTTACTTTCTCCTAGGGGGTTCCCTTCTCCTAAGCAGTTTTCCAAAAGCACTGTCCTGATGGAAACAGCAGGTAGCAGTTTATGGCAGAGACACGTTAAAGCAATTTAATGATAGATGCGTCAGAAAACTCAGATAGGTAGGACAGAACCAACCAAACTGCATCATCCTGCCATATCACATCTGCAAGGAAGGGGAATGTAAATGGTGAGAACTTATCCGTCATTGTTTTTTGCCACTGACTCACTAATTGTGTTTTAATGATATTTTCTCAACAAAATAACCAAAAATAGATCAGCTTTAGAATGGTAGATTCTGAACATCTGTGTTTTGCCAACAAAATCTGACCGTTAGGGAACTACAGTTTCTTTGTAGTTGCTGAGAAAATAATGACAACTTAAGCCAAAAATCAATTAAACTGAAGAGATTGTTCCATATCCTTCTTTTATGGGAAAAGAACAGGTGTTTAATAATTTGCATAAATTATACAAAATCTGAAGCATTTACAGTAACCAAACACTTAGCAAGAGACATGAATGAAGAGGTAAGTTAGCTGATGATGGTTTGTATTCCAATCGGTGCCTCTTTAGCACTTCTGCGAGGATTTCTGTTATACATCCTATTTTCATGGATTCATAACTCAATCCTAAAAATATTTCTGATTTGCATTTGGCAGGCAAAGATTTTAAACTGAGACTGGATTTTTTTTTCATTAGGTTATGGGAACGAAGTCGGTTTAATTGTCTCTAAGTTATGCAAGTATAAAAATGGAATGTATTGGTTTCAGACGCTATTTTATGCTGCTACAACTCAAAACGGCTTTGTTTTTTTAAGGGGAAATTTTACAAGCCGTTAGTCTGAACTGTGGATTAGTGCATTTGGGACACTTGGAAAAAGAAATGTAAAAAAGCTTGATTTCTTACCTCTTTATAATGGTGTTTGATCTCTAGGTACACTCCATTCCTTCAGCCAAACTTTCTTCAAGATGCAGTGCCTTGCTCTGCCATCACGTATGTAAGAGCTCTCAGTTTCATACATTTTACATGATTCAGGTGAACGACTTGAATCTGTTACACAATTTACATGAAATTCATCGCCTACCTTTCCACAAGCCTTCCACATTCTTAAAGATCTTGCAAGTACTGAAGGGAATGGTTAGTTAAAGTTATCAAGAAAAAACTCTGCAGATTGCACAATATACATTATATTGTAGAAGTTAGATTCACCCTAAAAGGAAAGCAATTGGTAGGTGACCAGGAAATGCCGACTCTTTTATTCTATATCTTTATTCTGTACCCAAGAACCGTTGAAGTGACAGATTTTGGAGGCACTGTTCTTCACCCCATGATAAACGTGTAGCATTCGTGGAAGACCTAGATTATGCCATGGAATCCTCCTATATTATGCCAAGTGCTTTTCATGTGTTTTGGTTTATCCCTAACGAGTGACGTGCTTCCTAAAGTAGCTAGAACTGCCAGATCCAAGTTGCAGGAATAGCTGGAGGTCCCTGTATGTTGCAGTGTGTTACATACAATCGTACTAAATAGGATATAAATATATTATGTAACAATTTCAGTAAAGGAACTGAAATAATGCTGTGGAAAAAAACAGTTCATATAGATTGAACAACAAGTTTGGTATGTCAGGATACTTCCTCTCCCAGGAGATTCCTCCAACAGGAGGGACTTCTAGACCCTGTAGTTTTTTCTATAAAATTTTAGTATTTTATTCTACAAAACTCTTTTGGATCACGGAAAAAAAAGCATTGAGGTCTCAGGTCAGTCAGTACTCTCACCAGTTTCAGCTGAGCAAACCCTTTCTGATCACATTTTCCCTTGTGCAGATGTAACACGTACATAGAATAAGTGTACATGTGTCGTTTTGCATGCATGTAACCACGTGTGGACTTCACACTACCTATTTGTGCTACCAAAATTTCCAAGTGAGCAAAAAATTACCTAACACATTTTGCAAATTTATTTTACAAGTTAATGAAAAAATCTTTTAAACTTTATGGCAGCAATTTTAATCTTTCCTATTGGTTCCTGGACCTTAATGTGAAATAAAACCAAGTGCAGATTACAATTACCAAGAATATCACTATAAAATTCTCAAGAAATGATCAAGCTCTGATCTTTTCCTCCTGTTCTATTGCTCCCTTTATGCCTTTTGTATAAACGTTCACAAAACAACGATGTGGAGATTAAAAGAACCAGCTGTTTATGAACAAACATTTCTATTTGAAGGTCAGAGAGCAAACCAGGCAAATCTAGCATGAGCGTTAGTGTTGATTTGGCTGTTCACTGGCAATTTTTAAAACATTGCTACGTTATCAAATGGTTGTTTCAGCAGTTCTGCGTGAACTGTGCTCAACCCGCTCTTGCCAAAGGCTCAACATGCCAATAAGGAAGGCTGCCAGACCCATCAGGTGACTGCGCACTTTGGGCCACCTTAGGTAGGATGAATGAAGGGCATTTATGCCGATCTAAAGAAACCTATTAGAACTTGCAATAATATTCATTAAGGAGGAACGTTTCTGCAAAAATATGGAGATTTTCCAGAATATAGTAGAGTGTACGTAGAGCAAGGGGGCTAAGAAATGCAGAGCTTTTCTGCAGGTCCTAATGGCATTCTAATGGAGATTTCCTTGATTCCCCGGCAGCATATAGCTGACTTAGCAAATCCCTAATTGCAGGCCCTGAAGGCAAACTGTACTTTTCAGCTCTCTGTACTGGATATATATGTGCATATATAATTCAGTGATTCCCCCAGGATTTTAAAAAAGGGTAAAAGTAAATGTCATCTGAATACCAAAGGCAATAAAGGAATAGCTAGTTGGGTCCAGTGGCATGCAGTTCTCCCCATGCTCCCAACCCTCAATTTTATATTTTTAAGGAGAGCTGAACGTTAATTCTTACTGCATCCTGAAATGTATTGTTGTGAAAATGTGTTATTGCACAGGACAGCAAAGGCTACTGGGAAACGATTTTGTTGTTCATCTCTAAAACTCTGGATGCAAGGATATTTTCTCTGCCAGGAAGACCATCATTATCCTTCCCTTGTCCACCTTGCTGTAGTTTTCTACTTAGCCTTAATTTTCTAGGTTCTGATCTTCTTTAAGTTCTCTTCTAGTTCTCTTTCAGTTTTCCTCTTTTCACGTTTGCTTCTTTTCTGTGTCCATCTTCCTTTCAGACCAGTGCTGCACACAATCCCTGACAGTCTGTCTTTGGTGTCAACAGTCAAATCTTCATGGATCCCAGTAAAATATTCCCCCTGCCTCTTTTGCAAAATAGGGACAATGTTTTTTTCAAGGTTCTTATGTGCCTGAAGTGATTTCAGTGGGAATTAAAGTTTCAATGCGGATATATTATATCTTCAAGTATATCTAGAAATTAGAAGTTTTAAGTAAATATTTGCTATATATTGTGAATGAGGAATAAGGAAGAATCCAGGGAGTTTTCCCTCTGTGGTGAAGGCATGCACATTTGTGTAGCTCGTCCCAAACATATGTTTGTAAAAGCCTCTTACGGCAACATGCCATTGTATATTCCAGATACAACACCTCAAATACAGAAAAAACCCCACTTTTTAAGGGAATTATGTAGATTTTTATTTTTGCAGAGACTTATTTTTCATTTCCCCTTGCTTGGGAGGCCAGGTGCCTTAGTTACAACGAGCCCACCAGGGCAGGGCTCAGAGGGAGCTGTAAAAAATGACATGCTAATCCGTACTTCTTTGGGCATAAACTTGTCACGGTTTTAAAGCCTGTTATTTTGGGGCATTCCAGAGCTGAAAGTGAGTGCTGGAAATTAACTTCTTTTTCAGCTGTATAAGGTGTCATTTGAAAAACTGTGGCTCATGAAACTATGGGCTTTGAGGTCATGTGGAAAAATCTCTGTCTGACTAGGATACTCATGGTTAAAAACCACAGGTGCATCCAGGGTGAAGGAGAAAATATTAATATTACTCTTGGGTAGCAAAGAAAGATACGGTTTCCTAAAAGGATGATTTTTAGAAAAGTAGCAGCTGTCCAAAAGTATTCCTGAGACTGGGAAATTAGAATAGGTCTTACAAAGATGAGCAGAGATTCATCTGATAACTGTGGGACACATTCCTAATATTAATGGCTTTAAAATGGAAAAGAATGAGAGGTAGTTCAGTAGTTAGAACTCATCAGTCCTCCCTTGGACAAAGACCTGCAACTTGATTTAGGAACAACCACTTCACCTTTTTGCCTCGCTGAGTCTTCATTCCTTATGTCTTCACTGTTGATATAATTTTCCAGCGAGCACTTTCTTTCGTCATGTGCTTCTTCATATTTTTATACACTTTTTATTCATGTATAAAAATATAGTGGCACAGAAAGGATGCAGGGACCTTATCGTGGTTTGGGCCAGGCTGGCCACTGAAACGAACAAGGTGCTCTCCCCAGTCTCTCCCTCCAGGGAGAGAAGGAAGAGAGAGAAAAAGACTTACGATTTCAAAAGAAACTAAACTACTTTAATGAAATATCAATAATAAAATAATAAAAAGGAAATATAATAATATAAAAAAAAGAACATAATGAAATATATACAATATACGTACAAAACCAGTATCAAGCTGCCAGGATGACAATGACATCACCAGCAGGCACTGGGAAAAAGTCCCAGACCGCACTCAGTGATGGAACAGTAACTGGATTCTGGGTGTGCAGTCAGGAATGCAGAGATTGGGATCAAAGGCAGACGAACTGACAGTCCTCCTTGGACTCCGTCCATTGAAGAAAGAGGCTGACCCTTTCATCCCTCTGCTTTTATACTGACCATGATGCAGATGGGATGGAACACGCAGTTGGTCAGTTTTGGGTCACCTGTCCTCTCCGCTCCTCCCTGCAGGTGCGACTCCTCTATGTTTTTCTGTTTCCGACCCTCCAACAGGGCAAATAACGAAATTATCTGACCTTGCTTGTTATAGCAGTAAGTATAAGCAAGAGCCTCTCTGCATAACATTCCTTGGTCTAAATTAGAAACAATCAGGTCTTATCACTCTGGAAGCAGACGGTGTCTGAAAAATATGCTGTTAATTTCAGAGAGTTCAGCTAGTTAGAAGAGGCTTAACTGAAAAGTAAAATTACTGAAGAGAAAATTGGTTCTGTTTTACCTGAAAACAGGACAGACCTGCGTTTGAAGATCTCTTTACCTGGGCTCACAGGTTAACTGTACCTTAGCTGTCAGTGGTTCAGCCTTTCAATATCTTCCTTATGAGGGTACCTGCCTTTAATCAGTGATACCTTTTGGACAGTCTCATGTGCAGTTGCTCATGTACTGTGTACCTATCAGCGGATAAGAAGCAACTGCACAAACACTTATATAAAAAAATGAGTAAGAAATATCCTGCTGCTCTGAACTCCTACAAAGTACTCCAGCAAGACTTCTCTGTGGTACATTTTGACTGGGGTGTGTGTTGATGTTCACACCATCTCCCTAGGTTTAGATAATTTTAAAACCTTTTCATGACAGAGGAAAAATAAGGTATAAAAATTAAATGTGTCCTCAAAGGGACTATATTTGGGTAAACAACTAAAGTTATGACATCTTGAGATCTTTGTTAGGTCTTATAGCTATATAGGCTTTATGATACCATACTGAGCAGTCAATTCTATTTTATTGTTTCACTTTATGAAACATGGCTTGTATGATGGGACTAAAATAGGAATATAGGATCTGATCCAAGGACTACGTCATCTAAAATACAGCAGTGGCCAAGAGCAGAAACCGAGTAAAGTAGGGATTAGAAAATCTGTCATAGGCTAATTTGCCTCCTATAGAGATATTCTCTGGATTTCTAATAATTATTTTCTATTTCACAAGGTTTATTCGTTAATTCTGACAATTCTATATAGTCTTCACATTTGTCGTACTATCTAGTTACTCTGTCTGTTTGACATTTCACTGTGCAGGCACACTACGTTACATCCCAGGCATTTACCTCAAATCTGTGTCCATGCTCCTGGGCTACAGCTGTATTTCTTTGATGTGTTTTTTCTTGCCATACAATGTTCATGTCCATGTGAAGTCATGCAGAAACTGCACAAACAGGAATCTTCATCCCCTCAAAAATCATTAAATTTCATATGCCTTCATAGTGTTTCGATGCAAGAAATATTTGTGGAGAAAACTGGCTTTCAACATAACTTAAAAAGACTTATACAAGTCAAACTCAATGTTTTTCCTCAGAAATGGTGATGTGTCTTTCCAAATGCTTATCTTCATTACTATGGAAACCCTCCTTTCTGGTAGTATTTACAGCATGTGAGAAGAGTACATATTCGTTTTAGTATAGCCACATTCTCTACAAAGTCCACAGCGCTACTGCAAGACAGCCGGGTCAAAACCTATGAGACTTGGAAGCTCAAGGCTGCTATTTCTCAGCAGATATATAAGCAAGTGAAGACAGCATGTGGGAACAAACAAGATTAGTCATCCAATCTACTCCTCCACATAGGGTATTAGTAAATAGAGTTGTGTGAATAATTGATTTTTTCACTTTGCTGGCTGAACTGAACATTTAAAACAAAACATTTTTCCAGATTTCTCTTTGAAATGAAAAGCAGAGAAAATGGCTTCAGTGTAATATCTTGTTTAATTTGCATTTTTAGTAAAAATTTTATCTTCTCATAAAATACTGTTTTGAAACAAAACGTAATTTTTTCACTAATTACTATTTTTTAGCTGAAACTAGTAACTGAATTTGACATAAATTTCTTAAATAGTTTGGGCTTGGATAAATCTGCATTATTCAATGAATAAAACCATTGATCAAATACTCCCCACTCTAACATAAAATCTGAAGCTTTCTAATTGCTTTCTTCCTTCAGATACACACAGTGAAAAAGGGTGGTAATGAAGATGTTCGATATGGTGGAAACATAAACTTCATCACATTAATGTGCTGTATTTTACTTTTACAATTCACTGTTGTTGCTAGGCAGATGTAATTTGCCAGTATGAAGTAGCTATTACTAACATAGTATTAAGAACCTGTCCTCTCTTTGACCTTGTGCACATATAGTCAGCTCTTCACACCTGTAGGAACACATCTTTCTTCAAGAAATTTACTGGTTGAACTCTGTAAAAGGTTAGATTTACATAAAATGACCATCCTTTCTTTAAGCAACTCTTAGCAGACCAAATTCCCTATGAACTTTATGCAATTGTACATACAATGTTGTATCTCTATTATTTCCCTGAAGAAATGTTTTCTATCAAATTTTATTTCGGCTGGGGAGATGATGAGAGCAAATGGTTGTGACTGCCCACTGCAGTAGAGATGTGGGATATAGGTATAAAAATAAATGCATCAGCTGATGTACAACAATACTCTTGAAAACAACATTACTTACAGCTGGGTGTCAAAACAATTTTATAATCATTTTATGTATCGTACCCTAGATTTCAGATTGATTGTCAATGTCATTATTTTTTTTGTTGTTGTTATTCTATGAGGCCCTAAAGGCAACAGATAATCATTTTGAGTTAGATTCTTTACAAATGTAACTCTCTGTCTCAAGAGCTCACAATCTGAAGAATCTCAGAGTGATTTAGAATAGTATAAGCTTTAAAAAACTAGATTGGATACAGAATTTAAAATGCCACAGTAGGGTGGCATTTTTTTCGAAGGGTTTTTTCTAAGGGTTAATATGTTTCTTTGGTAAAGAATTCACATTTAGTTTTAGCTAAACTATTTTCTCCTAAATTTTAGTAACACTAAAAAAGTCTACTACAATCTCATTGGCCAAAAGAAAATGTTAAGTTCTTAAGTCAGTCACCCTCATAATGATTCTCACTAAAATGCTCCAGGACCCTCTTTGGTTCAGGGTGATTATTTAAAACTAAAAGTGAAATCTAATCAACATTTTAATGTAGATACACTTTTTGGAGATTTCTGCTCTTTTTAAAGACCTGTTGCATTATAGCAGCTAATCAGGGTTTAGTCTTGATTTTTTTTTATTTTTGTAACTTCTGTGGAAATCTGCGAATATCATAGGTTCTCGATATCTCCAGAATGTGGTCCTTTTATTGTCTGTAGATATTTTTGGAAGTATAGAGCAACTACTTTAAACTTAGTTACTGTACAAAAAGAGATATTCTCAAAGGGCTTTCCATCCTGGATAATATATTCTTGTAAAATGTCAAAGCAATCCATACCTTTATCCGAATCAGGAAATACGTTCCTGCACAAGAATTTTTCCTGGAATTTCATTTGTTTTGCAAGTTTCAACATTTATATTAACATTACACTCACTGAAGAGTGAGGTTGTCCGTGAAGGTCCATCACCACTTGAACCAATACAGGAAACGGTGGTGGCACATGATGCCCGGACAGCTGATCTGTGGATTTGGTGCTCAGGGGCAACCCATCCTACAGCTGCAGCATCGTTCCACAGCCCACCCTGGGCATTTGAACCCACGTGACAGGCTGTAGGATGGGGAAACACCAGTACAATGCTTATTCCTTCAAAAGTTGCAAGGCTTTAAAAAACAATCTTATTTCAGCTCAAAGAAAAAAAAGAAAACAAAGGGGACATTTAAAGCCTATCTAGTACGGAAATTCCATATGTTTCCGTGTTCATGTAAGCTGACTGCAAAAGTGAAGGAGAAAAGTTAACAGAGCAGAAAGCAGGTTTTTTTTAACCTCTACAGAACAGAGTGTACACAGACTAATAAAAGACATTAAGTGTGTATTTTATGCAAAAACAAAGCGGTTAAGGCAATCTTAAAATTGGAGAATAAACCTTGGCCAATTCAGAAAAGATATTCCACCATGTCATGCTGCTTACAAGTCATCTTGTGCTAACAGTACAATCTGGTTGGCTAACTCGCTAACTGGTCATCTTCTGTATACAAATTCTTGAAATTGTTTAAACCTTGGAGAAATTTAGTCATCTTAAAGAGACTTTAAGGAGACCAGATCTGGCAAACACTGAGAAGCTTGTCGGGATTCTGGGCAATGTGATTTCATAACTTTGGCTTTCCTCATTAGCAAGTGTTTATCTGATTAAATCAGTAAGTCACATAAAACAAGTCAAAAATTGAGTTAATTTCAACAAGTTGATTTGAAAGCTTGGGCTATCTAAAATGGGACAGGAAATATTTACTAGGAGTCCTAAAGCTGAGTGCTTGGAACAGATCTTAGGGATATTTTGCAATATGATTTTCAAACAGCCTTATTTAAAATGGATCTATGTTGGTTTATGCAAGGCAAGATGCTGGATTCCTGTCTTTCATCTGTCTTTTTAGAGACCTATTCAGAAACAAATAAACAAAGAAACAATTAGCTGTTTTCTCATTATAGCATTGTGCTACCATTATAATAGTTATGGTCGACAAGGCACTTCCATTATTGGTTTCTATTTTCAGTTGCCACTAACTTTCTGAAATGATTATTCTTTCAGCTGAAATTTCTCATGCTCATTCTTAATCCCAGAGGTGGATTGTTTTGTAAAGTTTATAAAATTACTTTTGGTTGTTTTTCTGAAATATCTAAGCATGAAAAATAGGTGTGTTTCACCAGTTATTGTATTTGTTATTTACATCATAAGTTCTTCTGGACAGGGATTTGATTTTATGTTTAGTATATTTTCTTGCAATAAAATCTAGACTGCAGTTATGATACTATATAAATAAAAACTAGCTTAATTTTTCACAAGCTTTCTTTAATGATTTGGTAAGTCCAGCATATTTCTGTTTTAAACTTCAGGGGCTATGGATTTTGAAAAGCGTTAGTTTATTTACAAAATTCTATGTTACACGTGATTGAGAATAATGGCTTGGATTCTCATCTGAAAAACGTTTCGTGAAACTCAGTGTGGAAGAAGAGACACTCAGCACTTAGGAACCTTTTATATTTATTCTCCCTGGGTTAAGGCTGTTCTCATGCATTACCTACCTGCCATTCCAGGTGGTAAGCGTGGATTCATAGTGTGAATGACCCTCTTTGCAAGCAGTGCTATTGGAGCTTCAGCTATGAGCTGGCCTAAAATACGTGTTCGAACTTTCCTGGATTTATAGCAGCTGAAAATCTTGTCTTGTGCATGTCCATCAATCCTTGCTCAGAAATCTCACACATTCCCTTCCATTCATTTCCATTCAGCACTGGGCCAGATTTTGTAGTCAGAAACTCTCCATGCTCCTAAACTTCCCCTCCTGAAGCACTTTCCTTTCTCCAGCCATAGTTTTACCTGTACAATATTGTTCACTTCCTTTTCTGTGATCTCCATTCCCATGACTTTTCCATCACTCTCGACTTTTTCTTCTCTGGCATTATTTGGTTCCATGCAATAGGATTTGAGACTTCCCAAGGCACTTCTTTCCCCATCCTCATTTTGTTTATCTCTTCCTTTCTGAACTTGTTTTACTAATAGCATCTTCATTAATGCTCTTTCTTTTTCATGCAGTTCTTACAGTTCAATCCCTTTGCTACTACACGCAGACTGTTATCTAATTTTTGTGATGCCTAGAAACATTTTCAGTTTAATGTAGGTATGGTCAGTAGAAACACATTTATTCTTCTGCCACGGTTATCTGCTTCTCATTCAAGATGAGATCCATTTCTTTTCCAAAGATCTATCATTAGTCTACTAATAACTGCTTGCTCTTTGCCTGAAAAGGGAAAGTCAAAATCTGTACATAGAAAGGTAGATTGTGTTGCTCCATTGAGTACATCCATACATTGTTTGCCTTCTTTACTTTTGCTTTGCTTTTATTCTCTTTTCCTAGGTATCCACAATCACTTGATGTGTATGTCTGTGTGTGATCCCTTACTAACTTTTCTAACCACTAGCCAATTTCAGGCACAGTAAGAAGAGGAATGAGAATCAAAAATTAAATTCTTACAACATCTAGGAAAGGAAATAAACCAAGAGGGGATAAGGGCTCTGTAGTGTTTTGACTGGGAGAAAGGTTGCAGTATGATCCCACAGTGAAAGATATGCAGAAAGAGGTTACTTAAAAAGTCTACTTTGGAGGAAAAGCTTAAATGTGAGCACTCTTTTTGACATTATTGTCAATCAACCTTGAAAAGATTCAAATACTAGTAAACATTGAGTCCCATACCCATAGATCTTTCTGGATTTTGTCAAATGTATTTGAAACATTTCAAGGTAAGATCAGTGCCTTCCTGCAAGTTTAGCAACAATTGGAATTGTATGGGTAGAACTGGAGTGGGATAATGCTACGTCTGTAAAGGGATAGAAACATGGACTCCAGCTCAGACTGAGGCTGAAAATTTCCAGCTCCAGATGATATTGAAGAGAATTCAGAGCATGGAATTCATTAAGTTGTTCGTCACATGGAGCCATTATACTGTATTCGACTTGAATGTTTTGAATGCAACGGAATGTTAAAAAGAGCTCATCATTAGGTGGATGTGCATGTAAGTTTCCCTGGGAGAGTATTCTTCATAATATGAGATTGCTTGGGATCCAATTACTTTAATGCCTATTATGCTCACTTTTCATGCAAAACACCTGCTAATAACACAGCAATAGTATCACTCTCAAGGACGATGTTGTATCGAGGGTGAAGAATATATATATATTTATGAGCTCTAGACCCCTTTTCATGTGATAGTGTTCCACTAGGGCTGTATTCATCTTTATGAGCTCAGAAGGCTAATTCAGTAGCAGTTTTTCACAGCATTATGACTGCTTCAGAGGAACCAGCAGTAGATGTTTTTAAGACATAGATTTTTAAAGGATTTATGCACCTGTGTGGCTACAAGCCTCACTCAAAAACAACATTGTGAAACACTTTTTTCATAATTAATTAATTTCTGAATGCACTTAATGCAATATTGTGGTGTTGTCAGGCTGCATTGCTGGTGAATACCGCTTCTGATAATATCCTTTATTACGGAAGCCCAGATCAAACTTCTGAGGGCTTACAAATGTGAGGAAAAGTACAGTATGGCCAGCATGGAATAGTTATTCAGCAAAGGCTATTTGTCTTTACATTTTTGTGTGGCTTTTAGAAGTGGATTGCCCTAATCTGCATATAGGCACCTTTGCTTTGGAATAATAAGGTCCCAATAAGGCATTATTGTTATCACACTCTAAGTTTATACCATGGTGATTTCTTATTAACTTCCCTAGTATCCTTATTTATGCAAGACCTCTATGACAACATGACTGTGGCAGCATGACACTCTCTCTTTTTATAGATAACTGTGAAACTGTGATTTGTCAAGATGAATTTAAATTAAAAATATTTGGAAGTATGTTTCAAAAGTACACGTAAACAGATGTTAGATAATACGGTTTAAAATTACCACTTATAAAATATAAGCAATGATTCACCATTGGTATTATAATAATTAAAGCTAATATTACTTCAGATAAGCAAAGAGAGAAAAAAGATCACTTTTAAAGTGCTCTGTGACTAACGAGCGTCAAAAAGCATCAGTATTTGTGTAGCAGGATTTCTGAAATAAATTTCCAGCTGGAATCTGCAATTCAGGCTCTTGTTTCTGCTTTATGCCTTTTTCTTTCAGTCCCCCTCACCTAAATTGCTGCCCTTCCTTCCACCGCTTATTTGCTATGACCTGGATTTTAATAGCAAGAGAACTATGACTGCACTGTTTTCTGATTGCCTGAAACTGAGATCATGTCTAGTACCTAATAAATCCTCCCTCTCATTGCTAATATTGTGTGGCCACATGGTGGCTTAGAACATCTTAGTCAAAATATATACAGGGTAAAAAACTACAGGTCTTTTCAGCAAGGTTCATTACAAGGAAGGCCTTTGGCTACTCTCTGTTTTCTGAGTTTGTGAGCTGTTCAGCTTTCCTGTTCTTGAAGAACACACCCAGAAGAGGGAGGGTGCATGCAGGAAGCAGCAGGAATTGAAACAATGGTCTGAAGCTGAGCTGGAGGGTTGGATGCTGAAGGGCAAATGAACATGGAGAAAGTAAAAAGCAGCAAGACAAAACAGGACATCAGCATTTAGATAAACTAAACCATCACATGTGTGGATTTTCCTATTATGTGGTCTTTCTGAATGGAGGGACTTTTTCCAAAGACATCATAGAATCATAGAATGCATTGGGTTGGAAGGGACCTTTAAAGGTCGTCTAGTCCAACCCCCAACATGTAAACATGTAACAGTGTTTTAAAGATGTATACTATCATTGAAAACCTAATTAAATGCTTATAGCATAATTTAAGGTGGGCATAACTGGGATGAAGTTCAGATGTTTGTCAGACAGATGTAAAGACATACCTATGCAAAACTTCTCCTGAACGTTTCAGCAGTAGATTCGGCACAGAATGTTGCACACAGATGCATCTGTGGGTCTTCAAATACTAACCAAAAAGTCCCCACTAGACATGCTGAGGCAGGAATGACATATTTCCCTGCTTGCTAGTGTAGTAATTGTTTTCAGAAGTTGTCACATTATTACATTATGTTCCCATTGTGTTTTCATATTTTGAATGTATGTTTCTATGTTCTATGCATTTTTTTGGTGAATATGATGTACATTGAAATTCTTTTATATGCTTTCATGAGGTGGGGACCGTTAATACATAGTTTTATAACTCAATCCTAATAGCACATAAAATATATCAAGGAAAAACCCTTTCTTTGTGTGCACTCTCTCAAGTTATTCTACAGCTGTACATGTTTGTATGTATATGGGAGTAAGTTGGGACTCCTTGTTTCTGTTTAGTCTGGAGTAAACAAATTTCCTGCATCACGTTTTGTAAATACTACCAATCTATTTACATCATTCATGGTTAAGAAATTGGATACATATGGATCTACATTACATTCTGCATACGTATACTGCAATCATTAGGGAAATATTTTAGCACAAAATAGAACAGATTAAGAATGCTTTTTCATTAAAATCTTAAGAGTGGGAATTTAGACATAATTATGTTGTGTACGATCAGCAGCACATAACCATATCATTTTACTACGGACTAAATTTTGAAGTGAAGACAAATCTGAGCTGTCATAATTTATGATGGGAATATGAAGTCAGCAGATCCATACAACTACACATTGTTAAGGAGAATAGCTACTTTTCATACATGAGTAAAGAGAGGAAAGTATTATACTCCAAAATAAATTAATTTACTCCAAAATTATTTGTTTTGATAAAAACTACACATTTCTGTAATTACAGATATATAGAGAGAATTGAATTAATTTTCAATCCTCATTAGAAGTGACAAATAGTACATATATTCTACATTTTAAAGACAATCTCCTTGCTAATAATGGAATAAGTTAGTCTTGAAACATGACATGCAGTCTTTTATCAGAAGTGTTTGAGGTAGGTAAAGGAACTACAGCTGCACAGCGGAAAATCTGTCATATTGAGTAATCTGAGACTATGTTTTCTAGCTACAAATATAGTAGAGAGATTACCCTTCTGCTGTCTGAACTGAACACGTTAGAACTATTTCCTAAAACACACAGCAGAAGAGAGTGATCCAGTCAGTCTCCTCCCAGTAACCCTGTCCAAAAATCTTGACTGTATACAGTCAAAACTTGGCAAGAGGTGTACAGGACCACATACAATGGAAAACCACCCAAGAGCATCATGACATTTATTGTACTTAAGAGGATACACAACCTCTGCCTGAACCCCATGGAAGGGGAACAAATACTCTTCGCAATAATATGAACCAAGTTTCTCAAACATCAGTGTATATGGAGATACAACCAAAGCCAACAAAACATCCCATGAAAAAGTGCATTTAATATTTCAAGCCCCTTTTCCCATTTATATTCTGATTTTACAACGGGAAGAGTACGTGCCAATAGCCGTAGGAGTGAACAAAGTCATTCATTAAATGTACATGCGTCTCCTGTGTTCACATGGGAATGGGGTATCTTGTCCAGTAAAGGAAATCAAACACCACTAGGAATTTATTGCAAAATTAGTTATTGTCCCTCTGTCCACCGCACTGTCTGAAGGCTTAGAAAATTATGTTTTGTTTTTAACTTTTTAAAGGTGCCTGAAGCTTTTCGTGTTGTGTGAGCACTACATAGGCGCGTAGGTCAAAGTTTCCTTTAGCATCACCAAAGCAGTGTTGAGTGTGAGTTAGTTGTTAGCCTATGTACTACATTACCTTCATTTCAATAGTGTATGGTCAAATTCTGCAGTCAGGCAGAGGAAGAAGAGCTGTGGCTTTCAAGCCCCAAGTCCTGTTCTACTTGAAAAAACCTTCTCTTGGCAGTTCCCCTGTGCCCGTCTTGCTAACCCTGCCTGCAGCTATCCCATGGGCAGGGCTTGCAGGATAGGATCCTCCATTTACCTCGTGACTTAGGCAAGAAAAGGGATTTTTTTCACTGTTATCTGCCTTTGATGTGAAAGAAATATTGTGAGATTCTGTGGTTGATATTTCCAGCATTACTTTCCTAATTCAAATGGTTATAGACTACTAATTCTGTTCAGTGAATGCAATCATGAGTCTGTATGATGTGCTCTTACCATTCCTCTGTTAGATTAACATGTACTGAAAAGCATCTAATTGACCTAGGTAGGTCTTTCATTTAGAGAGACAGTATTCTGCCCCCTTTATATTTTTTAAATTTTTTTTATAAATTGGAAACAGAACCATCTGTTCCCATGGTTACATAAATTTTGTGTAAATGTGTTACTGAAGGCCTTCAAAACAGTGCTTTCAGATGATCAGCCTCGTATCCTAACTGTTCCATGTCTTGAGGAAAGTACTCCGAAGAATTACAAAACTCCCAAGGATTGCAAATCTTGGAGAAGTTGATAGCAAGATTGCAGTTCAAGACAAGTTAAAGCACAGCTATTATAAATTCCTAAATTGTGAGTTTTATAATGGAAAGAGTAACTGACCTTCAGTTACGACATTACAAATCTGTAGTGCTAAGAAACGTGTAATACTCATTCTTCATCTGTGCTGTCTCACAAGATAGTATGAAAAAGTATCATGTGCTGACATGACATGCACGGACTTGAGCTGGTATTGTCCTACAGCTTTAGGAGGCCTCTCTTCATTACCTAATCTTCTGTGAAATAAATGAAATAAAATAATTTCGCATGGCCTAATACAGTCACATGCAATATGCCAAAATGCCTCCCTTATGTAAGCAAAATTTAGGAAGAAAAGTCGTATAAAGATTAGATAAGCCTTGATCTGAAGGATCATATCTTAGTGTCAGAAAGGACTTCTCAGTGATCAACCAGGATTGCAGGACCATAGGAGTTCCAGGCTATAAATACAGTATTAGCTCATCCAAATGATACATTTTTGCATTATCCTGTAGTGTAGTCTCTTTTTGGTCTGTATTCTGTAACGGCTCCTGTGATATTAATACTTGCCTTGGAACTAGATTTAATAGCTTATGGATAGCACTAGTGTTTAAGTTTTACTATACATGCTGGATTTTCGCTATACTAGACAGCTCTATGTCTTGCTCCTATTTCTTTGATTATGCTTTATTTTTATGCTAGCATCAATAAATGTCTTGTAGTCTGAATTCTCTTTAAGGTCTTAAACAAGTAAGTTACTAAAATCAAAATATCAGAAATATTATGAAGAAATATGAAAAACCTCTGTGATTTACAAGCCTACATATAAAAGGATGTAGGGCATTTTTTTGCTATCTCAAAAGATAGGATTACCCTTAGAAACAATAATTCTTCTAACCACTTATTAAAAAGTTACTCTTTTTTGGAAAATGCGGGCACCTCAGGAGAATCAGAAGCACAATAACTGAACTGAAATCCTGGACACTTTATAGCTGATTTCAGCCGAGGATGGGAAATGTGTAACTGGCCGAAAAAGTTTGTTGCCCCATTGAAAAAAATATGCTGTACTGAATAGACAAAAATACAAGTACGAATAAAAATGTTAATGGTAATTTGACTACTAATGAGACCCAATGCTCCTATCATCTGACAGTTCTGGGACCATTCGGGTGGTCTTCAGCTTAGCCTTGGTGTTAGAGCTCCAAGTTATTTAAAAACTCATTATCATAACAGAGTGAGGTCCTTTGATGACAAAGAATCAAGACTGAATGATTAGAGATTTGTATTACGTTAGCTAGTGATTAATGAGAAGTCAGTGTCTGAGCTTATAACTAAGACGAGTCCTTAATTAAACAACAGGTTAGCTAACAAACATCAGAGGAAAGGCTGTGTGAGAGAATGAAGCCATGCTTACACTAAGGCTGATTAACACATATCCAGCTGATTGGCAAAATGTTTGTCAGACGGCTTCAGGGGTATTTCCTTTCAGCCAAAACCTTAAAGGGACAGATATCCTTACAAGCATGGTTGGGGGAGCATTGGCATTTCACCGTAGGAATTCTTTCTATACTGTTCAGGTATTTTCTGAGTATCTAATCTTCTTAACATAAATGAAAATAGTATATATGCATAGCTGTAAACTCTTAGCATTTTAGACATTAATTTATCCATTTGTTGATTTTTCATTTTTCTTTTGCTCTGTCCAGCTCTGCCTGTGACAGTTTATAAAAATCAGTTTTCCCTTATTCTTCAGCAACAACAAAGTCATTAGCAAGGCTTATAATATGAACTTGTTTTCTGTTGCTGTCATTATTGCTGATGAGGTATGAAACATTTCCAATGAACCTAAAATGCCAAAAGCAGCAAACAGCTCAGTCGGATTTTTTTTTCAAGCTAGACTACTGTAATTCTCTCTCAACTGCTGGTCTCCCCGTGGGCAAATACAACACCTACTAGTTGTGCAAAACTCTGCCTTTTTTTTTTTTTCTCACAGAAAGTCACACTAGAAATTATCACTTGTACATTTAATCTGCTCTGTTTTTTTTTCAAAGTCCATAATTTGCAAACAAATTTTTACTAGCATATGCCTGAGGTCTGTTCCCAAAAATAGATAGCTGACCCTGCATTGTGAATACTCCATTTTATCCTCAGATTAGTTGTTCTCACATAGTAATTTTCTTTTCTTCTTCCATTTGACTCCTCCAGGTTTTCTCTTTGCAACTGATGAAAGGTATAAAATAGATTGAAAACCATTAGAAGATAATGCCCAACCTTTGGACGTGAAATTTGTTCTCCAGTCTTGGGAACATGTAACGGTAGATTGAACAGTCATCGTAACCGCAGTTGGAGATGCCTTTCAATTGTTTCTAATTACTGTCCTTCTAGGAGCTTCCTCCTACTCTAAAGGAGAAAGCAAGCACCACATCATTGCTGTTCATTGTCCTAAGGATATAAAATAAGATTTTTACATCTTAATTAATTGCAAATATTATACGCACATGCTTAAGATGATAGATAAATTTTTATGGAATATTTGCATCACGCAGCCACGGCAGGGGCTGCTGGTTGCATGTTGTAGAGGAAGAAGTTTTAAATTAGTTATCCTGGGAACGGCCCAGCAGGTTACTTCAGCTGAGCTTAGCTCAGGGCAAGGATGTGAGGGTGTTTTCAGCTCTTGGAGAGCTGGGGAGAAGAGGCTGTGACATAGTCTGAGTTCTGGGCCAATGATAGTTGATCACTGGGTACCCAGCTGGTTTAAAACCACCTCTGGTGTGCCTACATGAATTTGGCCTAGAGAAAGTATGGTAGTTGAGACTCACCTTTGCTTTAGTACCAGCCCGGTTGAGTAGATGGATTGAGCATAAGCTTGAGGTGCTGTATTAACTCAGGAAAAAAACAACAGGAAATGTTATTGAGAATATCATCCAAGGAGAAAACTGGACTGGTGGATGATTTTGTGTATAGATTAAAAACTTTAAATGTTGATCTGTTGTTTGGATATCTATGACTGTATCCATGGATCCAAGATACCATCTGTCAGGCTCCTGTAAGAACACAATTTTTTATCGGCTTGTATAGTTCAAATTTTCAACCTTTTTCTCCTTTTAATTCAGAGGGTAAAGTACTTACATTACTCCCAGAGGGTAAAAATCTCTAAAATTTGCAAACCTAAAGTAAATTTCAAGCATATGTTTTCTAAATTCATTACGCTGTTCTCTGGTAACCGAGCTCTTAGCACATTTCTTTTTCAAACCAGACAAGTGGGACTCCATTTATAAATATTTTGTTTGAGAATGTAAATCTTGAAGAAAAAAAAAAACCAAAAAACCAACCCAAACACCAGAGGAAGTGTACAGACCAGCATTGTCCCAGCTGAACTATAAAAAACACTCCTTCAAATGTTTGGCTCTGGAAATATGCACGTTTCTGCAAACCTCCCTTTCTTTCTCCCCTGTTCTTTCCTTGCCCCCTCCTCTCTGATAGCTTACTTAAAATCTACGAGCCAGATACTCAATTTATGTAATGAGCTTCATACACAAAAAGTAAGAATTTGCCCTTTAAAATGTATAATCGATAAAAAAGTACTTGAAAAATATTATTGGGGACAAAATTAATATGCTGCCTGCTTTCTGTTTATTATTGGCAGTTTGTGCCCTTTTCATTTTCACTGTGTATCCATTTCATCATTTATGACACAAAGAGATTTTTTTTTTACCTCTGAAAAAAAACCCAAACCATTGGGAGGGAGCTCATTTTGAAGTAATTGGTTAAAATCTAGTAATGAAAACAGGGAAATGGTTTTGATTTTCATTATGTTTAGGGTCATTCCCAGGTCACATTTGACACAGATTCAATGTTCATATAAATTTAATAAAATCTGTAAAGGAAATTCAAGTAACAGCTGTGAAAAGAATGTGATCAATAGGAGCCAAAATAAGTGTCACTTTGAAATTTGCCAACTGCTGATGGATAGTTAAATGAATAAAACTATAATGTCTCTACCAACTTTTAAGAGCAGAAAGCCCTGGGAAATCAGTCACTTAAGTGACAGAAACTTTGCATGCTAGCAAAGCTGTAATAGTTATTCTGTTCATTTTATATCAGATTTCTTACTCATGGTTTAAATCATACTGTGAGTTATTCCATCACACTCCTGGTCTTTTGATAGCAGAATAGTGATAAAGTTATGTTAAATAGCTCTTTTACCACAGTAACTTATTCTCTAAAAATCCTTCAAATACACTCCTTAACCTGTGGACTCAAATGAGGTATTCGTCTTCTTGCAATGCTATTCAACCTTCATCTTAAAAAAAAAAAAATCCCTTAAGCATGTTTTCTACTTTTCCAGGTGTCTTTGTGTTGTAGTGTGATGGTACCGGGGAACCAGAGGCAGGGACCCTGCCGTAGCTGAATCCCCAGCCTGAATGGCTGTAAGGAGCAGAGATGCACAGGGGACAACGTGGTCCACCAGCATTGAAGGCACTATCATGTCAACATAAAGGTATTTAATATCACCTTAACTTACATGAGAAGAGAAATGACTGTATTGGTATAATCTTTCACACAACACGACTGTATTTAAGTAAGTCTACCTTTTTTTAAGTAAGTTTACCCTTTAAAAAATGTTATATCAACATATTTATAATAACACGACGAGGTTTCCTCATCAGTTTTAAAGCTCTTCAGCTGTGGTTTAAATGTGGTAAAATATTGTAAGTCATTCAAAGCTCAGAGAAGTTAAAAGAAATTTCAATGACTTCAGTGGATTTTGACTGAGGTGGCAAAGCTGTAGTACTTCAGTCCCTGTATAAATCCTCTGCAGATATACTGCTTAAAAACATGTTAAATTGGTTGTAGGTGAATAGAAAAGCAGAAGCAAAAGGTGATGGCAAAGGGTTTGGGATGTTGCTGCTGTAATAAAAACAGTGTGCATAGTAGTAAAAACTATTGGATTTTAATTTCCTTGTGTTTCATTCTGTATTACTTTTGTGTTTATCAGTCATTATAAGCTGTTAGATACTACTTGGAAGCTTGTTACTTGTGATTGACACTTGTCGAGATATGAGAAGGCATTCAGCTCCAGATGAGCTATCTTAAATTCCAATAATGTAAATGTAAGTATGTGCAAAATATAGTGACCCCAGCACGCTTTTCTCAAAGAATCAATAATGTTACCAGAAGTACCCTCAGGGCCCCAACATATGTTTATAATATGCATACTTCTAGCTAAAATCAGCATCTGAATTACTGGAATATGCTGCATTATATCCTCAGATAATGTAAATCAGCATAACTCCACTAAAGTTAACCTAGAGAAGCTGATTTACAACAGCAGAAGACACAGCTTGCTGTAGGTATTCTATTGCTTTCTGCATATTAACCCATTGGTGTATCATATTTTGTCTTCTTTAGCTTCAGAAACATTTTTCATGGGCTGAATGGACTTCTACCCATGAAAAGGAAAATCAGGAAACTTACAGAGCAATTGACTGGGTTGTCCTTCATGGGAAGAGTCAGAGAGGTCAGTAAGGCTCTGAGTAGTAGCAGGCAGTGCAGCCCAGCAGGAGTGGAGTAGAGAACAAAACTCCTGAATGTGTTTCAGGACACTGTTTTGGTCTCGGTCTAGTCTGATCCTGGGAACTGAATGAGCACGTGGATCACATTCTCTGCAGTCTTGGACTGCCTCTTCCAGTTGCGTTTCCCTTGAAAGAGATCCATTTTGCGCATCGTGAGACCCCTGCGAAGTGAACCGAAGCACAATGGCTGGGGCTGAGGGAGACACGTGCTTCCTAAGCTCTCTCATGAGCCAAACTAAAATGGCAGTGTAGACTCGCTCTAAAACCCACGTCATTGCTTTGTTCATTTTCCTTTATTTTCCCCTCCCTCTGCTTTATTATCATGATTTAATAAAACACATTTGTAGTATATTCAGAATGACAGCTGACTCCATCAGGGACTTGACCCTTTCCTCTTAGAATTGCAATATGCACCAGGAAATAAGTGGAAGCTGATGTGACTCTGAAAGGAACCTAGTGCTACACAGAGGGACTGTTAGCTGCAGGAGCTCATACCAGCATGTTTGTGGCTTGACAGAATCTGTTCTTATAGTGATACTAGCTGTCTTTTCTTTACCATTTAAAAATGTGTTAACTGCAATCTACCTCAGATATGACAAATTTATGTGTGGATGGACTGGAATGTATGGAAACGTCCAATGAAAATGTACTCAACCTAACAGAAAAAGCATTTAATAATCAGACATAATGTATAGTCATGTTCTTATAGGCCTCTCTAATTTGTGTTTCAGGACCTTATAAAAAATGTCTGATGCTTAGTTGAAAAAGCTTTCTTTTTCTGCAAAGTAGATACTGCACACAGTGTGTACTTCAAGAACTACTACCACCTTTACAAGAGGATCTTAACAGTGAAATATATTGGTATGATTAAGCCGTACCAGGAGTGATTGGCTGGGGACTGTATATGTGTACTTGGAGCACCTTTAAAGACGCTAGTCTGGAGAACAATGACACATGTATTCTTCTGGGCAAACCATCTGGGCATTTACCAGCTGCTTCAGTGAGTTTGACTGTTCATAACAGGCTTGACCCTGCTGCGGCCAATAGTACTATCATTACTAACAGCAATATGATTTGCAATATCTTAATTAGTGTGATTACAGAGACCTCAGGCTTTCCAAGATGACCCGCTGCACCCAGCCTGTGTCTGTATGGTTTGGAGTAGCCACGGTGTGATACAATTTACTCTCTGTCTAAGTCTTACCTCAGCATCGTATCTAAATGTTTGCACTGCTGACAGCATGGAGACAGCCTTGTCCTTCCTCGTGAGACCTATCGCCATGTCTGAGCCTGTGGTTGAAGCTCTCTTACTCTTGGAAACTGATTGCAGTGTCTCTTTGATTGTAGAATAGAAAATAGGAAGTCAATCACACTTTTTATGTAATTTTACATTGTCAATCGAGTATTATTAAATTCTTATTAAATGATGTCTCATCACTAGTTTTGCTTTTTAAAACTCAATGTACTTTTCAACCACTCTTTTAAGGTTCTCTGGAAACCAACAAGGTAAAACCACTTGTGGGGTTGTGCTGTACTCTTCTGAAGTTATACTATTGCAGAACTTCTTAAAAGTCTCAAAAGTACGCAATATATGAGCTAAGTGACTGCACAATAGTTAATTCTAAGATAAATTACACTCTGTTTTTATCTGCCTATGAAAAGTGCACTCAAATTTATTAGGAGAAACATCAAAGCAGAGATGGACTGAATTAGTTTTTACATATCAATAGATATCAGCTAATAGCATTTTTCTCCAACCTATTTTCCTATTGAATTCGATGTCAATGGGATCAGGATTTGGCTGAATTTCCTTCTTTAATCTATTCATTGCAAATCATACAGATGACAAAGGAATTTGCATGTCCATGCACAGTAGCCCATGTTATAGTAGAAGACTGAGTGATTGTTGGGCATTGGTTAGATGCATTATCTGTACAAGATCATGCCAAACTCAAAGTGAAAGTATAACTGAGAACATAGTGAATAGGATTTTTAAGTGGCTAGTTCACAATGTGCGTTCATCTTCCGAGTTCACTTATAAGGTGGTTTGAGATACCATAGACAAATACTAAATGCAGTTAAATTAAAAGATTTAGCTCTTTACACAGACATAAATACAGTAATAAAGGTAATAATTTTTTGTCCTCTTTGGTCTTCTGACAATTATCCTGAAAGGTTCTGAGAATTTCCTACAGGCAGCACTTCTCATAGGCCCTGACATCGCAAAGCATCCAAGTGTTTTGCTGAACCGAAAGTTTCAGAGGAAATTTGAGACTCTCAGGATAGTGGTCAGAGAGTGGTGAAAATAAGAAGCCTGAATATAGAAAATGCAGTGCAAGAACCTACACCTATGTACAGGTGTTTGAAGTTCATAAAAGGTATGATCCAAAGACCCATGAAATAAGTGGACAAATGTCCATGTGGTCTTGCCTGAGAGATGATAGGCTGCATAAGATTTGTAAATCTAATTATAGTTTAAGTAACTACTTGGAGCTGATATTGCAGTCAGTATGTTTTATAGTACAAACGTTTGTAAATAATAAATGTTTTAGGTCCTATCAGGTTTAGATGCATCACCAGTCCCATTGTCTGCAATGTAGGTGGTTGAGGGAATTGGCAGAACTATATTATTAGTGGTGCTACATATTGAGTGCTCTTCCAAAGTCTCCTTTTATCACATTTAAAAAATCATTCCCTAATTTAACAAAGATACTACCAGTTCTCTTTCTCTGTTCAATTACGTGGAAGCACACTAACTTTTTTTTTTCCTACTTTTTTTTTTCCAAGGGGGTTAATCTTCAGGGATGAAACAGATTACCAGCTTTTGAACCAATTTAAGTAGAATCTCCAGAAACAAAGCCAGGACAAATAATTATTGGCAGTTCACAGAAGGTATTCTGTGCCCACAGCTCTGCAGGATACCGTTAAAGTCAGTTCACTTGTCTTAATGGGAAACACCTGTGGTCTGGAACACAAGAGGAAAAATCAAACTAACCATGCCGGAGACATTAAAAATAAATTCTGAAAATAAAATCTTCCCTCATGTCCCTCCCCTCTTCCTTCTTTCATCTTCTTGCACCCTCCAGTCCCCAGACTATCACTGGTATCCCTCCTTTCTTTTAAAACAGATATGAAAGCCTGTCTTCAAAATTATATTCAATCACAGACACTGAAGGAAATAAAGCAATTTCAGTTGCAGTATTAAATCAGAAGAAATCTTACTACAAACAAAAACATGCTTAATAAAGGCTCAGTTGGAGACTTTCTTTTAACTAGCTATTAAAGTGAATGGAAACCATCTGAAAATGTTTACCATAAATAGTGACTTAGAACATTAAAAATATATTAATCTAAAATTATAAAATTTTTTGCTTTTCTGTTGCTTTCTCAAAATATGCTGGGGACAATGCATTTCTCTAGCTATTTGAACAGGTTACTGAAATTCTAATAGGGCAAGAAATATGTCCTGGATGTTTACACACAAAACAAATTTATGCAACTTTCGTAATTTCCTTTGGAAAATCCAACTACATAGCAATTTTATTTCAGTGTAAATGTAAAGTCTCGTCACTGGATTGAAAAGTAATTCACAGTCTGAGTGGTCTGCAGCCTTGCTAGTATTGCAGGTCACAGAAAGTCATAGTTTAACTTAGAACTGCTAGCAGAAATTCAGGAACAAATTTTGATCAAGGTAAATGAAAATGAACTTGTGGGGTTTTTACCTGTATTTATCAATTTCTAAATGTCCCTTCTTGGTCTTTTTCCTGTCTTTATTACTTTTCATTTTATCTTTTCAATGGAAATATCAGGAAGAAGAAATCAGAGACAATAAAATTTTTTTTAAACATTTGCAGTTACAGAGAAGAGGCCATGACATGGCAAGATGTTGAAAGAAGGCAATTCCTGAACCCAAAATTTGTAGATTTCTAAAAATACACCAGACTGTGAAAACTAACACCTACATTTGCGATGTTGTACAAGTTTAAAAATGTTGCAGCACATAAAAATACTTATTTTCTGCCTTAAAGACCGGTGGGTGTTGTGTTAGCTTCAGAGTCAAGCTACTGTAGTGACCTGAATACTTCGAATATGTGTTCACAGTACAGAAATAATACGAAAACTGGCTTTCATCTGACTTTTTATGCATCCAGGAAACAGTTTTATCCCACTTTTTTAAATACTAAAAGGAAATGGCTCTGATTAAATGCTTTTAATCAATCTTTCCATATCCAAGGTGACCATGTCATCGTATGCTGATGATAGCTTACAAAAAAGGGAAGGGAAGGGAAGGGAAGGGGAGGGGAGGAGAGGAGAGGAGAGGAGAGGAGAGGAGAGGAGAGGAGAGGAGAGGAGAGGAGAGGAGAGGAGAGGAGAGGAGAGGAGAGGAGAGGAGAGGAGAGGAGAGGAGAGGAGAGGAGAGGAGAGGAGAGGAGAGGATGCCTGTGATGGAGAAGAGGGGCAAGTACTAGTAACCTGGTCTGTGGGAATATCTCAGAAGTACGCTTCAAAGAGGTAAGAATTGTTCTGGGACAGCACACGACTTGGCAGGCCAGCCTGAATGTGGTAACCAGCCTATTTGCTACATATTTCATGGGAATTTATATGGACCTTGGCAGAGATTAGTAATAGAACTTTGGGAAGAGAGGAATGCATCCTATAGAAATCTAACACAGTAGTAATATTTTGAGTCTTGCTGTGCTGTGGTTTGTGGTGTTTCAGGCAAAAACGGATGTTGCTTTGCAGGCCTTCATGGAGGGCTATGGCAGGTTGAGTTGGGTCTCCTAAATTTTTGCCTCAAGAGTCCTTAATAGGTGTATCCCAGCTCTCCATTAGGTGCCCCATTCCCACAATGTCCGAACGGCCCAAGAGAGAAACCACACATCTTGGATTGCTCCAAGACAAGAAGACGGTAACACCTGAAATCAAAGGACTGCCTGGGGAATCAGACATTTGCTTTCACCTTTACTTATATAAAGTAGTTTTGTCTCTGACATTAGTAAAACTTTGGTCTTTACTACACAAAAAGTTTGCTACTTGGCTCCTGAAATGTTTCCTTTATGTTTAAAAATCACTTCCCCTCTCACATCCTCACATGAACAAATCAGTGGAGGGTTCTCCTGCATGTAGGTGCCCTCCAGGTATAGTGCCCAAGCAATGTGTCTTCCTGATCTTCTCCATATGATTTTGGGAGTATAAACTAGCGGGTACTGATGGATGAAAAGCTGGACATGAGCCAGCAATGTGCATTTGCAACCCAGAAGGCCAACCATATCCTGGTCTGCATCAAAAGAAGTGTGGCCAGCAGGTTGAGGGAGGTGATTCTGCCCCTATACTCCTCTCTTGTGAGACCCCACCTATAGTACTGCGTACAGCTCTGGAGCCCTCAGCACAGGAAAGACATGGACCTGTTGTAGCGGGTCCAGAGGAGGGCCACAGAAATGATCAGAGGGGTGGAACACCTCTCCTACGAGGACAAGCTAGGAGAGTTGGGATTGTTCAGCCTGGAGAAAAGAAGGCTCTGGGGACACCTTATTGTGGCCTTTAAGTACTTAAAGGGGGCCTACAGGAAAGATGGAGACAAACTTTTTAGCAGGGCCTGTTGTGATAGGACAAGGGATAATGGTTTTAAACAAAAAAAAGAGTAGATTTAGACTAGATATAAGGAAGAAATATTTTACAGAAGGGTGGTGAAACACTGGCACAGGTTGCCCAGAGAGGTGGTAGATGCCCCATCCTTAGAAACATTCAAGGTCTGGCTGGGCAGGGCTCTGAGCAACCTGATCTAGTTGAAGATGTCCCTGCTCATTGCAGGGGCTTGTACTAGATGACCTTTAAAGGCCCCTTCCAACTCAAACTGTTCTGTTGTTCTTTGATTCTATGATTAAGACACAAAATCAGACGACGCACTTTTCAGCATGATGCAGTGAGATCATTGTGTGTGGGTTGTGTAGCCAAGCAAGGACAATATTTTATTAGGCACCTGTGAAGGGTAGGGTAGGATAATGATCCTGATGAAGTATGCAGTGTGGCTGTACCTGGATCAACTGGGGACAAATTTAAGGCCCTTATTTTCAGTGTTTCCAGGCATTTAGGCATGAAATTTCATTTCCAGGTTTATCTCTAATGTGATCTCACAGGCAAGGAAACCTGCCACAGATGGGAAACAAGTACAAAATCTGTTTGTTTGAGAATGATGATGTGAGCTGTACATTCAGTTTTTGTCAGGTCATTTCTGTGTTACATTCCCTTTATTTTCTATAACCTCTCTTTTTTCTTCCAGGAAGTACAACAGTGCAGTGTCAAAGCCTGTACAACGCTGAGAATGCTGGAATGCTGCAGTGGGCGTTTCAGAAACCACATATTAACACTAGTGTAGGAAAAGCAGTTGCTATAATGTAAGACTCTTCATCTCCTATTGATGCTTATGGTTTACTTTTGTAAATGGGCAGCACCTTGTAAAAGTACTTTCAGATCTGTAACACCTATTACGCCAGGGTCACCTTACCCTGTATCTTTTTTTTTTTTAAGGAGAAGGGGAAGAGGGAAGAGAAGGAAGGGAACTGTGTTATCAACAAGAGGAGGCTGGACACAGTCTGTCAGATCCTTTGACTTCTGAGCAGTTAGAATTGAAAGAGCTAGGAGAGGCTTAGCTGTAACTCAAATCGGGATTATCACACCAAATTCAGCAGAGTTGTACAGACAAAAAAGCAGTGTGGAGGAAAGGACAGTTACACAAATGTTACCTGAATGTAAAGACTTTTTATAAAGTCTTTTATGAAAACTCCAAAGAAAACACTTAAGAACACCTAATCCACATGAAAGACTAATTTCCATAGTGTTTAGAATTAAATATCAATGTATGGTATATAAGAAGTGACATAACTACAATTAATTCCAAGATAGATGAAATTTATCCTACTCCAAAAAGCATAACTGAACCACAGTCCACCTTCAAATTGATAATACGGAGGCATGGCCTCAGCCCTGATTCCCCAACCCCATACGGTTCATGTTCACAACTTCCACAGAGGGCAATACGGAGCTCTAATTTGTGTAAACGAACAGCCACGCTTACCACCTCTGTGCATTTTGATCAGCTGAAACTGCCGCCTAGCTTGTGCACTTGGACAGAAAAGAGTTCTTAGCCAGAAAAAGATAGCAGATCATGCCAGAAAGGGTCACTGTTCATAAAATTACTTTAACTTCTCTAGGAACTGGGGGTAAACGGTAACTGAATTCTGTGATTTGCATGTATTCTTCAAGACTTTTGCAAAACACAATAAAAAGGAAAAACAAAAGACTCATGAAAATTTTTTATTTTATTCAAAACCATTCATCCAGACTTTGACACCTTGTGTTTTCTGATACCACATACTGAAATTGGAAAATAGAAATGTTCTCTCAAGAAAGTCCTGATCAGAAATTTTCAACCATATTAAGCATATGTGTTCAAAATTATCCACTGTCAAATTCAACATATTTGTGATAGGTGTTTTATTTGAGAAACTCTAATCCACTGACAGAGAAATGTAGATTGAGATACCATGTAAATCAATACTCAAAGCTAAAGAAAACATAAGAAAGCAAATATTGTAAGCATCAGTAAAATCAGAACTACTTGAGTTTGACATACAAACGGGTAAAATAAAATGTTTTTTGCTTTGATTTTCCCCTTGATATTCCTGCCAGGATAGTGTACTGTGGTATTAGACATCTGGGTTAAACTCTAGAGCTTACTGGATTTGATCAAGGCTTTTTCTGTCATTTTAATCTTTTAAAAACACGACCAAACAAATACGGCAAAAGATTATGGAACCTAGTTTATCTGTTATAGTATATCCTCTTTTGTTAAGATATCCTTACACTTCAAAAGTTGAGCAGATACATCTCAGAACTTTAAAAAGATTAATCTTATGGTATTTCTAATTGTGACTTGTGATGTCCAACTAAAGAAATTATAAATCATATAATTATACTTAGCCAATCTGATCCAATCACAAAGCATACTTTAATTTTCAATAGAGATGTTAAACTCTTGCTCCTCTTAGAAGCAGCATGTGCCAGCTTCAGGCAGAGATTTGAACACTGGCACTGATCCAGGAACAAAGAGGAACTTGAAATGGAGCTGCTACTGAAATACACGCACAGCTTCTTCAGATGAGATGTCAGCAGCACTTGTTCTTACGTCTGATAATGAAGTTTTATTTTTCTCAAATGATGAATTACAGGACACATACACATAAAGTATTTAACTCATCCACGAGAGGCAGGTACTTGAAGCTGCCAGCAGAAAGAAAGTATTTAACTCAAGGCATAACAGTACTATTGGTAAACCACAACTTCTTACATTGCCGCTATAATTTAAATTAAGTAGAAGCCTAGCTTATAAACTCACACTATGACCCTTACTTTATGGTCCTTTTATATCTCTTGGGTCCTGATCACAATGAAACTTTCTCAGTCTGAAGCAATTTAATGCAAACATTCCTGGGGCAGGCTATAAAATGTGATTTTTGCAGTCAGTCTTTTATGGGTATTTTGGATGAATATTGTATACCCTATTGAAAAAAAGGATGACGAATGTAGACATTACGACATATGTGTGGGGTTTAGCTGAGTCTGTATTTGCACATGAATATTAACCCTGGTAATTGAGAAAACCTGTCTCTCCACACATCTTGTTCATTTCCACAAAAAGCATGTGCATAGATTTAAGAGAGAATTAATGCTTTGCCTCACTTAATTACAAATTTTCTGGCTATGAGACTCCCCATGCTAGCTTCTCTTTGAGGGCAACGGACTCAACAGATGCCATGTTACACCTACTAGATGGGGATAATTCTACTTGCTACTAAGCACTAACAATAACACATGGAGATGTAAGTTGTGAATCGAGTTCAGCAGACAGCATGGTTTCCAATTCTTAAGCATTTTGCAGCAAAACTAAAAAGCACCATCAAAGATGTTCACAAGTGGTATCATTGCAAATGTTTACAAAACATGAAAGGAATGGTAAAATATGTGCTTAAAAGCTGTACTTGTTGAGATCTTGAGAGAAAGGCAGGAAAACACATGGTGTTGAGAAGTAGACTTGGTTTGCTGCACAGTGCACCAAGAAATTGCCATTTTAATCAGTAATGGTGAATTAATCGATAACATTTTTACAGGTCACTGACACATGAATGAATTACCATGAAAAAAGCCAAGCTGAGTTCGTGATGTCCTGGATTTCTTCTAAGCAACTTGTCTTTGTGATCCTGTCTGTAAGATTTTGAGAGTATAAACAAGACTAAGTAGCAAAAATGAAAATATGATGTCTATAGTATTTTTTGTCTTCCTTTGTCTTCCCCACTTGGGCAGATCACAAACATCTTTGTTTTCCTAACCCCATTCAAATATTATCAAAGGAAAGTATCAATTAAAATGGGATAGATAAACACCTTCTGAAAGGATTTTAAAAAATGTTTTAAAACAACAGTATATGAGATGATAGCAGTAATAGTAACAGAGAAAAAATATTACCATCCTCTAGTGCGTCTCTGGCAAAGCGAAGGGCAGCTGCACTCTGACTGTCACCGTTTCAGGTGCTGCAGCACCACGCTACAAAAAGTTTCTATTTCAAAATCTTAGTAAGAACCAACTCAATGAACAGCGGAAATAAATGAAGCTTATGAGGAAACATAATATTAGTCAATGGCCAGACACCAGGGTCTCTACAGCTTCTGGTCACAGACAAATTCTTATTTCGATTTTCTGTTCTGCTTCCTCAATACAGTAATAATCTTATCACTCCATTTACTCTTCACAGCTGGCCTGCAATTCTTGGTCAGTTTTCTGCTGCAATTTAACCTGCTTGTATGTGGCTCAGACATTTACTAGAAATCAGAATGCGCCATTTACAGAATGCAGTCCCATAACTGCGGGGCTGGTGTGCTGTGTCTAGTCAAGCATAATTACCTACAAGGACTCCTTTCTTTCAGTTGGGAGGCACGGTGAGTGAGGAAATATTTAAGCAAAAAGGGGTCTGGTAGGATTTTGGCTCCCTGAAAATCAGTGCCGGATCATACTTGCCTTATCCCATTCGGCAGAATCTTCTCTCATTCTAGGAATGAGTTCGTTGTGCTCTGCTGTTGGTATGTTGCTAGCCATCATCTAGCTGGATTGAAAATCCTCTTTTCCCACATAACCTCAGGCCAGATTGAGATGATTATTTTGTCTTTCCCCTAACAGAGGCCACAGATGTACAAATTACGTTCAGATTGTTGGTTGATACCTGTCTGATGCATCAGATGAAGCTGAGAGTGCTCGTTGACATCTTTTTTCTGAAAAGGCTGGGGAAAGGATTTAGAGTTTCTTCAATTTGATAAAGACAAGAGTCAAGAGTATTTTTTCTACTTCTTTCATCTTCCTTTGAAAGAAAAGTACTAAAAGAGCCAGCACTGGATTTGGAAGAGGGGTTACTGGCAGCCCCAGGCAGTGGATAGAGGTTAGCAGAGAAGGCACCTGCCCACTATGATGCCCACTGACAGATTAGTCCCAAGTGTGCCATGTTTATGACCCAGTTATACCACATCATTCATCTCTTGTTGCTTATCTATGTCTGCAACACAGTGGCGGTGCAGTAGCTATACTAGGAAAGCACAGTCCATTACGGCCAGATTCGAGCACTCTGAAGAGTGCTATTACACCACAGAGAGTGCAGATCTCATGAGCTGGAGCAGTTATGATGCATTAGGCAGTACATCCACCCTAACCCTCCTCAGAAAATCTATGCTTGACATATTTCTTTTGGGGGTCACCTTGTCATAGAAGGAGATCAGGTTTGTCAAGCAGGACCTGCCTTTCATGAACCCATGTTGACTGGGCCTGGTCACCTGATTGTCCCTCATGTGCCGCATAATGGCACTCAGGATGATCTGTTCCATAAGCTTCCCAGGCAGAGGTCAGACTGACAACCCTGTAGTTCCCCAGATCCTCCTTCCAGCCCTTCTTGCGTCACATTTGCTGGCCTCCAGTCAACTGGGACCTCCCCGGTTTGCCAGGACTGCTGGTAAATGATGGAAAGTGGCTTGGTTTCAGGTCATAATGCGCTCCTTAACTGATGAGGTTAATGAAAAAAAGTCCTTTATAGATAAATAACTCCATATTCTTTCACTATAGCTTTACCTTTATAAATTAATTGAGCAGTGGCCATCATAAAAATATGTAATGATACAAATTGCTAATTGATATGATTATGGTAGTCATTGTACTCCTAACTGTTTGACTAAGTCCTACATATATGAACAACTGTTTAAAATACATAGGATCTTAAAAGTACATTTGAAAAGCTGTTGATAAAATTCCTGATCCCCCTACAGTCAACAGACAAAGACCAATTGACTTCAGTGGGAAAAGAGAGTAACTCCTTTCCTCTAATGGAGGGTCAGACCCTTCACAGAGTTGAATGCCTTTTGTACGGTACATCATGGGAGTTGAGGCTGTGAGTACCCTGCAGAATAGGACCCTAACAGTGAATATAACATGGCTTCCTCCAGTGCTACCATAACATTATTTATTTTAATCCCCAAAACCTTTTAAAAAGTGTTGTTGTCATATATTATGAATAAAATAAAATCTATGTATAGGCAATCTTACAACTTAATAGCTCAGTGGGATGTAAAACACCATGCACCACAGTTTGCTTACTGAACCTGTTTCCTGAGTGAAGTTATAATAGCACTAAATGTTTTTAGTAATGTCTGAAGAGAGCAAGTTCCAAACTGTGTTTAGATTTAAATATAATATTTTGAGTCTAAGAGAAATGGGTAACTGTAAATGTGTCTCATCTGTCAAAGACACAAAATAGACAAGAAGTTATTTAGTACCATAGGAGGAAAGATTACAACAACTTGCAAAAAGTGATATGAATTTAAATAGTCTACAAAATTTTAATAGAGACTAATTTTATGTATAAACATTATGATTTGATTTGTTAATTTTCCGGTTTACAGATCATGTAATATGCAGGGTTGAGCAAAATTGTAAAGACTTTTGAAAAACATTTGCAATTTCATTTCACAAATTCATCCCCGCAAAACTTGCTTTCAAAGAAATTCATGCAATGAGGCCTCTGCACCAAAATTAGGTGGACATTTTTCTCCATTTGTTTGCAAATTGGTTGCGGTTCAAGGAGAGACCTAATTTCATTTACAGCATTTTTACTTTTATATGTTAACATGGCTTGCATTCATTTCAGGTATTTCGGTGCTATGTCCATTCAGCACTTGCTATTCAGCCAGAGGCTTAAAAGGACACCCAAGGTCTCAAGAACACCTCTGCAGTGCAGACTCCATTCTCACAGTAGATAGTTTTAGGCTGAGACAAGGTTTTGCTATACCCAGGGGCCTGTGGCTCAAACACTCTCCTGTTTGCCCAGCTAATGAGGTCAAAACACTTTTATCAGTAATGAAACGATTCTCTCTTGTGTAACGCCTCTAAAACAATGCACCATGGATGATACAGTCAAAAGGAATATAACTTTGCAATTTATTAACACCGAAGCCTTTAGTGTGGGATTCATGAAATGAAGTGAAATATACAGAAACCTTATTAGCACAAGTAAGATGTAGGTCACGCTACAGGGTTGTTCTAGAGAAAGATTAATGAGCAGTTTGATTCTGGTACCTAAGTATATAAAGATCACTAGAGAGCTTTTGTCTGCCTCACCCCCAGAGTCTGCCTAGTCTTTAAATGATTAGTTGGCAATCATTTTTTGTTCTGATACAAATTCAATGGACTAAACCCACAGTTGTACCAAAGCTGAGCTGGGTACATCCAAGACAAATGTGTGAAAGGGACAAAAGTCTCTTTAATCCACTATTGTTTTCTGATTGTCTAGTCTGAATTAGCCCAGGGACTCCTCTAAGTTGTGCGGTCTTGCAATGTCTCCCCTTAATGGAAATGCCTTAATGGAAATACCTGGAACATGCAGCTCCATGAATTCCCCTTGTCCTTGCCCATCTAGGTTACTCAGCCAGGCAGTTATGAGAAGTGGTCAGACATATGGGAATGTCCCACTCACCTGAAGCAGCTTGAAGACCAGCAGAAATGGCCTTCATGCTTATCTCCTGCTAAGCAGTGATGCACTGTTTGGGTCGGGGCTGTCACAGAAACCCCTGGTCCTGGGACCCACATATTTTGTAGTGCAATAAAAGCATTCGACTTCAACAGAAATCCTTTTCTTTAACCTCTGACCTTTCAGCATAGCAGTGGGGAACCGAGAGCTGGAGGGACAGCAGTGCTGAGGAATGAAGTCTGGAAAGGCAGAGGTGAGCGCTAGCAGTGATACTGAGCAAGGACTACAAAGCCCAATAATAGTCAGAATATATTGCTACATTGAACTATGTTTAAAATGCTAAGAGTTTATACTTTAAATATGACTTTATATGATTACAGTTTTAATACAAGTCATATACACTTTCTCTGTGTGTGTCATTTATGTGTAAATTGGCAGGTACTTGCTGATGAATACAGTTTCTATAGACCCATATAAAAAGATTAGAAAGGAGATGTTACCAGATACTCTACAATAAAGGCACACATTATATGTAAGTTCAAACCAATGACAGCGTGCACAACACTTTAATACACAGCTCTGGGAGGTGAAGTGGAAACAGGTAGGCAGCAGTGGCAAGAATGCTGCACCAGCATAGCTCACAAAGCAGGGACCACTTGGAAGTGAGCTTTTACTTTCAACAACATCCCCGTCAGAAGCTGGCATTAGTGGCTGCTGAGCTTTCCTTGACTTCTAAGTGCAGCTATCAAGCATACTTCTTGTCATTTTTATCCAAGCTGTAATGTGACTGTAGGGCACGTCACCTTTATTGTGCTTGGATGCTTTGCTGGGTTCCATGGCTGCAGCCTACACTTACATGTGAATGACTTGCCTCTTGTTCTCCAGTGAGCAAGCCAGAGCAGACTTAGAAACTTGCTCACTTTGCTGGTCATTATGCAATTTCCACTGTACTGTAAAGAAGGCTTTTTTTGAAAAGACGCGGAGCAAGCAGACAGTTCTGAACAGATATTTCCTGGTTTGCCAGCTTTCTTTCAGGAATTCATATGATCAAATCATTGTCAATGAACAGTCCCAGATAATAACAGAGTTTATTAATCATTATAATGTATTAATCATATATTTAAATTTCACACGACATTAAATAAAAAGCCACTCTGCATAAAACAGGCTTTGCAAAAATACTTCAGGGCATATATAAGCCTTGGTGGAAAAAAACGTTCTTTCTGTTCAGGTTCTTCAGTTCAATGTACTGTTTAATCTAATCAGCCAGAGTCAAAAATACCTTTCTTTAGCCCCTTTGATCAGCTAGGACAATACATTGCCATACTAATTCACCAGTGGACCAAAATTCAAGATGTCATAGAACCCAAAATCAGTATTAAAAAAAAATAAATCATGTGGATCATTATGGTCTATATGATTCTTTTAAAAATTCTTTTTATGGGGGACAGGGGATGGGGTGGGAAAGGATCTGGAAGAGTTCATGGAGTCATGGAGTAAACTGTGTTGGAAGGGATCTCCAGAGGTCTTGTCCAAAATTCTCCTTAAAGTAGACCAGGTTGCTCAGGGCACTGTCCAGTCTAGTTTTGAGCGTCTGCCATGATGGAGATCTGGTTGCCTTTATGGTAAAACAAGTACATCAATACCTAAACAGTACAGGAAAGACCAAAACTGGGCATAATACTCTCTCAGCAACCTCACAAATGCCGAAGAGAGTTGAAGAGCAGAACATACCAGCTGCTTCCCCAGTTTGACATCATCTGTAAACTCGCTGAGAATGCAACCCACTCCATTGCCCAGGTCATTGACAAAGACGCTAAAAGTTGTTGGTCCCAGTATTGATCACTGAAGGATGCCACTAGTAGCTGGTTGTCTGTTCAGCCAATTTTCTACCTGCTTTAAAGTTCACTTAGTCAGTATCTCATCAATTTAGCTGTAAAGATACTTGTGGGAGACTGTATTGAAGACTTTTCTAAAGTCCAGGTACACAGCATCTACTGCTCTCATTTACTGAATTGGCCACCATGGAAGGGATTTAGGCTGGTCAGGAACAATTTGACCTTTGCAAATCCATTCTGGCTGTTTCCAATTATATTTTTGTCCTTCATCTGCTTGCAAATACCTTCCAGGAGGACTCTGCTTCATAACCTTACCAGGCACTTAGGTTAAGCTGACTGATCTTGAAGATAGGTATGGTTTGCTTTTTTCCAGTCAGCAGGAACCTCCCCCAGTCACCATGGCCTTTCAAAGATGATAAAATGCTGTTGTAATGCCATAAGCTTTCACCTGCGGCCTGGCTGCTATGAAAACTACTAAGCTACTACCTAATTATGAAGAGTCTTGAGGATTGTGAATCATACCAATGAATGGAGAAAACACGCCGGATTTTGTAGACTGTCCACTTGTCAAAGTTAATGTCCATTCATTAAAAATGAGAACTTCCCTGTGTTATTCCTGAATGACACAAGGTGATCTACCTGTCACAATAAATGAGTAAGTTTGAGTATCAGAAATCTCATGGCTGTATTAGCCCATACAATTGTCTGGTCAAGGACACTTTTCTTGGATAACCAACACTAATGCAGATCTATTGCTAACTCCACTCATTTGGAGATGGCTCACACATCTCTCCCTGACACTTCATCATCTCACATAGCCATGCACTAAGTGGCAGTCCAGAAACAAGAAAATTGCATTTTTCTCCTCAAGGAGCTTTTCATGTTTAGTAGAGGTTTCCTAATAGACAAGGTTAAAGAAAGACCAGAAAACTATTTATAGATAGAAGCTAGACTTTAGTCTCTTGTTTTTAATTTGTGCACTGGGCATTTTACAAGCTTTTTGTGCTTTGAAATTAACTTAATATTTTATGAAAAATCTTCAGCCTCTGGAAGGCTCCAGGGATTGAAACTTCTTAAACAGCAGTGACGCTCTGAGGACTTAAAAGACCAGTATAAGTTATACCCCATCAAATATAGGCCAGCAGAATAAATACTGTGTATCACAGCAAAAATGCTCTAAGTCATGCAAAACCATCTAAACTTGTGTGATGTAGACCTGCAGTCCTGGAGGTATTTTCACTATGGCATGGGGCATGGTGATCAGATGGCTAAAGCTTCTTGGCAGTGGAATCAGACTTCAAATCGCCCCAGTCTGGAGGTGAAAGCTGTAACCATAAACCTGGTCATAGGGTTAGGGAGTCATTGGGTTGATATAATTTCAATTAGATATCACCACAATTCTTTCTCACATATTTCTGGCACAGAAATTGATGTCACCTACATTAGCTTGCTAGGCTAGGCAAAATCAAGATGGCTTTTTTCATTTGCTCACTTTTGGCTCCCAGGCCTTTTCAACTGCGCACCATTTGGGTACTTTTTCTCTTTGTATGCAACAATTTACTTGTGTTTTACCATTTAAGGAAACAGATTCCAAAAGCCCTCTATCACGATACCAATACAACGAGTAGTGAACTGCTTTACCTGACAGATGTCTGATTCCCTCTTTGTAGTAGTCTAACTATCCATCACCCTCATAGTTTATCCACCTGAGAGCCAAACTATTGCCTCAAAAAAAAGCTCAGTGCTTTGTTTTGGCTTCAATAAAATTGTATTTAAAGACCTTGCAGGTTTTGGTTAGCAAAATTAATTTTTATCTAATTTCATGATAAGCTTTAAAAACCTCAGTGACTATCTGTGGACAAGTTTTTATGTTCAGAACTTTCTTTGAAAGTATTCCGAAGGATAGCAAAAAAAGTAAAATGAGGCTTCTTTCCATTAAAATCTAAATTTTTACCTTCCTTCTTATCTGATTTTCTCGACGAGACAATACAATCAAAGTGAACCATTTGTCTATACAAATTAGTTTTTGCTGACTTCAAGTAAATTAGATAAGACATAGTGTTTCTAACTGGCTATGTGGAGGCAAATTTATGCAATTCCATCAAATTATAAAGTTTTATCAATATATCTGCATAAACATCATTGAAATGTAATGAAATTTCAATTTTCAGGTGAAAGCTGCCTTTTCAGTGAAGTATTTTATTCACAATTCTTGATGAAATTGAAACAAATAAGAAATAAAGTAAAAGAAATAAATATAGGAATATGCAGATAGGTACAAATAAGCAGCAGTTCTAGCCTGGCCTCTGAAATTATACTGATTGGCCAGATTTAAAGGTTTGCAAATTTACTATTCACAGATTTACAAATATTTATGCTATTAAAGATGTATATAGGTTTATTAGGATTTACAAAACCACCTAAGGAAGTCCAGCCTAATCCTGTGGATTTCAATAGGAAATCCTGTTTATGGACAATGTATGTTTGTCTTTATGTTCTTATATGCTTAAACTCAAGCTGTGTATAATTTCATTTTCCGTTGCAAATGATGAATGCCAAAACTTTGATACATATAAAAATTACACTTGCAAAATAAATCCGATTTAGAACTTTGCATGCATTCCATCTAAAATTTCCTCTTTGTGAAAGCATGAATGAAAAAAAATGGCATAGAAGCCAGTTTGGACAAAAAGAAATGAAGTAACTATCTGATCAGCTAATTTTGTAAATACAACCATGAACAAGACCTAATTTGTTTCCATAGAAGTCTATATATGTTACTGTAGCCAATATTTTTGACCTGGACTTGTTCAAACAGGATCCACTGCTACCAACAAAATCACTGGAAGTCTTTATATATGAAAAATGAGCAAAACTAATGAGATTTTATTTACTATTGCAAAAACTGAAGGAAATAAAGTATATGATTACTACATATTATTAATGCCTTATCAGATCTCTGTGCTGATTTCATCGGGTAGGTCTTCCAAAGGAGCTGCCATTCTGAGCTCTCAACTTTTGTGCATCCTGAACGAGTTAATAATTAAAGAAATTAAATAAAGGAGCACATATATTTCCCATTTACCAAATCATATGCAGATTGATATAAGAACATAAGAATGTCCATATGGAGTCACACCACACCTCTGTCAAGGCTAGGATTCTCTCTTCAGCACTTGCCAGTACCAGATGCCTAATCAAAGTACAAGAAAGCAGGACAAGTAGATAGGAATATTATATGCTGGGATATTCTGCAGAATACTTTCCAGCCATCTGTGGTTCAGGTAGTTCCTGAACTGCAGAAATGGTGTCTGCATTTAATTGTCCTAAGCGGATTTTCCTGCCACATATTAGTCTGAAGTCATGCGAACTTTTCCATCTGCAATATCTTATAGCAAGTAGTGTCACAGCTTAATTGTGCATTCTTTGCAGAAGCACCTCTTGTTTGTTCTGGGCCTGCCACCTGCTAATTTTATCTATTGTAACTCTTTTTTTTTTTTTTTTTTTTGAAGGCAGAGTGAGCAATCATTTGCTAATTCACCTTCTTCATGCTACTCATGATTTCACTGATCTTTCTACATCCTTTCAGGCTAAGGGTTTCTAGTCTATTTAATCATGGCTCTTCCCTGTACAGAAGCTGTTCCACACCTTTGATCATCCTTCTCACCTTTCTCTGTATTGAGTTCCACTGTATAATTTCTGAATGTGGAGGAGGAAGACAGAAAGGAACCGTACATGCTTAAGATGTGGATGCTGTTTTATGTTTTCTTCTCTGTTCTTTTCTAATAATCCTTTACATTTGATTTGAGTTTTTCACTACCTTTTAAAAGAATTAATCTGATTTTAAAAAATAATTTTCCATTGTAATACATATTCTTATTCCTGAGAGTAACTGTCATTTCAGAAATAGCTATTGCATAAGCAAAATTAGGGATTTTCACTCTATGCATTAATTTACATTTGTCTACTTTAGTTTTATTTAATTGTTTTTAATCTCCTGACCCTTCATAATGTAAGAGCCTTCTGAAGTGTTTCACAGCTAAAACTTGCCTTTTCTGTCTTGAATGTCTTTGGTGTCATCAGCAAAGTTGTTACCCCTCTATTTACCTCTTTTACAGATCATTTATGAACATGCTGAACAGCACAAACTTCTGCTTGGCACTACCTCTCTCACGCCCTATGAAAACTTAAATTTTAACCAGTTATTTACCTGTCCGAGACTGTGCCCTTGGTAGCTTAGTTTCCTTAGTAGCATTTGGTGAGATACTGTGTGAGGTACCCTTGGGATACGTTCTGCCTTGTTCAGTTTCCTGTTAGCATATCTTATAAAGTATGATAATGATGTGAGTGTAATATAGAACTGGAGTATTCAAACTTCCGTGAGTGACTGAAGACATTACCAACTTTGAGCCAACTTACAAGTTATATGAATCAGAAAAATGAAAAAGAGTGACTTGCTCTTTTCCTTTTCGTAAAAGGAAAATCAATATGTTTAGCTTAGTCAAATACAAGACCTTGCATTACAAATTATTTTTAGCTTAACACCTGACAACAGGGCATGTGTTATTGCCAAGCCCACAGGTTTGTATTTTGTATCTTAGAATTGAAAAGGAAGAAGTATTCTTCTGGTTTTGTAGACATTTCTAATCTTGATTATATATTCTTATTAACCTCTCAATAAATAAAATGCAAAATGATGAAGCATAGTCTTCATGAACTGTCATTTTCCTCCATACGTGCACAGACTAAATTTACTCTGTGTAGGCAACATTCAGCTCCAGTGCTGATCTGCCCTGTGAGGGTTTCCCTGAGCTAAAACAAACCCAAACATATATTGGAATGCCAACTCTTTAAATGTATTTATACTGATATAAAAAAATGTACAAATCCAGTTAATAGCAAAGTGTATGATTACATAGATAACTTATAAAGAGATTAAAATAGACGTATATTTTAAGAGTGTTAGATACTACTATAGCTAAATAACTGCGCAGTTCTGCATTTACTTCACAGTACATTGGAGATAGCCTTCGAGAAACTTTATATTTACATAGTTTGAGAAAGCCAGTCCCTTAACGAAAGTGTGTCAAGATACTTTATATTTACACGGAGCAAAAGGGTTTATATGGGCAGTTACTTTGGAAATATCTCATATTTAAAAATCTATTACGGTAAGGTTATAACCTCCAGAATAGATTGGCCATACCAAACCAAACCCACTCTGTCTTCAAGAACTGGGAAAACTCTCACAGCTCCTTTGATTTAGCCCTATAATAGTCATTCTCACCTTGGATGAATCCAGACTCCATTTATCACGTTTTCAAATGCCTGTCTCTCAGTGCCTCTCACACTTTCAAATGTACAGTCTGCTTGTTTGTATGAAGCTTTCAGCGTGTGATTTGCACCAGATTTATGTTTAAAGCTTCACCTCTCCATTCATGTGTCAAACCCTAAATTAAGTCTCTCAGTTACTTCGCGCTAACTTGCTCGTGTAGCCATATTGTACATCAGCTAAGAGAGTTTCTCTCTCATCAGGTGTCTCAGCCGGACTTTTTATTCCTTCCACAAACTGTTTCTCTGAACTCTGTGCATGAGTCCCCAGCCACATGTGATACCCAGTTTGCCCAGTCTCCCCCTGCTACAGGGAGATGCCCAAGCTCCGCCGGCATTTTATGCTTTGCTGAGAAAATGTTGGATAGGTGCCCAGATGGTCTTTTTTGTTTATGAATATAAACAGAGTTTATAGGCAGTGTGATAGGAATGACAAAGCTGATTGTAATGGCAGAAAATCCACTAGAGAAAGTAAACCTTGTGACTTTTGACTGATGAGGTGAGAATATTTTCACCAGTTATAAACTTGTGTTTGAAAGTTTTAGCATTGAGAGTTTTATCTTAATATAAATTGAATATAATGGATTTACTCTGGGTTTACGCCAGGTCATGCAAGATTGGAATTTGTCTCAGTATTTTTACTCACGCATCATAGAAAGGTTGCTTCTAATAATGAATTTAAATGCTGTGCTTATTCTGGTTTTTTTTCCTTCCCAATCTCCCACTCTGGCATGTCACAAGGAAGTCACAGTTCTCTTTCTTACACTGAACTAAATGTTCTGCTGCTGCCCAGCACAGAACTACCGCAGAGCAGGTATGGGCAAAACGGCTGGCCCTTCCCTCCTGCAGAGCCCTTAACGCCGTGCTGGCACTCTTGGAAGTTATTCTTTGACAGAAATTTTAAAGGGGAATTTCTTAAATTTCATTAACCGTATGGACAACAGAGCAGTATTGGTAGAATAGCAGCCAACATTTTGAAAACTGGAGTATTAGCTTGCACCAGAAGACAGGCACTAGGTCACGCCATAAAACATTACTTCTTTTCTTTTCTTTGACTATATAATTATTAAAAAACCTGTGAAACTGTTTAGTAAAATAGCAGTTATTTTAAAAACAGCTGATACATTTATGCAAGTCAAATACAAAAAAGGGGTCATTTGGTGGCCCCGGAACATCAGCGAATGTGATGCGTAAGGCTATGGAAGTATGAGGCCTTTGTTTTCTATGCCTGAAAGTCACATTCATTTTGTTTTCTGATCTGGTGAAGTTGTTAAAGGACAAGAACTGTCTCGACAAGACATTATTCTTGTTTTCTTGCTTTATTTAGTCTAATAAAACTAATACTAGACTGAATGTATAGATGCGGTTGGTATTTTTTATTTGGAAAACTATAAGAAAAACTTTTGATAAGAAATACAAATGTATTCTAAAAGAATTAGAGTCGGGAACAGGCTGATTGATGTCGCTGGTGTAACAATCATTTTTCCTGTTAGACAGTTGGCTTTTGCAGTCCAGTTAACTTAATGCAGTTTAAGCCTTGCAGTACATTTCTGAATTTAACAGCTCCACATCCTGGAGTCATGTGAGAAGCATCTTCCATTTACCAACATGAAGTACAGTCTAACTCTTGCAGTATTGTGGAAAAAACCCCTGCAAATATAAAACTGAAGTTTCAGAAACTGGAAGATAAAACTCCAGTCCTTAATATAAACTCGATTATTCATTTTAATATATATCTATCTCAAGATCTTAAAGAACCTGGGTTTCAGTTTGATTGGGTTTGTATCCAGTTAAATCCTCTGATGTCCAGTGATAAAGCAGTGACTATTTTTGACTCAGATAAGAATTTTCAACTTGTTTTAAGAAAATAAAAAAATATTATAGCTTTAGAAATGAGAGGCATGATAAACATGATTCTTAAGGACATCCATTTTTACTTACACATAAAGATTTAGTCTTCACAAGGCAAAGGTGACCTGAGCTTAAAATTGTGAAAGGAAGAGTAAACAAACTAGAAAAAATAAATAAGCAAATAAAATATTTGAGATATATGTTACAAACACTTAATTAAACAAAGAAATGGTACTGGTTTCACTTGCTTCACCTCTCATGCTGCTTTTATAGGCACATAATTTTTCCCAAATATATGCTTCAGCTTTATTTGTCATCTCTGCTGACAAACATGGCATCCTTGTACTCCTTGTACAATCTTTGGTTTTATATGTATGGTGAAAAAATTGTCACATCTGATTGCTGGCAACTGAAAGGCATGCTATATGGTATTAATGCTACTTTTCCCTTATCGACTCTACCACATAGTCCATGGGGTTTAGAGGGAAAATAATTCCGAAGAATGTCGGCAAGCTTGTGCTGTCCTATAGCCAAACGGCTTGGCAGAAAGAACCTCATATACCAGCTTTCCTTCTATAATCTCCATTTATTCGTTTCTTATATGTGTGCTTCTAGTTCAAATAACTGTACAGCCTTATAAAATGGAAGTAAATGTCATATCTAAATGCATTGTTAGTACGTTAAATCCTCATTTTAGAAGGGTCCTTAAGCACACATCAAAGTCTGAGATCGTTTTTTCTATAGACGGGAGCTTTACCTTGAAAAGACTACGCACATCTTGAATAAATAAAGTTTCCCAATATAGCAGAAACAATTTGCTCCACATACAATTAATGACTTGAAATGCATGCAGTTTGTTACCCTAAAAGCAAACAGAAGTGACAATAGTAACGAGAGAGACTGAGTTCCCTGCCGCTTTTAACGCATCAGGGAGCTGCGATAAGCCTTCTCAACAGCCGAGGTAAAACCCAATAAATATCGGGCCCTGAAGATGCAGCTCTGCCCTCGTCTGCTGCAGAAAAAAAACCAACCTGAGATGGGAGAAGCAGCGTGGCTGGCCAGGAGAGGCGGGCAGGGCAAAGATGCGCACAAACTGGGGCTATTGCCACCAGAGCTGTGCAGAGGTGACCGAGCAGAAGCTCCTCCTGCACCCTGAGCCTGCTCCCGGCCAGCACAGCCTCCTGCGGCTGAGGGAGGCTGTGAAGGAAAAGGTCTATTTACAGCATCCAGCAGTTTCCTTTCCATCTAGGGCTCGGGATATTTTTCCTTTGGTAATCTTAGATATGAGTTTTGCTTGGAAAGAGAAAGTATAAAGTCCAATTTAATGTGAAAGATTGGTAAAACAATAGTTCTAGACAAAGAGAAATGATAAATAAAGTTTTTGGTTTGGTTGGTTGTTTTTTTTTCATTTTGAAACTACGTTTGAAACTATGTTTGGATTTTTCCTATTTTATACATACATAACCCTCCAAAAAAACTTAAAATGCATTTTATTTTCCAAATAAGAAAACAATTTCAGAAATTCTGCTTGTAGAAAAAATGTCAGGACTCGTTCTAAATCATGGCTTTTAGGGTCTATGTTATACTGCCTCCAAGGCTGTCATAAAGTGGAACTTCTGTGTCCCATGTTGTGCTACAAAGAGTGTAACCACCTCAAACATGTGAATGGTTTGTTATGCTGATCTCTTAGAAGACATGAGTTCCAGTCTCGCAATAATCAAGGTACCCGACAGAGTTTGCAAGCTCTGGGCTCTGAAACAAGCTGGTTAACTGTTGATGTTGCTCACCCTTCACAACTTTATAGTTTAAAGTAATTTGAAACAGGTGACCTCAAGTGATCTACATTTTTCTGAACTGGAAACTTCAAAATAATGTGATCACATGAGAGGAATTTAACATAGTTTCTGTAATCCACAAGTCTCATTGCTGTTTGATGATCTTGTTTAATCACTTGTTTAATCTTTTCATAATCTACCTCCCTTAATGAAGGTGTGTATTATGTTTTGAAATTCAAGACAAATTAGGAGTAGGAATAGGAAATAATTGCTAGTTGCCCTGTTGCAAACACCCATTGCACTCATTTTACTACCAAACTAATTCTAGTTATTTACCTTAAGAGTAATAGTCATCAATATTTGTAAATCCATCTTTACCCCTGTGAGTCTGAACTAAATAAATAAATAAGCAAGCTCTGAGGAGATATACAGCCTATTTTGTGTCTGTAATGAGTGGATTCAGCTGGAAGCTGGGAAGAACTATCTAACATCTAAGCTAACTCCAGCCAAGTCAATGGGAATTTTTCCACTGATTCCTATCAGCTTTGGACTCAGTTCCTAAATTCTTACAACTCAGGGGGAGAGCAAAACAGTATGAAGTGGTTTCCACAAATATTGCTTTAACAGAACTTCAAGACTTCTTTTTTAAACTCAGCTTTGGTGAGGAAAGCGAGAAGAACAAGTAGCATCTGCATGGAGTGCAAGTTGGCAAGAATTTCAGTCTGCCACTTTCCAAATTGTTTTAGAAATGTTTGGCACGTCTCTGTCACAAATTACAGCTGATTATAATTTCACAGTATGTGCAAGCAGATGGAGGAGATGAATTGGGGAAAAGTTTCACCCCAGACAAATTAATTATTAGTAAGTATTTTGAGAGCAGAAGTTAAATATTAAAACTGTGGCTTGAAATAAAGAATTATGGGATGTCCAAGTAATCTATAACTTTGAATCAAACATTCTATGAACAATTTGACACCTGGTTGGAATAACTTCTTATTTTCATAGATGAAAATGTAACTCATACTAAAAGAGAATATATTTTAGAAATTCTTAACAACTGGTCAGTTTTTTCAAGTTACCTATGAAATCAACAGGTTCATGAGCAGTTAAAAACAGAAAACATTCGTAGCAGGGGTGACTATGGACATACTTCAAACATTTTTTTGCACTTGTGGGAAAATACCAATATTTAGCAGAAAGCCTCTGAAACATAGTTTCACAGACCATCTTCTTATTTTGTATGTAATTTATATTTAAATGCATAAACTGTTACCTGTTATATATCTACCCTTTTAAAAGCCAGGCTGAAGACACTAGAAGGGAAAGGATGTTGGAAATGAGATGAGGAGAGAACAGAGAAACAAGCCAAATGCTTCTGTTTGACAAAATGGGTGACTGAAGAGGTGGATGACATCCGGCTCTCTTCCCCATCCAGGAACTTGTGATCCTGGAGCTGAAACAGGTCCCTGTAAAAATAGTGCCCTAGAGGACTGTCGTGATGCTCTTCCTGTGGTCCTCAATTGCACCAAGGGGGTAAGAATAGTGTAATCTTCTGCAGACATACATGGAATTCAGCAGTTGGTAAAGTAATTTCTGCAAACATCTTATAAAAGAAGATTTTCCAGGGAAGAAAGATTTGGCATGACTAAAGTACAGTATTCAACCAATATTCAACTAATATTTGAGATAAACAGTAGTTACCCAGATTCTTAAGAATCCAAGGAATATGATTCCCTTGGACCAGGAAAATATTTGATTTGAACAGAAAATGGAAAGTGAAACGACAGCATTTCTTTGAGTGAGCAAAACTGAACTTATTTTACCATTGCACTTCATATCGTTGTTCCTTATTTTTTTTAAAGAGGAAGTTAACAGCTTTAAGATTAAGTATTTGCAGTTACTATGTGGCGGCTGAAAGTCATTTAGTAATATCTAAACAGTTGTGGAATGAACCTGAAATGAAAAGGAACATATGAGAAAAATTATGTTTATTGGGATATAAAATCTTGAATGCCATGGCAAAAAAGACAGTACTGTGCTTATCATTATACGCATATATTTATCACTGCTCTAGTTCAAGATTTTGCTTGTGATGAAATGCAGCTTTAAGTATTTTCACAACTTGGATTTCATTTTCTCAAGTGTTTGAGACAATCTGAACTATTTTACAAAGAAAAGTGCTTCTTTGCTGTGCTTTCAATTTTCCCTGGAAAACCTTTTAATCAGCTGATAGTGCTTATGTAGTGTAGTATTTGTAGGGAATCAAACACAATCCATATTCAAAGACTCTTTCTGTCCTCTGAACAGAAGCTTTACTGGATCTTTGAGATTATGTCAAAAGACACGCCATGTTAAATATTTTAATTGTTTTATAGTGTGCTATAGACTGATAGGAAGATGGATATGTATTGAAAGAACCACAGTAATGCATCCCACCAAGTTTTTTTGAATTCGAACCTGTACTACTCCAGATATTTAAACATTGTGAAAATGCTGAGAGGTATCAGCAGGCTCTAGAAAGGAACAATTTTCTGAATCAGTTTGATGCTTTCTAATGCACAGAAAAATATTACTATTTCATAGCATTTAACAATTTTGATCTTTATCTTACAGAAAGACCTATGTATAATAGGTGAGTAATCACCTCATGGTGCTTTTATATGCATTACGTTATGTATGTGTCTAATTCCTTGTAGTATCAAGCTTAGGCTATATTTTAGCGATGTTGAACGTGATGGAGTCCAATATTTGGCATAGAGTGAATACTTTAATATATGTCTAATAATTTTTTCTGTGCTTTGAATGACAGTTTTCACTGGTATCAACAGAGAATTGTTAAATGTGTTAAGGGAAGATGAAGCTGCACAAGGGAGTCATCTGGCTTGGCTTAATAAAGTAGCACTTGCTTTCTCTCCCAGCCAGAGTGATTTGAGTAAGCTCGTTTTACTTCACAGTGCAACTGCTAGACGTGCAGGCACGGTCAGTTAGTATGTGTAAGATGACGAATGGTATCTTACACGTACTTGCCATGTTACTGGTATTCATCCTGCCATACTCTAAAACCCAGTTTCACAGAAATCTGTAAATATGAAGCAAAACTTCAGTAAGGAGAATAAGTATGCTTCAGAGCTGCAGCTAGATTTCTGTGAAGTTCAGTTTCTTTTCAGTCTTGCAGGATTGAGAACATTGTGGAGGGTAAGGTTAGCCTAGACAACTACAGGCAAAATGACAGGCTAAAATCCTGCTGACACCTTTGTCAGAGGAAAGTCTCCTATGAACTTTAGCTCAGCCACTTCACCCAACATTCAATCAGCATGAGGTTTCTGAGCGTTGAAAAGTACAGTTGAGCTCTCTGTACATTTTGAGTTTAGTAAATGGCAATAATGAAGTGACGATTTGCCCAATTATTTTGGATTTTTACACAGTTTCAAGTTATTAAATATCACAGTGACTATGATTAATTTGTTCCCACCTATAAACTCTGGGGTATGGGTGAAAACTATTGAAGTTGCTTACACTGGAACATGCCATATGCTTCTTGATGTTTTATTATGCCGTATACTTTTAGTCAGACCTGCAAACACATTAGTAAGTGTGCACATAAAAGAAACAACACCATGGCCCACCACAATGGCTATCTGATTGTATAATAAAGCAGTCTTTTATACTAAGACTGACTTTCCCACACTTAGCCTACATTTAGATAGTAGTTGTTGCAGAAGATATTGATTAGCCGTATGTTACTGCTCCCGTACATTAGCATAACAAAATAAACATAAAATGAGATACAAAAAAATCTGTAAGAAAGGAAGAAAAGCATTTACTTAATCCTCCTTTCTTCTTGTCATTATTCAGAAATACATTGCTGAGGTATCAGCAATGTGCACATGCAAAACATGTACTTGAGTGTTCATATATATCATGAACAGGTGTCTAATTTTATCTGTTTACGTGCTTATTCACTCTTTATGATTTCTCAATAATTGTTCAGCAAATATAAAAATACTAATGGTGCAGTATATAAGTAACTCTAAATTAAGTTGTTCAATTAATAGGACTACTGCATACTAGGTTTTTTGCCTACATTATCTTATGTTGAGAACAACTTTAATTAACACCTCATAAAACAAAGCAGCCTCTTACAATGAATGAATTTATTATACACAAAGGCTACATGTTTAAGAGGTCTCCACAGTATGTAAATTAGATATGAACTGTGAGCTAGATCTGCTAAATACTACAGATTTCATACATACTGGAAATAAGATGCAAATCACATAACAATAAATTCAAATCTTTGTTACAAACCCCCTGGAGAAAACTTTAACAAATCATAACTGTCAAAGGGATGGATGATGAAAGTTTTTGTCATGCAAAAGAATACAAATCACTCCACTGTTGCAAGCATCGCTCTTTTATTTTCTTGGTTGTAGGCACATCATCAACTTTAATGATAAAAGCCTTCCACAAAAATAATTCTTAAGCCTCGGGAACAAACACCTCTTTGGCACCCTGAGAGCATGTTCCACAAACATCATCAATCTCCTTCTGAGTATGATTTACAGCCTTTCCCTTTGGCCGGCTCAAGCTGTCCGTGTGCATGCCCCGGCAGCGTCACATTGGGATTCTCCTCCGCTTTGTCCTCCAAGCACATGCCGCTCGATTGGCATGCTCACAGCTAGCTTTCCAAACACCTTTGGAAAATTAAGAGAAGGAAGTTTGAGTAAAATCCCTTCCATGCGGACACCTCAGAAATATATGGCTCAGATGAGAGAAAAAGGGAAGGAATGCCTATCTAGATTCAAACTAATGGGCTGAGTTCTCAGTTCCAGCCAGATTTATCATGTGCAGCCAGGAGGGATGTTTACAAAGAACAAGCAAGTCTCTCCCTGACTGTGTGGCTCCTCTAATTTATTTAATTGCCTGTATCTACTAAGGGTTAGTCCATGCACTAAGAGAGCCAAAACACAGAGCGTCGTTTAGTGAGATTCATTTCCATCTGCGAAATGACTTTTGTGCCAGGTGCTGCGTATGTATTGTGAGAAAGGTTGATGAAGGCAGCTGCGCTCCACCTGAGACTCCCCTGAAGAAGATTTAAGTGTCCTTTATCCTCCTTTGCTTTGCTTTGCTAAACTGAAGGAGAGGAATGTAATATGATTGCTGTCCTCTGCAGAAAGAGCCTTGATCTGTCTCTTCTTTGTGCCAGCCCTGTGGGTAAGTGTATGTTCATTTAAGGGAGTGCGAATGATAGGAAAATCTGAATCATTGTATGTGTTGATGAGAGGCGGCAGAAGAAAGTTTGTAAGGCAGCAGGATAAAATAACAACTTAAGCCAGTGAAATTTAGCATCTGGGAGTACAGCTCCCTCTTCATGACTCAACTAACTGCAGTTCACTTGTGGACTGCAGGTGTCTGATAAATGAACTCTTTCTGGCAGCTTTCCTTGAGTTTCAGGACTAAAGTCTGTGAACCGGAGCTGGAGACATTTAGTGTTCTTCAGAAACTTTTACTCCATGCATTCACCAAGGCAGATGTACATTCGTTAGTAACTGTTGCCTCACTTAAGCTATGCTCATGGACAGAGACTATATCCTTATTAGGAAAACACGTAAACATTATGATTAGTTGTAAACACAGACATATCTTTAATATGCTTACATTGAGTGAAATAGTAGATAAATATAAGCCCAGTGATATTTATAGGGGAAACAAAGTGAAGGAGAGGGACCTAGAAAAATAAATCTGCAAGTGCATTCATAAAATCTTTCAGGCATTTTATAAAGGCTTGAAAATTAAATGGACTGAATTTACTGAATAGAATTTTCCAGAGTGCTTCTATGATGAAGGGCTAAATTATGCAAGAACATATTTAAACCATCTCTCTTTAGATGCCTAGACTTCAAGCTACTTTTATAGCTGATAGAAAGCTTTGGGCAGCTCTGAAGTGTCCTTGGAAGCCTTAACTCCCAATTTAACCATCTAAGCTAGAGATTCAAATGCAAACAGAGCTCACACTCATTAATAAGAGCTATTAGTTAGCAGTAACCTGTAACTATATTTGGGAGGCTGCACTGTCCAAAGAAAAGCATAGGTAATTATGTCTCCAAAGAGAGCAATCTCTCACAAAGTTGTTGGGTGCAAAGCGAAATTGATATCGATAGGGCACCTCTTGCTAGGGCTAATCGTGGACTGTATGCTGGGCAAACAGAAATGCTCAGCTGCTCAGCAGTTGGCTGCCTAAACATCATCTGGTGTTAAGCACCTTATTCTTCTCCTTTGCGAACTGTAATCCTTACCTTTACCGCGTTTATCCATATAATGGGGATAATATTTCTCTAACTCCCAGCAGTTCTGTAGAGGGGGAAGTATTAACTTCCATTATCTCTAGGAGCTGTACAAAGATGAAACGCTCTCAAAATACGAAGTATGAAACTGCCACCCAAATGAACACTCTGGTCCATAGCCAATGATTTATTTCAAAGCATTCAGTCATGAAGCCAGGTACCGATTACATTTTTAATAGGGCTGGCAGAAAGTTTTTCCATCACCAGTGGAAGCACAGTGTTTCACTGAACTGAGTCATTTTTGAGAGTGTCTGCTTTACAGAGCAAGTTTTGATTTTTGTCCCCAAATTTAAAATATTAAAACTCAAAATATTAGAACTTGTGGGGTTCTTATGACAGATTTATTCTTTTGTCAGAGGAAAAACCAAACGTTTTCATCATCTCATAATTAAGTTAAATATTTTTACACAAAGTAACATTGTTTAACATGGTACTGGTACCTTGCATTTCTGAAAACTTCAGATGACTTTTTGAACACTGAAAAGCAGTCTCTATGCATTAAAATTGCTATTAGAGCTATTAGAGGAAATTTGGTTTTATTCTGTGTTCTGCGGTTAAATTCATATTTATTTTGGAGCAATTAGTTATGGACCAAGTTACCAATTAGTTTTTTAAAAGATAAAAGTAGTTGAAACTTTGCCATCACTATTCTTCCAATGAATGGAATTTTGTGCAGAATGGAGGCAATGCATAATTTCAGAAAAAAAGATTAAATAACTTTTGTATGGAACACTTAAAATAGCCACCTAACCTCATCTTGAAGGAGTAAAAGCACTATAAAATACCATTCCGCTTTACCTACAGCCCATGATGTCAGTGGTGGGGAGTGGCGAAGTGAGAGCATGACTAGTAATTTAAGTAGAAGAATTGAATCTATTGAAAATAGTGAGAGCTGTGATGGCCTCATGGCTTTTGGAAAGCTCTTGCCTCCATGCGGTATCAGCTATCAAGCCAATACCCCTCACAATTTCTAGCGTAAGGTTGAATGAAATACATTCTTTCTGTTCAGCTGCTTAATTTCATTATCACGTATATTTTAAAAGCACGGAATAAAATTCTGAAGGCTTTGATGTGTAGAGTATGCCAAACATTTGAAACACATTTACTAATTTTATGAGGCATAATAATCTATAATGATACAGGAAATCTAAAATTTTCAATACAACTGTGGAGCCAAAGAAATTTCTGCTTGTGACAGCATCCTTTTAGAGCCAGTTTTGGCAATAATTGAGTTTCTGTGCTTTTCTTTTAATTTCACCACCTGATGATACCTGAGTGCAGTAGACTTTATTTCAGAATCCCATTAGGTACCATTATAAGATCTGATTTCCTAGGTTGTTGGTTTTGTTATATTTTTTTTTTTTTTTAAATCTAATTGTCAGTCAATGTGTTACAGTAAGCCTAGCTTTCTTTTGACTCTCATGGCTATACACTGTGGGGAAGAAACAAAAGAACTATGCTTCATCATCCTGTCAAGGAGGTTTCTTAACAAATTACCTTTACCCTCAAAAGAAAATACAAAGAGACTTTTTGTAGCTTTAACAATTCTCATAGTTCATATCTTCTTTTCTTGGCCATTCAAGGGAACAAAAATACAATCTTCTATACCTCAGAGATAATGAAATCGATCTTTAAAGGCTTATGAAACCTAGATACTTAATAAAAGCATGATTCTTTCTTTAATCATTATTTAAAATTTGTACGTTTTTTTCCTATAATATTGTGTTTTCAAAACACATTGTTTCTTTGTAGACCATTTATTTCCAATGAGTAAATAATAGTAAATTACAATACAAAATACTAAACCCTTTCTTTCTTTGTATGCTTGTTCGTGTAAGACTTGGTATTCATAGGTTTACGTCTCAGTCTGGATAAAATTCACTCCCTTGCAGAAAAGCACCATAAAGCATTGCTCAGATTTTACTTAAGCTTTCTTTTTAGAGTGTCGTACAACGGAAAGGTCTAGCTTTCAACAGAGGAATGATTTGATATAATATCCACTGAAGTCCTTAGGAGACTGCTGAAATCAGAGGACTGTGCTGGTTCCTCGGGGTCAAAAGGGTGCTGGTACAGGGGAGTACCAACCCCTTCCTCCCCAGTCCTTCTGCAGCTGTTCCAGCAGGCTCTTTCCTTGCAGGCATTGAATACCCTGTTCATCCAAAGCACACCTGGGTTCAGGGAGCCACTGTGAAATTTTCTTCACTGCAAAGAGTCTGTGAACTCGCCCCAGCTTGTGTCGCATCTTTTTCATCCCTGCACGGTGGTTAGGGTTTGCTATGCGTGTGTGGGATATAGGGACTTCATTTTTTGGTTTACTTGTTTTTGGAAGCTCAGTGTTTTCAGCAGACGTCTCATATTTAAGTTTTATATTGGGGTCCTATAAATCATCTGAAGAATGAATGTGTGGTCCTTCCATGCCATAAATTAAATTACGCTTCAATTTGTCTGGGATGTTTTACTAGTAACAGGTGGATGTACTTAATATAGAATTGAAAGATTTCGAAATACCTAAGAAAAACAAACTCCAGTAGTTTCAGCTGTGTTTCTAGTGCATACTAAAAGCATACTATTCTATACTGTTTATTTTTTCCAAGTAAGAATAATGTAATTTACTACAGGCATGCAAACACACACTCCTTCAAATAAAGTCAAGAGTTCTACCTTTTCTAGCATATCACAAAACAAATTGCATGAAGTACACAGACATAAAACACACATGCATAATTTCTTCTGAAATTATCTTCTGAGTTGCTATTATAAGCAGACATGTATCATATATACAAAGAAAATTGATTGTCGGCTGCTTGGTTCCAAGTCAGTCATAGTGTAGCAATGTACTTTTTGCCATTGCTGTTGCTATACGGCGCTGCTTAAACGTCTCTGAGGCTGCTTTGAGCAATGAAGAGTTTGCAGGGAAAAGCCTGAAGACAAGAGACTTGAGATGTCGCTTCACAAAGCCGCCCTTAGCTACTTTGTAGACACAATCCATCCACAGAAAGAAGTTGTTGCTAAACTTTAAGCACGGAAAGATCAGTGAATAAACCCATTGTTAATTTTAAAAGCAATTTCAAATGCCTTTACAGTTAAGCCATTTAATTTCCATTGGTTTAAGTTTAATCATTTTTCATTAATGTAAGCTAATTTGCAAGCTAATCTAATAAAGTAGCATGAAACATGAGGAGCAATGCATTGAAATGAAGGAAGTTCAGTTGCTTGCAGCTCATTAAGGTTCTTGAAGTTTAGAAGACTAATTACTGACTAAAACTGATTCTGTTTACCTCTACCTTTTGAGAGTTCCTGTTTTATCCCACAGTTTAAGGCTCAAGGGCCAAATCATCAGTAGGTATAATTTGGTAGAGCTCCAATAAAGTCAACAGGCCAATTTATACCAGTTGAGAATTTAGCTCATTTTTTTTGGTTTGTTTTTCCCCAATTAAAAAAAAAAAGAAAAAGGAAAAAAAGAAGATGGAAACTGATAAAAGCTTCCCTTTGAAAGAAACATTCTAGCACAAATATCAGCAAGCCATGGTGCCTCATCTTGGGCCTACTAGAGACTAGGGAGGACTTCCCGTTGCTTTCAATGGGAGAAGATTTAGATTCTGAAATTCATGCTATAAGAACAGGAGAGCTAACTAATAATTTGTTCTGGTTTCCTATAAAGTTGAGGCTATAAGACTTCTCTTAATTTATATCTGAAATAGAACCCAAATTTTATAAAGTAATCTACCAGTCCTTACTTGCAAATTGTTAAGGAAGCTACATCACAGTAGCTAATTACTCTTGCTGATAAAGATGCGTATAAACATCTAAAATTGTTTTGCTTCAACTTTCAGTTCTTTTTCCAAGTCGACTGAGAAGGTCATTATCTACCAGGTTTCTGTTGTCCATGCGGATCCTTCAGGTTATCATAAAATTAATCTTTTTTGCTTTTTCATACACTTCTAATCAAATGTGAATATTAATTATAGTCTCACTCTAGCTGTATTGTTTACTTACTTAAAGATGACAGTGGTCAGGAGATCAGACAATAAGCTGATGTTCATCCAGTTAATCAGCATGATTCCAAAGCATTTCCAAATTTTTCACTCCCCTGAGTGCTGTGTTTTCACACATTCAAACGCACATTGTTTGCTCATGCTCAGCTTAGCAAGTGATCCAGGTCACTCTGCACCGGTGACACTTTCTCCTCTCTACTTGCAAGGATTTTTTCTTTTTTTTTTTTTCCTGCTTAAATGGCACAGGACAAAGAACTGTTCCCAAATACTGCATGTATTGTGACATAAATAGTTTGTTATGAGATCTAGACATTAAAACATAAATGCAACAGCTGTGTGTTTGTATGAAGTATTGTAAACACTATAATCTTAAAATATAATCAAACATCCCATACTCTGTTACTTCAGGTACTACAAAAATCATCCAAAGCTCAACAGAACTGAAAGGAAACATATGATTAGCATTAATGTAACAGTAAGCATTTCTGCTTATCTTCTTCAACAACACAGGAAATAGTGAAATGTTTCAACCTTTAACAATACAAAAACAAATACCCTTTTCTCACGTGTGCTCCCTTTCTCCCAAGCATCCCTCAGCAACATCCTGTATGAGTTTCACCCACTTTTCCAGTGGATGGAAGAGATGGATGAAGCTTGTGCCTTAGGGATAGCTTTAAACCTGATCCTGACATAGTTTGCGTTTTGCTGGTTTGACCTTGCCCAGCTACCCAGGGCCTTAGGGACTGCGCTGAGATGGAGACTGCCTCAGTACCACTGGCTCTGTCTATCTGTCTAGATCAGTGCACAAATCTAACAGAATGGTTTTGCCCTTAAACGGCCACAAATACTGCTGCGTAGGCAAGCCAAGAGCCGCCTCCTGTGCAGAAATGCTACTGAGCCAGGCGCTGGCCTTGCAGTGCACTTGGGCAAAGAGCGGTGGGCAATCTGATCCCAAGTGACATTTCAGCAAGGCATATAGAGAAGTTAATCAAGCATCACCGTCTGTGAGAGAGGGAGATCGGAAACTCCTCCTGATCCCGGTTTTCCACCATCACAGAATCTGTAGGACTGAATGTATGATAATAGTAATTCCAGTTCACGAATAGGATGTGGGATTGGGAATCCAAAACTGAGAGCAAGAGGAGTGGGATTTTAGGCGAAATGATGCTATTGAATTTCAAAATAATGAATTAATCAGGACAAAAATAGGTTCAGAATAGGATTATTTGTATACTGGATAAAGCGAAGTGAATAGAATACATATAATTATGTATTTCTTTTGTCATCATTGAGAAAGACAGCTGATTTTCTGCCACTCTCACCCAGACGTAAAAAATGCAGATTTTTGTCACCTTTCTTTAGAGTGAAGTGTATTATGTGGCCACAGTAAAATCCCACATGAGTAGAGATTTCCATGAAAAAGTGTTTTATGAGTGATGCAACAGCCATGTCTGCAATTAAAGATTTTCCCTTATGCTTGTACTTGAGCTGCAAACAGAATAACGCAGTTTCTTTTTGTCAGAAAATGGAAAGAAAATCCAAAAGTAACTGTCATGGTATTGCTCGAACTTCAAAGAAGGCACAAAGAAATGGGAGTTTGGAAACACTATTGTACACGTAATAGGCTGCCGCAGGGATGGGTGGCACTCCCTTGTTTGTGAAAGCTATCTCCATACAAGAGCTATTTTCATGAAGAAAGGTTAATCCAGCATTGTGGACTAGGAGTTTAGATGCAGACAAGCAAAGGAAAAGTCTGCTACTAAATTCAGTGGGCTGGGAAATCATTCCCATTATAGTTCCCATGCTTTAAATGGAGTCTAGAAACATTCATTCAACTTTCAAATTGCAAAGCAGGATTACAAACTGAGTTAAAATGATTTGCCAGAAGAACCTTTTATAAAAATTCAAGTCACTGAATATGAATAATTGCAGATGCAGACATTCACACTAGAAAGCTACTTCCATACTGTAGGGGTATGAGAAAATTGCTATTTTTGTAAGAGAATGGCAATTATTAAATCACTAGGAACTGTTTAAATGCATTGGATTGTGGATGTGACCATTAGCAGCATGAACAGGTAATAGATATTTTCTTTCTTCTTCTAAAAATCTAATTGCTCTCTGCTATATCAAGAGGAAATTCAGTATGTTGAGTGATTCTCTGAGGTCACTTGCTGTGTTTTCAATCATTTTCTTAGTGGAATTAGCCTATGAATACTTTGTAATTCAACTGAATGGGAAATGGTCTTCTATTTAATGAGAATTTACATAAGTTGAAAAAAGTTTAAAAATATTGAAAATTCCAGAATGCTCATGATTTTCTACCTGAAAACAAAAAAATTCCTTCTTGAAAGTGCTTTCAAGGAAAAAAAATCCTCAGTTCATGGAAATTCTAAAGCAGGGTTTTATAAAGATCTTTCACCTAAGTTTTTCCTGATGTAGCTATTGGACTTGACCACTGACATTTTTATTTCAGTAAAGCACCTTAAAGCACCTTTTCCATTGAAATGGTTTTTTTGAAACATTTTAGTAAAATTTTTTAAAAAATATGGAAGTCTGACGTGATGACTACTGTATGATTGAAGTCACAGACACTTCGGTATGAGGCTCAATTTATAGAAGACAAGAAGTCAGGTTTACCAAACTGAAGTGTACAAGCATCATGTTCTGCTTGTGCAAGACAGGTTTCAGGACCTCGGCCTATAATCGTGCTCCATTTCAATCCCTTTATTTGCATGTGAACAAATTCTTCGAGTTAGGCACACAGACTAAATTGTTCACATAAGTAAAAGATGTTGCTGAAATAAAAGGTTCCCATAATAGCATATGCTGGATTATCATCTCCTTGAAAATGCAAAGGCTCCTTGTTCAAAGAGGGCACTAAGACCCTTTATCCCTCTCATAATTTGAGGGCATATGATTCTGTTTTACTAGTTGGGAATGAAGTAACCCTAGTGTAAATAAACTCAGAATTGGTTGGTTTGCTTAGATATACCTAAAAGCTATATTTGGTCCACTGTGCCTTTGCTGGACATGGTAAATCATGTGCTATCCGTTCAGGACGCTCAGAAAATCTCCGCATGGGCCTGTAATCTATCTATAGCCCTTCTGCCAGCTGGTTAACGGCAGCAAAAGGGCTGGTTTCAGTATGTCTCATTTCTCCCCTGAAACATAACGTAAGTAGCTCGAAGCATACAGAAACTAAACATACTCTCTCCCAGTACCCTTTACAGTCAGATATTTGACACTGTCAAGTACTCTCAGGCCACGAGTGGGAGTGGGAATGCTCATAAACTCGGGAAACAAAGAAACAATATGCAGCTATTGCTTTTACATGCAAATATACACTTACATTTACAAGAGAAATATCTTCCCTCACCTTCCAGTATTTTTTTCAGTAGCGTGTTTTTCCATCACTCACAGAAGGTCCTGTGCATAAGGATAAGATGGTATGGTGGCTTGGAGCTCTAAGAAGCAGCAGAAGTTAATAACTATTTCTTACCAGATCTGTCACCAGTGGCAATGAAATAACTTGTATGAACCCTGTAAGACAGCATTACCACCCAGACCTGCTCTTGGCTTCTACCCTGTGAGTACAACAGAGGCCAGGCCTATAATGGTAGGGCTATTTTATGAGCAGGTACACCTTGAATGGTTAATCACAGTCCCCAGAGTTACTCGTGTCTCTATTAAACAGGGTCAGAGCACTCTTCCTCAGGGTTTGATGCACTCTGCCCGGCACACTTCTAGCCCCTTGCTACTAGCCATTTCCCAGATATGCCCAGGCTCAGTTTGGGCTGTAGGAGGGGACAGCATGTGTCATGCAAGCAGGTTGCTCACTCTCCTCTCCAGAGGGGAAGGCTCAGTGCTGGTCAGCTTTTAAAGAATTAGGCAACATTTCTCACCTAGGGTTCTGATGTGGTTTAGGGATTTGCATGTGCAGGTTAAAATATCAGCATGGGAGGAATCTAACAAAGCTGCATAGATGTGGCTAGTGTCATTTGGGCTTTTGGGTGATTGCAATGCTTGAGCAGAGTCCTTGCTACGTGGAGAAGAGCTGACTGTCCAAACAGACTGTCCCATTTTCTGGTCTCTCAGTGTCCGCGTATTTTAATGGGAAGAGTGACTTCTTAAATATTGACAGAGGCCATAAAGGTAGGTGGCCAATGCAAACTAAATTCTCTACAACTTTCCCCTTTAGCTCCTGGCCACAGAGCTCACATGCACATATGCTCCTGGATTCAAGTTGTGGTAGAACAGTTAGAGGTTTCAGCTCTGGATAAATAAAAAATTGCTCAAGAGTGAATCTACGCCTGCTCCTCTATGCTCTTTGCAAACCTAGGAATTTATGAGTGGATTAATTTAGCAGCACTGAAAGCATTACTTGATCAGCTTCACTGTCATCAGCAGATGTCACTGCAGCCATTAGTAACTAATGAATTGTTTAAGAAGATATAATGGCTAATTTGTCTGGTCAAAAAGGCATAAACACAACATTTGAAGACTGCATTCTATGAAGTCAGGAGAAAAAAAATTGAGTTCGTTGTCCTTTAATTTTCAAATGGGACAAGTTCCAAACCAGTTACAGATCTGAGACAAATTACGTGGTGAATTTGTTGCATCTTCTGAGAAGCTGATGAGAAAAGAGTTGTGAAATACCTAAGGTGCCAATGAATCAGGTAAAGAAACCAGAAAAGAGATTTATGTAATCTTAATATGAGTAAGTTTTTTCCCAAAGCATCATTAAATAAGATACGTTTGTTTTCCTGCTCCGCTCCCAGTGGTTTTTAACAATGAGCACTTGTATCTAAAGACTTCTGTCCTTTTCTATATGCTTTTGAGTGGCCAGAAAGCATTTCATGACTGTGATTGTTACTGCCAGTCCTCATTAAGGACAAAGTCCCTACCTTGTTCTCAGAAGAAATGGACAATAGACATAAATATGAGACCCTTTCTTTGCGTATAATGAAACTAGGATCCATTTTCTTCTCATACAATGAATTGGTCCTAATGTTTGACCTAACCTGAACTGAGGTCCCATACATGATCTTTAAAGTGCCTTCCAACCCAAACTATTCTATGATTCCAATTTATCCATATTCATTGTGGCCCAAAAAAATCAATCATGGAGTTGTATAATTTAATTCACAAAAGTAATATACTTGTGGAGGCGTCCAATCTAAATATCCATTGACTTTGAGTCAATTCCTCCTCCATATATTTTGATGGAACAGGAGTAAAAGACTGTGAGGCAAGAGGAAAGGTAGAGAAAACTTTAAGTCGGTCTGCCTCGCCATCTGGATTGAGGTTTGAGTTACAAGTGGTGCAACTGGACCTTGTACAGTTTTTTTCCTTTTAGTTCTGCTGTGGTTCAGTTTTGAATCCTGAATCTTACCAACACCGTGTTTTTACTACATTAGCAGGACGAAGTGCAACATCTTTGAATTGTAACAGTATTAGCAGTCACTCTTTGCAATCTGGGAAAAACAAACAAACAAACAACAAAAACCAACAAGGATTTACATTTCTACCAGTTCTAACATCACTAACAAGTAACCGTGACAGGACATTCAGTTTTTCCTTTTTCAGGTGAAATAGTAATTAAGAGCCTGTGTTCCAAAGTGGGAGGAACAACTACCATTTTGGTAATGTGAGCTACTAACAGAAGGAGAGGGTGTGCTTAACGTGTTCAACGGTTTTAATAAAAATGTTCTCATATTAAAGATTCCTCGGGCATGAAACTGAAGCAATTAGTTCTTATTTTTCTATTAAGTCAGTCAGACTCTGCTGTCAAAAAATAACAGTGCAAAGAAAAATTATCTGGCATGCAGCAGTAAAAAAAGGTAAGAATCTACGGGTCAGCTCATCAGCTGGCATAAATCAGCCTTATGCTACTAAAATCAATGGAGCTAGGCAAGTTGACAGCAGTGGACAATGTTGTTTCTTGGTAGCGTGTGTGTGTACACCGGGAAAGCACCACTCAGGCACAGAAACATCTACAGAAGGGGGAATACTAATTGAGAAAAATGTGGACTGATGCATCTAGAGGAAGTAAGAAAGATGCTTTACTTGGCTAAACATTTGCGTATATATTTAAGGCATATCAAGACACCGAAACATTTGTACACAATTCCTCGTTCTGTTTTTTTCGATGTTATGTCGTCAGAAAAGCTAAGAAATGGACTTGCTAAGCATTCTCAGAGTGGTTTAGATGTCAAATTTACTTTAGGTAGCCATCACAGATTATTAGGTGGATTTTCAAAAATTAAATGAAAAGAGAAATGAAGACCAAACTCAGTCTTTACGAAGAGATGCACGGTTAGGTTGTATTAAATATTCCAGGCAAATTACTGTTCTTGTTCTACATGAAAATGTAATACAACATGCTGATTGCAGCACAGTGGTGACCAAACCTTGAATTGTGCCACTAGCTGTAGATGATATATTGGTTCTGTGCTACTCATGATGGGAAAAAACCCATACTGCAGGCAGAACCTTGTGGGGGTTTTATTTCAGCAATGAAACTACAGGAACAAAGTATGTAGTTTCTGCATATCAAGTAACATGGACTACGCACAAAGGGGCACCACCTGGTATGGAATTTCCCTGTGGCAGCATGCAAAACTCCAAAGTTAAGGAGACAGCAACAGGGACCGCTGTCAGGCCTTGCAGCATAGAAATGAGGAAAGAGACATAGAAAAAATACTTTTTAAAAAGTGAAGAAATTCTATTGCAGGAAGATTCCCTCCCCATAGGGGACTGCTTTGGAAAATTGTGATTAATTATGTGCCACTGTAGTTTGTACTGTTTCTTAAATCACGTTTTAAAAATACTTCACTATTGAGCAATATTGTTTATAAACCAAGACAACAATTTATATTAAGAGACAACTGCTTTTTAGGGTATAAGATTTAACAAAAGAAGACTTTAGAGAAAGAATTTACCATTTCGAGAAAGGTTTTCTTCCTTTGACAGACAAAACAAGTCTCATGTAATTTTACTTACAATAAACTTACTTTGGGTTATGTTCTGCTTAGTTATTGAGAGTGGATTATATGAGGGAGGCGTAAAGTCTCTTTTTGCCTTTTGTGATATTAGGTCTTTTTGCCCTCTTGCACTTACATTACCTACACAGGCAGCAGAAACCCTGCAAGGTTTTTATGCCTTTTTTTATTTTAATACAGGGGAAATTTCAGTTTCTCATGTCCTGCTCAAAATCTGTAGTCCCTGGATATGAGAAAACACTTTTGAAACTGAGCTATGTGCTCCTTAATCTCTTAGACTTTTTGCTTATACAGTCTCATATCATATATTTAAAATATTTTTCAGTGTTGCGTTTCAGATAATCAGGAAACTAATTAACAAATGCCCTAGAAGCATAAAAAAAACTAAAAAAGGACTGGAAGTGATCTCACTAAGTCTCCTTTTACTCTTTCAGGCGATATCAACTATAAATATGTCAATATTGATGGGCTGATTAATTTTTCTAGTCTTAAAAATTTCCAATACTGGAAACTGTGTGGCATCTCCAACTAATCCAATCAATGTGCCTTACTATGGTAAGAAAAAAGGACAATATATCTTTGTATTACTAAGAGCAGATAAATCTTTACACTATACTACACTGGAATGTGGCAGCTATATAATGTTTGTTAAGATTTTCATATCAATCTCTGTAGGTCTATTTAACACACTAACATGCTAATGTGATAAGAATATATTATGATAATTACGGTCACGCCAGTTGCATTACCTTCTGACACGTGGACATTATTTAATTCAGCCCCCTCTGGTTTCAGTCCTATGCAAAACCGGAGTGATGGCAGGTGGGTATTGGCTAATCTGATGGTCTAGCAACAAATTTCCTCAAATTTGTTCAGTTTGTAGGATAAGCTCTGAAACAGAGGAACTGTTGCAGAGGCAAAGCAATGGCATAGAATGGCAAACTAAGTCGGCACATCAGGCACCGCGATGCAAATCTTCTGGTGTAACCACTTCTATTTGATGAATACATTAATTTCCCCTGTAAAGAATATTGTTGGGCTTTCCTTTTTTCTCCATCAGATAGCAGCAAACATTCAGATAGCCAGAGGCCCAATGCTCATTTTCAGGAATTACTGCTCACACTTACTAATCAATGCATTCAATCTGCGTGGTTTCAAAAGGATCAGAATAATATTACTCTGTCTTCTTTTTTTTTTTTCCTCTGGACAGCACCAACAATATGACTGCATCATTAAGAGATCTCTGTACTGTTTGTGATATTTGTCATGCGAAACAAGTTTTAGCGCTCAGCATTATTCTCACAGGACTCACTCTCTTCGGCAATAGAAACAGTTATTTAAAAATTTCTTTTGTTTGAGTCAAAGTGCTTCTCTAGAGTTCCACCAAGTATATTGTAGAGGAAAAAAAAAATAGGGGAAAAAAAAGGACCTGTATCATATATTTGGCTTACCAATGGTCACAGCTGTGCTAATATAGCAGAATATTAATCTGTATTTTTACACTCGGAAAGGATTTTGGAAGAGAAAGTTGCTTCTGAAAAGGGCATATGCAGCAAATATTAGCTGTAAATAAATAAAAAGTTGAGGACCCTTCTAAGAAATATTTGTGTATGTAAATGCACCCACTCATGTAGAATAGGAAGCCAGGCACGCTGTGTTTATCCAGAGCACTATCTTATGCCATGCTAACCAAGTCCTTATTGAAAGACTTCACGTGTTTGTTTCTCTGTGCTCTAATACTAGAGCATATAGGCCCCAGAAAATATATTTGAATTTGTCAATTCCATCAGATTTTTATTAAATTTTGAAGTTGTTGGGGGGGTTGGTTGCCTGTTGTTTTATTCACAGCTTTATGTAAGAGAGGGCCTTTTCTCAGGTTCAGTTGGGAGATTGCTCTCTTAAATGAACAGACTGAAATCCAATATATAAAACCTTGTCATTTTGTTTTTAAATTGGTATTTGTAAGTCTTATGCTCATCCGACACCCCAGAGAAGTTGTTTTCGTTAAGTCACCAGCACAAGGAAATGTGACAGCATTTGTATTACTAACAAGCTAAGTACATAATGGCTGTAAAATAAGAACAGACATTTTTAGAATTAAATTGTAGAGACTTGTAACAAATCTTACTCTGTTTTAGATACTGGTTAATCAAAAGCTTAGATAAATTAACTACTTTATCTCATAAAATTTTTTAGCTACAAATTTCACAACAGTAAATTTCCTGAATTTTGGGAATAACATTTACATAGAAGACTTGAACGTTTTTTATAAAACCCATTTAAAAGTTAGTCACATTGTGTTGGATATTTTTTCCAGAGGAAAATCAATGCAATTCTTCCTATGTTTGAAAGGATTATTTAATTAAATATTTATCCAGTTTCAGCACCGTGCAATACTATGCATCTAAGAAAAAAAGATCAGATTTTCATTTGGATCACAGGTTCCAGCGAAACCCAATCTATTAGCAACACATTGTGATGACATTTATGCTGTAAGATTATTATACAGTAACTTGAAGTCCAATGAAATTAATTTGCGAATGGAAGTGCAGAGTTTGGCAGGCTAGAATATGGTTGTTTCAGACAGTATGGCATTTTGATGTGACATATTCCTTGCCGATAGTCTGATGGGAAGAACAAGGCTGTTAGAGAAATTTGATGGAAGTTAGATTGAATTTATTTCGTTATACCTAAGAATCAATTGATATAACTCGAACTGTAATTTGCCTTTTTTCAACTCATCAGATGAAACCTTCTTTACCAGGGTCATTTCTAATTGTAGGCCCTGTGCTTGTAGAAGAAAATAAATGCTTGGGAGCACAGCTGGGATTTTATTAATATCTGGAGTTTGATCGAAAGGGTGGAAAAGCAGGAGGAATGATGGCCCTACCACCACCTCTTCCAAAGAGGCTGTACAAGAGTCTGATTATGTGAGACGGGGAAAATTATACTGGTCTAAATATAGATTCTTTGCTCAAGTTTTTAACGCATAAGGAAAAAAACCCTCTTCGAACTGCCAAGGAAGTGCCGAGACGACCCTTTTAATTTTTTAGTTGATGAGAGGATGAATCAATGTAAAAGTGGGAGTAGCTTGGGTAAGTGGAAGTAATTCACATGGGATTGTTTAACACTAGCAGAAAATAAATCAGATTAAGTGAGATCAGTATTAAAGTTTCTTATTTACAAACTTTTTTCCAGTTCTTAATAAGTTTATTTTCTCCTTCCTATTGTTTTCTTGTATATGATCATATTTGATTAGACATTGCTGTATTTTATTTGGTAGTTGTCTGGACATCCTTTTGACATTTCGTTTTATTTACTGAAGTATACAAGCTCCGTATAACATGTTGAAAACGATACTTCATCAACCATATATCATACTTTATCTGTAGCACTCCTATGTTAAAGCTGAATTGGTCTATTTATCTATTATAAGTCCTGATTTGGGAGGTTTAAATATTTCAGCTTTTTCTCTCTAGGCATAGTCAGCACATATTTTATTTTACTCTGTCTCCAACTACCTAATACTCCAGCCAAGGTACTATAGCTCAATAGCAACAAGCTATCAACCCACCCTTGTCATTTCAATTTTTCACACATTTTCTTAGTCTGTATGTTCTATATCTCACTGAATTCTTATCTCCCTGGTCCACTGCCGTAGGTTTGTGGTATATAACAAAGCCTCATCTCTGAAATGTCAAAAATAATGAAAAAAGGAAAATCACAAAAGAGAAATTGGCCACAGCCGCTTCTGCGGATCCAAAGCTCTTAGACTTCTGTTCATCAGCAAACCTTAAGTTAGGTGGCTTTTCTATCACCTGCAGTGCAGGTCTTCTGTCACTTGCCAGTGGGGTACTGCCCAGCCATGAACGCTTCTGGAAGAGTTTTTCTGTGCTAGTACTCACTATCAGCTAGAGAAAAGACTGCACATCAACAAGAGATCACTCTTGTTTTTTGGCTATCACACAGACTTTTCAAGAGCACAGACAAAGTTACAGGAGAAGGTGACATAAGAACATGTAGTAGTTATAAAAGAGGAGCTGTAGGTGGGATTAGGCGATTTATATGGAGTTTCAATATTTCTTGGGAAGGTCATTGTAGGTGTAATCCTCACTTTCGTTACTACATTTAATCAAAATTTCTATCATCAAGTCCTTTTAAAAGGCGATATTTCCCTTCCACTTGGATATGTGATTCCTCCCCTGGGATGAACTGACGACTAGCCGTTTCACCAGTAATAAACAGAAAATCTTCAGTATCTCTTGACATTAAAACAAATCAGCGTTAACGGGAAAAAATGTGAGAAGGGAGAACAATGGATGATGTTGTTCTTATTTAAAAGATGGATTGGAACTGAAAAGCTGGAGAAAGAAAGGAAGGACTAAAACATTGCACACCCTAAAGGCTGAAAACACTGAAGAAATAGGCCCATTTCAGCAAAAGGAGGCAATGTAATAATTCTCTTAAAAAAAATAATCAGCATTTATCTGCATAGTGATGTGAGACATTTGACCATTATCTTATCAGAATGGCAAGGCAGTTTTCATTGTGCCAAAAGATCTAATTGTGAGAACTCTTCTGAAATAAAAAAAAAAAAAGAGAGAAATATCTAGAATGAAAAAAAATAAAATTAAAAGGCATCACTACTTCCCCATGCACGTGCATCTATGCAGTTCTTTCCATGCAGTTATAAACATTAAATATACTTCAGGAAAACCCACATAACATTTTCATTAACGTTATGGATGATGCAATGAAAACACATTAAATTCACTGTAACACCCTTACAGCTTTGTGGATATGACACTGGCTGTTCTGTGCCTTTCCCACTCCTGTGCCACATGTCATCAGGATCAATTAATGATTTTTAAATGGACCACACAGACATGCACACATGCATTATGGGCAACCTGAATTTCCAGCTACTGTGCCATGTGGATTGTGGCTTACTCCCAAATCTCTGACCCATGATTTTGCTATTTCAGTGAATGCTGCCAGAATTATCGGAAGGACAGTGTGAAGTGTATGTTCTTAGTCCACAACAGTGTATGCCAAAATTGAGCAATTAAATGGAATTTCTTTCATCCTTTGAAGTGTAACAGAAGCCAATGAAAATTGAAAAATTTAGTTAGTAAATGCAGCACCAGAAGCAGCAAATTTACCGAATCAGAGAAAAAAAATAAATTTGAGCTGACAGAGCTATAGAATAAAAAATCTAGACAGTCAACATCTCCATACTTTGAGTAAATCACTGCATAGATAATAATCAGAAGGACAAACTGACCGTTTGTGGAACAATAAAATGAACGATGCTGAATTAAAGTGCCAGCAAGTACATGTAAAAGAGTCTACCTCATTGCTGCACAACAAAAAGGACTAAAACTGTACCATGCACAGTGGGTTGGTAGCCAGTTTTTGAAGCCAAAAGCTCAAAAATATTTAAGCACCGATTACCATTGATGTTCTGTGGCTGGAGTACTAGAGAGATTTACTTTCTTTAACAGCCTTATCTAGGATCATCTCCTTTCTGAAGCAGAAAGCAATGAAATGCCAGGTAAACACATAGAGGGTTTCCTTTCCTTTTTTTTTTGGTGGTTTTTCTTGTGGTTTGGATTTTTTTTTCAGTTAAACATTTACCTTGCTCTTTTTGTGAGGGTGTCAATAGAGTCAGTATGATACTGAAAAGCACAAGTTTGGATCTTGTGTGCATGCATAGGGAAATTTGAATCCTGAGTCATTCCCTACTTGAAAATATTCTTTGGATGCTTCATATATATTCATTTCATTTTCTCTTCCTGTCTGCTTTAGTCCTCTCTCTCTTGGGTCTCGGCATCTGATTACAAATCCATTCCCCCCCAAAACACCAAATCCTATTTAGAACATATTCAGGACACAGCTCCTGAGTTTGAAGCAATCTGTCATTTTTATGAGGAGTTTTGACTGATTTTTATGGGAAGCCTAAGGGACAAATGGCATGCAGCATGCCAGAGTGGAGTGATTAGCCTGCCAAACTTGGAATCTCTAGCAAACACCCATTGCTGTTCTAATTAACTTACTACATTCACCATTTGCATAAATAAATTGCTTAATTGAAGCTTCCTGAATGGCATGACTTTGCACAAATTTTGTGAGACCAAAAATATCCGAGAAGGCATAGCAAATTTTATAGTTTTTATAAACAACCTCTTCCTTTTATGGAATCCTCATTCATAAAGTATTTACCAGTGCTATGTCAGGTTTATATAAGATCTTTTTTTGGTTGAATTATGAGTTTTCTAAATAAGATACAAACACCACATCTTTCCAAATTAGATTTTATAATGAACAGGTCAGTGCTTCTTGAAGTACTTAGCCAAGATATGGCAATCATACCTCATTAGTGAGTATCTTTCTAAGACTTCACAAGAATCTCTTAAAGAATTTAATGGACACTATAAAGAGATGCAGCTGAATTTCTGCATTTTTCATGAGAAACAGAAAGACGAGGGAATTGTCAAGCCTACAAAAACAACATTAGAAGTTAAATTTTAGTGGAACAACCATAAATAGAGTACAACATAATTGGGAAAGGAAAATCTCATTTGTGAAAATCGCATAGCAACCACCCTGCTAAGACTAATACCATAAAAGAAACTGCAGCATGAAAAAAAAAGATAAAAATAGCGAGAGTAGAGTTTTGGAAACATCCTGGGCACACCCCGTCTTTCTCAATGTTTCTCTTGTTCTGGGAATAGCTTATGCTACAGAAGTAACACATCCTGAAGTAATTGCTCACTTACAATTAAGAACAAAGCAGCTGGGGAAAGAATTCTTTGGTCACAGGAGAAATCAAGATGAGTAAATCCAATAAAATAAAATATCCCCACGACTGAAAATAGCTTTCGTAAAAGCTAGAGAAATGTGGAGTTTAAGCTCAACTTCCACACTAGCCATCTGCAAGCAATTTCATAAACGTGGGTGACTTCACCATTCAGTACCTAACCTGGCAAGATCAGACCAGAATGACTTCTCTCCCAAACCCCAGATAAACAGATCATAACATTTCAGAGTGATTCATCAAGGCAAAAGCATGCCTTAAATTACAGTGACTTTAGCTGAAGTAAATGGTACTAGATATCTCCAAACCCAGTTTATGAAAAATGAAAATCACACCATTTATTTATTTCTCCACGACAACACTGATGGGTAGAAAGAAGCTCAGGATTTAAGCGTTTTGTGTAAGTCATTTCCCACTGAACAGAATTCTGCTGTGTCACTCATTTACTCTGTGACAAAGCTGTGCCATGATATTCCCAGGTCCTGAGCAAACAGAAAAAAACTTTGAATTGTGAACACCTCTGGAATGTGGTGCAGCGATCTCAGCAACCCAGGAAAGCTTTGTCAACTATCCTTCATATCAGTAACTCCTGTCTCCACCCCTTGTTGTTCTCTAGAAGCTTTGAAGTTAAGATTTTAATCAAATCCTGACAGAGCTGATGATATCTCAAGGCATTCAAGTATGGCAAAGACAATATAAATCTGCTGTGCCAAATTTCACACAGAGCAGTGCTCAGTTTGTGATCAGTACGAGGTTTGATACCAGTCCTGTGCATATCCAAAAGTAGGAATAATCAGTATGGGAAGCTCACGGGAGTCTATTGCCAGATTCAGGGATGCAGAAATGAGATTACTAAACGTCTGAATGTGGAACTGGAGTGCCACAAACTGCCAGTCTTCTTTACAGAGGAAAACTTTTTTTTGTTGTTGCTTGAAATACCTGAACAAACCAAGGAATATTAAAATCATATACAGAAAAAAAAAAAAAAACCCAACAGGGGAGAAAATGAAGCACAAATATAAAGATGTCTTATTGTAAGATGCAAGATGTGATCAAGAACTTTTTTTCACAGCACCAAAAAATGTATTTCCTTGAGACTTTTATTGGAAAGATTTTTCAGTTGCAAGATGCAACCTTTTGAAACTGAGAGGAAAACCTTAAGAGTAGGGGCACTCCCATGGCTCTTAAAGGAATGTCAAATTCAAGTTCCTGGCCTCATATAATCATGTGTTTGGAGTGCTTTCATTAAAGTTAGTATGTGAGGGTATTCTGACCAGTGACTCCTCCCAATTCTCGTGAAAATGCTCTGAAGAGAAACAGATATTTTTTTTTTGTAGTATAAAAATATATGTCATGCAAAAGCTGTTTCCCATGCAGAGCTGTGCCATAGCGATGGATTTTCCACCTGCAAGCATAGAAAGATTTTAATCTAGTTAGTTAAGTGCCTAATTTTCTGTGCAGGCACAGAAGATAGTTCAAAAATGGCACACATGAATTAAACTGGAGAAGACTCCTTACTGACTTGATTAATCAAAATAAACCATTTCTAGAGTTTAAGCACACCAGATTTTTATTTATTAAGGAAACTGCTGCAATTCTGACAGATAATTTAATTGAAAGCCACTTTCAGCACAAAAGTTCTTAGTTACTTTAAATCACTTTTGATAGTGATTCAAGCTGATCTAGCTGACTTGGCCCAGAAGTTATGTAGAAGCTCCAATACAAGCTCTTTATGGTGGAGGAAACGCCATCTGAAGGAGTAATTTCTAAAACTTATACATCAAGGAGGTGAGCTCTCTACGCTATTCATGTGTTGTCAAGACCTGACAATCAACAAGAAACTAATCAGTTCTCTCAAATACTCTAAGCTGTGTACAACACAGAAAAGTCCTTTGTTACGTTTATTACTTTATACTTCAATAATGATGCCTGAGAATTTCAGGACATTTTAAAAAAATGCTGTTCCCTTTTTACAACACTTTACCAAGGCTCCCATCATGTTTTTAATACTAAATACTGACTTTATCTGCCTGTAAAATGTGTTGAACATAAAGTATAGTTAAAAAATTCTCCAAAGAAACAAAAGCTAGAACTAATCAACATGATTATCTGCTTCATGGGGATAGAAATTCCCACAGGAAATAGTTCCAAATCTATCTCATTCTGAAGTGGAACTAAAAAATAAATCTCACATTTTCTGCAACTTTTTCTCCTGTATATGAGGGTTGGAGTGTTTCTCCTCACAGTTTTGAAATGCCGTGGGCACTCTCCTTGTCTTTTGTTATTTTGTACTGCTACCACCAAGTACCAGTAATTGTTAGGCTCCAGCACAGACCTTCACTACAGGCAGGCAGCCCCTGCCTGCAGGGTGACAGCGTGGATGACACCACTTGCTGCCCACCATACGGCCAGGGAGACTGCAAGGCAAGAAGACCTGCCTTGCTGCTGCCCGCTAGCTGCCAGGCCATGGTGCAGGAAGAGGAGGCACGCCGGCTCAGACGTTGTTTCAGGAAAGGCTGCAAGCAGATGCTGTACAGACAACCACCTCCCTACCTTCCTCCCACATCTGTCCCTAAACCCAGCCCAGCAACTCTGCCTGAATAATCACCCCCATGGGAGGTGATGTCACCCAGGGACAGGCGCTAGACACTGAAACATGACTAGTTGACACCAATAGGTAGATTCCTGCTCCTTTGGTGATCTCTGCACCAAGCGCTAACCGACTTTTTAAATTATGTTTGTGAAATTCACTTGCGGATGCTCTGATGAAGTCACTGGAGCCTGTGAAGTTCAGCTGGGCTAACATGCGCAGCTGGGCCAGCAAGAAGGTCCCTGACTGCTCCGATCTCACGCCTCCCTCTCGCCCACCTGTAGATACTTGACGACTCTCCAGCCTCCCTTTCGGTTCTTATAATGGATTTAATAAAGGAAGTGCTGACACAATCTTCGCTACAGCAGCATAAGTGCTCCCCTCCAATACAGGGGAAAGTACGAATATAAAAATGGCTCGCTTTGTTCAAAAGAGAACAAACCAGATGGTTTCCCAGACTATAGTACCTAAAAACTCTTTCACTGATTCCAGTGTGTACAGTATAATAAAAGTGTTCAGGGGCCTCTAACTTCTTATAAGGTATTTTATTGTCTTTATTCACTGGTCTGGATATTTGCCATGACAATAATTGAACCATGAAAAACACATATTTCTTTAAAGCATGGTATAGTGCAGTTTTTAAGGAATTGCTAGTAGAGTGTAATGGAAATGATTTTCATCAATTAGTGCTTTGGGACAATTAGTACAGTTGAATAAATAAAAATATTTTATATATAAAATGTGTATGGTATTCAGCACTATAATTTCGTAAAGCAACATTAAACCTAACCAATATTTTCTAAACTACAAAAAGTTTATATTTAAGGAATAGATTTCTATTTTGATGAACATTTTTATTAATGCTTACACACTATATACTTCAGTATCAGCAGCAGAAAATAAAATGCTTTCTATTAATTATACTCATGAAGGTAGACTAGTACATGAGGATGAGACTGAAAAATGGAAACAATTATCTGTAAAAAAAAAAAAAAAGTAAAGGAAACCCTATTCAAGAGAAAGTTAAAAGGCACTCTTGTAAACTTTTACCCAGAGGAACTGCACCACTGAAGCTGTTTAACTAAGGAGTGCTATGAATAATCACCATATTGGCCCCAGATACACATTTTCTTCCCCAAAACAGTAATAAGGAGGAAAAGATAGTCATTCATAAACACCTCAGTGGAGCAAGGGGAAGCTTGTAGCAATCCCAGGTGTGCAGAGTTTATAAGTAGTAACGAAAAAAGGGAAAATGTGGGTAACTATTACTTTACTCTTTTAATATGAAATTAGGCGATGTATCAGTGTAGCTGAGGGAATAGGAACAATTTTGAGGAATGCACAAAACCATACACAAGATTTCTTCAATCTGTAATTTCTATGATACAGTAAAGTATATATTAGAAAAACTACCATTCTGCATTAAATGTTTCCCCATTTACCCTGTCAACACCTCATTCCCATCAACACTGCCTCCAAATGTTCAGATGCTCAGGCGCAGGCAGGGACAAGAGCATAGCATGTGCCAACGTGCGTCAGGAAGTGCCGTCATGACAATGTCACTTTTTTATTTCTCTAGGGAAAACAAATTGAAATTCAGTCTTAAAGGTTACATGACAAGATAGACCACCATGGAACTGTGTTTGAAAATTAAAACAGCAAAATGAACATATATTTCATACTGGACAGGATATTTCAGGCAGGCGGCATCTTTATGACATTCATGTTAGAGCCTGAGTAATCAAGCTTTTGGTAAACCAGCCTCCCCCTCCAATGGTAGCCTTTCCCACTGCCATTTGCTGAATGTCTTCTACCATTGCATTTACATCCAGTATAGAGACTGGTCCTTTTGGATGCGTCACCATGGCATGCATGTGATCGCCAGGCTGAAAGGATGAGCCAAAACTGATCTAGAAAGCAACTGCCTTGGAAGAACCATTGAGACATGCTGGTAGCTCCTCACCCCCTCCCTGCCCTCATGAAAATGCCATATGAGCTGGAGAGACAAAGGATTTGAGAGCACGCTATGGAAGGCTTTCTACAGGTGAGGGTTAGACAGTAAAATCAGATCAAACCACTACTTCTAATTTATCATAATCTAGCTGTCTGTTGGGTCTCTGCTGCTGGTGGAAGGGGGAAGGAAGGAGGTTTAGGTTCATTGGGAGACAGTCAAAGCACAGGCAAAGGACACATAGTGTCAACCTTGCATTACCTTGTTAAGGATCCAGTGAAGAATAAACCGTAACTAGTAGATTTTATGAATGTTTGCAATAATTTTCAAAACCTATACAACCAGCTTCAGCGAGATCTGTATTACCCCTTTCTAGGCAATATACAGCGCATAGGCCTTTGGGGTGTTTTACTACAGTGATTCAGGTAACTATTAGGGAGAGAATTTTGTCTATTCTTTCCATATTCAAGGGAGGAAAATTCAGTTCTCCTTAGGTTCAAAAGTTTAAGGAACAATCAAAATTTTGTTGCAGTAAATGGACTAACCCACTGGCTTCCCATCAGGAAATAATTTTCCTGTTTAGGTATGCCTGCCAATTTTGTTTATATCTTCTAGAAAATTGATATTAATGTATTATATGTTTTAGCATATTGTTAATAAAGGAGCATTTGTCTATCCAATGGCTAAGGAAGAGAGCTGAGAGCTTGCTACATCTGAACTATATTCTCAGCTTGGCCATCTCTCTGTGTAAGGGAAATCAAGAAAAATTTTCTTAAGTTGAAGTCTTGGCCCTGATTAGTGCATCTTAACATTCTCTACAGATGCCATCAGATTCTATGGGAAAGCCCTACAAAATGTAATAGAAAATATCTATTCCAGCCAGGTTTTCAACCACCCAAAGGATTTAAGTACAGAACAACGCACAACAGTGCTATAGATTATTGTATCAGCCCTAACAAATATGAAAAAAGCATAGTGCCCCCTGAAATTCTAAAAGTTAGGTGTAAATTCCATAGAAGCCTAATATTTTTCCATGGAACCTTTTGGATTCATTCATCACTGGCTATAAGGCTTTTTGCTGGAGTTCCAGGGAAACTCTCAAGTGAGAAAAATAAGGCATCTTATGTATTAATATGCTCTGCACTGTCCAATGCTTTCCCTTTGCTCAAACACTCCAAATTACTGGTGTTCCACTGTGTGCTAGGATATTTCTGTTTTAACCAAGAAAAAAATGACGTTACACATATTTAGGTTCAGTCAAATGATTAATTCCAGCTGACTCTTTTACAATTTCCCCAGGTTCAACACCTTAGATCCCAGTAGCCAAAGCCACCACCCTCCACACTGATAACCGACCTAAAGCAAATCAAATTGTGTTTCATTTACAGTCATTGCTGGAGACATACCAAGGCTCTGGCCTTCATAGTTACATGAGGAGCCTTGGGACGTCATATGAAAAGAGGCCAAGTGTAATTAATGGGCAGCGTCTGGCTTCATAAAATCTTCCTGTGCTTGCAGATGTTCAACATTTTGTCTGTCTATCGGACATAAGCATTACAATCTTTAAACGATGTTTCTCCTCTTTAAAAGAAGAGTTGCATGGCCTCAATGTTCCCAGGCAGTTTCTGGCAGAGAGGAAGGTGCTACCTGCCCTGAGGTCTAGGAGCCCACCAGCTCCTCAATGGCCATTTGTGCCACCCCTTCATTGCCTTCCCTCTTGTTAGAAACTCCAAATCTCCCAGATGAGAGGCAGGATGTCAAAGTACCTTGTGCCTTACCCTGGCTGGCCAAGCTGCAGCTCCTCATTGCAGCAACTGCAACACTGACAATGCACTCTAGGCACCTCCGTGAGGGTGGATGCTAAATTCACTGGAGATCTATCTCTCATTATACAATTATCTAAGCAGAAGAGCTGCATTGTTATGGCCCAGTATGATAAGTCTTTCAGAGCAACACAGGTGACAAATTTATACCTTTCAGAAAATAAACTCATAGAAAGAAAGCAATTGTTACTGCTGATTAAATAGAATTTTTATCTCACGCAATTTAAAAGAAGTTCTTGCTGCTAATTTTCTTCTTAGTTACAAAAGGTCATTCTCCGAATGAAGGGTGACACATACTTGTTCAGACAGTGCAAATGAGAGCACTGACTGATAGAAGAGTTAATGTTTGACAATAAACAGGAGGCTTTGATCAGTGTACTTGCAAAAACTTAGTTTAAATTCTGGATATTAGATTGCTAGCACAATTAGCACCATGAAGCTTACTCTGCAGCATATTTTTTGTTTGTTTGTTTGTTTGCAACTTGTTTGGACTGCATTTGGACTCCTTTGTGTGAGAGAGGTGGAGCCACTTCATCCGTTCTTGTGTGTTTTACATAATTATCCCAAAACATTTTCTTTATTCCATATGAGCTACTATACATAGCATTTTTAAACAAAAATAGTGCAAACCATATTGATATGAGGCTCTATTCATAGGAAGTGATTTTCATGTAAAACACTAGAATGAAATAACCACAGCAGGGAAAGCCTGATGCAATGTCTACTACACCGGCTTTGCTTACCAGTGCTTTCATAGTGCCTTGAAGGGCAAAGCGTGGCTTTGAACCAGCTCCCACTCGTCCTTCGCTTTCTTTCCTAGACGGCCAGCTGGCTGACCCAAGTCTGGAGTACAAAGCAAAGATGGGCAAAGCAACTGCTCTGGGAATTGATTCTCATGTGGTATGTACTCGCCCAACTCTTCCTCCTGAGGGGCTGGACCCCAGCCGCTTCCCAAGACATTTAACACCTGGCTGGAGAGGACACTAGGGGCCAGAATTCAGCTGTATTTGGAAAGAAAAGTAGATATTTCATAAACCTCACTTGACACATAACTACCATTGATAGCATCTGCATTTATAATGTCACCTGCTTGAATGTTTACTAAATGCTACCAAACACCCACTCCTATAGGCATTTTATATCTGGTTCCAGTTTGATTTCCTTATTTTCTCTATATATCAGCTGGGATTAAAAATTAAATCCCTTGTTATGTGCATTAACATTGTGATCAATACTTTTTATATCACCAGTCCTCTAATTCTAAAAATTCCGTCTTTTCTAAGCAAGCACATAGGACCAATCTGTCCCTGGAATAAGACAGAAAAAACTGCTCAAATAACTATTTAAGAGAAGAATTCATTTAACTTTTTTTCTTTTTTTTTTTAACAAAACTCCTTATTTTAGTATTCTGTGTCAGAATAAAAGCTACTTCAGCAATTGCATATCTTTACTTAAAACCAAGTTTTCTGGCTATAAGCATTCACCTAGAAGGCCTGAAACCCCATGGAATTATATCAAGCAGGTTACTAGTCATCCTACTGTCAATTTTAGCTGACATATTAATCCATCTCTCCCTTGGCTGCACTATGGTACAGCAACTGCACTGTATTAATCAGGTGGATAGAATTGGACATTTTTATTTTTTTTAAGAAGAGAGTGTGGGAAAATGCACTTTTCCATATTTAGAAGCAAAGATCTAATTCAATCTGAATGGGCCACCAAATTGTGATTTCTGAAAAATATTATTTTATTTAAAATATCGATTTGATAATTTGTTTCACAATAAACAGAAAATTTAAAAAAGTAATTTAAATGTTTTTCTGATTAATATTTTCAAGGTGTGACCTACTTCTTATGGTGGTTTATTAGGAAGATGACAGCTTAGTAACTCTTCAAACCAACTTTACTTATTTACATATTTTCTTCTGTTATGTATAATTGGAGTACTATTACCTGAGACATGTAGGTTTGATAAATATAATCTGAATGATAATGGCCAATGGAGCCAAAAAGTGAAGCATGAAATCTGGCAGATAACAGGATAAGGACAAGTATCTAAAACTAGATACACAATGAACTTATCTTTTGTCTTAGTTCCCTTTCTCCTGAAGTCATCTTCTTTGTTATTCCTAAAGAATTTGTAAAACTTATCTGTCTGCAGTAATGGCAAGACTTTTTAATTTATATTGTTATTTAATTTGATGGGCACACAGCGTGGGACTGATGGACACCACAGCATGTAGTGCATGTTATAACTTGTTGACAGCTGCACAAGCAAATACCTCACAGCCTAAAGCACTTAATATTTGTGATGGTTTTTCAAATGTGTATTGAGTTTGCATGGCAAGGTTTTGGTAGTGGGGTGGCTAAAGGGGTGGCTTCTGTGAGAAGCTGCTAGAAGCTTCCTCTATGTCCGATAGGGCCAATGCCAGCCAGCTCCAAGATGGACCCACTGCTGGCCAAGGCTGAGCCCATCAGCAATGGTGGTAGCGCCTCTGTAACATATTCATGGTCCATGTCATTCTTATGTTGGGAGTCCCATGGCTGGATGAAATATTCCAGGTGGGGTCTCGCAACAGTGGAGTAGAGGGGGAGAAGCACCTTCCTTGACCTGCTGGCCAGGGTAGTGAGCTTGCTATGCACCCTCCTCACTGCCGTAAGGATCCTGAACTCTGCCATTTCATGGTCATTGCAGCCAAGGCTGCCCTTGAGCTTCACTTTCCACACCATCCCCTCCTTGTGAGAACAAGGTCTGGCGTAACACCTCTCCTCATTGGCTCCTCTATCACTTGGAGAAGGAAATTATCCTCAACACATTCCAGGAACCTCCTGGATTGCTTATGCCCTGTTGTACTGTTCCTCAAACAGATATCGGAGTAGTTGAAGTATTCCATGAGGACCAGGGCTTGTGAATGTGAAGCTGCTCCTATCTCTCTGTAGAGGGTCTCATCTGCTCGGTCTTCCTGGTCAGGTGTTCTGTAGCAGGCCTCACTGTGATGTCACCTGTCCCTGCCTTCCCTTTAATCCTGACCCATAAACTCTCAGTCAGCTCCTCATCCATCCTCAGGTGAAGCTCCATGCACTCCAGCTGGTCATTGACATAGAGGGTGACTCCCCGGCCTCGTCTCCCCTGCCTATCCTTCCTAAAGAGCCTGTAACCTTCCTTCATTTGATTCTTCTTTCTCATGAGTTGGAAGCCAAAGTTAAAACACCTCAAAGCTTGCCATGAAAAATGGAAAGGAAGGCTTCATCCAAAAGTTAATTCACTACAAATTTTTTTTTGGAAATTATGACTCGAAGACTTTGACTTTAGGCAGTCACTTCAGATTGTTCATTTGGTTTTCCAGTCTGTCCTACTAAATATTAGATAGAGTTTTGAAAAGTAAATTATGCGTTCATACTAATCTTCCCCAAGTCTAAAATAGAAAAAAAAAAAAAAAACGAAAGAAAAAAACAGAAAAGAAAAACAAAAGAGAGGGAAAGAGAAGAAAGGCAAGTCAAAACAAGGAAGAAGGGAAAGAGAAGAGTGAAGGAGAGGAAGAGGGGAAGAGCGAAGAAGGGAAGAAGGAAGGAAGGAAGGACGAGAGGAAGGAAGGAAGGACAGGAGGAAGGGAGGGATGGAGGGAGGGAAGAGGAGAAATGCAGGGAAGAAAAATCTGTGTGTACATAGAAGGGAATTTCTGTCTACAGCCAAAGTCTCACTATACTACAATTCAGTTTAACTCAAATAAATTCGATGTGCAATGCAAAGTCTTTGAAATAAACAAAAAAACCCCACATTTTTTAATGTCTGCAAATGATTAACATTATGTTTACCAAATACAATTTATTTCTGCTGGTATAAACAGACATTAGAATATTCCATTTCTCCAGAGACTTCTGAGGCCTTTTTGTAACAAATAATTTGTTTATCTCTGCATTTTCAATTTCCAAATTTTGTACTTTGTTAATAATATCATGATAAGATTTTAGGAAACACTTAAATGAAAGTTCTAATAAAGTCATTTAAAATCCATATATTCAGTGAAACATAGTTTCTTTAAAATCCTCAGCCTACCAGAGTAAATTTTACCCTATTCCTTTGTTCATCCAGTCTGCAGCTCCAGAATAAATACCACAATAACAGATTTTTAGCACCCAAAGGGCTTTGGGTTTGGGGCAACCTGGGGCTGATAAGATACAATGTCAAAAGCAATCTTAGTAGACAGTGAAGAGAAATGCACTAAGAAAAAAACACACCTATTTGTGTGCTAGTGAGGATGCTGCTTGCTCTACAGAAGCCTCTCTGTACCTGTGAAAGCTGGGTCGTGCTTTCAGATACTCTTCCAAGGCTGACTCGCCAATGCTGGAGGAACAACGGAGAGGCAGGCTGCTCATCTGGCTGATGAGTTCTATTTTCAATATCTAATATAGTTGTCGGTGACATCTATGCTGCTGTTTAGGGCTAACATTAGGACTCCCTTCAACAAACCTGGGTAATGTGAGCCACACATCTTCATTCTAATCACTTCTTTGAGGTTGTACCAAAGTAATCTACAGTTGTACTTCTTATTAATATATCACAACCTGTCAAAGAACTGGCCTAGAGGGGAGTTGTGGTGCTTTCTAAGAAATTTTCTCCTTAGCTATAGTAGAGCAAGAGTGACACCGAGGGCCAGATGTCATGAATGAGAGTCTGCACTATTCTTGACTTTCTTGCAATGTCAAGACATGTTAAGAGTTCTAAGCAGAAATGCTAAATATGCATGCTCAGATAGTGCCAAACATGCTGAGGAAGGGGAAAGAAAGCATGTGTGGTACCTCCTTACGTTGGAGTTCAACGGAGTTTTCCAGGCTGAAGGGCAGAGCTAGCAGGCTTCAAGCTACAAGCTTACAGCCTAATCAGTATGCAGCATGGCCAGCCCGCTGGGTGTTGACTGTGCTCGTACGGTCCCCATTGTCCTCAATCTTTAATGTACATATTGTCACAACAATCCTGTAGAGTAAGGAAGTGCAATTAAATTTGTTTTGCAAACAGGAACTAAGTCACAGACAAATGACTGAACTCTAGAAGGTTTCGGGTGCTTAGTTAGGATTTTGTCAAGTGTCCTGAAGGAAGACTAAGCCTGGGATTGGAGTTAAACTCTACTCTTTTGTGCCATCGGTCATTGGTTACACTACTAAATCTTCTTGTCTCATTCAGCCATGCAGAAATAGAAAGACTGCAGAAAACGTATACTCAAATGCGTCTTCAGATTTAGTCGTAATTGTGATTCTTACTTGGTTTTGATAAATATTCGTGTTAACATATTTTTGTTCACGTAAGTTACTGACCTTCCAAAATATCTGCATTTAGAGTGAGATAGGTTATTGGTATATGAAGGAGAGTTTAAATTTCTGATTAGCATTTACTTGTTATTCTTTTTTTTTTTTTCCAAAAGATTTCTTTGAACACTGTAAGGGAAAAAGTGTTTAGCAAATTCTAACTGCATCTCTATTTTGTTAAATGCATGTTCTATTTCTGTAACAAACATTCTTAAAACACTTTGAAGTTTGTTTTCAAAAACAAATTGAATTGCTGAATTATTTTTCCTATGCATACTGCAGGAACAAATTTTGGGGGAAAACAGTCTTCAATGCCATGTTCATTCTTCTAAATGGAATGTCAGGGCATGTTAGGTATGCTTAACAGCATTATAATTGCAATTTTGCTAGGATACAAAATGTATCATGCTAGATGTTCTGAAGAGCACTGCAAGTATACCTGCTATATTTTTTCTTCTGCAAGGGGTTAAACAAAATCAAGCAAATTAGATATTAGCAAGGAATATGGGGGGCAAAAGGTTAAGGACTACTATGAACTGAACTCATTTTGATGAGTAAGATACGTTTTACTGGTCAGAATGATTTCACCAGTTCTCAAGTAGGATTTATGAATTTTTTCCACAGGAAGCCCCTATCCAGTAAAGCACTCAAGTCCAAGTGTAATTTTACTATGAAGTCAATAGAAGAACCATTTGCATGTTCTGCACTGTGCTGGGCAGAATCAAATCCTAAAACCCTAAATATAATGGAACATAATTTCTCACCACAAATAAATAAAGAGAGTGTTTCAACAGTCGTAAATCTCCAGAGCAAGGTAGTGAGGACATTGGCAACAGCAGGGCTCCAAAGGAGCATCTTGCTACAAAGAAAAACAGATCAAGCCAAACCAGGAAAACAACAATCCATCTTCACTGCAGTTTATGTCCCTCTTTAATTCTCCTAATTCTAAGTGTCTCTGTTGTCTGTTCGGATCGTCTTTCCACGTTTTTCCCTTGTTGCCTCTCAGGACATGAGCTGTCTAAGCTCTGCTCAACAGAAAACTTGATTTATGAGTGAAATCAGTAAAGACTAAATCACCGCTAAATACAGAGTTTTAATGATTACTTTTATAAGTAATCATTGGTTGATCCAAACTAGTGATTCACAGTTTACAAAACCTTAGTTTGAACACAATTTATATTAGTGCACAAGGACATTTTTATAGAGTCTGTTTTTCAGTACCTTACAATGGTGATTAAAGTACCTAACCTCAATTTAAAGGAAAATAATAATTTAAAAAATTAAAATGCTAAATTTATATTTTAAAAATTGTTTCCATTGTATTATTAAAATAAAAACAGCTGTTAATTTTCTTTCTTGTGTTTTCAGTGGGCACATAGTCAAATCTAGGCTTACTTTATTATTCCATTAATTATTGAAATACATATATTGGAGCAGTAAACTTCCTTCAAAAGGCAACTCAAGGATGATGTATTTTGTAAATTGACAAAGAGAGGGAATAAGTTTAACTACTGGAAGGAAATGTAGCACAAAGCATTTAACAGTTGCGTTAAACAGTACTTAAGGAAAAAAATATTCTTTTCATGAGTAATGCTTTGGGGAGTGGGATTGAGAGTTTCCTTTCTTGGATGGCGGATTCAATTTTGCATATACTTTTTCTCAGACCTTTTCTGGTGCTATGGATTTTTGGGAATTCAGCTGGACAAGTAACTGTGTCCAATGCAAAGAAAATGCACTGTCCTAGGAGCTGGTAACATTCATACTTTCCAGGTTTTTAGAATGTAATATTAGTAATATTCTCAAGAAATAAAAATAGATGGAACAATTCAGCTAAAAACAAATAAAACCTGTGGAGTCCAGCAGATTATATGGCCTATACTAACTTTAGAAATAACGTAATATTAAATGTCTCTCATATATCCAAAAAGGTCATGAAAACAGTCATGTAAATTAACAACCAGAACTTCTAAAACTATGCTTTTGTAGAAGCACTTTTCTTCTCTATTCTCTGAAAGAGTTTTATTTCACACTTCTGTGCTCAATCGGAAAAAATTAAAAATTGTATAAAACTGCCTTTGCCAGTATGCTACTGAAAACACAGCAGCTCCACAATATGTATTGTCTTCCTGCAAAAGTCAATGTTTTTCAAACGGTTAGGAGATGGAGAATGGGAAGTGTGTCTGAATCCAGCAACGTTCCAACTGACTGATGGAATGACTTTGGTATCAGCAAAATCATCTAAAACTGCTAAGGGACCCTGTTGAGACTCATAAATCACTAACCAAAAAAGCTTCCCAGTTTCCTTATTTGTGAACCCCACTATTATTTTTTTTTTTAAAGCCAGAGAGGTTCAGGTAAGTTTGTATAAGCATGAGATAAATATAAGATAATTACGCTTGAAGCAACGAACCAATCTAGGGACTCTGAGTTTAATAGAACAATCATCCAGCACAATGATCAGGAAGAGGAAAATCATTGAAACCATCAGTCCAGAGCATAACAGCAGTATAAAAGGCAAACAGGGCAGAGGATCATTAGGTGAGGCACAGAATATAAAGCAGCAGAGGTTTTTACAGCATACATTTACTTTGCCGTAATTGGAAGCAGTGCTAAACTGCACAGGTGGCAGATAACTGTGAACAGTCTAAAACATTTTGTCAGAGAAAGTGGAAAAGAATAACATTATTTTGGGTGAAGACACACCTTTTTCCCATTTGCACAGTACCTAACATGATAAAATCCTGGACTGCAATGCTCTACTGTCTCACAAATCATTATCATGATTGAAGTCAGAGAGCTTATTGAAAAATAACTAAAAATTTGAAGAACACAATTACAGAAAATGCTTTAAATTGTTTTTTTAAGGAAATACTTTATACATGTAATGCGTTCAAAAACCATGGCATCCCACCGACTACATAGCAAAATCCCTGTTCTGGGCAAGTCAGTGAGCATTTTGCCAACGATTCAGATCAAGACCTTGATCCAGTGAGGCCAGCGCTATACTGGTGGAAAACTCTGAACAACCAACACCAAGTAAATTACAATAGAACGGATGTTATTCCAAGTATTTCTGACCTTCACTGGGGTCATTCCAAATTCGTATCAGTAAGGTCAACTTTTCCTATTCAAGAACAAGAATGAAGCACAGATGCAGAAGTAATACTGGAGAATATGAAGGTGCTTGATTTGATATCAATTTAACCAAGAAAAAGAGATAATTAGGTTTCACGGGTCAGAGATTATGAAACAGCGGTTCATATCTTCACTGCTAAGGTGGGGTTGTCAGAAAATCCAAGCTACAGCAACGTTTCCTTTTCCATTTGCAGGGCAGTCCTCACAGAAAGGCAGATACAACTGAGATGGGTCTGCTGAATCCAGCTTCTCTTACAGCTTTCCAGCATATCCTCTAATATGTCATTTTGCTTCACGTACTTTTAAATTTTCCTTGGAGACTTTTCACATTATCTAGTCACAGTTCATCACCAAACTACTCTGGGTGTTTAAGCCTTGTCCTTGGATATCCATATAATAGCAATGTTCCATCAGATGTCTTTTTAAGCTTCATGCTAGTATGACCTCTCTTCTGCAGACCAAGCCAATTATTTTTTTCTCTTGACTGAGAACCAAAAGAGGCTTTTGAAAAGAAAGCAGCAAATAATGACAGATTAATAAACTAAAGATGTATGTTCTAATTTAATATATTTATTTACATTTTCTCATGACCTTCCATTAATTGCTTGAATCTCATTCACAGTCTCATACACCATAATGAATTTTGATATTGCTATTTTAATTAGGTTGAAATAAAATTAAAATATAGTGTCCATTTGGGAAAAGTAGGAAATACTGAAGCGGACATTTAAAAAGGAACAGAAATACTTTGTTCTTTGCGGTTACTATGGTACTACAGCCCTGAAATTTTGATACGTCATGTATCTTTTTCTGTAAACTGTTTTTGAACAGGCCTTCCCAAAAGGTAATGCCTCTCATTTACTATTAACTCCACAAATACAAAAAAAATCAAGTACAAAGAATGTAATTTAAAAAAATAAACTCTCCTAAATATTCAGTAGAATATTTAATCTTAAATAGCCCTTATATTTAATTCTTAAATAGAAGACTGAACTAATACTACTGTAATAATGAACCAATTAATAATTTACATGCTTAAAAAGAAAGAAAATTCCATGCACTCAACCTCTGAAACTCGTGTCAGGTATGCACAGTTCCAATTAATAAAATTGATTAAAATAAACCACAAATTTCTAAACTTTACCACTGAGAGTGTTTAACACTTAAATATGCTAGATCAATACATTATCCGAAGAAGAACCTAGGTCAGTTAAACTATCTGCTTTTTAAAAAAATAATAATAACATTAATAATAAATATGAATACTGCTAGAAGAGGTTCTAGAGGTTCTTAGACTATCTGCCTCATTTATTTGTGATTTTTTTCTCTTGAAAGTATACACGTATCTGTAAAAAATATTAATACCAGTAGACAGAATTTTCATTTTTTTTCTCAAATATTTTTGTACTTATGGTCTATGAAATCCCCGTAAAAATATTGAATCAGTAAATAAATTTGTTCAAAGTTTGCCTTCTTTTTCGACAATTTAGAAGAAAGCTCTAAGTTCTAGATATGACAAATTGTGTGATTCTTATTCTCAGAAATAACACCAGGAATCCAAGGAAGACTCTTTTGGGAAATGGCTTATGCTAGGTATATTCTACTCATACCTTATATCAGAAAGAAAAAAATATTTCCAAAACACTTGCTTAACCTTTCAAAAGGTACAAAACCAAATTACAGTGCCCTTAGGAGAAAAAAAACAACAATCCTTTGCAGGAAAACATTTATTGAATATGTACCAGTGCTTAGGGTTTTCTTCTGTGGAAATTTAAATAGGTAGAGCCCAGAATTTCATAGAAGTATTTAAAACATGGAGATGTACATTGAAGGGTGAATAATGTTTCTGACCTAGAAATGGAAAGTCATCTGCAGTTCACTATGAATAAAGAACACTGCAAAAAATGTTATTCAAATGCACAACAGAACAAACCACCTGAATATAACCTAAGCAAAATTATTCTCAATTAAGATTGACTCTTTTTTCTGGGGGGGAGAGGGGAAGGTGGTGGGGGGTTTGTATTTTTGTTTGTTTGTTTTTGTAGCAGCCCATTATCTTGTTGTGGTTGTTCTTGTTGTGTGTAGTTACTCAGTACTGGTGAGGGACAGAGACTAAGGTAGCTCAAGCAGAAGGCAAAACATCATCTCCAACCAGTGGATTTGCTTTTTGTTCATTACAACTCCAGGCGTCCTACAACCTTCAACAACACGAAGCAGTTGAAATAAGAAAATTGTGCACAGCTATATAATCCATAGCAGTGAAAGCAGAGCTACAATCAATACATCCTTTGCTGTATGTTATCAAAGCCAGGTGTTTCATTTTCTCTGTTCTGCTTTAACTTTTGATTGCTATATCAGGTATCTGTTTTTCTTTTTTCTGCTTTGTTCCTGTGAGGGGCTCTGGCAAGAAGGGTGGGGCTGAGAATGGGAGGAGACGGGGAGCTTTCAGCCTCCGCTGACCTGAGCTACTTCTGAGTGTTCAGCTGACTCATTGTTCAAGCAGAACGGATAGAGCTCAGTTTAATATTCAGTGTCCTGGGTGGAAGTTGGAAAAAGTTTTGACTCCTTCCACCCATACATCTTGCAAGTTGGTTGATTCACACTTTGGTATTTTTCTTCTTGAAAGGTCTTTAAAATTTCACAGGTTTAAGCATAGCAATAAATGAGATCCTGCTAGTCAACGGGCAGTTTAGGAAGACAGTTTAGAAGGCAGACCAATGGAGTTAAATTGCATTAATTCCTAAATGACATTTCATTTGACTCTTATGGACAAGAGATCAATCTTTAGACATGTATATCTGGAGAGAAAATCCCCCATCAAAACAACAAACCTCTTCACGCTAACCACATCATTATCCAAGTTTATTCTATGCAAACTATTGCCTGGAAAAACAGTTTTGTAAACCAATGTATGAATTAATTGCTTGCAGTACTTCTGAACTATAAAAATAAAAATATGAAAAGGCATTTTAAAAATGAGTACCTTGAAAAATATTCATCTAATTGAATTAGTAAAATTCTTAGATGCAATATTAGACTATAAATACGGAAGTGATATGGCAATGATCAGAAGACATTTTATCTAAGAAATCGGTGAAATTCATACCATTCAAAACAGTAAAATTCTTAGTTCTATGGAGTGTGTCTGACAGTAAGATTTAAAAAAGATCTAAGTGTTTGACCTTTTTTTAATAAGTAGACTATTTCAAATGAGCACATCTGGTTTATGTTCCTAAACCTCTGGCCTTTAAAAAGTTCTGTTCCCAATTCACACAAAATACCATTCAGGATTGCTTGACATGGTGACCTTCCCTGTAGGTGGCTGGCTGAATAAACCGATTAAATAGATCCAGGAATTTAGCATGTATACAGCAAGTTAACACTTGTATCCTGGAACCATTAGTAAACATACTTACTGTTCCTCTATGCTTTAAACTCTAGGTATGCAACTGAACTAAGATTTTAAAAAAATCCACTTATATATAAAGAAAGCATTTATTAATTTCATGTCAGAAAAGTTTCCATTATATTGTCACATTTTCTTAGATATAATGCAACATAAATCAGAAAAATTCAAGTAATTACAATATTAAATGTCATTATGGTTTCGCACAGATTGAGGCACTGAAGAGGTGGACAGGTTAGGTACATAAATTCAAATGGTCAGTAAATATTTAACAAACTCTTTTGTACTAGGTAAAGTTAAAAATTAAACACTGTATAGGCTGGGAAGGTTTCATTTTTTTAGCATAACCATTAATAGCACATTCATTGTTATTTGTGTAGAGTGTAATTCTTTTTGACTTTGCCTTCCATTTGCCTCGAGGACAAGCCAGTTTAAAACTGTTCAGCACACTGCACCATGCATAACAGGTAATCTGTCTAATTAAGGCCTGTAAGGATGTTCAAAGTAAAATATTGAAGAGCTTCCATAACCTCACTTTCACCCTCCCTGTGTACCACAGCTTCTGAGACTCAGAGATACCCTAGCCATTAACTCAAGTGTTTACACTCTAAGCTCAAATTCTACTTTGCCAGAATGGTTCATTTCACATTTTACAAGTCTGTTTTCTCATTTACAGGCAGAAAGCAATTTATCAAATTTTTATATTACATTTCTCAGCTCGTTCCAATATTGGATGATATAATATATGCCTGGAAATTCAAAATGCAAAAGCATACTGTGACTTTATCCAGGGACCTAATAAGATTTATATCCACATTATTTTTTTGTGTGTTCATTTGGTGCATTTCAATGAATTATTAATTATGACCAACAATAAAATATTATTTTGCTCTGATGCACAGCAAAAGGAAAGATACCCAAGAGAAATCCATCTGACAGCTCAAAGTAGACATGGCCAAAATATGCTCACAAGTTTCTCATCAAGTATTGCATGACATGCATCTGCCCATCAAATGAACCAGACTGACTGAGCCTTTCTGGAGATACAGATGTAATCTATGGGGAGGTAAAGTCAAGATTTATTACATATTGGGAGGCATTGATTTGATTTTTTTATAAACAGCCAAAGCTATGACAGGGAACATCAAAAGATTTCATTCTGTTTTCCAAACCTATTTTTAAAGGTTGACATATGGGATGGAAATGTATGGTAGGATGCATGTTCTGAAGCTGACAGAAGTCAGATTCAAAGCTGCATGTAATAGCTTTTTTACTTAGGAGATTTAAATCATACTTAAACTCAGCATTATGTAACTGCTATAAATATGTTATTATCTGTTGAGAAATTTGTTTTCACTTACTTTTATTCCATTTTCCTAACTGACCTTAACTCTAACACAAGCTTTCAGAATATTCTAGGTACATGCGCTGCACCTTTTTGTTGTTTAATTACACATCTTGTTTTTTAAGATAATGAAAAAATACAGTTCTACGTATATGTCAGCTACATAGTATTACCGTTCTTTATGCGCTACTTACTAATGATTTTCATATAGCAAAAGAACTCTACAAGTTTCTTTACTTTCAAGGTCATTATAAGAAGAGTTTTTGAAACTGCAATGAACAAACCTTAAAAAAGAAGTTTCTCTCCCTTACAGCTATCCACCGAGTCAAAGAACATCCCGTAAAATATTCAGAGAAAATGTCAAGTTAAAACGCTTTGAGTCTAAAAGCAATAAAGTAGGACTAAAATTATTTCTTAATTTCTTTTAAATAGGGTATTCAGATTTGTTTTGGTCTTTGTCATGCTACAAACAAGAAACTTACAAAAGATAACACTGTGCCCCACACATTAAGACGAACTTTCAATACAATTATTTTTCCTCTGTAAAGTCTTCAATTTAACTTTAAACCTATCAGAAAAGTATTCAATACGGTAACGAGACCTAATTGAAGAATATAGCATGCATTTTACCAGTTCCTGAAAAATCACTTTTTATCATATAAGGAATGAAACGTTTCATGCTTATAAAGGATTACTAAGAATGATAAGAAATCTGCTTTGAAAAAATCATACCAAAAGCTAGCTTAATGCTTATTTGAAGGAAAAGTGAGAGCTAATGGATTTTGACAGACTGATCATGCCTATAATAGCATCAAGCATACCAAATTCTTTTTCACACCGCCCAGTCCCCAAGGGATCATCAACCTATAGATTAAAAGCCCTGACCTTTGACCTTTCTATAGTTAACTATCTGTCAACTGATTGTTAGCCAGGCTACCAATGGGCAGGAGATCCCTTCTCTGTTTATATTAATTACAAATACTGGTTTTAGGTACGACCAGTTCAGAGCATACACCCTCTAAATTCTGAAGCTTCCCTTATAATCCCTTTTTCAGCTGCTACTGTCCATTAAAAATAAGGATCTGATCTGAAATGTTATCTATTCTTTCACCAGCCATGTCTTTCCACTTTCTGTATCATTCATGAACTTCCTTAACAAAACTGAGTTTCTCCACCCTTTTTCTTCCTGTGCATTTGATCAGTTCACAGGGAAATAGCTAAATCCTTATGAAATGCAACAGCAATTCCATATTTTTATTTCTCTTAATTTTATTTTAAGGGAACATTGCCAAGTTGATACTCTCAAGTGGGAACTGGCGGTGGGTTATATGTTCATCTATACCCTCCTTGCTCTTCGAACCACCTGAGTTAGAAAATGAACGAGCAACAGCTCAGTCATGTTTCATGCTTATGTGTTTTATAGACACTTACATGTCTAAAATGAAATATTTCTTCTAGACAGCAGGAAGCACACTCTTGCACCCAAACACCTCACTGTTTGCTCCTTTCACAGGGCAGCAAAGCTCAAGCCCAGCTGGGGTTGCAGAGTCCCGACACCCTTTTGGTGTCAGGGAGTTGTTATGGGGTTTCCTGTGTGGCAGGAGAGCACACCTCTACCTGAGCGTCATTCACTCCCTTGTCTGCTTCAGAGCCCGAACCAGCAGCGGCGTGGAAGCCAGGCTCCCTGGCTCACAGCAGCTCCTGTGCTTACAGAGGCGCTTTGCTGCTCCTCTGGAGTGTTAATGAGGGAGGGAGGCTGCTGGCTCCTTCGCCGGTAGGTGCAAAAGGTTAGTTAGCGAAGTACGCTGAAAAAGGCAGGACCCGTGCCTCTGCTCTGTCCTTCATGTAAGTAATAGGAAAGGAATAATTATAGCAGCAAGAAGTAGGATGTTGCACCGGGGAAATTTCTCAGTGTCTCTCTCACACGTCTGTATCAAGTGAGGAACAATCTGTTTGATTCTGTGTGAGAATAGGTAGATTTTCATTTCACTGTGATTTGAAAAAAAAAAAGACTAACTGTTATTATACTAGGCACTGTCAATATATGCAGATCCTGCCCCATGGTAAAACAGGAGGCTCAAAAAGAAATATAAAGCTTTAACGCTGTTATCTTCTTAGAAGCCATACTCAGCTTTTCCACACCCCAGTTTTCAAAAGCTTGACAGTTTCCTATGTTTCTTCTTCCTTTCCAGGGAGAAAATGGTCAGAAGAAATGACCTTCTATTATGGTAAATTGAGATCTAGTGACTAATGGCTAATTGTTATTGCAATTCTTGACCTGATCTGTTGTGCTGGAAACCAAATCTCAGTCTCCAGAGTGTAACCAGATATAACAGGCAGCCCCTGAGTTTATACAGGCAGTGTATTACCAACTGAGCAACTTCAAAACTGTTACCTTAATGAACAGTCTCAGATCTAATAAATTCCAATGCTAAAACTAGGTGAACACACAATTGTTTTCCTTTGAACTGACGGAACCGAAAATAAGACATTTCTTTTCTATTAGTTTATTCAGGGTGAAGAATAGCATTAGAAAAATAGAGGAAACCTTCTCATTGGTGTATTTTTTCAGCAGCTTCAAGCTGTTAAGAGTTACATTGTCCCCAGGTATGGGGTGGTGCATGTTATGGCTAAATGATTAGTTTAGAGGCTCTTGACATACAGACTTTTTCTGTTACCCAGTATCAGCTGTGAAAATGTATTTCCAAGCAATTAAACCTCATCTCCTGCTGGCTTGGGAGCCAGGAACCTTCAAATTTCAATTCAAATTCTTCAACACCTACTACTGCTGAAAAAAAATATATAACTCCGTTAGTTAGAGTCACAAAGAAATCTATTGATATATGTTTGAGTGTCTTTTAAAGAGGAAAATGAAAGACCCGGGAAGAAAAGTTGCTAACATTGTAAGTAAAGCAGATGACAAAAAGTATTCACTTTTATTTTTGCAGGTTTGGAACTTGCAGCACACATACACATCAGCATGCACAGCTGAAAGAGAGGTTTGCCATATAAAACAGTAGGAAGACAGAATTAATATCTGACTCATTCCTCCTTCCCCCCAGCCCTAAAGGAGACTTTCTGACTACACCATTTTTAAAGGAGGGAACCTCTATTTGCAAAAGCTTGGTTGGTAGCTCAGATACAAAATGCATTATTAACCATCTGGTTGTTGTATGGCACAGGTCATCTGACAGTGACCTATGTGGCAGCTTGGTTTGTCCGTGGAGAGGAGGGTGACAGCTGAAAGGGAGGAGAAGACACAGCACCACTTTCACCCAAGGTTGCCAGCTCCTCTATGCAGATGCCAGAGCGCTGAATATTCAAGTTCATTTCTAACTATATTCAAAGCACATTAATGGCTCATTGCTAAAAGCCAGCTTGTAGGAATACAAAGGAGAATAAGGATACACTAGTAATATCTCTCTATATTACTTTGTTTGCTACTGCATCTTTTGAATGGTGCTTTACCATAAGCGTTTTAATTCTAGCATGTGTCTCTTCTGTATTTTAATGTCTTTTATATTAGAGATACAAACAAATGGGAGAAAGAGGGGAAAAAACCCTTTATTATATTGGTTCCACATGAGGAAAAAAATGGAAAGAGTTTTCCATCAGATGCTGTCACAGCAAGGATGAAGTGTTTGCTTTGGGCAGATGCAGCTGCTGCCTGCAATATTCTCTTTATTGTTGCTTGTAACATGTAGTTATGGTTTTCAGCTTGCATAAAGCATAATCAATCATGCTGACCAATATTTAGGCTGAGTGTGATATAATTTCAGGCAGTTTGATGTGGAGAAGTTTAATAATTTATATTGTAAGGTACAAGCTACTTGAATGAAGGATATATAATAAAAAAGAGCTAATGCAGTTCATGCATATTTTGTACGGACTCAGCTCAAAACAGGAGAGTACCAGCTTCTGGGAGGACATTCTGGTGAGCATGAAGGTCCAGGGACAACATCCTTTCTCCATGATTTGTCTATTTGAGTAGGGAGGAGGCAACTGCGTGATTCTACACCAACTTCTGTAACATTAGCAAACATTACTCGATATTCACCGCCTCTCATCGTGAAACATTTGTATTTTTGACTCTGATGGAAATACCAAAAGCCACTAATTGCATAATTACCTAATATAGCAGTGCTTCATTGACACAACGAGGAAGCAATGAAAGGCAATGCTGGCTTAAGAAGTAGCCTGAGTGGCTGGGGCACAAAAGCACCCACCTGGTTGGGCAGTCATCACATTACTGCTGGATCTCTGGGCTTGTTGTCATGAAGTGGTACGCTTGCTAGATGTCTTTTTGTCAGCAATAGTCATCTTACTTGCCAGATTCATCAGCAAGACTTAGTAATATGGAGTAAAAGCCTTTTAATCAATTATCATTTTTGCTCTCATTCAAATCACCTCAAACTTGGACTTCCTACATGGAACTGATATCAGGCTTTAATTGCAATTAACATATTGGTACCCCCCCCATGTGTTCTTAAACTGCAATAATTTCCATACTTTTATCATACTAATAAGATGGCCAATGGCTTCCTGCAAGATAATTGAATTGAATATTTCTAGTTAAATTTTTACATTGTTTCTTAAAGGGTATAAATTGATAATATGTTAATCTCATACTACTGGAAGAATGGTGTTTTACTCCTTCAGACTCCCTATTTTAATACTTTATCTGATCTCCACAGATGTCAAAAGTAAGTAATAATTAGAATTGGATGAATACAGCAAGCATATTTCTATGAATATTCTTTTGATTTTAAAGGAATTAGTTTAATTTGTGTACACACTGCTTCTGTGATTACTTTCCACAAATATTCTGTTAATGAATTTGTGGAAAAGAACATACAGAAAATGAGGTACTTACACACGCCTATTGTACAAATAATTTTTAATTTAAAGTGTAAGTATTTGGGTCTAAAGTTTGGGTCTAAAGTTTCATAAATGAAGTTATCTAACGAGGGAATAGGAATATACTTTATGACCTCCATGACAAGTCTCACTGTGGTAGATGCATGCTGGCTGTTCTTAATCAACTTTTTGTGATTTTTGGCTAGAAGCTAGGAGTACTGTTTCTCCTTTATTTTTTTTTTTTTTTTTCCTAGATACAAACATGCAAGGAAGATAGATATAACAGAAATCTTTTGGGTGAAAAAAAGGTTAAATAGGTTCTGAAAGCAGATCACCCTCTTCCTTTTTTTTTTTCTGGATCTCTGGAGTACAACTGCCAGGATGAAATGGGCAGATGACCTTTCTCATCATTGCTTAATTCTGCTTTTTAATAAGAGTTATGGCACACAGTATTCAGGCAGCAAAGTGAAAACAAAAGAATTAGGTCATTCTACCATCCGTCATCATAACGCATCTCGATAATTAAAATGAACTTCCGGCAAGCAAGCTGAGTATATTCTGCAGGTATGTTTCTTTACTCTATTTGGAGGGGAAGGACTTCTCACTGCTGATGGTCCATCTTTCTTTTTGTTTAACCCCATATTGTTGTGATGATTCTTAAGTCAACCTCTGCTGCCTGTTTTAATAATGTCCTTTGTTTGTCATGATGCCTGTGGCCTTCAGGAGACCAGCCCAATGTACATTCTTATGTTCCTCATGAATTCCCCCTATTTATTTTTATTCCAGCCATTTCTGTTTCTTTTCCTTTCTTTCGGGTTTCCCAGTCTTCTAGCTTTCTCTTTCTGGGATCTTTGTTTATGATTTTTCTTCTGGCCAAGCTAAGTGTTTTTGCAGATGGGTGTTTACATAGATTTTGTGTTTATACAGGGGAGTTTTGATGCCATACAGAAAAGCTTTAGATTAGTGGTAAATATAGATAATTTAACCATGTAGAAAAGGTATTTCTCTTGCTTGAATATTACAGAGATCATGCCAAGCTTTCACTTTTCTAGCTTGCAGGTGACTCTTGTTTTGCTAATAATACTGCCAAAATGCATAAAATATCAAACATTTTTAATATCTATTCCAAACTCAGTAGCTGGAATGATTGATGATATACAATCAATGGGCCAGAATTTTCTAAAATTGACTCTCTCATGTATCTCTGAGATAGTCATAGGGACAATTTATCAACAGAAAATAGACAAGATTCAATAGGGAGATAATGCATTCAGGTTTGATTAAAGAAAGCCCAGTACTGACTAGTAGCTTTATAGTTTGACTATAATATGATTTATTCTTTTGTCTGCATGAAAGAGAAACAGGAAAAGGATAGGAAATAAGAAACAGTCACAAGGAAAATCTTGAGAAATAATTATTTTCATTACATTTAGTTAGAACTGTAGAAATATATTTAAAAATTAAAATTTTTAAGTATAGGGTGAGATGAGATACATTAATCTAATTGAGAAGACTGATAGTCTGGAAATATGTGCTTACTGAGAGAGAATTAAACTGGGTCAAATCTTCGCTGGCCTATTATGTCCATGGCTATCATTCAAGCTGCTTTGTAGGGAAAAAAGATCACAACTCATTTTTGTGAGTAGTGTTTAATGCCTACATCTTGTGTATGTATCATGGTGTATGCAGTGCCCCATGAACTAGAAGGCAGCGCAGAAGTAGATCCTCAGATTTACATTGTCAGCAGGAATCTAAATAGTTACAGTACCTTGGATTTGCCTATGTACTCATTTATGGGTCACTCAAAATCTAACTCAAGTACAGCCTATTGTAGCCTTTCAACCAGATGAAAATGGAGGAGGCGCTTTGAATGTAGCAGCTTGATTTCCTGATCTACTCTCCCTCCTTACTCTAGAGATGTGGTCTTCATAAACTAAAATGTGAATTTCCATAATAAGTTCTCAGTACCCATTCGAAGTTATGAGGGAGGAAGATAAGTAGTTTAATTATTATTTCAAAGCAGTATTATAGTGAATTATAACAATGTAAGTTTGTAGGTTTGTGACCCATACTGAGTGCTGCCTACGCTTTGAAAAGTCCTGTGAAGGAAAAGGTTTTCATCAGCAAATATTACTCGCGCTGAGCAGTGCGTTTCTCTTTGATTTGCCAGAGGATATGTCACTGAGAGTGCCTTCATGTGAAGTAACTTATTCTAATTCAAAAATAGAACAAGGAACCTTAACTTCAGCTATGCTCTGTGCATGTAGTGAGTTACTGCAGATTATCAAGTATGCTATAAATTCACATTTCCTCTAACCAGCTGCACTCTGACTATTGCATACAGGCGAACCTTGAGATGTCACCAGGTGTGATGTAAGGACCAGACAAATCTTCATAGCTTCTTTAAGGCTTCTTTTTGGCCTTTTAATCATGTAACATTTAACAATAATGGCTTAATCATTCTTAATTCCTTTATATTTATTGCAGGAATATTAATTCTGATGATAGACTCATTTGGTGTTAACATGGCTGTGATAGAACTTTAGTAGAATTTCCACTGAAATTCAGAATTAATTATCTAGCCCATTACTTTGAAGCTACTACTCTGTTATGTAGGACCTATTCTCATAGCTCGTACCTGAACAAAACTTAATGAACTTCTGTAGAGTAAATAGGGTGGATGTTGTGTTCGTATTGGCCCCACTTAGGCTGAAAGTGTTAGAAAGTGACCCAATGAGCGCTGGGAACACAAGTTCTAAGGCAATTATAAATTACTCCAGTTTCTGGTGTCAGGTCCCCAAAGAATGCACTGCCTTTCAGATGCTGTAGTCATTTGTAACTACACTCAGGAGTAAGGAGAGAAGTATAGACAAAGTGAAGTAATTTATCTAATAGAGGAGGATTATTAATTGAGGTGGTGTGGTCCTTTTTTTCTCATAAAGAAAACTTGATTGCACTTAAAATTCCACTACAGACAAATGATGCAAAGTTATTAAATAAAAGGTTACCAATCAGTCCTTCAAATCTCCATGGAACAAAAAAAAAAAAAGTCTAAAGACCACAGCAAGTGATCTACTTATTCAGAGACTGTCTGCTGACCTTCTTAACAGGCTGAAAACTTTCAGATATTGATTACTGTGTTAAGGAAAATGCCTTAAAAATCCTTTTGTATTTAAAACTCTTGTTGTCCTGATCTGCATTTAAAATATTATGAATGGCTAGTGTCTCTCTTTGGAATATGACTTTTTATTGCATTATTCTGACAGAGCTTTTTAGCTTCTTAACAAAGTTATTTTAATCTGCATTTATAGTGCCAAGGTCTGTCCATTATTTCGTAAAGTAAGCAGGGATTATAAGTGACTTAGTCATACTACTAGGATCTGTACCACATCATAGATCTTTATAAGGAGGTATGGGGGGGTCTGTGTATAACAGTGCGTGAGTTCTTTTTTCCTCCAGTGACCTTTGTGTGTGCAGTAACTCATCCTCTGAGTCAGTACACTGAATCAAAAAAACCTCTTTTTTCTTAAACGAGGAACAATATTATGGTCCCTATTTTAATGGTCACTGACAAGTGCATTTTAGATGTAGTTAACAGGGCTGGACTAAAAGAAAATGAAGAGGGTTTTTTAAAGTATATTCTGAAACACAGGACAAATATTCCTATGTCCGGCAAAGAAATTGGACTATTCTTGCCATTTCTAACAAGTCAAGTTGTATTTGTTGATGTAAATAAACTTTCGGAGTGAGGGAAAGATCTCATGCTGCAGCTGTTTCAGTGAAGAAAATTTTCAGCTTTGAAAACCCCAATATGGTTCTCAATAAATAGACTGACAAACCAGCTGGAAATGAAAGAACAACAGGATAGTGTTTAGCAAAATCCAGGCAAAGCGCTGAGATTATATAAGCAAGCTTAAATATTTGGGGTTTAAAATATGTCTAAAGCAGGACTTTTTTTTTCCAAAACCGAAACAATTATTCAGTCAAAGTCCATCTTTCATTCCAAAAAAAATTTGAGTTGAAAATTTCTGAGCAGACTTAAAATTTACACCTATCTGTCCACAGTGAGAGTGGGGATTTAGGTAGTAAGCTCTGAAGAGCAGGAGAAAAGTTTTTGTTTTGCAACAAATCACAGTGATCTTTTATTCAGCTAAGAGTCTATCTCATTCTTGAAATTAATCTTTATTTGATACTGAAAAAGTTTTCTCATGAACATCAAAACCACCCTGTGTTTGCTCATTCTGCTGTGATATAGGTGCAATTTTATCAATAATTAATCAAAAACTAAAAGTAAAGCAGCTGTGTGTTACCAAGATTGTTGCTGAAATTGCTTATAAATTAAGAGTGTAAATTGATCCTCTGTGGGATAATCTAGGCTTCTAGATAAGATCTCCTTAAAAAGTATGCATTAATCAAAGATCAATCATAAGAGTAAAAACATCATGGCACACTACTATACCTCTCCCACAATTTGATGAGTTGGTGTATAGCTTCCCATTTTGAAAGAATTTTAGAACTGCTGAATTAGTGGGTACACCAGTGTATGTGAAGTCTGTTAGGGCTATTTATGTATCTCCCTGACTAAAGATGATGGAGGATTATTAAACTCAGATGAACATTATTCAGACAGGTGCATCTCAAAGAACAGGATGTTCACAGGATGTTGAAAAGTGAAATAATGCTAAATAGGAGAACAAAACAAACAAACAAAAAGAACTTGTGAATACCAGAACTTCAAAATTCTAAGATCTTAAGAAATATGCTTGGAGTGTGATTAAAAAAGTTTAAGAGAGATTGACGGAGGCAGCCGAAGCCATTGAGAGGGGCAGTACTTCTACTAGGATGGAGAGACCCTCCTGGATTGAATGAATGGCTGGAGAAAGCTTGTATCTGGTGCCAAGAGGGAGGGCAGATAACAAAAAGACAAGCAGGTAATCTGTACAGCTCTTTGTCAAAAATATCTAAAAATGGTAAGAAAACTTAGGCAAGAAAATGCAGACTGGCATTTAGGCAGGGTATTTAAATTGCAAAAATCATTAATGAAGTGTTGCGGGGAGGAGGTGGGATGTTACAGGTCCATATCATAGTGAGCTGGTCCAGACAATTTCCAATGAAGGTGGAGGAATGCAGGACTGAGAAACTGACAGTATCGCTAATTGTCTGAGTAAAAAAAAGTAGGTGTAGCTCACTGGGTGACTCAGTTTCCCCATCTATAAGACAGGTTCTAATAATTTCAGCCGTCTTAATAAAGTGCTTTGAAATACATGAAAAAAGATCACTATCAGAGAGATAGATATCATTAAGAACTATGAGCTCAGCTAAAAATAATTTTGGGTGTAATAATTTATTCTAAACATTATTGAAATAAATGTTGTGTGTTTCATCAATAGACAAAACATGTCATACTGTGTTCATAAATCAAGTACTGTGTTTAGGTTTTCTAAAAGCTCTAGTTAAGTGAGGACAGAGTTTGTGTGCTCTGCAGATGTATATGATCATAATATTTACTGGTGATATAAGCTTGGCTTTGATTCTCTGCATTAACTTTATCAATGCAAGATAACAAATGACTGAATGTAACCGAAAGCTCTGCTAGGAAGGCAACTTTGGGTGTATGTCTTTGGATTGACCTCATAAACAAATCAGTGTTTCTTTCTGGTCGAAGCATTCTCGGAGGCTGCTAATCATCACAAAAGAAATATTATACTTTCATTCCCAACTCAGACAATCCATAAATTAAGGCAGAACTGATTCTCACACCATCAACGGATACAAAAGCAGTTTCAAGTACGTATTTTCATTACCTGAGTGCCACATCGTCATGTGTGGCAATTTAGTCCACCCGCCGGTACCAGTGGGAATGTGCTCGTTAGTTAATGTAGATTAGATCTCCTGTTTTCTGAGGAAAGATAAAGAACTCTTTCCTTTTCCTTTTCATTAGTCCCAGAGGCATCTGTGCAGGACATATTATCGGTGTAGGCACCGATGGGGCAGTGCTGCAGAGCAGCAAGGAGCTCTGGAGGCAGCACAAAGCCATGAGCTCTTGATGCCAGAGTCGTCAGACACACGGCAGCTGGAGAGTGAATTTGCTGTAGAGTGTCTGGGTGGCCACAATCTCCCCCCTTTGCCATCGGTGGAGTTACATGAGGTAAACTCCATAAAGAAAACATTTTGGTTTTTCCTCTCCTCTTGAGGCGTCTTTGGCCTTTGCTGAAGGTTTCTAGGCATCAGGCGGCCTCCCAAGCATTGTTCAAATATATTGTATGGCTTGTTCTTTTTAAAAGTTATAAAAGCAAAGAGTAACTATCCTTGAGATGACTCAGATTTTAAATAGACCTATTCCTTTCAATAATCAATTAGGATAAATTTTAACAAGACGTAGCAGGAAGGAGTTAAGCAAATTAGAAATATTCCCAAGATTTTACTTCTGTTCAACTATAATTAAAATCAAACAATAGTGCAAAAATAGTTTGGGAATATCATACAATGTAGCTCTGAAAAATCCCAGGAGGAAGCTACAAATGCTTCCAGCAAAACAAAATAAAAAGAAACATTAGTCAGTTGCAAGCCTCATTTCCTCAATGATGGGAAGTAACAATGCCATAAATCACTACTTACCTTACGTCATATGATCTTTCGTGCCATGGGCCTTTTGATAATCTTTACATTTACCATCATGGGAATATCTGTTGAATAAATATTTACTAGACCAAACACACTTATTTCAGTGCAACAGGCATTTTTGTAAACAGCACTGAGAAATGACATGCACGTGCTAGGGACTCTCAGCTAACCATCATTTATTATCAGTTTTATGGGATAATTCTTTAATAAAGGATGGGTGAGGAAATGCATCTCCTAATAAGACAACAAGGTGTTCATCACAATGACTTAAAATTTAATTCAATACTTTGAATTGGAAATACACCTGATATTTGTATAACCTGGGGTGTTTTATTCTGGAACTGACAAAAAAGGAGGACGCTGAACATGCATCTCAGCCAGCCCTGGACTCACCTTGCACAGCAGTGGAGTACTTTGGTCAGAAGATGTGACAAGGAGGGGACTGTAGCCATGAATACACTTTGTAACTCTTGTGGTCAAGTTATTTTGTTCTGACACTGATACACCTCTTAATACTGTTTCAGTCTAAGCATAAATATCCACAATTGTTTGTGCTTTCTTAAATCTCATGGAAGTTGCCCAGTGTGGGTTAGCTTTTCTAAATTCTTTTTTGAAGGAAAGCCAGCTACAACAGCAATGTCAGGCTTATGTGAATAAAGGATTCTGGACTGGAATCATAGTAATAATTACTAGCAATTTTTATAGATTTCTTTTATGCCAAATAGTTCACATTTATATTTTATGCCTACTTGCCAGAACAAACAGAAGCAGTGTAATTCCCAGGGTGGAAAAACTGCCATTCTATGGAAAACAGCTTTCATTGCTATGCGAAAAGCTGAAAGGTAGAGACTAGAATGAGAAAATATTTGGCGCTCTGTGAGGCTGGCGCTTAAAATGTGATTATCCATTACTTTTGCTGGTGATGGGAATTTCTCACAGTTTGACTCCAGGGTGAGTGTATTAACTCTGATTGCTGCTGTTAGGTGAAGCCTGGGGAAGCAGAGGAGGCGGGTGACATGTGCTCGGGGGGTACCGTACCCCACAACACCCCTCAGCAGCAGCCCGCTGCCCGGTGTGTGGGGAGGGACCTGCTGGAGGCAAAACACTGGCCTCAAAACGTTTGGGGCACTTTGTGGGAATGGTCTGGGGACCAACCCCCGCCACTCAGGGTGAGGTCTGCTTACCTTCCTATGGATTATTAGAGCAACAGTTGAGTCTTTGGCCAGTCTTAAAAAGAGATATTAATCAGAAGGTATACGGTTATGGGCATCTGTGAATGAAATATTTTTATAGGTACTGCTAATGAATAAATTGGTAGATTAAGATCAGCTCAGATAAACCCACTGTCAGAATGGTTTTGGGGAGGTGATTGATTTTTTTCCTACATTTTTCACCTGGAGCTGTGTGACTCACAGACCAGAAAAACGTAGGAGAAAAAAATGAGAACTTTTTCATTTGGAGGATATTGCACAGCAGGTTTGGGGCATTCCACTAGTCTAATTCAGTCTAATCTTTAAAATGTCATTCTTAATATGACCTGCAGATGGAGTAGTTCTGTGATATTTTGGGGCTTCTGTTGGGTCAAAATTGTGCCATTTGAGAGGGATCATCATTATAGGTGCTTGTATAATTTCTATTGCTAAAGTATGCTGATGTCATGGGAAGAGTCATAACTAGCAGGCAAATGTTTCTTTACTTAGACACTGAAAATCATGAGCTGCAGAACATCCTGAACAGTAACTAAATGGGAAATTTGCCAAAATTTCAAAGAAATAAAGCAACCGAATTTTTTCCTTTTCCAGTTAACAGTGAGAAGCAAGTGTATGACTTTTATATAAAGGACTAGGTTTAAAGGACTATGTTGAAGTGACACTGCAAAACCAAACAGAGCTAAAGTAAAGCATTCACGAAAGTGAAAAAAACACTTCATAATTCCAGTGTTCGTAATTTGACAGAAAGCAGATAAAATCTATCGGAGATTAAAACGGACACAGAGATGAAATACCAGATTGCCTGTGGCAAACTCTAGGAGCAGGCTTGTTCACTTGGAATGGGAATATAACATTAAGATATGACAGGCCATGTTTTATTGGTCCATTAATGCATGCCTCAGGTATGTTTTCAGGCAGAAGGCCACAGGCTATTAATTGAGATACTTTGCAGTGGTTTAGCCCTAAAACACCAAAAGCTATTCTGTGATCAATCACAGAATATCAATCACAAAAATTACAGTTTAGGAAGAAGTGACATAACTTAAAATACAAAATAAATAACAAGTACGAAACAGACAGAGAGAGATGACCATCTGCTTTCTTTTACCCAAGGAGTTAAAAAGGACTCCTACAAAGTAGGAATTCCTCAAACACAGTAAACCATGAAGAAGATAAAATAATATAAAGATATATAAATTAAAATTTGCTTGACTTATATTTTATTAAGTTCAGAGATCCAGCCTGAGTTTAAGTGATTTCATTATATTCTTTATTTCCATTGAAAATGTTACAAATATTATCTGTGTATTGAGGTCTGGAATGCAAGATTGCAAAGCTACTACATCCACACAATTTTGGGGTTTAGCACTTGTACCTCGGAACACAGCCTTGTAATTGATAGAAGCAGTTAATCACAATACAATTGAAAAGCAGTTATGAAAGCTGAGTCATCCTATGTGGGAAAAGCAGTGTCAGTTTTCAAGAAAAGTAAGAACAACCTCCCAGGCCCAGCAATCCCAGTTGGCAGAGTCAGGGTTGGCTGAGGAAATGCTTCATTTTTTGCCAGAAGTAGCTCCCCGTTGACCTAGACATCCATGAAGATATGCCTTGGTAGCAGATCTTCATTTTCTTGTTTTATTCTTCTGCTGAGAATTTCCATCTGAGGACATTCAATTTTGCATATTTTACCTTCACTGCAATTCAGAGGTTTTGTTTTCCTTCCACACAAATGAGAAGTTACTTTCTTCTGTTTGCCCTAATGTCTTTTCTCTGTGAAATTCAAATGAAATTATTGTTCTGCTTGCAGAGTGAAATCCTTTCAAGGGATTGAAAAATGTTGTTCTCAGGATAGAAGAATAAGGAGAAGGGCTCAGAGGTTCAGGGTGAAGGAACTGGAAAAAGAAAGGACAATGAAGCTACTATGGATAGCAATAGGTAAGAAACTTTACAAAAGATGTAGCAAGTATGAGCAATGTGTAGGAAAGAGTGGGTTAGCAGGAGCCGCCTGAGAAGAGGATAAATAGAGCAGAATCTCCAGGGGGAATAAAATGAGGAAAAAATAATTCTACAGATTAAGGGGGTGAAAGAACCCTTAGCAAAGCGCAAAAGCCGAAAGATATTTTGGGGGTCTCTGATCCTGTGGCCAGCCAAATTGCTCTTGCTTAGCACAGTGTCATAGCCTGTGAAAGTAGAAGCTGGAACAACAACAACAAAAAGATCTTTTGAAAATCCTCTGGAGACCGTAACCTCTTATGAATATATCGGTCCACAGTAGTTGTCACTTGCAATGGAGAGAACCATTGTTCAAATGCATCCTTTGTTTGCATTCCCACATAGTTGTGTGTGCTTAGCGATACGTGCTTTCTAAGGTTTTTCTTCTTCACCTTCTAAGTACCATTTTTATCATCTTTTCTCTTCAAAATGTATTTTGGCATATATTCTTCACAAGTTAATGATTTTCTGTAGGCTTCTTTCCTATTTATTTAATGTTTCATGATCTACCTTTGTATTATTCCTTCCGTCCTTATTTGTGTTTGCATTTTAATGTCATTTAACATAATGTGGAAAAGCCATTTATATACTGCATATTCCTCCTTCCAGACCACTAAAGAAGTTAGTTAAGACTGCAATCGTCACCTATTTTTGCAGTTCCAAACCAAGCACTTCCTCCCAATTCATCATCTTATTTTCTACTACGGCTCTTTGTTTAGTTCTTTAGTCCATTTAAAATTCATGCAAATCATTCAACCAAGATATGTTAGATTAATTTTGAGCGTAGGATTTTGTAAAACACTGTATTAAATGGTGTATGTTATGTTTGCAATCTTTCCATCATTCACTAATCTGGAAATTTTTTCTATTCCAGCAATCAGGTTTCTCTAGCAAGTGCTCACCTTTCATACTCATAGTTAGCATAAGCTCATTTTCCCTTTTTTCTGTCCTTCACAGCAACCCTTATTTTAATTTCGTTGCCTTCCTTTGGGTAAGGTATATACTTTCTGGTGCACATATTTTCTACATAATTTAGTAATAGTACCTGAAACTAAACATTTTTGGTTTGCATTCTCCTTCAGTGCCAAACTGACGATGCTTCTTTGTTATTTTCTTTGGTTTTCAGTTCTTGAAGCCTAACCTAAAATAATTTATCATTGGATTGAAGCTCTCTGGCATTGCAAATACTTCTGGTTTATAAAAACTCAATTATAATTACAGATTTGTTTATTTCCTAGAGAAAAGATCATACCATCTTTTTTTCTGTTCAAAGAAATTCAAAGGCAAAATGAACTGATTTCATTTAGCTTTAAACTATTTTATTTTGGTTACATTTTAAAAGACAAAATGTTTAATTAAATATTTATTCAATATTTTTCATGCTGTAAAATCCCTGAACAGTTTCTAATTTTAGTGCGCCAAAACTAATCATTTAGCAGTGCATATCTTATTTATTTCTTAAAGTTAAATTCATATTTTAGCATGTAAATTCTCTTCTTAAGCTCTATATGATGACAATATTAAAAACTTAGCAACTGCTAGTTTGACACAGTATTTCAGTTAAATTAACCTGGAAACATATGAGACAAATATTAATCCAATAAATGAAAATCTTATGAGTACATTTGCCCAGATGTAATATGTAAGATGAGATGTATGTAAAGATTACACGACAAGAGGCTATGTGAGTCTGCATGAAGAACTATGAGAAAAAACAGAATGAGAAAGTTATTATTAAAAAAAGAGGTACCTCATTTTCCAAGTGATATCGTTACACTGGGTGACACAATTCATTTCATTGTTTGATGTATTGTACTTTTTTTCCCGCACTTGAACCGATAGCTGATATTACATTCCTTTTTAGCCTAAGATATTCTTTCCCACTACAGCCTAGCAATGTTTCTTCGTCAGAGTATGCCATTCCTTGCATGGTTGCATTGGTAAATAGCTTTCTAATAACTTTAAAATGGCTAAAGATCATTTACGAAACAGATCAAATCAATGTATGTCATATAAAGAAGCTATCCTTGAGATAATTACAAGAAAAATAATTATTAGAAATTTGATGTCTTAGTTTCTGTACGTAGCTTATTATGATCTTAAAACAAGAACTGTTAAATCCACAGAAGCCCCCTACTGATTTTACTAAGTATTTTACTGGGTTCTATATGATGAGTGACAATTGAATATCTATTATCCCCCAGCAAGACAACATTTAAAACATCAAAGCATAAATGTAATATGCTCGCTGTTATCACCAAACAATAGATTACACACAGCTCAAAGAGGCAGAACTTCGACAACTCTGTATTAGTGAGGTCCATCACAAAGGCATAAAACAAGACAGCTTTATGGATTTGAAAGAAACTTTTTTTCCGAAGTCATTAATTATACTGAAGTGTTAAGCAAGTATCATTTCAACTTGAATTATCTTTGATCTTTCTAGTATCTTCCATTATCACCTTGATTTTAGGCTAGTTTGTTTATCATTTTAACATGTATGGGAGTATGTTGGTGGAAAAACTGTCAGCACAGATGTACTTTCTAAAAGTAAGAGCTGCAGTAGATTACTTAAGCACATTTTAAGCCCTTGATCTAGCCAAAGTGACATTCAACAGCTGTTAGGTTGCAGATGTTCCACATACATTTCCTGGGCTGCAGATACAAGGATTGCTCTCCATTCCAAGCAAGAAGCACCACCTTCCTAATACCTATTACAGTAAAGCTTATTATGTCTCAATATCTCCTCAGAGTAGCTCAAGGACACATATTGCAGCAAACTGTATGATCCAGAAAAACTAATTAAGGATAACTTGGCAGAAGTTCATCTCCTGGAGGGTGGATTGAGAAATATCTGTGTTGTGAGAGCTCCTAGCAATTAAGGAGTTTAAGATTTACAGTCTTGTATGGATAACCTGATTCCTTTCGCTTTATTCCACCCTGTATGGGTACTTAAGGTCTCAAGCCCTTGTTCTCCATTGGTCTGGTCATTTAGGCCAGTGCAGGGTTTGATGCCAAACGCAACCAACTTAGAAAAGCAGCCTTTTGCACTGGTGGCTGCTATGGACTTTAGGGCAAGGGAGAAACTTTTTCTCCATCTCTTATTGTTAGCTCTGTTTTTCTGACCATAGGCGGACTACCCAGGGAAGCTTCAATTAACAGTATTTTTGTATATAGTTAAATCTGGAGAACTAGATTCCTTTATAAACCAACCAACCAGCTGCAGACCATGAACAAAGCAGGGCTTTGTAGAGAGTCGTTTTTCTACAGTGACAAACTTAAGATCACTCTGCTATCCTATAATCCTTAAGGTGGATAATAAAATTGACAGCTCATTTTGTACGTCAGTCAGGAATCCAGAATATGTTTTTCCTTTGTTGTGACTGTTATTATCTCAAATAGACTACTTAAAGCAATGATACCATCTTAGGTTCAATTACTTATGTTTGGACGTGAGGCTGCATGAATATGTTAAGTATAAATTTAAAATCGTTTGTACTGAAACAAGTTTTCAGAAATAGATTGCAGTCATAATTAAATAAATAAATCTGGTTCACCCAAAAAAGCTCAGCTGATGCATGAGACAAAGCTCAGGTGAGGCTTGCCTACAGAGCTACCGAGGAGATATGACAAAGGAAACAGACTCCTCATCAGCCCCTGATGTTGATGAGAGAGGTGCCTTCGGAGTAGGAGCAGTCTGATACAAGTAAGATTCATCCGCAAGTACTCCAGGGGATGAAAAAAGCTTCTTGAATGGAGATACTCTAATTTCTGGTAGGTGTTGACCAGTATGTCTCCCTGAGGTGAAATGTCTTAATGCACCAGAAACTTATTAAGCTCTATTAACGCATTTATAAAACAGCATTTAAAAATTTAGCTTTTTACTCTCAACCCATTTTTTACTTGTGCTCATAAATGTTACGTAGTTCATCTATTTATTTTAATAGCCAAAATAGAAATATTTGAGCTCAGTGCAGTTGCAGACAGCTTTTACAAAACTTAAACTTGCAATACAAAAATTGTATTAAACTGCTTAAATCCGATGCCAGCTATCTGTACAACCATAACCTAATCCAATTCTATAATTTAATTATATTCTCTTAACAAATTCCCATCGAACTCTAACTTTGTCCAAGATGCCACGTGTACCATCAATGATAGCTGCAGTAATTCAAAACAGGTATGAAGATATTGACTGTCCATCAGAGAGAGCAGGATGGAGAGATAAATCTGCTCTCAGTAATAAGAAGTAAAGGAAATTTATATGATATTCCCACCCATGCACATCAGGCTTATTTCGCTACTTAGAATTTCCCACTAAAAATTTTTGCTACCAGACGTTGTCATGCTGATTTAATATGATATAGACCATTCACTGGCTAATGAAAAATTATCTATTCTCAATTCTTCCAGACCTTGGTATTGCTATCAAACACCTCTCAGTAGATGCTACAGTTGCAAATCCTTAATAAATATATATAAATATAGGTGAGGTTTTGAGAAGCATGTACCTTTTGGTGGATCTCAGTTCTATACGGTTACACCACCAAGGACTTCAAAAAAATATCAATTCAGCTCAGTTCTTTAAAGTTGCCAGTGTTATTATCATTTCTAATGATTTGTAATTTACCTAGTTCTGAGTGGCGTGACTGCAAAGAATGTAGCACAACTACAGTCTAATAAAACTCTAAAGACTCTAAGCGGTCATCTAATAAAGTTTATCCTATTTAGCAGAAGTCTTAGAAAACGGTCTTTTAAAATAGTTGTGCAAACTCCATATACTGCCCTCATTCAACGGCATTTAAAATTACGTAGCTACTGCTTGTCAGTACAAAGAACTGTAACACATTATGAAGTAGACATATGCATAGAAGAGATGTGTGAAGGTGTAAGTAACCTGTCCTGGAACGGTGCAAACCCTGTGGGTAGTATTCTGCTTTGCCAATAGAAGAATGATGTAGTGCAACGCAAAAAAGTAGCGTATGCAGTTAATAAGGCACTTAATCAACACAGCAGCTCTGTTTTCCTGGATTTAAACTGTTCTCCCCTTAAAAAAACTCCAACAGAAAAGCAATCCCCCTGCCCCACAGCCAAACCATTATTTTTTTTTTCCATCAGCCCGCTGATAAATAAAGGAACATAATCATTCCTTAACACAATTTTTTGAAGACTGTAAATCTAACAAGAATTTCTTTAAAAAAGGCAATTTACAAGGTTTGCTTCCTTTTGTATTGTTAGTCAGTGTTAACACTATCTAATTGTTTTAAACTGCACAATTTGCTGGTTTTAACTCTCCTAGTTGCAAAGTGTCACTTTAATTACATTCAACACCAGAGTTATCTAAACAACAGGTTGTGACATTGCAAAGTATCAATAATTTTAGCAATACCAATTATTTTGAAAAAAACATTAGATATTTCTCTGGGTTCCTGATTATTTTAAAGAAACTATGATTTTGCAAGTGACATTCGCTTTGCTAATAATCACTTTGGAATATAGTCCAATGAATATTTGCATACAAACATAGTCATTCAGAAAGCACTATATAACCACATTAAACAACTCATCCAATTTGGATGGGCAAAGTTAATTTAAGCTAAGGAACATAAAGCACTTGTAAGTATCTAAAAGAGAGAATTGATCAGCAGACCCAAACACGTTTCACATTTATCAATAACACATTGCTTTCCGAGGTTGAATGTTCTGGAAATGGAGTAGTCATTTTATTAATTAGATCCAGTTCCTCTTCATGGCTGTTGATGGTCCCTTACTTAGAAAGAGAGAACACTGGGTAGTTACAAAAGAAATTCATCACGCAAATGTCTCAATTTTATACATAATCAATTACTCTGCCTACTTTTTTCCTTCGACCTACCACTTAATCTTATTTATACTGTTCTGGTATTGTGCCCTGTTCTCAGATCCCGCATGATCGGTTTTCAGCATATATTTACCAACAAAGCTTTCTTTAATCAAATTTTTCATGAGCACAGGTCCTCAGAAGATATTTTGAGTAATAAATGCTGTACTGCTAGTTAGATTAGTTTTGTACAGTATGTAATAAACTGGGTTTATGACTAGAAAAGCACTTTTACCATGATTTTCAGCTTGGATGTCTTATCTCATCCATCAAACTCTTGTCAACAAAAGAAGAGAGCAAAACAGCATCAGAAAATCTTGAGGCACTTTCATTGTCACACATTCCTGCCAATCAAGGTAATCCTGTAGATAAGCTGGACAATAAGAATGGACAGAATTTCTTTGTTCAGTACTAATATCCACATTTTAGACAGTGGGGCCTCAACACAGATGATACCATGTTGATCTTTGGTCCCAGTTCCCACGCAAACAACATATTGTATCTAGCTTGTCTAGTTCTACTTTTTTCATAATTTGATCTATCTTTAAACATCAGCATTCCACATTAATACAATGAGCAGTGGGTGTGGAAACCAAATTTAGGACATTGCCGGTCCTATAACCATGTATGTCTGGTCAGCACAGCTCTTTTAATTGTAAGGGAGAATACAGTCTGGTTTTATTGATTTAAATAAGAATAGTTTGCTTTCTCTTGTTGCTAAGAACTATTTTTCCCTTGGTTTCCCTATGGAGACACTATTAAAAACATTTATGTGCCTTCATGTACCCATCCACTCTAGACAATATGCAGTATCTCTGTTTTTAAAATGCCTAAGTCTCCATTTCACTGAAGCCCTCTCTACAGTTAACACTAGTAAAATTAATTGAGATTCAGCCATAACAAGAAAACTCTTTTCCATAACGAGAAAGGTATTTTTCTGTCATTTTCTAATACTAGCCTTTTGTAATCAGTGTGAATATTTTTTGACATCCCAGTTCAAGTGTTGAATTTGATTTCGACTTTGATACTCACTAGTACTTTCAAGCATGTTAAAGTTCTTATATATAGAGGAACGAGAACTAAAGAAGCTATCATCAAGTTAGAAACAAAGTAAGCAGAAAAGACAAATCCTCTGTCTCGTAGGTGCTTTTCTTCTGCTGTACAACTTACAGGTTTGCTCAAGTTAGTAAACCGATGTAAGTTTGCCTGGACATGGAGATATCTGTAAAACAATCACTTCTTGTAGCATCTATTCACGAGTTTTGAACAGAGGATCTTCCTTTTTTAACAGATGTTTCACTAAAAATATATTAGATCTATTATATTTACAGAAAAACGTCAATATTTAAAAATCAATATTTACAACAGTTTTAATATTTATGGTACCAAGATTTTGTGAGCTGAAGTCCAACAATTTAAATTATATTTGATCTTGGAATTTTAAATATATGGGAAGATTGGTAGTGAGCTTTTCTTTATGCATAGTTCCAAGTACAAAATTGATGTAAAATCAGTGTGATGATTGACATTTGCTGTAAATTTGTTTGACAGCATTTAGCTATCTTTCATCTTATTTGGGTGTTAAATCCAAAAATAAGTCTGGAAACCATGCAGAGGCTATTATATGGTGACTACATCTTCTGTCAGTGGAAAAATATTAAATGGGAAAAAAAAGTACAAAAAGAAAGTCAATAAAATTGTTTTGCAACATATTAAAATTAAATCACCCTAATTTTCTCTCCTAGGCCATTTCTGAATGCAATATAATTAAAAAATGACAGGTCATGAAATTTCATAAACTGCTTTGATTTCATTCCGTGTGGTTGTTGGTTAGAATCCATAAACCCAAATCAAGAAGCACCGTCATCTTTGTTAACAGTCTCAGCAAAGACGATTTCTAGGTAATCTCTTAAATCAGATTGAGACACTACAAAGTTCTTGTCCTGCAATTGTTTTGTAGCGAAACAAAGATCTTTCTCTTCAGATATCAATATAGCTTCTTTCAGGATGATTACATTTTATTAAAAAGAAATTAAAATAAAAAACAGCAAACTGCGTGTTTAATGAAGTAGGGAATAAATGATTTAATGATGATTTACATTTCTCGTGTACATTTTAGCTAGAATAATCCCAAAGTACTTTAAACTAAGTTTTTTAACATACTGGGATTTGCACACTAATGCATTGATTATGATTCCATAACTGAAGTCTAGAATTTATCCTCTTCTTTATGTATTAATTATACTGTGTGTCATCCCTAATCTTACAGAATTTATTCTTAGTCTAGAGAATGAGACAATGTATTTAAAATGGATTTTTCTGAACATTTTTGTGAAGCTCAGCCTTTTCCATGACTGTCATTAATAGATTGTTTTTAAAAATTTCCACTAAACTAAGCTATTAAAGTGAGTATTGGTTAGTTTGTTATGCTTTTGTTCTGACAGGACAGTTCTTCAAGGCATTTTTAAGAGGCTGACCTTGTGACATCAGAAGGTGCTTTTCCATTCTAATTTCATGCTGCAATATTAGAGTTAGGACTGAGTCAATGTGGGGAAGATTTCTTATTGTTTGAGTACAACAATTAAAAAAACATTTACCATTAGGAAGTTTTTCCTAACATCTAACTTAAATGTACTTTGCTGTGGTTCAAGTCCATTACTTTCCATCTTATTCACTAGAACTGGAACCATTTATTCTGTTTTTCTGTGCAATGGCTTTTTCTGTGCCCAAGGGCCATTATGTACATCCTTTAAGCAAGTTATTTCGGCTGTTCATAAGGACTCTGGCTTTCTTCTTTCTCTCCTCTGCAGTGTCTTCGCTGGTCCACATAGTACTCCAGCTGAGACTATCCTGTTTCTGAGTACAGCTGGAGGATTACCTTGAGCATCCTACAGGTAATGCTCTGGTTAACAACTGTGCTGAGAACTTTGTTGATTGATTTGGTTTGGTTTGGTTCAGTAGAACCATCTGTTAAAATCTCTTCCTGGTTCCAACAGGCTGTAAGAATTAGAGGCAAGAGGCATAGAAAATGGACAATGGAAAAGGGAAACACCATGTGAAAAATAAAAAGTCAAACTTGCTTCAAAAGAGGGCAAGCAAGCTGCCCACCGCTCCTCAGTAGCAACTCATATTAATTTGGGATTTCTTCCTATTTTTGAATCCCAAGTATTTTGAATCCCAAGAGATAAAATTTTAGATAATGGCATGATATTGTGTCTGATGTTCTACCAGTCATAAATCATAAACTTCAGGGGTTTTCTGCATAATTTTTTCGTAATTCATTGTTCTTCATTCCTGCCCACGTTCACAGTGTTGCACCTGTCCCTATTGCTCTTCTGTCTCATTTCTTTCAGACCATTTTTCCAACTTGTCCACATCATTTTGAATTTTAAACCTCATATATTTTAATTCCCTTCAACGCCATTAGGTAGCTGCTATCTGCAAATTTAATAAATATGTTTTCTATTCCATCTCCTTTGTCCCAAATGAAAACATTGAACAAAACTAGATATCCACTTTGCAAGTGGACTATTGATAACTGGACTACAATACAGTTTTCCAGTCTTACAATAGTGAATGAAAACACATGAAAACTGATTCATTTAACCACGGTCAGTCTATTTGGTTGCAAAGTGCATGTTTGGCAAAACCCGATTGCCGATTTCCTAGGTTTTTAACCAAATCTGTGGTGCATAGGTAAACCTGATTCTTATACAATATACTAATGTTTTATTTCAGCATAAAGGAATAGGTTTCATTTTTTACATAACAGTACAATAGCTTTTATTGTAAAACAATACAGCTGTTTTCCAACAGTGAATCAGCACTGTATAGACATTTAGGAATGGGAGAGGAAACAAAAAAAATAAAATCTTTATTTTGCTTGTATCAGTAGGAGATTCTAGTACATAGAATGCTGTTGCCTTAAGTGATATTGACAAATTTATTCTATTCTTCTTCTATATTTTTCACATATTTATGCTCTCCATGGTGTATTCTCTGACTACTCAACCCGTACAAATGCAACACAAACTACATTCTTGTGGAAGAAGGATGCAAGATTTAGTGGCTGAAAATTAGTTAAAGAAGACAAGAATATTGTGATAATGTCAGTCAAAATACTTCAATACGTCTTGTATGAACAATAACATTTATCCACCATCTCTGAGCTTCACTCCCTTTAGAAAAATTCTATTTTCAATTGAGAAAATAAGTGCAATCAGAATTATCATTGATTAGTTGAAAAATAATTACCTGTCATCCATAAATGCACATACTTAGCCCAATTAATATTATTTGAACTTGAACCAATGATGCAATGATTTTGTTTGGTTTTCATTACTGACATTCCTTTTGACTGTCTTTTTAGTTGAATAATTCATTGTATATGACATTCCAATTAGTAAACAATAAATTCAGTCCAAGGCAGAAAAGTAAATTACATTTTCTGTACCATTCGCTTCTCTTTGCAAACAGGCAATAAGTCATCACTTAAGACACCGCTCTGGAAAAGACGCTACAGGATGATGGATCACATAGTTAATCTGAATGAGCAAATTGCAGTCACTTTTTTAATACATGGAACCCAACTTTGTTCAAAAGCCACGCTTTTGAATTAGTGACTCACAGAATAAATGAAAATGCATAAAGACCTTTTACAAAGAAGTGTTTTTCTAAATTCACTGAGAACACACACACAATTGTTCATCATCATTTAATTGAATTATGCAGGAATTTATATCTGAGAAGCTGGCTAGATAAACAGATCACAAATCAAAGTCAGTATGTTTTAAGTATTTTGCAGCTTTCCCAGATTGTTCTATACCTTTTCAAAAACTTTCTCGATGTGATACCAAGTTATTTCACTTCCTAAAACAGCCTGGGTTCTATCACTGGTTTAATTTGGAAATGTAATTTTTATCAAAATACTACATTTTAGACTAGGACTGTGTACTAAAAAAAGGCATTCATCTAAGCTGCCTCTAGCTATTGCAGTTGCAAATTGCATAATTATCTGTCACATTTCAGCGTGTTCGTAATGATAAGACTGATCCAAATGGGAAGTCATGCACTACCTGGATGTCTTTCCAAAGGAGGAACAATGAAGAAACAGAATGGACCACGCACAAGGAAGGGATCCCACAACCCTCACACATGAATGACATTTCTGCCTTCAAGCACTTTCCTACTGCTCCTTGTTCCTCCAAACCTACCATCTATAGTTCCATTTTATTTCATCATTTCACTGCCAGGTAAGCCTTAGGGGAAATAATTGCTGCCTTTTATGCTGCGCTCTCTTTGCAGTGTCCTCCCCGTCTTTGAATATCAGGAGGGACAGCATTGAAAACGCAGGATAAGACAAACTCCCTTCATTTACCTTGAGAAAGCTTGTCTTCAGCCATCAGATAGAGACTGCTGTGGATGATATTGTTCTGACAACTTGAAACATTGACCTGTGTTTCTATAGTCAAAACAATTTGGAAAACTAAAATCAAGTTTTCCGTAGTTCAGTGTAATAAAGATGCCTATGCATTTCATGTGGCTTCTTACTATTTCGCCACCTTTAAAAAAAAAAAAAATATTTTTCTTTGTATAGGTGGATATATTATATCCAACATATATTTGGACCTTTTCAAGTAAATTAATTGTTCTTAATTTTGGCTGAGAAACTGTATATCTGGATATGGACAGGACCCAAGGTGGCTAGGAAGGCTTGAACTGCCATATCACATGCCATAGCTGCAGTATCCCTCTGCCAGCCAAAGGAATGCTTCACGGCCACACCAGGCTCTGCAACTTGAAGCAACTCCTTGATAGCACAGATTAAAAAGGCCTGACACATATGATTTTGAGACCGATAATTTGCTCTCCTCGTTCATTTCCACTTTATTTAATGCAAGGTGGATTTGTATCAGTCTTTTTTACAGAAAATGTATAGAAAATGGCTGGAAAGTGTCAATTCCAACCCTGCTCTGCACAGGAGTCAGAGGTACTGGACAGAAGAAGCTAGCCAATACAGCACACAATGCTTTCCCCACTGATACCAGCGTTTCTGGCCAAGCTGGCACCTACCGAAGAGATGATTTCTTACCATTACCATGGCACTAGGAAGTGCCACTTTCTATTAAGAAACTCATTTTACTTTATTTGAATTTAAACATCACTTTTCCAGGAAGTTCTGTGTTGTTAGAGGCCTCGAAAGATTTAATTTTACCAAGCAAAAAGAAAAGAGATCCAAGTGAAATGTTTTCAATGCTAATTTGGAATTCAAAGGTAGAAGTTATCTCCTACACAGTCATGGCTGTGCCCTGAGTGTATTCCCTGCTCTTTCCCTGCTCTATTCCCTACTGAAGTGGACTGAAACGATGCAGTTGGGAATTTAGTAAAATAAAAGATAAGGAATACATACAAATTGATAGCCTCCTTAGTTAAACTTTATATGAACTAATTTTATTTAAAAGTTGCCTTTTCATTTGTTTTTTCACATCATTTATTTTGGCATTTTAGCAAACTTCTTTTTAATGCAAATTAGGTGAAAAAATGCTTTCTGCTTTAACATTAAATCCCTTGACACTGCTCATCTTCATCATGACTTTATCCTGTTAAAAAGTGCTCTGCACACTACATTATCGCTTAATTATCCCACATTGCGTTTTCATTAACAATCAAAACCTCAAAACTGCTGACATCATTAACTTACTTACAAATAAACACAAAACCTCTTCTGCCCATTCTGGGTGGAACAAAATTGAAATCATCTGGGCGGTATTTGTTTGATATTGTGGTCATATTTTAGTATGTGAAAAAAAACAAAACAAAACAAAAAAACAACTTTAAAGGTTAGTCGCATCTTATTCTTACACTTTGCAGAAAAAAAGCTACATAGGACATCTCCAAGTACGGGACCCAAAAGTAACTGTGGGTCCAGCTGAAGCCACTCAGTTACTGTCAATAAAAAATGCCTAATAATCAAGCCTCTCAAGAAGCACACTAATCCTTTAAAGTATAAAATATTGTTAATTTTTAAGTACTGGAGGACAGACCTGTAATATAAAAATCTATATTTCCTTAAAAAATGATATGTTTATGTATATTTATCTATAGGTGTTTCTGACAAGAACAAAATAAATATTTAAAGTGTCTCAATTTATCAAAGAGTGTTTAAAAACATTTGTGTTGTACCCTTAATAAATATTCATTTATTATATGATCATACATAAGTCTGAGCTATGCTGCTCACCTAAAAGTAAGTTGGTTTAGTCATGATTTTAAAATTTTGACAGTCATAACAAAGCGGATCATTCACAAGTAATCTTGGTTAAAACTCAACTTCCTAAAATTGTCCCTTTACAGGTCCAAAGGACATAATATATTTCATATATGGGTAATAAAGATTCTATTATGCAAGTGTCTGTTTATTAATCACCAGGCTGAAAATATGGATCACAATAGTCATACAAAATATGAAAAAGCTCTCAGATAAATTTTGATTGTCGCTGTATCCTGCTGTTTTTCACTTTCATAACTTAATTTCAACAATAACAAAAATAAGTTGGACTTTTACCATGATTAAATGTGTTAATAAAGTAGCGATTATAAAAAAGAACATCCATGATTCCTCTGCCCTTCAAATTAAAATTAATAATAATTTGTTTTGTGGGTAAATCTGTTGAATCTGTGGCAGTCTAATAGAGTTGCTGCAGAATGACCACAAGCATTAATCGTATGCTTTACTCCAGTTAAATGTTAGAAACACTGCTTAGAGATCAGAAATGAACACATACTGTGCAGTGTTGTACAGTCTGTAAGAATTAATCCTTTACTTTTTTTTTTTAACTGAGCACTTGCAAATGCAGCTGATACATTACACAGTAATACAGGAATTTTGAAATGATAGATTTTGTCATTGAGGTACTTTTGCTATTTGCACCTAATTAATTAGTACTAGATGTGGAAGCAGCATTCTGACCCAGTTATAAATCTCTGTGGGTACATGTATATTTATAGAATTCCTCTTTGGACTAGATCATTAGACAGTGCGCAATAAATGAACTTTAAATGATTTAGCAGTGTTGGTTTCTTGTCAACTTTCACAAACACCCTGCTGAGCAGAAATATTTATAACACGAGCACCAAAAGTTAACTACAACTATCCTATAACATGTCCTGGTTTTAAATTTTACACACCTTATTGACTTTTTGAACTTGCAGCTCAATATGCTATCTAGTGAACTTTTACCTGTGATGAGACTACTATTGATCCACACAACATCTAAAGCTGTTCTGATCTTTAGAAAGTCTTTTTTTGTATTTACTTTTCCTTCTTTAATACATATTAAATCCTTTCGTATTGTCTGATGCGCTAAACTCACCTAACTATAACACCAGTCTTAGGATGGATAATGCTTTTCAGCTATACTAACTGTCTAAATTTATGAGCACAGCTGGTGTTCCTCCCTTATTGCTTTATGATGCTTTCTTGTGGATTTTTCTCTGATAATATCTCATCCTTACATATCAGAAAGAAACTCGAACATTAATCACAAAAATACAGAGAAAGGTGCCTCTGTGTTAGAAGCCTATGATTTTTTACAAAGGTAAATCTTTTCAGCTGAATTGTGTATGTACATACATAACTATACAACATTCTCTCACAAACACCTGCAAACAGTTGAGTTTAATTAAACTGCAGCTGTTGCTGACTGAGAACAGAGATTTACCAACAAACATGCTAACTTTACATTGTCTTTCACTGTGCATTTTTTTTACTCCCAATTATCTGTTAACATTTTTTTTAATGGTAGAAACATTTTGAAATAGTAGCTGTGTAATTAAGGACTAAAAATCAAAGTGCTGTCTAAAGCGGTGGGCATGCAATGCAAGTAATGGTGCTCCCTAGATGAAGACCTTAGAGAGTAATGTATATGCAAATAATACCAGTTTACTGAGCACCTTGAAAGCCAAATTGCTCATCAGTAGACATTTGGGAAAATGAAGAATATTTATAGATAAAGTAACACAAGCCCCTGAGTTATATGCCATCTTGCAATAGGATAAACTAGCAATTAGGCCATTTCCTAATAAGAGGAAGGAAAAAAAAAAAAGAAGAAATAAAACTAAGAATAGAAATAGACAATACTAATGCTAAAGAAAAAATGTAGCATAAATTTGTTCACATTTATATTGTGCAAACAATAATTTAAAGCCAACTTGTCTGTATTGGCCGTCAAGGACCACCAGCAGCCAAGGAAATTTAAAGGCACTTCCAACCACTCACAATCTACAGTGACTTTTCTGGGAAGCCTCATTGCTGATAAACTAAGCAAAAGAAAATTTCCCATCAGCTGTTCCAATTTAATTGCTAGTAATCAAAAGCTATCTTATACCTCGTCTTTCCAAATTATCTCACTCTGAAATCACCGCGTTGGTGCACTGGGGGGGAAATGATACCTTAAGCAGCCCAGACCCTTATAGTAATCGATTTTGATAAATTATGATTCTTCAAACATTGAGTAGAAACATACACGGTGGAGATGTATATGACTGCTGTAAGAGCTGCTGGTTAGCATAAATTAATGTTTTTTGTTTCTTCCAGCATTCTGGAAGTCATTCTTCCAGCGTTCAGGAGTCAGATCCACAAGCCCTCTGAGGAAGAACATGGGAACTCAAATGCCAGAGCGCAGTTTCCTAATCCCCGTAACACCACCTTCGCTCGCTCCCCTGAAATGAGGCAGGAGCATAGATGAAATTCAGCCAGTGTGACGGAGCATAAAATTGTTGCCAGTGATCTTCATATGCAAAACACCCTATTCCTATACTTGCCTTTGCCTGAAGAGTTTCAAAATCGTGCTTCTGTCTCTCTGGGGAGTGCCATCACCACTGGATTGCAGCAGGCGCTGGGCAGATGTATTTAGTTGCCATCTGCCTGCACCGCTCTGTGCAAGGGATTTTGAGATCTGCTGCTTCACAGGCGGGGAGAGACGGTCTAATTTAGGAACCACATCACTCACCTGGAGGGGTTCTGGTCCCAGAGCTGTAATGTGAAATATATAATCAGTGCAATTAAGGCACAGTCCCCAAGAAAGGACAGAGGAAAATTTAACCTTCATCACGGTGAGAACCGAACTAAACAAGATTCCTCCCTGTGGTCAGTGCCAGCCTGCAGGACGGGGCTACTTCATGCTCGAGCAGGGTTCAGCGCTGGGCACGAGCCGCGGAATGAACAGTGCAATTCTGAAAATACGAAGGAACCGTAAAATAACCCACAAAAGCAGAAAATTTGTATCTAGGAGCCTTTGATAATGCAAACAGAAGCATCTGGAGGACTCAAACATTTTTAGGGTTAAATGCGAACTAATTATGACTTCCTAGTGCCTTCCTCTTCATTCTGGATGTCCATGCTGGACTGAAATCCCATTTTAATGCATCTACATGTATTTTTGGAGGTGGTCCTAACTGTACTTGATCCTTTATGGTTTGAACACTTGCTTCTTTTCATATCATAGATTTACAATTAACTAAAACATTAATATGATAATTGATTTAGTACAGATATTTTAAAATACCCAGAAATTTAAACATTTAGATATACAGCTACATTTCTATTACTTTGCTTTACTATTTACTAAGTCTATTACTGACTTATCTAGCTGTTTAAGCACCCAACTGCCTTTAAGCACAGACTTCCCTTCTATGCTGTACAGCCAACTGCTCAAGTCTCGCTGAAGCCGGTAGAAGCTCTGCACATGCCTAGATACTTTGCGGAACAGGTTTGAGATTATACGCTTCCTTTAATGCTTTGCAAATTTAGGGACTCAAAATAATTATTGCCTTCATGTTCAGAGTAGCAGTGCTTGCTATGCTCAAGGGGGTGAGACCTCACTGTTCCTACAAGCACTTTGTCCTTTGAGGTTTTCTCCTGCACTTGTCAGTGATTTAGCTTTCTAGTGCAATGTGCTGAAGCACATTCTGCAGCTCTTATTAGAATCCCCTTTCCCCTTATCTCAGGGATGAACTCTCAAAGGAAAGATATTTTTTTTTAGCCTAAATACTCCAAATCAGGACTCTTCACTTTGCTTAAGCTTGATATGAACAGAAAAAAAAAGAATTAAATTGGCTCCCACATAATGAGCCTGTTCTTTGGCATATTGAGCCATCATACCGAGGTTTTTATGTATGTTAATCCAACACACTTTTTAGATGAAGTAATCTTTTATTTGCAAATTGTATTAACCAAATACTTTAATAAGGGTAGACCATGAAATAACATTAGAAAATAAATTGGCTGGTCATTCTCAGCTTTTGACACCTAGTTTTACCCTTTCCTTCTTTGATCTATTATAATTTACCTAATAAGCCAAGCTCACAGAGTATTTTTTTCAGAAACACTAGACATTTCGAGTTTTACATATTTTACATCTAGCTTTTGCTAGCTAGGGAGCTCATTAGCAGTTACTTCTTGTGGTGAATAAAATGCCACCTGAGAGTATAAGAACTCCCTAATTCACAAGTTCACATTCTTTTAAGAGGTCGCTTAACCTTTAAGTCAACTGCAGCATATTAAAATTAAGCTGTTTTCAGCAGATAACAGATTATTCAGTTGTATCGGAATTTCCAGGTTATGCAGTTGCATTGGAATGTAACTGTTTAAAATATTGCCAGGCATGAAATTCCAATAGTTGAAAGTCTGTGCAAATGCTTCAAAACATAAGGGTTAAATTTGTTTTGAATGAGATGCAATCTTTGAAGGGAAATACCTCATCATTGTTTTGACTACTGTAACGCAAATAATCAGCATAATATCTGGAATTAATAATAGTATCCCAGACAGCAAAAGAAATGAGCAGGAATTTCTTTTGTTTTTAAATTCACAAATGTAATTTGTGGAAGGTGGCAGACTGACAAGCCTGGGAACATAACAGCAGAACAGTTAATGGAACTGCAAGTTCCCTAAATCACTGAATACGTCTTTGTGAAAAATTTCTTTGTCAGGGCAAAAATCCCAAGGTTTGAAGTGTTCCTGCAAGTTAGAAATTATTGATAATATTGTTTTTGAGTTGTTCACAGAAACATTTGGCAAACTTTTGCCTTTAATGTGCAAATTCCTGTCTATGAAAAAAAATTGTGTATACTATCTACTTGAGTTAATTTGCTTGCTGGGAAGCTTTGCATGATAGAAAAAGCTTCTTCTGTTTCCTTCTCTGGTCTTCTGACATCCAAATTCAAGAGAAGTATTTTCCATTTTATTTCTTAAAAACAGGGCCACTACAGTTTAGCTGAGCTTTTACTCATGCTGAGTGTTTTGTGTCATCCTCATGCTAATGGAAAGAGACCTAGTATCCGGATACATTTGAAAATTACTTGACTCTATGGGTTTTGGTTTTGTTGAGTTTTTTTAAAATTATGTGGCTTGCGGTAACTTAGATGTTTTAGAAAATGAAGCTGTATTCTCACATTGTTTATCTTGCAATTGAGGTAGAACTCTAGTGCTATAAAAGAGAAACCAGTAGCTGATGTAAATTCACAAAAGGCAATGCAAACCATCACGCACATATTTTGCTTTTGATTTAAAAATTTTACTAATGGTAAATATCAAATTTGAAACCAGTGCACTTCGAAACAGTTTTATGATATCCATTTCTACAATGGCTTCCAAACCTATGTTTAGATTTCCAATCTGACCTGTAATGTCAAAAGCCTGTCTTCTGAGAAGCTGTAGAGGTAATGATTACAGCAGATATCACAAGATTTTCAGACAAAAGAGAATAAATATATCTATCCTTCAGGGAACACCTTATTCCTAGTGGGAAAATTTGCAATGGAATCCAGAAACAGATGCAATTCATGAATTTTGACTGTGATGTAATTTTAACCTAGGTATAAAACAATCGGAATACTTTTTTTCCCCTTTCTTTCAATATTTTAATTGTATCAGACAGTTACACCAGGGTGCTTCAGCGAAGCACTTAATGATGGTGATCAACTACTTTGTGCTGCATTTCTTTTTAAAAAGCTGATATAGCCTAGCAATAGAAGTGAACATTTTTCCTAGACATAGTGAGAATGGTTTTGCTCATGTTGTCTGAAAGTTTCTCATCTATAACTGAAATAAAACCTAGGCTATCGACAATAACATTAAAAGCTTATTTAATTTCTGAATCCCTTTTCAGTCATTGTACTTCAATAATAAATGTAAACGTCTGTCACTGCATAAGCCTAGTGAGAGAAATTTTATCTCAGATTTTTAAGTAGAATAACACCCATAATTTTAGTGTCGTTTCTCCCTTTAGACCAAATATCAACTTTGTGATATTAAAAAACATTACATTAACGAAACATTATTTATTGCACCCGTTAATATTTTTTAAATAATATATACGAATTTATTGTAAAAGAGGAAATTTAAATTTTACATTCTCAGTACTTAGATTCAGCTTTACATAATCCATGTACTTGAAAACTGAGCAAAGCGTTGGTTATGGTATTATTTCAGGTGAAGTAACTACATTCCGTAAAATTACTGCAGAATGATAGCACAGATATAAATAAAAAATGTAATCACCAGTGAATACCTAAACTTAGGACAAACTAGCAGAGATTTTGAGATTATTTCTCTGTTAAGAGACCCATTTTTTATTCAGTCTAGGAAAGAACAGAAACAGGACATGTGGGAGAGGGAGGTTGTGGGCCTCCTGTATACAAATCTGTCTGCCTCGTCCTTTGGTGATATTTCAAAGCAACCGGAGAACTAGAAATCAACAAGTTGGCAGCCTTGGCTATATGTTTCCTTAGGAATACTGCTTCCCAATGGACTTACGAAAAGAATACAACTAATGCAGAAATTATTCGCTAGAAAAAGTACTTAAACCAAGACTCTCTTAAAGAGAAGGCAAAAGAGAAGGCTGCCTCCTGACAGGTATAAAAAGAGAGCGAGGAAGTGGGTAAATTTGGCTTCCCCCATCAAGTTGGTCCTTACTGAACTAAGCAGAGAGAGTGCAGCTAAGATCACTCAGACCTGGTAGGATGTGCTTAAATTAGCATTTTCTTTCGGAGTCTTAAAACAAATTTTCCAGCTGTCCCAAATTGCCATGCTCGGTTCACACCTCAGAGTGGCCTTGGAGCATATAAATTGCATCCAGTTTAGATGAAACAGGATGGGAAGCTCTGGGAGCTCAGATAATACACTTTATCTTCTAATGGATGGTCAGTCCTAAGAACAGATTAGAGAAAGAGCTAGTCCAAAGTGAAAATCCTGAAAAAACACCTCCTATTGATGTTTCTCTCCAAAAAGCTGTTTTTGCCCAGCCACTCTTTTTGAAATAGCCACAGAAGTCATAGATATATGGTACAGAGGATGGTCATGATACAGTGTAATGTGATACCTACTATTCCTGACTACAACACCAGACAAAATGCTATCTCAGCTTGTAATGCTGGCCTCTGCGTGCATGAAGTCTCCTTCCTATAACTTCCCATCCAGCATCCAACACTTCTAACAAAACATACAAGGCAAGTGCACAGCCACATGAGTTCTATGCATTGCTTTGTGCTCATTAAGAGCATTTTACTAGTAGAAGATGAACAAGACTTGCTAACATCAGCTGGGGACAAGATCTTTACTGTGATTTTCCCAGTGAGCTGCAGAAAATGAGTCTACTCTTCTGGGCACCAGCCTTCCCTGACTTCCTATTGCTACATTCTTGCTGCTTGTACCATTTTTATTTTTTTGCCCATTGTGCATCAAACTAACTAACTTTTATTATTTTTAATAAGAAAACAACGTATGTTTAGTGTGAAACCAAACTAAGACTGCCATAAAAAGTGGACATACAAAAGTATTTCCTGTATCAAATCTTAAATTTCTTGAGCTGTGAGATTATTCTGCTAATATACACAGTATACGCAAATATTGCAGAAGCAACCAAATAAAGCAATACATTAAATATTACAGAACAAAGTGAAATAAGAACAGCTTTAAAAAGAAACTTCTAACAAAATTTTAAACAGAATTGAAGTGCTGAATTTTAAAACTGGACAAATCACGAGAAAGGAATGGCAAATGTGAAGTTTTATGTCAAATCAATGTCCAAGTCAAGCTGATCTTTGCTGTGTTTATATTCTGCATTGATCTCACCCAGCAAACTCCTTGCAGATATTAAGTGCCCAGAATACAGGTGCACAGAGTTATGTTGGCTTACTCCCAGTAGCCCAGTTGTGATTTAACTAAATAAGACATGGTGGGGGCTGGGGAAATTTTTTAATGGCAAATTCATTTATAGATTTAAAGTAGATGATGTCCATTTGATTATTTTGACATTATGTTTTCTCTTAATTTAGCTTTAAGAGTCTCTGTTTAAAATCAGTTACCCCAAGAATACTTGGAGTTCTGACTCCTCTCAGATGACTCCAACATTCTCCCCAGAGAAAAGAAGGCTCCTGGGAGACCTTATAGCAGCCTTCCGGTACCTAAAGGGGACCTACAGGAGAGGGAGGGAGAACTCTTTACGAGTGAGTGTAGCGATAGGATGAGGGGTAACGGTTTTAAACTGAAAGAGGATAGATTTAGATTAGATATTAGGAAGAAATTCTTTACTGTCAGGGTGGTGAGACACTGGAACAGGTTTCCCAGAGAGGTTGTGGATGCCCCATCCCCGGGAGTGTTCAATACCAGGCTTTGCGCAGCCTGGTCTAGTGTGAGGTGTCCCTGCCCGTGGCAGAGCGGTTGGAACTAGATGATCTTTAAGGTCCCTTCTAACCCAAACCATTCTATGACTTCATTTTTCATTTTCGTGGCATTGGAGAGTATTTTGTTCTGACTGCTATGGGTGAAAGTGATAATACCTATCTTAACCTACCAAGGATCCCTGAGAAAGCAAGTTATCTGTACATTTGAAATTTATTTCTGTGTGCACACTGTTTTTGTCTGTAGACTGTCACTTTCATCCACGTCAATAGTAGCCTCGTGGACCTCAAAGTTAGCACTTGGCTCAAGAGCAGGCAGTTAGAGATTCACCATGTTGTCCTGGGAACCTGAAGAAGCTGATGACTCTCCAGTCTCGACAGGTAATTTTGGGTATGGTAGTCCATAGACCCTTGTGGTCAGAAGCCTCTAAATGGGGCAAAGGTCTAACACACTATTTTTGTTGTAGGGCATCCCAAGTACATTCAGTGACCTGAAAATAATCTGTTCTATGATCAAACCAGAAAATAACATAATCGAGTAGTAAGAAAAACAAAGAACAGTAAACACAACCCAGAAAAACATTTAGCTGGAACTACTAAATGCTCTCTTCCAAAAAGGATAACATTCGCCACAATACAAGTTAAACTTAAAGCAATATTATGCACACTAGAACAAATTGTAAGTTTTTTGGATGGTGCATGAATTTAAGTTCTTCATTTCTATAAGGCAGGCACAGATCTAAATCCAATGGCATTTTTATGTCACATGGCAAAAGTGACATGGCAAAAGTCAACTCTACAAAAAATCTACAGGGAGAAACACAGTAATATCTTTTTTATTATTTCAGTTTTAATATTAAAAGATTAAAGGATTTCAAACAATACTGGCAGATTTCCTAGCTTTCCTGACTCTTGGTGTTATCAAAAAATACACTATTTCCATATTACCCTTATAATGTACAAACATTTTCCTACTCGTGGTTGCAGAGAGGAACAAACCCTACCCTAACGCTGTGAATTATTAGGAAGGTTTATAAGAAGGTCAGGTCATTATACTCCCTGACAAATAAACTGTCTTTCTGTGGAGAAATGTTATGTGTAGAACAGGAAAGGATCGGTTATAGTGAAGCTAAAGACATATATTTATGAGGCTGCATCAGTAGTTATGAGTCCCTTTACTCATATGGGAAAGGCCACATAAACTGTTTCAGAGAAGAGACTTCAGAGAGGCTCTCCTCAACTTTGCCAAATTAAGTAGTCTGGTATTGAACACCAGGCAATATTTTTGCTCTGAAAAAGCGTCCAGTGTCATGTGTCCCTCCTGCAAAAGGCACAGGGTTTTTTCAGGTGCATAAGATACACATTCTTGTTATTCTGCTGTCGTGGTTTAGGCCAGATTGGCCAATGATGGACAACAGATGCTCTCCCCCACCTCTCGTTCCAAGGAGAGGAGGAGGAGAGATAAAGAGATTTACGACTTGAGAAGGAACTAAATTTACTGTAATGAAATATTAATAAAATTAAAAGGAAATAAGGAAATAGATACAATATATATAAAGCTCCCAGGATGATGTCACCAGCACTGGGGAAGTCCCAGACTGAACTCAGAGATGGACGGGAACTGGATTCCAGATCTGGAGTCAGGAATGCACGGATCAAGATCAAAGTCAGACAAACAAACTGGGTCCTCCTCAGATGTTGACCATTGAAGAAAGACGCTAACCCTTTGATCCCTCAGCTTTTATACTGAGCATGGGGCAGATGGGATGGAACGCCCTGTTGTTCAGTTTTGGGTTACCTGTCCTGTCTGCTCCTCCCTACAGGTGTGACCCCTCTACACTTTTCTGCTTTTTCCAGCATTATTTGCTGCCAATGGGGCAAATAATGAAGGTAGCTGACCTTGGTTGTTATAGCAATAAATATAAGCAAGAGCCTCACTGCATAGCATTCCTTGGCATCAACTATAAACATAGGTTTATCACTCTGAGAATGAACAGTTTTCTGCACAATATGCTGTTAATTTCAGAGAGTTAGAAGAGGCTTATCTGAGAAGTAAAATTACTGAGTAGAAAGGTGGTTCTGTTCTACCTCAAACCAGGACAACTTCCCTAAAAATATACATGCAGGTAAGATGTGTGTAATATTTTCTCCTGCTGTGGGTATTTCACCAATCAGAGATATAATGGATGTGGATCAAGAAAGTTGATGCTTCTATGCTATACAAAAGTAAGCATCCAGAAAAGGCAGGAATTTACTCTCTGCCTTAATGTATCATAAAATCATTTAGGTTGGAAAAGACCTTTAAGGTCATCAAGTCTAACTCTTAACCTGGTACTGCCACCACTAAACAATGTCCATAAGCACCACATCTACACATTTTTTAAATACTTCCGGGGACGCTGTCTCAACCATTTCCCTGGGCAGCCTGTTCCAGTGCTTGACAAACCTCCCCTGGTGCAACCTGGGGCCATTTCCTCTCATCGCTTGTTACTTGGGAGAAGAGAACGGCAGTCGCCTCACTCCCACCTCCTTTCAGGTAGTTGTAGAGAGCGATGAGGTCTCCCCTCAACCACCTTTTCTCCAGGCTGAACAACCCCAGTTCCCTCAGTTGTTCCTTGTAGTACTTAAGCTCGAGACCCCTCACCAGCTTTGCTGCCCTTCTTTGGACACGCTCCAGGACCTCAGTGTCTTTCTGGTAGTGAGGAGCCCAAAATTGAACAGAATATTTGAGGTGCAGCCTCACCAGTGATGAAAGGTATTGGAAGATGGTAAAGAACCACTAGCTGTTCAAAATCAAAACAAAACCTATAACTTTTTCTTTCTTGGAACTAAGTATCTCAATTCAGCCAAAGTTTAGCACGCCAATTTATATTTCACTTGCTAGAATCATAAACACATCACTATGTATTGTTAGAATGTATTATTAACAATAGTTACATTGCTTACATATATCTTAATAACCTTGAAAAAAATCTTTACTTCTAAAATAACTTAATTGATTTTTCAGTTTTCTGTAGATAAATGTTTCACCACAGTCTCAATATATCTCCTATTACAAGTCACTATGTATATATCATATATTTTTGTTACTCTCCTTCAGTTCCAAATATGTTAAATACTACTGACACATTAACAAGTGTTGGTTACAAAAAGCTCATTTTACTGCTATTAACACACATGTACAGTTACGTGGATCGAGGACAATTGTTGAACACCAAATCATTTCCATTTGTATGAAATCTAATCTGCCAATACTGCAGCTATGAACTTTGGAGAAGACTTTTCTCAATAGAGAAGACCATCAGATATGAGACAGTGAATCTTGCTATGAAGCTTAGCTGGAATTGCAGGTATGTCTAGGAATGCAGACATTGGAAATCTGAGGATGGTCTAGATGGGGCTGGCACCCTTTTCCTTGTGCCATGCAAGGTCAGACTAATTATACTTGAGCATAATGCTCTTAAACTTATTTACCTTTCAGATGATGATATTTTACCTTTTATTACTTCTTCAAACTGCCAGTTACTTGCTTTTGAAACAGAGCTTCTTGACTTATTTATTCTCCTGTCTTTCTCCTAGAAACTCAGCATGAATCGGCTTAGTAGGACACACATGTGCTTAGGTACTGGAATCATTGATTGTGCAACATGGCCACTGTATCAAATCACTGCTGTGAGAACAGATCATGATGCCATAAATATGCTCATAATTGTAAGCAAAAGAGTGAGACTATACAGAGGAATAGAAGAACCCAACCCTTTTACAGGACCTGTGCAATTCACTGTGCGCTACTTCAAATTGCGGTTATGTTTTCATTTCCCATAGCACCTCTCTACCAAATAAGCAGTTACTAGCATGGACACAGTCATTCTATTCCCTTTTTTATAGTATCTGTACAAGTCAGTAATTAGCAATACGGATTATTTATTTGTCTGATGATTAAATATATAAAATATCATTATTTTGAAAATTATGCTTCCTAGGAAGCATACTGAGCTTTATGTCATATTCTCTTTGTATCAGCTGCCCAAAGTCTGGCTCTGAGACTGAGAAATGCATGAAAGTATAGAAAAAAGAAAACAGAATAGATATGATAAAGGAATATTAATTTCTTGCTTTGAAAAAATGAATGATCCACTGATCCTGCTCTAGAAGATTTACTGCAAAACAGTTGTGCACTTGTCACTGCCTGATCCAAAGCGCATGCAAGCAAATTGGAGACTGACTGCTTTGAATGCACTTTTGATCAGGCCATTAGTTTGTCGCCAGTATGACTACTCTCTGCATCAGCAAAGGGGGAGAGCAGCGGGTACAATATCTGACAATTATCATTCCCTGCGTTGACAGTAAATTGCCATTCAAGGATCTCTGTTCATTGGTTTCTCTGCCACTGATTTTCTAGTGGATTTTGGGAAGACAGGTAAACTGAACATGTCTGATTTCAGTTTACCTTTCCTGTCTTTTTTCCACCATTAAAGTTTATAAAACATTCTGTAATCCTGGGTGGGAAAATGCTATAGAAGTACAAAGTAGAATACTATGTTTTGCTCAGGTGGGATTTGTGAGCTTGTGCACTTATAGTTCTAATGTCACAAGTTCATTTCTTCCCTGTGAAGACAACGTTCTAAGAACTTTTGATATGCAGGTGTTTGACATTCAATATACATTTCTTCTTTGGTCAAAGAAAAACCTCTCTTCAGTTCCCTAGTTTAGCCTTTTCTTTTAAGAGTCTAGGTTAATACAATATCTCCAGTATCCTTCTAAAGAAGATAACAAAGCATATCTGTCCCCACTGTAGCCTAATGATCACCTAAAAACATTGACTTTTCTTTTTATCTAACTTTCACTTGTCAAAAAACTTATCTCTAGTGAGTTTTTAATTCAAACATGCAAAATAATTTACAATATCAGTAAATTCAGAAGAATAATAAAATGTTTAAATATATTTGATCTACTCTAACTTGAGGATCAGGCTAGATTCTTTCTAATGAAGTAGAAGCCACTAGACGACACCACAAACACTAGTTTCCAGTGAGCAGTATTTTGATTTTCAAGGAAGCACAGGAAACATTTCCATTTCTTTCTACTGTTCAAAACTCCCTATTCTACGCTAGGGACTCCCAACAATGTTGCCTGAATCCACTGCAGTTAGAATACGCCCTCCCAAGGATATCACACCTGCCGTTGTGATTTCCTTTAGACCTTATAATTCCCTGGTCCAGGTCTGATTGCACCATGCAAAATCCTTGACAAAGGAAAAGTCTGCAGTCATTTCTCTCCAATCTTACAGCAAAACATCTTTGTTTACTTCTATATAACACAATTTTAACCCAGTGGTTTTGGGGGTTTTGTTGGTTTGTTGTTTGGCTTTTTTTTTTTAATGTGGAAATTAACCCATTACATATCTAAACCTCGTAAGCTAACTTGGCCTATTGTGCTGTGTTTTATTTCCAAGAGTTTTTACCATGGTATACAATCAGCATATACTTGTTTTGCTACAAACAGGCGTGAAGTAAAAGTATGGTATCTGAGATGGAACACAAGATTATGATCTTAGCATGTCAGCAAAGTAGATTTATACTGTGATATTTAGTAGTGTTGTAGTAATGTTGGCTACAATAATAGCGCACTTTGTTGTTCTCCTTATGACTTTAATCTTCAGAATGAGACACCACAGTTAAAGTTGGAAATTGCAACAGTGCTGGCCCAAGAAACACCGTCAATCCTGAGCATATAAAGTAAGCCTAATAGGCTCCCCCCACCTTTTATTTTTTTTTTTTAATTTTAAAAAAAATCTAACTGTCCACTGATTACTTCACAGGTCATAGGTGTTACATAAGCGTGAAAAATTGTGAGTGGAATCGTGGAGAGTGAATGGATCAGCTTGAAGAGGTTTTTGAAAGTCAGAGGAGTAGCTGGCCATCTCAAGGACACCCATTTCCTGAAGGATCTGAGTGCCATTACAGCTTACTGTTATTGTTCTCAGAATACTTGATGCATAAAAATTCTCATGTCAGTTTTTGTAAAAAATAAACAAACAGATAAATAGATAAATATGGCTATTGTCATAGGAGTAAAGGTCCCAAATACTTGGGGTTATGAATCACTATAACAATGCTAGGTGATCCGACAATACAATATTGTATGTGGAGAAATGGAATGAAGCAGTGATCTCTAAAAATAAGTGGACTAGGGTTTTTTTGGGGAGAAAGGAGTACTTTGGAAGCCAAAAGTCAGCACAGCTTATGGTCGTATAGTACTTTTCTCTTAGACAAATTAGAATGGAGACTAGTTCCTAAGGATCAGCTGTAGCTTTCTAAGAAGTAGGACCTATAATGCAATAACTTTACTTGACTTAAAATGTAATGTTAAAGATGATTAAGTGTAAGAAAACTTGCTAAAATACTACCAGAAATACCACAGCAAGCATTACTTTCAGATGGTGCTTTTTCAAATTTTCCTGGTGCTGCAGATTTCAGGCTCATGACACAGCTACCTAGGGTGCTTTTCTGCACCAGAAGGAAGTTAAAACCTTTTGACGTTCTATATTCACAAAGTGTTTAATGTATTACTGTAATTTTAGTGACCAAAACCAAAATGCACATTTTTATAAGCCTTTTTTGCCTCTTCCTCATCTGGAAGCATTTAAGCTCCCTAACTGCACAGATTTCTAGGTTACATTTGTCAGACTTTACACTTCTGCCATAATGCACAAAATCAACAGTGGGTGGAAAGCATTGCTTTGCAAACTTTCTGCTTGCCAGACTATCATTAGCTAACCTCCAGCATGTTTACTCTTTTCTCTACACTTCCATGGTTCCTGAATCAAAACATACTGGTCAAACTACCGCAAAATCACTAAACTCCTGATGGTGAGAAGCCCTCCCAGACCCCAACTACCTTAAAAGCAAACAAAGAACAAAAAACATCACACGCGCATCAAAAGCCAAGCATTCCTCTTGCTATCTTAGCTGTAAGGACATCTGCCAAAGTAACCCAATAACAATCCTAAAACATCAGGCACTGCTAAAAATGTGGAAGAGCCACCTCCCCCTCCCCCCATAGCTTAATCATTAGAAGGTAGGGTAGGTAGCTTCCGTGAACCTGAGTTCATACCCTCGCTGTTTCAGTCTGACAAAGGGATCTAAGTCCAGTTTGTCAACCTCCTGAGAGCCCGCTGTAACCATTACGCTATAGCGCAGTCCGAGGTGAATCTTTCACTCCCTCCAGATGACACTATTCCATTTGGTATAAATAATTAAATGAAGAGGGACGTGAATCTGACTTTCCCACATGATTGCCCTAACCACCAGACTATAGAGTCAATCTCTCCTCCCTTCTTTTTCCCCCAGCTTAATTAATATTTAATTGTTTACACAAAGTGGAACAGTTTTTTTAATAGGAGAGAAATTCTGAGAGACAGAATTCCTAGTAAGCCAATACTTGGGACCCTTTCCTGACAAATGGGAGACCTACCACCAACTCCCAATTTCTAATCAGGGAATCGAGCCTGCTTTGTGGGTTAGGCAAGAGCCCCTTCTAATTTTGAAAAATGAAGCACTACCCTTAAACATTCGTTATGTTTTTTTGTGAAAAATGAATACTGTGGCTTAGGCACCAAACTGCAGGAGATGGCCACCAGTTGCAAATCCTAGCTGGAGGAAAGGGGACTGCAGGCTCATGGCTGAGCATCAGGTCTATTTTTAGCACTCCCTATCACTTATCTTTCCTGGTTTGCCGTTCAGCTCTTTGCCTTCTGCATACCTTATCTTCAGACACCTAACGGAGCACATGCTCATAAAGCATGCAGACACTGAAGCCAGAGTGCCTGACTCTGTAGGGTGGGGTGATGCTTGTGAGGCATAGAAACAGGGCAGCCAAAACCATTTGAGATTTATAAATCACTCTTCAATATATTTGCACTGAAAACTCCTTTGAATTTCATTCCTCAAAGCTTTCCTCAAATTAGGTTTGAATTCTGGGGCAGAGGGTAATACCAACGGGACTAAAGCTGTTTTATGGGATATTTTACAATTCAGATTGATTGTTCTGTGGGACACTTTAGTAGAGCTGCTGCTGTCAGCTGTTCAGGAGTGGATGTTTTCACGATGTGGAAAACAAACCCCTGCAAGCTTGCAAACACTCTGTTGTTTGCCCCTTAGGCACATCTGGCAGAGAGACTGCTGCCGCTGACATGAACTCTCAGGTCTGATCTCACCGCTCCCAGGATGAAACAGTTAGGTAAATCTGATGCGAGGGATCAGGAGTCAGCTTGAAGCACAAGGAGAAGTTGTCTTTTTCTGTGAAATATTTCTATGAAGTGAAACCAGAAAAAGTAACCACACAGGGATTGGATGATATTTTTTACAGTAGGGACCAGTGAGCTGTCTTCCCCCTCCCCACCACTTTCATCCTTTCTTTTTCTCTTTGACAAGGTCTGTAAATATGTCAACTAATCTCAGAAAGTATGCACAGAAGACTCATTCAAAAAGGTCAAAAGGTCCACACAACTCTTTTGTGTTAATATTATTCACATCCTTCATTTTCTTCAAGCTATTTCCTAAATCCTCCTTCGCATGTTCTCTTTTCTCATTTTTTCCACAAGCCAAAAGGCACACAATAACTCAGGTATTTAAAATACAAGAAAAACGTGTATGGTATCATTCACACAATTTGGAAGGACTACTGGCCCTGTGAAGAGACTTATAATGCAGTAAGTGCTGGGAAAAAAAAAAAAGCAAACAGAAGGACATATATTGTGAGACTTAATGTAACTGATGCCTTTTCTTTAGTTCACGTCTGGCTATCAATTTGTTCACAGGCACGCATGCTCTGTAGTGAATCCTAATCCGGTCATTTTATGAAACCTAAGCTTCAGCCCCACATGTGACCTTAGTCCAGTTTCACATGGTCTTCCTCAAATTCTCAGGTATTTTTGACCCTAGAGAAAAAAAAGAAAAAAAGAAAAAAAAACCACACAAAAGAGAACATCATTTCTATCCAAAGCACTCTTGCTCAATCCTTTCAGGCTTGCTGTACTGAAAGAGCCTAATCTACTTTTCACATAATTCCAGCCGACTTTATGGCAATTGAATGCTGTTATCTTCTTGCAAGAGCTTCCTCTAAACTCAGATCACTCTAGTCTTTTCCAATAAATCACTCCTCATTTCAGGTGTTTTTGAGGTCATATCCTCAAAATTGGCCTCAATCTATTCTGTCATTTTACCTACAAATGCTGACCAGAACTGCCTTACTCAAGTTTTTGACTCTCACATACGAGATATTCAGGAATCATTTTGACTTCTTCCAAGTCCATGGAAGCTGTGTATGAATAATTTGCTGACAGCTGCGTCATTTCCTGGGATCTCCCACCTGATAAAAACCATCCCATTCATTCCAGTTTCAAAGAAGCTTTCTGACCATCTAGGGAGCGGAGGGCCCTAATTTTCTTCTCTAGCAAGTGCCCAATGTCTCAGTGTATTTTGGTTTGGCTGTCTAAAAACTCATTCTTAAGAAGAAAATTTGGCCTCCAGTGAAGCAGAAAGATGCATCCCTTGACATATCTATTGACCCAAAAACTGGAGAAAGGTGTCTGCATCTCTTGCACATTTCCAGATTTATCTGTTGGTTTTCTGTGCAAGCCTGTTTCCCCTCATCTACTTTGTTTTCCCTACAAAACAGAGGACTTCAGGAGCAACGTATCAAAATGCATACTTCCAAAAGCCATACTTCATGTATCTCATCTTAAATACAACTTTATTTTTGTCTCCCTTTCTTAACTGTGGGTGAGAAGGCAGAACCCAGAGATGCCCGTGCACATTTTCAGCACTTTACCTGGATATCCCTGTCCTTCTGACACAACACCGCAGGGCCACTAGGGGTAGGTCCAAAATACAGCCAGTGCTATGTTAGCTGCTTATAACGCCTTCAGAAAGAGCTCTCCTGTCTCTTTTCAGGCTCCATCTCTCCACAGGAATGTTTGATTGGGACCTCAACGCCTTGGTTTAATTGCTGACCTAATCTTTGGGAAGAACACAAGACTTGCCTTGCCCTTCTAAACAGTACTAATTTGCTGGACGATACTTTTGAAATTTACCTCAAGGGTATGAACTCTTTCGACCATCGCAGGTGACACTAATTATTCCTACACAGCCTATTCCTATCAGATCTTTCCTGATAGTTGCGTACATACCTTAATTATTGCATACAATTACAGAAATATTGGATGGAAATATTCATTAAATCATAGAAACCTCATTAAATTTAGAAAAATAAAAGCATATAACTATATAGTTCCTGAATCAAAATAAACATGAAATTTCAAGAGGAAAAAAGAGGAATAGCACTGAGTTAGTAATAGAAAAAAGTCAATGAGTCTGGCAATCCTCCACCAGCATTGAGGAAACAAGATGCAATTCATTTCACAGTGCTTCTTCCCTCTCACACTTTCCTGTATCTTCCTCTTCTCACTTCAGCCCTCCCATCAATCTCTTGCCTTTCAGCACTCTACACACACACACTATACATTCCTTCAGGGCAGCGCACAATTCCCTTACCTGTTTTGACAAGAAATGCACATTGAGTCACACGCCAGAGGCCATGGTTACACGAAAGTCACAGGTCAATAAAGATCACTTACATTTCCTATGAGCTTTTTCATCCTCTTTTTCCCCTCCGGGAGCCAAGGCCTCAGAAAGGAAAGAAAGAAATGTCAAGGGCCCCTTTGTCAAGTGCTTAAAAAAAATCCCCAAAACTCACCATTGGATGCCCCCTTCAACCTCTTGTTACCTTGCCTTAAGGAAAGCGGCCTTTTTCTCTTGGCCTCCTTCACCTTGAAGGAGTTCTTCATCCCTTCAAGAAGTTGGTCACTGACTTATCTCTCTCCCTTGATGATGTACAAGAAAGTAGAAGAGATTAGTCAGTATTCTTTTAAAACTGTCTTTTACAAGGAAGCCAATAAAATGATCTACATTGTATCACAGTTCAACATATCTGACATCTGTTCTGTAATAAAATTCACTTCATACATATGCTTCCTCAAGCTCATACATATGCTCCCCGCAAGCATCACCCAGCTGCTCTTCTGAGACATTTTGGTAACGTATCTATAGTATTATGCTAGATGTATTTAAGTAGGTATTCTATCTTTTCTCTTTAGTCTAGTAACTACTTTGAGCACCTCTGCTTGGTAAAGATAGTACCATAAACTACACCAGGGCTGCTTGAATATCTCAAGAATTTGCTCATGTTCTCTAGGAGTGAATGTCAGGGACTGTGTCCATTGTTGCGTTTCAGACTTGGTTTCCACAAACCTGGAAGAAATCATGTTCCTTTCACACAAGTGCTCACGGCAAAAAAATTATTGCTTAACACATTGAGTGTACGATTCACAGAATCTTTAATAGACTAAAACAACACGAAGAACTGAAATGAGTTAAAAACGATAGTTTCACTGAACCTTTCACTGTGAGGGCTATACATTCTGAATACCAGATATAAGTAATGCAAATCATTGGAAAATGTGGGCAGCACAGTATCCATCCTGGTATTCGTTCTGTGACCACAAAAAGTGCATCTTCATTATCATGTTGAACTGGACCAGCAGTAAATTTCTGAAGCGGTCTTTCCAGGTTTCCCTGCTAACTGTGAAGTGGTTTCCTCTTCTGAAGGCATTTCAGAGCACACGACCTGGATTTCACCCAGAAGAAACTGCACCGGCAGATACACTGCGGGAATATCCCCAATGCACCACACCAGCTTCAAATGAACATACAGGTAGTCTGATGTAAAGATATCTAAGTGTATACAGCATAAATGCCCACATTAGCAGTTTTGGTCTATAGATCTTCTCCTATTAGTTCATGCTATTTGCTAATGAAAACATTTTTTGTATTTGCTCTTATAGATACCTTTTGGTCTCATTCACATGTGTGCCAGCACAAAACACACATGTTAATATATCCATGACAGCTGAGTTGGACCTGACACATGAAGGATTCACCCCAACATTTGGAGACTAAATTATTATTACCCAGGAAATACCATCACTTATTCATTACCCCTTGGTTTCATAGACACGATAGTGATGATGCTAGTGTATTTAGCACAACTTATCTCCTTTTTTGATGTTAATCTACTAGAACCACAGTCTGCACGAGGACCTCTTAGAAGCAAAGTACCTCCTGGACTGGAAACCTGAGTTTCTGCACTGCTTTTTCTACAGTTTTATTACGTTTATTTTATGAATGAAAGTTAACCTCACAAAGTAGATGCCAGTTTTTCTCTTCTATCATTCTGATATTTAAAATTCAGCACTCCTAGTTAGCGATTTAGAAAAAACAAAACCAAACCCACAATAAAGTCTTATCTACTATATGGTAGTTTTATACAATTTTGATAGGCATATCAGATAGACTCACAACATTAGAAATACCAGCAAAGTACCTAATTATCACACATATGGATATTTGGCGAATAAAGATAGCTAGGACCAGCACTAATCAAACTCTCAACATAACATAAAACAACTAAATGTTAACTTGAATACTTCACAATGTACTGCAGCAGGAAGTATTTAACATGGCTGCTACATAAAAAGATTTTCTGAGTTCTACAGCGATGTCTCAGATCAGACTTTCCATCTCCATGAGAATAGGAATACGTGGTACAATCACACCATGCCTGCTAGCATGCACCTCTTTTTTAGCTGCCAAATTTTCAAGGCAATTCACAAGACTTTAATTTTTCTAGTATTGAAATTAAGACACATTTGATATCAAACAATTGTCTGAGCCTAGAAGAAGGTTCTTGTCCTGTTGGGGATCTGAACAAGGTGAAGACAAAGAAATCTATGATACTTCCCAATAGCTCTTGACAGGTTCAGTAGTGCTAGCAGGCGATAGCAGCCTGAGGAGACACCACTGGGAAGCCTGCTGAAGCATTCATCTGGAAAAAAATAATTTCTTCCAGGAAAAAAAAAATCCTTTTATTTTGAGCTTGTGTATTTTGTTGCCATACCAGTCTGTGGTCTGATAACGTGACTAAATCTATGGACAATATACCAGATTTTTACAGTGAAGTATTCGAAATAAAAGAGGACATGAAACACTGCTATCCAGCAATCCAGTATACCATCAAAATAGTCAGAAATAAACAAGTTCCAGCAAGTGAGAACATGCGTCTTGAGCACACTGGATATTTGTTTCATAGTGACCCAGGAGAAAATTCTTAAGAGGGAAAGATTATTTTAATTAGAACAGTCATAATTACCGTTTGGAATGCTGCCTTGACTTGCGGGCCCTATATTAGCTTACCAAATACAATACTACCTCCTAAATATTGAAATGCCTGGTTATCCCACGTCTATTAACTGCATTGTAAATTTCCTCAGATAACTAAAGTCCTGATTATCTGGAAGACAGATTGTCTCATCAATTTTTAGCCTTGTTACAGATACCAACACTTGGGCAAAGAAAAAAAATGCATTGTGCTTTGGGAAAGGTTAGAGTTAAGTTTTCTCTTGATTAGAAGCGAGTGCCTCTCTCTGTTAAGACTGGATTCAATGGGGAAGTACATCCAAGACTCCACCACGCTCAGCTCTCCAAGTCGTTGTCGTGGATTTTACACACAGACACAGAATAAGATGAGAACCTGAACGTGTCCAAAAACAGTACAGGGTCAAAAAGTTATGAAAAGTATTCATGCAGTTTACTTTCAGTAGCCTTGTGGTTTGATTAAATAAGGTTTTAATGCTCGCTCATTTGAGATGCTTATTCCCTTATTTTGAAGGAAAAGGAAAGAAAAACAAAACAGAAAAAATAAGCCTTGGGACAGTGAAGATGTTTTCTTCAAGGCTGCAGGAACAGGCAGTTAAAGGCTAGGCTCTGGTTTCCAGAACCTAGGCAACTATGCCTATTTCCACTAAATAAACTCCCCATTATACTACCATAAATCCAGAGCAACTCAATCGATCGCAGTTGTAAGCTAATGTAAGTGAGGTCAGATCTGTGACCAGTAGGTCTCTAAACAATCCTTTACTTGAAAGGTAATGAAATAATTTTGTAAATTGTTTCCATTCGATTCTGGATCAATTGAACAGAGCCACTTAGTATTGTTTATGTATTTTTTGATCAGAGAAGAGAAAAACTGGACTAGGGTAATCCATTTGAAGGCTGCTGTTCCTGAACACCTTAAAATAATAATTTTGTAAGCACCAGCACTAGTAACCACTATAAAAAAAAAATAATAAAAATCTCTAGAGTGGGTCTTCAGACAAATTCAGTTTTGATTTATTTTACCATAATAGTTACACCTTGTTAGAAGAACTTTTAAAAGAAAAAGAATTTATTTTCAAGGCCGCCCATCATTGACCCATAAGTCACACTACCTTACAAAGTTCGTGAGTAGTCTGTTTCAAGAGATGTATGAAAAGCGGTCAGAGGGAGTTGTGAGCGATTAAGACAATTCTATTTTTATGATATAAGAGGTGCCATTGGTGCCCTAGAATATTGAATAGAATTGTTAAGTTTACATAGCTAAAGGTATAAGCAGTAGTTGGTAAGTCTTTAATTCATATAGCATAAACTTTAATGCAAATGTTTAAGCCCTGTATACACTTTGCCAGGATCTACATATGGAACTGAATTACATAAAATTGATCAATCTAATTGCTCCCTGAAAGGTTCACCTGAGAAGTAGCCTCTACTTACCTCTCTTAGCATTGTCTTCAAGGGCTTTTGATTTAAGACTGATTGGAATAGACAAAAATGTGTTTAAGAACCCAAAGGGTTTAATATAGAAATGTGTCAAACGCTTGCAATCCCTTGATCCTATCATTTTATGCTTCATAAGGGATCCCTTTTGAGAAGCGTTTATGTGTCCCGACATATTTGGAAATGTTCCTTGACAGAACAAATTCTTTGAGGACATAAATCAAAACTACAGCTGCTCCCCTAAAAGCTGTCAGTGATAATAGCATCAGAAATTGGATTAAATAAGTCCTGTTGAGAGACAGTATGTCCATTTCTACATTCAAAACACACGCAAATTATCAGAGAAACCTTCATTCCAAGAGCGGGGAATGGAAAACGAGGAGGTAAAATAATGCTGTTCAGCATACAGGAGCCCAGCGCAGGAGCTTTCCTAGAGCTGAACTCCTCATGTAAACCTGAGCTTGCTTCTTTGAATAATGCAAGCAAAAAAACTCTAACTTATTCTAGACTGGTATGAATAAAACCTAACTGTGATTTCATCCAAGAATGGGTAGGACAAACATATCCATTTGCTCCAAAACCAGTAATCTGTGGTATAGCAACAAAGGAGAAAGAATTTTACACAAAAGTGATAAATATGTAACTTGGGATTTCCAGGTGACAGTTTGTTTTGGCTCCCTCCCGCTGTACTGTTTTCCGCTTTTCAGAAAAGGGTTGCAAGAACATAGCAGTGATTTATACTTATTTACTTTGTAGGGGAAAAATGTTGAAGCCTAATCAGACAATGCTAGGCTAGGGCTAAATTTATTCCCTTTAGTTTCATAGTAGAGCTCACTGCTACATTACTTCCAGTGTGAATCAATTTTTCAGCTATTTTGCAGTACTGTTGGCAACTACAACACCACTATCATGGCTAACACACACTTGGACATTACCCATCAGTTCTATTTCTCTTTTTTACCTTATGTGATCCTATTTACACAAGCGGCAGAGATTTTGAGTGAAAATTTACTCTGATTTATATCAATGTGAGACACGATGAGAAGCTTATTTGTATGATCTATTACCACATTCTTTTATATTTCTATTTACTTTCTCAGAGTATTATAGACATAATGGATAATAAAATAGATTATTGTCCTAAATATTTAAATAACAAAATCTGAACATCCACCACAGCTAAAGCATAGAGGTCCCGTGATCTCTGAACTAGGTCGTGCCCATGACAAACAGCTTTATAGGATACGTTTGGCTTTCTGCTCACACAGCTACCTAGGAAAGGTTGGACGTGCTGCACATGGACCATGCAGCTGATTTGCATTGTGCTTCAGATAGATAGGGCTTTGAATTTTCTCCATGCCCCTACAGTGATTGGCCTCAGTACGCCGCATGGCTCTTATTACTGAGCTCCATTGTGAAACAGGTGTGTGAATGGAACTGCTGAACCCTTTCGTCCCCTCTCTATCGCTCTCCCCCTCTGTTAGCAACGGGTAGCAAAATGCCCATACCCACATCATGCACCACTGCGGCTGCTTCAGCCCCTTCTCCCATCCTCTCCTCTCTCAGCAGATAGCTGCTTACCTCTGGGAAGCATTCATGCCTAAGGCTGATTGCCTCTGCACTAGAAGTAATTTTGCTTGTGTTAAGGAACCTGCTCTGCTCTTCTAAGATAAAGAAACAAGCATCAAACATATATTTGCAAAAATGTCCATGATCTGTGTAATATTTATAGCACGGACAGCTTAGCTGTAAGTTTTCGGATAAAAAGAAAAGAAAAATAAAAAAGGAATTTTTACAGCTGAAATATCCTTTACACCTTTATTTGTTTAGTATTTATCAGAATATATGAAGTCAGCAGGATGAAACAGATTGTTATCCTTAGCTACGATGTATGCTTTAGGCTCAGAATCGGCAAGTTGATAAAATAGTTATTTCTGAACGCATGGACTATCCGAATTCCACCTTATATCTTCAGGGTCACACACCAAATGCTCATTTGTTACCCAAACGGAGATTCATTATTCTGACTGAAACAAACAGGATTACTTGTTTATCAATTCAAAAGTAATCTATTTTTTTTTATTTACCAATATATTACATTGCTGAGCAAAGAATTATCTTTTCATTGTTTATACGCCTCGCTATTTAAGAGGATTATTATTGTAGAATAATCATCTTGCTTTAATTACCAAGAGGAGAACCACATCATTTTATTAATTTTAGGATTTATGCCAAGTTGGAAACAGAATGTAAAACACAGAATCAGTCAGTAGCTGACAGCAGCTTTGTTAACACTTCCACAGAGTCTTTATTGGGGGAAAAAAAAAAAAAAAACACCCACAAAACTGAAGACAGAAGTTGAATATGTTTTTTTAAATAACTCAAGCAGTCTCAGCAAACAATATGAACATACATCCTTGCACTGTACATACCTGAGGCACAAAATGCGTACACATCTTTTCTTGATTACTAAGAAGGCAAAGTGACAAAATATTTCACTGGATTAGTGGCAGGGGTAGTGCTGCAGACTGCATTGCCCAGAGCAGAAGGCAGGAGCGCAGCCAGCCCACACGCAGCGGCTGAGTCAATCTTTGCCGGTTTCAGGCTCCAGAAGGAGCAGACCAACTTCAGCAGCCCTCAAGAAACAGCCATGATTAAGTTAATGCTGATTGCCAGCACCTGCCAAAGCAGTTAAGCAAACACACTTGTTTTACTAATCCTTCAACTTATCTTTTTCAGGTGGTGGTTGTATTATCTAGGAAATGCGGGTCTCATCCTGCCCCTGACACAGCTCAGGAGACCACCTTCTGCTCTGGTGCACCCGAATTGGTGCAGTGTCCTGTTTGAAACATCTGTATCACCAGTTATAGGATCAACAGCGACCAAAAGCAAACTCTAAACAATGGGAACTCTAGCTAATATGCATATTAATTCAACTGCTAACTAAATAAGTCTCTAGTACTATTGCTTTTAAAAAGAGTAAGTATTATCTTCTATAAGCAGAAATCAAGCTACTATCTCCAAATGACAACTTCCTATCATATTTCTTTAAAAATATAAAAAGTAATGGGCATAAAGACTTGGAACCTTGAACAAATCATATTTTTTTCCCCATTGTTCTTTCTTGGTCTGATTGTTTTATCTAAGTCTTCCTCAATCATTAGGTGTTTGGAAGGGCGTGTAGAATTCTGGATTGATGCCTTTCTTTCTTTACAAAATACTGGAGACAACCTGCAAAAGACAGCATTTCAGTGGCTTATTAAATCCTAGCAGCTCCATTTCTGCTGGCTGACTCCGAGGAATTGATGTAACTGCACCTATCTTCAAAAAGAAAGGCATTAAAAACCCACTGTTTTATAATCCCTATTTTGTGTCACCTTCTGGATGTCATCTTCTCCTCCTGTATTATATACATACAGGAAGGATCTTTTAGGACAAAGACAAAAGTTGACTTCTTTTTTTTTTTTTTTTTAAATGTTTGGCCTCAGCTCAAACCCCGTAAGCCTCAAGTCGTCCATCAAGCAGGGCTGGATGGTCTCGGGTTTAAAAGGCAACCGCTTAGAAGAGGTTGGCAGTAGCTGCTGCAGGCTTTCCTTTTTAAGCCATTTATGCCCTCCTCAAACCTCCAGCTCTCTTTTAAAATTCACAACAAATTAATTAAATTAGAAGCAACAAGATGTTTTTGTACATAAAAAGAAACTATCCCTTAAAATAGGAGAAATAGTGGTGTTGTGTAGTCAAATCACCTAACAACCTCTAAAGCACTGAGCCTTCTACGTCTTTTTCCAGAGCCATCTAATACATACTTTCAGCTAAACATGGAAACCTGATTCTGTTTAGTATTTTAGAATGTTAAGAGAAATGTTTACCTCACAATCAAAAAATGAAGAATTAAAAAGGATTTTTGTTTCATAAAACTAGGAGGTTTTCAATTCGCTGTTACCTTTTATAAACTACTTATTGAAAGTTAAAACTGAAATTTGTTTTTTAAAAGATGTTTTCCTCAACTATTTCTTGTGCTCATTGATTCGTTACTTCATGGTTGCTTACGCTTGTTGACTGCTGGCATTGATTTGTATATGTGATATATTAAGAAAGAAAAAAGAACTGAAGACATTTTTTCTGAGTGAAGTAGTATATGATCTTTGCAAAAAGATAGAGAATTAAGAATTCATAATTCAAGGCCTCCTAAATTTGATGGTGTAAGCTAAGGTCACCTTTGTACTCCCAATTCAGTCCTTGAAAATATCATATTCTGGGAAAGTCTGTTTAGTAGTAATCAAGCAAACCAGAGGTATAATGAGGAGAGCTGAACAAATAATTCACGCTGAATAATTTACTCAAACATTTCGAGTTCTGGAGTGTCAATGAACAGATTCCTTGAATTTTATTTATTCAGAAATACTCAATATATATTATTTTTAACTGTGTACATCAAAAGTTCACTAAGTGTATCTGATTTTAAAAATCAAAGCTAAACTTCAGTTAATTGCATAAACTCTGATTCTCCAATAAATCAAGAAAACAGTGAAGCACCTGTGATTAAAAGCAGAATTTAAAAAAAATATCTGCGATATTTAACCTCTTATCTAGTATGTATGAGTAAGGATCCTTAGAGAAAAATATGTTGTCTCCTCTTCAGACAATGATGCCCTTAGTTGAGAACATAATCCATGAAGAAACAGGAAACAGTAAGATTCACTGGTGCAAGGTTTCAATTTGGTACTCTCCTGCCACACCTCACATCATGCAGGTGCCCGTTTGCTTTCTTCAAAAGGTTCAGTTATGTTTTTCTTTGACTTATTCTGAACAGAATAGAATAGAACAGAACAGAATAGAATAGAATAGAATATTTCAGTTAGAAGGGACCTACGATGATCATATAGTCCAACTATATTTAAATACCTTTGTGCCAGTGCTGTGAGAAGGAACAGGGAACACAATTCTCCTCTCATATACAAAGCAGCTAGTATTCCAGCTATTTAAAGTAAACACATCCTTTTTCTAATTTTACTGGTATGAAGTTTTCACTAGCAATTTTGTTGTGATGCACAGTTAGTTGTGCAGTGTGTAATGATCACTGATGCCCCATCCCTGGAAGTGTTCCAGGCCAGGCTGGATGGGGCTTTGAGCAGCCTGGTCTAGTGGGAGGTGTCCCTGCCCAGGGCAGGGGGGTTGGAACGGGATCATCTTCAAGGTCCCTTCCAACCTGAACCATTCTATGATTCTACGATCAGTTGCTCGTTTGATTGTGTAACATGTGTAGTAAGACCAAGTTTAAAAAAAAAGGTCTTCCAGCTAAATCCAGCAATATCTGCTATAGATGACAGGTATCTCATTTCTTTGATGTGGTTAAATTTATCTTAAGTTACTTACATTTAGATATATCTAGACAGTTGTCAAAAGCAATGCTTCACCTTACACGAATATCTACAAGCTACCTTCAACATTGTGGAGCAAAAAGTCTTACCCATGTTCCCAGCTGGATTTTGAGCCTATACTTAGCTCTCTGGCTCTATGTCTATATTGCTGTTGGTAAATAGACTAAAGCTATATCAAGTTATGCAAGTAAGTGACTTCTGCTCACCCATTTAACTGCTGCACAGACAAATATATGCAGGTTTAATTTCTTGGCTTTCTCTACATGAAGAGTTACAAAACTGAGTCTTACAGCATTTAAATATTGTTCTAAAATAGTAATCATTGAGCATTATTACATCTTTCTCCTACAGAAAATTTTATGGGTTGTTTAACTCTACAGAAAGGCAACACTTTATTAAAACTGATGGATCTTTTCTGTATGTGTCAAACTGATATCCTGTGACAAGACACTGAGCTATGAATCAACATTTAACATACATTGCCTGAAATTCTAGAGGTAAAGCCCAAATTTGCTTATGGTTAAAGGCAAACATTCTCCTCTTCCCCCATCCCCCACCCTCCCCCACCCCCCAAATTAAATTATATAGAAATGATTTTGCTAGAAAAGCATGAAATGAAAATACCAGCAAATCGGGTGCCAACAATATACATACTTAAACACATGAAAGTAGAGAACATTTTCAAATGACTATGCTGACCACTACCTTTACCTAGTGGTAACAAAATGGATGCTAGCATTCGGCTCTTCAAAATACTAACCTCTATTCAATACAGAAACCCAAAAGATAAGGTTTCTATAGTCCTTGCTAAGGCTTTAGAATCCTAACAGGATGTTCTAAATGATGTAGAAATAAAAACTATCAACCATCTGGAGCAGAAGCCATGCAGAGAAAAATTTACAGTCACATTGGATTGTATTTAGATTATTGTCTTTAGACTTTTTATCCTTGGAAATTCTGTGGCTTTGTTTATTCAAAACAAACGTATAATAAAAATTAAATAGTCAAAACCCCAAAATAATCCATACAGAACATTGCCCTCATTAAGGCTTTGTGCAGTATCCTTTCCTTTTCCCTCTTTCTTTCTTTTCTATGCCTTTTTAAAAATTGCATATATTTTATCTGGTTTAGCACTATTGGACTCATTACCTAACCAAAAAAGCAGATTAATTCCCAAAATTATGTTTTAAATTTCACTTTGGAGGTCAGATTGCATTCTATTCTGAAAATTCACCTTATGATATTTCACCATAGAGGTATTATTTAACTTCAGAATAAATCCTGTTGTGGTTTCAACTTGAGGCCTCAGTTGGGAGACTCGTCCTATTTAAAAGTATAGGACTGATAATTGTGTAATCTGGGACCCATTTCCTGTTCTGTTGCAGATTTTCTGGGCAGCCACTTACATCCATCCATCTAGGCCCAATCTGATGAAATGAGCTATGGAACACTTCCTGAGTTCCTGCGGGACTCCATCAGCATATCATTCTACTGGCACATATAAAATGGGGAAAATAAACACTACCCCTCAGATAAGTTGTAAACATTCATTAAATATTTTAAATTGTTCCAAGATTCTTAAGATACAAAGTATTATAGGACTGATTTTAATACTTAATATGCAATGTAGTTTTGCGGTTTTATTCTTCTTTCCCAATCCCTTTACGGACAAGAAGTCCCTTCAGCTATTCGTGAAGGGATCGTAAATCCACATGACAAAACAGGTAGTTGAATTTGTGGTAAAAGTTGAAAACATTGCTGGTGCTGCCTTCTCTGTAATCCTGTTCTCTAATACAAGAAAAAAACATAAACCTTGTTAAGCCTGCAGGGACTGTATATTCCCTGCCTTTGCTAGAGAAACAGAAGCTGAAGAATAATTACTCATGGAATGGTTTCTAAGGAGAGATTATTATTTTTTTTAAATCAGGGAAAATTATTTCAATTTTATATAAAAAAAATCAATATACTTTTCACTAAAAAAAATTTTCCTCCTGCTATATATTTAGCATATGTTCTCTGAAGATGCACACTTGCTTTCGCCAAAGTCATCATGGACCTAGCGGAGCTATCTTTTCTCCAGAAAAGTCGTTCTCATTTGGTTTATCTACCAAGACACATCATGCCTTTTCCTTGGATAAGGAGTGACAGTGAAACGTAGGAAACTGTATGCAGCAAACACACATTTCCTCTTCTCTCATGTTGAGTTTTTAAAACCAAACTAGCCATAAATGTATTTGACAACCACAAACTTCATCACATATAATTCATCTACCATCCAAACTATTAGACTACCAATAAAGAGACACAGAAAGGTAACGTAATGAGATTTTAAAATGTTTTTAATATTCAAACTACAAAGTTGCCCTAAAATGGGCCACAGTATTATGGCAAACTTTCTCAGTCCTTTAATTTTTGCTTTGCGTATGTTCAGTGACAATTTGTTCAATTCTGCATGCTTTTGAAAAATATTTCCACTGACCTAGCTTTGGGTTGGGATGTAAGGCAGTAGCTGTGGAGCTAGACACCCCTAAGAATATATACATATATTTTTACTGTTAAATAAAACTGACAGGTCTCCGGGCAAAGCAATTCAAGGCTGATTTCTGCAATACAGCACTGCGACTTCTCAACAAGGGTCCTAAGGCTCACAGTACGTTCAGGCATCCATGGAAAGACCGGTCAAAACAAAATACCGCTTTAAGCTTTCTAAACCCCAAAAGTTTTTCCTGAAATTTTGTTACTGAAATGCACTCTGTGGAAGAATACTTGAAAAATACCAGGATGTTTTGCCGAGTTTACCACAGCGAGTGCCAAACAACCGAGGTGCGGGCCACAGGGATTACGCTGTGCATAGGGCAAGACTTTATAACAATGAAATAATTGAAAACTAGTTCTCTGATATTCAGGGAACTACCCTCTGCTCTGTTGTGCTGCAGGTTAGTCAACGGACCCATGTAAAATGGGTAGGGTGGAAAACGCTGTGTTTTCAAAGACCTTTGCAACTTGATGTCAATTGTGGTTTCATCATTGCCTGAACCTGCAGCCATCAAAGCCAGTTCAGCCGTGTTTTCAGTTCCCAGAAGTGATGGAGAAAACTGTGTCTGACCCAGTATTGAGGAGCTGCTTTTGATATTTGGCACTGCTAACGATGGACATGCTAATGAGACAAAAGAATAAAGCTTCCCACTCTGAGTGAAACATTTGGGGCGCTTGTCTAATCAATGCCTCAACTGAATCCATTAAAAGAGCCTGAGCCCTCTGGGAAGTCTCAGATGTGGTATGATATATTGTGCTTGAGAAGTCAAGGAGGTGTTTTCTGTTTTCTCTGCAAAGCACAAGGAAAGAAATTTGCAGAAGTTCACCAGCAATAGTATGTGTGTTGCTTTCTCCATCATAAACATTCGTTTTTACCATTTTCTTTTCAGATAGCAGAGGAAAGCCCAGTTGGGATGTAGGCAGGGAGTCAAACAGAGGAAAAGGCATCCCTGGAGGGTTAGTGATGTTCAAGCAGATGGGGGAGGAGGGAAGGGAGAGCAGGAGCAGATGGGAGGGGGGAAGAGACCAGAAGCAGAGCAGATGTGGGGGTGGGAGGGGGCTAATTTTGGTTAAAGAGAAAGGAGGACAAATATGAATTACATTTGTAATTTACATTTAGAATCTCCCTTTTCCCATAAACACACTTTTTGTGTCTTACACTAGAGGAAAGTTTGAAGAGCCTGCAAAACATAACAGACAGAGCAAAATAACATCAATGTCACTTGAGCAAGCACTAGAAAGTGGAGAATGTAAGAGTTTCTCAACCATGAGGTTTTGTTTAGAAAAAACTGGAAACTGAAGGTTTCCACCTGTACTGTATTCCTCTGCACAAAGTACACATTTGGAAAGATATGCAGCAGCAAAACAATGAAGAGGAGAGTTATGTATGTGGATAATGAACAGATCTTTGAATTTCCTAAATTAAAGAGGAGTAATAATAAAATTTGAGTTACCAAGCCATGAGCGAATTACACACTGGTCTTCCCTAAATAAATGATAAAAAAGTATAACCCATGTTTGCATGCAGAACATTTTCATTTCCTATGAAGACACCCTCTATATTCTGTCTAGTTCTATATTTTAAAGTTACATTTTGTTGCTGTGCTTCCTGGCAGGGTGTATAGGTTGTGAGTGAAGTCTGACTGAGAATGCTGCAGCTGAAAGTTAATTAGTGTGTTGGCAAGCTGTCAGCTAGACTTTTGTCTGTTTGCTTTTCGAACAGAAATGAATGAGAGTGGATTCCAGAGGTGTCTGAGTACAATTAAGTATCTCACTCTCTAAAATAAATATTTTATATTACTGCGTGCTTTTAGGAATCAGCCAGAATGTATCCATTGATGGTATTTTCCACTGATATCCTTAAGTGTAAATATAAGTAAGTAGGTGGAAAAGAAGTATTGTAATTGCATTTGTTTGGTGGAGCATAAGGGGCTGTATTCCGTGTTTCATTTAAAGACAGAATAATTCTATGTAATCCGCAAACCTGCTCCAGTAGACCAGATTCTGGCCCAGATTAATTTGGCCTAATTTAGTTGTGGGTTATACAGCAGCCAAGTCTGTGTAGAATCATAGAATCTTTTAGGTTGGAAAAGACTTTTAAGATCATCAAGTCTAACTGTTAACCTAGGACTGCCAAGTCCATCACTAAACCATGTCCATAAGCACCACATCCACAAATTTTTAAATACCACCAGGGATGCTGCCTCAACCACTTCCGATGCTTGTTCCAATGCTTGACAGCCCTTTCAGTGAATAAATTTTTTCCTAATATCCAATCTAAACTTCCCCCTGGTGCAACTTGAGGCCATTTCCTCGTATCCTACTGCTTGTTACATGGGAGAAAAGTCCAACACACACCTTGCTCCCATCTCCTTTCAGCGAGTTGTAGAGAGCCTCTTTTTCTCCAGGCTGAATCATCCCAGCTCCCTCAGCCGCTCCTCGTAAGACTCATGCTCAAGACCCTTCACCAGCTTCCCTGCCCGTCTTTGGATGCACTCCAGCACCTCAGTGTCTCTCTGCTAGTGAGGGCCCCAAAAATGAACACAGCTGTTAAAAGAAGGTTTTCTGATTCTATGCTGAAAAACTGCTAAAAATCTTAGAATATGAAACAGTCTAGACCCAGAAATAAACCTTCACCCACAGTAATGCCTAGGCATCTGACAAAAGGATGGCTAGATTTCACAGCCCAAAATTAAAGTGAGAAGCCTGGAGCGGGTGCAGCAGTGAAAAAGGAGGGTTTAAAGGGTACTAGAGAATGGCAACCTTGATTCGGGCTGGATGCCACTTCCATGGGGACCCTGCCTATAGCTGGGTTTCACCTGACCAGGGACAAAGAGCAATTTCTCCATTTGCACAAAAGGAGGTGCTCCAGATATCTCAGTCCTCGTGAGAGGATGGGCACACACCAGCCCAAGCCAGTAAACGTCAGTGCGCTCAAGTCTCTTCTCCCTCACGACTTCTGCATAGCCTTTTTGCTTTTCTGTCACAGTTTTCCTCTACTAAAAAGCCGTTGCAGTTCCCAACAGTTTCCGCACAGAGCATAAACCTCAGGTTATGACTGGGGCAATTACTGTGGGCAGAAGTAGTGTCACAGAGTCAGCAGCCAGGAGAATATCTCCTAGTGCTTTCGCAGACCTTGGACACTTATACTGGTGGACCCTCACAGGTGACACGGCGCTCCCTGGAACCTTATGCAGCAGCTGCCCTTGCAGTCCAGGCTCTTTAGTCTATGCAGAAAGGTCATGGGGTAGATTTTAGATTTTTATTTATGGTATATTTTATTTCTTTTTGCACACTGTCACTTATTTCCCAGGCTGCAGAGTTACACTCCCAGGAGAGGCAGTAACATCATTTGATACCTGTTACTCTGCACACCTCTTCTTCCATGATCCGAGGATTAGCGCATTCTGAGTGGGATGATCTGATTCCTCCCTCCCATTTGCACAGCAGCCGTACAGAGTGCATGATTATACCCTGACACTGGTGTCAGCTTCCATGTCTGTGGGCTCCCTGCAGGAATCAGCATCAGCTCCAGAAATCACAAAACAAAATTATTTTTGTCTTTCCTCATCTCTAGGAGAGTATATTCACCTTGGGTATTTGAGTATGCTTCAGGTATGCCACAGGAGTGCACAAATAACCCCTATGGAATAGGAAATTACTTTGAAAAGCAAGAAAGTGCTGTAGCCCACAACCCAGGCCTAGTGTTTTTTGTCTTGCAGCCAAGATCCCCAAAAATCTGATGTGTCCAGACACATCTGAGGCTCTAGAAACTCATGCCTTCCTACCACTGCACCTAGAGGAGGTGCTGGCCTCCACAGAGCAGGCTGGGTATCTCTGTGAGTAGAATTAAATCATCCTGAACAAGCTCAGACGATACAGGTCAGAAAAATCTGCTGCAGACTGGAATATTGTCTGGAGGCACCACAGGATACATGTCCCAACAAACCTGAGTATCTGTTGCACAAATTTCTATTGCATATAGCCCTGGTGCTGCAGGGCAGACAATATATGGGACCTCAAAACAGGAACTTCCAAGTTCCTTAAAATGAGCAATAGTAATTAATATATATATTTTTACTCTTTTTAATATTATAAATTTACTTTCTATAGTAAAGTTGGCAAAATTTCTGAAAGCTCATAGCAAAGAAAGCCACTGAAATACCTAGGCACAAGGAACTCGTATTCTCTGGGGTGCAGTTGTCCTCTCTCGCTGTTTGCTTAGCTGGTTTGCGGATTAGCACAGAGACAGAGCTCGATGCCGGTCCCTTTCTGAATCCAATTTCCGCTTTGTTTTGAAGTTCAGTGAGAAAGTGCCAGCTCAGAGCCTTCCCAGGTTGTCTCTAGCTTTTACCTGAAGAAGGAAGGCTCCCTTGTGCCCTCACCAGTACACACGTGTGAAGTTTAGAGTATTAGTTTATATATTTTTAGAAAGGATGTAAACTATTTCGAATAGAAATGGTTCCCAAGAGTTCGTATATAACCCGCAAGGATTCATATTCATCCCTAACCCACTAATCCCGCAGTTTTGATGGCTTAAAAGCCTACTACTTTAGAATTCTTTGTGTCTGTATCCCCAGCTGGTCCTTAATTGTTTCTGTCCTATATTTATGCGTACTCCAGATCATGTGTTGGTATACAATGTCTTTATCACAAATTGATTTAAATCTGTCCAGCTCCAACTCTTAGAATCCATCAGCATAAAGCAAAGCATTTATTTCCTGTCCATCACACGATAGTGCTGAAGCAGTCATGACTTCCAAGCTTCAAAACACATCAGCACATAAATTAGTAAGTGCAATTTATGAGAACAGACTCATAACAAGTACATTTCTAGCAGCATTGTATTAAACACGAATGTTTAAGTCAGGGCAGCTTGTCCCTCCAGATTGTCAGTCATTTTCAATCACAGTAGGAAGAAGTGAAGGCAATTTAAGTAAATATAGGAGTTTCTTTGTTTGAGCCTTTTGTTTTAACAAATGTTGCCAAGGTAGAAATTATGCCAACTGAAAATTGGTTAGGGTTTGCCAGTTTGCCTCGGCTGACCCCAAATCATAAGCTTCTAAGAGCACTGAAATAAAGAGAGAGACTGTTGTTAACATTGCTGAGCTATGCAGAGGGTCCTAAAGAGACCTCTGTTATCTTTTATAAACACGAGGAAGATATAATCCAAGTGCCACAAGAGAGGCAGGTTATCTTCATTATGGGGATGAAGGAGTGAACATGTAACAGCCTGTAGGATTAATACTGCTCAAAATAAAAGTTACGGCGTACTTTTTGGTATAAGCACCCTGTTAGAACACGTTTTGCCTCAAGTTTAAAGCCCATTAATCTTGTGAAGAGCTGGAAATCTACAATCCATGTCATCTATCTGGCATGAAGCACGAACTGCTCAGCAAAGCTGCTGAAATTCTGATCTAGAATAAGCTTGTGAATGAGACATGGACAGCCTTAGCAGCTTGTTGCTTCTGGTAGCTGCCATCACTGACTGCTCTCCCCTTTTTTTGTCACTAGTCGTTGGTTTGGCAGCATGCAGTGTATTTTTTCTCTACTCACCTGCAAAGTTAGAGGTGCCATATGAAATAATACAGCAAAGGTTAAAGACAACGTGTTTGCCCTTTAAGAGAGATAAGCTACCAAATAATAAGGGCATTTTATCAACGTGCAGGCTTGGAGGCAGCTCAAAGCTGCTCTATAGAGGTTTCTCTGATCTTATCCCTGGCTGTGCACCCCGGTTTCCCAGCACCTGGGAGTTGCAGCCTGAAGCTGCGTGTGGGCAGCTCTGCAGCCTTTGCAAGGCCTCCTTGCACCCTTGGGACCCCGCTCCTGAACGTCTTGGACATCGTGTCCCCAATAGGGAATTGGAACACCTTTCTTATGAAGAAAGGCTGAAGGATTTGGGTCTCTTCACTCCGGAAAAAAAGATGGCTGAGGGGGGACCTTATCAATGCTTATAAATACTTAAAGGGTGGGTGTCAGGAGGACGGGGCCAGGCTCTTTTCAGTGGTGCCCGGGGACAGGACAAGAGGTAATGGGCACAAACTTGAGCATAGGAAGTTCCACCTAAACATGAGGAGGAACTTCTTTCCTGTGAGGGTGGCAGAGCACTGGAACAGGTTGCCCAGAGGGGTGGTGGAGTCTCCGTCTCTGGAGACATTCAAAACCCGCCTGGACGCATTCCTGTGGAACCTGCTCTGGGTGACCCTGCTCTGGCAGGGGGGTTTGGACTAGATGATCTCCAGAGGTCCCTTCCAACCCCACGATTCTGTGATTCTGTAATACCTCACATGCAAGAAAAACAAAGCGGATCAGAGAGCACCTGATGCACGGAGACACACAAATGTCCTGCGAATCTCTACCAGCCTCAAAGCGAGTCCAGGTCCCCAGCCTGGCCCTGGCTCATGATCCCTGCTGGGGACCTGCTGTCCATCCCACCTGCCAGACTCATTTCCACCCTTCCCTACCTGCCCTTAAGGCATCAGTGGTTTCTGTTCTGCCTGAAGACATCCCCAGCCCCCCCACCCACAGCCCCAAGACGGGATGGCAAAGGTTGGCAGTCTGACCAGGCTCTCACCTAAAATTCAGAACAGCCAATAATCATTGGACCCGAGTCCAAACAAGGATACTGGTGACTTGCCAGGAAGGGCTAAAAAGGACCGGACCAAATACCAGCCTGCGCAGGACTGACTATTTAATACCCTCCTAACCAGGAACGCTTCTCCCAAAGACCCCTGTGCTGTGCAAAGCAAGGCTGACCACACAGCAGCCCTCGCCTTCCAACTGCTCAACTCACCCCATTTCCACCCCAAGCACTGCTCCGCTCTGAGTTTCCTACAAAGCTACACTTTGAGAATGACACTGAGAACAGGATGCTCAGAAAAGTTCCATTTTTATTATATTATTATTATTGCACACAAAACCTAACAACTATTTGTATGGTAGATGGCTTACTATGCCTAGAAAACGCTGCAACATGCCAGTTTTCCCATATTCTGTTGTTAGTAAGTTCATTCTTGTCAGCACTCGTTTGCATGTTGCTGTGGGCCGTGAGCGGCACGCGTTGCTCTGCGCTGTGCTCTGCAGAATGAAACACCTTGGAGCGCGACCTCCCAGATGCTCTCAGAAAAGCAAACAAAACAATTCAGGTCAAGACAAATCAGAGAAGGGAATCGATGGAAAAGGAGATGGAAAGCAGTCATTGATCCTAAAGCTCATACAATAACATTTGTAATAGCTTGACCCAGGTAACCAGGCAGACTGTTTTAACAACTTTTTTTCCTCTTTAAAGATATTTAAATTTCACACGTATATTCACAAAGCACCCTATACAATTATTTTATTTCTTACTGTTGATAAAGTCTCTGAATTTTAAGAATATAGCGGGTTTGGGTTTTGTGGTATTTCCCCCCATTTTGTTATTTCAATACCAAGCGCCTTTGTTTTCACGTGTAGTTCAGTCCTTTCTATCAATTGCAGGTGAAAGCACAGCTGGAATTAGAAAAGGCCAAACCAGCAGATTATCAAAAGGTAAATAAATGTTCTCTACCAGAATAACATTTTACCTAGCACATCTAGCATTCAGCAAATCCATTTATGCGTGCTGTTTGCAGGGGCTTACCTTCCTGTCAGAACAAATCAATAGCTCCCATCCCAAAAACTCAAGTGAGAAGTAAAAAAAAAAATAAATGGTTGAGCCAACTTTTCAAAAATCCCATACCATACAGCAACAGGTGACGACTGTTGGTTTTACTCTGCTGTTCACAAATAAAATATGATTGTGTACAACAAAATGAATTTTCATGCAGTAGAATTCAACTTATACTATAAAACTTGCAGAGTCAAAATCCTCTCTCATTTCTTTTTCTTCTGTCTGTATTTGTGTATACAGATACATGGATTTTACCAGGAAAACATCTTGAAACTAGAATATTTGGATGGAAAAAGATATTCAAATCATAAATTAAGCAGGAATCTTTTTGATCACTTACTTAAGAGGTAATAATTTACATTTTCAAATGCAATGATTTATTGAAGTAGCATGTGTTGAGACACTGCCAAGGAGCTGACTGCTTGCTCGAGTTCATATTTCAGCTTGTGAACACTCATGAATGAACCTTAGAATTTTTTCATTGCTACTTAGTACTGTCAATCTTTTAATTCTTCACAAAGTTCTCATTACTGGAAACACTTTTTGATTAATATCCCCAAGGCTTACAGTAAGTGAAAATCAGTATTTAGAAAAGCTAGTGAATGCAATCATCCCATTAAGGCATGATGGAAAAGCAGTGTTTTTCCTGTTTGTCCTTTGCTATCAGTTTGCTTATTGTAATAGCTCTTTTATCTCTGTCTGTATTTTATACTCACTATACTCTGTAGTGCTTTTGTACTCAATGGCGTCGGATAAATCAATACTTTTGATGTTTGTTCTTGCCTTGATATGTATTTGTAAATCCTATTACCATACAGATTGGAGATGAAAATACACACCAGAATTAGTCAAATTAATATTTTATTTGTTATATTTGCTTCTCATAGTGACTGACTTTTGCTTCTCATAAAGACCATATTTGGTCTTTAACCTTTATGATTGGTTAAATCGGTTAACTTGAAAGCATCCAGGACTCACTCCGAAAGCTCTTTTTACTGCAAATTAAAATATATTATACATATATTTACCCAGTATCTGGCCAGCTCTATTACAGGGAAGATGCTAATATGACACACTGAAGCACGCACTTCCCCATGTGCACCAGAAAAGTGACTCATTTTCAATGAAAATTCATCGTATCTACAGAAAGGCAGAATAATCAAGGTCTCTGCACAGCCTTCTGTAGAGACGCCTGGGGAGGCAGCGAGGCCCTCTTTTCCTTTCCAGAAGTCTCAGCTGGATCCTGCACAGAGGAACCACAGGAAACTGCAGGCTGGATCCATCCAAATTCTTCTTCTAAATCCTCTCATATGAAACTAGTGGAGAATAAAGAGAATACACTGAAGATTAAAAACATCAAACACCACTCTGTTACGGCAAGGGAAGGTTGCTGATAGGAAATTATCATTATGGAATGAAATTTAGGTCCAAGAAGATAAAAAAAAATTGTAAAACTGGAACTGCTCAAGGTCTTCTTCTCTCCTATAGATATTTTGCATGCGTATACGTTTAGTCACAACAGGTTGAGATTCTGTGTGTAAAAATGAATTCACAGATGACAGTGCCATGACTTACCCTAGAGAATTCTACAAGTTGAAAGCTCTAGCTTTGTAATTTATGTTTAATAATTTATCACATTAATAATATTTTAGATTTGGATTACTGAACATAAGCATGGAGATTATTTAAATTAATATTTAATTTTTATTCACCTTGCAAGAAGACAGAACATGTTTTTAATTGCCAACAATAAAAGGTATAAAAATTATCAGTAAAGAAAGTAATTAAGAAAGTGTTGTTACAAAGAATTCATGGGTTTTTTTTTTATTTCCCCTACCAGAATGATTACTGTAATATGCAAAATTAATGTGAGAGTTGACTTTTTTAAAATGATAAAACAACCTTGTCATAGCAGCTTCAGCATTAAAAGCTGATGTCTCCAAAATATAATCAAGATATTTAACTAAATCAGCTTTAAAGACGTAATGATTTTCATTTGCACAGTTTCCTGCTAATTTATCAGCATTAGCACAAAACAACCTAGGTTGTTTTTCATACAGATAGTTATCATCTACTTTCCCATTTTCTTAAAATATCTCTCGTTTTACATGCTGTGGTTCTGCCGAAAATCTTGAGTTTCTTGAAGACCAGTCGAGCCCAGCTTCTAGCTATTTGCAATGCGGTAAATGTCATCTTGAATCTGATGCTTGGGTTAAAACACTGAAAAGTCTCTGAAATTCTTTTGTACATATCGTACTTTTGGGTTTTTGCCATGTATTTGTTCTCCTGTTATTGGAGAAGCTACTGGTTTGTGGGTATTTTCTTTAAGATTTTTTTTTTATTTATTCTTGTCCTTAGGATGCAATCAAATCAACCTTTGCAGAACAGTATCTTATTTTTAATACAGTTTCTCTGAAGGTATTATTTGACTGAATTTCAACTCACTGACCTACCTTTTTTTTTTAGAATTTAGAGACACTTTAATTTCCACCTTTTGCCTCAGGCTCATACATTTTTAGCTTTACTTGGTTTTAGTTTCTATAATTCTTAGAAATTGAGGAACATTTTTCTTCCCATTCGTCTAAACACTGAAACAACATTCCAAAAGAAACTACAGAGCAAATCTCATCCTTAAAAGTTTTGCACCAGTGTTTACAACTAATTACTGCTAAACTAAATAGCTTGTGATGCAGCATGCCAGAAATCATATGCATATCTTTTGTGGGTATCCAATATGAGCCACATATGTGCGATTTTTATTCAAGTTCCCTTCTGTCTAGCCAAATTATCAGATCATTATGGCTCGCTTGCCTGTTTGGGCTCCCTTCCAACGCATTCCGCATTTGTATCCATTTTTCCCCTACTGGTCACTTACTGTGCTGGAGGCTATTTTTAGTATTCCTAACTCCTCCTCTCGTTTAACAGTTTTCAAGTATGCAAAAGTCTGCTGCAAAGAGCAAGGGAATAATCTTTTCCCCATATCCACAGTGGACAGGATAGAAAATAATGAGCTTAAATTACAGCAATGAAGATTTAAATTAGATAACGTGGAAAAAACAAAGCCCGAGAACAAAAAAAGAATAAAAATACTTTCCAACTAAAAGGAAGGTTAAGCATTAGGGTAGATTGCTTGGGGAGGGTATGGGATCTCTGTCACAGAAGGTTTTAAAAACCAGGTTAGACAAACATCTGTCAGGAATAGTTTAGGTATAACTGATTCTGCCTTGGGGCAGAGGGAATGGATGAGGTGACCTCTCAAGGTCCCTTCCAGCCTTATTTTCTATTTATTTCTAATTTTTTTCTTTAGCCTGGATTTGGAAGGTTCTTCAACGTACTTTCCATTTGCAATGGATGGTCAGATTTCTGTTTATAAAATACAGATGGAGTGTTGCTGTGAAGAAAGGCTCATTCAAATAGAAACTACAGTTATGAAAATGCTGATTAAAAATATCATTTAAATGCAAAACAGGGAAAGAATTTTTAGGAAAGTTAATAAAAACTAACAGGAAAAAACACAGAAGGCAGCACTTGAAACCATTAATTACATAAGGGGCTTCAAACATTCATCAGACTGTACCACTTGTCCTTGTTGTAAGTGGTATTGACCCTTTAGAAATGAAGTTGATCCAATACTTTCTACTATAACTCCTCTTAGGGATTAGGAGATTTCAAGTATTTTCTCTAGTGATATTCAGTCCTTGATAGCTTAGAGCCAAAGTGAATTAATTCTTCCCATACAAAGAAACTATCAAATTCCAAGGAACACAGTTAAGTATATATAGTACATGTGTAACAATCACAGAGTCAAAAACACACTTTGTGTGCTTAGTTGGGAATCAGCTGGAGTCGTGTAACCCTTTAATTCCTGGAGCATCCTGTTAAAAGGCTTTCTTTTTGTTCCTGAAGTACTGCTGTTGGAAACATCAAGCAAAGCCTCTACAGGGGGTGACGGAAACCTGTTACACCCTCTGGTTCCTGGTGCAGTCTGTGGTGAACGCTGGCCAAAGGGAGACTAAAAGTCTTGCAACAGGGTTGTGCAAAATAGTTCTTGCTGCAAAATGTTTGTTGGGGGCTTCCTACCTGTCTAAGGAAAGCTGATCTTCTGCCTCAGAAGCCCAGAAGGCATTCCCCATGGCCTGGAACAACAAAATCCGGTTGCAGTTGGATCTGCTAACTTTATTCCATTTTCTTCTAATATAATGTAAGCATAACTCATTCAATTCAGAGTGATTTTAAAGATATTTTAAATATAAAGTAGATAGTGTGGAAAGCAGTTTAGATGCTTTATCAATATTTATCATTGTAACATGCCATACTTTGTATTTCAGGTTAAAAATTCACAAAGCTCAACATATTTTTTATCTCAATCAGGTAGTGAGTTGTCAGATTGACTTGTTATTTATTCATAAGGGCTTGTAATTGAGCCACATCTTCACACAGGTGATTGGTGAGCCAGGAAGTGACACTGCAATACCGCAGCGGACAAATGTGCTGGTATCACATGAAGTTTGCTGCAATATGCTGCAGTTTTATTAGCAGGCACAGAGCTCTTATGTACATAGATATGTTTCTGCTGACAACACAGTGATTCTGCCTCTTAATTTAGTACAGTTTCAATGATGAGAAGAACATACGGTTTCCCTGAATGCTTTGGCTCAGCCCAGATGTTAGGCTTTTGTTTGCATGTCTAGTTAAGACAGACAATGCAGTGTTGTGTAACTCCAAGTTTCTTTGGTCTGAGAGCCCGGAGCGGCTCTTGCCAGACACTGAAACCTGAACGTTATTGGTCAGTACCAAAAAACTTCGAAATGACTCTATGGAATGGTTCTGGTTTGTTTTGGTTTACAATTTGGGATCTGCTTTCTATTTCTTTTCCTGTACCTTCCTTGAAACGCAATGAAAAGTTGCGCTCCAGGAGTTTAAGATACTGGGAAACGCCATTGATTTGTGTTTCACAGAGGTAACGGGTAAGCCTAGTAAATCTTGCAGTAAATATAGTACAAACAAAATATGACATTAAAAATATTTTTATCAGGTTTTGAAAGATCTTACAAATCTGCTATAATGCTGACCGAGTACCCCCCTTCCAGTTTCACTTAATTTTCTGTACTTAAATATAGCCACACTCTCATGCATTCCAGGATGGCCTGAGTGCCAGGATTCCAGATATTTATTGTCAATTTTTATTTATTGTTGATTCCAGATATGCATATTATAATGCCTTCTGTTCCTCTGTATGCAAATGTTGGGCCCTGTGGTTCATGAACTGTTCTTGGCTGTTAGTGAGAAGGGCAATCCAGGCCACCGACAAACTGGATATGCAAAAAAATCCCAAACTAATAGCTCTCAGACACAATTGAGTAGGTTGTAAGAGTTATTTCAGTTTCTTGGACTATAGAACAGCAGACTACTGCATCCTTTCCCAGGTTACTCAATATACAAATAGTTGGTCGGATCATACCTGATTTCTGACTATTCTTCTACCACCAAAAGAGAACATCATCTGCACATTTGTGGTGAGGGACCCAACAGAACGAGCCAGCCGTGTAACGAGAGCTCAAGCCCACCATTTCAGTTGACCCACACAGTCCGCCTCACAGAAACAACATTAACAGGTTTAGACAGATAAATCTCACTTAGTTTCTCAATCTGTTTATGCAAAGGTCATTCAGCCATGTTGGCCAAGAATTAAACACAATATTTTTCAAAACTGTGCAGCCAAACTTTAAAATAGCATTTTCCCTAGCATCCAACCACCCCTCTGCAACTTAAGTACTTATGAAAGATATATATGTGCCTGCACAATTAGTCAACTTTGAAAAATAGTTACACTGTTTAATATGACTGTGAAGTAAGATTTTTTTTTTTCAGAGAAAACAGACGTAAGTTTTTCTGAAGAGCTGTTAAAATGTACATTTGTGATAGTTTTCTCCTCTTCTTGATTTTTGCTCTGAAGGTCAAGTCTCCATGTTTATACTGTTCGGTTAACATCACATGTAGTATCATATATATATACACATGTATTTCTTCCCCTATGAATAGGATACAGATCTACTAACAGATCTGCTAGAGCTATTCTGTTTACCTACAATGGCTATAAGTAAAGAGCTAGATCAGAAAGTCATAACTAGAGACATTATTACTGCAGCTATTGAGAAATTGCTGTGGTGCTCTTTGCTAAATTTCCACTAACAGTGTGAAGCTGGCAAATGCAGCACACAAGAGATGTAAATGCTTTGCTTAAATACATCTTTTAGTCTAGATTTATTGTCCACTGTATCTGCTCCTCTTTTGAAATTTTAAAGACTAAAGGGGAATGTTAGGCCCTTGGTGTAGAAAATCGTGCTGAAGCAGAAAGTAACTCAATGCTGCAAGTGTTATCTGGCAAACGTGGCCCACAGGCTCAGTGATTATAACCCTTATTCCAGTACATGCGTTGCAGTGCACTTCTCTGCCGTACGTTTGTGGAGACAAAAAAAAAAAAAAGAAAAGATCAATAGCTTAAAACAATCTACTGAAATTTTACCCTAAAGCCCAACAAACAACACATAACCGAAGACTCCCAAACCTGTTAAAAATATTTAATGCTATATTGTTATTCTGTCCCTGGTATTAAAAAAAATAAATATACTAATGTTTAGAGGGGGGTAAAAACAGTTTTATCTCCTATATACTGGACAGTAGTCTGATCTGTTCCTTCCTTCTCACATCCTGAGAACTAATACATTCTTTAGGAAATTGCATGGCCCTTTTGTAAGTATGTTTTATTAAACAAAAATTAAAAAACAATCAAACAAAAAAGCTATGTGCCCACACAGTTTTGTAAGTCACATGGAAAATAAAAGATTCCCTTTTGTATGCAATAGCAAAAGGTTGTTTATGTATTATTTAAGTATTTCTTACTTTCTATTCAAAACATTGCAGTAAGTCAGCATTTTATAACAGTTACCCTGTTTGCCACATAAAACGAAGGGATAGAGACATTTCCTCTTTCTTTTACCTCTGTATATGCCTCATCAAATGAAACCGTAAGATCTCTGGGAAAGGCTTTTTTAACCCATATACATTTACCTAATGTTTCTACAGATACCTATGGGATTTATACAATATCATAACGCAAATAGCAAGTCACAGAAAGTTCTGAGATTTCCCATAGTTTTCCAGTAGCCCAGAAGTGCTTGTTTGCAGATCATTAATGAAATTAAAGGTGAAGTTATGAGATATTGTGCCCAAAAATGCTTACGTCCACCAAATTTGATTTGAAGTTCTGTGGTGTTTAATTCTATACTTCCGAGGAAAATCATTGGAAACGCTACACAAATTTGATATATGATTCAAGTAGTTCTTACATGTTATCTGCTAACAAGACACCCAGGAAAAGCACAGTTTGACTGGAGTAAACTGGCTGAAGCTCGTGTGTGTGTGTGTTCCCAGAACAGTTGAGGATTTCAGGGTCATACGAAAACAGAGGGTGAGTAGCTCCCAAGCTTTCAATTTCTTTCTGAAATTAACTCTAGTACCGAATTTTGAAGAGGTCATGGACAGCATCTCAATATTTAGTTATCAGAATGCATATCAGAAATAGTCATTACAGCTAAACTCCATAAGGTATATTTGATCATTTTCTGTTACCAAGATTTCCATTTGTGCTATAGTTTAACTGCAGCCAACTTACTGTTGTATTACATTGACAGTGATAACAGTATCTAAATGTCCCATTAGTGATTTCAGGTGAGGAAAACATATTTAGAGAAGAATTAGTTTAGCTCCAAAGACTCAGATTAGGCAGATAAAAATATTGCAGAAGTGAAGGAAGTAAAAAGAACGACAGATTTTTCTAACAAACCATATTTGAAGAACACACTCCGTCCCTGTTAATAAAAATATATTTCTGCATCCTTAACATGAGGGAGTATGCCAAATCTGTTCTGCCTAAGAAGATATTGTATTTAGTGACCATGCGAAAGAGAAAGGATAATCACGCACAAGTAAAAGCACTGATAGGTAGAAATTTTTTAAAAGCCAACATTTCTAGTCCATTAGCACATCGTTAGTTCAATTAGGGTCAAGGTTTACACTGAAAGGATTATTTAATTACTTTGTCAGAGTTTGATACATCCGTTATAATCCACTCTTAATTGATATTTACGCACTTTTCTATGCTACTGAACAAGTTTTTAAGGAGGACTTGAATTAACATATGACGGTGGTTTGGCAAATAGGTATTGTGAAGGTGTTAATATCCGTCTCAGTAGTGAATATTAGCAAGAGTAACCATTTTAAGAGTGTTGTATCCTAAAAGGAGTAAATCACTTGAAAGGTCAGAGAATAGCATCACCACTAACTGCAGTACAGATTCTTCTCCAGTACAACTGGAGAATGACTTACTTCTGGAAAATGAAATAATGATATTAGAATCAGAATAATTTTAAGATTAAATTAAAAATTAATTTAAAGTATTTTTAAATTAATAAAAATTTTTTTTATTATTTTACTGCAAGAAAACAAGGTTATTATCCTCTTTGGAAGGTAACAGAAAATCCGATTGAGTTTTACTTGGCTAGATCCTATAATACTTCGATATCTGTTTAAGGCATCTGAGTAAAAGCTAAGCAAGAAAGGAAATGCATAGGGCTTCAAAATCTTGAGCCCACTTCTTTCAACTTATCACCTGTGTATAATGAATTCCAATTAACCTGTTTCTGAGTCACCTCAGAAAGCATAAGGAGCTGAATTATTTTTATATCACCTACACAATTCATGTTTCCAGTTGAGCTGAAAGATGGACAGACAGATATAGTGCAATGGAGAAATGCCAGGATCAGAAGTCACAAATCATTTTGAAAGCCTAAGGATTTTAGAAAGATGTTTCTTTCTTAGAAGCCCTCCTAAATCTGAAATGTTTATGAACATTTAAGTAAATAGAAAATACTGACAGCATTTTTTTTTTCTCCCCAGAAAGAAGCTGAAAGCATTGCTAAGGATTTTCTAATTCCTGCTGATTTTGTTTTCCTAAAAATGTGTATAGATTTCTTCTACCTCAGAGATTCATAAATGTTATTAAAAATGAATGGCAGGCCTGATTTAAATTGAAATGTCAGATGGTTGGTTTCCTACTAGTTAAAAAGTAATGACACCTGCATAAGAAGCAAGCTAAATAAAAGGAAAAGTTTAGGGGTTAAATATGATATGAATAACAAATATAAGAACTGAAACAATATTATGCATATAAAACATGTATTTACACACACATATGGATTTAATAATGCAACCCTATGAAGGGCCAGGTTCGCTAATTCTGCAGCCCGTTTTGTTCATTAATCATACGGTACCTCTTGCTTCATTGCTCCTGTTCCAGCATCGCACCTCAGAGGGGAAGTATGTTAATTATACCAGCTCTGCTGAGGCTGCTGCAGTCACTTAGCACACTGGGGGGTAACAAGCACAAGCCAGCACTCCCTTACGGCATTGGTTTGCTTCCCCACTGCTCCTGATAAGGGCAGGAATCAGGACTTCACAACATCAGATCTCTTTGGCAGGAAGGGTCACTGTGCAGAGCCCCCCGAGGGCAGAACAGACTTTCTCTGTATCTAGCTACCTTCACACTTTGAATATTCCTGCCAAGAGGAACTGAGTTACTTGTGTCCCTCTGTAACTGGCTTTTGCATTTTAATAAACTGATAGGATCATCTGTACTAATACGTTCTAAGGCCAAACTTAGAGCTGCTGAATCCCTAAACTTTTGGGACCAATTTTATTACTTTTAAAATTAGATTAGAAATGTCACTGCTGTAGAGCCGTCTTTTAAAAGCAAAAACACTTCAGCCTACTGTGATTTAAAAACAAGATCCTCAATGTATCCTCCCCCCACCCCAGCCTTTATTAGCCCAAAGGACCCCATACACGCCCTTCCTCAAGGGCAGCTCTCATACAAAGACTCTAGGAAAGGGGAAATCTGAACGCAGACCATTTGTAGGAAAAACTACTTCAGTACGTAAAAGGGTACAGCTCGGAGTACAAGAGTGCGAGATACTGCAGAAAATCATACCATTAGTGCTCACCAGGCTTCCAAGTATTTACAGGTTTAAGAAGTAGGTGTGAGACATTACATGCTCTGTGACCTGATTTTTTCTTTGTGCAAGGGAAATAATGCTGCATACTCCAAAGACCTTGAATGCACGGTGAAAAAATAACCTCTTCTCATTATTTCTATTATTCCATGGATAGACAGTTAATAACTTGATCCGCCCCAAGCTGGTATTCTCAGGTAATTTACACATATCTCACAGGTAATATATAATTTACGCACCTTTTAAAAATATTTACAAACTGAAAATGAACTTTTCATTAGAAATATTTTTTATGCAACTATAAAGAATATATCCTACCACTTGGTGAAGCATACAGCAAGAATAGCCTTAAATAATATGTGTACTGTACACAGAAAAAAAAAAGTCTAACGCATCCTAAATAATACCTTTACAAACTTGACCGTCTATTTCATTTTTTATCTAGAAGAAAACAGGATTAAAATCTTGAACTATAGGTGACAGTTGCTGAATACTGAGTATTAATACAAACTACGCAATATTCTACTGCAACTTAAGCTAAAATTGTTGGTTAGATATCATGTACTACTAGCTTAGGAAAATAATATATTAATGAGAAGTTTCAATAGAGAAAGACATTAAAACATTCCTTTCTATTTAAAAAGCAACACTGAGGCTGAAAGAACAATACCCTCAATAACCCCATAACCCCTTTTAAACCAAAAGAACTGTGCCTCGCTGAGCCCAGTTTTATAAAGTACCCTGTTGAGACTAATTGAGGGTGGAGTAATAAAAGGGCTCCGATCATCTGTGAGTTGCATGTATTGAAGGTACAAAAAAAAAAGAAAAAAAAAATTTCTCATTCAAGGTACTTAGGGGAAGTATTGGGATTTGGTCAGCTGGTCTCTTTTTTATCCTTTTCTCTTAGGAGATATTTGATTTCTTTGCTTTGTACAATTTATGAAAATATTTACAACTGTATGACAATTTTAGGAAATTCTAAGGTTTATTCTTCTGTAGCATAGTCTATTGGCTGCTTGCTGAAAATGATGACTTGTCTTGCAGTTGTAGCTAGGGAATATATAAATTACTGTTTGCTATAAACAGGTCTTCATATTCTCTCTCTTCTTCTCTATCATGCGTTATAAATGACTAATTCTTTCATTTTCCTCACGAGGCTTGTAAGGTGAAAGTTCTCCTCTCTAGATGATCATATTAGACTTTGAAGCTTCCTTGTGAGGAAAAGAACTACTTTAAAAAGGCTCAGGTCTTTAGGTCTTTCCTCTGATCTTTTCTAGGTATAAATAAACACTTTTTTATTCTTAAAGTCTGATTTTACGTTTTTGGTTGTAGGATCTGTAGCTTAGAACCAGATTGAACAAAATTGTCTATGAAAAAATGAGATCCTGTAGGATCTGTTAAAAGTTCCTTCAAAGAGTTATGGGCGTCTTTTCGTGTCCCCTTTTCTTAAAAACTTCACTGTTATGAAAACTAAGATTTTATGAGTACCTGTTTGGCTGTTCCTCCAGAAAAAAAGCTTAGCTGAAAATAAGCCTGTCTTTCTGAAGCCCCATGTTTCACAGAATCACAGAATGGTAGGGTGGAAGGGACCTCTGGAGAACTTCTAGTCCAACCCCCTGCCAGAGCAGGGTCACAGTGGGTTTCTCATTATTGTACTGTGTTCTCCTTTTTTCATAGAGTTGGACAACCAACTGATATCTAGCATGAGATACCTTTGTGATAATTATAATGGTAAATAATGCTGTAGATCTTCCTCCCCTGAATACAAGTCTTGGCTGAGTTGTCAAGCTTGTGTAAACTAATGTCACACTCTAGACCACATCAGAACAGAAACTTGCCTCTGGAGGCAGGACAAAAAAATTGAAGGATAACCTGACACCAGAGGTTTAAATCTGAACTGATAGAGATGGTCTTAGTCAGTTGGACTATGAGAACAGAAGAATGGAGTTATCCCTGTATTTCACAATGCAGAGACAGAAGGGCAAAAAAGACAGAAGGGAAAAAGTTTCATATTCTAAGGCTTCCTACAGCTTAACTGTTCAATATATTGTATTGTACCAAGATATTCTGAAAAACTAAGCAAATAGAGTTGAAATTGCTTATGAATATAATGCAGGTTTGTGATATTTCAGGCCTGTTATTTACTGAGCATTTGCTGATGTGGTTTTGTTTCATAGAACTGCATATTCAGGTATATAATAGTGGCGACACTCAGAATGCATTCAGGTTACATCAGCATATCTAGTGAAAAGTCCTTTAAGGGAAGAAATATATCATTTCACAGTAAAGGATATAAATCTGCCTCTTGATACGTAAGTATTAATTTAGGATTGTGAACTTGCACTCTCTTCAAGGCCCGTGGTGGATAACAGACTCTGTGTAGTGGAACAAATTCTGCAATACCTTCAAAAGGCTTCTGTCCCTGAGGAGCATTGATAATAGGGAGATACATACCTTGCTTTTCAAGCAGGGAAGCTGGAACAGGGTCTTTAGAAAGTGGTGAACAAAAAAAAGCCCCAGCAAGCAGGAGCAAATAGGGAAATCATAACTCGCCCAGCTGTGCAGCACACTCAACTCTTAATTGTCTTGCTTTATGCTTTCCAAATGATTGGAAATTAAGTTGAGTGTATATCCTTATTCAACGGAGCACTACGTACATGGTATCAATATTCAGAGAACTTCAGTATACATATTCCTGACGTTATTGAAGGGACATGAGTATCTTTTTATCTGATCAGTTCTTACTGACTCCTGTTTACTGCGTTTGGGTGAAAGTGTTTGAAGGTGACAAAAGGAGTCAGGCAAATGCAACTGGAAGTTTTGTATCTGATGTCTGTATTGCAACACATCCCAAGGCAGTGAGAGTTTCCAATTTTCCTTTATAATAGTTAAATCTTTATACCTGGTTTAGCTAATTAACAAATATTTCTATCCCTTTGGGGTTAGTATGGATTGTTATTGTGGCATATTGCTTTCTTTTTCAACTAAATGATTTGCTTGAAATGTAACTATTTGTTTTCTTGCATTAAAATCTGAGGGGGTTTTCTTGTCCTAATAGACAGGAGTGCACTTGTTAAGGAAAGATGCCCAACTTTCTCATACAGTAGTTCAATAAAATCTGGATAATTAAGGCAGAATCTTGTGAAAAGTAGTAATTTTGGCTAATAGTGGTGCATTGGTGTGCTCCTGGTAGTGGTCTGCTCTTCCCTGTATCTATGTGGTCTTAACCCTCCCTCAAACCAGAGCTACCCTCAACAGCCTTGACCAAGAGGACCCACATTCCTCTCCTCCTATTTTTCTCTGTCAACAAAACATTCAGATTAACACTATCATCTGCAGAAATAGTAGTACTGAATAAGAGATCACATTCTTTCAAGGCTTGCTACCTATGATTCCTTTTCTTTATGGAGAGGTAAGAATAACCGAATCCATTAAAATAACATTAGACTAATATAACCACATAAAATTTATCTATGCTGTGCTATTAGAATAATTTCCTTTTGAATGCTATATTGATTCTTCTGGCCACCACAGGAAAAAAGTTGCATTGGAGGTAAAGAGTACTTGACCATACAAGTGCCTTATCTTATTCTCAGATACTGATGTAGGTGGTACTGTGTAAACCAGATAGCTATTTGGCTGATTACAATGGGTTATCACAAAATCCATAATTTATCGTGTTTGCACTATAAGTATTAGAAGCTGTACAGCCATGCAACAAGAAACTGTTGTGAAAACCATTGAATGTGAGGGAAAAGAAAGAAAAGCTGTGAGAAGGAAAACATTTTTATGCCTGTTGCACAGGTAGAAAACAGAAAAATACAGCTTTTATCACTTGAACACCTGTTCCAAGAGATTACACTCTTCCTTGGCTATCTCCCTCAGTGACCTCATTCATTTGCTGTGGAAATTGGACAGGATACTTCTTGTCTCTGAGTGTCTGTTTTCTTCTAGCATCACCACTTCTGTTAGCTAGTTGGTCTTCAGTAAGTGAATTTTGATCTCCAGGGCCCTGTGAAGAACAAAACAAACTGAAACCATGACTGACACCCTGTTGCCTAGTGGCAATTCTTGCTTTGCAAAATAACTTCCTAAAAATGGCCTCTGTTTAGATGTAGGATTTTTTTATATTGTAGTGACTTAGTATATGAGTTCTTACCTCATTACTCCAATATCATATCTTGGAGGGGTAGTTCTGAACCGTCTCATCGAGTAACCACCAAACTTAAGTGGAACTTTTTTTGATCTATTTGTCTCTTGAATTTCTTGTTTTACACAGAATTCCTCTTTTTTTTTTTTTCTGCATTATGATTTATTTTCTCCATAGATTCCTTTTTCTGTCACAGCATGTCATAGAAACTTTCTTCAGTAAACTGCCTCCAGTATGAACACCAAGTAGCAGTTGTTTCCCTTCTTGATGTTACCTCAATGATTTCCAGAGATTTCTTCAGCCATTTTTTTAATTGTTTCTGGCAGGATAGTCATCCATGTATTAAACTTACAAAATCAAAATTTTGTGCTTAAGGTACTATAGCTAAAAATGAAAGTTATATATTGTTTCATAACGCATATGTAAGTAAATTGGATTCTATTTTGATCATTTTTTAATGTGTTTTTCTTGGTCAGTATTTACAACTTTTCTTAACACTGTTCTACCGAATCCTTTTACAAGAAACTGTGTCTGTATTCAGAAAAAAGGTCTGAACAACATTGTCATCAAACTTTTCTGCCGTGGTTGTTCTCTAATAATCATTCGGAGTTTTACCACCCTTGCTGCTTAAGACTTCTAGTTAGCTTGTGATCTTTTCATTGCTATTTCCTACAGTTTATCACAGTTATTTACTTCTATTTGGAGTTCTCAGCCTCTAATTTTTTTTCAAGGAGAGAACACATCCGTTTTCACTCACGTTTGTGTTTGGAACATATATCAAGAATCCCACTTAAACACTGCTTTTCCTCTTGAGAGGAAAACTGTCTTAACCTCAACAATATTCCTGACTGCTCCTTTATGCATCATGGCAACCTTTATCTCTCCACTTTCTCAGAAGGGAACTTGGCATCAGCACTGATTTCCCCTACCTTATGATCAGGTGGCAGTATTGTCCTTTTAGCTTTTAATTATTATTTGCAATCTTGTGACTGTACGATGTCTCTATCAATTAGGAATATGATTAAACTATTATGTCAGAAGTTCTGGATGATGATGCAGCGTTGGTTTCCCAAATGTAAAAGAATGGCTCTGAGATTCCAGTCATCTCAGGCAGGTCAGATCAGAAGTCTAAAGAGAGCAAAACTATTAACACTATCAGGATTACTACCCTTGCAAAATAAGTGTGCCTTAATATAGATCTGATAAATGAGAAACACTGTTCCTTGTCCCAGTATCCCAGGAGGACATTGTCAATCTTACAGTTGTGTTAGAGAATACTTTTGTGTAGACTGTCACCGCAGACACCCTGTCAATAGTCATGTTCTTGTACGGAAACTTGATGGGAGGAATGCGCCTAATGAAATGTCTTCTTGCTAAGGTATCAATAATTACTTTTGCCCTCTCGTCCCGACCCAACCCCCGCTGCAAGAGCTAGCTCAACCGGATGGACTATTTAACTTCTACACCAGTGATACCTTTTATTCCCTTGCATTCTGAGCACGCATATGCCTGTGGTCATCCAAAAATTTGGTCCATACTGATTGATGAGATCAAAGGTATAATGAGCAGCGAGTCTAAACAGTGTTTAGATCTGACTGAAATACACAGTGAAATTGAGATTCAACGTTTTTTACGAAGCAGTCTTATAACTGTTTGTAACTACAGTTTTATATGATTATAATTCTGGTAGTTACAGACAAATTTTAAACTAGACACAAAAGAAATTTTCTTTTTTTTTTTTTAGGTGAGCATTTAATTTCAGCTTCACAAAGACCAGGTTTGGTATGTGATACCTGATTCATTCGCTGCACTTTCATGCTGTCATGGCTTGTGGAGCATCTGGTTGGTTGGTTGTTCAAGACTTTAGAATGCTAAAATTGTCATTTCAATTTTTCTGCATTTCATTTTAAATTCTTTTTAATGGTGCAGTTACATTGGCCACAGCATAAATAAGAAAACAGGATTTGCATTTAGAATGCTGTAAAACACTGTATTCCTTTGGGTATACTTATAAAGGTACCGTATACCCATTCCTATGAATCAAGATAAGAATACTGAAAGCAAAGCAATTTGATTAGGTACGAAATTCAAAATGTTACAAGAATGTGGTCTAACAGCCACTAGGAACTTAAGTCAGGCTACTTATACGGTACTGTCTAGAGTGGAAAATTAAAATGACAGGTTTAAGAGATAAAGACAATCTTGTTCTTATTCAGCTTCAGGGTTCCTGCCAGTTTCTCTCTGATGAGGTGTAATGTAATATTACATATACATCTACTATAAACAGTGAGACTTTTATAGATATGTGAAAAGGATACCATTTGATGTGAAATAAAATAAATTACAACCTTGTAAAAGTTCTATAATTTACTCTCTTATAGTCATTTCCCTCAGAGAGACATGGAGCAGAAAGTAAAGCCTGTATATTTTACCTGGTGTATAATCAAGGTAATAAACTATAGTTTTCAATTATGGAGATAAAAATTCTGCCCTTAGCTAAACTAATAAACAGTGTCATTAAAGCTTATGCAGTTTTAATTAATGAATATCTAAAGGTTTTAGAGCATTTCATTTCTGGTTAATAGGTCTCAGTGACACAGGTGTGAGTATGCAACTGTCCTCCTCCTCTTTTCCTTTAGGTTACTTTCACCCTCTTTGGATCTCAAAGTTGTTGTACGAAGTTACTCTTTTTTCTCCCCCCTTTTTTCTCATCTGACTCAATCATTACTTGATTTCCTTACAATTATGAAGAAATTCCACTTGAGGCTACAATAGATGTTTGCAGACTTCCCCTAAAACAACACAGCCTCCTCCCATCTCCTTCTGATAATGACACCAAAAAAACATTTATGGTTTAGAGATACTTGGCAAGTAACTGCATTCCTTTCCTATCAAGTTTTACGGCTTTTATACAGCCAACATAGCCCATTTAATCTCATACTCATTCTATACATACTTTTTTTACTGGTATTTTCCTGCATACCCTCTTATAATTAGGAACTAGGCCCCTGAGGGCCCAATTAGCCAACATGTGAATGTAATTATAACCCTTGAAATGTTTTTTTCCATGTGTGTCTGTGATATGACTTTGACCATGCATAATGTGAACCTACTCACAAGGAAAGTTAATCCCCTAATCATTTGTAGAGAGTGCTTTTCTCAGATTTATAGGAGGAATACAAATGGTTATAGAATAATCATACTCCAGGTAGTGTAGTAAATCTGTAGTGCTCCTGTGGCAGTATTGAAGAAATAATCCAAGTTTCAGAGTTCTTTAGTACCTCTCTATTTCCATTGAATTGTGAGTTCTGTGACCCTGCTAATGTGTCAATAATACCTGGATTTATTTTACTTCTGGGATTTAAAATATTTGAGAAATAACCTACACATTATTTCAACGCTTCTCTGAGGCAAGGGGTTACAGAAGCGCCCATTCTCAGGCTCTAGAATGTGGGGAAAGTAACCCCCAAATTTTTGAAATGCTATTCCAAATATTTCTGAAGTTTGTTTCCTTGACATTATTTTTGTCACACCCTCTGACTTACTGGTGACAAATCTCCCAAACATCTGGATATTTTTATTTTATTTCCTACCACTGGGTAAAACCTTTATTGAACAACTTTTCAGCTTTTTTAAGGACTGTTACTGAAATGAATAGTAAACATTAACTTGCATGGACAAGCAAGTCTGATGCAGAAATAGAAGTCTTCTAGGCTAATACCTAGTTATTTATTTTATGCTGGCTACATGTCTGCAAAATACAAAACCCCACAAGAAAATAAATCTCTTCAACATTGATATCTAGCGCTACATTTGTAATGTCCTTATTGGGTTTGACTCGGTTAGGAAAAAAGCTATGTGCCAGCTGAAAAGAGAAATGACAAATTTTCTTTGGAAAGATGTTTATCTCTGAATATAAATCTTGTACAAAATATGTATGGAAAACCAAATAGACCAAACTCATGAGAATATATTGAAGCTAACAATCTTACATTGACAGCTTAATTGTCAAAATGGCCTATTATCGGGTCTTTCTTGTCTGCAGGGTTTGGGGTTTTTTTACTTCATCTCTAAGGACAGTTAATCATAAACTTACAAGCAAGTCCTAGAAATATGTGGCTGTTTAAATTGACTCCTCCGAGATGTAACAAGCTGGCATTATGGAAGAGACTTGGCGTATCAAAACTACTTATGGTTGGCACCTTCCATTTTCATTAAAAATGAAGCACTAGAGCAGATGGGCTTCGAAGATATTTTTAAGATTTACGTGCCAGCCCATGGGAGGGCTCCAGTGCAAACAGTTCCTTTACAGAGAGTCAGAGCATGCTAGGTCAGGGGAGGGGACCAGGCAGCCTGTTTGTCATGCATTAGGATCCTTTCATGCATTTGGTGGTGTTAAATTTCATCCTGCCTGTACAAACAAGTCATTTTAATAGGGGAAGCCTACATCTCTCAAGTGCTTGTCCTGTAGCAAATGCAGAGTTTAAAGACATAATAAAATAAAACGCACCGAAATAAACAACACTCTACAAAGTAAGGGTTTTAGTCATGTCACATCCTGGCTGCAAACGGCACGTTTGGTCTCAGGATTAATTTCTCAGTTTGGCTCTATGCTGAAGCCACCGAACAGGATGGGAATATTGCCATCAATTTCAGTTGGTGTTAGAAAAATCAGTCCCCTCAGCGATGAGAACTTCTTTTCAAGGCAGTCTAGCAGTGCATGTCATAATATATAAACAAGGGAAGTATGTAGCCATTTAAGGATAAGTTGTGTCTAAAACTACACTGAAAAGACACACCACCTCTTTAATTTCCCTGTAACTATATAAAGATGTTGTTTCTTTCCTTGATTTAATTGAATTAATTATTTATACAAACTACAATCCTTCAGCATTTAAACAGTAATGCTATTGGGAATCCTTGGAGAGTTAAAAAATGTCAGCAACTTTGACTGTTAATTCTATGAGTTCTGCTAAGCTTTCTCATTAGACGCTTACCAGACTGCTGCAACAGGATGAATCTGCTGGCTGTCTTCAAGGTCTGACAAAAAACATCCTAGTATCACACCAGTGCGCCTCCAAACATCCTCTTTGCTCACCTCTGGTGGAATGAGTCTTCTGCTTTATCACTTAAACTTTCACATTCAACTGGTCTTTGCTTAGAGTTTCTGAGAAAATCGTTGGTCTTCACCATGTATCTGGATGTAAACCTCAAAAAAAGAAAACAAATCAGCCATTTTCTGATCACTCAGGGATATTCTTTGAGACTTCATGGTGCTAAGACCCTTCTGTGCATCTCAGCCTGCTATTTTGAACCTTGCAGTTTTTAATTTCTGACCTTCATTCCACAGCTAAACAACCTCCCTCTCTCCTGCTCTGAAAGCAAGATTAGTCCCAAAATTCTAAGTCCTGCCACAAGTCTCTTTCTCGTAGTTTTCAGAGTTGTTTATGTCCTTCCTCACCAAAACTTCCAGAGTATTTTTTTTCTGGTTTTGGAGTGTGGAAAGACACCAACTTCTTGCAGATAGGCATGAGAAAAATCAGCTCTCCCAAGGAGGACACCTTTTGTCCAAAGCTGTTCCAGTCTCTATAGACTTATACTAAGATTTAGTAACAGATCTGTGCTCGCACGTATGACCATTTCTAGGAGCCTTGTCTGTAAGGTCAAACACCTAGTTGCACATACTTACAGAAATACTGTAATGCTCTAACTCTGTGTTATTAGTTCACGAATTCTATATAAGTCCCTTAAATTATGATAAACATCAACTACACTAATGACAGGGGCTTTTTGCGCTGCAGGACAAGTCTATTAAGAAACGAAGAGCAAACAGTATCACGTAGTATCTTGCTAGTCATTAGATCTTTATAATATCTGGCTGCCTATAAATGAGATGCTCCATGTCCTGGTTCAACCAGCCATCTTTGTCGTTTCCTAAGCTGATCACAGAAAGAGCATTTATAGCTAGGAAGTTTTTTAGCTACTGGACGTAGATCAAAAATATTTGCTTATGTTTGCTGTCCCTTTTAAAATATTTTCATCTATCTTAAATTCACTTTGCTGTCAGGATGTTTTAGGGTAGCCCTGTTCATCAAATAGAGCCATACAATGTTAAGTGCTATAAACACATTGTAAAAAAAGCTGGAGTATTTACAAAAGCCTTATATTCTAAATATGTCTGGGAATCATTTACTGGAAGATGATAGCAATAGTCATGACACGGTTTGGCTCTGATAGTGACCATTTGTGCTACCAAACTCCATTACATCTGAGTCAGTGATACCAATAAAGCAAAGACCCTGCCTCAGTTGTGGGGTTTTGTTGGTTTTTTGTTTGGTTTTTTTTTTAATACATTGTCATTTCATTTAACTTGGGGGGAAGAGAAGAGAAGAGAAGAGAAGAGAAGAGAAGAGAAGAGAAGAGAAGAGAAGAGAAGAGAAGAGAAGAGAAGAGAAGAGAAGAGAAGAGAAGAGAAGAGAAGAACAAACCCAAAACGTGGGGCCCAATGTTTGTTTAAAGTATTATGACACAGAGCCAGTTTCAGGTGTTGTTTGGGATTTTCTCAGAGTGGCCTGCTATGGTATACCTCCTGCGGTATTTAGTGATCATTAGTCGTTTTGCTTCCTGTTTGTAAAATTACAGGTTTTTTCACTTGGCTGCTAAAGAGCTTGTTTGTATCTCTGTGGATTCTCCTCACATTATGCAGTTGGACCAGCAGCAATAACTGTAGCAACAATATCAAGAACCGAGGAATCAGCAGAAAAAGCAACAGCAAAAGCGAGTTATTCATCATAATCATCGGCATTAGCAGAAACATAAGATCCAGAATGAATTCCTATAGGACTCATTTGTTCTAAATAGCCAGTGTTTTGGATGGGCAGTGTGTTCTTTTTATAAGGCTTCCTCATGCACTTAGAGGAAGCAAAATGAATCTGTTTTGGGGAGGGAGGTTCCTGAGGGGGTTTTTTGGGGGGTGGTTGTTGTTGTTGTTGTTTTAAATTAGAATAGATATTTTTATCTTTTTATCCTTTTTATCTAAAAGGCCATCATTTCTCCATGCAAAAAGACTAAGTATAAACTGATACTTGTGGAATAACAATTTTGTGTAATAAAATGCTAATTTTAGGAAATGGAAAATTCATTTGTTGACATTGAACTATAAGTTACTTACATAATGAGTGGAGAAAAGTAGGATCCAGAGTGCCTTGCATCACTGCCTAGGGAAGCCGTTCTGTCTCCCTTGGCTATGAAGAGATCTTCACTCTGTGTTAGATGTTACTAATAATAGCAGAAGTAAGTGTCGCCCTTCACATTAGTGAAGTTCTAGCTATGCATGCAAGGACAAATTTTATGGATGAAACTGTTTTAACAATGTACATAGATTGTAATGCAAGAATAAGGCTCAGCATACTAAATTCTAGGGTATAGTAAGACAAAACAAAAGAAGGAAAATGTCAATAGAGCTGAAAAATCTACAACATTGACATTGGATGGGAAAAATGACATTTTAATTGAGGTTTCAGTTGCATAAAAGGTGGAATAGTAAGGAATGAAAAGTCTCTGAAGATCTACTTTGAATCATAAAACACATATATTACTACGGTTAAAGTATAGCGAACAAGCAAGTAGGCTCTTCTGTGTGAATTAAGTAAAGGATTCTCCCCTAGACTGCTGGATTACAACAGTCGTTAAAACACAGACAAAATAAACAGCAGTTACCAGGGAAGAACCTGACTGGAAAAGAGAAACCCATGCTGAGATTCATGCTGCTGCTACTGGCTCAGCCATCTCTGCACTACATTGCAAGTGCTACAAAGCAGCCCCCCATTCCAGTTTGGCTTTTTCGGCCATGGCGTTTCCTTGTTTGTATTTTAAATAGAAGACGGTTTTTATATTTGAAGCTGACTTTGACTTAGAACATGGCCAATTCTCATTCCTCCCAAAGGACCGCATTGTTTGCCTAGAGGTTTGGTTTCCAATCTGAAAATTCAAAGAAACACAAAACCTACAAATATTTGCTGCTACAAATATACTGCAGAGTCTCACAAAGTTCTCTTTGGAGCTGACCATGGACCCATCTGTGGTCAAAATAAAAAAATACTGAATTTAATTGGAGACCAAGAATCAAGTCACTGTCCTTTCTACCACAGAGAAAGAGTTTGCAGTGCATTAATTCCTGGAAGTGCATGCTTAACATTTTAATTCATTAAAGCATTAGCATTAACATTTTAATTACTGGTGAATACTTATGATCTATAAATATTTATTAAACCAGGTTCACCTGTTTTCAGTGTTCTGTGTTCTCACTGGGCCACAGCTTGACCAAAGGGACTTGGTGAACAAGTGTCTCCCAGGCATGAATACCATTCTTTGTTCAAAAAGTGCAGAATTTTAAGTGCTACATGTTGCATACCTATAGGGTCACGCCATCACACTCTTCTAGATAAGTGCATTGCAATCAAAGACAAATTACCTCAAAAAGAACATTCTGGAGGAGTAGTTTAAAATTCTTTCTAAGAAAAAGAATCATATCTGATAAAATCCTATCAGCTTCCTTAATATTAGCTGCTCTTGGAATTTAAAATGGAACAATTTATCAGCATCCTAACAGTGTGAATCACTAAGTATCTTCTGTGATCCTGTTTACACACTTTTCAAAGAATGACAGGTGAGAAAGACTTTCATCTATTCTAACATGTTAAATAAAGTTAAATATTTGGAAAAAAAACCAAACACAAGCAATTGAGTGTTCTCAAGCTCTGATATCTGAATACTAGAGAGGCTTCAGTTGCTGAAAGTGTGGAGAATAAGGAACATAACAAAAGTGCGTTCAGAAATAATGCAAGGGGTAGTGAACACTAATCAGTTGTGCTTTCTTCTCTGGTCAAATATTTTACTAGAATAAGGGGATCTTTACTGAAAAAAGTTCACAGCAAAGTTAGGACTGATATTTTTTACGTGAGTCACAATCACTCTGTAGAAGTAACATCTATTTTTTAGCTAGTTTCATGGAATTTAAAAGTAGTTTGCTGGCTGCATGAATTTACATAACATAGACAGCTGTACTGGAACAAGCAAGTAATATAAACGGATGTCAGGAGAAAATGAACCACATGTTACAGGTTATTTAACTGCCAGCTTGTACAATTAAACATGGATACTCATTTAAAACAACTATATTTCAGTTATCTAACATGGAGAAATGGGTTCTTTCACTTTGCTATACGTTGGCCTAACCCAACCTTGCCACGGTTTCACACAGTGCTGCTTTATAAATATCCTTTATTGTCATGTTTTTAAGAGCTTCTCTTTCATTTCATGTGTCTGAACACGTCATCAGCATTCACTGCCTTTAGTGTACTTAGAAAAGTATAGGTACTTTTCTCTATACATACAGGTAAAAATTGAGGTGCAAAAAATTACTAGGTTTTTAGGGTGTATTTCATATTCAAATGCTCTTTTATATTTTCTCTTAAATATGTTAAAATAATCTTAAAAAAAATTTAAAAAGGTCGCTTTGAAATTCATCCTTAGCAAATCCAAAATTAAGTAGTACTTGAGAACTATATTTCTAGTGGGATGCCAACTATGAGCATATACAAACAACGACAAGGGGTATCAATCACTTTCAGCATCATAGCAGTTTTTCTTCTGCTCACTTTCTTTTCATTTAACTGGCTCATAAAATAGTACCAAATGTTGAAATCGACACATCATTGAGATCAAATGCTCCTTTTTCACATTTGCATGCCAAAAAGTCTGAAACATGCCCCTTAAAACACAGGGATTGTATCCATTAAAAGCTCCTGTTTACCCTAAATAGTTCTTGAATTATACCACAGAGATGTAAGTGGGCTGAGTGAAATGAAATGAAATGAATTATTATGATCAATCATGTTTCATATGGTAGTGGCCAAGTAGCAGCTATTCTGGTAGATGAGGTACAGAGGCAGAGGAGCAAATGCTTTTCCTAAGCTGCTTATAATCTAAACGGATGAGATGGAAAATATGGGTGAGGGAAAAGATTTAGCACAAATGAGTGAACACGGAGATAGTAGGAAGTGGATATAATTTGCTAAATGTTTTTATATGAAAAGAATCTATCCTTTTCTAAGGGATTTATCAGGAAGGGATCAACTGAAAAGAACATGCAAGAAAACTGTAAGGGTGAGGTAGGAGTAGGGAAAACGGAGGCAGCAAGGCAGCAACCTGAAGCAAAGGGCCTGTAAGGAGACTTCTTGCAGTTATTCCTATTTGCCCGAGTCCATCCAGCTGCTTTACCCATTTGGGCTTTTGACTAAATGTGTAAGGAGAAAGTGGTAAAAGATGCAGTGAGTGAGTGGGACATCACCTGGGTTCTCGTCAAAATAGGCATTCTTTGGCATAGCATCAGCCACAGGCAGTGGGGGAAATAAAGGAGCCTTACAGAAATAATGATATGTCTCTAATTTATGCACTTTTTTTAAGGATACATGTTCATTAAGTGGTCTGCGTACACAATGTGTAAGTGTAGCTCAGATGTCTCTCCAGGGCAGTACAGGCACTTTTCATTGGGGAAGCTTAAGTGTTTGCAAAATATATGCTTCGGAAATTTTGGAGATCTCTTAGCTACAGCCCAATAATGTTTTACTTTCAGAAGCTGAAAAAGAAACATAAATAATAAATAATATAGTGATCTATCCATGAGCATTTGACTAGAAAGTAGATTAAAATCTTAAAATACTGCTGAAGATATCAGGGCAAAAAAGAGTCAAATGTAAGGGCTGAAACCAATCAGAGCTTTCAGTGTCATGCAGCAGTATTTTCTCCGGAGCTAATCTATGCATGTTGCATTTATCATCTAAACAGCTCTAGTACTACAACCGGTGATGATATTATATCGCCAAAAGAAAGGGGGAGAAAATCTTAGAGATGATCATTTATCTGCCTTCTCCCTTCTCCTTTTCTTCTTGGAATGCCATTTACATTTAGCTCACATTTAAAAAGAAAGGGGAAGCAAAAAAGGGACAAGGTTCTGAATTTGACATCAGTCTTTCTATCCCCTCTTTTTTTCTTTTTTTTTTTTTTTTTGTTTTCTGCAAGACTGTTTTAGTTTTAGAAAGAAATTCTAAATTGACATTTAAATGGTGGCAGGGCAATTCTCATTCTCTGCCTTGTGAAACGGTCTCTGAAATGTACAATTATGCTGTCATCTTTAGCACTCCACATTGGACAGAGTTTAATTATTAATGTGTTTCCCTCAGAGAATGACTCGATCATGTCACAACTCTAGACAAATACAGCTAATGCAAAATCATAAAATATTCACTTGAATACTGCTGAACTGACAGGAAATTAATTCTATGAACACTTTTGATATTACCAGAAAATTAGTTTCAAACGCATAAGACTGAAATAAATGTGTTCATAATTTGCTCAAGGGTAACGCTCATCTTGCAATCAGTTGGTGTCTTTTTATAAATGCTACAAGTATTCAACATGGCTTTATGATAAAGAGGACAGCTAATGTAATGTATTATTTGTAGACAGTATTTCCCTTGTAAACAGCAGGGAGTGAAGAATTGCTCTTTCAGAAATATTTAAACTCTAGAAATATTCTGCAATTTATCATTTTGTGGTACCAAAAATACACCTATTTTTGAGTAGTCCCAGGAGGGCACAGGAGCTCAGGAATTTTGTAATAATGACATGATAGTCTTTCACATCTAAATTATCGGGTTGAGTTTTAGCCAGACTAGAAGTGACTGAAAGTCATTACCACTCTGAAAGTTACAGCCAACATAGTGGGAAAGGATCAGGCTCTCCTTACAGGCAAATGTCTTTGTAGCAAACGTCGCTATCATAGTGTACTCTTCAGCTGGATGAATAAAAATGCAGATGAACTGTGACAATTTGCATGAACAGAAACAGCAAGTTCAGTTGTTGTTACTTGTGGCGTATCATTTGCCAGAATTTGGAGAGCCTGAAACCTAAAGAAAAGCGTTTCCAACAAAACCAGTTATGGACTAAAATTCTGACGTGTGTGCGCTACGTGCTTTCACCATTTCCTATGTGTCTGGTTTTATATGTTTATTTCTGGTCTGGCTTTTCATCTGATTGACCGTCCTGACTGATGGCATGTGCGAAATCACACGCAATGAGTTATCATGAGGAGGGGGCAAATGCTTGAGTGGACTACTTGTCACTAAACCAGGGCCGGAGATTTTATCCGTTAGGCTACTTGGCAGATAATCCTGAACAACAGGGCCTGGCTCAGGAGTCATTTTCAACCAGGAAAAGGTATTTGGAATAAATACTATTCACAATGAATAATTTAACAGCTCTTGTGGGCACCTTTGGAAAGTTTCCTCAGAGAGGCCTAGGATTAAATCACCATGGAGACTAAATTGTTTTTCAGTGCTAATCCTGCATTCCTTCTTGCAACACTAACCAAGGTTATGCAAAATGTGGAGGATGAATACAGTGGAGCCATATTAACTGGGAGAGCTGGTATGATAACTAACAACAGTGCAAGGACCATCCCACATCCAACCTGCCGTTCTTAAAGTATACAGGGTGATGTACCTTAACAAAATATCGAAAAGGAGATGATCACAAGGGTATCAAAGATGGTTGTCCAGTCAATCGCTTAAGTATTTCGTAGACAGAGATGGGGGGGGTTGTTTCTCTCCATTGTTTTGAAGAGCTACAGCAGAGGACAGGGGAGGGAAGACTGATTCCCAGCGATGTCATGTTCTACCAACAGAAAGCCCAAATACTTATTTATCCATGTTTCTGGAAGACTTTTCAATGTAGAAAAAGAGGTACCTTCAATTTTCCAAATAAGTTCATCTGGAAATTCCCCAAACACTACGTCTATGTACAAGACAAGGTCTTTTTACATTTTGGCTGCAGCATTTGAAACTGGAGACTAAAAAAATATCCTCAGAACATCTTTTCTGCTCTGTCTGCATGGCTGCATAATAAATACACCATTAAAATATGCAGTGTCACTAATGAACATCAGTGGATTGCACAGTTTAACTGCTTAAACTTTTATTAAAAATTAGAGGAAATGAGAGTATTCATTATGCTATAATGCTGCTTCCTATCATGACAAATAGGACTAGTTCTTAGAATTAAGATGTCTATATAATAGGGAAAGTATAGTACGGTACTGTGGGTATTTGCACTGTGTGGAAAGAAAAATTGAGCAGATTACATGATAATGAAGCAGACAGACAAGAAAAAATAGCTATCTACGGCTGTAATTTGGTTTACTAGTAGTTTCAGCTGAATCTGTCCTAAAACTAAATTTAAAAAGCACGCATCCTATCAAAACAGGAAGTTTACACACTCTAACATGCTTTAAACTAATACTAGCTTCTCCTGAGTTTATTTTTTCTGTTTTCAGATAAACGTTTTTTGTCTACGTGATATATGCTGGCTCTTCCAGTCAGCAGCTCTCAAATGAGGTATCAATAAATAGGAACTTGGATGCTGGTCCACTCTTCATTCCATAGAAGTAGTAAATTATTAAACATCAGTCTGTGTACGTCAGCGAAGGACTGGCTACATACAAACATTGAAAGTAATTGCACACCATTAATTCTGTCGAATTAGTGAAGGTGAATATCTGAAGGTGAATATACCAGGCAACAGGTAATAAAGGAATAAGTTGTGAGAGAAACAGCCTCCTATTAACTTCAGCCAGCACTGACTCATCTCCCCAACCTCACCGCCGAGTGAGTGTGGATTGCTAGACAAAGGAGTGTATAGATGGAACCAATATCCAAGCTTCATGTTCTTGAGGCTTCATAGTTGAATGCGCTTGTCACTCTACTCACTTTATACCTCCAAAATATTCCTCAAATGTTTAAATGACTTAATTCTAAGAATGGATTTCAGTGAGAAGTGGGGAAGATTTCCAGTTTATAATTTCATAAAGTTCTGGGTGGAGATTTTTTCCCACCAGACAGTATCTAATTTTCAATGAGTAAACTTAAGATTGTAGAACATACGAGTTCAAGAGATTAAATTTGAAAATTATATGTTATATTCAGCATACTGTCTCAGTGATAGAAATGCTTGAAGTAATTTTAAGCTATTCTTTTGTTCCCGTGTCATCTAAGTTTATGAAATTAAACGCATATCACAATTCTGCTTAAAGAAAAAAAGAAATTATTCATTTTGAAAACTTCCTTCAGATTTGGAAGAATACTGTATTGAAAGCACAGAGTTTTTAAAGTAATTATAGCAGGTGAAAGAAGGAAAAAAAAGAATCACTGGTTAGGATTGTATTCAGCTGTCTTTAGGGAGATAGAAACCTTGAGTGGGATGAATTTTCATGTTGCCATCTATTTCAGGCTGGCTCCTCCTGGTAAAGACTGTGTTTCTGATTTAAATTTACTACAAACCTTGAAACCTCATTCTGTAATTCCTGAGACTTTCAAATTCATAGAAAGCACTACTACTCGTGTAAAATTCTTCTATATTGTAATAGGAATGTATATAGTTACTTGAATGCAGCTACCTTCCTAGCAAAAATGGGATTTGTGTCTTAGTATGAACAGATAATGTGTATGTAACCTATGCTTCCTACAAACATAAGTCGCTAGACCTTGATGCTAACTTTTCGTTGTTTTTCTTCCCTCCCTTACCGTTTCTGTGCCCACCCCACCCCCAGATCTTTTGAAATCTTGTTTTCTTTTAACCTCTTTGGATTTCACTGAGAATAAACCTACTGGAACAAATGAGCGGAAGATGTGAATCGCTCTGCCCAGCAGGTAAAAAGGAAGTTACGAACTGGACATCTCCAGATATGTACTAGCTGAGGCTGCGGAAGCTTTGACCTGGTCTTCAACAACATCTCACTAGTCTGCCCTGCTAAAGAGGCTTAAAAACATCAGCTGGAAACTAGCCAGGAAAGTAGCATTTTGGGCAAATCATATTCAGTGGCTGTGATGTAAGATGGTAAATACTGGAAACAGGGAGCAGCATATCATAAAACCAGAACTAAACATGCAAAATAGCATATTATTAATTGAATTGGGAACCCCAAAGAACTCCTTCCAATCTCTTAGACAAATAAGTAAGCCTGTTTATGAGTTTTCAAGCAGATAGATTCTTACCATATGCACTTCCTAACTTCATTTCTCATTGATAAGATCTGCATAAACATCCTTCCAAATGATGCTTTTAATTACTTTTATTTGTTCAGAGTCTGCATGCTACAAAATCAGTGCTGGGTGGCTTGTATCAATGGCTCATGATGCACCGAGGATGAGTCTGAACAGCAGAAATGCCTTGGCCCTTCCGTGATTTGGCCAGGGCAAGATGCTGCAGAGCTAGGGATGACGGGCTGTGCAGCTGCTCCTCATCACGCCGCACTGCCTCAGAAATGCCAGCCTTTCTACCCTTCTCTCTCTCAGTAAATCTAACCCAAGCTGAAGCCTAAATTTTCCACTAAAACCAGTATTACACTGAGACTTTTAGAGAAAAATTAAAAAAAAAAAAAAAAGAAAAAGAAAAGGAAGAAAAAGAAAAAGGGAAAAACAATTAAAAAAATATGTTTTATGGAAAGAGGCTTTAATTCCTTAGTCCAGTTCTGTTTGCTCATTTCCCTACTGTCTTCTGTCATCTTTTGGCAATTTTCTCTGTTATGGTACCATGACTTTGTGGTCTGCTCATCAATTTCACTGCACAGTTTAAAAATCCATGAAGCAAATTAAAATCTTTACAGATTCCCGAGTAAAAATGCCAGTCTCTGCTGGAGTCCTCTGACATCAGAACCAGATGGGACTTCAGCATAATGGTTTCAGCAGAGGACTGGGGAGGGCATGACATGGGTTGCAGTGGTGGAGCAGTCATTAAAGGGTTTGTTTCCATGTAAGTAACATGCCAAAATTTTTAAATACCACCAAAACATGGGATTTTAATAGACCAAAGGAAGTTTTTTATTCAGGAAAAAAATTTGCTCATTTTAACAGTCATTTTTCATAGGATTCTCACTTGCACCAACCTGACTGAATTTGTAGATTGCTGTGCTCATAGCGGTGAGCATTTATTTTGCAGCACATTCCTATTATTCATGGCATATGATTTCATAATGTGCACTGTTTTGTGGAGAATGAAAAAACTAAGACCTCCTCCTGAAAGGCTGGCCCTGAACAGCTGAATGTGCTTCTTGTCATACCGTTTGGTTTTGGTTTTTTCCTTGTGTTTTTACAGAGTAACTTAAATTGATTGCTTGCAAATATAAGGAGAACATTCCCATTCTGATCTTCCATTTTCAATAGAGGAGAAAACCATAGGAAAGAGTAACAAAACCAATATCTATGTGCATATTTCTCCTATGATGGCTGTATCTGAACAAAAAAGACCTGTCTTCAACTGGTAGAAATCTCTACTGCCTTATTATAGGGCCAGCTGGGAATATTTTGACAGAACATTTTATCAGAGAATATAAAATACCAATGCGTCCAAGTAAAATGTTTTACAGAAACCTGACAAATTCAACAATTTTATTTCGGGAAGAAAAAGACATTCTGTTAAGGTCAGAAAACTTTGTTTTGACACTTTCAAACTGAAATGTTTGGCACGTTTTTTTTAACGATTTTTATTTGAAAATTTGTTTTGTATTGAAGCTCAGCCTTCAAATCAGAGTAAAAAGAGAACAATTCTTTTTTTTTTTTATGGAAAGTTTTGAAAGAATCACCATTGTGCTCAGTATGGTTTGTGATGAAAAACACTGAACTTCTAGATAGACTAGATAGATACTTCTTGGGGAATTCCATAACAACTTCAAAGTACCTGGATTAATACAGCTGAAGATTTAATTCTCCTAAGGCTTCCTTTATACCAAACAGAGAGATACACCTGTACCACTAAGGAGCAGTACACGGTAACAGTCAGAAAAGATGCTGAATATGATTGTCATAAAAAGAGGTGTATGAACATATATGTGTGCACCCATGTCTGCGTAAATGTAATTCTACAGCAGATCAACATTTTCTGTTGAACTTTAAGACTGGAAGTTCCTTTGAATGCCTTAGTGTAAGGAAAATTTGAAAGTGTGGGTAATACTGACCCTCTTTTGGCTACAACTTAAACCTTCTGTTGGCAAGAAAGATTTGATTTCACTGGTTTGCTAAAGCTTATTTTATATGAGGCTGGAAGTTTATGCCAAAGTCTCAATTTTAATGGGTTATTAATATTGCCAATGCCGTCTCACTCAGAGAGCAAACTGATGGGAGTGCTCCGTCCAGTGAATGCACTGCAGTTAACTCTGTCCCAGAAAGCTACAGTAAAAGGAGAAGTTATTTGGAATGGTGTTCTACAATTTTCAGAGCTGTACTCTAATGTTGCATGCATTTAAAATATTTCCCTCTCTACTCTTCCTGTCCAAAAAGCCTTTGCAACGAATGTGTTGAGAGGGAAATGAGCTGAGTATCGCAACAAATGCAGGATGGAACTGATAAAAGCAGAAAGCATGGTTTGTATTAAAGAATGAAACACTATAAATTCCATTCATGTGTGTTATCTGAAAAGGCAATTTTGCAAGCAGTAAAAATCCAGCACCGAGTATTAAAATATGTCTCTGTGATATGATGCTTCCTCCCCTAGATGAGTCTGTTGCTCCTTCCTTTCTACAGTTTCCCCTTTCCTTTGGAACCATCGAGGGGATGAGGGTCATTTTTTTTGTTTCAGAAAGAGTAGCTTTGTGCTGCCTTTATATAGATTTCCAGACTACACTTTCTGATCCTCTATCACCTTTTACCTCAAGCCTCCCTTTCACTTTTTCACCTCAGCCTGCTGCTTTGCTTTGTGCTTTAGGCCTGTCTCTTTTCTTTCACTCCTCACAGATCTTCCTTCTTTTTTCCTGGTGTCACCACCCCTCTGTCTCCTAATGCTTTCCCACCTCTTTTAATGCAAACGTGCCTGGTTTTGACACACTTGCCATTGCTCCTATCCTCCACATTGCTGATATATGTGTAAAAGACTGTTCTTAATAAATATCATCCATAATAAAAACCTCAGTTACATAAAACACTACTTATCTGAAATCTAGTGGACCATTTTTCTGGCACAATGATGGAAAATATGTTTCCTGAGTAAATGGGGCAGGACTTGTATTATTCTTTTCATAGCTGGCATTGAAAACAGAAAAAGCTTTGATTCAGTTGGAAGGCAGGTTTTTCACAAGGAAACATAGAATCATAGAATGGTTTGGGTGGAAGAGACCTTAAAGATCTTCTAGTTCCAATCCAGGACACCTCCCACCAGACCAGGCTGCTCGAAGCTCCATCCAACCTGGTATTGAACACTCCCAGGGATGGGGCATCCACAACTTCCCTGGGCAACCTGGGCCGGTGTCTCACCACCCTGACAGTAAAGAATTTCTTCCTAATACCTAATCTAAATCTCTCATCTTTCAGTTTAAAAACGTTACCCCTCATCCTATCACTCCACTCCCTGATAACAAGGCCCTCCCCATCTCTCTTGTAGGCCACCTTTAGGTACTGGAAGGGGCTATAAGGTCTCCCTGGAGCCTTCTCTTCTCCAGGCTGAACAACCCCAACTCTCTCAGCCTGTCCTCATAGGAGAGGTGCTCCACCCCTCTGATCATCTTTGCGGCCCTCCTCTGGACCTGCTCCAACAGATCCATGGCCTTCTTTTGCTGAGGACTCCAAAGCTGGAGGCAGTAAACATTTTAAGTCTCCTAGAGTTTGGCAACTAAGTTCTTCAGCAAATGCAATTCTCCTTCCATGAATTTCCAAAACTGAAAGGGGAAAGCCAGATCTCCCATCTGGCTTGGAGTTGCACTACAGGCTGCTCTGTTCCCCTTTTCTCCTCTCAAAGGGCTTTTTCATCAATGTAAGCATTTAGGAAGTCCCTAGAAGATCTGTCTTGTAAATAAATGGACCTCAAAAGAAACCCAGTTCCATTCCTGTTAGAGTTATAAATGTATTAGGATTGAAGTCTAAAGATCTGAAGGTTGATGAGAGTTAATATTTTAGTTTCTAGATATTTTAGAGACCACCTGGGTATTGTCATAGAACATTCAACCAGCTTTGAAAAAAAATGGTCTGAAGTTTCTCATTTTATGTAAAACTCAATTCTGTTTTGGCCTGCAAATCCCATGGAATATAGCAGCTAGATCTGGTCCAATACTTTAGCCACCCAGGGAATATGATAATTCTGATGTTTCATGAAATCAGAATGAAGGAAAAATTAAACATATTCCCTTGCATTGGGTTAAATCCTGATTTATTAAATTTCAACTTTTTGTTTTCTTTTCTTGGGAAGGAACATACATACTTTATTTTCCACTTCTTCCTATCCTTTGAAAAAAGCATTTCCTGTACACATGCTAATGAAATCATGATATTGCCGCTATAATAATGCATATCAGTACTCCTAGGAATGTTTACTGTAGGTGTCTGTATAATTATTAAAAAACATTCATATACACACAAACATAAAAACATACTTATACATATACATACATGTATGTATACAGCTATACTTACTGTATAAGGAGACTTACTCCAAACTTCAGATTACTGAATTTTTAATGGCACTATTTTAAAATAAAAGATAATTAGATGGATGGTCCCTGTTAGTTTGTAAGAAAAAAAAAGAGGCTAACATATCTGTTAAGAATAACAAGTTCCATGATTAGTCTATAGACAAATGTTGTGTTTGGAACAGCCATTAACACATCCTACCATAAAAATATGCAACGTTCCATAAAACTGCTGGTATTCACACATTATTAAAATTATCAAGACTGCAATGACTTGTCCTTTAACTATGGTCTTTGGAGAATTGAGGGTGTTGCAGCAAATTAATAGACTGTTTTCCCTATTCAAGTATCTGTAGTGAAGTCATTATCTAAAGGCTCAAAGTTCCATTGTGTTTAAAATTAAGCAAACTGCAGCTGCTTTGGGAATGAAATTGCAGTACCTATTTTGAAGCATGCAACATAATAGTTTAGGACAGTAGATGGGAATGACTGTCTGTATTTTGAACCGCAGATTTAGGCATTAGCACAAAGCAATAACTACCTTCACTATACCCAGGACATTAGGTCTGAAACATTAGAGCTGGTTTTTGTTTAGTAACTTTAAGTAATTACGTTCTTGTTATACATCTTATCTAAAACCAGGATGGTGTTAGTGTCCATTGTGCTACTATATTTGCATGTTTACGGATCCAGAGAGTAAGTAGGGCAATGTGTTGGATTAGCCATATTGCTGTTCACTACCCTTGTAGATCCTGTATGAAAACTCCAGTTAACTCTTAACTTCTGACCTTATGACAGGATCACAGCATGAAGCTCTGTACCTGTAAGACACTGCTTGAATAAAGATTCATGCTGTATTTACAACACAGTTTAAAACCTAGCTCTACCTTGCTTAAAAGACAATTATTGGAGGACAGTAGTCATTACAAACACTAGTCAACAGAATGACAGAAAGTCCCAACTGATGTTCCAACTTTCTATGGATTTTAAGGGAACTTTTAGGGCTTCTGTGGCCATCTTAATAAGAAACCTAAATGAATCTAGGTACACGACTGAAACAAAATTTTATTTGAGAAAGTGTGTTCGAATCAATTATTTCAATAGCTACAGCTGCTACTGAAATGCACTTCAGTTCCTGATTAGGAATATTTACTGTTGGAGGACATGACGTGTGACTCAACACAATACCGAGCCGAAACCTTTGGGGACTTACTCTATGCAATTCATATTATTAAACTATAATTTTCATGTTAAAATAATAGTTAATTTGATTTTTAATCTCAAATGAGCATCAGCTATCATAAATTTCCAGTACATGGCTGCTAAAAAATAGTTCATAGTTACACTGCAGATTAAGGTGGACCTGCATTTGTGGCAGAATATTTTTACTCTAATCTCTGTCCCTACACTTGGGTCTGGTGATGACCTCAGCCTCCTTATGGAGGTAGTCATTCAGAACTGTGGTGCTAGACTCGGTGTCTATAAATAGCTAACTCTATCTTCCCAAGGGAGGGAGACTCTGAAGTAATTTGAGAATCCCACCATTTTCCAGCACAAACATAATTATGAAAGAAAAAGTAGCTGGGGGAAAGGAAACTGATTAATATACTAGTTCATGGAGTAAAATCATAATTACTAGCTAAGAAATAACCAGGTTTTCATTGTTCTAATTTCTGATTACTCCAGACAGTATTAGAGAGAATAGCAAATTAAATTGGGAAACAGCGCCTAATGGGTGAAGCAAAGAAACATGAGTTACTATACCATACCTAGGAATTCTGCTTGGTTCTGTCACCTCCTTACTGAGCAACCTTCAGCAAATTCTTCAACCTGTGCTGCCCTACAGAGTTGATGGTATCCATCAGACTTTGTAAAGTGAATATTCTGTCATGAAATTCACTCCATACAGGCAAATGCTTGGTTTCTATACAATAAGAGTACCATTTCTTGCCCGTTACGTCCCTCTGACATTAATGAAACAGACTTTTTTCACATGTTGTTCCGAACAAACTCTAAATGGTGCTGTTAATGAGGTAGACAGATATATGGATTTACTCAGAGGAAAAATAGGTGAAGTAATAACCGTGTTCTGAGCTAAGTAACTCCCCCAAAAGGGTTTATTAAGCTGGGTTATGGCTCTTACTACGTTAACAGAAAACTCTACTCAGGTTATCAATGCACTGAAATAACTGATGACTGGGATACTTGTGAGAAATAATTGTGTTAAATTATTATGTAAGGAGGTTATAACTAGAAGAAAATCTTTACGTGTTTGGATATAACAAGCTGCGATGGCTATATTTGCTTTGATTAGAGTATAAAGCACAGTGACCAGTGAATCACAGCGCGTGGTTGCACAGAGTGGTTCAATACTTTGAAACTACCATACAGCTTTGTCTGTAATTGGGTAGGTTTACTTACCATCAATTTGGCCGCTCCTGACTCCTTCTAGTGCGATAACATTATGCCATTCTTTGGATATAGACCTGGAGACATTTTTGGTAGTGAAATAAACAGTGTTTGGTTGACATGCTTACCCAAATGTTGAGAAAAGTTTGTTATATTTATACGTACATTTTTTTTCAAGCAGGCTGCACTTTCCCCCTGATCAGTGAGCGGGTGGTTTTGCGAGATTCCCAGCATCACAGTCCTACAACTGCATCGTGGGGAGGAGGGTGGGGATGGCCAGAGCAACCCTGGCTCTGCAGGCAGAGCAGGTGGCTGTGACACAACTCAGAGAAACACTGATACCGCCCAGGCTTACTCATTAGGGATATAGTGACTCACACCTGAAGCTAGAGGCTGCCCAAAGCACGCTTTGCCGTTCAGTAGGCTGCAAGACCATGACAAGCAAACCTGATCTATGTCTGAATGGGATATCTACCCCGTAGCCTAGGTTTAAAACAGGATGCAGAGAAAATCAGTCCGTTTTCTGTGCTGCTCCTTCAGTTCCTCGAGGTCTGACAAATTCCTCGATTTATCTGGAAAGTTGCATGCTTCCAATGTTTTTAACGAATTTCATTTACTTTCAAATTTGCTTAGCTATTGTTCTTTTCCTTTTTAGCTACTTTAACATCCATCTTCCATTAAAATGTAACTTCTTTCTTGTACTGATTTTCAATGGCTAAAATTTCCATATTTTCTCTTTCTACTGTAAATCGGTTAACATCTTTTAAAATGTGTCTTCTTGGTCTCTGTGTGTTGCTTATTGGTCCTCTGTCTTTTCCTCTGCATGCCCGAACCATGACAGTGAGATCTCACTCTTTCACAGTCTCAATCTTTCCAAAGACCCATTCTTTCAAGATCACCTGCTGTAATTGCAACCACAGTCAGACAGTCTCAATAGGAAGCCCTAAAGAGAGTAGTCCACTTGACCAGAACCCAGAAATAGTAGATATCTTACCAGTTTATTATCTCTCTTGTCAATAGACAAACAATATTTAGACTTTGGAAAGAGAATCAGGTTGGAAAACGTGATATTACTGGTTTACTAGGGTATGACAAACTCACATTTTCTTTGCTGTAAGTTAGCAGGCATTGGGCTGAACTTGGTTTTCTTATTTTTTTCACTGATGACCTAAGCAAGGAGAAAACTTCAAGAACAAAGCTTAAAAACAACAACATGCTTTGCCTTATTCTGTCATATTAAGCCCCAAATTTTTTAAATAATTGGGAGCTGGGGAGCTGAAACACAAATTCAGATAAGGACATTTATGTTCCAAGTTTGTGTTGTCTTCTCTTGTCTTTCCTCTTTTCATTACACGACTTCCTAGTTCCCCTTGCAGCAAGCCTTGTTGTTGTACATTTAAAGTGACTTTAAACAGAACATATTCAACATACTGCATAAAATTTTACAACTTACACATTCCCATTTATATCTAAAATTGATTTCCTTCAGGCTGGACATACTGAGCCTCTTGACACTTTTTAAAGGAATATCAACTTTGGCATTAAGTATGTGGCCTGTGATACAGTCAAAGATAAATGTATAGAATACAGGAGGGTGTGTCCTATGTACTTACTTAATGATCTTAAACAAAGCATTAAGAGATTCCATGTGAGAAAGAGGAAAGGGAAGAGCATGTTTGGAAGAAAAGAATGTCCTCTGTGATAAATTATGTCTATTTTTTGCATGGTATTCTATGTTCTCTATCTGAGATCATTCCCCAAAAAAAACCAATGTCAAAACAGCCCCAGTCCAAAGAGTCAAAATACGCTAAAACTTACTTGCAAAGACAGAGTTCATGAAATGACTGTGCTTCATGCTCTGCTTTTAGTAAAGAAAGAAGATAAGTTTCTTGAATTGGTTACTTGTGGTGTACCTCCCACACTGTACTGTGGGAATTATACCAGATAACTAGAATTTTCTTTGAGTAGTCCATCACAATTTCTACTGGCACTGTAGCCTGGAGTCTGAAAAAAAGTAGCTCTTTTGAAGATTGAGTAAGAATTTCATACTAAATGACATATAATATCTTTGGAGTCCTTATTTTATCATATAATGATATTCCATCCAACATCAATCTAGAGTCACCTATAATGTATTTCAAAGAATGAAACTGAAATGACATTGCAGTGGGGAACTATGATTCGCTCTCATAGGCAGGGCATTCATGTCTGGTCCGCAGTAACTGCCTGCTGGTATTTTTTATAGAACAGGTTGGAAATAGACTATGGACTACATAAAAAAAAAAAAAAAAAACACACAAAAAATTGAGCTAAAGTCTGCCAAGTGATTATTCATAGCATTTACTTGTCTTCTCAGACAGGGCGGAACACGAGGTGGCCTTGGGAAACCTGTGATGATTCTGCCTATTTCTTGTTCTTTCATCCAGTCAGTCATCTAGAAGGACAATTTACGAGCAGATGTTGGCAGATTCTTGCAAATTAGTAGAATCACATATGAATGTTATTTTTTTTCTTCTAACTTTGAACTGAAGAATTGAAAATAAATGCTTCAACTTTATACTTTTTGATTGACTTCATTATGTGGACTCTCAGCAAGATTAACCATGTATGCAAGATTTTGCAGGATTGGATTTGTGTCCAGTGCGTTTGCATGCATTTTGAATCTCATCCTAACACACCTTCCACAAATAAAACACTGCTATTATACATATAGTGGTGTACTTGTAAAAATCCAATCTAATGGGTGACTCCTGAACGACTGATCCTTTTGTATCACCACATTTTGTTACGGCTCTGTTGTGGGTTAAACCACTCAGGAGTTTACCACTGCGGTGGGAACACCTGCTAGCAAAAGAGTTTAACTGCAAGCTCTTCTATTGCTCATTTCAGCTAACAAGCTGCTTTTAAATGGCCTTCAGACAGCAGCGTAACACTGGTGGGGTTTTTTCTGTTCCTCCTCTTGGGACATATAGCGGAGAGCTATTCATCAGTATTCAACAGAATTTCACCCTGTTGATGCCTGCTGTGAAAGCCAGGGGAACTTAGAGGAATGTATCTTATGGTTTCTCTTTTTTAAAAAAAAATCTAATACAATTATCAGAGACATACATTCTCAGAGAAATAAATAAGACCTGCCATGACATAAATCTCTATTTTAACTCCCAGATTTGTCAGTTAATATCTTGTGTATTTTTAGAGTGCACATCAGGATATTGCAGTTAGCTAACTTTATTAATAACATGCATAACTGCAAAGAATCAAATCCTTATTTTTAACTGTAATTTTAAATCTATTTGTTCATCATGAGACTTCTTTTAAACTATGGTCTATTTTTTTACTGTACTGAATACACAAGCAGAAGATACAAATGTTGCAGCCAGTAATAAACCACTTGTTTACAAGGAATTCTGAAAAGTAAACTGCATTTCTGAACTTTAATGTCTCTAAAATGACTCCACTTAGACATGTGTAAGTGTGATTCATGCTTCAAGACTGCTCACCTCACACAGAGTGATGTACTGTCACTATTTCATTCATTTTAAACGGAGTATCCATAAGGGTTTAGAGAGTAGACATCACCATAAATCAATGTTATTGGACTATATTTTCAAACAAAACATTTTACAGACATAGACATCCCACATTCCATACTGATCGTGAAACACTTGCGTGAAGGTCAGCTAAAGTCAGCAACAACTTATGGATTCATTTTCAGGAGGAATAAAAGATGCCCATGTATTTTTTCTGAGTACATTAAAAGTAGCTTAAATCTATGCAAGGTTTCTGTGTAGAATTCCTAATGGTCATAAGAGCTTTGTAAGGGCTGTAAAAGAAACAACATTAAGGAGAACATGTAAGCACTTGAGGTTGTCTTTTCTGATGAAACTCAGAAGGGACTCAGACACTATGCTGGATAACATCACCACTTTGGAAAGCGTGTAGAAATATTAATAGCAGTAAAATTTACTCCAGTGTGAACTTTGATTCATTTAAAGACACTTATAAAATATGTTTCTTAGAAACATAAAGAAAATCCGATTAACTTAAATATGTGGTACCCTATTACATCAGTGACTCCTTTGTACATAAAAAGCAGGGCTGTGTTGTCAGACTTGGGAACTCTTTCATGCTTCTGCAACATAGTGTGCTCTGGCTGTGTCTGCCTTTGTGTTAAATTGCGAGGTACCCCTGCTGCTCAGGTTGCATAGGAAGGGTCTGTGGATCAGGACGATGACCAGCCTCTGGGGACTGCATTGTGCTGCACGGCATGCCAGCCTGCATTCCGCCCTGCCAATGGTCTTCTTTGGTCTTTTTTTTTTTTTTTTTTTTCTGGTAAAGATACCTGGGGAGGTGGGGATGGATCTGTCTCTCTCTGTACTGGGCTAGATCAAAAGCAGGCTGTTGTCTGCTTGCCTACTTTTTTCTCAAGATTGGCAGGGACTAATGAAGAGATGAACAAGCTGATGTGAGTTTAGCTATTTCAGACAAGTTACCCAGTCACCCTTGAGTAGTCCCCATTATTATTTAGCAGAACCTTTCTGGTTGTGCTGAAGTCTGGCAACTCCTGTCTTGGTCTACATTGAGGAATGAAACGGAACTTCTGCTGTGAATGTAGAATGTCTAATGTAGAAATTTGCTGGACCAAAATCCAATTGTTTTTCAAGTTTTAATGGTGCTTTGGCCTGGTGTTTCTCATTGGGGTACTCTGAAGACTGAAGTTGCTAAAATAAGGGCAATAAGGTCTTTACATTAAAAAAAAATCTTAACGTACTCAGATACTTCTAAAGAAATCCTAGACCAGTAAATGTGCATATTTCTACAGCTTGAACTAAAAGACCTACTCTTATGGCTAGTGAATATATTGATTCTGTCATTAGAGGCTGCAAGAAGGTTACACAATGAGCAGATTTAGTAAGACTCTGGGTTTGTATGAGAGGCACAAGGGAAACCAAACATGTCTCTTTAAAAAGGGCAAGGATTCATTTGTGTAAAAATATCATGATGTATACAGAGCCATTAATACAGGAAATCTTAAAAATATGCTGACCAGATTTTTTTTTTATTTTTAAAGTGGTACCTCAGCACCTCAAAGGGCATTTCTTGAACGATCCTCTTTAGACATTGAAGGCTTTTTAAAGTAACAAGTAGGATAGTTTTAAACCGCACTGCTAGGGATCAGATCTTGGCAGATCAGTAAATACGCTGTTTTAACAATCTTTAATATGTATTTATTGCACATTTTAATCTATACACACAGTCTGGAAACAGATTGGAGAACACAGAGTCTGCTTTTCTTCTACTAAAGAACTTTGATCCATCTTTACAGAGCTGAGTACAGATATTTATGCCAGAACAGAACTTAGGAACAACCTTGGGTAATAAAAGCTGTTTCATTGGGAGAATCCTCAGCTGTCTAGTTAATTTGGTTTTCCCAGAGCAGAGGTCAGGATCTGTCCTTTATAATTAGGCAAAAGAAAAATGTCTACTTGTGTGTAACAACTAATAGTAAAACTTCTTGAAAAGCTCTCAGGTCAGACAGTCATCTCTGAGCCATGAGAACATGAAAAGTCTAACAATATCTTCTCTATCTTTGCATTTTGAACCCAAAATTATTTGCTAGGTTATCTTGTAACATTAAAAAACAAAACAAAACAAAACAAAACAAAACAAAACAAAAAACACAAACCAAATTACTGCATAATAATAGTTTTTAAAAAAGCATTTACTATAAGATTAAAAGACTCTTCTGTGTAATGAAATGCATAAACTGTAATTTAATGAATGTTCTGACTAGAATAATACATTACTTTTATAAAGAATATTGCAGTACACTGGAGGTACAGAAATTTATCATATACTGGAATTTATATGTTACACAGTGATGAAATCCATCTGTTAGGTGCTCACTTATATCACATAATGTAGTGAAAGCAGCCATCATCAATCACACATTACTGTAATCCTACCTCCATATTCTACTACTCCTGGGTCATTGAAGAAAGGCAATGGTAATGATCAGACCTGTAATTACAGAGCAAAGTAAGTATACTGCGTTCCAGCGAGGATAATGATGTTTACTTTCCATCTCAAGATAAATTTGGTGCAATCAAAATGCTAATAATGAAGTGCCAGATACAGAATATCTACTGTGGACAACACTGCTACACCCAGGTATTTCAATTATTCTAAAAAAAACAGTCAACATCATTTTGTGTAGTGCTGCTCTGAGGGGAAGTTAAAGGCAGGCGTCAAAGAAAAGGGTTTTGAAGGCCTGATGTTATTCCTGACACTTATGTTGTTCCTGACACTTATGTTATTCCTACCTAGAGGAACTCTACCGAAAGGAAAGGAGTTACACAGAGATAAAAACAGTATAGATTTTCAGGGAATCTAACTTACCATCTGGTATGTTTAAGTAAATGTGTTACAACACTGAATACATTTTAGCAATTTAAAACTAGTAGATATATTTTGGTGGGACAAATCCAAGTAAAAGGATGCAATAGTAGGGCAACTTCAAACAAAAAAACACACCATACGCTGACGAATTGAAAATTTAAACTCAAGTAATTAAAGAAAAAATACTTCCGTACTAAACTCAAAAAAAGACTTTCCGGGACACAGTGAAGTGGAGGGGAGGAGGGAAAGCCCATTACTTATTTTAGGCGAACTTTATTTATTTTTTTTCTGAAAATAAGTGCTTTGTTTTTAATGCCTTTAAATTGTTTCTTTTTAAATTTGAGTTGGTTTATAACAAAGCTGTTGTTTTTAATGAAAAACAATGAAGTTTTAGGGCTTTGTAAAAGATCTTTTTGCACTTTCTCTTTTTGTTGCAGGAGGGGGCAAAAAGTAGTAGTTGAATAACAAACAGTGTCCCTCCTCAAACTCAATTTATTAATCAGCAAAAGAATTCACCCAGCAGTTTTCCCATTGAGAGGCATTTGTATCATGCCTTAGTTGGTGCTATAAAATCAATTGGTTCTCATCAAGCGTGCTCTGTGCAAAACAGTGATAATGAACATATGTTTGAAATAGCGTGCAGTGATAATCGCATTGGCCTCAGCCTCCAGCAGCATTCTGGCCATTGAGGCCAGCAGTGAGATCAGAAAGCAGGCTTGAAAAGAAACTATAAGGCAGGCCGGTAGGAGAAAAATTAAAGTTGTGGCATAAACATTAGTCAGTGGCTGTGTAAAACCAACAGGTCTTGTCCATCACAAAGTACACAGCCAAAGTACTGAATAGCTTTTCCTACACGTACAGGTCGCACAGACCTGCACAACCTGTACGAATAACCCAATAAAGGGTTGCTCTTGGGCATAAGTATTTACAATTTAATCATTAGAGTCAATTTTAGCAATTCTATCATCCTAACTGCACTACCATACCTAACATTAGTATTACAGATTTAGAGGGCTCCAAAAGTTAATTGATGGGCACAAGTTTCTGTGCCTCTATTAAAGAATGTATCTTTCTGTCTCTTAAAGAACAACTACTGTTTTTATTTGTAAATTCCTTGGAAATTACAAGACAGAAGAACAGATCACAAAGTATGATATGCATATTCTAGATTTTTTTCAGGGGAAAGTGTTGAGAAAATGGCAGAAAAGGGTGAGGGGAGGTGGCTGAGGCAGGAACTGTGGGGAGGAGAAGTAGCGGAAGTGGTGCCTCTGCTCACCTGTGGCCTCCTGGAGAACATGATTTCTTCCCACAGCCCCCCTTTCCTGGACAGACCAGAAGAGGGGACCCAGAGCGGAATTTGGGATTTTGTGTCTGAGGTGAGTGAGACACATTTGGGACTTCCAATTGCCCCCGATTGTTTTGACTTTCTGCAGTAGCCATGCCTGCTTCCACATAAGAATCTGCATCCCATGTTCCCCTGTTTTCACCAACAAAAAAAAAATAAAAATAAACAAATAAATAAAACGTATAAGATGCAGTTTTCAAACTGGGAGAGAAAGGGATTGGAAGGGAAGGCATGTAGGGGAAAGAATTAAGAACTCTTGGCACAGAGAAAGCAGACTGTATAAAAGTTTGTGGACAACTATTAAAAGCCCTTGTAGCTGGGATTTGGCTTAGAACAGTGCACAAGCACATACTTTTATTTCCTCTGAACAAACCCAGATTGCGATCTCAGTGATGTGTGACAGGACGTGTGCCAAGCAGGGTATTTCACTGAAGTCATGTCAGATATGCAGGATGTCTACAGGGCACTCTTTGAGACCAGACCTGTGGCCCTTGCAGTGAGAGCCACCAGGCAGGTCTCTGCCCCACCAGTTACTTCTGAACAGGCTGCTGGAGAAGCACCAGCTGATGCAAGAGGTGGGGAGAAGTTGAATAGGCACTGCCGGGTTTTTTGACAGATCCCGCAGGTCTGGAAATAGGGCTGGAACTCATCTGAAAACAGGCGGCTCGGTGAGATTCCCCCTGCTTCCTCTCTCATTCGAGTGGGAAACACTGTGAGAACAGCCCTTAGACTGATTATTTGTGCTTTCAGTCCTTATCTAGGCCAGGAGCCAAAAATGCAGAGTCCTGGTCATAAGTTACCAGAAAGTTTTGTAACCTTGAGAGAGGTTCAGCCCAAGTTCAGTTCTAAAAATACGGGAATCATCAGTGGGGGGTTATTATTCTATACGAGCAGCCTTCTCCATCTGATGGACAGAGTCTTCCCTGTTGCATTAGTTTTACATTCATAAAACTCCACTCATTGGAAGGCAATTACTCATGCTTAATATGAGGGTAAACGTGAACACACTCAGGCTTTTAGCCTCTCAGCATTATGCGGATTTATTGGCAGTATGCCCAAACCCTGCAGACCCTTTCCAGTCCGAGCTCCCACTCCCATCAGTCAGTAGCTCTGCCCGACACAGGACCGTGTGCTGTGGCTGCATCAAGGCTGACAATGTTGTGAAAAGTTTTATCTCACCTTTACTGAAGTTTGCAGCTTTATTAAAAACTCCTGCAGTGACACATCCTGCAAAACTCAGCCTTTCTTCAGAGCTGTTCTGTCAATTGTGCTGGGGAATGTCTGGTTTTATTTTGCTGGTTCGGAGTGGAAAAGCAGGAGGGAGAGTACAATGCTAAAATAAAACTTTGCTTTACATCTTCAGGTTTTAGAGATTCCTTTGCTTTTATAATTTCTACAGGATGGAGTTGTTATTGCTAAGATATCACTTACAGTATTTAAATCTCTGTTATCCTCTGAAGAGGATAATACTAGAGTGAGGATATCATCACTGAAGTTGCATAATTCTAAAACAAAGACATTTACTTCAGGCTTTATTTTGTTATTTGTAAAACATACAGTACAATTTACGCTCAGGTTTGTGTTTTCAGAGATGTTGCAGTAAAAATTTCAAAGTGTATGGAAACTGCATAAAACATGTTGAGCTTGAATAGCCATTACAATGGCACATTACGTTGAACAAAGGATCTGAAAACTGCCCTTGCTTTGTCAGTCAATTCTAAGTAATTAATTTCTATGTCCAAACAAGATGCACAGACGTGCTGACATAATGCTCACTGTTTCCAAACCTTTGCAGATATTACTCTTCTTATTACTTGTGCATGCTCAGTGTTTGCTCTGAGAAAAGATTAAGAGCCCCACACTGCTTTGGTATAAATTCAAGGTACTGATAGTCAAATCATGGTGGCTGCATCGTGAAGGATTGCCATGAGAGCAACTAGGTTTCATAGTTCACAATTTGCAACCTCACCTTACTTTATATCATCATGCAAAACTGAACTGGCTTTAGAACTGTTAGGTGCATTCTTAACGTCTATTCATACTAGAAATGACTTGCATACTTTCATAAATGTGTGAATGTTTTGTGTTAAAATTGGCTGTTTTCTCTGGTCTAAACTCCGTGCAGATCCCAACAGTTTAGATTTGGTGAATTTGTATCTGATCATGTCAGCCTAATGAACCGACTAGGCATCAGCTCTGACAGGCTGCCTGACATTGCACAAGATGGAAATAAAAGACTCAGGGCAAAACTGTGACCCCATACAAGTCAATGGCAAAACTCCTCTTGCCTTTAATGGGTCCAGGATTTCATCTATGGCTCTCTGCCTCATCTTTCACTCCCAGAGACAAACAGCACACGGAGTAGAGCAGGGACTGCAGACACTAGGCTTTCTCCAGTACATAATGAGGCATTAACTGAGTGAAGTTAGAGCTTTTGGATCTCAGCAGAGAAGTGGGCTTTTTTTATGAGGGTGAATGAAGAAAAGATAAACACATAACTAACTGGAAGGAAAAGCCACTCCTGCATACAGCGGGAGAAAGTGAGAGATTGCTTAGATTTTATTTTCATTTGGGTTTTCTCCAGCTTCCTGAAGTCACTTGACAGCCTACTAGAAAAGACTCACCACCATTCATAGGCAAAACACAGAATAATGTCATGATTGAAAAATACTCCCTCAATGAAACTCCCACATGCAGAATTCGGATGGTGCCATAACTTAGAGGAATTTACAGCAGCCTCTGTCAGACACCTTCCTCTTCCCCTGGTGCTGATTGCTTCATTCCAGGATAACGTGTTTTAATTGCGGGGACTTCAGAGGGCAAAAGTGGGTTAGTAGCTTGCTTTGTTTTATGGAACATACGTATCACCGTGTTACGAAATATCCCCTCCTGACCCATTACTCTGTTGAGGGTTTTGGTGCTAAATAACAGTGTGAGATAAAGATCTCTTCCTGCACTGCTTTCACCTCCGCCACCCTGAAGCTCCTCCTGAACTGCGCAATCTGACCATTAATACAGATGGCATATTTCAGGGCTTTCTTAATCTGTCTTTTTCCTCATAAAATTGCTTCAAACTGCTCCTCCAGCCTTCTCCCTTTGCTTGCGTGGGGCCGGTTTGCCCATCTGGGCAGCAGCACAGATGGCAGGAATGGAGCATTGGTGCTCAATCCAGGAGCCGTGGCCACCTCGTGCCCCAGGTTGGTTTCTGCTGTCTGTGGCCAGATGCTGGGATGGCACTGTGCGGTGGGTGGCAGCAGGGGACAAGCCCAAGAGGGAGATCAAGATTAGCATCTCCCTGTTAGGATGCCTTTGCTTATGACTGGTTTTTATATAAACACTGAGGGCCTTTACTCATATTTCGCTCAGTTAATGTTCCCTGACTGAGGAAGGACTGAGTCCAGGCGTCAGGAGCTGGCTCTATAATAACAGCCTGATTAGTATTCAGCTCTGTTCACACATCAGATTTTTAAATCAACTTGAATGAAAGAAAATAGGTGGGATAATAGCCTTTGCCTCCTGATCCCCACATGGAAGGGACCTTTCGTGGCAGGGCTCCACCTCTCCTGTGCTGTGGGAAGAAAAAAAGGAGTGGGGTGGGCTGGAGGAGCAGGACCCACAGCCCTGCCCTTCCCAACTATCTCCTCGCAGAGCATTTCAGGGAAGTCATCTCCTGGCGTGCACAGAGCTGCTGGGCTCAGCCAGACCCCGCAGACGTGGGGTGCAGAGAGGCAGCTGGCCAAATATTTGCAGAGAGCAGGGCCTCCCTTCTGCCTGGGGCCCTCCCACCCCTCCGCCACGCACACGCACGTGCACACACACCGCTCTCCATAGAAGTCTGCAGGCTTTCATCCAGCTCTCTATTCAAACCCATCCCTGCCCCATTCAATTAAATAAACACATGTGCTATTTGTGCTGAAAAGACATCCAGAAAAATGTATGTACATGTAGTTGTGTGCTGAGCTGGAAGCCTAAATCTGGCTTCATCCACCTGATGGAGGAATAAATAAGAAATTGCACGAGGTCCTTGGCAAATCTCCCAGAAGATGAAATACAGAGATTCTTAGCGCGGTTTTCCTTGCTAGTCTTTACATAACTTTCCGTCAGCTCTGAGGCAGTAGGATTTTAACCTCTGAGTAAAACTGAAGATGCAGGGTAAGTCTTAACTTTACCCGTGGAAGCCTAAGTAACATTGATTTCAGCTGAGTTATCCTCATTTGACAGAAGAATAACCAGCATCAGAATCTGGCCCTGAACAATATCTTCGGAAGTTGAGGCTGTGAAATGGAGAGGGCCGTGTCTTTAGCTGTCATTAATCTGAGGTCAGTGGGTCTCTGCCCACTTTAAATCAATCGTGGGACTGACACAGAGTCTTGCATTCTTGGGGTAAAGACAGTTAACTGTGGTTGAATGAGTGATTTCTTTCCCTTTGATATGGACCAGGCACTAAACTAGGAATGTTTTAAAAACTAAAACAGAGAGCTAGATAAGGCCAGAATTAGGAGGATAATTTCTGTCAGTGGAGTAGTTGTGCCTTTCTAAGACAGCAGTGTGACTTCTCAGGCACCTATCTTCACAGACTTTTAAAATATTGCAACACACGGTCTTAGCAGAAGCACGAAAGACTTTTTTTTTTAACTTCATGTCGTATCTCATCACATTATGGAGGCCTGTGCTGCATAATGTAATGAGATGCACATTTTAACACACGGGCCTTTTCTTGGGATATCAAACAGGAGAGTCTTAGGGAGCAAATTAGGTCACTCACTGCCAAACTAACTGGTCAGCAAACTGATGTAATGACTATTTTCAAGTTTGCTCTTAAATTTGCCACTTTCCTGCCTCCCATTAAATCAGGCAGAAAATAGAGCTGTGTCAAAAATTAGGTACTACTAAGAAATTGTTCCCCTTTTTGTTCATTTTTCTTCGGCATTCATCATAGGGAAAGGAAAGAAAAAAAAAGTCCTTTTACCTAGGATATTTTCACCACTTTGGCCGTAAGTGAAAAGCAGCTTTTGTCAGCAAAGTGCTTTTTGCTGCCTGATGGGTAATGTAATGTGTGAGTCAGTGTGGAAAAGGAGTTGAAGGTCAAAGCTGTAAGAGTGCTTGCTGTGTCACTTGGTGTCCTGATCTGAATGTTATGCATGTCATTTCCCCAGCTCGCTGTCAAAGAAGGGAAACCATACCATGGCTGGGAGTCTGCACGAGTGCTGAAGAATAAGTCAAGAAAAATTCCTCCCTCAAAATGTGCCCCAAAAAAGGGAAAAGAATAATTACTTAATTCTGTTTCTCACACAGTGTGTGGAAATTTGCACGTTGCCTTCCCTGAACGCCGTTACCCATCTTTTCCATTTGTGAAAGCTTGCAACAAACTTCGAAAGGTGAAATGCTGATGAGTTTTGCCACTGACTTGGGGAGGCTGGGATTTATCCAGAAACAGCCCACAGAGAAAAGGAAGGCTTGCAAGAGAGTAACAGAAAGTTTAAAGCAGTTGAAAAATCCCTGTGAATTCCTTTAATCGACATCGTCATTATGAGTGCATTTTCAGATGAGATTCTCCTTCCGTGGAAAACGTTGCTGAAAATACCCCGTTTGTTGTTCAGCAACATTAGCCTTTTAAAAATCCCACTTATGCTCTAAAATTAAGTGTGCCTGTGCACACTGACTTCCTTGTTTTCAGCAGGACCTTTTACTACCCAGGCTCTGCTTTTTTTTAACATCAAAAACGTAGAATGAAAGGTTCCTTTAAAGAACCTTCGCTTATTTACTTTGCGCAACTGGACATTAGTAAGTCTATCCCCTCTTTTCACTGACTGGTTTTGTAGATTGGGTTAAAAATATTGTTTTTGACATTTAAAGCCCTTAATTGACTAGGTCTCAACGAAGTACCTTACTGAGCTTCTGGCACTCTGCATACCACTTCCTCCTTTTGGGTCAAAAGGGGCAAAACTCTTGTATTTGAAGGTCTGCAGAAGTGGAAAGGGCAATGTTAACATTTCTGCATGTTCAGCTAAAGATCACAGAACAGTCACCTAGCTGACTTTTCCCAGGATCGTGTATTGCTGTTTAAGGCGGAATTGCAATCCTTTTTACTTCAGAGCGCTCTGACAGGACTTTGTTTAACCTGCTATCACAAAATCATTTGCAATCTGTAATAAATTGCAATTGTGATTTTTACTTTTTTTTTACTTTTTATTTTTATTTTTACTTTTTAAATGATCAGAATGTGAAAACTTGCAATCAAAGGAAAACACCATACATTTATCTTGGCTCCTAGTGTGATTTCACTTGATTGATTCCACAACTCCTAAATGGTTTCCCTCAGAAATGCATCCGGCATCATTTTTTTAGGCTTCCTGTCTTGTAGAGTTTTCCTCATCTGGGATCTGGCCTTGCAAATGTCTCAGCATGTGACCAACTCAACTGGATTTTGTGTGTAGAAACCCATCATGCTCCTAAACCCAAATAGGCAGATCCCACTAACACTTACGTGTCTCATTTTACAGGCTACTGATGTAAACTACATACCTGAAAGATTTATTTTCCAGGACTTTATTTATCAGAGAGTTAGAGGAATGTGTTAAACTCATCAGCATTTTGGTTCTGCCTTGATGTTTCATTTTAATTTGCTATTAATAGTTCATGATTTTGTGTCGCAATGAAGAGTAAGACTGAGACTAGTAAATCATCATTTTAAGTTACAATGATAGCAAGCAGTCTTGCGACTGAGATCAGGAATATAAATCACAAGATGTCTTTCCTCATAGCTTATAGCATCTTTCACTACTCACCGACGCCAACGAAGAAACATAATTTAAGAACCATAGAAAATAGTGAAGTTAGGTTTATGGGCATCCAATGAAAATGTTTCATAAACTGAAGTTAAAATAGACTGTATTTCTATATATTGCTTAAGCACCTTCTGCAGATACTCATTTGAGAGGCATAATTTTTATCAATGCATTTCCTAGCATTGTGTCCGTGTCACTTTATTTTAGTGTTACTGAGTGAGAGAGACGTAATAATGACTGAAGCCTTTCAAAATGACTCTAGATGTTATAATTAAACCAATTACTAATCCCTGTATCTTGTTCATGTGCTGAAGAAAAGCGTACTAATTCTGTACAATTGCCACAGGCAGTCTGTCTGAAATCCATACACACAAATATAAACTCTGCAATATAGCTTAAGAAGAAAACTCTCTTATTTCCATTAATAGGATGAATCACGCATAATGGCTCTGTCTATGTTAGACGTACTCCAGCATGATAGTAGATCTATAGAACAAAACAGCTGGTGCGGATGTCTACATTTGGGGAGGGGGAGATATTTCATATTAATTCTTGGCAGTTCCAGTGAACTGTATGCCCATTAGCAGCCAGAGTGCATTGGATTTGCTCCTGGAGCTTTGCTTCTGGTTTATTTTTCATTTGAAAGGAATCCAGCTCATAAGCTCCAAGACCACTCAGTGATATGACTCAAATCTCAGCAAATGGGAACAAAGGAGGTATTTACTTGAAAAACTGCACTCCCGATCTAAATCAAAATGTTAATGTAGATTCACCCGTTTACCACATTTTAAAGACTGTGAAGACAGACCCTTTTCAATGATGAATAAACACAAAAATAGTAGAAAAATAATAAAACAGCATGCCATGCTCAGCACATGTTAATATCTCTGGACAGTTACTTCCTTCCTAAACAGTTTTAAAAACCAAGCTGCTTACAGATGGTATCAAGTGCTTGTCTTTAGCTTTATTGTGTTCTTGGGAGAATGAAAGCCCTTCACTGCAGGTACGTGCAAAGAATACATGAGCAGATAACTTATTTATCAAGGAATTTATCGAGGTACCTCAGTTTCATATGCTTGAGCTGCGTAAAAAATTCCTAAGGACATATATGACAGTACACACACAGCAGTGCTGCAGGAAAGGGGGTGAAGCCATCTCCATCATTATTGACTATGAATCACATTATCTCCCATGCAAGCTTGTCACCTGAGACTTATTGGTCCCTCTTCCCCCATAGGGGTTGAGTGTGCAAGACATTTTATGTCAGAGAAGTAAGAACCACATTTACTGAGGCCTGTAAAAATCTCGGAACAGAGAGACGCAAGTGTGAAGCTGACATGAACACAGAGCTCTCACTCCCGGATGACTTGTGTCTGCCGAGGATCGGCAAGGCAAGAGTGAGGTGCCCTGCGAGGGCTGGTGTGGGTGACCGCAACACTGGCAAGTGCCATGTCCCAACCAACAGCAATCTGGAAGGACCCTGGTGTTCGGCAATCACAGACAGTACAGTAGGTACAGATGGTGGATGTGAGACACACCCTGCATGGACATAACCCAGCCATCAGCTGACATTAATTGTGGAAAAATTCTGGCTTAAAAAACTAACAGCATGATTGGAAATGTGGCATCCTCAGCTCAACACAGGTGACAGCTGAAACAGCCGACCGAAAACGTGGGAAGGCGGCTACTCTGATGTCACAGAAATGTTATTTGGAAGAAGTATGGAAAGACAATACATATTTCCTAGTTTGCTGATTCTGAGCCATTCTGCAGCTCTGTGCTCTCCAATACTTGTCTCAGCCATCCAGAAAGAAAGCAAAGAAGATGTTGCTTACTAAGCCTACTAAAATAGAGTCTTTTTCTGCAAGTGGGGGCTAGGTACTTCTGCAGGAATGTTGTTTCAGTCACGTGACTGTCAATTTCTAAGGGTTATTCAATCTTTATTAAACAGCAGAGTAAATATTTATTGAAGGCTTGGAGTAATTCTTCAGTACACAGTGCTGGTCCTATCAAATATACTGTAACATGTATAGAGCTCCTTTGCTTCAGAAACTATATGCTCTTTATTTGCCTGGAATTCTGTGCACAGATTTGCTTTTACAAATAGGAAATGCCTCTATTTTCCTAACACCAAATTCCTTCTTACCTGAGTCAACCTTTAGTTAACCCTGAGGGAAAAATCCTCCAACAGTGTAAATTTGTGTAGTGCCGCACGCAACCTGCCCTATTGTTTCTTCATTCTTCTTGAAATAGCTGTGGCTCTGGTAACAATAATAAAAAGAATCCATTACTTTTTCATCCTAATAGTTCCTTCAGGTTTGATAGATTACGATGAATTAATCATACAGGATTTTGATAACATATTTTATTATGTTGATTGAAGGGATTCACTTGAGATGACAGCTAACATGGCTCGATAGCCAAACGCTTTTTAGCACAACTACAAGTCTATTCACTGTAGCTGCCATTCTTGAGCGACCCAAAGGAAGGAGCTAGAGTGAACGATACATCACTGGTGATGTGTTTCGCTCTACAACTATGTAATACACCAGTAATTGCAATTAAGCAAGCACAGTTTCAGAAGAAAAACATTTTATTTAATTTGAGACTTAGCCCCCCCAAACCAATCTGCCAGATTAAAAATTAGTGTATGGTAGTTAACTTCTTTCAGACATACTTTATTTAATTGCTTCATGTGAAGTAAGTCTTTGTTCTTCTTGGCTAGAGCAGTACTCTTCAGTCTGCAGCTAGAATATTAGATCCAGCTTTACGTACCATACTTCATAAAAATGTGGACCAATTAGAGCTAGTCAGAGGATTATAACAAGAAGGCTCAGATGTTTATAAAACACGACCTTGGCGAACACAGTGAATGAACTGGATTGCTTGACCTAAGGAGGAGAAGACTGAGTGTGACAAGATAACAGTCTCCAGATACATAGAAAGCTGCTGCAAAGAGGCAGGGACCAATCTGTTGTCCATGTTTGTGATGGATAGAAAAAGAAATAAGGAATTTAAATTGCATTAAAGATGATTCAAGTTACATATTAGGAAGAATTTTTGAACAGTGAGGATAGCGAGGGAAATGTTAGGATAGATTGCCTGGGGAGGAATGTCCATCGCTGAAAGCCTTTAAGAAACAGTTAGACAAATATCTGTCAGGAGTGACATAGACAGAATCGATCCTGCTTTGACATAGAAAGAGATCTATGCTATGCTTTAAAAATTTCATATGTTATTAGTCATTACAGCTGTGTATAGTCTGCAATGTGTTTGCGTCATTTTTGTATATACATTTCAATAGGTTAAAAGCATGTTGAGTTCAAAATCTCATCCTTAAATGATTATGCAGCAGAATTAAGGCCAGCTGTTTAACCCTTATTTATTTCCCCGGTATGTTTGCACTATGATATAGTCTTTAATTACCCTGTCACACATTGGTTTATTTCCACAGCCCACTCTTTCATTAGTCTGTTGGATAAATTCTACTCAGGCAAAGCACGCTATTTTACATATTGTCTAGTGTTCAATGGGTATTTTCATATTTTATTACTGCACGCTGTCCAGCCTTGCTCTGAAGACAAAATTGCTGTATTTTTAGGAAGATTTATATGTCTGTCTTCAGTGCAGTGTTTGAGTGATACTTTAACATTAACTTACCCTCCCAGCACTGCTTTGACATCTGTACAGTCAGTTGGGAGCTCAGTCTGACACTGATTTTTCAGTGTAATCACTATTACATAGTACCACAGATGTTCAGAATAGAATTATAATACAAATTGTTTAAGGTTCAGCAGTTTTAACAGACAGTCCCTAACTTCTCAATGGTGATATCACAGTCTCATTGTTCTTGACAACAACTTGCGTATGTGTACTCTTCCTAATGATGAGCTACCGAATCTAGGTTTTTAATAGCAAACAAACTCCTTTATGCAATATCATTTTGACAACAAGCAGGGCTGCTCAGTAAAACTAAAACTTTTGGATTCACAATATTTGCACAAAATGACTGATTTCTAGTAATACACGATTGTCATTCTCTATGTGTATCATCATTAGTGTGGAATGAGACACATGTTCGGTTCTTTAGGCTTCACCTACACTTATTACAGCAGACTACAGGAATCCTAGGCTACATTCCTGACTTGGCAAGAAAGTATATTCTAACGGGTGTAGGCAAGAGATAGCCTAACAACCCTGTTCAAACTTCATCACCTGCTGCTAAGATCTCTCATGACAACAGTGGTTCTTTTCAAACATAACTGAAAAATAGGAATAGTGATAAATAGGGCTGAGCTCCGCTAGTGGCAGGAAGGAACTAGAATGAGCGGCAGGATATAGATCTGGGATTGAAGAGCAGATGGCAGGGTAGTTCTGAGAAGCGATGACCCCAAGTCAGAAATTTCTGACTCCGCAGAAATTGCAGCTGCTGGTTGTGTTAATCTTCTTGTCCTTGGGTCTGTGAAAGGCTGATCAGCCCTGAAGTAGAATCTTTCCTCCTCCATCCCTTAAATTTTGATGATTTTTGTAACTCTGTTACTGATGCCATCAACTCTTTTACTTTCTCTTCCAGTTTTCCCAATACATAATCCCACATTTTCAACCGATCTGCAGTCTCTTTTTCAAGACCGTTCTACACTTTGGAGTCCTCATGTGTCTTCCTCCTACATAAATCTATAGTCTCCTTGCCTGGCCATGTTCCCTGGCCTCCTTCAATAGCTCTTCATCAGACACTGATATTTCACCTATCTGGCCTCCTGGTCATCTGCTATATTTTCCTGATGAACCCACGTATTATAAACCTTTTAAACATAAATATTTAAAGTTCAGTTGTTTCAAGAAATGAAACCATGACCACTATCTGCAGGTAGTGCTATAAGTCCCACTTTTGCTGTACAACTTTTACAAAGTTGAGTATATGTATCATTTTTACATTAGTGAACTGCTATTGACTTGAAGTGATCATTCATTTAACCTTAAATACACACCATGTTACTTCTGTACAGGTAGGCAGAAGAAAGGAATTTCAATTAGCTTCAACGGGTCCAACTCTTGTGTATCTGAGGTCATGATCCTGAAAAATGTTATCCATGTAGTCTACATGTTAAAAATTCAGTTGAGTTGTTCAAAGGTCTTTTGTAGTTGCCTGAAAGCTCATTGCTTTCTCAGAGCACATCCTTGGAATAATCAGTTGTGTTGTATGATTTTTCTTGCCTAGAATTGAAATGTTTTATTTATATAAGGCATTCTGTGTTTTTTTTAATTTATCATACTTAATTTTATATGTTCTAGGCCTGCATATGCAAGCCTGATTCGTATATTTAATGGTCCTTCATGAAACAAATGTTTAAACCCTTAGCCTAATAGATATACTTGATTTATTAAACAATGTATGTGCTGACTGCAATATGGAAAAAACCCATATATGTAGTCAAATACTGTGGTTTTGCAATATTAAAATTGCAACCAATTTCCTTGTATGTAATTTAAAGAAAATGTAGCAAATAAAAATGAATAATAGGCAAATTTCAGGGTGTTTTATAGTTGTAAACATATGACGTACAGGTAAATCTGAGGTGTCATTAATTCAATATTTATGAATGTGAAAGTCATAATCTTGACTTTATGTATATATAAAAGATATATTTTTGTTTTTTGATTCATATTTATTCCATTTATTCATGTCCAAAGAGCAGAAGGTCTTCTACATTTTCTGACACAGGAAAAATAATTAGTTTGAAAATACATTTCTCAAAAAGAAGACCTTGATTAAACATGATTAAACATGAGTACTTGATGCAATCTTTTCTTGCTCAAAGTTTGTCTGTCCTCTCGGCCTGTAGAGGAAATATTAATACAGGAGCTGGAGGAACTTTCCAGCATTCCCAATAGAAAACCATCACCTACCACTAGTTATGAAATGTTCAAGAGGTCAAGGAATCTGTACCTTGAGACATAGATGGATGGTTTTCTTTGCCTCTGTTCTACCCATTGATATGTTACATATTTCTTCCTTTTCATACAGCATATACTGTAGACATTTCAAAGTAGTATGGCACAGATTAGCTACATTATGATGCAATTCAGGAGAACAACATTCATAAGTATTAGCAGAGTGATGAGCTGACTTTTCTGATGTTTATTCACAATGTCATTTTATAGATTTGTTTTATTTTCTGTTTGAGCAGCTGTGAAGAAGAGAATTGTTCTGATGGAAATCTTTTTGAGCTCTCAGATGCTAGCAGGTAACTAATAATTTGTCATATCAAGTGGATAGGATCTGTAACCTGTTAGTTACCCCCAGAAATTTAGTGGTACCATTTGTGGTTAAAATGATTTCTTTAGTTGACAAGAGAGATCACAAAAGGAAATTCTTAGCAAGAAAGCCGTAAAAGCATTGCCCTGAAAGTGCCTTCTTTTATGCTGCAGAACCACTCATCATTCCAGTGTATATTTATTAGAAATGCCATAGGTTAGAGAAAGAATAGAAGAAAATAAAAAAGAGAAAATGACCCATACCAGGTTTTGGACACTAAACCTTTAAATGTAAAGTGAAATGAAGGTACCAGGCTACAAGCTCCTAAGGGAAGGATGTAAGCAATTAGGAACCAGTGAATAACACAGCACGAATCTAAGACAGAAAAGGTGGGTCATAGAAATAGCTAGAAAAAAAAAATCCAAAAAGAAAAAGAGTTCTGTTGATTTCTTGCAGTTATTATTCTGCTCATGTTTCGTTACGTCATAAAAAGGTTTAAAAACCCTTCTGTTTCTAGAATGGAAGTGAACTGTGATGGAGATAGAAAACTAGAAACACATGATATGCATTTGTCATCATAAAACAAGCAGTATTATTTTCTTCAAAAAGTAACAAATCACAACTCCCAAACCACATCATCTGTACCTATACCTTCCATTATTTTCCTATTTTTAAATATAGTCAATGATAAAAAGATGTCCAGTTGTAATGATAGCCTTCGTAAAAAAATCTTTAGCATTTGATTTGGAGTGTTCTTTGGTTGCAAGAACTGGAATTCAAATAAAACCCTTAAAAATGTTTTTCATGGGATTTGGAAAACTGTCCTGCACTGTCCTAAGCCTCCTAAGCCTTCTCTCACTGAAATAAATAGCGAAACTCCATAGCTTGTCTTAAAACTTAGTTAAACTGTCATGAGGGATATCAAAAATCTCACTCTTTATTAATGAGAAAAATAGAATGTATGCTCTGTAAAACTCAACTGTGCAGGTCTACATGTATTATTAATGACTAATGAGTAGTGATTTCACATTTTGGACAAAGATCTATGAATAATCTGGTGCCACAATTAAAAATGGATGTAGCTATGTCAACACTTAGGAAATATCATCTTTAATATCACAGCAATAGACTTTCATTCTAATAGCACCATCCTCTCCACTTCCAATTTTGTTTAAGGCCATGTGTCTTCAGAGACCCTTAAGACAAGGTGTGTAAGTAGTTGCCATGTTGCAGATTCCAGGGTGCAATTTTCTACCTTGCCTTTTATTTTAGTGGGCTGAGGGTTCTACTTTTGGTCGGGTTTTTTGTAGTGATTTCCCTATACTTCATACTTCTTCCTTTCTAAAGTTTAATGTCAGGTTATTGTACAGTCCCTCCCACAAGGATCTGAATGTAATTGTGTTTTGGGCACTATTATTTAGTGGCTCCGTTATAGTTCTTGAAATAACTCTCTGTGTGTTACTTAGGGCCATAACCTCTCCCCTTGTGTGCTCTAGAACAAGCTGTTCCAAGAAACAATTGCTTAAAATGTCAGGAAATTGCTTCCTAAACCTCGTCCCAATATGACATATGACCAGTTTATATGCTGACAGTTGAAGTCCCCCATTACTACTGTTTTATTAGATTTAGTTGCCTCTATGGTCCTAGCATTGCACACACAGTATTGTTTTCCTGATCTGGAAGTGAGTAGTTATAAGCACGTGTGCTCTCTCTGCTCAGAGAACAGCACGAAATTATTCAACATTTAATTCTATACATGTCTTTTTTTTAAGGATGAAGTGGAACATGAGCTCTGTCTAGCTTTTTACAGACATTCTGAACAAATGTGTACTTTAATTTGTATGGATATACAAATCAAATTATAAAACATACTTGCGTGTCAATGACTAATTTTGGGTGATTTTAATGCATTAATTATACTTTAAGCCTTTCATTTTCCTGGGGCTAATCTACTCCGTTGAGCCTTGCCAAACTAAGGACAGAGACTAAATCTGATATTACTGATTTATAACTGCCAATATGAGTCCTTTCCAAGGCAAACACACTTCTGTTCCTTCAATTTTCTGCTTCTGCAGCTTGGATAAAGAAGGATAGAGATATTACATCCCTATTAGAGTTATTAACATTGAAGTTTCACAGTCGTAGGATTACAGTTCCCCATTCTCCACATTAGAAATTACAGTTTAGGTCACAATTTAATTGTTGTTCAGCTCATTGAAATGTCTTGCTGGGTTAACTAGCCATACTACAAGCCAATGGCAGATTTGGGAAGACTACCAAGTTGTTAAATTGCCTCATTGCAAACCTCTTGTTGGCTCTATAGCAGGCAGATTTGCACTGTCATCTTCAGAATGTTAGACTTGTATTGTGTTCCTTGGAGTATGTCAACTGGATGTTCGGGACAAGAGTTGCTCATCAGAATAATTTTCAATCATCACGTCGGCAATTTACACGACTGAACTTTTTTCATTACTTCTATCTTTGTATCTGCCTTTGCGTTTTCTCTCAGCACATCTCTGTTTTGGCACTCCTTACTCAGTAGCTGAATACCTGAGGCCAATTTTGTAGTTCTGTCCTGTACTTAAACCAGCTCTTTAGTAATAACAGTGTTGATTTCTCTGAACGAATAGTACAGGTGGTTACTTTTACATTATCAAAACATTTGTTAAACAAGAGTCCTAAAGGATACGTGAAAATTTATAACGTAGGTGCTTTCAAAACAAAACCCTTGACCTTTTTTTTGTGCAAAAGTTATGCCAAGAATAAGGACATCGAAAATATTCCCAATATCGACTGATACTAACTAATTGATTTAGAGTAGTTAATTCTCAGAAAAATACTAGGGCATGTCTTTGAAAACAAGGAGAAAAATAAGGATTAATAAAATCAGTTTTGTTCTGTTTGAAGTAAAAGATGTATACTACAATAATGAAAGAATAACAGCTATTCATTTTTTAGGAATAACAAAAAGCTAATTAATTGTTTCCCTTACTCTTATGAAACAATTTTTAAAGTTTGTTTTCCTTTTTTATTAGTAAAACTGAGGAAATCCATATTTTTTCAGGTATAAGCCAAGTGTTACATTAATAAGCACAGAAATTATCCAAGGAATCTAACTTCAATCTTTTCAGTACCTTATAATTCATCAAAAGGAAGTACCTGGCTCTCTGAAATGTGAAAAATTACTTGTGGTTTTCTCTTACACTCATTTTCAATATTCTGAGATTGTATACTTCATTTTTACATATTTATGACATCCTATTTGTAGATGATTGTGTTTTCTCTGGCTAGCTCTTGTGCTAAAGGATGATTTGGTTTGTATTTTACTCAGTGGGCCATGCATCCTAATTGTCCCATGCCATGCATTTGAGTTTCTATTCATAAAATGAGGCCTTTTCAATATATACCAATAATTAATCTACATAATGTGATTTAAGAATCACATTTTAAAGTTCAAAAATGCTTTGAGTTCCAAAAATGGTCATGAATTTATTTTTTTTTAAACTCATGACTGAATTGAGGAACTGTTTATCTCTGAGCATATATAGCACATTTTACGTTTCATGAAGAATCCCTTTAATTAAAAACAAAATTAAAAGTTTTTAAATCATTACGAAATTGTAAACAAAAGCACGGACTGAAACTAGCCTTGGTTAACAGCAATAACAGGTTTGAGAATGAGACACATTAGGAAGCTTTTGCAAACGCTTCTTTGCATCTCGATTTCGTGAAAATAAAACCCTGCCAATGTGTGCTCTACTTAGTGGCGGGGCAATCACATTGATAGGAGCAAGCAACATACTTGCCCTGTCATGGGAATAAGAGGTAAGAAATAGTTTTGGCTGTGCCTATGCCTGAGGCTATGAAAACGTAGGGATTTTTGCAGGCAAGAGGTAAGAGAGTGAAACTGTAGTCTGAGGTATGGTGTTCTCCATATGCGATGATCCCAGAAAAGAACAGAGTGCCACGTATTTGACTTACAGTTGATTCAATTTAAACATTGCACTATTCTTTATTAGAGCTCAAATTAATGAGTCCCAGTAGCCCAGTGTTATTCAGCCTCAGACTAAAGGAAATCAGGAACTCTCAAGGGTAGTGAACTAGGGGAAAACTCAGGTTTACAAGCCAATTTTCTGAAAACCTGCACTATATGCACCATGGAAAGAGTGGTCATACCAGATTTATTAAGGAATCTCCCAAGGATATGAAAAGAACATATTTAATGTAATCTGGCCATCTGAAGTCCACTGAGGCTAAGTCTGCTACTTTGGGGTCTTGCTTTTGTTCCAGAGAGCTTTTGTCTTAGCTTCAGTAAACTGTAAATGCTGTGCTATTTCTCTTGTTCTTTTTCTTTTTGGTGTGTTCAGTACTATTCAATAATCTCCTGAGCTTTAGAACAAACTTCTCTTTAACACTTGTACTTGAAAATGAAGACTCTTGGGTCTTGTTGACCTACAAGGAACAGCAACCACCAGTCTCTGAAGGTTTTCTTGGAGGTTCAGGACTATATGCAAAGCAAACTGTAAGAACCAGAGATGCAACTGCTTCGCTGAGTTTAAAATTGGAACTATTTAAAATAGCTTAGGGAGGACCAAGTTTATATGACATAGATGCAAGGGCCAACTATGTAGAAAAATACTCTGCATCTATTTGGTGGTGCTGATGTCTGTGAGCACTGTGGGCTCAAGCTGCTGTGTCCTAAGAACAGAGCCCAACCTCTCACATAATTATTGCCTCATGTATCTACTGTTTCCATAGCACTACTGTGGCATTGTAACAACATTTTAGGAGGAGGACTTTCAGATGGCTTTAAGAATATGAGAGTCCAAGCTGCAAACAAAAAAAATACTTTGTGATTTGCAGAAGCATTTAATATCACTAATGAACGATACCACTACAATGCTAGGAGATGGAGGAAAGCAGGGAGCAAAGTCCAAGTCCACCACCTTCTTAGTACTCTCAGGAAATCTGCCACTATAGTAAATCAGATTTTTCAATTGTAATCCCATGGGCATATGAACACTTTATCCTGGCTGAATATCTGACTTTAGATTACAGTATGTAACCAAAATCTCTCTCTCTATCTACCTTTCTCTCTCTCACACACACACACTCACAGAACTAATCTTTTTCTTCAGGAAAAGGGACTTGTCAGTTGCAAACTCGGGATTATTGTCAGGCATAAAACACGTGGAACGGTCAAAACCAATAACCACTCTATCTACCACATTCTTTCTATTGAAATAAAGAAGAAAATAAAAAAACTTGAATGTGTCTATGTGTAGGTTGCATGACTGTTAATTTATGCCTGCTTGAAGTATAATTAAACGTAAGAAGTTATTATGTGAAATGGGGACAGGGAAGTAAAAAGGAAAGAGGTTCCAGTGCACATGACTCCTTCACATCAAGTGTATTAGATCAGTCAAGATTTTAAGTCCATAGAAAGGAATGCATTGGAGAAAATATATGTATGGTCATTCTCCACTAAAACAAATTAAATGAGTTTTCAAAGAATATGATATAGATTGCAGAACTGAACACAGAGAAGTTCAGTTAAACCGAGAGACAAAGTTAAAAGCCTTCTCTTAGCTGCTGCCTCTTTTTTCATGTACTTTACAATACTGTCTTTTATCCTGGTGAGCCTGGATTTAGGCATTCATATTTAGTTATTATTTTGGATACTATTGGTGTTTTCCTGAAAAGTGTGGGTGACGAGAGGAATGCCAGTTTTCAAATATTGATCCTTGCATAGAACCTCACTGAAGAAATACAATTATCTTTTCAAGGCATTTCTCCATGCTGAAGTTCAAAGTGGGAATGTGAAATCCTCTCAAAACAGTTTACAAAAAAAAAAAAACCTCTTCTAAAAATTGGAAGGTTTTAATTTTTTTGCAGAATTTGGTTCCAAAGCAAAAGAAAAGTAAGTTCCTGATGTTTTTTTAAATGTTTCCCATATTCAGGCAGGATAAATTCCAGAAATTGCCCTGGAAGAATACCTCAGAAAAGTTCCATAAACGTTTGTTATAATAATAATGGCAATGATAATAAGTAAGTTTCTTTGTTTGTTTGATAAGTACTGACAATATGTTCACGGAGAACTTGACTTGGCTGTGTTTACTTCTTTTGTGTTTACTTTTTGCAAATGTTCTTTTGGATTATTATTCTCACAGGAATGTTTGCTGAAATGTTCATTTTAAGGAGGATATTAGAGGACATTCTCAAATTGTAAATTTTGAACTCATAAATATTAGAACCATTCCAGAAGATTGATTTACCTATGAATTATGTTTATCTTCTTAAGACACACAAAGAATGTTTTATCCAATCAAAATTAACCCAAGTAAAACTACCAGATTTTGTCAACAATGAGCTGCTTGAATGTAATCAACTAATAAGATATTTTCTTAATACGCATGTAGTGATTCCTATCAACTAATGGACGTAGGTGATAGATATTATAAGTATTTCACTACTGATCTGTTAAGGTTCCTGACGGCCTCCCTCTACAGAGTATATGATTCTGTTGCAGTCTTAACTAGAGAGAAGTTAATTTCACAAATTGATTTTTTTTTTCTTTTTTTTCTTTTGTGCTTATGGTGCTCATAAAAAGAAATCCTTAATAAGTAGAATCAATGGCCATAATACATCATTCTTAATCTCCTTGTGCAGACCATGGTTCATTCATGTAGCAAACAGCAGTAACTTGCAGCTTTTTTCCTCCTGGGGCCCTGTGTTCTGACAGCAAAAAATGTCAAGACTCCTCTCTCTTCTATCCATCATGAAAAGCTGGGTGGTCTTATCCCCTCCATGTTTACTTGTATGCCATCCCTGCACTGGGACTGCTGTGCTTGGTGATTGTTCCATGCTCATCAGCAGCCTGTGCCTTGTGTCTAGTTCTAATGGACTTGGTGAGCAAGAACTTCACTGGAGCTTCAATGTTACAGCCCTTAACCACATAACCACAGGGAGTGAGCTCGTGGACTGCTCTGGAAAAGACAGCACACGTCCTTTTCCACCCATAAACGTGGGAGAAGCAAACAAACAAACAAACAAAAACCTGCAGAGCTAAGCAACTGAAAACTTTCAAATAGTAAAAAAAAAAAGAAAAAAGGCTACAGAAGTTGCTTTCCATTTTTAGATTGTGGTAATTTGTTATGATGTTTATTTAAATGCATTTTAAAAAACCAAAATGAAGCAAAGCTTAAAAGCGTAAATAAAATAACCTGCCCACAAATATGAGCAAGAACATTTATCAGAAAACAGATGGTCTCTTATACGCAGAACTAAACACCTCTAGAAACATAACAATCCATTTATCTTGATGAATGCATCCTCTAGCAGATATCTCAAACAGCAGCGGCAACAGTTTACCTGCGGGTCTGGAAAACACATTTCCATGAAGATAGATGACGTAGGAACAAGTTCTGGATTTCAATTTTTCACATGTAGAGCAGGAATATTATGGTAAGTCTTCCCTTCTCCTGATCTGATCTTCAGGGAGAAAAACTTTCTTTCTCTCCTAGTCCTGAGGTTTAATGGCACCAAATTTAACTGCAGAGCACAATTTAAGCAACTGCAGAACTTTTTAAGTAATATCTATTTGCATGAGCTCCCACTGAGTCATCTGGAAATTGGACCTGGGTCCTGCACAGGCCTTCTGTAATAAGGAATCTCTAAGAAATGGAATTATCAGGCTTTCCACCTCCTTTTGTATCACTGAAGAAATTTAATAACAAAGATTTAGTAATGGTCAATAGTGAACTGAAAATGAATGGTTTACGGTGTAGTATTCATATAAAAAAAATCCTATGCTATCTCCACTGAGAAATGATTAGCCAGAGCAAAGTCTTTTTCAAAGATTTCTCAAAGACATAGACAATTCCTCTTGACCAGAAAATTCTGAAAAATAACAGAGCAACATATAAATCGACAATTTTAACATATTCTTCCTAGGAATTCACTGCAGCACTATAAACTATAAATATTAGTGCCATAAATTGTCTCTAGCTTTGTGGCATTTACAACCACTTTTAAGTTAAAATACTTCTAATAACCTTCTTCAGTAACTTGTGCCACCATCGAGCATACCTAAGCACTTAACAATGTTCTCATAGCATTGAGAGGGTCTCATAAATAGATACGCATCAACCTGTATATTTATATTTAGTCTGAACTTAGAAGGAAATGGTCATGGAAATATGTCAAGAAAGCTTTCGTGCAGTAAGGAAAAATGTTTCCAGAGATGTCAACAAATCAGCATTTGTTGCATACTCGATTTATAGCATTTCTAGCATACTGGATCCCCAGATAGTTTGTCAGGCTCTCCTTGTGAATGCATACAGTGGTTTCCATAGGAGGAGCTTACACCGCAATGTAAACAACACATAGGAAAGGTCTAATCAAGTTATCTTCCTAAGCACTTACACTAGCTAATGAATTAAGTTGGTGAAAACTCGTTCTGGCATTTTAAAGATATGATAATTCAGGTTTGTCAGAGGATAATCTCTTCTGTTGTCAGAAACAGTGATGTTACTTTTCTGTCGTCAGATTACTGATATGGCAAGACTCACTTTTCCCCAGGCAGTTAGAAAATGGGAAGAACTGTGAGAGCCGGAATGTAGGTGGGAACTCTGGGGATTTGTAATGCATTATTATGAATTGCTTTGCTATTTATGTAGATTTAAATAATAAAATATATCCATAAGCCTTCTTATCAGCTGCATTAAATATGTTTTCAAAGAAAGAACTAAGCCAACCTGCATTTAAAAATCCTCTCTACCTTCGCATCGTATCATCACTGTGGGATTTGCATTTCTCCATACGCTCTCCATAAGCTCTAACAGTGAGTGCAGGGGGACCCAAAGTGGGTTATTTTGAGCCAAGGAAGGGTGTCTGTTGTAGGAGCTTGAGACCTTACCCCGGATAGGGCAAGACTTGCCAGCTGTCTCTGTTTTATTATGAGCAATTCATCTTGAGTGCCTTTTTCTACTATCGCCGAGGCAGATCAGGACAGGAAAAGAGGCAATACATCAGGTAGAGGGTCCCAGGATACTAATGATTTTTCAGGATGCTAACACCTTAAATTCTAGCCTAAGACCAGTAAGCAAATCATGAAGATCCATTTAAGATAATTTATTAGGCATGTGAAAGGAACATGGAGAAAAAGGAGAGATGCTTTTGGTACATACTGACTAATTCATTAATGGCCTTTCATAATGCATTATCTTTAACCAAGTGACCTAATCAAGTGTGACTGCAAAATGAAGTGTTTTCTCAGAAAGCTTACATTTACATGTGTCTCTCATACGTGCAAGACACGGACCAGAGGACAGGTCTTCATCGCTAGCTCACGGCTAGGTAGAAGTGTTAAAAAAAATGGGGTCTGATACAGTACACAATGTCTGTGTGAATAAATTCCATAAGATTTCTACCATCTTCTGCAATTAAGTTTAAACATGATGTAAGAAAGGAGAAAAAAGAACAAAAAAGAGAGACCTTAGGGACAATTTCAAAATTTCTGGGAACCTGTTTTGAATCAGTTCTACCAAAAATGTCTTTATCTTAGTTTTTTAAAATGTAGCTGGGATAACATAAATACTGAATAACAGTGTCTATTTTCTTGCCAAAACAAGTTATTTTCTATAAAATTTTGATTTATTCCCTTCTTAATCATTTTTTCCTATCATCTGAGCTGTTACTTACAGTTAATTGTCTCATCTACCGTGGATGTGGCCCGACAGTTTATTTCACAGCCATCTCTCTTAAGCAGACAAGACATAAGAAAGAAACCTCTCTATCCCTCATGTGCAAAATTTTGTTTTGGAAAGAAGCTTTAAGAAGTTTTTAAAAGGTCAATTAATCAATCAGGGAAAAGTAAAAATGTTATTTGACTCAGAAGCCTCGCCACACCACTCAAATAATGAATGATGAATACCCAGCCTTTGAGTGAATTCTTGCAATCAACAGTCCATGACTAATCGATAGGCTGACATTTTCACACAGTTGCAGAAAGTGATCAAATTTTGTAAATATCACGGATTGTTGTTGGAAAAAATCAGGCACGGAGGATAAAAACAGACAGACAAACAAACAAACAAACAAACCCCCAAAACAACACCCAAACAAACAAAATAGGGGATCAAAATTTGCCTGGAGACTGTTAATTGGTAGCTGCGCGCCCAGGTGTGGGTGCAGCCATATGCAGGGAGAAGGCGCCACCTATAGACCTGCCAACCCTGCTCTGGCCCTGGGACGAAAGGTTACCAGTTTGGCTGGCAAAAGGTGGCTGGGAGTGTGAAAAGATTGCACTCACAACCGTGCAACGCTGTTGGTCGAATGTTAGCTGTGTACGATATCAGCAGCACACACAGGACATGAATTGAGACCTGGCTGATATGTCAGAAAGCAGGTTATTCATGCTTATTCATCTGCTTGTAGAGGTCGTGTCTGAATCACTGCTGAGCAAAGTTACAAGGGACAGCCTGGTTAGCAGACTGGTGAATAATTAAGAGAGCAGTTAAACAGTGATCAGGATTGCTTGATGACCTGGGCTTTGTAGAAAAACTGTAGTTTAAGGTTATGCGAAAGTTATTCATCAAGAACAAAGGGTGAAAAACACAGCGTGTGCTGGAAAGCAGAGACCTTATAAAGAATTAACATGAAATACAAAAGCAATTCTGTGGCAAAAGTAGTCGATGTTGCCCATGATTAAACAGGAGCATGCAAACAGGAAAGTTTTTTTTTTATCCATGGAGCCAGTCTGAGACAGGAAATTATGCAAGTTTAAGTGCACAACAGGATGTTTAAAAACTGGAGAACGAGAAGAAAAAAAGTCACAGAAATTATTCAAGTCTTTGAGTAAATGCCTGGAACTTCGTCTGCTTAGTTTATCAAAAAGAAGTTTGAAAGCTGATTTGATTGCAGCATGCATGTACTTTCCAGAGCTAAACAAGCTCTTTTGTGCGAGAAGAGTGAAGAAAGAACTAGTGGTGGAAATTTTACGTGAGGATAATTCAGATTAGAAATTACAGACATGTTATTTTTTCATTTCTCCTTTTCCCCCCTTTTTTTTTTTTAATTTTTTAAATATATCTGTGTTGGTAATTATCCACTGGAAATGAATAACAAAGGGAGGGGTTTATTCTCCAGTTTCTGACATCTTCAAATAAGAACGTTTTACTGAAGAAAAGATTTAGCGACATACAACCGTTTTTTAAGAAGCCAGAATGTGGTGTACAAAATGTTACTTGATAATCTTGCTAGTTACTTCTTACTTTGAAATGCGCCGACCAAAATACTGAGTTTCAACCCTAAGCTCTCTTGCCACGTTCCCAGCTTCATCATCAGTTGAAAATCTAGGTAGCAATCAGTAAGTCAGACTTATGTGTACCCTTGTTAGACTCAAGATAGATTAATTTACTATGAAAGCAACTTTGTCCTGATGTCCTGTTACATCTGCGGGTTACTGCAAACACTTCTGTTCAATTCACCATCACAGGCAGGCCTGTTCCCAGAGGTGGCTTCAGATACGGCTCGCCATTCACCTTCTCATTTAATAGACACGAACCAGTTTCAGTCTTAAAATCAGGTGCCTGTGTTAGCATGTTTAACATGAGCTTCTCTGAGCTGTGACCTATGTGATCAAATTTGAGGTATGAAAAACCTTTTTCTCTCCAAAAGATCACTTGAAAATTCAAAGGCCATCACTGTACAGCCTCTGGAGACCACCAGCCAGTGAGACTGGCGTAGCCTGGGTCCTGTCCAAGCTAAAAACGGAAAAAGAATATGAAGGTGTCTAGGTGACACCTCCTTTGTTTTGGTTTAATATGCTTACTAACTCACACCAAGGACGGTCACAGTGAGCAAAATTTTTAAAAGTGTTTCTAGTACTGGGAGAGTTATTCGAACATAAGGTTAGTGACTAAATTTGGAAGGATGCTGGCACCATGCCCTCCTGGGGGAAATGACAATGAAACCAGACCCAGCATGCATTGTTTTCTTTTGTTTGGTTTGGTTTTTTTACAAACCAGCACAGAAACCTCCCAAATACATCCTCAGCCAATATAAAGAAAGAAAGATATTACTGATAATGAGCTACATAAGTTCTTTTATTTCCCTCTTGAGTTGGTTTGGATACCTTGAAGGCAGCCAGTTTGGTAAAAATTAAATTGATCTTGTTCTGATCAATGACCAAAATATATTACTTAGAAATCAAATATTTGGCATAAATATTATTGCTATTATTGTAGAGAAGAAATAAAATATTTTTAAAAAGTAAAGTTTATTATTTGAAGAGGAGAGGGGAGCTTTGGGCAAATAGAAATCTGAACTTTTTAATCCAAAGCCATTATGGTTTTGTATTTTTTTCATAATCTTTTCATTAGCATTTCTCTCAGTTTCTAGGCAATCAAGACGGATTAGAATTTTTTTAAATTAATTCCTTTTTGTGTTGAAATAGTGGTTGAGTATGAGCAATACTTAACACTGCATTCCTAGTCCAATTTTTCAATAAGCATATTATCTGTGGAACAGAAGTTGTATATGGGAAGAACAAAAATATATTTTAAAAGCAAAGCAGTATGCAGTCATAAACTTTCATAACTCCAGGAGAAACCTTTAATTTCAGTTTGTACCTGCCATTTTTTTCATTGTAAAGTTTGTCACCCCACTGCAGTATCTCTAGTGCTTAACTTGTCTCCAAACACATTAATATCTTTTTGTGTTGTAGGTTTCCTTCAGTCATTCGTATCCTCCAGCTACAGGGTACATGTTATCAAAAATCCTAAGGCTTGAAGTTATGCTGAGCCTTAGATATGGAAAATAATCAAATATTAACCTGTTAGTTTCACGAAGAACAGCTTCCAATTTCAAAGCTGTGTCTGAATCACTATGATTAAAAAATAAACAAACAAAAAACCTCTGTCACTAACATCATTCCTGTAATCAATGTGGCAATCTCCTGGAAAGAGCTATATACTTGTATTTTTTGCAGGGTGTCTCATCTCAGTTTTATTGAAATATAATTATTGATTTCATATTTTTACTGTTTCTCTTGCAGTTTACAGGTGTATACTTTTGTCTTTTTAATCCCTGGCTAGCTTCCCGAGGCCAATTTGCAGCATCAGATTGTTTGGAAATGTGTATGAAGAACAGTTTATTCCTGTAATACCATCTGAAGTTCACCCTATAATATGCTTCAGAGAAACAGAATATGGGTTACGGATTAATTACTTAGAAATGAAACAAAAGCTTGGTCTTAAGTAGCTATTCTGAGACAAGGGAGCTAGCTCTTAAAAAATCAAGCAGAAGATGTGAATGAAAATTATTTGAAAACAAACCAAACCAAACCAAATCAAACCAGGTTGTACCTAGAGTTTGCAAGAAGAATCACTTTCTAGTAATCTTTCATTATCTGGGGTAACTTTTTAAAGTATCGATCCACAGCATCAGATGACTGGTTAGAACTGGGAACTTCTACCAGTAAGTAGCTGTAACTGTAACTCTCTGCATTCCTGAAAGCTACTGCAGTAGTAGAGTACAACAGTTCTTTTCCTTTTGACATTTTCTACTCATTTCGGAATTATTTTCCATTTTATATACATATAGGGAATTTCTCCCAAAGCAGTAGCATCTCTGTATAAAATGAAAGAAGAAAAAATCCCAGAAGCTTCACCTCTGTCTACTGGAAGGTCATACTCATTTTTTCCTTTGTAGGAAAAGAAAATGAAATCAATCTGGTAAATATCTATAGGCGGCCATCAAAAAGAAAAGTGGCTCCTCTGTTCTAAGAGAAAAGGGAAGTAAATTCAAGTCTGACAAAGTTGTCACTAGCCAGAACCTGCCAGTCCTGCTTATTTTTAAAACAAACAGGCAGTGGTAATGAGGTGATATGAGTCTCAGGAAACAAAATCAAACAGCAAAAGCTACATCTTAGAAAACATTCTTAGTTAGCGTGGTGGTCTATAAGGGTGCAGAAAAGCAGACCTTTCTGTTTTCAAGACCTTGAAAAGTTTATCTCTTACCGAGAGTAAAAATCTTTGTCATTTCCCACTGAAGTCAGTGGAAGGATTCATGCTGTTTACAGTGGGAAGAGTAAATATCCTGGGTAGGTCTTTCAGAAATGCTCCCTAGGGACATACCTGTTATCACATTCAAATTGATTAACAGCCTGAAATTCCCTTTTGGTTTTTTTTCAGAACCTTTTACTGAAGCTAAAATGTTTTTAATGTCTGTAATTTTGTGCCTCCCTATTTAGAAACCTTGTTTTTCTTGAAGTGTGAACATTCATATGTAAACTTTCTTCTACCTGTGCATATACTGTAAATCTCATTGGAACTAGGGGATTTCTTTTAATCATCTAAAAATTGTCTTTTTTCATAAATGTTTATGGACATTAATAGTTAATAATGATATTATATCAGCATTTAAAAGAGGTTTTCAGTAAAAATCTGGATAAACATTACAGTAGTATATTCATGACATTTTTTTGAAAGTAACCATAGAAAAAAAGTCATGAGTTAATCTGTTTCATTTCTGTAAATGAAAATAACATGGCATTACATCAGTATCTGCCCAAGTCTACTGCTCAGCATGTTTTACAAATATTGCACACGTTTATTAATCAGTGGATATCTCTTACACCTTGCCCAACTCAAGTCACCTTCATTCACACTGAGGTGATATTCCTCATGGGACCAGTCCCCCTGAACAAGGGCACACTCGGGTGTACATTAAGCTGATCACGCCATGGTTATGTGATCTATTTTCATAGTACGTTTGCTGTGATAACTCTCCTGATTTGAACTGAGTTGTACTAGACAGAGCAGCAAAAGCCTCCAAGGAGTTGTCTAGACACCTGAAGCAATAACTGGAAGGCAAGGGCACATGAGCTTTTATTTACTGAAAGATACTGTTTAAAGATCTTTGAGAAAAGCAGTTTTAAAAACCCTGAGAGGTAATATTCCAGAAAGCGAGACAGCTCAGAGGCTTAATTCTGCTCCCACTTGCACACAGTGCAACTCTGAATTAAATGGTGTTATGTTAGTGAAAAAGATACATTTAAGATCATAATCAGGGAAAAGTCATATGAGAACAAGTGGAGTATTTTTTTTAAATTTCTAGATTTCTAGATTAACATTAAAGTAAAGAACACATGAATAATTCGAGAACTTCTTTCAAGCTTTGAGATTGTTTAATCCTTTGTTTATATAATTCTGGTACAGTTAATTAGTTTGTAGTTAAATAAAACATTATCTCATAGGCATTGAAATGTAGTCTATCTTTTCCTGGAGAACAACCATTTGATATAAAAGAGAAAAGAGATTAAAAAAATTCCAATAAAATCAGAGGAATCGCTTCTGGTTCAGGACTTTTTACTCTTGGTGATAGGTTCTCTTTGAATTGATTTTGCTTTGGTATGTGTGCTTAAGCATAAAAATAGCCTCCCATCAAAAAGGGTTAAAATCTCTGTATTAAAATCACAGCCTAATCACTGTCACAAAATTAATTACGAAGGGGAACCGAGCGTTGTCTTCATACTGATGCGTGAGTAAAGCCAAACAATAACTTCTTCCTGTTTTCCTTAACCAAAGCTCATCAAAAGACTTTAGAGTGTCTAAATACATGCAGAAGGAATCGGTAACCCAGAGAAAGACTAGAATGCACTTCTTGCTTTCCACAGGATTTCTCTTCTGCAACAGCATCCCAAGATATATAATATCAACCCTCAACCAGGCATGTTGCTTCTAAAGCGTGTTTTGGAAATGGTCATGTAATCGAATACAGCATGAATTGTTTCTCATCCTGGAAGACTTCATGCTGGTCTTACACCAGTTGAAAATGTTTCAAAATGAGCAAACCGGTTAGTCATTTCATGGTTTTCCCTTTCCACCGCTGAAACTTGGTAGGTAAGTATGACTATTTTAAGTAGTGCTTCAGACTTACACCTACTTGCTGAAGTGTAACACCATACTCAACCACGATTAGTAAATAATGATGAAAATGCTATTTTTCAGTGAGTCCAAGAAAAAAGAACATATTAAAATTGTATCAAGCAAGAGAATGCTAAAAGGAACAGATATATCAGATGAAAACCCTCTGCCAATGTAGTTTAGTATTCATACCCTGCCAAGATGTCAGTAGTTGGAAGGAAAAAGACTCATCAGCTTTCAGAACATGTGTGAGTAGGGTTGTTCAGGTGAATAAGATTTGATTCAAAATCTTTCAGGTGACAAAGATGACCTTTGCACTCCCTGGAAAGCACAACAGTTTTGTGGGAAATAATAAGACGTTCAAGAAATTGCGTGCTTGAGGAACTGATCCCAGTTTTACTTATACCATTAATATAATGCCCAACTTTTTTGACTTGGTGGAATTAGTCCTTCCTGACATAAATGGGGGCCAGCCCAAGATTGTCTATTATGTACAAGACGAGGATAAATAAGCCAGGCTGTGAACAGGGTAGTCCCAACACAGTAGAGGATTTCAGTACACCCCTCAAATAACAAAGCCATAACCAATAATGCAGTAAAGGAAATGTCCTCCAACTGTGCAGCCTGTAAAATTTTTTTGAGGATCTCAACCCACATCCTGGCTAGACAACCTTAAAGATGAATGAAAAATTTTACTTTTACGCAGAAGAACATAACAAGTTCAAACACAAAACAGTATAAAGGGACATACACTAAGTAATGCATGTTAGAAATAATCTCTGTCTAACCCATCAGACCTAATGAGGCAAGGAAGAACAGATTCAGAGAATAAAACCTATGCTTTTTTCTAACTGATGATGGGAACTTATACAGAGAGTCTCATTACCTTGTGCCAATTCTATTTACCAGAATTCAGAATTTCATATTATTTTATATATATTTTATAGCAATAATTGAACTGTTCATACCTGCATACATATCCAGACCAAAATTCGCATAGGAATTTCTTTCTAGTGGGATTTTCACACCCAAGTTAGGTGTCAAACCTTGATTATAATGTGCCTGGTGGGAGCTGAGCCCTTAAAGAGGTAATTGAAGGGAGGTAGCTAAATGAGGTGTCTAAGCCACTCAGAGAATAGCGAAGGAAAGTCAGATAAAGCAAAAATTTGGGTAATGGAGGAAGAGGTTTAGATGTAGAAGTAGCTGCTGTTATTGCTTCTGCTGATGAACCAGAGCAAGATACCTCTTCTTTGAGATCTGTGTTTGTAAGCAGGCTAGATATTGAAGCCACATTGACGATCTAAGATATAGCTATAGCTATAACCCTTTTTTCCCCCCTCTCACACGCAGATTTCTCCAGCATTTATGCCTCTGCTTCCCCACTTGCTCTGTTACCTATTGCTGCTACCCCACCATGTCCTCGTTCTTAGCTTGGGAATATATAATACGTGTAGGGTGTGCTTTGAGCGGACTTTCAGGTTTGGAGGGGTGTGTGTATTCCTAATCTTAGTCTAACAATCTCATATCATAAGGTTTAAATGGATTTTCACTTGAACTACGAGCTTAAGCAGTTTGATAGTAGGGGACAACATCAATTATTTTAAAACATTGGTCTAAATCTTAATGATACTTTTTGATTGGAATTATCCAAAATTTGCTTTCCATTTTCATTTCATGACACTGTTCAAGACTCAACGGATTTTCTTGGCTTAAGGGCATGAGGAGAGGTCAACATCTGATAGTTTCTCATCAGTGCTACTGAAGAATTTATCTCATTTTAGTATAGATCCTTAAGGCCTTGAGCCAGGGAACTCCTATGTGTAAGGAAGGATCTCATGTTTAACCCACAAATATCTCATACAGAATCAATTTATTTAATTCAGATTATTTCACCTCTCTGCTTTTTAAATACATTTTATATTATTTTGCCAATTGCACCTTAAAATTACTTAAACACTCACATTTTGATTATTTCTCTTATCTATGGACTTTTCTACAGCATTCTTCAAGTAGTTGGAGCCTCATTTTTCCCCACAGCACATGTTTGGGTAGGGTATTTATTATTCTGATTCTTTTTGTTATGAGCCCAGTCTCAACTGAGGGCAAGGGGAGACCAGCTGACCTTCCCAAGGTCACCTGCAGAAGTTTATATCCACCAGCTAGTAAAGCATCTACAATTCCCACTTCACTGCCTTATCAGAACATTACCCTTTTATTCCTCAAAAGGTATTCCCTAGTTTACAAAGGTTTCTATCTTGGAGGAGACAATTTGTTTTAACTCATAGCTCACCTTTTCACTCAAGACTTACTCATGTGTATTATATTACACAATAATATCAATAATGATAATAACAATGCATGTTATGTAATGAGCAAGCACATTAAGAGATCTGATACCAAAGCAAATGCAATGAAAGAGTTAAGGTAGTTCTTCAACTGCTCCACTTAACGAAGCTAGTATTTTAATGGTCCCAACTAGGATTAGAAGTTAACACCTCATTAAGATGAATGGGGGATATAGTTTGCACCTTTACTGTTGCTTCTATGCTATATGGCTTGCAGGCTCCTTCTACTGTTTCTGGAGGGCAGGCTTAAAGAGTACAAGAGTGCATCATTAATTTATATAGGGAAGTCTCTTTGTAAAAGAAATGACTAGTGACTGTATTTTTAATGAAACTCTGGTTCTGCAGAAAACCTTTTGCCAGTGTAAAGATCAAAACATCAAGGGATTCGTGATCTTTTTGTACCCACTCTTTTCCACTGTCAGGTTTCATGGCATAAGAGAAATGTTATTACTCAAAATACCTATTTCATACAGGTGCAGTTCTGTAAAAGTGCACTCAGTGAGACCTAAGCCCTTCCCATATAAGGAGGAAAACCAGATGTTTCCCTCATGGCCATATTTACATTCAGTATTAAAATGAGTAAAGATCTAAAGCCCACCTAGAGGCAGAATCACAGTTGTGCTTTTAATAATAAAATCTAGTGCAAGTGGGATTGATTCCTTTTCCTCTATCTCCTGTACAAAAAAAAATACATATTGTATACAGGTAAATGATTTTCCTTCAGTGGACCTTTCACGTGTTTTTCCAAGGAGGCTGGTACCATGATCCAAATTAAGCTGATGAAGGAAGTCAGGGAACGGTCTGATAATTTGCCAATATTTATCAAATGATACAACTGCAGGCATTCCAGGGTGTCAACATAATGTGTTTGCATGACACCTCACTGCCTCTATTTTCATTTGCTTGAAGCCATATAGGTTTGAGATAAAGTAGATACAGAGAATTCCAGGTTAGTCATGATCGCTCTAAGACAAGATAAGAATAACCTATAACTGCCTTAGTATACACATATACAAAAATCTGTGCACGTACATATAGGCATATTCTGGCCTATTCAATCACAGTGAGGATGGTTTTACATTATTAACATTATTGAATTGAAATAACTAGGGTAAATAGTGGAAATATTTTCTATATAAATATTTATATTTCCCCTCTTTTGACATCCTTCTATAATTTTAGTTGCCTTTTCAGTGGAATTACAGATGCTCACTTTAAACGGAGAGGCCTTTTAAATATCAATGCCCTCATATTTACAGAAACAGAACTGGATCTGAAGTAATACAGTATGCCATAAATCCAATATTTAAGAGCCCACAGCATCCCTTTTCATTCAAAAGACAAAATTCCCATAGATGCAGTAAATTCTGTAACAGACTCGGAGACCAATGGGATATAGCCTGCAGTGATTAATGCTAATTGCTAGCCAAGGTTTTGGAAGGGATTAGTGATTTTAGAGATCCAACTTTGAAAAAATGTCTGATAAGAAACTGATTTTCAGAAGAGGAACAGTCTCAACTTCCTGCGAATTGGACTCCTTTAAATTATCTCTGCTTTGGTACCCCACAATGAACACGCTTAATATTACCAGTTAGTTGTGGAAATCTTGTCCAGAATTTAGCAATGCCATTATCCATACAATATGTATTGTATTTTTATTTCCCGATTTCTTAAAAATCCATTTCACTTGCTTTTTGAACCTGTTATACTTTGAATCATAAACTTCCCCATGCCGTTGAACAGATAAAATCAATAGGCAATATTTTAATCCAGACATAATTCCTAAGCATCTAAGGAAGACATTTGCAATGTAAAGGGCTTGATGCCTACAGTACATTTACGAGAAAGTTCAGTAAGCGCTGTATCAGAGTACTCATTTTCCAAACCAGCTGCAGGCTTGATTTGTTTCTAAGTAATTTAAGTGTACAATTCTTGTCAACGCGGTACGTTTCGTGACTTTCTTGCAACCAGGAATGAGTTAACTGCAGACATGGAAGTGGTTAGATTGTTTCTAAATAATCCTAAATATGTATTTAAGCAAAAAAAGTTTCATAATATTTTCACTCTATGCTATTAGGAATTTTGAAACAACTAATTACTCCTGGTATGCAAATTTAGTGAAACCCAATTAAATAAATATCAGATATATGGATAAATCTGCTAGCGAAGACATGTGCTTTATATCAGTTTGTACACATCCTGTGTTTGCTATGAAACCTGTTTAAACAAATAAGTGATAAAAGACTAAATGAGTCAATGAAAAAAATCCCCTAAGTACCAAGTTGTGAGTTGTATGCTATTAGATCTCTCCACGGGTAAATGTGTTGCCTGCTCTACTGTAACGGACAAGCTCCCTCTAAAGTAAATACTGTCTCTTTTAAAAGAACAGATCTAATAAAGGCCTAGATTTTCTGTATATCAAGGAAATATATTTTAAATATATATTTTAAATATATTTTGTTTCACAACAAAGCCAAAAGACATTCAGCTGTCAAAACAATAATGGTATTTGCATACAATTTTTTTTTTTTCATCTGGCAAAATACTGTATGAATGGAATAGGGAAAACCAAACTGATTATGTCCAAGCTCATGATTGTAAAATCTCTGCTACCAAAGATATTTTAACTAGCTAGACTCCATTGATCTACAGCAAAGCTTTGTCAACGAAAGCTTTTTTCTTAAATTGATTCTCCATCTTGTCTTCTCATTCTTTCGACAGCACACAGCAGGAAGCTCTGTCTACATACAGAAAACAGGATCTTGCTGTAGGCATGGGTATAAAACAAAAAGACAGTGATTAAAGAAAAAAACAGACTGCTGTTAGTATTTGATCTTAAAATTATTGATCTTGTCAATCAGTTACAGACACAGAGTGCCCATTTAAATCTGTAATATCTATTAATGTTACCACAAAAATGCTGACCGCTTGAAAGAACAAAGAAATCTATATGATAATACAATGCGATGCTTATCTGGCTGTACAGCTATTTGTAGTATGTGAGAGTAAGTGCAACATCCCGCTTGAGAAAGATCACGTCTAAAATTTCTTTTAAAATTAATATGATATAAGAATATGAGGTTCACATGATAGGCTTATATTTTGAAGACTTCGTTAACTACGAACTTTGATTTCTTTGACTGCAAAAGGCATTATTAGTTTTTATAATGCATATATTAATAACAAAACATTTTTTCCTGTAACTGACCCAAACTCAAGCATTACATTAGGATACTGTTATAAACCTACCGAGCTAAGCCAGCACCATGCTATCTTTGTCCTTTATGTGAAACTGTATGTTCATTCTGTTTACATTCCTATTGTACTTGTACCGATAGTGCCTCTAAACATATTTATGTGTAAATATAATTGAAAATTAGTTTAAAAAAAGAATATCTTATTTCAAAAACTAAGTGCACATCAATTGCTGGTAATATTAAAAGCAAAAAAGCATTTGACCATTTGGAACAAAACAAAACCCCAAAGATCTTGAATTAATCTCCATACCTGCTTTAACTTGCAATCAAGCGTCAATCATTAAAGCTTGTCAACTTAAAATAAGGTGGACGTTTTCAAGGGCAGCAATTACTGCGCACAAAGTCCCACAATGAACCAGCTTGCAAATACCTAGCAGAAATGTTCATGTAGCGTAGTATTATCCTTCTCTCTATCTCTATAAAGAGGGCAAGGCATTTACTAACAATTTTATAATGTCTCCGGAACAGGAAAAAGATACAAATAGCACAGATAGTTGCACCTAATCTGCAACTAGTAAAAATATATAGAAAGGTTCATTTACACAACAGACAAGTAGGAATGTCTTGTAGTTTTGTGCCAGCCAAAGGTTTTATGGGAAGCCTTTGCCCATCTTTAATATATGTGTAAATTAAATTTTATGAAATGCATTTTAAATGTACTTCATTGATCTTCTGAATTTATCATAAGCCTCTAGTTCATATTTTGGTGCCAGTCTAGTGTGTCACATGGTTTTGAAACCAATAGAGGCTCATACAGAAGGGTTTTTCTTTGTTTGAATTACTTTATTGGTTGAGTGGAAGGATTAAAGACAGACTAAAAAGTCATTATGATGATGTAATAAAACACACATTCGTTGTTCCTTCACTTTAAAATCTGCTTTTTAAGCACACTCTTCTGTTAGAAGCCAGAATTAAATGTCATTAAGCATCTGGACATAACACTAACTATTTAAATTTTTTGTTTATTTGTTTTTCTTTTAAGCTAGGCATCACTGAAGTAAAAAAAGAATTAAAGATTTCAAGCAGAAATTATTGTGAATTGTTCATCTTTTCTTATTATAGATAAAATACAGCTCTCTCAATTACTTTTAAAGTGACAGTTGGATAGAAAATGCAATAACTTCCTAACCCTACTTTTTGTCATTGCATGTGAGACTTGATTCACATTAAAAAATAAAAACCTCAAGCATGCTTTTTCGTGCTTTTATATTATGTATTAAGCATTGAGCTTTCAGTGTATGAGAAGATACATGTGGAATTCTAGAATAATAAAAAAATGCTTAAATAATATATCAATGAAAAAAAGAATAAAAGAAAACACATCATATTATGCCATGGAATCTAAAAATGCTTGTTTTCCTGCAACGGGAAAAATTAATGTGAAACCTTTTCCCTTGCTCCCAAAGAGAGACATTTTTGTTTCTTTATATTTTTGACTAAGTTTTTTTTTATAATAAGGAAGGAACCTTTCAACTCTGGAACCCACTTCATAACACTAGAGACAAATATACGAAAATTTCTTTCACATTCTTTTCAGTTAAATTATTTATCAAGTGATCATGCTTTCTTTGTGCTTTTCTTTTAAGACAGTAGGACTTCACCCTTCACTCCTGCAGTATTCTCCAAGCCCTTGAAATAACTTTTCCTTTGAATTACTGATTATTGGCATTGAAGTATTTCTCTGCTCTTCTCCAGGACTTTGAAGCATGTCAGGAATTAACATTTGGGTTCGGCATAGAGGAACTCCTCCTGAGTGGGAGGGAAGGGCTCTGTCCCTCCTAAAAGAAGTGCAAGAGTACGTACGGCTGTGTGCCACGCCAGTGACGGCACTTCCCCTATTTCCAAGACCATGAGAAAACTGCTTGTGTGGATACAGGGAGATACGAGGTTTTCACAGCTATGCCCAAAGGAAACATGAACCTGTCCTCCCTCCCGAGATCAAGCCCTGCCTGCTCTGGAAGACACCTGCCACGGTAGCTGAAGAACAAAGGCTTTCCTTTGGAGCCAGGGCTGCTTCTTGCAGGGGGGGATGGAAACACAAACTGGGGAGTCAAGGCCCCGTGAAGTTTATGTTTTCCTACATAGGGAAAATTGTTATTATTTCAGGTGGGGAGACCTTTATGCTTCTACCCTATGGAATTGCTGAGGTGTCTGAATGCAGGTTATCGCTATGTCTCAGGGTAGACCGCAGATCAACGACAGGAAAGGCAGAATGTGAACAGGGTGCAAAATGGCCTCTCCCTCCCCATTTCCACCCAGATGAAATGCTGATTACTTGCTGATTAATAACACTGGCAAGAATGCAAAAACAAATACTGTGTCTTCCTCTGCAAGTGTTACCTCCCACCCTTTCCTAGTCCAACAATTTTAGCATTCGTTTTCAGTATGATGTACTCCACTAGCTTGTCTGAATGAAAAAGAAAACAAACACATGGGATGATGCTCTTTGTGAAGATTTTCCTTTTACATATATGTGTATGTGTATGTGTATACAATATGCTAATTTTCTCCTTTCACTTCAGCCTTCTTTACTGATTTTAAATAGGCACATCCTTATTTCACAAGATCTGAAAATTTCAAGCCCTGTTTATTACTGGGTACAAAAATTGATGTATACATTAGATTTTCAGAAGTTTAGCTTAATGAGAGTTTGAAGCAGATTTTGGGATTAGCCAAGTTCCATCTGATCTGAGACAGACTTAATTTTGGTCTCTGATGTGCAGGCATGTATCACTATTTATCTTGTCAAGTCCTCTGTTGTTCATGCACATACTTGTGCATCTGGGATGGAGTATGAGCAGCCTGTCACAGCAGATAGCAGTAAAAATATTTAATACCTTGCAAAATGATCGTAACGCAAAAAATTGTCAGTAGTGCAAAGCAAGAGAGCTATAAGTATAGGTTTCTGATAAACCAGCTTTTTTTTTATCCTTATTTATATATTCACATCAGGTACATGAAAAACTGAGGATTGTTTTGTCACAGGTATACTGAAGGAAATGTACAGTTTGAAAAGTAAGAAGGCCATGAGAACCCTCTGCTAGTTATGCAGGATTTTTGTATCAGTCAAACCTCAGAAGCTGCCACAGCCAGTGTGAAGCTTTGGGTAAGAGAAAAGCCTTGGTGCTTGTTTGGTTACAGGGCTTTGTTCACCTAGTCATCAGTTCTTCATTGAGGGGCAGGATGAACCTCTGTCCTGATGCCAGATATCAGAGAGGGTTTGAGTGTTTCAGAGCTGAACTTCACCACTTCTCTGCCTCACCTACCAACTAACTCATACCCACCTAAAAGGTGCTTATCAGCAAACAGACCAAACACGCACGCGGTTCTCCATTTGTCCATCATGCAGGAGACATAAGACAGTATTGGGTTTCCAGTGGCACTGTGGCCACATTTAATGGTCCCATTTCATCATCCTGCTCTGAAATTTCCTTCACTGGAAAACGTAGGAGGGTTTTTGGGCTCTATAGCATCGGTAACCTCCAAATTTTGGTTCTTAAAGTCATTGGTCAAGTCTTCGTATTCTGCCTTTGAAACAGCCAGCCATAATTTGATCCCTAGATAAAAACCCGTAATGCTGCTAATTATTTCTATTGAAAATTAGCACAGCTGAGACACAGCCCACTGATCCAGAATCGTGTCCTCTGCGACTACAGTCAGAACTTGATTTCCGTGACAAGCTCTCTTGGCTCTGCAGAAGATGATGGCTGCCCTCTAGTGACAAAGATATTTCTGCTGACACATTGCAGTAGATGCAAACATGTTAATAAATAGCGTCTTGTAGATCAATATATAGTAAGAGGTTTGGATCTAAGAAAGATAGAGAGTCTTAAGATCATGAGCAAATGCTTGGAAGCATTAGAAAAAGAAGCATTCCAGGTTGACATGCCATCCTCAGTCACAGCAATTTTTTAAGGTAAATTTTTGTTTGATCAGAAGTTCCTGGATTTTTTTTTAATTTCTGACATTTCTGTTATCAGCTGAACAACCTATGATTATTATAACAAAACCAGAATAAGAGGTCTGCATTGCAGAGAGGTTCACTTTCTGCTAAAAGCATCCATCTGACTCTCATGCACTCACTGACACAAAATATATATTTTAAAATACTTTTATGTGTTTGTGTGCATGTGTGTATATGTGTTTATCTGTAAGTGGTAACAATCATGTTTTCATAATTTCCTAGGTGAAATCACAAGTTGAACTGAAGGGCCAGTTATGAAGTTTATTTTTAGAATAGTGCAGACAATATAAAATGCTAGAAACATTACTAGAAATCATGAAGGACCATATTGAGAATAAAAAACTATATTGACTGTTTACATCAGTGTGTTATTTGATGTTAACTGTGAGATAGCCCATAGAATACAATGATGTGATTCGTAACAAATATATTAAAGAATATTCTACGTAAAATCTCTCTGATTCTAATCCAGGGGAAGTTAGGATCTCATCTACAGGAAAAACGTGGGGAAAAATTCTCGCATTTCTACACGATGATACATCTCAGAATAAGAGATCTGGAGATAAAACATTTAAGTTTTCTCCTCTGTCCTGCTGTCTGTGAGAATGTACTTAGGAAAGTGCATTGGCAAAACATCTCCTTGTTGACAAAAGCAGTTACTATATGCTGACGAGTTCTACCGACTTCAGTTGGATTTAAACAAATTACAAATGTCTTCCCACATTTTAGATGTTTCCTGAAGTAGGGCTTGAGAGAGGATAAACATAAAACCCTTTCTCCTGGTGTATGTATTTTTGCTTCATACTTATATGGCAGTTTAAGTTTAGCTTCAGGTGTTTTACTACTGAAAAGTTTAGCTTCAGCACAGCAAAATATTTCCAAGAAGTGAGTTTCTACATTTGGCAAAGTCATAATACTGAATTATTTAATTTTGTACATAGGAAGAATATAACAACTTTTTACTGTAAGAAACCATATGAACTGTCTGGAATGTAACATTTTAACATAGATAAAATTCATGGACTAGTCTGGCATTGCACCTGAACAAATGGAAAGTTGATTATTTTACACATCTTTGTATAATAACGAACCATTCACATGCTGTGCTCTTGAGAGACTTCCCCAGCTATTGTCTTCTACCTATGGGAGATGCTGAAAACTGTAGCAGTTTTGTCACTGATCCCTTGCAGCTGGCCAACAAGAAACACTGAAAGATCCATAAAAGTGAAAATTTCTCTAGCGTTGAATAAAACAGCTCATTTCTTGGTACCCACTCTCAGTAGATCTCACTGCTTCACTCCAAGCTTATTATAACCAGTTGGTTTATCCAAAGGAAGGGAGTTGGTTTACCTTGTTATCCACAGGTTTTGATAAGACTCTTACAGAACACTCTTGGCTATATTGTTGTCTTTCCCTTTAACATTAAACTGTGAAAAAAATATATTCACAAAGTGGCTGCAATATCCGTTTCAACATTTCATGCCAAAAGAAACAGGTGCTTCCCATTTTTAAACACTGTGACCACTTGTCATGGCCTTTCCAACTTTTTTAGGCAATTGGAATTATATAAAATGGAATTATAAGTATTTGTTACATTGTTTATTAATTATTTATAGTGGTAAAAGCGATGGGTTTTCTTACATATGGGCTGACTCTCCCTCTAAAGGTAACTTCTCCCTTTGCTGTTACGATTGTCCAAGGGACCCAGGTAGCCTCAGTGCACAAAGGCATTGTCACTGTTGTAGATCTGATTCACTTTAGACAGATATTGACGATTCTACTTCTGCTGAGAGGGTGCAATGCTCATCTGGAGAAAGCTGAATGCCTCCTTTCATCTGTGACAGAAAATCCTGGTTTGATATTAGACTTCTGGCTAACACTTAGTGCTAATCCAACTGTATCTTATACCCTTGCCTTCCTAGACTTCTCTAAGCCTCCTCTCGCCATGCCTTTGCTTCGCTGAACTCATGCAAGAGACATTTATGAAAGGAAACCAAATCCAAGCCACCCTTTATATGCCCATAGGATACATCTTTCATGAACAAACACAATAACTGCTTAAAATAATTCTGAAGGACGGTGGGGAACACATTCATATGACTTTCATTCCCTTCCAGAAGTTAATGGCCCTGTACATTAGTTTCTCATGAAAACACTTCCATGAAAACATTTTGAGATTTAAGCATCTTAGTTCTGTTCATTTTGCTGAACTTCTATATCTTATTTTGCTTTATTTTATATGCTCTGGATCAGGAAGCAATACTGCATTGAGTTACACCAGCTGACTCTCTGGCCTTAGATCTGTCTTGTAGTTTTCCCTGATAATGTTTCCAAGTGATAAAATTTGGATCCAGATGCTGAATTCTTTAAATATGTGCATTTTATCATCTTAAGTCTTACCAAATCAAACTATGGAAAAATGCCTCATATAACATATCAGTGTACTTCATTTATAGCTGTATCAGCATCTGCCTGTGGAAACCATAGTGACCTCAGATATGGGTCAAGTTGTGCAATATATCCCCAATAACTGAAATAATAACCACCGAAACAGGGGTGTGCTTCACACTCCTCAGTGCCCCCTCTGCCCCTCCCTGCAGTGACTCCGTTCTACTGCTTGGCAGTCCACAAAGGACAAACAAGCAGGTTTCCACTGAGCTAGTGATCTGCATCGCACTGAGCTGAACACTGATCTTATTCTGAAGGGTCTGACGAGCACCAGAACCACCACAAAGCAGGGCAGCTCCAAGTGCAAAGGCAGTGGGAGACAGGGAAGGGGAACAAGGCTTTTCCCTTTCAGGGACTGTAAGGCGTTTGCCAGCTCATGTAACTTAAATTTAAAGGTTCTTCATATTAAGAGATCTTTGTACGCTAGATTTTTTTGCTGTCATCCGGTTGCGTTGCGTTGGGGTTTTTTTGTTTGGGTTTTTTTTTGTTTGTTTGTTTGTTTTTCTTTTTTTCATCCACCTCTGATAAATTGGGCTGCTATGCTTAGATTTTAGAAAAAAGTGCGCCATTGTCAGAATGTTTCCTTTAGATAAATCACTGTAGGTGAAAATCTATAGAAAGTGAAGAGGGGTGGATGGAACATCACTCTGGCATATCCAAAACAAGGCAATGGCAAGAAAAGGGTGAGAGGATCACCATACTGATTAGGAGGAGTATGGCAATAACACCACATCTAGGATTCCCACACCCCTGCAGTAACTCCACGCATATTCAGTGGACATGCTGATGTAGTGTCATTCTCTTGATCTCACTTTGCTCCCATGCATGGTGAAAGCAAATTATGAAATCTCAGAAAATGCTATGAAACAGCTCTTAAGTTACGTCTTTGTCAAGGGACTGTCACTTAGTTTGTACCACAACTAGAATCGTAACCCAGCTGATCTCTAGGTGCTAGAGAGATAGGAATGTTTAATCATGATGATCAGCATAGAAAACATAACATTTTGAAATATTAGGTGTTTTGTATATAGACTGTCTTTCTAATGGAGTGTCTAAATTTTGTTCTTTGTCTTGGACCTTGATTTCACAGGGTTGTGTGGTTTTTTTATAATTTAGTAAATTTACAGCAATTTCTTCTGATGTTGTCATCATCATCAGTTAGTAACACCTGGCTGGATGTGTCACATATCTCTTCCAACCAAGTAAACCCATATACAGAGCAATTTATCAATAGAATTTCCTTGAGCTGTGTCCCAGAGATTTTATATGTCCTGCCCTTTCAGAAGTGTCTCATAAAGTCTACTGATGGATCATATCTACTTTTGCATTGGCCTGTTTATCTTAGCACTTCAGCAAGCAGGGAGACTTCTGCTGACATCAGCATGAGCATGTATGTCTTATTCCATGCTGGAAAGCCATTTGGAAGAATTTAACACTGAAAAAACAGTAGATGAATCTTTGAAGAGCGCACTCACAAAAATGGTGCCAGTAGTAGAGAGGAGCTAATATTAAAAATTTCTGTGGAGGAAAAAATGGGGATAGAGAAATTGGAGCTATGCAGCTTGGAGAAGGGCAAAGAAGATCAATGTGTTTATTATCAATAAATCAATTTGTTAATCCAGGTGGAATTCTGCAGCTGTAGGATGCAGAGGGTAAAAGGAGGTGAGTGGGTTGATTTTTTTTTTTTTAAATAAGAGGAAATCGATACCCTAATCAAATATCAGATGGGAGATGATGAGTAGAGAAGAGAGTCTACATAATGTATGGTTCTAAATTGGTTTCCTAAAATACCCATGTTAATGATGAAGGAACTCATTCTAAATTAGTGTATATTGGCTTCGTTTAATATAAATGCCATAACTTAACTTCCACCAGCTGGGAAATTGGCTTAGCATATCCAAAGATAACACTAGGGTAGAATTGCCCATTTTCCTCGGTGATGCCTGTTCCATATGGAAAACAGTAAATTTATACAGGTTTTAAGTAAAATCAAACTCAGAGTAAGGATAGTTTGGAATGGCGGGCAAGTTTGATGAAGCTTTTCTTAGCCTGGGCTACAAAAAAGGCCTCCCTCTGCCTCTCTGTTTAAGAATAGAGATTCCTCACTAGCAGGATATCTCTAAGCTATTGCAGCTGGAGACCTCACATTAACACGAACTAATGAATGCCTACCTCAGCATATCAGGATGCTCCAATTGCTGTGTTGTCTAAAGTATCCAACCCACTCTCATCATATGCATGCTTTTGAATCATTTGAGTTTAATAAGGCTCCTCGGGCAAAAGAGTTTACAACATGGTTCTTATATTTTGCAGAAAACATTTTGGAACAGGCCACAACAATAATCATTAAATACATGCCACATTCTTTATGTTCTATATATAAACTCAAACATTCTTACTAGTTTATTAAAACATCATGTTTATTAAAGATGCAAGTTTATGATTAATGTGGAACTCATTGCCCATATACAATATAAAAAAATATCAGAACCTTTAAAGAATCTTTATAGAAGTTCTCATTTTTTCATCATGAATGTTCCCAGTCTTGTACATAAAGAGTCAGATTGGCTTTGATAATATATGGGGTAGTGGAATAAGGACAGGAGAAATGAACAGACTCCTTCTTGGATATATAGAGAAATAAATAAAATTATGTCTAGATACAGGAAAAATAAACAAAACGGCAGATTTAATGGACATAATGCCTTCATTTTTCTGTTATTCTCAAATTAACTGTTCATTCTTAAGGAAACCTTTTGAACATTCTCATATGACTGGAGATATCTGTGAATATACCGGTTCAAAGAATTCTGTGGACTAGAAAGCCAGTTATTTCTTGATGCACTGGGCAATTTAAAGTTGTTTTCCAAACTGGTTAGTTCAATCCAAGTTCATGTATAATTTGTGAAAAATAAACTGCCATATGAATTACATTCTTAGAGGGTTTCCCTCTTCAGCTGTCATCCTCTAAGTATCTACTAGTACAGTACGATCATGAAAGAATGAATTTTTAATTTAGCAAAGGATAAAACAGACAATTTTACATTGCAGGAAAAAGCAACAAAATGGCTTGTCAGATCCATTTCCTGAAATGCACAATCATGCAGCGTATCTCGAAAAATGTACTAATATTTATTACAGTCAAACCTCCCAAGTTTTTTTAAAGAAAATAGTTTCTGTAGTGTAATTACTACGTTCTCATTTTTATCATTTTCACTTTTCGAAATAAATTGATCATAGATAATTTGGAGATCATCACTGCTGAAAAATCATTCTTCTTATTAAGGGACAACTTGAAATAAGATTAAAGTTCAAAAGGCAAAAAAAAAATAATTGGGCTGTCCATTCCTTTCATCCAGATTAACAACTAAATAAGTGGATTATTTGAACTGATTATCTGCAATATATATTTGCATTCAGTTATACGTTGTAAACTAAAAGCTGAATTCAGGACTTTTTTCCCCGAGTTTGCAAAAATTCTATCAAGGTTCTTGCTTTCTCTTGCATAAAAGTGGTTGCTTTTAACACATTTCAGCATTGATTAAAATGAAAGATGGTCTGATTTCTGCATCCTATTGTTCAGTTATTGAAAACATTTTCTTAAGTACCAGAATTCAATATTTTTTTTCTCATTTCAAGGTGAAATTATTAGTCATGAAAGATTCTAGATGGTTATTACAGGAAACCTAATACTTCCCCACACTAAATGTATCACAGTCAGCATGTTACACCTCACTATGGATTGTCTTTCACAGCCTGGGTGCACAAAATACCTAGTTCTCAAGCTACCTTGACTTCTCACAAACACAGGTAATAAGAGTGATCCTTTCATCTTGGATACTCTTGATCAGATCAAGTACCCAAGCATTATCAGAAGTTGTACCTGTTTGTTTTTCTGTGTCATCCCAATATCTCTTATCCCTTCCAAGCACTTGAAGATGGGCATGTAGCAAGGGCAAGGGCATGCAGCGATAGGACGAGGGGCAATGGTTTTAAACTAGAGCAGGGCAGGTTTAGATTAGACATTAGGAAGAAGTTCTTTACAATGAGGGTGGTGAGACACTGGAACAGGTTGCTCAGAGAGGTGGTGGCGGCCCCATCCCTGGAGGCATTCAAGGCCAGGCTTGATGAGGCTCCAAACAACCTCATCTGGCTGAAGATGCCCCTGCTTACTGCAGGGGGGTTGGACTAGATGACCTTTAACAGTCCCTTCCAACCCAACAGACTCACTCTAAGATAGCAATTTATATTAATTTGGCTCTTTCCTGGGGTAGCACTTTGTTTATACATTTTTGGGGGAAGAACAGAAGGCGACAATTATTGTAAACGCTCTGGTGCCTATAGTGGAAAATATTTTGCTTTTTATATAGGCTGGATTTTGACCATAGTGGTGGAGGTTCTATATCACCTTGCTGCTTCTACGGAGCTTTATAATGTCTAAATCATAATATGTGTGGTTTTTTCCCTTATTAAGTATAGCATTTTCTTACCTGTTCTTAAAGTCTGGTTGCATTTGTCTAAAACTTGTAATTTAAAAGTTGCGGCCTTGGGCCAAGTTCTCAGACACTAGGAAATGTTACTGACATCAGCAGAGTTATGAAAATTTATATTGACTGAGGGTCTATTTTCTTAAAGTTACTGGAAAGTAAAGTACAATAATTAAAATTTAGATATGAAGGAATTAAATTATCTTTGTAATCATATGCTGCTAGCTGATATGGTCAAAACCAGATAGAGAGTCCTCTCCTGTGTGCAGTCAGAATACAGAACACCAAAGGAAGTTGCTGATGGCTTGAATAGATGAGTGATATTGCTGCTAATAGGGAACCTGAAGTCTTAATTGGTTTGCTGTAAACATTACAAACACGTTTGCATGCTTCCATTCACTTTGTGTGCTGTGTATTAGATAGATGGTATTCACACTGATAGCTGCAATTTAATTACAAGAAGTCTGTTCCTTATTCAATTTTAGTTGTGTCATCCCATTATGTTGGCTATGAAGCATTGCAATGTTCAATACAGCATGGATCATGATGTCGCAGAGATAATGCCATGCAATGGCTCAATTTTGGTTGTAAGGATTTTCATCCAGATTGGAATCAATGTTGTAAATGGTTATCAAATCCACACATTCTGGCTAACTGAAACAAAGTGAAAGATCTGAGGAAGGACATTATTTTTTATTACAAAGAACAATTGCAATGAATAGTAAAATTGCTCACCACTGGGGAATCCATCAATATGAATAAACATGTCAAACCTCACAGGACTGAGGACCCTGCCCACAGGCTGTCTTCTGAGACTTAATGAATTCACAGTATGAACAAATTGATTCAGCCATTCCAGTTACTCAATTTACTACAGCTGCCAAACAAGTGACTGGAACAGTACTCCAGGCTGTAGAGTGCAGGTTTGCTTCATCCTCATCTACTACTAGGGATTGTCCAGAGACTTTGGAAACGCCATTGCACTTTCTTTTTTATGCTTCTGTGGAACACACTTTCCAAGCAACAAAACCCACTTGAATGAGGACCATAATTATCACTTTCACAAGGGTTAGATAAGTATAAGGCATTTGGACACTGCCTTGTGAGAGTGCGTTTGCCAAAGGATATTAAAGAAAAAGGGTTTTAGAATGATGTAAAGGTCTGTGAGACAGACCAGTCCAAATATTTTACCATCTTATATGGTTCCTAAGACTTTCTAAGATGAAGTATTTGAAAAGGGAAGAGGACTTTCTTAAGCACATTCATATGAGCTTCCTTACTTAAGGGAAACAATGCTCCTGACTGGAAACTCAGAAGGATCACATGGATTTTAGGATGGGAAACTTAATATAGCAGATATTGGGTACAAGGTAGATTAGAAACTGCTGACATAGAAAATAAATCTGTAATGCGGCTGGGGGTTACAGGAAGTTGTAAATTTCTGGGACAAGATTATGAGTAGCATCAGCATCATTGGGTGGGAAGGTGCTATAAGTCTTCTCTTAGGTGAAATAAAATGAAGTGGGTCAGGTAAGACATGAATAAGAACTAAAATCTATTTTGCCTGGCCCTGATTATTCTGGATTAGTATTCCTGCTAATTTGTACTGCTGATTTCATAACTAAAAATGGATATGAAACACTATTTCTTGAAAGGTCGACTGGTTTAACAACAAATGGTTCTTAATCCACCCTTCAGTTTGATAGATAGTCTCCTATCCCTACAACCTTACAGAAGGAAAAGAAAAAAAAACACAAATCTTAAACCCCACATTTTTATATATGTCCCCTCAAGGTCTCAAGAGTATTTACTACTCTCCATTCACCTCTCCATAGTGGCCTGTAATTAAATGGTGCTTCTGACTTTCAATATCATATTGAATTTAGAAAAGAAATCTCTTAGTAAAATGCAGATTGTTCATGCTGCGAGTTTTAGGGACCCTAATTTCAATGAAATGCTTTATAAAATGTGGATGTTAGATGAGCAGGATAAAACAACTGAGGAATCCTGCTATTTGGGAAATTACTTTTTTTATGTTAAATGGGGGAAAATGGCAAACCTAATAAAGTAAAAGGGAAGGGGACTATCAATGACTCCCTTCAAGGCAGTCTGCCAGGCAGCCTTGGCCAGATTTCCACAGTGCTACCTTCAGGTTTTATTAAATTAAAATAAAACCTGTCATCTTGGCTTTCACTGGCACAGTCAAATGCACAGTTTTTTACTTAGTTCCAACATCAGCCTTGCACTTCCAGCCAGCATTAATATTTCAAAATGTAATATGCATAGTTCTGTGGCATTTTTTACATATCTGGCAAACAGTTACAGAAAAATATTCTGCTAAAAGTTAAAAAAGCAGCGTTACTAACTATTTGATCATGTCAACTCCTTTTCACTGTTCTCCCTCAGGGACCAAAGCATTTCGAAATGTAAATCAAAGAATCAAAGAAATCAGAAATGGAAATGTCCCATTCAGTCATCTAATCCAATCCTCTAGTAGCACATAATTGTTCCCCATTATACATTTTCCACAGTTTTGTTCGGTCTCATTTCAGATCCTTGGTAATACTGCTCGCCGACATGCTTTTTGAAAGCTGGATGGGCAGAGTTCAGACAGACCCAACCTCACCTCTGAGGTCACCTCTTGCCTCTTCTAATTTGTCTTGGCAGCCACAGCTTTGTAGGGGCTCATGTAGGGGCTGGGGATTGCCAAAATGGAAAGGAAAAGATCTAGCTGCATGCTCTCCCTCATCTTCCCCCTGGGATCTTCCTTATGTAGAAGGCTAAAGTAATGCAAACCAGAGCTGTTTCACATGTTGATGGGAGCAGCCTCATCACCTAGTCCTACTGCTGCTGTCAGAGACTTCAGCCGTGAATCTGGCCTAGAGGACTCCTGTCTGGGTCCTGAGGGATGAATGCTCCTACTAGATAGATTCCACCATTAGTCACAGTGCAGTCTGACACGGATCTTAACAACATGAAGACGCAGCAGCAGTCAATGATTTATATTATTCCTTGCCTCTCCCTCTCAAGGCCTTGGACAGACCCTGGTAAGAATTGCAGCATCAGAGGAACATGGTTTGCCTGGAGGAGCAGTAGACTTAGAGTCTTCCCCAGGGGAACATCTGAGACATTCCAATTTTATTCCAGTAATGCTAGATAGCCTAAATTAATGAGCTGCTATCAAAGATCTGCAGAAAGCTTTTCCTCCCATTTCTTGTGCATTCAGAAAGGTAGACATGCCTGCTATCTGAAGGACAGAGGACCACACAGCCAAATTTGTGAGGACATAAAGGAAACATCTTCTTTCTCTCAGGTGGATCAGGGAAACAGGAAGCCCAGCAAACAGAGTAGCTTGAAGACCTGCAGGTGCTATTGTTATTCTCTCCTGAGTATCTGTCTGGCTAATTGTTCTGAGTGTCAGCTGGTCATGAAACACCCATGATGTGCTTTTGCTTCGGTGGCAAAAGTATTAGCACACGTATTTTCTGGTCAGGAATTGCTTGCACTATTTTACATATTTTCCATCAATTTAACCAATAGGTATATTTCCACCAGTCACAATGGATATCTCTTTCACCAAGTTCCAAGATGATTTCTTCATTCTTTGAGTAAAGCCCAAAGGAGACATGAACATATACTTAAACAAAAGTTGATCACCTTCCCTCTATATTTTTGTTAGGTGGTAGAATTCAGAATAGATATGAAGGAATTTTTGGGCATCTCTAGAGGAGCCCTGTTTAGGATCATTACCTGACCCTGACCTATTCTGCAGTGTCCAAGAGGCACGTCATAGAATGGGCAAGAAAGTTTGTGCAGGGCCACAAGATCATGCTTGGCTATGTTTTTCTAACAGGTTTCAGAAACCTCTTCTGTCATCGTTCTTGTGCATTTGAGATGAACTAGGTCTCACAGGCAAAAGAAAACAATATTTCAGTTCACACTTGCACACTTTCTGTGCAAATTGAAGGTTAATGAAACCCTGAGGATGACCCCTGACAGAGACAATAAACATACTTACTCTGTGTTTGCCTTTTGGCATCTTTTGAACACCTTTTTCCCTGCAAATCGTGACTTCTAACATCATTGTATACTTGTGATCTTAGTTACTGACCTTGGAAAAAAAGGCCTGTTAAATGGGCTGGTGACAGGTAGCTTGGGAATACCAAGGGACTAGTTCACAGTCCTAAAGACCTTGGGTATTGTCCCTGGAGATACGTTATCCCTGTCAGTGTTTCATTCCTGCTTACAGCCTCCTTTAGCACCATAAATTCAGAATACTACCAAACAAATAAATCAAGATACATATTATTTTTCAGACAAAATAATATAGCTATTATACTTATTCTCTACATTTAGATATATCTAGATATACAGTAGGTAAGTATAATCTACATGTCACTAGTCAGAAATCACTGTACTACAGAAAAAATATAGGCATTCTTTTCGATGTATATGTGCTGCGTCTGTTACAAAAGAAGTTGACTTATATATGCACTTGAAAATACATGTGTTTTCATTTTGTGGTAGAGACCCCATTTATTTCATTTCAGATTCACTACAGAAACTTGACATGCAATTGAATAACTTAGCATCATCGGGGAAATTTTAAGATTCTCTAGCTATGGAGATTTATGCAAACTGTTTATGGAAATGTGGAAAAGACTTTTTCACCACTAAAGGTCTACATACGTATGTTCCTAAAAAATATGACCTGGACTTTGTTTATTTACAGGTATGATGTGAAATCTCTATATGAAGCTTTGAATTTTGTGAACTATGATGTCCTATAAACAAATTTAAACTGAGAAGTCTTTCAACTATCTGTAACAGCTGACATTGTTTCAGAATTTGTAAACAATGGCTACAGTTTTGGTCAGAGCTCATTTTACTGTTCCTGCGGGAAAAACAGAATTCACAAAATGTAGCCAGCACAGATTCTCCCTTGCACACAGAATTCACCTCAAGAATGAGAAACAAGGCTGTGAGCATATTATCATCCAATTATTCCACAATCCACTATTTTGCACTTTTGAATTCCCGTTGACTTCAGTAATTACTTGCAGTTTTGTTTTGGAAGCAGGACTTTGAACTGTAAGAATGCAAAATACAGTCCACTCCATGCAAAGTTTATTAAAAAAAAAAGCACTCACATGAAAGCACTTTCAAAATACTAAGCTAAATGATGAGTAGAGGTGCCAAAACAGGTTGATAAATCCTTCAATCATCCTGTATCTTTTCCAGCAGTTTTCAACTCATACTTGAATTTCTTGCCTTTCAGCACAAATGCACATACCTTACAGTTTTTTTCTGTGAACAGCACAATTAGCAGCTGCATCTTAACAAGAAATGTTCAGTAAATCTCATTCTCATATATGAAGGCATTTGCCGAGAAAACCCATTTCCACAGCATTTTAGGCTTGCATGTGAGAAAGGAGGCATCCCAATATTTTCTAAGGAAACAAAATTCTATCATCTTCCCTCAATTGTTTTAAAAACAATAGTATGTGCCAGTGTATCAATCACATTATTTTTGTGGTTGTTTGTTTTGTTTTGTTTTTAAAGAAGTATGGCTTGAATTTTTGGTCCTTCACACATGGCTCCTGCTTTTTTATCCAAACTAATAGAGCTCAGATGCATGGCTGGTATTTTGGGGTATAAGGTTGGAAGGATAGTTGCTCAGATTCCTGCCACTGAGTGAATTCTAGAAAAAAAACTGTTGTTTCTTTAAGGCTGCTGACTTAAAGAGTCCAGCAGAAAAAAGTTAAGTATCCTGCAGACAAAAAGAATGTCCCCAGATTGAAAGAATTAAAATTTCTTTCTGAATTTGGAGCTTGGCCAAGCAAAAGTGAAGATAAACACAAGCAGGTTAAGATGTTTGTTTATTCTATGTTAATAAATAAGCTTCTCTAGGATTAAGTCTCTTCTGTCTAGATTATATCTGCTTGCTAATATATTCTCAGTGAAGCCAAATGGAACGCGAACAAAGTCCTGTTTACTCAGTTTTAAAAGGCAAAAGTTAGGGTAGCCTGTATAACTTTTATGCTTTATTTCCTCAACAATGATTTCCTGATGACAAAAAGAATACAGAACTAATATCCCAAATTGTTTAGAGTGTAGATGTTCTTTCATTAAATCTCCTCATCTACCATGTTCAGAAGAAGGGAATTGGCCTCAACTGAAAAAACAATATCGTAAATATACAAGCCCATAAAGTGGCTGGAATAATAATGAGAATGTACTGTTGTCTCATGGCACTTTCTGCACCGTTTGATCATTTTCATTTAAAATTCATATAGAAACCAACATACTACAGGTTGTCTGCATCATCACAACCAATTGCAAACTTTGGCTGAGTTTCCCGTGTCTGCAAGGATGGAACTCATTTGTCTCATGGTTCCCTGTTAACTTTAGCATATTTATGTGAGGATGTAAGACTCCATCTGTGCAGTGTTAGGGTCTATACTGCTTTATATTTCTCATATTTCTCTGCTTTTCAAGTGAACATTTAATGGTAAGGCCTGATCCTGTGAAATCCATTCACGTCAATGTGATGACCACACTGATTTGATTCTCTAAGGCAGGCCGCCTACTGAATCATACTATTACTTTAGAATATGCCTATTCCCTCTGTTTAGGATGACCTGAAAGAATAACTGCCAGAGAAAAAGAAGCAATTTTCCAGTTTTCTTCTTGCAAATGAGTGTCTTTTCTGTAGGTAAGCAGAAAATGTAAAATAACACCAATTTTTCTTCTAATTTACTAGTCAATCTATCTTGTTCAGTTTGGGGAACATTCATTTAGTACATACCATTTAAGACAAAGCAAATCTATGTTTGTCATGCTCCCTTCACACTGTTACATTTTTATTGATTGCTTAGTGACAATTAAATTATTGTGCTTTAAGCCACAGTAGGCACATTTATTTCCCCTTTTCCTCTTTCCTCCGCCTCTGCCTCCCTCTCTCCCCCCGCCCCTATTTTTCCCCCTCCTTTTTCAATAGACTTCTTTGATTACTGCCAGATATAGGCATTAGCCTGTTCTAAACGACTGCATTTCCTTGCCTGATTGAGTGCATGACTGTTCCTTGAAAAAAGCCATTTGAAGAAGCTGCAGCATTTTTCTGAACTTCAAAAATGCCAGCAAACCTTGATCATTTCACCTGTCCAGGAGTAGAGTTAGAGGGCATAAAATGTCTCATGAATTTAAACAGAAGTTATCCTCACAACCCATAAACAATACCTTAATCAACGTGTGTGTGTGTAGGTGTATGTAACTGCTCAAGGGCATGATCCAAAACTTGGTGAAGTCAATGGGAGCCTTTCAGCTGAATTCAGTGGACTTTGATTAGCATCTCATGTGCCAGATTTACCGAGCTGCAGTTGAAAAGCTCTCTCTAATGTCTGCAGGTACTGTATTATTATTTAATGGGGAGCTATGCAGTGGCAATGAATTAACTACTACAAACTGAGCCTGTGAACATAAAACAAAAGGCTATTGTTTGAGAGAGTGTGATTTTAAGATTCAAAATGTGCAGAATAAGCTAAGCTAAGCAGGGAAAAACTTAGGAACAACCTTCAAATTTCCATTCTCAGTCCTCTACTGGCTTCTGCCCTTAAAATTTACAGTTTTCCTCAATCTCCATGAGCAGAGCCAGGGTGACTGTTTCTTTGCTCTGAGACACTGGTCCCACCCAAGCTGGAGGATGCCAGCACCGCTGTACCTGTTTGATGGACAAACAGAGGATTTCACTTTTCAGGGCTGTCAGTCCAGTCACATTCCCAATGACAATAAGTTCATAGTTTAAGGTATCTTTCCTTTCTGTAGTCAGAAAAATATGCACAGAACTGTTCTTCAAAGCCAGGGGTCTTTTCAAATTCAAAATGCTGCAGCTGTTTAAAACTCTTTTAAGCCATTAGTCTGGGTTTAGATGTTTCTAAGCCAACTCAAACATGTAATTACAATGAACCTTTGACCTTTCTCACTTTTCGGGGAGTGATAATAAAATTATCCAAAAGAACATCCCAAAGATGATACTATGGTTTAGGGTTGTTTTTTTCTACAGAATGTTTATATGGAAAGAAAAAGTACCAAGTAAAATAATCTTCAAACCATTCAAATTATCCATTAAGTTCTGATAAAGGTCAAGAGAGGCTGGATATAAATGAATCATCCAAATCTTCCAAAAAGCTATCAAATATTCCTTTTTTGTTGTTCTTTATTTCCAAGTAAAATGTTTCAGAAAAATAAGATGCTTCCACTTTGACTTTGAACTCAAAAAAAAAAGAAAGGGGACATTTTGTTGTGCTTCCTGTAAAGTGTCAGGCTTAACTTTTGCAACCTCAGAAAGAAATGAACTCTTGGCATAAATAAATTAACAGATACTGTGACTCGGAGATTATTCAATGAACAAAGTACAGTAGTTTTTTAAAAAACAATGCTGTTCTTTTTCAGCTGCATCTTTTCATTCTCCTTGCACAATAAAGGTAAAGACCACTGAGCCTATTTTCTTCTATGAGACAAGATCATCGGTGTCACAAAATGTTAAAACACACTTGTTTTAACTACACATAAAAGAGTTGTCACTGAGCCTGAATGGACAATAATAACCCCATTGTCATGATCTTAGGTTCATTTTTCTCTTATGGAAATGAAACATAATTATACCTACAGAGAAATCTGTTTCTGGGAGCTTAAATTATGTTAGACTTTCAGAGAGGCAGCAGCTCATAACTACCTTGGGTTAAGTGCTTTGAGATCCTAGGCAGAACTATAAACTTTCAGATCTGTAGAAGTATATTATTATCATATCAGTCACACAATCTAGTATAAAAATCTGCAAGTAAACACCGGTGCCAATTAGGGAATGGAGGAAAGAGCAAAGCACTGTGCCTGTTCTTTCAGTGAGAAATAAAGTATGTGATTATTGTCCTACGAACTATGGTTTAGAGACAGTGGAGGACATTTGGTTCCTGGTGGAAAAGAATATAACATGACAGCTACTATTTTTAGTTCTGTTTAAGAATGTTAATTGAAATCTAAACTAGCAATAGGAACCCTAGGCTTTAACAGACTAAGACAAATATAAGATGTAGTGACAAAGTATAAAGGCTAGACCTAGCATAATATGGAGGAAGAGAAAGTGACAATGTATAATTATTATTCCCAAGACGAAAAAAAGAAAACCCACTTTTTCAATACATATTTCTGTAATGAACACTAAGAACAGGACTGACGAAAAAAAATAATACAGTATCTTGGCTACTGAAGCAGATAATAGTTTATAACGCATGTATCTCTGGATTCATAGTGTAAAAATCTAAACAGGGCACTATTATCCAGAAATCCCAGGTTATTTCTGGTTCTACCACTGTTTCGATATGTGAACTTCATTAAGCAACTGAAGCCTAGATCCAAAGAAAAACTTGGATACTGAGAAAGCAGGTACCTGACCCTAAACTAGAAGAAAAGAAAACCCTTTCCACACAGACACATCAGTAACTTGCAGGGAGAGAGCGGGGCATCAGGTGAGGAGACAACCAAAACCAGCAACCCACAGAGAACGATGTTAGTGAGAGCAGATAAACAGAGAGCAGCTGCTGAACACAAGGTAAATCATTATTCCTGCCTCCTCTTTGGTTATTTCAAATCTGTCTATCCAGTACTCCTTCCTGATTACTTGCTTTCTACAGTTGCTTAGGTGCATTATTTTAATTTTAAAGGACTGCTAGAGGAACGTAGGATGGTGGTAATGGCTGCAACATGTGCAGCAGCCAAATGATTACAGTGATCATGAAAATGGCTTCCACAGCCTGAGACCAGCCAGCTTGCTGTGCTGGTTTTGGCTGGGATGGAATTAATTTTCTTCCTAGTAGCTATTATGTGGCTACGTTTTGAATTTGTGCTGGAAACAGTGTTGATAACACGGGGATGTTTCAGTTAACTGCTGAGCAGTGCTTACACAGAGTCAAGGCCTTCTCTGTTCCTCACACCACCCCACCAGGAAGTCGGCTGGGGGTGCACAAGAAGTTGGGAGGGGACGCAGCCAGGACAGCTGATCCCAACTGACTAAAGGGATATTCCATACCACAGGACATCATGCTCAGCAATAAAACTAGGGAGATGGTTGTCAGGGAAGCCACTGCTCAGGGTCTGGCTGGGCATCAGTCAGTTGGTGGTGAGCAATTGTTTTCATTTGCATCACTTGTCTTTCTTGGGTTTTATTTATCTCCCTTTGTTATTGTCCTTTTCATCACAACATCATTATTATTTTTTTTAATATTATTCCAACTATTAAACTGGTTTTATCTCAACCCACGAGTTTTCTCACTGTTATCCTTCCAATTCTCTTCCCCCATCCCACTGTGGGGGGAAGTGAGCGAATGGCTGTGTGGTGCTTAGTTGCTAGCTGTGGTTAAATCATGACACTTGCATATCTGGTCTCCCCTCTTTTTAGCTCTTAAAAAAACCCACTAACATATAGTTGAGGTTAGCAGCCATTCTTGTTTACATTGGCCAGTCTTTAGAAAGGACTGCAAAATTAATTGGACCACAAAGACAGCAGAAATATAAGTACAACTCTGTAGACCAGTGATGAATAGCATTTATCCAGGAAGCAGTAGTCTGGATTTCAGTTTTTGAGTACATCATTTGATATACTAAAATATAAATTACCTTGTGTGCTGTGATTTCTTAGCTGGTATTTCATTTAGCACTTAGATTTTGTGGAGTCTTTACACCATGTGTTTTTTAATGCCAAGAGCCTCCTTCCTGCCTCCAGCAATTAGCATTGATGCTCACCAGGGACAAGCTCAGGACTGGAAAGTTTGTTTCTGAGTGAGGATAGAGTAAACTATTAGTTGCAGAAATTTAAGACTATTGTTAGCTTCTGTTGATACCAGGCTGAGCTCAAGGGAACATGAAAAAAAGTTTTCAAGCTAACTGTAGTCTTCCACAAAATGCTGAACATCAGATCTCTGTATTTTTGACCAGTGGTTAATCACATAACAATTTAGCAGAAACAGCATTTTAAAAGAACTGCTCTAATTCATATTAAAAGACTTTGTGGCCATTTCTCATTAAAGCCAATGAGAGTTTTTATATATACAAATATAAATATAAATAACATTTAACTCAAGCAATACAATGTCTAGTATTTTAAACAAGAGACAGAAACCTTGCTCTAAATGTAATTATCTCAAAAACAGCTGACCATCTTAAGATGTTTTAATGATGAGCTTTCCCAAGGAGCTTTAGACTCCAGCCAAGTGAAATCTGAAGTGAAGTTTGGCTTGCAGACAGATTGGTCCACTGAGAAAAACTATGCAACAAAACTACCATATAGATGACCAGTTTCTGAATTTTTTTGGCATTTTCAGCTTAAGAGAGATTTAAGAATACTAATATTACACTGAATTACCGAAGCGGGATGTTTGTAAAGCATGTATATAACTGTTTTTAATACTGGCACCTCAATTTTGGTGTTGCCTTGCAAAACTTCTGTATTATCAGTTTATAGTGCTGCCCAACAATTTCATAGTGCAAAGCAATCACAGAAAATGGTAGATTTCTTGTTAAAATCTTTTTCAAAGATTAAAAAAAGTTTTCTTTGTTACAGACAAAATAAAGGTGAAAAGAGTGAGGGTAATATTTCGTTCTACAGATTGTATCAGATTATTTTATACCAGTGGTTTTGCTACATAGTAATACGTAGGCTAGGGACTAAAACCACAAGTCAAATCTATTCTGTTTCACCACACACGCTTCCTGTTCCGGAAATACAAATCCATTTTTTCTTTAAAATTTAAGTGTGCTGCATATTCTCCTGTTTCTGCAAGAAGACAAAGAACAATACACTTGTTGCTCTGTGTTAGTCTCTTATTTCTTTTAACTCATGATGATGGATGTTGTCACAAAATTCAGGCATCAGGTTAGCTATCTGACTTCCTAAGTATGTATATACAACAATATATACCCACACAGCTGCACCAAATATTCAAAAATGCATAAAGACAAATATAATAAAAAATGTAACAGTATTATATAGTAAATACATACTATTTTTATTGCATGTATACATTTCTGCTATTTCAGAAGTCATATTCTTTAAGAAGACACTGAATTACATAATGCGGTAGTGGAATTTTCTGAATTAGTGTATTTAAAAGTATCATCATTGGAACTAGGTGAAAGCGGTAATAATAATTGGAATCACTGATGTGATAGTTTCTAGTGTTTTGCAGAGATTATTATTTGAATTATGTTAGCACTGGAAGGCCCTAACCAGGAGTGGGCCTTATTATGCTAGTCAGTATTCATACAAATAATAAGAGACAGTCCTTACCCCAAGAGGTACACAGTAAACACATAGGTTAGAAGGAAAATGAGGTAACAGAGGTGGTAAACTATTTGCCTAAGGGACTGAAAATGGGAAGGGGAGAAATTCCAAGGTGAACATACTGCCTGTCCACAATGTACAGGATCCTGCCCTTCATAGCAACAATTCCTCTTTGAATAACGTGATTTTCCATAAGCTTTTTAGCATGTCTGCCAGCGCAGATAGCATTTGTGGATAGAAGTGAGCACGGAGCCAGCAGCTATGCACAAAAATAGGCTGGCTAAAAATTAGGTATTTTGATTCACACAAAATTTCGAGGGTTTTACAGAAACACGAAAGCAATACAAAATATGTAAAAAGTACACTGAAATTACCAGGAATCTTTGAGAGACAGTGTTTAAGAAAATTATGCATAATTAAAAGATGAGAATTATAAGATGAATACCTGATTTGAAGCTGTCTACCCACCTGATGCAGGGCCTTAACTACCAGGCCGTGGCCTTTGTCTGAGAGAATAACGGCTTATCATGAGTAAAGCAAGTGCTGTAGAAGAGATCAAGAGTGCTTTTTTGGCAGACTTAAGTCCCTGTTCTAAATCAGGTAGAGCAAAATCTGGAACATAATTGCCCCAAGGAAGCACCATGTACTTTATTGGATATTCTCTGTTTCTATGGTATTTTAACTATAAATTCCATCCTTGAGCCAAAGAAAGCATCATCAAAATGTAGTATGCTCATGAAAATGTTAGGATAATCTATATTTTCCTATGCAAAAACTCCTCTTCGTAAATCAGATCCTCTCAATGCATCTCTATGAAGGTTTATTTTCAGATAATTGGTCTGTCTTGACCTCCCCAACACCAACCCACTGAAGATTCACCTGGCACAGTATTTTTTTTCTCTTATCACTGCTTCTGTGGGTGTTCTTGTATTAAAGACAAATAAAATGCCATATTTCTGATCTCTTACTCTTTATACTACAGTAACTGCTTCCCCCCCCGCCCAGTTTATGCAAGTTAACTTTAAAATGAGATTGAAAAAAATCTAGTGTATAATCAGAAAGATGGTGCTTATGATAGCAGAGGTGCAGAAAAATGAACAGATTCTCAAAGCGGTGACAGAGACGGAGTATATCCCACTTCAAACAAAGGTGAAAAGTTCAAGCATTTCCTGAAATGATGCCAAAAAAGTATGCTTCAAATGAATGAGAAGTTTCTTATCCATTTGCACATTGGTTGGGTAACAACACTATTGTTGATGTGAAAGAAAGCTCACATCTCTCCCTCCTCACACTGGGGGTCATGAGAATTATTTTGTGAGTAAGTGCCAGTCACTGGTCATTCTGAAGGTTTTTTCCTCCAAAAGCTCTTCTAATACAGGTTTGGAGCAACATACAGTTATCTCCAGAAGTTTACGTGCTCAGGATGCTTTGTGGACTGTTGTAAAGAGAAAATCCATAGACTAGATACAAAATATGCTAAATAACATTTTAAGTTCAAGAGCCAATTTTAAGAAGTTTTTTGCACTGACTGTCATTATCCTAATCTGGATCATCTTATCAAGAATTTTATTTCTGTAAGGAAAATAGTATAATGAAGAACTATAAAGCCCTTATTTATAAAAATTGCAAGTATTAGCAAGATATAGGCAGTATATGATATGCTAATATATGAGGATTTACGTCAGTTTTAGTTAGATAATTTCCTCTAACCAAGCACAGAAAATAGATGCATTTTGGTTTTAGCGTTCTTCATGACAAAGTAGGAGAGTGAAAGTGAATTAAATATTTTATATAAAACAAGTCACTAAAAAGATCAACAGGGTAAGGAATAAGAACTCTTTAGATTACTTAGGCAACTGTTTATTATCTCCTCAGGAACATTATGATAACCCTGCACCTTTGCACTGCAGTTTTTTACCCAGAAAGTGAGCAGAAATTGAGTCAAATATTGCATGAACTTACTCAAACCATTAAAAAGGCACAAACAGACTCAAAATCTGGCAGGTCAAAAGACCTTTATTCACCATAGGCACACAATGCTTTCATTTTTAGATCATTCTCAATATCACAAAACTCCACATGCTCTGACTTTTGTTGGGCTTGAATGACTGTACAATTACTTGGGTACATACCTAACCTTATCTGAATGATCAGAAAATCTCATGTTTACAAATGGAAATATCAAATGACAAGGACAGCCACTCAGGACATTGAATCCCATGAGAACCAGGAAATGCACGAAATTAAAATAAAGGCACAAAGGAGAAATAGTCCAGTTTTGTTTGGTTGGGTTTTCTTTAATGGGAATGGTATGGGTCTATGACAAACATTCTCATTTGCTCTTCTGTTAATCCAAGCAATTTACCTATCTTCCTACCTTGCTAAATGATTTCACTAAAATCTTGGGACGTTTACTGAAAAAGTAAAGATGATCAAAGAAAAGAAGAGATTTGTTTGAATTATTTCATTATAGATTTATAAGTTTATCATACTTTCCCAGATTGTTCTAATGATTTATATGCCCATCATTTTTAACTGCTCCTAATACGCATCTTCTTTGCATCAGTGTTTGTTTCTGCACTTTCTTATCGCATTTACTATCCAAAAGGAAAGCTGATGTAATGTAACACACTCTAAGTGAAACACAGCAAACAGCAAAGCTGCTGAAGCCGTTTTCTATAACTGCATACTTGCTAACATTTCAAAAATGACAATGATTTGATCTGAATTGTTTCCCGTTGCTTTACAAAACAGATATTTTATAAAGATAGCCTGTTTTGAAATACCCATGGAAGCTTTCTGAACACGGATACTTTAAAGACTGGGAAGATCCTTTATTATTCCTTTGCTTTTTCTGCTAAATAGGTTTTTAGAGCTCTGTAGTCCCCAAGTACCATAAACGTGCAGTTAACACAAGCAGAGATCTTTGAAAAATGGACTAATTGACTTTTACTGTCTCTGTTGCTTTGATAAAGACAGTATAACTCCACAAAAGCTATAGCTGTAGCCAGAAATCACATAAAAATAATTATTTTTGTTATTACTAGGAAAATAAATTTAAAAATACCTGGAGACAATTCCTTTTTTTTGTCATGAGGTATTTTTCCATATTCTCACTTTTAAATGTCTGATACTCTTTACATGAATCGTTGGAATTTGAAGAGCACCCAAACCTTCAGGAAACTGCCAGGTGTTTCAAGTGTCAACCTTAAATTCTTTTCATTCTTCATCAGTCACTAAATAGAAAATTCTGTCATCTTCTGCTAATATAATTTTAGACAGACTGTTATTGGACCTGATATGTGTACGTATGCACCACCTTCTTTCATTCCATAAGCTCACATCGTAGAAATGTTTAGAAAAAGGTGATCATTAACTAATGCCATTTGCAAAATCGCAGAAACAGTGCATGAAATAAATTTTGCCCCAGAACTCCCTTCCTCATCTTTCCCTGGGCCTTCTGTCAAGAAAAAAACAAAGATAAGATGGAGCAGAATAGGTTTTATCTGGCTGCAGACGTTGCCCTTGATATGCCAGTCTCAAACTTGCCTAATAGGCAAGGTGTTACATTCTAAAAGAAGTCTTTTGAGGTTAAAATTAATGTAGAATTATTTAGAAGACATTAGAAGGTATCACAGTTGTTGGAAATAACACTCCATTTGGGGGTAAAATTCAGATTTAAACAAGTATCTACAGTACACATCTGCCACATGTTGCAACTGCTCTACCTTGCAGTTTAGTACAGTGGTTGACAGAATGAGACATACTGTAGTAGTTATCTTTTAAAACATTAATATCAGAGAAGACTGTGTGCTTTGCTCTATGGAAATACAAGGGAGAGGGGAGGAATGTTTCTCTATTCTACAGGACAGCTGGGCCGTTAGCAGAAAGCAGAAAGAGTACAGGAGCATTTCTAGAGCACTTAAGTGTTTAGAGTCTCGCAGGGGCTTGTGACCAGTCAGTATAATCAGGTATGTCAATGTGCAATAAAGGACATTAAAACCCACAGCACCTGCCACCCCAGCACGCAGGGTCCTGGTTAATTCAATTCTTGGGATTTTTCCACATCAAAAAGTAGAGAATTCATTCTCTAAAAGAGAATGTTAATGGGACAGCTTCCTTGTTAGCTCTCCTTCTTAGTAAATCCGTACTTGACTGTTCTTAAAATGGATTATCAGGGGACCTAAAAAGTGATCCACTCAGGTAAATGATGGTGACACTTTTGCTATCATTTTGAAGGGCATATAAAAATCTCTTGTGGGGATAAGAAAAGCTCAGCTTGTGAAATATGCAAGAGGGTTAAATATTTGGACTGTCTCTGTATTCCTCTACATGCAAAGTGAGCAGTTTTCTGTTTGTGCACGTCAATACTAAAACTTTACCAGTTTCTTCAGCAGTCTTTGAGCCTAGTCCCAGTGGAGAGCTGAAGGGCAAAACTGTAGAAAACTTCTTCTGATGCAGCTTTAGAAAATACATTTTTAAAAAGCGTTTCTGGTTTGTGATTTCATTTGTGGTGAATGGGCAAAAAAACCCACCTGCACTAATCTGTATGCACTCGAAGGAAAACATAATGATAATTCTGCTAATGTCAGCTTACAGTAGTCTTCTTCTTTCCAAGAAAACTAAGGGGTCTTCCTCTCCACCAGGAGCTGTCTAATTATGTAAAGGAAAAGTGATTAACTGATTATGATGAATAAATTAATCTCTGAGGACTTGTATGTATTCAGACATTTCTAATTAGTATGGTTTTCATGAAGAAATTCAAGGCAGTCCTCTGTTCCTATTAGTAACGATTAACAGAACAATAAGTAATTTTTGGCAGCTCCTTGCAAAATTATTAGAATTAACATGGGAGAGCTGGATTAAGGATTTGTGAAAAATTTGTCACTGATTAATGATGTGAGACTGACAAGTACCACAGACCTCCCCACAAAAGCACCCATATCTAACGATTTCAGTAAGCAACAATGAAGCAGGTAAGATACAGGGGTTTCCTGTCAAACTGTGCCAGGAATGTTGATTCCCTTTTCAAGTTCCCTACTCCTTACTTTTTCCTAATGAGGATCATTAGTTATTGCATGCAAGGACAGTACGATTTTGTTCCTGCATCTCAGGGCATTTCACAATGCTTTTTCAAGTTCATTTTATAAACACATTAGCTACCAAATATTTTTGCAGTTCATTGTTTCTCTCTTCTTTGAGATGTCCTTTATTAGATTTGCCAAAATTGTGCCTTCATTGATGACTGATCTTTGTATGCAGCCTTTTAAAATAAAAATCAGTGTTTAACAACAGTAATTTGAATTTTGAATACTTAATCATGGTCATAAGGAGACAGGTCTGAGCAGATTAGTTAAGATAGCTGTGAGATGGCTGTGAAAAAACCAGGTATAATTCCAGGATACATCGAGAAAGCTATTTCTACCAAACAAGTACATGTCTCTGCACAAAGCACTTGTTCATAGTATTCTGAAAGTATTCATAACATCAGTGAAGAAACATGAATTTAAACTAAAACAGGCATAAAGAAGAACTAATAGTTGCCTGGGGAAAAAGAGAACCCATGAGAGGAGATTGATGGCATGTCTATCCAGTAAAATGAAGTACAATGGAAACAGTCTCTGTCTACCTCTAGCCAGGCTGATACTTTTACACATCATGATGCAGATCTATCGAAGGGTAATAACTTGGATGTTAAAAAGAAATATAACATGGTATTTTACCTCAGCTGGGTAGCCTGCCTCTAAAAAGGCTTCATTAACCCTTGCAGAGCACTGTGTGGCTACACTGCTTCCAGTTCAGGGGCGAATGCAAACAGTGTCTGCTCAGGAGCTCCATGGTACCCTGCAAGCGATGCACCAGCCTGCAGGATCACACCTGGCTTTGTGAAAGGAATGGGGAATCCGTGGTGCAATTGCTCTGAACGAGTACACTAGAAAGGTAGATGGTAGGAAAGGAGCCATTTCCACTAAATGATGTTAGCAAGAGATGAATAGGGAGGCCTAGAGCCTTCTCATTTTTGATCTGTTTCCAACTAGGAGTAGTAAAGGACAAATACCTACATTTCAGAGCGAATGTGATCCATTTACCAATGGGATTAAATGACATTAATGACTGAAACGACAGGCTGCATAGGATGATCTGGGGTATTTCTTTTAAGTCCTTCACTGATGACATAGCAGTATGTGGCATTAATAGAAGTCAGCTATAGGCAGAAACTATAATATGTGCCTTGCGAAACCCTCAAAACAGGCCAAAATGTACAGTGCATGCTAGCCTTTTGCTATCAACTATAGTCCTATGAATGCAGTTTGCGTAATATGAACATGCTAAACAGATATCTGTGTTTCCAAATCAGCAGAAATGTTTGTTTATAAGGGAGGATTTTCACTTTTTGTCAGCCATTGTCATGAGAATAGATGGACAGTTCATGACAAGCATATATTTTAAAAATGTTGCAACCGATCTGAAACATTTGTAATCTTGAAAAAAATCTAAGTTAAGAAGAGAATTAAAAGGACAACACTAGTCAGGTAACTTAATTGCCATAAACATGTTGGTAAACTCTAGTTTAGAGAATGCTTCGTCAACATTTGGGTGACATCCAGAATTACAGCAAAATTCATCACTATGTTCAATGCTTGATCTGTGTTCTCTTTGTCTGTCTCTTTCTGTCTCATTTTGCCTTGGATGAAAAATGAGCAAATTGTGTCTATATATATATATTTATTTTAATAAACAATGGGGAGAGAGTTGTGAACACATTTTCCTTATACATAACTTTCCTTCCTCGCTTCCCACCTACGCATACAAAAGCTTTGTCATTTAAAGGAGGCTGAATGTAGTGCGCTGGAAGGCAATGTTGTCAAAGCAGAAGCCATGTAGAAATGCTAGCAAGTGAAAAAGCGTACCTACTTGAAGTTACATCTCCTTTCCCCCCGCATCCCACAGTCAGCAGGACTGTGGTTAATCCCTCTATTTCCTCAACAGTAGCCATTTTCACTGTAACCAACCATGATGTCACAAAGCGGGGATTATGACTTCAAGTGGGGAATAAACAGTGGGAGTAGCTGGATTCTTCTAAAACAAAGACCTTGTTCTTGTGCAAATGCCTTTAGTTATGAAGAAAAAGAAAACATCATATGTAAAGGGATTTGTTTCTAAAGAGATTATTTTTCAAAGTTTTCTGTGAGGCAAGAGCTGCTTTACAAAGCGTACCAGAATATTACAGCTCTGTAGCAGTGAGTGGCATTGTTTCAATATCCATTGCTGGAAATCCACAGTCCAGGCAGAAATTTGACTTGCACGAATGATTGGTGCTGAATAAGTGGTCAAGACAGAGGGCCCCTCTATTTGGATGTGAAATGTTTTTGTTCACAGCCTTTCATTTCAAGAATTTGTTATTTTCCAGAATAAACTATTCTTTCTGTTGAAATTGCTCATACATATTCTTACACTGAAGGCGATTGTGTGTGCTTGCATGGGTATGTATATGTAAATGTTGGCAAAATTTGTATTCACTCATTTATAAATTTATTGAAGCAGGATGAAGTAGTGTTCTCATTTGCTGTCATTTTGCAGACACTTAATTTGCACTCAAATGCCTCAAAAATGTCTTCACTTGAAATGTACAAGGCTGGAATGAATTCAGCTTCAAAACAATGTACTAAGAGAAAAATAAAGATCTGAGCATTTAAGCACACAGTGACAAAGCATCCTTAGTGAGGAAATTGCAGTATTTCCCAAAATTAGGTTTGCTGCAAATACATATTTATAAATGGCCTGCTTTTAAATTTTGCTATACAAGAGTGTTGTTCCTCTTTAATTAGGAAGTCTAGAAATGTATTTACTGCAAACTATGCAACTCTCATTCGCACTAAGCAGATTCCTTTACCTTGCTCTGACCTAACTCCAATAGTTGTAAAGCACATTTTTCTAACTCAAGTAGGGCATGGGGTCCTGAGCATAACGTAGTAAATCAGCAACTCAAGTTAAAGCACTGGCCAATCTCCCTTCTTCCTTACAGATCATCTTAACAAAGTGAAAACCAAAGCCCGTCAAGCAAACAACCTTCACTCCTTCCTAGCTTCAACACTGCATTTTGACGAGCTCCGGGGCTCAGAAAATGACATCCCCTTTAAGCCATTGACTCCACTGATTTCAACAAACATTGGAGGAGACATTAAGACTGAAGAAAAAATGCAAATAAACACTGAGGTGATGTCTGTAGTAGCACTGACAGTACGGAACAAGAGACAGCCTGCTCCCCTGTGATGTCTTCAGAAAGCTTACTGGGCGAGCGTTGTGGGAAATGGTGGAATTCTTTAGGATTCTGCTTTTATTTTAATATTGGTATACACAGAAGACTGAAAAATGGGCAGCCCTTTCTGACAAATAGTGAGCGTAAAACCTGTCCTTGCTATCATCAGAGACCTTTTGTCCCTGGCTTCAGTGGAATCTTAGGCTAAGTTAGAAAAACTAGAGAGTAATCCATATTTTTCTTTAAACTGAGGATTTAATTAAAAACTGAAGTTCATAGACAAAAAGCTTCATATTTTGGCTCTGATTGAATAGTATGCGGACTGCACAGATAAACATATCTGAGTGAGAAATGTCAAAATGTATCACTGTAGGTTGCACTTCATATCACTGATCGGGGATTTTTTACTATTTTATTTTACAATAATAGTAGAAAAATATTTTAAGAATTATAATTAAACGATATTGTCTTTCATCTAGAGAAAACAGCTACATCATTTACAATGAGAATAAATTTTGCATTTCCATCAGTAATAAATATTGTTAGGGATGCAATGTTTATTGATGAAAAAAATACGGGGAGTCCATTTAATGTTATGTTGAAACCCATAACATTATGTTCTTTCACAGGGAACTATCATGCCCGGTAAATAAACCAGCCTTCAAAAATGGGTGTTCTACGCTTAATACCAACAAGATGTATCTTTGTCAGCATCAGCGAGGACAAGAGCAAACAGAGTGCTGACATTCCACTTCTTATCAGTTATTGAAAATAGACATTTTAATGGGTATAGCACTCAGCAGACCTCAAGACTTTCTTTTTATAGCTTTGAATTGCCACCCTATAATTCAGTACTATTAGCCTCCACCTCTTTCATTTTATCATCCACAGGTGAATACATTTGTTGAAAACATGATTTCTAGATGCTTTATGCAAGTTAAAACTGTCAAAAATACAAAGGAAGAGAGAAATATATGACAGTTATGCAAGTGAAAGGACATTTGTAAAAGTGATTTATACTTCCACTAAATAACAAAGAAGTCCTACCTAAAGGGCAAATCCCGCAGTCCTTAGGAAAAGAAAGGCTTTTTGAACGTATTACAAATTTTGTCTAACTCCTAAAGCCCTGATTCAGCGAAGTCATTAAGCATATGCCTAAATTTAAACACAACAATAGTCTCCGTATTCCTTGGGAGAACTTGCAATTAAGTGGCACATATCTTTAAATACTGCATTAAACCCAGACTTAGATGAAAGTATCAGTTTTTACATTATTGGTGGGGTTTCGATACGTTTATTTTTAGGAAAGATTTGGTAATACGAGCTCACTGTTACCAGCAATAAATAGCAACTAACCAGCTGAAGGTTACAGCAACGAGTGGCAGACGCACCAAAGGGTCTGCCTTCTGTAGTCTGTTCATGGGTGACTACAGGATGATTACCACCAAAGAAACAGTTTGCTGTTTGTTAAAATAATATGAGAAAGTGTGAGCCAGTATCTTACATAGCAGCTATCCTCAGACTTTGAGTTTGGCTCAGGTGATCAGACACAACTGAGATACATTGGAAAGACTAAAATCAAGCCTCTATGCCATGTCAAGCATTACCTGAAATTTAAACAAACGTTGTTATCCCATTGGAGGTCTTGATATTAGTATTGATATTTTTGAATTACCTGCTCACAGTCACTACAAACCACAAGTACTGCCTTGCCTACAGTCAAAACATCAGAAAAAAAGCAACAAATGGTGAGAACAAATATGGGAGGGAACCCATAAAGGAGAAGATGAAAGATGAGAGCTAAGGAGTGGTTTGGTTGGTTTAACTTCTGGCTTTTAAGTATATGTGCCTATTTATACACACAAGTGTCTGTACATATTTAAGCACATATTCTCTTTTTTTTAAATAAAATACTTATTAAAGTTATCTCTGCACCATGATCCAAGCACTGAAAATGGTTTCTATAGCTGTGTTTTTCTAACGGTTTGAAAATAACTTTAAAAAAGCACAATAAATGCTCCCAACAGGTAGCACATTACTGAAGTGTTTGTGACTTGATGCTCAACCAGTGAAGGTACAGTACAATGGGTTATTGATGGACACACATGTGGGAACCACAGGAGTGCCAAGAGAACTCATTGTTATCAGCACTGCATAATATAATGCTGAATGAATTAACTGTGGTGATTGCTTAAAATGTACCTTTTTGTGTAATAGCCCTAATTATCAGCAACCCTTTACAATGAGTGGATAATCGTTTTTAATTCCTTCAGCATTCATTGTAGTAACATTAATCATGATGAGCTCATTCGGTTTTAATGTGAATATAATATGTGATACCACAGGAATTCTGTTGAAATTTAGCAGTATATAATGCCTGCTTATTATACAGCGTTATCACAAATTCCCTTCATACACAAAGAATGCTGGCTGGTATATAGCCCGGGGTATTGCTCACTTCAGCTGTCTTTGGAAACACCTAGCCAATGAAGTACAAGTCACCAACAAAGCGGTGTTGGACCAAACTGTAACCTGAGGCTTTCCAGAGCTCCCTTCTGCAGCGGCTCAACAGGCACACTGAGATGCTCAGTGAGATGATTTGAGGAGAAAGCGTAGGTCAGATCAGTTGTGACTCAGTAAACCAAGTCAGCCCCGTATGTATATAGTCTGTGCATCCCTGCATCAATTTACACTTGTAATGCATCAAGACAAAAATCCTCACTGGCAGGTAAACTGAGTCAGCAGTTTCTAGGTGAGTCTTTTGTAATTATTAACCCCCTGGATAGCCAGCACACATCATTTTCTAAGCCAGCATATCCATAAGGAGATTGGTAGATCCTAAATGGAATTCTTTACTTACAGTTGGCTTGATACACTTCTTATAAATTCTTTAATTCTGTGGATTGATAGAAACTGGCAATGACTGATTAATTGCTTTACCTATTTTAAGTGGTGACTGGTTTGGCGAGTGTCTTTGTTTAAAGCATTAAACTATATGCTTCTACATAGGATAAATAAATAAAATAAATATAAAAAAAAAGTGGTGCCAAACATTACCGTACTTGCTTTCCTCGCTGAAGATATTTTTCTGGGGCACAACTGACGTCTGGTTTTGTGTTATCTGGGACTTGGGGAAGAAGCAGTCATTCGCTGTTGACCTGTGCCAGTTGTACTAACTAGTGCATCAGGAAGATTCAAATTTCCACCTGTACTCTTAAGGTATTACTCATTTCTTGTGGCTCTTGGAGCCATAAAGTTCCAGTCACAATTCAGTTGTGCATACGCATGCAAACAGGCACAAATATAGAGCTTGTGTGAATATAGAATGAGTTCAATATGATTATTTCTATGCACAGATTAAAAATAAGCTTGCATGAGCATTCAAGAAATTCAACTCAATTTTAGTCAATCCTAAGAGAACAGAAATTTAAAGCTCCATTTTTGAAAGTCATAAGATAGACTCTGCAAATTTTCTAAAGTAACAGTGCTGGCTCAGATTTTTCTGAACTGTGACAGTGCAAACCGCTGACACCTTTTTTTTCTTTTAATTGTTTATTTTTCAAGCTGTTTCTGGTGAGTGGGCATCAAACCCGCGGTGCTGTGACAATTTATTCTAATGGAGGATGTGGTCCCTGATAGGTTTAGAGGCTCTGCAAAAATCTATACAGCCATACTATTTACCCATTTATAAATAGCTTGTGTTAGCAGTAATGAATTTAGAGGTTTCTGCAACTACTTTTTCATGATGAGACACTTCTGCAATGTTTGCAAACACCTTGACACAAAAATTCAAGAAGTAATTCTATTTCTAAGCTTCCTTCTCTTTTCTATTTTATCTTTTAAGGAATTTAGGACCAGGATTATCTTCATATTATACCTTGTACAAAGCTGAACACTTTATCGATGTTAAAAATTAAACTATCAAGGAGAAACTAGCTGTTTAGGGGCTTTGCTGTTCTCTTTGCTTCTACTCTTGAGAGTGAATGCAAGTTCATGCTCTTTTAGTGCTTTTTTAAGGAATCATCTTATGTGAAGGTAGGCAGCAGTGCCATAATGGAATTTCAAAAGAAAAGTGGAGCACTACATGTTTGATTAGATCTGCCATATATTCAGGATTGACCTGGAGGGTACAAGATAGAGGTGAAGTGTCTGTTTTAGACTGCCACTCAGACCATGAAAAGTCCAAGTTGGCTTGTGAACAATACATATATGAGTGGATCTTCATAGCAGCTCTAAGACTGTTGGAACTCTAAGACTACTCAGGCAGGAGAATGTTTGATTACGATAAAATAGTCAGTTGTAATGTTATAATTGCCTTTAAAACGGAGTGCTGAAATTGCCCTTTTTGATACAAATCAGCCTTTAAACTTGTCCTGAAGTTAGACCTCTTTTTTATTATTATTAAATATTACTAAATATGAAGATGCTATTAATAAATTATATTTTGTTTTCCACATACCTTTGAAAATTATGTTATTAAAACATAGTACACCGCTGTATCTTTCAAAATAGAACCATACATTCCATTTATTTGGTGAGGTCTTTCTATTGAATTTCAAAAAGTATTACAAAGTCTCCCTTAAATTCTTCCCCCTCCACCCCCTGAAAATGTATTGACATTTAAGTAAAACCATTACCATACCACCCCCAGTAATATTGTTAGAAAACTCACACAAGGGAAGTATAATTCATACAATCATTTTATCCCTGATAAAGTCACTCACTTTTTCTTTTGTTTTGTTTTGTTTTGTTTTTTTTCATGGAAAAAGCTAGTGCTCTATCAGATTGTAGAATGCAGAATAAAATAAAATAAAAAAAAAACCCAACTTGATGAAAATATAGTCTGGGAATGGGAAATAAGATTAGAGGTGACATATTGTTATCAGCCATGAGGTCTTCTCCAGGCTGTAAGGAGGAAAAAAACAGCTATTCTGTTTTAGCCATCATATCAGGCCTCTATTTGTTATGGAATTCAAAAATAATTGTCACCTTAGGGCTGCATACAGCAGTATGAATTAAATGTGGGTAGCTATGAACTCTGTTTTTTCGGGCAACTTACAGCTTGTGTAGCTTGTTGCCCAAAAGGAAGCTCATGGTCAAACAAATTCACATCAGACATTCTTGCTTTTAAGCTCAATAAAAAGAATTTTAAGAAATCTGTTGCCATTACAACCCCTGGTAAATGAACCATGCTAGCATTCAATTATTTGAATTTGAACTCCTGCTTAACTTAGTGCACATTAAAAGCTAACCTTTTTTTCTTTTTTCAATTTTTGTCACCACCTGTAATCAAATCAGGACTGTAGCTTTCAATTATGCTTGTCCAAGATTTGAGCTCTTGAGTCTTTTGTGAAGACTTACTGCTGAGTGCAAAATGTGAGATAAGTTGCAAATGTTTAGACATGATGACAACTCATAGGTCTGATTAATTACTAAAAAAGGATAAATATAAGGTGTTTTTAAAGGTTTTTTGGACAGCCGCCCAAAGAACCTTTTAAGAACGTTTTGAGCCATTTCTTAGTGACGAAATCACCAAATTAACAAGATTCTTCTAGTACTTGAAGGAGAGATGGAAAAGCCTATTTAAACAACTCAGCTAATGTTTTATGCTTTTTTTATTCATAATTTATCCTGAAATGGCCAAATTTAGCTCTACTGTAACTGACAGCAGCATGAGGAACACAAACTTCACTACTTCCAAATAAAAAAATTCATTGAGGTTAAGAGGGACCAAACACAGTTTTACCCTTTGATCATGCCTAGTTTCAAAAGGTTTCATTATTCATTCCCTTTATTTGGATCACTTTTTATTGCACTTTTAAAGCAGTCTAAACTGCTTTATATAAAGCAACTTAAAATTGGTATCTCATTGAAATTACCATAAAATTTTAATTTACACTTAAATGACCAGGAACAAGGCGTAAGTCCTCAAGTTCTGATCTTATTGAAATCAATAATAAAATTGCCAAGGATATAAAAAAAAACAGGATCATGTCTTATGAATTTGTCAGTTACATGTCTTTAAAAGAGAAGCTTGCCAGGCTGTAGATGTTTTTCTATGATACAATTTAAGAAGATCAGATAGTGGCTATCCAAGAGAGTAATATGACTTTGGCACTAAAGAATATCTTCCTAGGCTACAGTACAGATGCTTGGGTACCCCTGATCATCAAAGCAGCAGGTCGGGGTAATGTCATATTTCTCGGGGGGGAGGGAAAAGCAGCACTAAGAAGCCACATCGGAAATGTATGGCAGGTAGGCACCTGATAAAATCACTACTAAGTCTGTCAGGAGTGTAAAATAAGGAGTAATTATGCATACATTCAGATCTGGCGCAGAAAAAATACCCAAAAAACTGCTGAGAAAGTTAATCATGCCTTCCTACTAAATCTGTCATGAACTAGAGAATATGTTAATAACACCTGTGGCTGCCACAACAGGTATTGACCCAGCCACCTCCTGAACTAAAACAGTTTGAGTTGCAACAGCTTCAGTTTAAGAGCCATGTCTCTGTAGTCAGAGATAAATGGGCATTTCTAAGTACGCACACAGACTGGGGGTGGGGGAATCATTCTCATTCAGAGGACAGAATTTTAATTAGCAGTAGAAGCAGGAATGTTCTCATGCAGATATGAATCAAGGTTAGGTTTAGGACTGGGCCTCACTTTGATATTGACAGAATGCAATCAGGTTTTTGAGACTGAAAGATGTCTGAATTTTTGTATCATCTGAAGCAGAGTGAAAGTCTACAAATACAGAATCAAACCACTTGTGAAAGTATTATATCAGTCAGACATCACACTTCCCAAAAGTATCCTGGAACTATCATAGTAAGATGAATATGATCTGAAGCTACAGATCTAAATCCAGCACAGTCTTCCAGTTTGGAAACCGATTTTCCCCCTCTCTTCTTTTTGAAAAGCTCTGTGTATTGAATTGAAATACTACTCTCTTTAAAAACATCTCTCAATCCTCATATGCAGATAATATTCAAATCTGCGGTTTTGCTGTATACCATCTCTTTCACATGGTCTGTAGACCTACCCCATAGATAAAAACAAAATCTCATTATGTTTTCATCATCCTATATCTGAGTCACTAAAATACACATTTTTAATTGCATATCTGCTTGTAATACCACTGGAATGCATCATCTGTTACTTTGGTAATATTCTTTTTTCTTTGAATGATTCTCATTGTTCTATTTCTCTTCTATCAGACATAATCTGTTCATCTTGCTTTTCAGTATCATCCTTAGCTCACTGTCAGTCTGGTCTGGGCACATATCTATCATGGCCAGCAATGGGGCTTTATGGACTTTTCATTATGAAATGCAGTTACTTTTGTTACTTTCTTACCCTCATGCATATTTCATATGACGAAAGAACATACTCAATTCAACCCAGAAATTCTCCTTTCCAGTAAATATCATATTTGGTGAAAAAAAGTCACCTGGCTACAAAATGTTTGACTAAAATTCAGTTGCTGTCTTGCAGGAACCACGGCCCATAACTGTGATGAAAATCAGATCTCCTTTGCCCCTTCTGTCTGTTATCAACCTCTTGCCCCTTGCAAGCAAAACCTGTTTTTTTATTTTTCCATTACCTCACATCATAGTGGAGTCCAAGTTCAGTATTGAGACTCCTAAATGTTATCATAATACAAACCATAAGAAGTAAGACAACAGTTTCTGTTTTCAAAATTGGAAGTAATGCATTTTTTAATTACAGACATATGAGTTGCATGGTTATTAAGAGGGAAATTATTAAAGAACACTCATGACACTAAGTATGCCTAGACTGATACAAAAGGACAAATGCCTTTATCTTTGTACTTCTTCTCTGTAAAAGTAGAACTGAAACAATATCCCAAATTGTAATTTGGACAATGGGCTGTAGGAGACAGTTGACAATTTATAAATCAACGTAAGGCTGTTGAGCATCCAAATTTTATCATTTCAAAAATATTTTCATATGTGCACATTTATATGTACGTGGGATTGGGAGTTTTTTGTTTTCTTAGGTTGGTTTTTGTTTTGTTTGTTGGGGTTTTTTTTGTTTTGTTTTGTTTTGTTTTTAATATGGTGTTTAAAGTTAACTGTGGAGTCTCAGTTTCTGGATAATTTTCAATGGGCAGACCTCCACTCACCACTTCTTCCTTTTGCACGTAGTAAAGGAAATGTAAACTACCTTAAGAGGGCATCTGAAGCTCCTTCATAGCATGGGTTAACCATAACTGTGATGGCTGGTACCAACACCTTGAAGTAAAAACCATGATGGTGTCACAAAAGAGGTCTCAAAAGTTTCAAACAATTGTTCAAGCTCAGACAAATTAGAAACACAGTTCCTGAAAATGGTTTGCTAGCATTTTTAATTATCTTCTTGAAATACACTGCAAAACAAAAAGAACCAGCCAGAATCAAAAGAAAAAAGATCTAAACTACCGTGCAAATAAGTGAAATATAATTAGTTCCTGATACTTATTTTTAGATACTTTTTCAGTTTTCCCAGAGAAAGCTTAAAGAAAATCTTGAACTCACTCTGTGGGTTAAAAGGGAATGATATGCTGGTAACTCTGTTAGAGCTTTGACATTCACATATCTTTTTATAAATCTACAGTACAAAATACACTCACTTATCTTAAAATTGTAGAAATACCTGCCATTGACAGCAACCACTATGTAAACTCCACAAACTTTTTTTTTTCATCACTGAATTTATTAGCTGACTATCATATGTGACTTCACGTGTAGTTGAAACATGCTCAGAAGAGTTACGAAGTTATTGTCACTTTCATGTAGGTGTGGAAGAAAAATTTCTGTGATTTCTTTGGGGAATGCTTTCTTTGGAAAAAAAAAAGTGTATTGAGTCACAATGAATGTCAAATGCTTCAAAAAGTAAAAGATAGTGTTTAGTGAGAAACTTTCAGCCTTTCAGTTTCCAAGTACAGCAGTCAAAGGGAGACTTTTCTTCCACACTCTATCATTACCCCTTCAACCCCTCTGACATTTTGACATATCATCATTTCCATGATCTCAAGCATGTATACATTGATTTTTCAATCATTCTCTATTAAACCCAACAAAAGAAATTTAATGATCCAATTGAATCAATCCAGGGGAAATAACTGCTAGTTTCGATGCTATTAAAAGCTTCTTGCTATTCTTAAATTTATCTTTTTTGTTGTTTTCTCAACTGAAATAAACAAAAAGTAGCTTGTTCCCTCAGAAAAAAAAAAATCATATTTGAGTGAGAGGGTATTGAAGGGTTTTCAGGCAGTGAAATCATTTGTAGTCATAGTGACTCAAGATCGCTGCCAGGGCTGGGGAGGAGCACATGGCTGAGAGAAACGTGCTGCCTCCTGAAAGGGCGTTTGAGATTTCCTCGTGTCCGCTCAGCTTGGCTGAGCTCTGATGCAGCTTCTTTGACGTGGTCTCCAGGTCAGTACAGGAAAGAGCCAGGACCACAGCTTACCTTCCGTTAGGGAAGCTGCTTCTGTACAGAGGACAAAATTCATGATGTATTTGAGAAACACAGCTGTGGCTGATCTTTGCACTATGGCACACACAGACAAGATGCTTCTCGTGCACTAACACAGAAACAGATACTTTGTAAACAGATATCTGCTAATGATTTTTCATTCATTGCCTGTATATTGTTAAGAGTCTATCTCTAAATGTGCTGTCTACTGGCATCTTTCCAGAAGATAAGAACTAATAGAAACTTTGAAGGATCTGTACTATATAAAGAGGTTAGGAAAGTCATTACATCAGCTCTGCAGGGATGAAAGCCTGGTATCCTGGTTCCAATATTGGAAGATTACCAGTTCTGTTGGTTCCCACTGAAGATTTCCTCTTTTATCAGCAGAAACCTTTCTGGCTTAGTCATGTATATTGGAACAGAGAGTTCTGGCATTTGGTGAAAACTTGATGAGCAGATGCAAGTGTTGGCAGAGTATTTCTGGGGAATACTGAGTGACTGATGGAAAATCTATGCTATTACCTCTTTAAGGGCTGAAATAGAAAGTGTTTTCTCTTCCTGTTTGCTTGGGGAAACCAACTGTACATAATTTATCTTTTCCCTTATTAAGAAAAGATATGTCTGTATGGAAACAAAGCACTTGATCTTCGTGTCTAATTGGGTAGGGTGTAAGGCCACAGCTGCCCTGAATTCCTTTGCCAAAGATGAGAAGCCTGTGGGTATTTTTATACTAACTTTTTTGACACAAGACGTTCAGTGAAGTTCAAATTCATCTTGCACAAGCTCTGGACAAAATGATTGAGCTAACATAAGTGGATGATCCCACAGAGTCAGGAGCTAAAACCCCAGACACACATGTAGAATATGGTTCATCTTGGGCCATTTATTCTGCCTGTCACTGTCCCAGCTGCCCACGGACCCTTGTTACACCAGATGGATGAACTGAATGCAGGTCTTTTGAGAGATTTCCTCCACCATGTAAAAAAAACCGCAGATAAACCTTGTATACAACTGAAGTTTGACTCCATTTGTAATTTAGTGACCACTCCATGTTATGACTGTGATGACTAAAGCTGGGCCAAGGGTCAGGTTTGGTTTTAGCCGTCTTCCTCTGGCCCAACTCTAAGGTATAGTATAGATGCAGCCTACCTGATTTCGTATAAAGTAAGAGAATGGATCCCCGAGCCAAAGAATGCATATGAATAAAATGAAGGTTTTACAGATTTTTGTAGATTTCCATTAACTACAAGCAGCTGGAGAAGACTGCAGCTTCATAGTCCTATAACATCCTTGACTCAGGCCAGTCAAACCTGCAGAAATGTTTAATTATCTTGGGGAGATGATTGTGCTAATGCAGCTACCCTCATTCAGGATGTGGGGTAATATGTCTACATCACGAAGTACCAAACTCTGTCCTGTCGGATGGAGCATAATTCCAGCAATGAGAGAATGAAGGAAGAGGAATTTCAAAACACAAAAGAGGGGACGATATTTAGGGGTTTTGAAACTAAGGAAAAGACAGTTGGGCCTAAAGGACTGGGAAAAATAATAATCTGTATTGGGAAAAGATATAAAAAAGAATTAAGTCTCACAAGCTTTCACTTTTTTCTTAGATCTTCTCCAAGCACTGAGTTAAACACTTGTGAGGGTGTTTCCCCTCATCCACAGATGCCTATGGAGACTGTCAAGCAGATAAAACATCCATTTCAATTTTAATGTTTGAAATAATATAATTATTTGTTAGTTTACAAGAACTTTCCTATCCTAATCTTATTTTGCATATTTTTGTAATATGTTGAGTAATTTCGGAAGCTAGTTGGATAGTATTTTCTTCATGGAAGCAGATGCAATCTTTTATTATATCAATCAATTTATTATATCAATCACGGTTCTCAATATATTCAGAATATCTCTATGTTTCATACAAATCAGTCTAAAATAATCAGCAACCTGCCGTGCAATGATTGCAATTAGAGTTGTGCAAATCTTGGCCGTTTCAGTTACAGGGCTTTCACAAGAATGTTTTCTTTTCTTTTTAACCGATTCACTGTTTGAGCCTGTGGGCCAGCGTAAAAATAAAATTGCCCAGTGACTTTTCATAACATAATTGAAAAGTAACCTCGCATGAATTTGTTAGACAAATTTATCAGCACTCACTAACACCTATGAAACAGCTGATATTCACTATATTTTTATTTTCCTCTCATTTTTTGCAGCAGCTTCCCCTATGCTCACTAGGTACTTTTTCTATCATCCCAGTGATCTAAGAATCAGGCTGGTTTCTCTACCTCAGGAACTTTAGTTTGCTTGATCATACTTCAAAGCATTTTGGAAATAAAATAAATGAATATATTATTATTTCTTCATTCTTACTTTATGCTTGTCCAGAATCCATAAACAATGTACTTAGCACATAAACCATGATCTTTACAAGTATTTGTAGTATTTGTAGTACAATTTTTGACGATTACAGAAAGCATAAGGCAACGAAACTCGGTCCCTTCACACTTCTGTAGCTTTAAGAAATGTCTGAATTAAACATAACGGTGCCTCTGAGATGCTCCTATTATAGCTGACAGATGCCAAGGTCTGTACCTGATAATGTGTTTATATCATGGAGAAAAACAAAGCTGTATCATACAGAGATTAAGCAGCTCCACAGCTGGACTAGCCAGGCCTGTCTGAAAGCAGAACAATAGACACCTCCAATCTGCCATGACATTAAGTTGACAGTCTTTATCTGCCATTGTTACTTAAAACATGGGAAAAGTGTTTCTTTGAAAATTCCAAAAGGTACCGGATGTGCTGCAGTTCCCAGCCTACCATTTGTTTGTAAGGCAGGGCAGAAGCAAACTATAGTTCTGGACTACTTAGTTATACACCAGTGACCAGAGAATCGCATACACGTCTCCCAACCCACTGTGTTCCCTGAAGCATGTCCTTTAGACTATTATATAGGATTTGGACAATGAATCTTTCCCACCCCTAAAATAAAGGGAAATTCTGAATAGACAATGTTTCAATCTAATATTGTTCCACTCTCCACTGTGTAAAGAATAATATTTTTTTAAAGTATAGCTACAATGGGGTCATTCAGCACATTAAGGAATGACAGACTGTGAAGATTTTCCAGTCTTAAAGAAAATACACGTATCTTCTTTTCTGGGATAAGAATGAAACTGTTACTTCTCAGTGTTTGTAATCTCTGAAAAAACAATTTTCTGTCCAGTGGGAATGAAAGTTTAATGCTGCAGACAGTATAGGTGTATTATTCTAAATCATAATATGTTCCAGAATTCTGCAGTTCTTTGTAGCACGCTTCTATTTTAATAAGGAAGGATGGAATAAAAAAGGTTTTTATGAACTCCTGTTTCTTGCACTAAGAAAATAAGGTTTATTATTCAGACTATTCAGATTTTAAAGGGGAATTCTTGGAATTATTGATGTCACTTACTGTAATTTGGACACATGTTTATGCACCTGTATACGTTCACATACATAGAACACCTCTGGTATTAATTTTACAGCACATCCATATTTCGAAGTGAGGTGGTTTTGGAGTGTAATGAACTGAAAAATAAATAAATAAGGAGGACTTCAAATAGAATTTACAATAACAAAATACATTCTAAGAATGCTTGATCACCATGTAGTGAAAGCAAAAAAAAAAAAAAAAAAGGAAAAACGGAAAAACTTCACAATCTCTTGTTATTCATTTGTTTCTTTTAAAATACTAGCTGTACTTTGTCTCTTTTATTTTGCATAATAATAAAATGTGAGAGCAATCACAGTATTGGGAGTGCAATTAAGCTTCTGCACAAAAGAGGCTGGAGCCTCAAAACACAATGAAGGTGCTGAAGTAGTGTTGTAGACTTCAGATGAAAGGATAATTGAGTGGACCTAATAACACTCCAAGTAGTAAGCATCCAAACTTTTTAGTGGCTTGTCTTTGGAACTACTTCACAGAGTACTTTTAAGACAAGTAGATGCACGTTTTAAGTACTTGAGATTGTGGTGGCAGAGACGTGTTCCATTTTCCCCAGTTATGCATTACTTATGCATATTACAGTGTATGTAAAGTTAGGAAAAATGTGACACCAGTTCAGAGAGAACTTAGCATTTGTACTGAATAAGATTTAGCTTAAAGAATAAACTAAATGCAGCCATACTATAATATTTTCCAAATGATCGTTCAATTTATAGAATAACTTAAACCTAGTTAGAACAATTCACCAAATTATGGACCAACTCCTCGCTATTAAGGAGTGGACGTTGCAAGGCAAAAGAAAAATCATTACTGGAAGTAGACACGCAAATGATACCTAACGCTTAAGTTTGGATCCTGTAACACAGCACTTTGCTTTACAAATCTTCAGATGGTAATTAGTTATACTTACAGATTTATAGTTTTTATTATAGAAACAGTATGGTTACCAGTGGTTACTAGTCATGAGTGGTTTTGGGTCCCATGTAAGAGTCTCATTGTTACACCCTCTCTCTTTAATCATTGAATTTCAGCACAACTTTTCACTATTATGAGAGAACCATTTTTTCTGAAGTGTCATTCTCTATGGCCAAACTTAATACATGAGGAGTCTCCCACAATGTTACACTAGGAAAAACAAAGAATACCTATCCATGAGTTTATTTGTCATACAACTATTGGGAAACAAGGTATTTTCTTAATCTGCTGAGAAATAACACTTCCTACTCAAGTGATGCTGTCAGAGGTCCACATGTGACATTGTTCAAAATATAGCAACCACCGTTCAGCCAAGAATTTGGAATATAGCTCTTTTAAGGAAATGAGTTATATGTTCTACTCTCAAGAAAGCATTTAAGCTTAAATTTTAAGCACATGGTTTTACTTTGTCCCATTTATTTAACATTAATCACATAGCTACTGCTTTGCTGAATGGGGATGGTATTACACATATGCTTAAAGTTAAGCACTTGATTAAGTGTTTTGTTACAACACTTTGCACTATGCCCCGTAGCACATCTAAAAGAAGTTTTAGCAGATTCAGAAAGCTCTGGAGAGACTGGCGCTGCAGTGTAGCTGTCATTTTACGTTGACATCAACAGAATTTTCCTAATGTAAACCATTGTAATTGAAAGCAATATTGGACCTCGATGTAAGGTAGACCACCAGGGCATCATCATCGTCTTCAACATCATCATCATCACCACCAATTCTTTAAGTGAATAATTGGGACAGGTCACACAGTTATTCCAGTTACTAAATGATTCATGTCTATTGTAGGTAACTTTAGTTTTTGCCACATCACAGAAGCAGAAAGGAGCTGCTGGCAGCTCCTGTGAGATAATTGTAAACATTGTCATTAGGAATGAAATTGGTTTACGTCTCAGTCCAAAGGTATGGAACTGGAAATGTGAAAAAATATCATAGGTACTGGTAGATACCAGCTATTTTGATCTCTACATTTTCGGAAATGTATTATTTAAAGTGACTTGGATTTTTGTTGTTGTTTGTTATCAAAGTAACACATGAAGTTTCAGTTCTTATTTAAAATTCATATTAATAATGTATCTTACCATAGCTAAATTAGTCATGGTAGGTTTGAACTCAGTATGTTTCTTTTCCTGCCTGACAATCATTGCCTTCTTTCCTCTCTCATATTTTTTTTTCATTTACTTTATTTTTTGAGTGATCCAATTATGCATTTGTTATTGTTTTAACATAAAATTTGGAAAGAGATTTTTTTTTGGGGGGGGGGAGGGGGGGGGGACGGGGGGGAATGACACACACTTTCTACCACATCTATTTGATTGTCTTATTATCTTTCCATAATAACCTATAGCACACATTCTTTTGGATCAAATTTGCCTTTCCACATATTAAAAGATCATTTCCCGAACTCACTGGAAGGTCCTTTTGAGTTACCTTTTCACACTCTTTCTTTTTGCTATCCCCAGAGGATCACTGATGTATTTCACCCTTACCAAAATCCATTCTGTCCCGGAATAAACCTGCTAAAGTCTCCTTGATTTTGCTCCAAATGTTTCACCCGAAACCATTTGCCACCAGTCTAGAAAGTCCTTTTAAGCAGCTCTTTAATTTCAAGTCACGACCTCCATTATTGTTCTTGCTTGTCTCCACTGCTCCTCTTGTCTTTCACTTTTCATTTTTTTTCTCTTTTTTTCTTTTCTGGGGGGGGGGGGGGGGGACGGACACTAAAACATTTATTGTAGTAGCACAAATTTCACCAAAATGTTAAAAAATAAGTATATGTTGTAGTTTCTCTTTATTTCTACCAATTTTTAGCCACTAAGATTAGGATTTACTTCACTGTATAGTCACTGAAGTAAGCAGAGGAGTGCAGCATGCGCAGATTATGGGAAAGAAAGGCAGAACCTCCCAGTGACACCTGAAAGGAGAATGGGTTTAGGTTTGTCTCTCCACCAGCTTTTTTGTTTTGGAAGGGTTTTTTGTTTCTTCTTTGTTATCTCAAACTTTCACTTCAGAGTTCATCGCACTCTTGTTGCTGAAGTATCTCAGGAAAAAAGAGAAAACAGCAAGAGTCCCTTGGGCAGCAAGGCTTCATCTGTAGCGTGAATCATCGTGCTTGTGCTAATGTCAGGCTGCTTTCCAGGCTCAGCCTGACATTGAGAGAATTTTGTTTCTCCATACTTAGCAAAACACACTACTATGGAAATAAAGAAAGGTGCAGAGACAGAACACTGAATAACAGCTCTCCATTAAATAGATTATTTTTTTCCTATTTTTAACCTAAGTATGTATTTAAAAAAAACAACAACAAACCAAACAGCACAACCAAGAGAGGGACATCAAAACAAATGGCTGTTTCTGCTTTCCATGCGAAATTATCCCCATCAGAAATTCATGTATGTCACTTGATGGCCAGCTTAAAAGCAGCATCTGCTTATCAATTGGCTTTTGCTTTTTATGCAATATTCCAGTTGGGCTGGCTGAACCACAAACAGGTGAAAATAACTTTTCCAAGGTCATTCTGCATGAACTCAGCTCATACCAGCACTTAGGGCTTGCTTATTCCCAGTCCTTTCTATAAGCCAGTGCATCACATATGCATTCCTATGTGGTTAAATCTTTGAAATGATGTATTATCTTTTGATGATATATTCTTTAAGAAATCCAGTTGTTATGAACTGAAATTATATTTACTGCAAAGGCAATGATCTTGTGACTTTATTTGATATGCAGGTGGGTGTTCACATTTCCATAGGACTTTCATTGTAATTCAGGATCACTTAAATACTAATTAAGTTGTCTCTTCAAGGTTATTTTATTATAATGTTCATATAGTTCGTGGGTTTTGGTTTGGATTTTTTTTTGCTTCAAAGTAAAATTTAAGCTGAACTGTCAAACTTAAATTAAGGTCCTAAACCTTGGACTCTAAGGAGTATATAAGCAAAACGGCGCAAGCAGCTTTAACTGCTTCAGGGATGGAAGAAGTTAGTATGTCAGTTGAAAATGTTATGAATTACCCAAGAATCTATTGAAAAGAGAGAATGCAAAATAAACCCCAAATAAAAAGCTGTTCTAGCTAACTTCATATCCCTTTCAGAAAGAGCTCAGGATACCAAGACTAAGTCCAGAACTACGCAAAAACTTTACATAGAGAATCAGTCTTTGAGACAGACATAGCATCCCTAAAGAAAGTAGTGACAGGCTTCTTGAAATTAGGAGATTCGGGACAGAAGATGTGGCACAGGATTAAGGCTGTCTTCCTTTACAGAAGTCTTGCAGAGTATTGAGAGCCACTTCAGGTAAGTCAGGAGGAACTCTAACTTTTGGGTACACCAGAAATCTTCTGTGCCTTTTCCACAGCTTTTGACTTACTACAAAATGGGACTTAATGGCATTATTTAAGTATCTAATTTTAATTAGCTGATTTGTATTTACTATAGGAGGATGTCACTTATAGTATGATGAATATTCTTGTAAATACTAGCTGGGCATTTATAAAAGTAATTCATGCCAGAAGTTTCTTTCCCCAGTCAACCAAGACTTCATCTATGTAAAATCCTTGTAATAGAAGTATGCTCCTTGCAACATTCCACCCTGAGGAATGATTTGTTCTTTAGAGGTAGGTGAACTAAATGAAATGCAAAATTCAAATGAATTTTTTAACCAATTACTTTTTTTCTCATAGGCATAACATGGGAGGTAGATCAGAGCAGGGAAAAACACAACCCTGCAAGCAACTTCCTTCCTTTTCATCATCCACAGAATGATTCGGTTTGTGATCAGTCCTTTCAGGGGTCCTAGGTTCTTCCTGTGGTCTTCTCTGTTCAGCCCTCAGGCTCAGGCCTTTCCCTCTGATATAAATCTGTTCAAGTCTGGTAGTCAATTTGCCTATTGATCATGCTTGCCCCTTTTTAACAGAAGTTCTTAATATCCTTTTCCATTGTTTCTTCTTTGCTGATGATTTTACACCAATCAAACCTTGTGCCCTGCAGACAACTAGTTTTCTGTGATCATTAGGACTCCATTCTTATTCCAAGGGTAAAAATCTGCTGGATAAGGGATGAAAACCCATCTATATGAATATATTTTCAAACTCAGTTCTTCTGAATGCTGTTTCCTGGATTTAATTAACTTGTAAAATCACAGGAATACATGGATAATGGCAACACAGACTCTACACAATTGCTAGAAAAAGTGGCTTTCAAGCATAGCTGTTCTCCAAAAGTAGCATACCACAAATTAATAGCAGGTCTTGTCTATCTAATAATTTCTTATGCCTTCCGCACTCAATTTCACTTAGCTTTGAATAAAAAAGAAAACAAAAAACCTGAACAAACTGAATTAGATGAAGGGTTTCTTTTTTTTCCTCATGAGATTTGAGACTTTTCTACTATAAGAGTATATAACTAACTATAGATCACAATATAAGAAAGTATTTTTTCAAAATAAGGGTGGTCAAGTACTGGAATAGGTTGCCCTGAGAGGTTGTGGAATCTCTGTCCTTGGAGATATTCAAAACTCGACTGAATATGACCTTGAGCAACCTGGTCTAACTTCAAAGCTGGCTCTGCTTTGAGAGAGAGGTTGGACCACATGATCTCCAGAGGTCCCTTACAACTTAAATTATTCTGTTTCTGTGTCAAATGCAGCATTACCTTGTGCAGTCCAAGAAGAGCTTTGTGTAACATGAAAGCACAAAATACGTGCTATGTTCACAGCCTCTTAATAGAAAGAACATCACTTTATAGTGAATCCCCTAGCAGATCCTTTCTTCAAGTGCTTAAATTTGTCTTTGCCTCATTTTTGTCTGTAAAATGGGAATATTATTGTACTTCTGCAAGCGTTTAAATTAAACAACAAGTGAACGCGGAAAAGTGATTTGCTTTTCTTTTGAAAAAAGAAACAAAATGTTAAGTTTTGTCCTTAGACTCTGTTTCACTATAGCTGCAATTGTATCTACTGCATTTTTCATAAAGATTATTTGTTTTACATGTTTGAGCCTCCAAATGGAATGAAAACATCACAGATGTATTTGCAAGCATGCAAGTCTTTGCATTCCACTGTTTTGTACTGAGGAACGGTTGGAACAATTTTGAACTTTATCCAGCTACTACAAAAATATCATAAATACTTCAGATTACACTTTTGTTCCAAAACTGTAGTTCCAGGCTATAAGAGAGCTCTATGTGACTGAAGACTTTTAAGTAGACTCATGAGATTAATAGCAAACGTTTTCATAATTAGAAACAGCAATTGGCACTTCTTGATATCTGGTCCTTTACTAATGTATTTTCATTTAATTTTGTTTCAAGCACATACCTGTAGTAGAATAGCTCTGGTTTATTTCCTTTTTTAAAAGGAAATTTTATTTTGAAAAGACTGCCTAAATTATTATTTCAAGTGGTCAACAAGTATTCAATCTGTGACTCTTCAAATTACCATTCTGATTTGATATTCATTTTTTCTGCTTCCACATTAAAAAGCTAACAGTACGTAGTAACAGTAGGTAACATAAAATGTCTCTGCCAAACTTGGTCAATAATTGCATAGCATTTCCAGCTATAATTAAAATCTTTCACAGTCTATATTCGTATAGCATTCTTTGAGGTTAATTGGGTTTAGATCACTGCAAAATCATTTTCATGTGATATATTTCACTTGTTACAAATTGCACATTAGTTCATTGAAAACGTGCCTCATGTCTCTTAATTTGAAAGTATTTAGAATTTTAAGTTACAGTATCAAAACAGCTAATTCTAATTTCTAATAACATGCAAAAAAAAGAAAATCCTTTCCATTTCGAAGATAATGACATTAATGAGTTCTAGCATAAGACTGTGAAGGACAGGTTTTTGCAAGTATTGAGATTGCCTTACCTAGCTAGTTACAAAGCTGCAGGACGTGCATCCACTTGAACAAGATCAGAGGTCCTAATTTTAAGAGAAGTAAACACCCAGCAGTAGCTGAGTGCCTGTTGGGACAGTCCTTGAGCACCTCTTTCAATACATTTCTTGGCATATGGAGGCAGGATCCAGTGAAGGGGAACATGGATATGAAAGGAAGCTTCTTAAGGAAGAAGAATCTGCATTTCTTTCTCTTAAAACCCTAGACTGACGTGTGCCAGCCTTCAGGTCTTTCAAGCATTGAAGATCAGGAGCCCAAAGTCAGTAAATTACTGGAGCCTTTTAGAAACACAGCTGAGATTTCATTCTATGTGAAATATGACTGCTATTATGATTTGGAAATCATAATATTGAAACTGCTGAAATGTGTTTGCACAAAATTTGAGTCATAATGGGAGTGAGTCACTCAGTCTGAAGTGTCTAATTTGGAAAACTAGTCTCCCATACGCTCCCTTCTGAGTCATCACAGAGTCTCCAGAGGAAAGCTCTGGGCTCCCCAGACCTGATTCTAAGAAGTGGCTCCTGCCTTTCCACTGGATGTAGAAGAATTACAGTAAAATTTCTATTTAAGTATATAATTTCATGAACACTAGATCTCATTTCTCTCAACATTCTTTAAGAGTATTGAGGAACAGACATGCATGTGGGACAATGTGACATAGAAAACCAAATTGTATCAGATTTGTCAGATTTCTAGTATTTCTTAAAAATGAATTAATTGTTTGAAAAACTTTTTTAGCTACACAAAAGTAAGAATAAACATAGCACAAAAATACCATGTATTCATGCTTTACCCTATACTTCTTTTATTCTCTATAATTTTGGTAAAATCTGAGAAATTGTAATAAAAGAAATCACGTGCTCCCTCACCTTCCTTTTTAATAGCTAATTATAAATTTCCAACTACCATATAAAAATAATAATATTTTAAATGCTTCATCAACAGGGGAGCATAGCATACATATGGAGGAAAAAGTTAATGAAATGTAATGTATGCTTGAAAGACGGCACAAAAAATCTTGGCAAAAGTTATAGGCCAAGCTGGACCATCCAGAAATGTTCTTTGTTGACAATTTTCAGAATAAATAATAGACAATAATCCTCTCTCTTATCGCAGCACCTCACTGTTTCGTGTTTTATTTGCTCAGTTCCAATACAAATTTTATAAGGGAGGACGTTATATTCTAATATAAATGTAAAGTACTCTGTGAATTTTTGTGCCTTATGAACAGCAAAATGTCAAAAACAATCATGTTATCTTTTGCTTTTATGAGCTCACAGGACACTTTTTGGTGTAAGAAGACAATCTCAGCTCCTCAAGTCTTATCAGAGCCCTAAATCTTGACCCAAAGACTGTCCCTCCTTATCCACGATTCTGTGTAAAAGGTTCACGTGCAACGTGTGTGTCTGTTTGTACATATGTATAACTATGCACACAGATGCTTTTACTTACGCACTCATTTTCTTAGACTTGGCTAAACCTCTTTGGAGTTCCATTCTGTGACTATTTGTAGCAAATTTGTGTATTAATTAAAATCCTACGGAAGAAACAATTTAGTTAACAATGAGTGTATAAAGGCATTTGTTTTCCTTCCCCTGATGGCTTGGTCCACCAACACGGTTGACAGCTCTTAAAACAGCTGCCAAAACTCAGGCAAACTGTGCATATATTGTAACTTGTTTTATTTAGGTGTATAAACCAGGCTGAAAACAAAACGGTCACTTAGCATACAGAGTAATCCTTTCTTTCAGGACTTTCATCCCAGTGTCAATAACCAAGTCGTTAGAACCAGTTCCCTTTCAACACCTAATTCTGACTAAAGTATTACAAAAAATCCCTGCTGTCTTGTACTGCTCTCTCTATAACATCTGCTTCCACACAGAACTTGTGCTGAGAAAAACGTAATATGTAGGTCTACCAGAAACTAATAATTTTTACTTCATTCTGAAAAGAATACTTTGAAGATTATACTTCACATCATTGTTTTGTTATACACATAATAATAAAAATATTTTCACCTTGAAACCTAATTAATTATAAGATTTATGATTATTCAATTCAGGAACAGAAAGCCAGTGCCATATATCAAATGAAATGAGTTGTCATTGATGTGAGAATCTCTAGGAGAACTATTACAGAGAGTACATTTTTTCTTCTTTTTAGTTTATTTGAGGCCTTCAGTTGCCACTAAATAAAAGTATATCACACAAACAAACCTTAAATATTCCTATGGAAATATACATATAACTGAAGATCAGGGATTTTTCACTGGAAAATATTAACAACAAATTAATTCCAGAAAACTCTAAATTTCTTCACCACTGTCTCAATAGAAGATGAAATATTTTTTCTTCTAATTATCTCTTCGAAGAACTAAACATGTTACTATAACAATTCTGAAGCAGTTCCATCATGGCTCCTGCTTTTCAACTGAAATAGGTAACATACCTTCACCGAATAATTCACTGGTGTAAACATAGAGCAACCTAACAATTTTTGGCATAGCTAGGTAAATATACAAAAATAACTGAAAACAAGATAAATTCCTGAATATGCATGTTGCTGAGTCAGACAATTGCATAAAAATAATCTGCTTATGACTAGGAGGTATAAAACTTTAATTTTTTTTAAGGATTCTTTTCAATGAATTATTAGTGTTTGGTTTCTTCTCTGATTATTGCTGTTAAGTAAAAAATTTATGGATAGGTAGAATTTATGTGGTACAGCTATAACCACAGTCTAAAGAAAAGACCAAAGATATTATCAATACAAGATGTAGAACACTTTCTTAGCCAGAGTCCCTCGGTGGGTTCCTGTCTATAGAAGAAGAGTTTTATGTCAGACCAGACATATTCCCTTCCCACCCTTGTGCTTGCAGCCTGGCTAAGATAAAACGAGATGAACAGAAAAAGGGAAGGGAAGCGAATGAAAGTGGGGCGGGGGGAAACTGACAATAAAGACAATGTTCTGTTCTCCTTCTGTTCTGCCAGTCTTGCGGCACCTGTGGATTTTTCAATAGGAAGTTTGAGGTGTTATTGTGTGGGATGGGGTGTTGTGGTCTAGCAGATTACGGCAGGGAGAGTGATGGCTGCCCACTCTGGGAGACAAAGGGTCCACCCAAGCAGCTGGGCAGCACCAGACCCTCCTGCCCCCATGGGGTGACAGGTCCCGTATCCCTGTCCTCCCTGCCTGAGGTCCCATAGCACTCAGGCAGCCCAGAAAATCGAGCAGTCACCAAGGACCATCAGGTACTTTGTTGTTTGCTGATGGATTAACTGTAGCTGAGAGCATGCGCTGCCTCATGAATACCTTTTGTAACCTGGAAGAGTTGCCTCTTGCAGATTTTCTCGCCTCCTGTCCAATGCAGTTGGCCCCATCAATGTATGTGACAGAGGAGGTTTTTGTATTTTCTTTTCCCTGTTTCATCTTGTGCACTGAGACAAAAGCCAACCTCCAACAGTAGGCTGTTTGGCTGCTCTGAGCAACAGCATTGTGCCATCCTGAGCAGCTTTGCCAGCTGGTAATGAGGCACTACAGGGACTAAGATCCATGAAGTGCATGGCTTCTTTAGAAAAATGCCCTTCCCAGTGCAGAGGAGCTGAATGGGATGCTGAAGATGAGGCTGAGAGTTTTATAAATATTCAGAGCCACTGGAAGTGCACCAGTGCACAGGGGATCGTTGCATGAGCAGAGGATGTCGGCACCCTCGGGCTGCAGTTATTGCTGAGCTGTGCTTCTGCATCAGCCAGCCCCTCTGATGCCCTGTGACAAGGTTGGTCTTGGGAAGGGGGTGATGGATTTGTCCCTGGCTTAATTATTGTATTAATTTAATCGCTGTCTCACATCAGGTTCTTATTATCTCTTTTTGTTGTGGGAACTGGTGAGTGTGTGATCTGACTGACGCGTCACTAGATTACTTTACTTCATGAACTGTTGGTTGACTACTGCTGGTGGCATTAAAGAAAATATTTATTTTTAAAAATATGAATCTATATATTTTAAAAAGTAATGATGTGGGCAATTCTACATAGGTCACATAGGGACAATCCCTTCAGCTTTATTTGCCCATTTTGCAGCATTTGGCCTTGTACAATGTTCTACTTACTTATGCAAAACCCAAAGAGTTTGAGAGAATTGTTTCCATCAGTTCAGCCTGTCTGTGTATCAGGTTCAAATGTGATTTTAAATGCCCAGTATTCCATGTTTCTGATATGAGATATGAGCAAGTTTTCAAACACTTCTTTCTTAAAGTGATCTTCCTATTTAGTAACTGTGAAGCAGTTTGATACAGCTGAAGTGACTTCATGTCAAGGCAGCCTGCCTGAAACAGCTGGATCAGAGGAATAACAGAGTATGTCTGAGTGAGTGTAAGTGTGCATGCTGGAAAAAATACATGAGTACAATAATACCTATAGGCTGCACGGTGGTTTCGTTCCATCACTAAAATCACCCAGACTAAAAAACCAAAATGCATACAGAAAGAGGTTAATACCAATTATAAACTCACAGCTCATTATATACTGCTCAAACTAATACAGATACAACATGATTTAAGATTGGAAACTGTGGTTAAAGGAATTAGTTGGCTCGGCATGAAACTAGGTTTATTTAATCAATGTTGCTTCCACGAGAAAAGTGGATTAGTTTTTCTTTAAGACAGAGTTAAAAGTTTTGCAGCTAATTTATTTTAATAAGCATTCAGTCACTGACTGCTGCAGAAAAAGGCTAAACTGTAATGAAGAGCCAGGAAAGAAAGCATGACTTAATTATTTTTCTGGTGTGGATAATGAATAAATTAGCTACGCTGTAGGCTTGCCGTTTGTATAGAATTTATTACTTTTGCTTTAAGAACCATATCATGACAAAGTCAATTTTTCTCCTGACTGCAAACTGATTGATGGGGTAATGTCTGGTTGTGAAAGACTTCCTCTTCATCATTGTGTTGCCGATGTTGGTACCACAAAGTGAGTTTGAAGTTTTCCTGAGTGCATGTTCTCCTACGTAATTACAAATGACAATTATTTTAATTCCTTTTTTTAACAAGCTTTCTAATCATGTAAACTACAGAACGAATAACTTAGATGAGACTAAAGATGCACGTAGCTCGAAAACTACTTCCTTGGTTTTTAATTTGTTGCCACAATGTCTTCTACATGAAGAGCTAAGTACTGTATTTAGAATGACAGCAGGTGTTTTCACGGGAAGATGTGTATGAACAAAAAGGAATAACTAAAGAGTGGTCTTGCAAGTGTCAGAAGGATGAAAATCTTAAGGAGAAAGATTAATAATTTGACATGGCATTAGGAATATAGGTTTGATTCAGTTCTCACTAACGTCAGTGGGAGGCTTTGATTTAAATGGGAGTTGGATTTGGCCTGCGAAATGTAAGAAAAATGGTCACTTTAAAATGAAAATAAATGTAGAATAAGAATCAGGAGGAAAAATAAAAATGAGCTGTGTGATTTACTGCAACGTGAATCCTCCCAGCAAAATGAAGAAGCACATTCAGTTAAGATAATGAAAATGAGATTAAATAAAGCATTAGAAAAAGCATCGTAGAAAACTTTACTTTGACAAGCAAACTGACTGTTTTACAGGCTCTCTCCTCGTGGGACTTTTCCTTTTTTTTTTCTCTTGACACATACATAGAAGATACAAAGTCTTCAGATATATTGCTTAAGATATATTTTATTCTCTGCTCCTCCTCAGTCTAAGATATTAAAAATCCATATTGGAGCTTTATTATCTCTCCAGTAAGGAACTTTCCACTGCATAATTTCAGATGCACCCTGAGAAAAAGCATTTCTTTCAAATACCCTGTTTCTTGGTTTGTTAATTAAGTTAGCAATGTATCATGTTTTAATTAAAGAAGGGAAAACATTATATTAAACAGACGTTACAGACGTTACTTGCTTTGGATAACTTTCTTAGAGGGTTTGTTGAGTGTTTTTTGTTTTGGTTTGTTGTTGGTTGGGTTTTTGTTACCTTGAACTTGCAAAGCATAAATGGAAAAGATCAAAGTAGCAGATTTGGCGCTGAAAGATACATTACTAAGCTGCTCCCTATATTGCAGTCAAAGGTCCTTACTAGTTAAGGGTCAGTAAAGAAAGTACAAGGAAAGAGGCTGAAACAGATAATCCTGTCTTTTTTTACAGTCCCCGGAGTGCTATACAGTTTGGGGGGTTGTTCATCAGCTGCAGAGGACACTGAGTGCTTATCTGCTTATTTCCACAGAAAGTAATTATCTTTTACTCCTTTATGAATACAAAGCTAAAATCATTATGACTTATTCCATCAAATGCTGTGCTGTCAATGGGAAAAGCTTTGAGAAAGGTCAGCTGTTTGACTCTTAAGCTGGAGTGTTTACCAACCAGTGTTTGCAGCTTATGGTATTTTCTATAGAACAGGCTAAAAGACACAGCTAGATATTTATGCAATTATTTCTGCGTGTTTGGATATCCAATTTAATGACCATTAAAGTCATTCTAATGAGTATTCTATAGTTAAAGTTATAAACTTTACAAGCTCAGTAAGAAAAAAGGAGACACAACAGATTCTGTATGTTACAAGCATGTTAGTTTTCTCTTCTTTTATTGTATTTGTTGCTACTCTGAAGGCCCCCTCCAGTGCGTATGTCATCTTTATTAAAATTAATGTAAAATGACTCACAGAATCTAAATTAATTACAGTGATACACAGAGTTTTATTCTGTTCTAAACAGAAACTAGACCTATTCATGGTTGTTCGTGGTCACAGTAAAACAAAATAAACCAAAAGAAGCCACCCCCCGTGTTCTCCAAAGATAGCGCTACCTACTTATGGATAGAAGTAAGGATAAACAATGGCAGAATTCTGTCCCCAAAACACTAAAATTCAACCAATCAATTTCAGGGTTTGCATCTACAGGTATGAAAACTGATTATTATATGACATATTTTGACTGTGAGGAAAAATCTGTTCTGAATATAATACATAGGGGCTTATGTTTCTCTAGTTCTTCAGTAAGGTAAGACATCTAAGGGTATAGCCAAAACAATGTTTTTTCTTGTGCAGATGGGAGTATGAAAAGTGCACAGATTACCTAAAATTCTTCAGCTATTTGCTTTCTCACTATGGGATACATCTACTTTGCTGCTGAAGGAACATAAACGAACATACGGAGACTAGCATTAATCTGTGTTCTATGAATCATTGTATGAAGGTGTAGACTGCAGGCAGGCGAATTGGTAGGTTCACACCTAGATTCTGCAGCAAAGCGTGCGCAGGGAAATCTGCGTCCCCCAGCCAGCAGGCATTCCACTTCTTTAAAGATCCCAGTTCCTCGAATTTATTTAGATGTCCCTTGTATTCATAAATACAAAGACTGTATACAAAGATAGGGGCAACTGACTGGAAAATGAAGCAATGGGATACATATAGGTTGCCAGTCACCTTCAACAAAGACTGATTCATGAATAACAAAAACCTTCCAACAGTACAGGAGTAACCTTTATACTTAGCAAATATTTCTTCAAGTATATAATTGAAGAATTTTATTAAGAATAAAAAAAATCAACTGCTTTGCAAATAAATTGCGAACACGAAGTCCAAATATGCCAAAACCATTATTTCTTGCACATTTTTGTCTTGCTGTATGCAGCAATGTCACTATCAGTGAGGCCTTGCAAGAGCTTAGAGTCAGTAGAGATAAAGAAGGCAAATGGACAGTGACAGCCATGTAATCCAGTGTCTGATTGCTTTTCCACATGTCACTGGTGAAACACACAACTCTCCCCTCAGCCTGTGTGAGGGTATACAGTACTCAGACTCATTCAGCCTAATGCGGTCCATGCAGAGAAACAATGTCTTGAAGGAACACTTTGCTGAGATTATGCTCTCTGGATATGTTTTGACACCACTATTCCTCATCATTAAAAATACATCTGCAAGCCTGAGCTACAGATATGAGCTGAAAAAAACAGAAATATTTTTGTTAGCATTTTTCAAAAATATTTGATCCAAACGCTTGGTTACTTTTGATCACACCCTAGCAACTGATCCCTGTAAAACTGTAGTTAAGAAATTTTCAAGAGAAGCTGCCATCAGTTCTGTTTGTGATCTTTTAATTAAGCCTCATTTAATTTTCCCTTTTATTGACAAACTTTCTTTTAAATTCCAGTAATGTTAGTCTACTCTTTTAAAAATTCATTCAGTATAGTCTTGATGTTTGGGAACAAACTCTTCTTTTACTGTTAGCCTTTATCATCACCTATGAGAATTCCATGACTAGCCAGTATCTTGATCTTACAATTGCTCTTAAGTCTCTGTATTTCTGCATCTTCTCAAAAGCAGTTAGAAGAGGTTAGACAAAATCCGTGTAAACTAGTGCTGCTGCTTTTTACATTCTCAGACAACGGCAAGTTTGGGGGGCGGTTTTAAGTGACACGGTGGGCAGGATGGACCTGGTTCTTCAAAGTATAATACCATGCCTATTAACTCTGTATTCTTTCAAATTCACTGTAGTTCACTTAGTGTAAAACTGGAAAAGAAGTGAAAAGCAAGTTCCAGTATTTCTAGGGATTAACATGTCTCTCTCATTTTGTAATTTAGTGTGTTGTACAAGCCACAGCAAAGATCAATCTTAATGAGAAAAAAAATCAAAAAAATACAGTAGCTCTTTCTATTCTTCATTTGAGGAAACATCTCTCTTCTTTTTCCTTTTCTACCCTTCAACAGATACAACGGTTTACAGAGTGAAATATAAGAGCAACAGAGAAAACTGTTGTGGCTTTTCATTAGAGTCTATTTAAAACATATGTTTAAACATGGCATAAACAGGGTACTAAAAAGGAAGGTGAAGCTTAATAAAAAACTTCAATTTTTTTCTAAGTATACAGAAAAAACAGCTTATGTTTGCTATTATTGTTTCTTCTCTTTTTCAATATTTTTATTTCTCTTGCCCTGTAATATAGGTGCTGATAATAATACTGAAAGTGCAATACTAAATATGAAAACTGCCTTTGTTGCAGCAGAAAGATCAATTTGTGAACTTCTGGTGAAGTTTTGTGCGGAAAAACATATTTTTTTTTTGTAAGTCACTGCAGAATGAGGACAAATCAATGCCTGGTAGCAGGCTGAACATTCAGCATGTCTCCAGTTTGCTTCCATCCACTTAAAGGATTTTAACTGAAACATCCACCAGGTGTCTGCCAGGAATTAACACTTGCCAGTATGAGAACAGAGGCCACCAGACCAGTTGAGCGGTCCATTGCCCCAGGGCAAGTGGTGCCACTAGGGTAACAGGGGTCGTGGTCTTTGCACCTCCACTTTCACTGGTCATGCATAGCAACACCAACCTCAGCCTAAGTCGAACCCATGGGTACTGTGTTCGCAGTGGGAGCCCCTTACAAAAGCCCATCTCTCCCTGAGCTCTGGCACAGCCACCCTCCATCCACTTCCCGGCCTGACAGTGCTGCCCCATCCCGCTCTTGATCCCATGAAGCCTCCAGAGAAAAGCCAGGGGGAAGAAGGGTACGCCATGTGTTTTAACCTACAGTCAAAAAATTGCCTTTTCCGCTCATCTTTTAATCCTGTCCTGCCCACAGCTGCCCGTCTTGGAGCAGAAAGAGCTCAGAGCTCGAGGTGTTTCTTGGGTTCAGGAAAACTCCTCCTCTGGTATCTCCTTCGATTTAGGTAAATGGCAGCTGCATTTCCTTGCACATGAACTAGTGATCCTTAAACACCTTCAAGATGAAGTTCTCCTTTCATGGAACAACTTCATCATCATTACCATTAGTCATTTTTATAAATGTAAAATAGACCAAAAAATATTGTTTCATCCTATTTCCTCTTTAAAAAAAAAAAAAACAACAAAAAAACCCCAAACCAAAACACAAACCAACCAACAACTGTTGTCTGGTTATAAAGTTTTTGCAGTATGATCTTTACCTCCTGCCTTGGTGACTAGACTAAGGAAGCTGAATTTTAGATCTGTATTTGTGTGCATATTGTTTTTCTTTTCCTGGTAGTATAACACTCCTAGCAGTAATAGGGTTTGTGATTACATTTTGAGGTCCTTCGTCTATTATACTTGCTTCCATTTCTATTAAAAAACATATTTTGGGTGGGTTTTGTAGCTTGGTGATGGAATAGTCTCATAACAGCTTTGTGTTTTTTTTCTTTTTGCAAAATGTCTTAGCATGAGAATTGTGCTGTTCTTAACCATATTTTTCAAAATCATATAATAATTATTTAACACCTTGCATGTAGCAAAATTACCATTGCTCTAAATACTAGTGTTTAATATTTTACATCAATGTCCACAGTGCCAAAAATACAAAACGCTTCAATATTAGATGTAATTCCACAAACGTCTGTCACATTACTCTAACACAAACATTTCCATTGAGTAAAATAAGACAACTAACATGAAAACTTTCTTCTTTACACAGAAATGATTCAGACTCTCTGACATCCTTCTAACAAAAAACCCTCAAAACTGAAATACTTGATTTTCAGTAAGGTCGGGTCTTGAAGTTTGCACAACTAAGTTGATTTCTAAATTTTATACATTTGCTTAATTTAAATAAAATTTAATAATTTTTGAAAAGGAGATGGATGAAAACATGAGTTCAGTTCCTAGTTCGTAAATTACTTTAACAAGTGCTTAAATTTAAGCACATGGGCCTCATTTTTTGCAGGATGTCACCTGTTTGTCACCTGTCACAAACTAAAATCACCCATGTTCTTAAATGGATTACTGGCTTAAAGCCATGGCTCTATTTTCCCATCATAGGTGTATTGAAGTAAAAATAATTTGTATTTATTAAAATGAAAGCAAAATGCATTTGTGATGATGCAGTGGCTGCTTTTATATTAATTTATTTAATTAATGTGCTTAATTTTATTTGATAATATTGATTGATTGCGAATTTCTGCTTGCAGTTAAGTATTTTAAGAGCAGATAGTCATATTATAGATATATACACATACATATATAGAAATGTATGTAGGTAAATAGGTGTAAATATATACAAATATACATCTACACAGAAATCAGTAATTAATACTTGGTCTGT